>NC_091076.1:77185000-78435000 GCF_032405125.1 Capricornis sumatraensis
ACTTCTTGGTCTTTTAACAGTGGCTTGGAACTGTCAAGGGACCTCTGAGTGTGTCATTTCATTTGCTGTCATTTCTAGTCTTCTCTGCCATCTTGGTCCCATTTGATTCTAATTGGTTTATGTTGTGTCCTTGGTCTATGTCATTCTTTCAAAAGTTGTGCCCTGCCCCTTTCCCTCCTGTTACACTTTCAGTGATCCAGATAATGTTCTTTCTTTGATCTGAGGTGGGATTTAATTTTTTTAGAGTAAGAAAAGATTAAGTATAGGGACTTCCTTGGTAGTCCAGTGGCTAAGACTCTGTGCTCACAATGCAGGGGCATGAATTTGATCCCTGATCAGGGAACTAGACCCCACTTGGCACAACTAAGAGTTCCACAGCCACAACTAAAGACCCCGGATATTGCGATGTTAGGCAAATTAAGGGGAGGAAGTCTTGTCCAGGCTTCAGAAACAGGAGAGCAGGCCCTTGACCTTGCTTCTGATCTGCCTGGACACTGTCCAGTTACTGCCTGGATTCCATGCCTGCCCTCAAGCACAGCACTTGAGATAAGAAAGGGAGTGGGTCTTGGAATTCTAGGGCCCCTGGAGTCTGGCCAGCTGCTCAGGGTTTAATGAAATCCTAAGACTCACAAGATAAAACACACCACATTGTAACAAGGGTAAAGTGAAACCAGTGCTGCATTTTTGCAAGCAAACTGCTGATGATATCAGTTTGCAGCCTGTGATTACAAGCGGGAGCCCCTGAAACTGCAATCTGAAGTCTCAACCCATGGAGTGGACGCACTGCCCGGGACATTTTCCCAATTAAGATTCCAGACTGCTGTTACTTGGGACTTCCCAGAGCTGTTACTCCGAAAGTTGAAATTCATAAGAACACATCCACAGCCTCCCTGCACTTTTCTTGCCTCTCTCAAATAGCACTCCAGGATCCCAACAAAGTTTGCAGCTGAACTACGGGCTTCCCAGGTGGCACAGCGGTAAAGAACCTGTTTGCAGTGCAGGAGATGCAGGAGACTCGGGTTCAGACTCTGGGTTGGGAAGATCCCCTGGAGAAGAAAATGGCAACCCATTCCAGTATTCTTGCCAGGAATATTCCTTGGACAAAGGAGCCTGACAGGCTACCGTCCATGGGGTTGCAAAGAGTTGGACATGACTGAAGCAACTGAGCACATTGGGCTAAGAGGAGGTGAAGAAGCGGTCCTCTCCCCTGGATGACTCTCTGGCTACATGCACGAATTCCCTCAAAATGATCTCAACGCCCTACTTTTCACTTACAGAGTCTGGTAAGGGGAATGGTTTCTTTTTTATCACCTCTTAGTAAGTCCTGACTCCATGTCTTCTGCCCCTCCCTGAGTTTCCTTTCCAGGTTTATTGAGATATAATTGACATGTCATGGGGTCGCAAAGAGTTGGACACAACTGAGAGACTGAACTGACTGAACTGAACTGAAAATTGTGTAAGTTTTGGAAAAAAACTCTGATGCTGGGAGGGATTGGGGGCAGGAGGAGAAGGGGACGACAGAGGATGAGATGGCTGGATGGCATCACGGACTCAATGGATGTGAGTCTGAGTGAACTCTGGGAGATGGTGATGGACAGGGAGGCCTGGCGTGCTGCGATTCATGGGGTCCCAAAGAGTTGGACACGACTGAGCGACTGAACTGAAATGAACTGAACTGAACTGAAGGTATACAATGTGTTGATTTAATATATTTATAAGTTGTAAAATGACTGTCTCCACAGTATTACCTACCACTTCCAGCCCATTTCATATTTACCATTTCTGTTTTGTGTGTGTGGTGAGAATTGTTAAGAACTCCTCTGTTAGCAACATTCAGGTATATGATATAATATCATTAGATATGATCACCATGCTGTACATTAGATTCCCCAAACTTGTGAATCTCATCATGGAAGTTTGTGCCTTTTGACCTATGTCTCCCCATTTCCCCCATTCCTCAGTTCTTCTCGGCTTTAAATGTATTAATTAAAGCATTTGTCGATAATCATTCTCACTTTGCAGAATTCAACGAAAGTTCTTTCAAAACAGGAAAAGCATCACTTACCTTCCTATTTCAAATGGCCTTGCCCTGTCTCTCAGTTCCTTAATTGGGCTTGCCAAATTTTTATTTATCCCGTTAGTCTTTTCAGAAGTGAGATTTTTGGAATTACCTGGTGGTCCAGTGGCTAAGACTCTGCACTCCTAATACAGGGGGCCTGGGTTCGATCTCTGGTCAGGAAACTAGATCCCACGTGCCACAACAAAGACCCTATGCAGCCAAAGAGAAAAAGACGTGAGATTTTCTTAAAAGGATAAACAAGCCACAGATTTGGAGAAAATGCTTGCAATTCACATCTTCAACTAAAGGCTGGTATCTAGAATAAATAAAGAATTCTAAAGACTCAAAACTAAAGGAAAGAAAATCCAACTGGAAAATGGGCAAAAGACATGAAGAGACATTGTGTCAAAGAGGATATACAGATGGACAATAAGCACTTAAAAAGATGCACAATATTAGCCATCAGTTCAGATCAGTCACTCAGTCGTGTCCGACTCTTTGCGACCCCATGAATCACAGCACGCCAGGCCTTCCTGTCCATCACCAACTCCCGGAGTTCACCCAAACTATGTCCATCTAGTCGGTGATGCCATCCAGCCATCTCATCCTCTATTGTCCCCTTCTCCTCCTGCCCCCAGTTCCTCCCAGCATCAGGGTCTTTTCCAATGAGTCAACTCTTCACATGAGGTGGCCAAAGTACTGGAGCTTCAGCTTTAGCATCAGTCCTTCCAAAGAACACCCAGGACTGACCTCCTTTAGAATGGACTGGTTGGATCTCCTTGCAGTCCAAGGGACTCTCAAGAGTCTTCTCCAACACCACAGTTCAAAAGCATCAATTCTTCGGCGCTCAGCTTTCTTCACAGTCCAACTCTCACATCCATACATAACCACAGGAAAAACCATAGCCTTGACTAGATGGACCTTTGTTGGCAAAGTAATGTCTCTGCTTTTGAATATGCTATCTAGGTTGGTCATAACTTTCCTTCCAAGAAGTAAGCGTCTTTTAATTTCATGGCTGCAATCACCATCTGCAGTGATTTTGGAGCCCCCAAAAATAAAGTCAGCCATTGTTTCCACTGTTTCCCCATCTATTTCCCATGAAGTGATGGGACCAGATGCCATGATCTTCGTTTTCTGAATGTTGAGCTTTAAGCCAACTTTTTCACTCTCCTCTTTCATTTTCATCAAGAGGCTTTTTAGTTCCTCTTCACTTTCTGCCATAAGGGTGGTGTCATCTGCATATCTGAGGTTATTGATATTTCTCCCGGCAATCTTGATTCCAGCTTGTGTTTCTTCCAGTCCAGCATTTCTCATGATGTACTCTGCACAGAAGTTAAATAAGCAGGGTGACAATATACAGCCTTGACGTACTCCTTTTCCTATTTGGAACCAGTCTGTTGTTCCATGTCCAGTTCTAACTGCTGCTTCCTGACCTGCATATAGGTTTCTCAAGAGGCAGGTCAGGTGGTCTGGTATTCCCATCTCTTTCAGAATTTTCCACAGTTTCTTGTGATCCACACAGTCAAAGGCTTTGGCATAGTCAATAAAGCAGAAATAGATGTTTTTCTGGAACTCTCTTGCTTTTTCCATGATCCAGCGGATGTTGGCAATTTGATCTCTGGTTCCTCTGCATTTTCGAAAACCAGCTTGAACACCAGGAAGTTCACGGTTCACATATTGCTGAGGCCTGCCTTGGAGAATTTTGAGCATTACTTGACTAGCGTGTGAGATGAGTGCAATAATGCGGTAGTTTGAGCATTCTTTGGCATTGCCTTTCTTTGGGATTGGAATGAAAACTGACCTTTTCCGGTCCTGTGGCCACTGTTGAGTTTCCAGATTTGTTGGCATATTGAGTGCAGCACTTTCACAGCATCATCTTTTAGGATTTGAAATAGCTCAACTGGAATTCCATCACCTCCACTAGCTTTGTTCATAGTGATGCTTTCTAAGGCCCACTTGACTTCACATTCCAGGATGTCTGGCTCTAGGTGAGTGATCACACCATCGTGATTATCTTAGTCATGATGATCTTTTTTGTACAGTTCTTCTGTGTATTCTTGCCACCTCTTCTTAATATCTTCTGCTTCTGTTAGGTCCATATCATTTCTGTCCTTTATCGAGCCCATCTTTGCATGAAATGTTCCCTTGGTATCTCTGATTTTCTTGACACGATTTCTAGTCTTTCCCATACTGTTGTTTTCCTCTATTTCTTTGCATTCATCACTGAGTAAGGCTTTCTTATCTTTCCTTGCTATTCTTTGGAAATCTGCATTCAGATGCTTATATCTTTCCTTTTCTCCTTTGCTTTTTGCTTCTCTTCTTTTCACAGCTATTTGTAAGGCCTCCTCAGACAGCCATTTTGCTTTTTGCATTTCTTTTCCATGGGGATGGTCTTGATCCCTGTCTCCTGAACAATGTCACAAACCTCTGTCCATAGTTCATCAGGCAGTCTGTCTATCAGATCTAGTCCCTTAAATCTATTTCTCACTTCCACTGTATAATATAAGGAATTTGATTTAGGTCATACCTGAAAAACATCTATTTCTGCTTTATTGACTATGCCAAAGCCTTTGACTGTGTGGATCACAAGAAACTGTGGAAAATTCTGAAAGAGATGGGAATACCAGACCACCTAACCTGCCTCTTGAGAAATCTGTATGCAGGTCAGGAAGCAGCAGTTAGAACTGGACATGGAACAACAGACTGGTTCCAAATAGGAAAAGGAGTACGTCAAGGCTGTATATTGTCACCCTGCTTATTTAACTTCTGTGCAGAGTACATCATGAGAAATGCTGGACTGGAAGAAACACAAGCTGAAATCAAGATTGCCAGGAGAAATATCAATAACCTCAGATATGCAGATGACACCACCCTTATGGCAGAAAGTGAAGAGAAGCTAAAAAGCCTCTTGATGAAAGTGAAAGAGGAGAGTGAAAAAGTTGGCTTAAAGCTCAACATTCAGAAAACGAAGATCATGGCATCTGGTCCCATCACTTCACGGGAAATAGATGGGGAAACAGTAGAAACAGTGTCAGACTTTATTTTTGGGGGCTCCAAAATCACTGCAGATGGTGACTGCAGCCATGAAATTAAAAGACACTTACTCCTTAGAAGAAAAGTTAATACCAACCTAGATAGTATATTCAAAAGCAGAGACATTACTTTGCCAACAAAGGTCCATCTAGTCAAGGCTATGGTTTTTCCTGTGATCATGTATGGATGTGAGAGTTGGACTGTGAAGAAAGCTGAGTGCCGAAGAATTGATGCTTTTGAACTGTGGTGTTGGAGAAGACTCTTGAGAGTCCCTTGGACTGCAAGGAGATCCAACCAGTCCATTCTAAAGGAGATCAGTCCTGGGTGTTCTTTGGAAGGACTGATGCTAAAGCTGAAACTCCAGTACTTTGGCCACCTCATGCGAAGAGCTGACTGATTGGAAAAGACCCTGATGCTGGGAGGGATTGGGGGCAGGAGGAGAAGGGGACAATAGAGGATGATATGGCTGGATGGCATCACGGACTTGATGGACGTGAGTCTGAGTGAACTCTGGGAGTTGGTGATGGACAGGGAGGCCTGGCGTGCTGTGATTCATGGGGTCGCAAAGAGTCGGACACGACTGAACGACTGAACTGAACTGAACTGAACTGAATGGTCATACCTGAAGTGGTTTTCCCTACTTTCTTCAATTTAAGTCTGAATTTGGCAATAAGGAGTTCATGATCTGAGCCACAGTCAGCTCCCGGTCTTGTTTTTGCTGACTGTATAGAGCTTCTCCATCTTTGGCTACAAAGAATATAATCAGTCTGATTTTGGTGTTGACCATCTGGTGATATCCACGTATAGAGTCTTCTCTTGTGTTGTTGGAAGAGGGTGTTTGCTATGACCAGTGCGTTCTCTTGGCAAAACTCTATTAGTCTTTGCCCTGCTTCATTCCGCATTCCAAGGCCAAATTTGCCTGTTACTCCAGGTGTTCCTTGACTTCCTACTTTTACATTCCAGTCCCCTATAATGAAATTAGCCATCAGAGAATTGCAAATTAAAACCACAGTAATATATTACCTCACACCTATCAGAATGGTTAAAATTCTTTTTAAAAATAGTGTGTGCATGCTAAGTTACCTCAGTTGTGTCTGACTGTGTGACCCCATGGACTGTAGCTCATGAGGCTCCTCTGTCCATGGGATTCTATAGGCAAGAATATTGGATTGGGTTGCCATTTCCTTCTTCAGCGGATCTTCCAGACCCTAGGATTGAATCCACATCTTTCAAATCTCCTGCATTGGCCAACAGGTTGTTTACCACTAGCACCACCTGGAAAGCTCAAAGCAATTGACACCTCCGGAGGCACCACTGGGATTAAAAATAGTGATAGCAACCAAATGCAGGTGGGGATGTGGACAAACCTCTCTGGAGGTTTCCATAGGAACCCCAAGGACAATGGGCAGGGCAGAGCACAGCATGGGACACAGGAGCAGAACTCGAGGAAATAGCATCAGTACCTTCATGATGGCCCCAAGGACCACCAAGCACCTGGCTCTCAGCCACGCATCCCTTACACCATATCTTTCCTCTCTCCCAGATGAAAGAAGCCTGGAGAGAGCTGAGTGTAATGACTGTGAGCCCCCCACTGAGGCTTCAGTGGTGATTTTCAGACCTTTGGGATAAAGGGAACATCACAGAGTGGGGGAGGAATTTTCTGTCCAAGAGATCAGGCCTAGCATAGGGTTAGCTCTCGCTGCAGCACATTGCAAGTGGAAAACGTGGGAAATGGTGACAGATCATTTTCAACCTAGAATTCCATATTCCCACAAATGATCAGTCCCACTCTTCTATCCCAAAAGAGTGCATTCCTTTCCCAGGAAGATACTGGAAGGGATGCTTCAACAGAACGGAGGAATAAACCAAGGAAGAACACATGGATCCAGGGAAGAGAGGATCCAGCCCAGAAGAAAGAGGCAGTCCAGGTCTTTCTCAGGAGGACTGGGAAGTCCCAGGAAAACTGCTGGCAGGGGGAGGGGAACGGAAGAGGAGGCCAAAGTTACAGAAGTGGGTCCAGAGGAAGTCTATGGGGGCTTGAACGCAAGGGGCCAGCTGGAGGCCCCTCACAACGTCTCTGAGGCCATGATCACAGTTGTTTTTAGATAATTATGAAAATGACTAACTGATGATTGACTTAGCCACTGAACAACCACAACAACATATATAATAGTCAGTTCTTTGCAACCTTATGGACTACAGCACACCAGGCTTCCCTGTCCTTCATTATCTCCCAGAGTTTGCTCAAACTCATGTCCATTGAGTCAGTGATGCCATCCAACCATCTCATCCTCTGTTGCCCCCTTCTCCTCTTGCCCTCAATCTTTCCCAACATCAGGGTCTTTTCCAATGAGTCAGCTCTTCGCATCAGGTTGCCAAAAGATTGGAGCTTCAGCTTCAGCATTCGTCCTTCCAATGAAGATTCAGGGTTGATTTCCTTTAGGACTGACTGGTTTGATCTCCTTGCTGTCCAAAGGACAATATAATATATATAATAATGTATATTATATATATAATATAATCAGTTAGGATGACCACCATCACTTTCCACTTCAGTTTCCCCTCCTTCACATCTTCCTCTGTGTCAGGTGGCATTTTTTTTTAATCCAAGCAAGAAATTGGGTTGGAAAAACAGGTTTGGCTTGAGTGGAGAGGGACCTTGTTATTTGCTTTACGGTCAATTTATCCTTAGGGTTGGCCCACCTACCCAGTCATGGCTTTTGGGGGTACTGTTGGCACCCATTGTGTAGACTCCCTTGGGGGTGAATGAAGGTGAGCCATGAGCCTCCCTCAAGCACTGGCATCAGTAGCAAAGAAGAAATATGCTGGAAGAAACCCTCAATGATCTTTCTCTTCTGAAAATCTCCTTACAATACCTTTGTCACAGGCAGAAGGAAATAATAAGTACGCAGCCAAAAAGCGGGGGAGGCGGAGAGAATGGACTTCACAGGTGTGTTGGAAGGTTATTAAAAATGTTATATCAGTTGTCTGGATTTTGTGATGTTCGTAGTAGCTTTCAGCCTTTGTGTTTTCTTTTCTAATTTAAGGAAATAGTACCTTTTATGCTTAATTTTGTATTCATAATTTTGCATCTTTTCCTAAGGAGGGCACCCCAAATTGTGTACATTTCATGCCCTGTAAAACTTGGATTCACCCTGATGGTTCTTGGAAAAGAGTACAACTGAAGTGCTGGAGACATGACCAGATCACGTGTGCAGAAAATTACGTTGTCATTGTCAGGCTTTTTACAGTTAAGAAAGACTTAGTAATTGATTCACAGAATCTGAAGCAAGATTTTCAAGTATTCACTTCAGAAGAAACAAATGTTGTTCAGAAAAGGAAACGTAAGCATATTATACTGCTTGGCTCAGCGATTAACAATATTGCCACAGCCCTAACCGACACAGATTCTGAATTAGGATTCAAGTAAAACCTGTTATAGACTAAACTGGAAAATTATACTTATCTACAAGATAAAAAGTGACTGGATAATGTCTACAATTGATAAATAAAGAGATATCAATTTGTGTGTGTTATTTGAAAGTACAAATGTCTAAGGGAAATAGCTAAAATACTGAAAATGGTTTCTCAGAACAGCAGGAATGGCTGAAGAAAAAAAAACAGGGTCTGGTAACTGCTTCTAGCCCTACAAGACTGTAAATTGTATGTATTATTTCTGTCATAAGTTTTTAAATTCAATGACAATTATATACATTTTGAAGGAGAAGTCCTAGAAAAATTTGCAACTGAAAATTGGGAAGTCTTGACCCAGAACAAGCTTAGATGCAAAAATTGCTTGAAGTATTAGATGTGAAAAGAAAAACAGCAACTACTTGATTTAATAACATCTGGCACATCTATTGGAGAAGGCGATGGCAGCCCACTCCAGTACTGTTGCCTGGAAAATCCCATAGATGGAGGAGCCTGGTGGGCTGCAGTCCATGGGGTCGCACAGAGTTGGACACGACTGAAGCGACTTAGCAGCAGCAGCAGCAGCAGCGCCACATCTATATTTTGGAATTCTCTAGCCTGGCTAAATTCAATGAAGTAAAACCTCTCAGGGAACAGCATAGACTGGATCAATGTCCATAGGACATGGAAAAGTGGAAAAAGCTAACTATGTCACGATATGTGGTATTGCATATGGGCACAACATGCAGGAAACTCCCTACAGAAACCCTGAAATGGTTCATTTTTATGTGTCAGCTTGACTGGGTCACAGATGGTGGGTCCAACATTATTCTGGGTGTGTCTGTGAGGGTGTTTGGGGATGAGATTGACAGAGTCATTTCCTAGGCAGGTTGATAAGACGTCTAGGAGTCCCCAAGGAGAGAGGGCTCTGGAATTCTCAAGGAGGAAGAAAGGACAAACTTTTTTCCTTCTCTACATTCCTTAGGATTATAGAACAACAATGTATCCTGCCTGAGGACAGTCTCTGGATTAAACCTTCTGGCTAATTCTGTAAATTATGGGAGTAGACCTGCTCTTTACAATGATTATATAACAACAATGTATTCTGCCTGAGGACAGTCTCTGGATTAAACCTTCTGGCTAATTCTGTTATCTTAAAATGTAAATTATGGGAGTAGGTCTGGTGAGGTCTTTACAACCTCCAGACATTCTTTGGATTCACTGGAGAGTATATAACTTCATTGCTCACACTAACAAGGGGGTACTTTTTCTGCCCCCTTCTAATGCCTATGTCAGAAGCTTTCTCTATCTCCTTTATACTTTAATAAAACTTTATTACACAAAAGCTCTGAGCGATCAAGCCTCGTCTCTGGCCCCGGATTGAATTCTTCTCCTCCGGGGGCCAAGAATCCCGGTGTCGTGATTCAACAACAACCTTTCAAGATGAACATTTGAATTGCGAAAGCAGATTGCTCTCCCTAACATGGGCTGGCTTCATCCACACCGCTGAAGCCCTGAATAGATCAAAAAGGCCGGTCCTCTTAAGGTAAGAGAGAGTTCTTCCTGTCTGGCCCTCTCCAAACTGGGACATTGTGTCGGGAGCCGCGTTAGGCATTACTGACAAAATAGAGGCACGGCCCTAAACCCCTCCCTTTGTTCTGTAGGCATGGACCTGGAATGAAGGAGTTAGATTTTGTGATTCTGACTTGTTTTTTCCTTTCCTCGGCTGAGTTGACTGAAGAGACTATTAAGGTGCTTATTGTTTTTGAGAGGCGCAGGAGAAGGCATAAAGCCTTCTGCAGCTGTGCTCAAAGAATAATTCATAAAGTTAATCACTGACATTTGTTCAAGGACTTTTACAAAAAAGTGTTCCAGGGTGAGCACAGAGGCCGCAGCTTGAGACCATGGGAGGAATTCCTATCTGAAGCCTATTTGTGAGAAAAGTGTTTATGGCAAAG
Organism: Capricornis sumatraensis; assembly: GCF_032405125.1. Lineage (NCBI taxonomy): Eukaryota > Metazoa > Chordata > Mammalia > Artiodactyla > Bovidae > Capricornis > Capricornis sumatraensis. Next base: position 77,195,462 of record NC_091076.1, read on the forward strand.
GAGTTTGCTGAATTTAGGGCTTAGGAATAATTAAAATAGTTAGAAGCTAAAGATTTAAGGATTGCTGTAATGTTACAATATTCTACTATAGCTTATAAAAATTAGGGACTTTAGAGATATTATTAGCTAGAAGCCCTTTCTAAGAAATAGTGAATTTAGGATACTAGGGGCAAACAGGACTTAGAAAGATAAGAAATAAACTGAGGAATGTGGTATGCAGCCCAGACATTAGCATGAGTTACAGTGTATTCACAAGGACACATGAGAAAAAGTAGATAAGAGAATCGCTGAGGAAGGAACTCCTTTTGAGGGCCAACAATGATTTTTGGAGAAAAATAAATCTGGGTCAATGGGAACTAAAAATATCAAACCTCTGACCTAATGCTTTTGTAAAAGTATAAAAGAGAATCATAAGCTTAAAATAAACAGGCAGTCCAAGAAAACTGAGAGGCTGCCTCAGTTTCTCTCGCTGACACCGCCCACCCCTTCAGGCCGAATCCCTGGCTGCTGGAGCCCCTGCTCCGCAACAAGAGAAGCCATCGCAAGTGCTGAGCCTGTGTGTGTGCACTCAGCTGCTGTTGTGTCTGACTCTATGTGACCCCATGGACTGCAGTCCACCAGGCTCCTCTGTCCAGGGAATTTTCCAGGCAAGAATACTGGAGTGGGTTGCTGTACCCTCCTCCAGGGGAATCTTTCCACCCCAGGGATAGAATCCATGTCTTTTATGTCTTCCTACACTGGCAAGCAGGTTCTTTACCACTGAGACACCTGGGAAGCTCACAATTGCTGAGAGGCCCCTGCTAAAGCCACGAGAACTACCTCAGATCTGGTTCAGGCTCACCCAAGATGTCCCCCAACACCTTGGTGACCCAGTAGGCACACACAGGGAGAAAGAAACAATCAGTGCGCAGACTAAAAGAGTCTAGCCCAGAGGTCCCCAAACTTTTGGCACCAGGGACCAGCTTGGTGGAATACAATTTTTCCATGGACAGGGGTGGTGAGGGGGGCAGATTTCAGGATGATTTAAGCGCATTACACTTATCAGACTCAGGTGGAGACGTTGATTCTTCCTGGATCTTGAGCCTTTAGATTCAGACTGCATCTTACTCTGATGGATTTTGGAGGTTTCCAGATCACCGACTCATCTGCAGAACTTATCCATACTCCCATGAGCCAATATATCTCCTATTGGTACACCAAGATGCCATTGGTTCTGTTTCTGTGGAGACCCTTGACTAATACAATATCCATGAAATGGTTAACTCTGGGTAGAAGTAGGAGTGGTAAGGGGAGGACACGCGGTGTGTGTGTGCGTGTATGCAAAACATTTTTTACTACTAGTTTATACTACTTTTGTAAATAAAAATAAAACCAAAAAACCTAATTGCTTCAAGACTCGTTTAAGGTTGGTCGTAGTGATCTTGGAAAGTCCAGTTTACCCACTGTGGAGCCTGTTGGAGACACCCTTTACTGGAGAGCCATCTAGGTCAGTCTGGGGTCTTTTCAATCCTGCTTCTCTTAGCAAACTTTTTCACTGGCCTTTGCCAGCCCAGTTCACAGTTCCCAGACTGACAGGGGTGTTCTTCGGAACAGGGGTGTTCAGTGGAGCAGGGGTGTTCTTTGAAACCTCTTTTGCAGTGAAGCCCTCAGGGCAGACTCTGTGGCCCCAGCCACACTGGCTCCACCCCCACCCCGCGCAAGCCCCACCGGTGCCATCCAGGGGCCCCTCTGTGCCCATCTCTGGCCTGTGTGCTTTAAGATTAGGTGTTAAACATAGAGCGTTGGTTACCAGGGCTTGGTGGGGGAGGGGGAGACAATGGTGAAAGGGTACATGCTTCCAGTTTTAAGAGGAATAAGTTCTGGGAATCTAAAGTACAGCACAATTATTATAGTTAATAATACTATATATGTAGTTGAAGGTTGCTAAGACAGTAAATGTTAAATGTCCACACTGCAATAAATGGTAATTGTTTAACATGAAGGAGGTGTTAAATAAAGCTATGGTGGTTAAAAGAAAAAAAAAATTAGGTATCAAGCCTTATTTTATATCCCTGGATATGTTCCAGTGTCTCCTGGTTTACAGCCTATGGGAACTTGAATGGAATTTATATTTTACTGTTATGTGAAAACTGTATAACTATTAATTATGTTGAATTGGTTCATAGTGCTTCTCAGGTCTGCTAGAGTCTTCTACTTTTCTGTCTATTCAGTTTATTAATTTTTGAGACCTTGGTATTGAAACTCCAATTAAAAATCTTTAAATACTTAAAAAAATAATTTGTAGTATATAGTGAAACTATATATAACTTTGTTCTGTATTTTCCAAGTCTCTTATAAATGTGTTATCATACTTCCATAATTCAAAAAATTAAAAATAAAATATTAAAAAAATAAAACAGCAAATTACCAAACAAATAAGCAAATAAAAATATAAAGCTTCATAGGTAAGGGAGCGTAAAAAAAAAGATTAAGTGTCAGGGACAGCTGTCCAACACTTGAGCTCTCTCTTTGAGACCCTCTCCCTCCCTCTTCTTTGAATCCTACACTTCCCAGGTCCAAATAACCAGTCCACACGAAGTTTCAAGTATTTGTCCTTTTCCTACTCCCTGATGGCTCAGCAGGTAAAGAGTCTGTCGGCCATGCAAGAGACACAGGAGACGTGGGTTCGATCCCTGGGTTGGGGAGAACCCCCTGGAGAAGGAAACGGCAACCCACTCCAGTATTCTTGCCTGGGAAATCCGAAGAGCCTGCCAGGCTACCATCCAATGGGTCATAAAGAGTCGTGCATGACAAAGTGACTAAGCGCAAGTTACACACTACTCCACTGAGGAAGCTGAAAATTATAATAATAATAATCACAGTGAATTTCAGAAGAAGGCAGGAGCAGTCTCCCCAGGGTCAGAGCTTCTTCAGCGCCCCCGCTTCTATCCCTCTTCGAGCTCTCCCCATGCTTCTGAAGACTCTCCTCTCCTTCCTTTCTTCAAAATGCCCAGGCAGGGGGGTTTGCGGGGCGGAGGTCTGCTGGAGGCTGGGGGAGGTGGGCGGCTAGATGGTGATGTTCCGCTTCATCTCACACACCCAGCGTTTCACTTGCTGGCAGAAATCATCATTCCAGAGCCCATCCCGTCTGATCTCTGCACAGTCCTCGCTGGCCCCCAGCTCATGCCCCCGCCAGTTATCGGGCTGAGCGGGATCCCAGTTCCTAGGAAGGCAGGACAGAGCTCCGCTCCAGATGGCCCCCACATCCCAACAACCCTCACTCCCCACCTCAGAAATGCATGGCTTTTTCAGGGAGCCGTGACTGCAGTCTTGGGAGCTGACAATCTGGGTGAGGGGGGAGATGGTGGGAGAATTTGGTCCCCGAGGGATTAGTGGGAGTGTCCTGGGGGCAGAGACCAGATGGCCATCCCCAGGACAAATTAATGGGGAGAGACAAGGAGAAGCCACTTACTTGTAGCTGTGCCTGTAGTCTGTGCCGTCCACCCATTTCCAGGAGCCATCGCTGTCGGTGAGACCTATCCAGATTCTAAAGGGGTTTGAGTGTTGTACAACGAACTTCTGGAAAACAGGCGGGAGGGAAGTTTCTAGTCCCTTGTGCCTCCATGTAGGTCTTAGCTGTGTCTCCCTCACCCCACCCCTCAGTCTGATCTGTCCCCACCTCGAAGCAACAGCACCCAATACAAGTTCCTGGCTTTTTCTTCTGCAACCATATCTATTATTTAGTGAACATTTACTGGGCTAAACATTGTACTAATTGCTTTACAAGGATTATCTTATTTCATCCCCATAAAGCTCTGTAAGTTGGACACCCTAATGATTACACTTTACACATGAGATTAAGGAACTGAGGGTATCTGTGGAGCCCAGAGTAACAACTCAGTGCCTGAGTTGGTGACCCTTGTCCCCTGACCTGGCCTCCCACTTCATTCCTAACTCACAGCTGCTAGACCCCTATTCTAATCTTCTTCCTGTCTTGTGCCCACAACCTCAGACTCTTGGATCCTGACCCCTGCCACCCTCAGGGTAACCCAATGACCCAGTAAAGATCTGGGTTTTACTTGCCTTTCAGGCACACTTATCTGCTCCTACTTCTATATACAGGTTTCCCTCGTGGCTCAGATAGTAAAGAATCTGCCTGCAATGCGGGAGACCTGGGTTCAATCCCTGTCTTGGAAACACCCCCTGGAGAAGGCAACAGCTACCCACTTCAGTATTCTTGCCTGGAGAATCCCATGGACAGGAGCATGGCAGGCTACAGTCCACAGGGTCGCAAAGAGTTAGATGCAGCTAAGCAACTTTCACTTTCACTTCACTTCTACATACAGCTGTCATTTCTGTTGTTCTCCAGGCCCTACAGCTTCTAAGCTTGGACCCACTGCTCAGAGCTCTGTTATGACTTGGCTACAGGGCCTCTGGCAGTCTGGCTGAAAATAAGAAGATGCCCTATATGTGAGGGGCAGCCAAGCTGTCCAGCTGGTGGGGGTGGGACAAAAGTGGTCTTTGAGATAGCTTCCCAGGATCCATGCATACCTCCTAAGAGGAAGTAGCTTTCTCTTAAGAGATATGGCTCTTTCTGAGGCCTTAAGAGGGAGGCCTTGTGTGCTGCAATTCATGGGGTCGCAAAGAGTTGGACACGACTGAGCGACTGAACTGAACCTTAAGCCCCCTGGCTTGGGAGGGCAGCAGCATAGGGTGTGGTCACCTTGTTTTATGAAGGAAACATGAATATGTAGCAGTTTCCTTTGAGAGCATATGAAGGGTCTCCAACTGCATCTGGAGGAAAATTTCCTAATTCCACTCTCCCTTTCTAGACACCTAACTAAAACTGCAGTTAGTCACCTCATCTGAAGGCAGATACAGCAGCATTCTTGAATTCTAGACTCCTGCAAATAGGTCAATATCCTGTGCATGAAGGGACAGCTCTCAAGGGCTCGTAGGGCTATTCCCCAAATTCAGGAGGGTCAACGGAGCTGGAGGGAAAATGCCTGGAGGCAAGATATTCCCTTTGCTGCTGCCCACCGCCCCAGTCCCCTCTTCATCACCACAAGAAGCTGAGTAACTGAATGGACAACACAAAGCATCAATATCCAGCCTCTGTGTTGAAGACTGAGTGTGTGTGAGCATGTGGGTGCTCAGTCATGTCCGACTTTTGGTGACCTCATGGTCTGTAGCCCACCAGGCTCCTCTGTCCATGGAATTTTCTGGGCAAGGGTACTGGAGTAGGTTGCCGTTTTCTACTCCAGAAGATCTTTCCCACCCAGAAACTGAACCCGCATCTCCTGCATTGTCAGGCAGATTCTTTACCACAGCGCCATCTGGGAAACCCAGGTGAAGACTGTGGGGAGGGATGAAATAGTGTCAGGTGATCAGAAAAGATAGTCCATGAGAACACGTCTGCCCTATTCATGAGTAAATAACAGGCAAGAAAGAATTCAGCCCACTCAAAGAAGGAGCATGGGGGAGTTTTATCATGGAAACTGAGAAAAAATTAAAAGGATGGAAAGGAAGAGGAGGAAGAAAAAAGCACTGTGATATCAAGAAGAGAGGTGAAAAATATACTTTGTAAATAAAGCATGTTTCTAAACCTAAGAAGCTATTGGAGAACAGCTTATATCCTCAGAAACATTGAAGAGATGAACGACATAAAACTACAAAAGAAGAATCAAAGAAGAAAGATAACAATGATAAAGAGAAGAAAGTGAAGAGAAAATTTTGAGCTACAATAAAAAAAAAAAAAATCAAGTCTAAGATACAAAAGACAGGCTTGAGAAAAGAGCCCAGAGAACAAAGAAGAGAGAAAGAAGGTGAAGTGAAGTCGCTCAGTCGCATCTGACTCTTTTTGTGATCCCATGGACTGTAGCCTACCAGGCTCCTCAGTCCATGGAATTTTCCAGGCAAGAGTACTGGAGTGTGTTGCCATTTCCTTCTCTAGGGGATCTTCCCAACCCAGGTATCGAACCCGGGTCTCCTGCACTGCAGGCAGACGCTTTACAGTCTGAGCCACCAGGGAAGCCCAATATTTCTTTGAGCCCCTCTTTTGGGGCGGGGGAGGCAAGAATACTGGAGTGGGTTGCTCCCTTCTCCAGGAGATCTTCCCGACCCAGGGACTGAACCCAGGTCTCTCGCACTGTAGGCAGATGCTTTTAAACAGTAACAAGATGAAGGCTATGGAGGGTAGACAATGGAGATCATTTTGAATAGTGTGCTCCAGAGGAAAAGAGAACAAATGGGCAAGAAAAACTATTCAAATAAATGGCTTAAGAAAATTTTCCAAAACATATGAAAATCTAACTATATGTGTTAAAAGAACTCTCCTAGCCTCAGAGCAAAAATATAGAGAATGTACAACACTGAGATATATCTGAGATTAATGAAATTCAAAGAAAAACTATTTGCACACACATGTAAGGAATGTGGGAGAGATATGAACAAGGCATTATAAACTGCAAAGTTGCTAACAGACTAGTTCTGAATTGTTCTCAATTAAAAAGAAATGATAATTATGTGACATGATAAAGGTAAGAGCTGCTGCTGCTGCTGCTGCTAAGTCGTTCCAGTCGTGTCCGACTCTGTGAGACCCCATAGACGGCAGCCCATCAGGCTCCCCCGTCCCTGGGATTCTCCAGGCAAGAACACTGGAGTGGGTTGCCATTTCCTTCTCCAATGCATGAAAGTGAAAAGTGAAAGTGAAGTCGCTCAGTCGTGTCTGACTCTTCATGACCCCATGGATTGCAGCCTTCCAGGCTCCTCCATCCATGGGATTTTCCAGGCAAGAGTACTGGAGTGGGGTGCCATCGCCTTCTCCAAAGGTAAGAGCTAACACTACTTTATTCATCATATTGCAATATACAAACCAGGGTGTTGTGCACCTCAAACTTACAGTGTTACATGTCAATGATATCTCAATTTTAAAAGAGAGAAAAGATTGAGGCGTGAGAAGAAGTGTACTGGTTTCCTCGTCTTTCATATAAAAGTTATATAAATTCTTTTATTTTTTAAAGCCAAGAAGTTTCAGCCCATTATTTAGAGTTATGACAGTAATTAATAGTGTAGCTAAAAACAAGCCACATTTAGTCCAAAATAACACAGTGGAGAAAACAAAAAGAATACATCTCACATAGCAAATGGGAGAAAATAAAAGAAGCATATAAAACAGAAAAAAAGTAGTTGGATTAAAGATATCTATTTTAAAATAAATGCAAGTGTGAGAGCCCAGAAATAAACCCACACACCTACAGTCAATTAATCTACGACAAAGGCGGCAAAAATATACAATGGAGAAAAGACAGTCTCTTCAACACGGTGGTGTTGGGAAAACTGGACAGCTACATGTAAATCAATGAAATTAGAATACTCCCCCACATTATATATAAAAATAAACTCAAAATGGTTTAAAAACCTAAATATAAGACATGACACCCTAAAACTCCTAGAAGAGAACATAGGCAAAATATTCTGGGACATAAATCACAGCAGTATTTTCTTAGATCAGTCTCCCAAGGCAAAAGAAATAAAAGCAAAAATAAACAAATGGGACCTAATCAAACTTAAAAGCTTTTGCACAGCAAAGAAAACTATCAACAGAACAAAAAGACCACTTATGGAATGGAAGAAAATATTTGCAAATGATGCAATTGACAAGGGGTTAATATTCAAAATATAAAAACACCTCATACAACTCAACATCAAAAAAAACAACTCAACAAAAAAAATTGGCAGAAGACCTAACAGACATTTCTCCAAAGAAGACAGAGATGGCCAGCAGGCACATGAAAAGATGCTCAACATGGCTAACTACTAGAGAAATGCAAATCAAAATCACAATGAGGATTTGCCTCACATAGGTCAGAATAGTGAAAGTGAAGTCACGCAGTCGTGTCTGACTCTTTGTGATCCCATGGCCATGGGATTCTCCAGACAGGAATACTGGAGTGGGTTGCCATTTCCTTCTCCAGAGAATCTTCCCAGCACAGGGATCAAACCCAGGTCTCCTGCATCGCAGGCAGACTCTTTACTGTCTGAGCTGCCAGGGGTCAGAATGGCCATTATCAAAAAATCTACAAATAATAAGTGCTGGAGAGGGTGTGGAGAAAAGAGAACCCTACTCTACTCTTGGTGGGACCGTGAACAGCCTGGAGGTTCCTTAAAAAACTGAAACTAGAGACTTCCCTGGGCATCCAGTAGTTAAGACGCTGAGTTTCCACCGCAACAGGCAGACAGGGGTTTGATCCATGGTGGGAAACTGAGATCCCACAAGCTGAAAAGCAGCTAAACCTGTACAGAGAAACTATCGAATCTGTGCACTTACACAGAGAGAATCCGGACACCACGATGAAAGAGACTTAATGATGCAGTGAAGATCCTGTGTGCCCCTAAGACCCAATGCAACCAAATAAATATTTTTTAAATAAATAAAATAAAACAACTTATATACAACCTATAGGAGAAATACCTTAAGGGTGGCTAAACAACAGAGAAGCGTCATTTAGGGGGGGGTGGGGTGAGGGTGCCTAAAAGATTCTCAATACTCAGGATGAATCCAAGATTAATTAAATCAGAACCTTTGAGTGCAAGACCAAGTGTGAATATGTTTTAAACTCCTCAAGAGGTTACAATACACTGCAATGGCTGAGAATCATTTATCTAAAACAGAGACTCAAAATGGTTGGAAATAAGAGGGATGGAGAGAGATACACGAAGCAAATGTAAGTGAAAAGAAATCAAGGACCAGTCCCTTCATATCACATGAAGACGAATTCAAGGCAAAAAGCATTAATCAGGACACTGATGTTCATTTCACCATGATAAAGGTACCATCCCATCCTCCATAAAGTTGTAGGTGGCATGAACTTGTGAGCCAAATCACAGACTGAGTCTTAGGTTGATTCACATGAAACTTTATAGGCCAATACTGAGAATATTGGCAATTTCAACCTGATCAGTAAAGTAAAATATGTCTGTAATCCATATATATATATATATCTACCCTCACCTCAAAGAGGGGATAACAAGAGTGCCTGCTCCATAGGGTTGTGAGGGCTAAAGCAATGGTTATATGAAAGTGCCTGACACATAGTAAGGGCTCAGTAAACGTTATCATTAATACCCTCCTTTGCCCTAACATGTCCCACTTGTTCGAATGGGTTGAGTCTTCCCTCTGGACTTTGGAGTTGTGATCTAGTGGCAGCAGTGGGCAGGGAGACTTGGGGTGCTTTGGAGGGACCCAGTAACTCACGCCAGGCACGTTCCTGGGAATCCCACTCACTCTGTCCCTTTCACCCAAAGACCCATCACATTCCCCAGGCCAGCGCAGAGCAAGCAGGGACTGTCAGCGCCTCCACGGTGTTCTCCACCGAAGTCCTGGCCCTTTAGCTCATCCTGCCACTCATTCTGTCTCCTGCCCTGTTCCTCATCACCTCCTGGCTCCTATCCTTTGCCCTGGCTCCTGGATGTAATCTCCCACCTCTTAGAATCAATGGCTGCTCCATCATGAACCTCCCAGAGCGGGGATGGATTTCTGCTTCTGGATTCTCCTCGGGTCAGAAAAAAATAACAAAACAAGCCTGACCCAGCCTCCCAGTTTGCGTTCCCAAGGTTTCCTCCTGCCTTTGGGAAGGTTGTGGTTTCACCTGCTCCTCTCTGGAGTTGACGACCACCAGGTGGGCATTCTCCAGCTGGCAGTACTTCTCAGCCTCGAGCCAGGGCTTCCCCAAGCGAGAGAACCAGTAGCAGCTGCCATCATATTCCACCCAGTTCACTGGGCAGCATTCTGTGCCTGAGGGGGTTGGAGGGACAGAGGGCGATAAGATCCAGCTGGAGGGGACGGGCAGAGGGATTGGAGATGCTCACCCCCCAACCCCGCCCCACCACATCCCTACCGTTGCTCTGGAAGTGTGCCATCTGACAAGTTAGTGTGCGCAGATCCGTGGGGAAGTGCTTCAGATGGAGCAGCAAAGTGGCGTGATCTAAGGGTCAGAGTGGTGGCAAGGGTGTGGTAGGCCGTGTGCATGGCCCACAGACCAGCACTCCAGCGTCTGGCTGGGGAGACACACTAGCACACACACGCACACTCGAGAGGGAGTCTCTGACCTGCTTTCAGGTCTTCCTGCTGCTTTTCCAGCTTGGTTTCCAGCAGTCTCACCTTGTCACTGGCGAAGCCTCCTGCAACAGAGGAAAGCTAACCTGTCTCCCCTCCGCTCTGCCTCCCCAGCGTTTCTCCTCCCTCATGCCACTGACGAGTCAGCCCAGGCCACCATCACCTTGGCCTGGGATGTTACATGCTCTGCCCTCTGGGCTCCCCAGCCCCACCCACTCTTCTCCTGGCTGCACGGTGGTGTTCTGAAGCACAACCTGCTCAGGCCACTCACTCCCCTGTTAAATCCTTCCCGTAGCTCCCTATGTTCTCAAAGTAAAGCCTCGCGCGTTAGCACAGCTTGCCTGCATGGTCTGGCCCCGACCCACCTCTCTAGCCCACCCTTGGCCCAGCCCTCCAGCCACACTGGAAATGTTGAGAGTCCAGGACATGCAGTGGTCTTCCTCATACCCCGGTCATCAGACTCTGCTCTCTACCTGGTTCCCACCTCCATCTTCTACTCTAACCCTTACTCATCCTTCAGGGACCCTCGGCTCAGGAAGCAGCATCCTTGGAACCCTTGCCTGGCTTCTCAGGTTGGGTTATCTGCCCTAGTCTGTGCTTCCTTCCCAGTACCCCTAAACACTCCCCTATTGCACCCAGCATACATGCACGTGTGTTTAGTCAGTCATGTCCGACTTTTTGCAACCCCATGGACTGTAGCCTGCCAGGCTCCTCCATACTTGGGATTCTCCAGGCAAGGGTACTGGAGTGCGTAGCCATCCCCTTCTCCAGGGGATCTTTCTGAACCAGGGATTGAACCCAGCTCTCATGTATTGCAAGCAGACTCTTTACTGTCTGAGCCACCAGGGAAGCCAGCACGGAGCCCAGCCAACCCTCGCTGCTAAGCCAGCCCCTCAACCACCCAGCACATCCCAGTCCCTCCCCTCGGGGCTCGCCCAGTCACCGTGGGAGCTGAGATTCAGGATGTCCATCAGGGTGCTCGACGAGAAGTTGCTGAAAGTGTCCTGTAGGGTCTGCAGCTCCCCTTGCAGCTGTGCTCCTTGTCAGGAGACAAAACAGGACACGGTGGATCGCACACTGTCCCACCTGACCGCCCTCACACTGTCCGCGGAATGGCCCCCTTCCCCGCCCCAGCACTGCCTCCTTACTGCCTCCATCTCTTCCCTATCGTGGCTCTCACCGGCCCCAGCACTGCCCGAATCCCCGCTCCCATCACTGCCCCACCCCTGCGACCCTCACTTTGGGACCCTGTCACGCAGATGGCCACCAGCAGCAGGACATTGAAGACCAGGACAAACAGACTAAGGCGGAACTTGGAGCAGAGACGCTGCAGCACGAGAGGCTGGGGAGGAGGCATCCCTGCAAGAGAAGGGGTGTCAGGGCAAGGGGCGTTGGAGGCAGGGGGCCAGAGAGCCAACCTCACGGAGCATCAGAGGAGCAGAGCCTGAGGAAGTACAGCCTAGCGGGGCAAGGGCAGGAGGAGAAAGTAGATTCCGAGATGAAAAACACCCTGGATAAAATTAACAGATGAGACAGGCATACGTCTCAGTGAACTTGGAGGCATAGCAACAACAACTGTATAAAAAGAAACACCAGGAAAGAAAAGAATCCCACACTCCCCCATAAAATAGCAAGAGCACCAATGAGCTGTGGGATCACTAATATATGCATAATTGATGGAAAGGGGAGATGGAGAGGCAGAAAGAAAATTTTTTTGAGGAAACAATAGCCAGTGTATCTCCAAATCTTCTGAAAAACTCTGGGAAGAGTGGAAGCTGCTCCCAGGTGAGCAGGTGCCAGCTGTCAACCCACTTGCAGGTGGCAGAGGCTGGCTGATGGTTGCACCCCTCAGGCACACTCTGCCATGCTGCCCACCCCACCTCTTTCAGGCGAGCCCCCTGTCCCGTGAAATCCAAAACCACTGGACTCTCTCCAAGCCTCCTGCTGAAACACGAATCCTCTCATTCTCAGAAGATCCAACAATATCCAAAGTTACTTTTGTGTGTTCACTACCTACCAGGCAGCTGGTGGGACCTGAAGGGGCAGAGGGGTGTAGGTGGGTGTGGCCTCTGCCCCACGCAGCCTGTTGAAAAGGCTTGTGGACCTGCTGCCGGGGAAAGGAGAAGCCTGGTGGGACAGCAGCTTTCTCCCCTGCCCAGCTCTCACCCTCAGCTGCAACAGGGGCAGTTCTTCCACCCTCAGGCAGGAGGGAGTCCCTCCTCCCAGCCCAGGCTAACCAGTCCCCCTCCTTGAGCTTTGACCCCCAACCCCTCCTGGTCTCCACAGAGCTTCACTCCATCACCAGCACCCACACCTGACACCCACTCCTGCATCCCGGCTCCCGCCCTTCATCTTGGAAATGGCTCAGTTCTTTCTTGCCTGAAAACTTTCTCCTAGACACTTGGGGACTTTGGTCAAGATTTGCTAGAGAAAGATTCAGGTAGGGGGCTTGGAGGGGAGTGGGGATCTTCCAGAATTTCTCTGTGCCCTTTCCCTCCAACACACACCCTTCCCCTCCCGCCACCACACACAGTACATACTGGTCAGATTGGAAGGAAGAGGGGAGACCCCTTTCCTGGGGCCCTGGGGGTGGAGAAGGGGGTGACATCAGAGGACAGTCCCTGGTCACAGGGTGAATGTGACAAAGGCCTCGGAGGGACAGAGAGTGACCAGGAGCTAGACTAGGGTAGAGCAGAGCCCCAGATACCGGACACTTGCCTTTCCAGAATGGTTCTTCTCTCCCGGGGCTGTGTCCACGAGTGTCTGGGCCCTCGCCTCTGCCGAGCTGATGGTCGTTCTCCTCGGAGTCCAGCTGCTGGATGTCCTGGAAGTCCCTGGCCATGCTGGGTCCTGGGTGTAGCTGGACCCTGCCTGGGCTCGGGGATGCTTTAGGGCTGGGACTGAGTTGGGGCTGATGCTCGTGCTAAGATGCTAATTGAGGTGGAGGCTGATGGATGTAGGCTCAGAGTGGGTCTAGGCGATGGCTTGGGTTGGATCTGAGGTTGGAGGGGAGATGGAAGCTGAAATTCTGCTGGGTCCCATCCCCTCTCAGGAGACCGCCTGGGCCTCGAGCCTCCCTTCCACACATGCCAATCACCCCACAACTTCCCATCAACCGCGCCCCCCCCCCACTGTCTCTGAACCAGGGTCTGTCTAATCCCAGACATCCCCAGGCTTGCCTGCCTCCCCAGTGACCTCAGTTTACCTGTTCAAGGTCTAGAAGGCTGCCCAGGCCCCAGGACGCAGGAGAGCTTGAACCAGGAGAACTGGGGGCCAGGTGGTGCTGGAAGAGAGGAGGAAAGGGGTGAGCACTAGCTCAGGGAAGGGCCCTGAACCCGTGTGCCTGAACGTCCAAGTGCTTCTAACTTGGCATCTCCTGCCCCTGGGACTTTGGACAGTAAACAGAGTGGAAACTGAGTTGGAGACTCAGTCAATATGTGGTGGGGGCAGAGGGCAGGACTGTGTCTCTGTCCTTCTCAAAGAAGGGGTCTCCTGGCCTGTCCCTTCTACCCTCAGAAGCTAGTCACCTCACTCTTCTCAGCACATCTGGGAGGAGGGCCAGCCGGGAGGAACCAGGGTACAATTGGCTAGTTCCTCTCTGCCCCACTCCCCTTTCACTTCCTGCCTGAGATTCCCAGAATTGTTAGTCAGACAATCCTGACCAGGATTGGAGGGGCCACTTCTGTACTCTTGCCCAATCTGGCGTCTGAGCCAAGGCCTCACGTCCTGTAGGCTCAGCCATTAGGCTTCCCTGCTTTGGGCCAACTGGCTTCACTCTCCATGGGAGTAAAGCCCCTCAGAGACCGGAAATTCAGGGAGGACGGAGAAGAGGGAAGAGCATCCAGAAAGCAGTGGATAGGAGAGGTTCAACCTTGTAAATAAGCCCCTTCTGTTGCCCAGGTGGCTCAGTGGCAAAGAATCTGCCTGCGATGCAGGAGACATGAGTTTGATCCCCGGGTCAGGAAGATCCCTTGGAGGAGGAAAGGGCAATCCACCCCAGTATTCTTGCCTGAGAAATCCCATGGACAGAGGAGCCTGGTGGGCCACAGTCCATGGGGTCACAAAGAGTCGGACAAGACTGAGCGACTGATTGGCCCTCTCGTGGCCCTGGCTCCAGAAGCCGTGGGCCTCACATCCAGGCACGGCACTAAATGACCCACAGACATGCTCTCTGGTAACTCTCACGACACGTCGCAACAGATTGCTTCACGTCTGCTGTTCCCACTTCCCAGAGGAGGGAATAACCTGGAGGAGACTAAGTGACTTGACTGTGTAGCAGGGGATGGGGTGGGGAGGGGGGTGGTGGGGACTGTTGGATGCAAAACTGATCGAGGGAAAATGCCATCCCATCAGACTGGGGGCTCTTCACAGTCCTGTGAGGAAGACAGGGCTTCACGAACCGAAAAATCAGAGCTCAGTTGGTAAAGAATCCGCCTGCAGTGAGGGAGACCTGGGTTTGATCCCTGGGTTGGGAAGATCCCCTGGAGAAGGGAAAGGCTAGCCACTCCAGTATTCTGGCCTGGAGAATCCCATGGACATTATGAGGTTGCGAACAGTCGAATACGACTGAGCGACTTTCACTTTCACCATCTACACTTGCGCTAACAATAACTTGGGAGAGAAAACCAGTTTTCATTCCTGATTTTATGTACATATATACACATCAGTTATTTGGCTGCACTGGGCCTTCATTATGGCATGAGGGCTCTTCAGTTGCAGCATGTGGGATCCAGTTCCCTGACACCATATGGAGACAGAGAAAACACAGAGAAGAACCGAGGCCCCCCACATGTGAACAAAGCCTTCTGGGAGCTTCCAGTCTAGCCAACAGCTCAATGCATCCAAGTGTATGACCCTAGCCAAGACCACACGGTCTACCTGGCCTAGCCCTTCACGGCACCCAGAGAATCTTGAGAAATAAATACAATTGACCCTTGAATGGTGCAGGGATTAGGGACACCGAACCTCTCCCTGCAGCTGAAAACTCGAGTATGACTTTACATACCCTTTGTATCCCCTGATCAGCGTCTGCACATGATGTAACACATTTTTTTGTGGAAAAAAATATGCTTATAAAGTAAAACTGTGCAGTTCAAACCCATTGTGTTCAAGGGTCAACTGTAGTTGTTTGTTTTAAGTCAATGAAGCTTTGGGTTAGACGGTTATGCATCAATAGGTAACTGAAATAAAATATATTCTTAAGTATGCATCCTTATCAAATATATGGCATAGTTTGTGTGCCTATTTTTTAGATAGATATGTGAAGCTTTCATACATCTCATTTGTTCCTGACTTTTTCACCCAAGAATAAATGTTTCAGATCTATCCGTGTTGCTATTTGTACATCTGGTTTGTTGCTATGAACCTCTGCGCAGTATTCAATGGTGCGTATCCATCACTGTATATTTACCCAGTCCCCAAATGAGGAACACCCAACTACTGCAAGGGACACATTATGTCCCCATGAGGACCTAGGTGAGACTATGTCTCAGGACTATATCCAAGACTGAAATTGCCAAGTCACAGAATATTCTCACACTTAATTTAATGCATACACACACACCGTTTTTTTTCATCAGTGAGATCCTATTCACAATACTCTTTTTCAGTACAGTTTTTATTCCCTTTCATTTCTCACTTGCCTCATGCTCCTTGTCTACTCACTGCATCCTCCATCCCTACCCCTCCTGTGATATTAATGTCTTTCTGTTTCATCTCTGCTATCAATGCTTCATCAAGTTCCCACGTGGAGCTTGGTGAGAATTTCCCTGTGAACCATATCCAGGAGTGAAAGTGTCACTTCACAAAGGATTCTCAAGCTTAATTTCACCTGAGTCCAGCCAGGCTATACCTCTTCCAGAACAGCTGTGCCCATTGACACTCCCATCACCAGCACATGAGGGCTCCCTCTTTTGCGTCATCCTTCTCAACACTTGTTACTATGCAGCTTCTCACCACCCTGATGACATCTCGCTGCTCTTCTATGCTACATTTCTGGTTAATAGAGGGTTTGAACGTTTCTCCACCTGTTTTCTATTTGTTCAGATTTCCTCTTGTATGGACAGCTTTTCCACATCCTTTATCCATTTTCCTATTGGGTTTCCTGGATTCACTTTGCTGATTGGAGGCATATCTTGTATATTCTAGATACATGTTCAGAAAACAAGGTCTTTTGAAAATTAAAAACAATTTTTTTGTTGTTAAAGCCAAAATAATTAATAAAAGTGCTGGAAGATAAAAATCAGGAAATCGTTCCAAAAAAGGGACAAAGTTGTTTGTTCGTTTTTTTTTTTTAATGAGAGAACAGCTAAACTGAGGGCATTTTTTACCCCCTGGCCTCATGTTTCCATGTATACTTCCTGCTAGGAAACTCTCCAGGCCTTTCTCCAGACATTCCCACCACACCTCCCCAGGAGAGGAAGCTTGCCTGTGGGGCTCCCTTTGGTTCTTTCTGCTCAGCCAGTGATCTGTGTTCTGCCAGGTGACACTGAGCCTGCCCCTGCAGAGAAAACCTGCTTTGCCCAGCTCTGCCTGTGACTAGGTAAACATGTCTGTCTAACTCTTGGATGAAATATTAACAAGTCCTTTTGATTTAAGGGGCTTCCCTGTAGCTCAGCTGATAAAGAATCTGCCTGCAATGCAGGAAACCCCAGTTTGATTCCTGGATCGGGAAGATCCCCTGGAGAAGGGAAAGGCTACCCACTCCAGTATTCTTGCCTGGAGAATTCCATGGACTATACAGTCCACGGCCTCGCAAAAAGTTGGGCATGACTGAGCGACTTTCACTTTCACTTGATTTAAGGTTTGAAGCCAAGTCCACCTTAACTGTGTATCAGCAAGAAAGCTAGCAACTTGACATCATTTATCTGTCTACTGTGTCTTGGTTCTCAATTGGTTTCAAACTTCAGAGGAAAAGAAAGCACCCCCCCCTTTTTTCACCAGCCTTGTTAAATCTCCACGAATAATATAAAAGATCAATTGATCCCCAACATTCAATTAATAGTTCTAGAAGATACAGAAGGAAGTAAAAGGGAGAAAGTTACCAAAGAAATAATACAAGATTGTTACTTAGAATGAAAAGCATGAGGCTCCAAATTTAAATAACCTACTAATTGCCCAGCTTTTCATTAAAGAATGACCAAAGGACATAACTGTGAAATTTCAGAATACCAGCAATAAAGATTCTAAGAGCTACTGGAGGCAGGGGGAAAAATCACCTATAAAGAAACAAGAACTGGAACAGATTCTGCTTTCCACTTGTTACACTCAACATCAGGAGACAGGACAATGCCTTCCAATATGCAAGGGAAATTTTTTCCAACCTAGATTTGTCACTGCAAATGACCATTGACATGAAAAAACGGGGGAAAAAAGAGAGAGAGAGACTTTTCAAGGACTTCCCTGGTGGTTAAGACTCCATGCTCTCAGTGCTGGGGGCCTGGGTTGAATCCCTGGTCAGGGAACTAGATCCTGCATGTAGTAACTAAGACCCAGCACAGCCAAATAAATAAATTAAATAAATAAATACAATTTTTAAAAACTTAAAAAAAAAAAAAGAACTTTCAGACATTCCAGGGCTCAGAATACTTATATCATATTTCTACTATGTTTACAAGTACCAGAGAAAGTGAAGAAATAATCCAGAAACAAGATACATAAAAGAATATCTCAGTATGGGACTTTCTGTTATTATTAAATAAAATTTTATTAAACTCTTTCTGTATTTCTGTCTACAAGTTGACTTTTTGTCTTAGAATGCTAACTAGTGAAATTTGAGAGCCTGGCCTTAAAAATGCAAGTCATAATAATAAATTTAAGAGATCTAAGGAAGAGATGGAGGACTTCCCAGGTGGCTTAGTGATAAAGAATCCACCCGCCAATGCAGGAAACATGGGTTCAATCCCTGGTCAGAGAGGATACTACATGCAGCTAAACCCTGTGCGCCACACTACTGAGCCTGTGCTCTGGAGCTGGGGAACCTCAACCCCTGAAGCCCTTGCATCCTAGCGCCCGGGCTCTGCAACAAGAGAAGCCACCCCAATGAGAAGCCAAGCACCACAACTAGAGAGTAGCCCCCACAAGCCGCAACTAGAGAAAAACACACAGCAACGAAGACCCAGCACAGCCAAAAATAACTAAATAAATGTGGTCAGTCTTATTAAAAAAAAAAAAAAGATACTCTAACAGGCTTTCAAAGTCACTTCAGTATTTTGGTTTACTTTCGCCACTTAAGCAGCTAGGTTTTTCTTTCCTTTTGCTATTATATTCCCAACATTCAGGATAGTAGCGCCACCTGGTGGTCATACCTGCATAATGCGCGTGTCTTCGAGGAGGGAGATTGCCAGCGACCTGGGCCTTAATTTTCTTTTAACTTCTTCAGTACAGTTCAGTTCAGTTCAGTTCAGTCGCTCAGTCGTGTCCGACTCTTTGCGTCCCCATGAATCTCAGCACGCCAGGCCTCCCTGTCCATCATCAACTCCCGGAGTTCATCCAAACTCACATCCATCAAGTCGGTGATGCCATCCAGCCATCTCATCCTCTGTCGTCCCCTTCTCCTCCTGCCCCCAATCCCTCCCAGCATCAGAGTCTTTTCCAATGAGTCAACTCTTTGCATCAGGTGGCCAAAGTATTGGAGTTTCAGCTTTAGCATCAGTCCTTCCAAAGAACACCCAGGACTGATCTCCTTTAGAATGGACTGGTTGGATCTCCTTGCAGTCCAAGGGACTCTCAAGAGCTTTCTCCAACACCACAGTTCAAAAGCATCAATTCTTCGGCACTCAGCTTTCTTCACAGTCCAACTCCCACATCCATACATGACCACAGGAAAAACCATAGCCTTGACTAGATGGACCTTTGTTGGCAAAGTAATGTCTCTGCTTTTGAATATGCTATCTAGGTTGGTCATAACTTTCCTTCCAAAGAGTAAGCGTCTTTTAATTTCGTTGGTGCAATCACCATCTGCAGTGATTTTGGAGCCCCCCAAAATAAAGTCTGACACTGTTTCCACTGTTTCCCCATCTGTTTCCCATGAAGTGATGGGACCAGATGTCATGATCTTCATTTTCTGAATGTTGAGCTTTAAGCCAACTTTTTCACTCTCCTTTTTCACTTTCATCAAGAGGTTTTTTAGTTCCTCTTCACTTTCTGCCATAAGGGTGGTGTCATCTGCATATCTGAGGTTATTGCTATTTCTCCCGGCAATCTTGATTCCAGCTTGTGTTTCTTCCAGCCCAGCGTTTCTCATGATGTACTCTGCATAGAAGTTAAATAAGCAGGGTGACAATATACAGCCTTGACGTACTCCTTTTCCTATTTGGAACCAGTCTGTTGTTCCATATCCAGTTCTAATTGTTGCTTCCTGACCTGCATATAGGTTTCTCAAGAGGCAGGTCAGGTGGTCTGGTATTCCCATCTCTTTCAGAATTTTCCACAGTTTAACTTCTTACCTCTCTCCAAATAGCTGAAGCGAACATGAAACAGCAAAAGGGATCATTCTGATAGCTAAAAATTTCCCACAAATCAATTCCTGGGGGCAATGTTGCAACTTCTTCCTCTGATCATTTCTTTTTTATTAACTTGCATTCACTTAGTTCCAGTCCTATACACTTTCTGGTTACTCTGAGTTAGAGTCAGTAAAGGTTTGCAAAGACCCTGGAGGTGTCACAGGGGCATGAGAAGATGATGGTTTCTGTGTAATGACCAGACCCACTGAGCTCAAGTTCAGAAACCAGGATGACTGAGTTTTTAAGCCCCAGGTCTATAAGAAAGGCCTTCCCAGGTGGCTCAGTGGTAAAGAATCTGCCTTCCAGTGCAGGAGATATAGAAGATGAGGCTTCAATCTCTGGGTCAGGAAGATCCCCTGAATGAGGAAATGGTAACTCCAGTATTATTGCCTGGAGAATCTCATGGACAGAGGAGCCTGGTGGGCTACAGTCCATGGGGTTGCAGAGTTGGACACGACTTAATGACTGAGCACGCACGCACGCACACACACACACACAGACACAGACACACACAGGTTTACAAGAACTGGAGTGGGGAGGGGTTCTTGAGTCCTACTTTTGTTAACTACAAATGTGCTTGCCAAGGGCATTTGCCATCTGCCTCTGTAGAGACTGAACCCTGTGCTGCTGCAGCTATCGACCTTCAACACCCCCTGAAGGGACTCCAGGGTGGAGAGTGAGGCACTCTGTGCTCCAGGGAAACTGATGGAACAGGTATTTAGGTAGTTAGGTATTTTCAGGAGCTGATTTCACGATCCCAATCCTTGCATCTCCTCATATCTAGAAGAGCATGAAATCCCTTCATGGTGACATCAGCCGCTCATAACTAGCAGAAAATCTTTTGTAAATAAGTGCTGGATTGCACTGAACTCTCCCTTTCACCCACATCATAGATATTGACCTTGCCCTGCTACCTCTTTCTCAGAGCTGAGATGCTGTCTCCTGGGCTGCAGTCCTCAATTTGCTCCCAAATAAAACTTAATTCACAACCCTCACCTTGTGCATCTTTTCCATCCACACTTTCCACAGAAGTACTTAATTACTGGGTAGCTTCTACCAGATCTTCGCTTCCCTTCAGCCTCTTAGTCAAATTAGGAAAGTGGAGGGACCTACACGGAGCAACTCCACTCTCGCCCTGTCTTCATTCTCCAGCAAGGACTGAGAGCCTCTTGGCTTTTGTGGGAGAAAGATGGGCCACTCCTGCCAAGCAGGATCAACAAACACCTCCAAGGCCAGGGCACCTCTGCCAGCATCAGCCTGCGGATGGCTCAGCAGCCTGCCAGCTTGACAACTGGCCTCAGCCAACCCTCGAGCTACTCCCTTCAGGATAAGATGTAAGCATATCTTTGTTGTTTTTCAGTCGCCAGGTCATCTCTGAACTCGAGACCCCATGGACTGCAGCACGCCAGGCTTCCCTGTCCCTCACCAGCTCCTGGAGTTTGCCCAAACTCATGTCCATAAGCATATCTTTACCCATCATCCTTTTAGCATCCCCCTTGGCAAGTTTCTGACAGGGAAATTCCATGTGGTTTTGCAACATGCAAATCTGCCTGAGAGCACCTGAGCAGAGGCTGAGGAGGCCAGTCTGCTGGGAGGCCAGCGGGACCCAGCGGCCTTCGCCCACGTTGGAGTCTCCCACCGTTTCCCAAAGTCTGTGCTGGAGGCGGAGGTGGGGGTGCCCTTGTCACCAGCTCCGTCCAGAAAGCGTGATGAAGGGCATCTGCCAGGCTTCGGGGTGAGGGGTGGGTGGAGATGGGGATCCGTGACCCACTCCCTGCTCTACCACCCTCTGCCTCTACTAGGGACCCTCTGTTCCCCCACCCCCATCCGGAGAGTACCCTCTGTCCTCTCCAGGCCCAGGCTCAACTCAGGCTCAGTCCTGGGCCTCCTCCTGGGCTGGTTCTGAATGTAAACTGCCATCCGGGTCTTCAACTGGTGGGCACGTGGCGGTGGGTGAATTCTACACTTCCTTGTTCCGTCTTGGATTCATCTCCCAGGTTGCTCCCCACCCCTTCATATCACACAGGCCTCTGGGGTCTGTCCACTGACACTCCCAGTCCAGCCTCCTCCCTCCAGCCCCGGTTCAGGGCCTGTGACCCATCTAGGCAATAGCTTTTCCTCTAATTAACTTCTTTTTGTTTTGTTTTAATGTGGACCACTTTTAAAGTCTCTATTGAATTTGTCACAATATGATTTCTATTTTATGTTTTGGTTTTTTGGCTATGAGTCATGAGGAATCTTAGCTTCCCAACCAGGGATGGAACCAGCACCCCCTGCATTGAAAGGCAAAGACTTCCACTGAACCTCCAAGGAAGTCCCTTTAATTAACTGTTTATGATGAAACACGGTGTCTGATTAGAGGAACAGAAGCTTCTTCTGTTTGCCCAAGCTGACAAGTAAAACTTGCTAACAAATCCTCTGTTAGCAAATGACCTTGCAAGGGACGGTGCTTTGCTAGAAGCCTGGCAGCCCCTCCTCAACTGTTTAAGTCGGGAGCCCAGCGGCCTGCCAGGGGAGGGAACGCAGGATCTGTCCCCAGATTTGGCCAAGACCACTCCTCTCTGGAGGCCTTAGTGCACAGAGGCTGCTGAGAGGATGCAGGGGCATTCCACTCACCCCTGCATATACCCTACCTCTGGCAAACACCAGACTGTTCTCTGGATCTGTGATTTCAATTTCTGTTTGGCGAGTTTTTTTTCCTACGATTCCCCATGTGAGTGAGATCATGCGATATTTATCTTTGTCTTATTTCACTCAGCATGATGTCCTTACTGTTGTCAAAAATGACAGGATCAAAAGTCTTCTTTACTTGAGGAAATGACTTTAAAAAAAAAAGTTAGGCCCTCCCTAGTGCATCCCTGCATGCTAAGTCACTTCAGTTAGGTCCGACTCTGTGCAATCCCATGGACCGTAGCCCGCCAGGCTCCTCTGTCCGTGGGATTCTCCAGGCAAGCATACTGGAGTGGGTTGCCATGCCCTCCTCCAGGGGACCTCCCTAACCCAGGGGTCAAACCCGTGTCTCTTACGTCTCCTGCATTGGCAGGCGGGTTCTTTACTACTAGTGCCATCTGGGAAGCCCAAACCCAGAAAGGGCTGATAACAAAAGAGTTTACTTGTTTCTAAAACAAACCCAAGTTATTATTTCCCTCATGGGAACATGACCCTCTTTTTTTCTTTTTTTTTTTTTGAGGTCCTTGAATGTTTGCAATAAAAATACAGTTAGGCGTTTGTTTAAGAACTGAGCCTCTCCCGTGAACCACACACCTTGTGGTTGGAGCACCATCCTGTTGTTAGGGGAGGTTAGAATATCTTTATTATGTTTCTGAACAGTATCCAAGACAAAGAATACCAGTTGGACTGTTGTTGTCGAACTGGAATTGTTAGATCAAAAAATGTTATTTATATGTTGAATTGAATTGGAAATAACTAATTTTGTATTTTAGTTTGTGAGTTGTTCTGTTTTTCTCCCTAAGAGCAGAAAACACAGCCCTGCTTTGGGAATGGGTGGGAGGGCAGAATGGTTTCCCCACGTGATAAAGCCGCCAACCGCAGGAGAGAGAGAAGGAGCTAACTGAGAAGGATGACAAAATCCAAACCGAAGTTCAAAGCTGCCTGTTAAATTTTTTTCTCCTTTCACTCCAGAAATTTCTCCACAGCAAAACAAACTGCTGAAAATACAAGGCTGGCTTGTTTGATAGCAAAGCCCCTCCTCTGCTTTATGGATGATGGAATGCCAGTCGCTATGACGATGAGGGTTTAGATTGGAGGAAAGAAGGCTTTTCCTCTGCTGCATGGCCTAGAAACCTCAGGGGGGATAGGGTGGGGACGTGTGCCTTAAAGGGCACAGGGAGCTAACCTCTTGATAGAGCTCCCAGCGTGTATCTGTGTTCAAAGCAGTGCTATCTTGGGACTTGCCTGGTGGTCCAATGGTCAAGACTCCACGCTCCCAAAGCAGGTGGAGCAGGTTCAATCCCTGGTTGGGGAACTAAGATCCCACATATTACAGCGTGGCCTAAAAAAAAAAGAAAAAAAAGACAGAGCTATTCTTTCACGTTGGCCTTCTCTGCTCACACTGACTTCATGCAAAGGAGAAATGCCATCAATCAATTGGGATTCCAAAACAGGAATTCATTAGTACAAATCTTGCTGAGTCCCTTCCTCCCTTGTAGGGTTTTATTCCCTAATAATCCTAAACGCTTTGGATAGAGATTTTTTATTAGTGGATTTGGTTCTTTGGTAGCATTACAGGTTTTCAGAGGTGACTGAATTTTACAAGCATCCATACAGGAAGGAAGCTGCCTCTGTTTGCTAGTGCTGCTGTGACAAAGTACCGCAGACTGGAGGGTTTAAACAACAAAAATTCATTTTCTTGGAACTTCCCTGGTGGTCCAGTGACTAAGACTCTGTGCTCCCAACAGAGAGGCAGGGGACCTGGGGGTTGACCCCCGGTCAGAGAAGCCGACCCCACATGCTGCTAAGGTTCACTTGCCGCAGTTCAAGATCCCTCACTCCGCAAAAGAGAAAATCCCACGTGCTGCAACTAAGATCTGTGCAGCCAAATAAATAAGTTTTTTAAAAAGGAAGTTGGAGATCAAGGTGTGGACAAGGTTGATTCCTTCTGAGCACTTCTTTCCCTGGCCTGTAGACCACCGTCTCCTCCTCTGTCTTCATGTCCTCTTCACTGTGTGTGTCTGTGTCTAAATTTCCCCTTCTCAGTCATATGGATGGCATCACCGACTCAACGGACATGAGTTTGAGCAAATTCCAGGAGATGGTGAAGGACAGGGAAGCCTGCCGTGTTGTAGTCCATGGGGTGGCGAAGAATTGGGTACGACTGAGCGACTGAACAACAAGGAAGTCATGTGGATTAGTGCCCACCCTAATTACCTCTCTTTAACTTAATTATCTATTTAAAGTTCCTGTCTCTCAATACATTCACATTCTGAGGTACTGGAGGTTAGGACCTATGTATGCATGTGCGGTGGACACGACACACCACCTACATAGTAAGAGTATAATACAAAGTTTATGCACCTAGTCTCTGATGGCCAACTTGAAGATTTGCTTTCTGGACAAGCAAAGGCTGCATCTGAGGATTGCCTCTGTATTTGTACACAGGTAAGGAATGGCCTCTGAATATAGTTCTTTCTGTGGTTTTACCCCCACCAAAAAAAAAGAAAAGAAACTGACTTTCACTGACTGCTGTAATATTGACCTTTGCTCTCTTGGGCTCAGGGAGGCCAGTCCTAACGTCTTTGGTCATAAGTGTCCAGAGTGAGACAGAAGGACTCTGCAGTCCACAGTCCTCCTGACTCCCCCTGAGAGATGCCCACCTGCGTTTCCCACCTGTCCAGGGCTCTCCTCCCACTGTGGAGGTCTGCCTGTGACCACCTTGAGGCACCCTGGGGTGACCCACAGCCAATGAAGATTTGACTGGGAAGCTGTTCCTGTTCTGATTAAGCACAAGCTTCCAGGGTCATGATATGGCCAGGCTGCCATCGGTGACACACATGAGGCTTTAACCATTGCCCATTTTGAGCCGTAGGATTGAAGAGACAGGTCTGTGTGACACCAGTTATCCCAGGTGTTTTATTGTTACTAATGTACTTTTGAGAGAGTCTGGCTTCACTGAGAGTCAAAGGAGCTGAGAGCCTCTCTAACAGTTTGGTTGATTGAAATCTGGTGGAGATTGTTGTTGGTCAGTCACTAAGTCCTGTCTGACTCTTTGCAACCCCTTGGACTGCAGCAAGTCAGGCTCCTCTGCCCTCCACTGTCTCCCGGAGTTTGTTCAAATTCACGTTCATTGAGTTGGTGATGCTATCTAACCATCTCAATCGTCTGCCACCCCCTTCTCCTGTTGCCTTCAGTCTTCTTTCCCAGCATCAGGGTCTTTTCCAATGAATTGACTCTTCATATCCGGTGGCCAAAGTATTGGATCTTCAGCTTCAGCAACAGTGTCCCTGGTATCATGCAGAGGAAAGAATACAAAAGCTGGACCTCGTGCTGGGGCTGTGGGCAGGTTGGAAACCAGCCAGTCACCCACCTAGTAGCCCTTTAGCAGGTAATGGTGTTAGACATGGTGGAGGGGGCAACATACATATCAGGTCGTTACTCAGCATATAGATTCGCCCTCACTGCCTGCAGGGCTTCTGCCGGCGCCACCATCCATGCCCAGACTTTCAGAAAGCCTTACAGAATGATGGATCGTGGCTTCAAGGTAGAATGGGATTGCTGCTACACAGTGGGTGCAGGGAAGAGTATATCTAGAATTTAAGGGATTTGTAGGCAGCCTTTGGTCCATCCATACCTTGTAGTAAAACTTACCAGAAGACTACAACAATCTAATAAAGGCAGAAAAACCAGAGACTCAGACTCTTCAGGAATGAAGGTTTGTGTTTCCCACCAGAGAAAGGAGCCCTGTCTGCCTGCTAGAGGGCTTGCAGAGGACGGAGGGAACAGGGGATGGGTAAGTGGAAGAATGACATTATAAAAATGAACTACAGGAGACTTCCCTGGTGATCCAGTGGTTGAGAGGCCATGCTTTCAGTGCCAGGGGAGTGGGCTCAATCCCTATTCGGGGAACTTGGACCCCTCATGCTGCCTGATGTGGCCAAAACCTTTTTTTAATAAAAATAAAATAAATAAAAATGAATTACAGCTCTATACCCACAACAGAAATAAGGACTGTAGCAGATATGTATTTCTTCTTCCTTGCTTGCTACAAATTTCAATACATTAACCAAGTATTTCCTTTTCCCCCTCCCCCCTCCTCCTCCCATTTCACATAAAGAGCGGTGGTGGTGGTTAACTTTAAATATTATTTTCCAGATTACATAATATCCAAATGTGTTTGTGACAGAGCTAGGACAGAAATTAGCACCCAGTGATAGAGAAGGGGAATGCTAAGACTTTCTGTCTCCTCTTCTTTGGGCATCTTTACTGGAATGAAGAACAGTTGTCCCATGTTGGGTAGAAGTGTGATACTGTTATTACTGTATGGAAATTAAGCATGAGCAGAAAGGTGATAATACTGAACCGTTGTTGGATTTCCTAAATAAAGTCTATTTGGTCATAATGGTCCCAATTCTTTTTTCCAAACAATTTTTTAAACTGAAGTATAGCTAATTTACAATGTTGTGTTGGTTTCAGGTATACTGCAATGTGTTTGTGTATATATATATATATATTCTTTTTCAGGCTCTTTTCTGTTATATATTACTACAAGATAATGAATATAATTCCCTGTGCTATACAGTAGGTCCTTGTTGTTTATCTATTATATATCTAGATATTGGGTCCCAGTTCTTTTAATGTGATTCTGGATTCCATTTGCTAATATATTATTTATCAGTAGTATTTTTATCAATATTTATAAGTAAAATAGGTAAATTATTATAAAGCTTTGGAATTAATGACGTATCACCTTAATTAAAATAATTTGGAGATTTTTTTCCTCTCTTTTTCTGTGCCCTGGAACAGTATTCAAATAATCTCTAAAGGTTTGTTAGAATGTTTTGCAAAACATCTGATTCTGATCCTTTAGGGAAACCTGTTGGCTCTTGGAAAAC
The DNA here is from genome assembly GCF_032405125.1 of Capricornis sumatraensis. NCBI lineage: Eukaryota > Metazoa > Chordata > Mammalia > Artiodactyla > Bovidae > Capricornis > Capricornis sumatraensis. Next base: position 77,222,629 of record NC_091076.1, read on the forward strand.
TCTCTTTTATTAGAAACGTGTTTAAATTTCCTCTCTTCTGGGATATTTTTGATGAATAATTTTTAGAAAATAATGCAGCTTTTCAAATTTATTTTTTGTGAACAATGAATAAATTAGCTTACAGTCTCATCTTCCCTCCTTCCCTCTCTCAACGCCACCACCAACTTTTTGTTTTAGCCTTAGTTCTATGTTAATTATGTTCAACATTCACTCCCTCCTCTCACTAAAATTTACTCAGTTATCCCTCGGTTGACTCCAGTTCATCCTCTAGTAATTTCTTCAAGAGCTCATGAGAACAACATTCCTAAGATTGTACATCTTCAAAACTGTCAATGATTTAGAGAATAAAAAGACAAACCACAGTCTGGGAAAAAAAGTATTTGCAAAATATATATCTGATAACGGACTTGTGTCCAAAATTTACAAAGAACTCTTAAAAATCAACAATAAAAAAAATAAACAGGGACTTCCCCAGTGGTCTAATAGTTAAGAAGTCACTTTGCAATGCAGGGGATGTGGGTTTGACACCTGGTTGGGGAACTAAGACCCCATATGCCACGGAGCAACTAAACCCATGAGCCACAATTAGGAAAGTCATACACCGAAACAAAAAATTCCACACGACACAATCAAGATCCCACAAAGCTAAGACTAACTAAGGGTTGATTCAGACAAATAAATAAAACATTTTTTTTGAAAAAAGAAAAGAAAATGAACAGGAATTTTCTTTGTGGCCCAATGGTTAAGATTGTGCCCCTAGTGCAGAAGAAGGTTCAGTCCCTGGGCAGGGAACTAGATCCCCCATGCCTCAACTAAGACCCAGTGTGGCCACATAAATATTTAAAAAGAAAACAATTCAAAAATTAGCAAAAGATCTGAACAGCCATCTCACCGAAGAAGACACATGGATGGCAAAGAAGTGTCTGGAAAGATGCTCCACATTATTTTTCACTAAGAAATTCTACATGAAAAGAACAGTAGGTGCCATATCACACTTATTAGATGGCTAAAATCCAAAACACTGGCAATGAATATTGGCAAAAAGGTGGAGCAACAGGAACTCTTATCATCTCTGGTAAGAATGCAAAACAGCACAGCTTCTTTGGAGGATAATTTGACAGTTTCTTACAAAACTAAACGCAGGTTTACCTTACAATCCATCAGTCTCTCCCCTGGGTGTTTACCTAAACAAAGTGAAAACATAAGTCCATATACACACACAAAACCCTGTAAACAAATGTCTACAGTAGTTTTAATCATAATTGCCAAAAATTGGAAGCAACCATGAATAAGTGAACAGTGGCACTTCCCTGCAATGTAATATTATTCAGTGCTAAAAAGAAACTAACTATCCAGCCACACAGGAAATTTAAATGCATATTTCTAAATGAAATAAGCCAATCTCCAGAATTCCTTGGTGGTCCACTGGTTAGGACTCTGTACTTCCAAGGCAGGGGGCACAGGTTCAGTCCTTGGTCATGGAACTAAGATCCCACCAGCCTCTCAGCCCAGCCGAAAAAGAAGCAGGAGCAGCTAGTCTATAAAGGCTGTATGCTATATGTTTCCAACTCTGTGAAGTTTAGGGGAAAGAAAAACTATTGAGACAGTAAAAAGATCAGTGGTTGCCAGGAAGAGTGGGAGGTGAAGGAGAGAAAAAGTGGCCCTTTTATAAAAATCCTGACTCATATTTTCTTTCCCTGAATATTTTGTGCCATCTCTTCTGGCGTTTGATCTGGGTCTGCAGACATCCAAGCGTAGCCTGTTTTCTATCCCCTTATAAGTGACTTGACATTTTTTCCTGGCTGCTCAAAAAATTCTGTATTTTTAAAAATTCAATAACTTGATCAGTTTTTCCTGGCACTTAGCTTTTCTCTTTCACTGGATAGAGTCAAGTCTCCTGTATCTCAGAAACACTTTTCTTGAATCATATATTCAAATGTGTGTTCCCTGAACTTCCTGTTTCATTTCTCTAATGTTTGTGCTTTTCTTACATTGTTTCCTGTAATCCAGTCAGCCCTCATTCCACATGCCGCTGTTGTTCCGTGATCTCTTTTCTGAGTAATTGCACTTCTGCCTTCTCATCTTTCTTCATCAGAATGATTGCTTAATGGTTTTTTTTTTTTTTTTAATTCCTAGCAAAAGTTCAGTCACTGCTTTCAACTGCTACCTGGCAAACTTTTTCCTGGTGAGTACTCTTCACGTGTTTGTGAATTTTACGCCTCTTTCTCACAGTTTGCTCCTTTTGGTATATCTGCTCGATGCTGTACTAGTTATCTTTTTGGACTCGTCACTGAATGAGTTGGGTTTTCCTAAATTAATATTTGCAGTGTCCTGTCCCGCAGCACAGCCCAAGGCCTCTCTCTCTCGGACTGCTTCCTCCAAACAAGACTTCACTGTGGGAGTCTATGTGGAGCCCCAACTCCTCTGCTTCACAGAACAGACAGTGAACAGAATAATGGCTCCAGCCTCACTCCCTCTAGTTTCTGCTTCCTGCTCAACCGCAAGGATACACTAGAACTGTCATCTCGAGACTTTCCTGAAGGTCCAGTGGTTGGGACTTCACCTTCCAGTGCAAGCCGGGGCAGGTTCAATACCTGGTCAGGGAGCTGGGATCTCACATGCCTTGCAGCCAAAAAGCCGAAACATAAAACAGAAACAACATTGTAACAAATTCAATAAAGACTGTAAGAATGGTCCACACCAAATTGCAAAAAAAAAGAATGGTCCTCTCACCTTCTGAAAGCATGTTTTTGTTCAGACGCTCAGAAAAGTGCAGCCCCCCTCCATTCGCTTGCCTTGTTCCTACCTTCCCTTTCTCCTAATCACCGTCTCTGCCTTTTCACAGCTGGAGTTTTGGTGTCTGTGAATAGGTCTATTTTCTCATTTTGTTGAAAATGGAATTTTCCATTTTCTTTATTCCTTTTACGTGATCTTCAAACAAGGCATTTAAAAAGCTGACTTCTCCTGGAGAAGGAAATGGCACCCCACTCCAGTATTCTTGCCTGGAAAATCCCATGGATGGAGGAGCCCAGTAGGCTACAGTCCATGGGGTCGTAAAGAGTTGGACACGACTGAGCAACTTCACTTCACTTCAATGTGTTTCATTAACTTTCTCAGAGGGCTAAGTTGCTAATCTTGGTTGCTTGCTATGACAAATGTCTGTTGGTTTTATTTTAGCAATTCTTTCATGTGTTGATGGCCAGTAGTTAAACTGGGTTTTTCTTTCTTTGCCAAGAGAGTAGATAACTTAATAAAATTGTGGTGTTTCTATATAATATTAATAACAACTCATACTTTTTTTTTCTGGTAGGTCATTTTCTCCAAGCAAGAAGACTCATAGTTAATGTTGCCAGCATTTCACTAAAAATTAATTCAAAAAAAGACCCACACTAAATGGAAGATAAGAGATAACCATTGACCAGATTACTATATGTGGTTCTGTGGTGGTTCTGAGTTTAACACAAACACATGTTATTCCTGAGTCCTGTTGCTTTCTAAAGACATTGCCAATACACTAAATCAGAGCCAGTCAGATCAAATAATTATGAACAAAATATCAGGGGAGATTGTCAATTTTTAAAGAAATATTAATACAAACACAAGTTAATTTTCAATTTTCATCCCCTTTGAAGTGTATATATCCTGATACTTTAAAAATTGCAAGTGATTTGAATTAAAAAATAGATTTCCCTCTAAAAAAAAAAGCTGACTTCTGTGGCCATGTTTGGATTGGAAGTCCTTTCTGGAGGTTTGAGGATGCTAAAACTGAATGGTCAGCAGCTGTGGTTATGGCCTCATGGAGAAGTGCGTCTGTCAGAAAGACATCACCATGAGGAAAAAGAGTGTCCTAACAGCATTTCGATTCCTTCCAGGAGCCTCAAAGATCAGCTCCACCCTTGTCTTTCACAAGGTTTGGTTTTATGAGTCAATAAATTCTCCTTTTGGTTTCTGTCACTTTCAAAAAGGGAGTTCTGGCTAATACAGGAGGTAGCCAGGCTCCCTGGTAATCTTTCCCTTGTTCGCTTGGTTTCTCCAGGTCCCGCTGCCCTAGTCTGACACATAACACCAAGGGGCTGTTGATCCCCAGTAGGAGTATAAAATAGGTCCCCTCCTATAAACCAGCATCAAACATGCCAGGATGTGAGAAACAGACATACACTGGGAGCGCTTCATCCTTCTACCTCGCCCAGCATGTCAAGTCCACCCTCCGTGCCATGCTTCCTGCATCATCACCACCTTCTCTCTGTCCTGTGTTCCCTTTCCACCTTGGACATCATTTCTAGGTGTGGCTGTTGCTCCCAAGGCTACCTCCAAGCTCTCAAAATGATGTGTTGGCTAGTGGTCCTGGACCCACAGAAAAGGCATTTCAAAGTTAGAGAGGCTTGTTATAAATGATCAAAGATTCAAAGATTCATGAAAGATGTAACAACTGTAAGATTTTATGTACTCAGTGAAATCACCTCAACAAATATAAAGGGAACACTTATGAGAACTACAGAGAGAAACTGACAAATCCACCATTGCAATGGAAGATTTCAATATGCTTCTTGCAATTATAACAAAGACACAGACGCTCTGGATAACCCAATTAAAAAACTCGATTTGATAACATATATAAACTGGAGAAGGGAATGACAAACCACTTCAGTATTCTTGCCTTGAGAACCCCATGAACAGTTTGAAAAGGCAAAATGATAGGATACTGAAAGAGGAACTCCCCAGGTCAGTAGGTGCCCAATATGCTACTGGAGATCAGTGGAGAAATAACTCCAGAAAGAATGAAGGGATGGAGCCTAAGCAAAAACAATACCCAGCTGTGGATGTGACTGGTGATAGAAGCAAGGTCCGATGCTATAAAGAGCAATATTGCATAGGAACCTGGAATGTCGGGTCCATGAATCAAGGCAACTTGGAAGTGGTCAAACAAGAGATGGCAAAAGTGAACGTCAACATTCTAGGAATCAGTGACCTAAAATGGACTGGAATGGGTGAATTTAACTCAGATGACCATTATATCTACTACTGCAGGCAGGAATCTCTCAGAAGAAATGGAGTAGCCATCATGGTCAACAAAAGAGTCCAAAATGCAGTACTTGGATGCAATCTCAAAAACGACAGAATGATCTCTGTTCATCTCCAAGGCAAACCATTCACTATCACAGTTATCCAAGTCTATGCCCCAACCAGTAACGCTGAAGAAGCTGAAGTAGAACGGTTTTATGAAGACCTACAAGACCTTTTAGAACTAACACGCAAAAAAGATGTCCTTTTCATTATAGGGGACTGGAATGCAAAAGTAGGAAGTCAAGAAACACCTGGAGTAACAGGCAAATTTGGCCTTGGAATGCGGAATGAAGCAGGGCAAAGACTAATAGAGTTTTGCCAAGAAAATGCACTGGTCATAGCAAACACCCTCTTCCAACAACACAAGAGAAGACTCTACCCATGGACATCACCAGATGGTCAATACCGAAATCAGAGTGATTATATTCTTTGCAGCCAAAGATGGAGAAGCTCTATACAGTCAACAAAAACAAGACCAGGAGCTGACTGTGGCTCAGATCATGAACTCCTTATTACCAAATTCAGACTCAAATTGAAGAAAGTAGGGAAAACCACTAGACCCTTCAGCTATGACCTAAATCAAATCCCTTATGAGTATACAGTGGAAGTGAGAAATAGATTTAAGGGCCTAGATCTGATAGATAGAGTGCCTGATGAACTATGGAATGAGGTTCGTGACACTGTTCAGGAGACAGGGATCAAGACCATCCCCATGGAAAAGAAATGCAAAAAAGCAAAATGGCTGTCTGGGGAGGCCTTACAAATAGCTGTGAAAAGAAGAGAGGCGAAAAGCAAAGGAGAAAAGGAAAGATATAAGCATCTGAATGCAGAGTTCCAGAGAATAGCAAGGAGAGATAAGAAAGCCTTCTTCAGAGACCAATGCAAAGAAATAGAGGAAAAGAACAGAATGGGAAAGACTAGAGATCTCTTCAAGAAAATTAGAGATACCAAGGGAACATTTCATGCAAAGATGGGCTCGATAAAGGACAGAAGTGGTATGGACCTAACAGAAGCAGAAGATATTAAGAAGAGGTGGCAAGAATACACAGAAGAACTGTACAAAAAAGATCTTCACGACCAAGATAATCATGATGGTGTGATCACTAATCTAGAGCCAGACATCCTGGAATGTGAAGTCAAGTGGGCCTTGGAAGGCATCGCTATGAACAAAGCTAGTGGAGGTGATGGAATTCCAGTTGAGCTGTTTCAAATCCTGAAAGATAATGCTGTGAAAGTGCTGCACTCAATATGCCAGCAAATTTGGAAAACTCAGCAGTGGCCACAGAACTGGAAAAGGTCAGTTTTTATTCCAATTCCAAAGAAAGGCAATGCCAAAGAATGCTCAAACTACCGCACAATTGCACTCATCTCACATGCTAGTCAAGTAATGCTCAAAATTCTCCAAGGCAGGCCTCAGCAATACATGAACCGTGAACTTCCTGATGTTCAAGCTGGTTTTCAAAAAGGCAGAGGAACCAGAGATCAAATTGCCAATATCCGCTGGATGATGGAAAAAGCAAGAGAGTTCCAGAAAAACATCTATTTCTGCTTTATTGACTATGCCAAAGTCTTTGACTGTGTGGATCACAATAAACTGTGGAAAATTCTGAAAGAGATGGGAATACCAGACCACCTAACCTGCCTCTTGAGAAATCTGTATGCAGGTCAGGAAGCAGCAGTTAGAACTGGACATGGAACAACAGACTGGTTCCAAATAGGAAAAGGAGTACGTCAAGGCTGTATATTGTCACCCTGCTTATTTAACTTCTATGCAGAGTACATCATGAGAAACGCTGGACTGGAAGAAACACAAGCCGGAATCAAGATTGCCGGGAGAAATAGCAATAACCTCAGATATGCAGATGACACCACCCTTATGGCAGAAAGTGAAGAGGAACTAAAAAGCCTCTTGATGAAAGTGAAAGAGGAGAGTGAAAAAGTTGGCTTAAAGCTCAACATTCAGAAAATGAAGATCATGGCATCCGGTCCCATCACTTCATGGGAAATAGATGGGGAAACAGTGGAAACAATGGCAGACTTTATTTTGGGGGCTCCAAAATCACTGCAGATGGTGACTGCAGCCATGAAATTAAAAGACGGTTACTCCTTGGAAGAAAAGTTATGACCAACCTAGATAGTATATTCAAAAGTGGAGACGTTACTTTGCCGACTAATGTCCGTCTAGTCAAGGCTATGGTTTTTCCAGTGGTCATGTATGGATGTGAGAGCTGTACTGTGAAGAAGGCTGAGCGCCAAATAATTGATGCTTTTGAACTGTGGTGTTGGAGAAGACTCTTGAGAGCCCCTTGGACTGCAAGGAGATCCAACCAGTCCATTCTGAAGGAGATCAGCCCTGGGATTTCTTTGGAAGGAATGATGCTAAAGCTGAAACTCCAGTAGTTTGGCCACCTCTTGTGAAGAGTTGACTCATTGGAAAAGACTCTGATGCTGGGAGGGATTGGAGGCAGGAGGAAAAGGGGACGACAGAGGATGAGATGGCTGGATGGCATCACTGACTCGATGGACGTGAGTCTAAGTGAACTCCAGGAGTTGGTGATGGACAGGGAGGCCTGGCGTGCTGCAATTCATGGGGTCGCAAAGAGTCGGACACGACTGAGCAACTGACCTAAACTGATAAAGTCCAAAGAATTAAAGATTACACAGTCTACTCGACACCTGGAATCTATACTAAATTGGCTGAGTAACAGGCTGGAGGCAAATCTCAACAAGTCTCAAGGAAGGAACATCATATAGATCTCTCACCGAAACTCAGTTAGTCAGAAGTCGTTAACAAGTAGAGAAATTGAAACATTCTTGTACAGTTGGAAATTTTTTTTCTGATGGCACCTCGACGCATGCGGAATCTTAGTTCTGACCTGTGTGAGACAATGGAGTTTTATTTTTAATTGGAGAATCGCTTGAGTTGGTTGGTTTCCCTGCTCATAGAACCCACCTGGGGCCGTCTGCCCCGTGGCTCTTGTGGTAGGGTTCGGGGTTCAATCCCTGGGTCAGGAAGATCCCCTGGAGAAGGCTCTTTCCAGAGGGAAAGTCCTCTCAGGGGACACAATGGGGCGAGGGGTGGCAGGAAAGGCTAATTTGAGCTTGTTTTCCTCTCTTCTGACTCCCCTTCCCAGTATGCACGTGTGTGTGTGTGTGCGCACATATACACACATACAGACACACATACACAGAGCCATGCACACTTACATACAGACATATATATACACATACATACACACACTTACACAAATGTACAAACCTACACAGAGACACATAAACACACACGTAACACAGTAACCCAAATATCCTTGAATTTTCCAGCCTCCGGTGCCTTACAGCCTCTTTTAATGCTTCTGACGAGTCTATGACTCCTCAGTCCTGCAAAGCCCCTGCAAGTCTGCTGCTGCTACTGCTAAGCCGCTTCAGTCGTGTCCGACTCTGTGCGACCCCATAGACGGCAGCCCACCAGGCTTCCCCGTCCCTGGGATTCTCCAGGCAAGAACACCAGAGTGGGTTGCCATTTCCTTCTCCACCTGCAAGTCTGCCTCCCTCAAATCCAGGCCACAGCCCTTCTCCTTACTCCGAAAAGCCAGGTTAGCCTGAGACCATAAAGGGGAAGATAAGACAACAATTGCAGAGGGGACAGGAGGTCAGATGGGGAAATTTTGATGAAAAAGCCTTTGAATGTGGAGAGTATCCATGGAGAGGGAAAAGATGAAAACATTGAGAAAAGCAACAATCACTGGAGTGATTTAAGAAAATATAGAACAACTGGAGGGATTTTAAAGAATCTGCCTGGAATGCAGGAGATCCGGGGTTCCATCCTTGGGTGGGGAAGAGCCCCTGGAGAATGGAATGGCAACCCACTCCAGTATCTTTGCCTGGAGAATTCCATGGACAGAAGAGCCTGACAGGCTACAGTCCATGGGATCTCAAAGAGTCAGACACGACTGAGCAACTAACTCACTTTCCACTTTATTATACATAGATGGGATTGTATTGTACATATTATCTTGCAACCTGGATTTTTTTTTAATTTAATTTCTTTCTTTGTTTTAAAGATTCCTTTTTTGACCTGGACCTGATTTTCTAAATTCTTTGCTAAATTTGTTACAATATTGCTTCTGTTTTATGTTTTGGTCTTTTGGCCAGTAGGAATGTGGGATCTTAGCTCCCCTACCAAGGATCGAATCTGCACCCCTGCATTGGAAGGCAAAGTCTTAACCACTGGACTGCCAGGGAAGTCCCTCTTCTGCTCCAATTACTCCCATAAATTTGCATCTTGCATTCCAGACTCTGTGCTCTAGGGGAAAGGGTCCAGTGGGCAATACCTAACATACAAGCCCATCCCAACTACATCACGGAGGCGAGGGGGCAGATAAGGTCCCCCTGGACTTCTTGTGCCCTCAAGCATGCACAGAATGAGGGATTCCCTAAAACTGATGACAAGGGTTTACTACAATATCCTGCCTCTCTGTTGGGCTTTTTTTCCTTCTTGTTATTGTAGGAGTTCTTTATACTCTGAATATTAGTTACTTGTTATAAAAGTTGCAATTATTTCATTCAAGTCTACTTCTTGTTTCCAATTTTAGTGAAGTCAAATCTGTCCATATTTTCTGGAGAAGTAAAATATCATTTCTCCATATTGCACTTGTAAAAAAATTTACAATGTCCTGTATTTCTATTAAATCATATCTGCAGATCTGCATTTTCTGTTTCAACTGTAGTGAATAAAACACATACAAAAGAGAGAGAATAGTATGATGAACACCCAAGTACCGTCTCTTCCCTCAACAATCATCAACATATGACAGGTTTTGTTTCTTCTACACCCATCCCAACGTGCCCCCCGACCCCACTGAACTGTTTCAGAGCACATCCCAGACATGTGATTTCACCTGTAAATATTTCAGCATGGATATCTAAAATAGAGAATCTTCTGGTGTTTCGGCTGTGCCCTGTGGCACACGGGAGCTTAATTCCTCAACAAGGGATTGAACACTTGCCACCTGTGCTAGGAGAGCGGAGGCAACCACTGAAAGGTCAGGGAAGTCCCTATTCTATTTTTAACTTAACCAAAACACATCCTATTATACCAAAAATAACTGACAATAATACCTTATCCAGGTAGTATTCAAAATTACCTGGTATTCCCATTATATCTTTTTTCAAAAAAGTTCTATTTTTATTTTAATTTATTTTAAATTAATTTTTATTGGCATATAGTTGATTTAGTGCATGCGTGCTTAGTCGTGTCTGACTCTTTGTGACCCCATAGACTATAGCCCACCAGGCTACTCTTCATGGGATTCTCCAGACAAGAATACTGGAATGGAAAAAAAAAAAAAAGAGTAATATTGGAGAGGATAGCCATTCCCTTCTCCAGAGGATTTTCCTGACCCAGGGATAGAACTCAGAGCCTGGAAGGTTATAGCCCACAGGGTTGCAAAGAATCAGATGTGAATGAAAGACTACACACACTCACCTGTTTTTTGGTTTTTGTTTTTTTTTCATGGGCTTCCTGGTAGCTCAGATGGTAAAGAATCTGCCTGCCATATCTATATACAGTAGTGTGTATATATCAATCCCAATCTGCCAGTTTATCCCTCTCCCCCTTCCCGCCTTATACCATAATTTTAGAAATTTTCTACATTCTAGAAAATAAAATTTAGAAAATAAACATAAGTTTATTTTCTATATCTATGGCTTCCCTTGTTAAAGAATCCACCTGCAATACAGGAGACCTGGGTTTGATCCCTGGGTTGGGAAGATCCCTTGGAGAAGGGAAAGGCTACCCAGTGCAGTAGTCTGGCCTGGAGAATTCCATGGACTGCATAGTCCATGGAGCTGCAAAGAGTCAGACATGACTGAGAGACTTTCACTTTCAACTTTCACTATGACTCTACTTCTGCTTTGTAATAAAATTCATTTGTGCCAATTTTTTTTAGACTCAACGTATAAATAATGTCATATATTTGCCTTTCTCTGTCTGACTTACTTCACTTAGTATGACAATCTCTAGGTCCATCCATGTTGCTGCAAATGGCATTGTTTTGTTCTTTTTAATGGTTGAGTAATATTCCATTGTATGTATATGTGTTGATGTGCTCAGTCATGGCCAACTCTTTGCGACCCCATGGACTGTAGCCTGCCAGGTTCCTCTGTCCATGGAATTTCCAGGCAAGAATACTGGAGTGGGTTGCCATTTCCTTGCAGAAAGAGGATATAAAGTCTCCCGTGCTAAGGCACAGATGGTCGAGACAAAGGTCGCTTACCTGGGAGTTCAGATTACACACGGGTTCAGGAGGCTGTCCTCTGATCCTGTTCAAGGAATCCTCCAGTTGCCTCCCCCACAACTCAAAAACAATTGAGAGCTTTCCTGGGACTAACTGAATATTGTAGAATCTGGATGCCCAACTATGGTCTAATTGCCCAGCCCTTATATGAAAGCTTGGAGAAGGCGATGGCATCCCACTCCAGTACACTTGCCTGGAAAATCCCATGGACGGAGGAGCCTGGTAGGCTCCAGTCCATGGGGTCGCGAAGAGTCGGACACGACTGAGTGACCTCACTTCTCTCACTCTCCATGTATGTATATACTGCATCTTCTTTATCCATTCATCCATTGATGGATATTTAGGTTCCTTCCATGCTCTGGCTATTGTAAATAGACCTACAATGAATACTGAAGTGCATATATCTTTTTGAATTATATTTTTATCGAGATATATGCCCAGGAGTGGAATTGCTGAATTATATGGTAACTCTAGTTTTAGTCTTTTAAGGAACCTCCATATTTTTCTTCATAGTGGCTGCACAAATTTACATTCCCAGCAACTGTATAGGAGGGTTCTCTTTTCACCACACTTTTTCTAGTATTCATTGTTTGTAGATTTTTGATGTTGGCCATTCTGATCAGTGTGAGGTGATACCTCATTGTAGTTTTGATTTGCATATCTCTAATAGTGACAGTAAGCATTTTTTCATGGGCTTTTCGGTATCTATATGTCTTTTTAGAGAAATGCCTATTTAGATCTTCCACCAATCTTTTGTTTGGGTTTTCTGGGGTTTTTTTGACATTGAGCTGCATGAGCTGTTTGTGTATTTTGCAAGTTAACCCTTTGTTAGTCACTTCCTTTGCAACTATTTTCTTCCATTTCATTTGTTGTCTTTGTGTGTGTGTGTGTGATTTCCTTACTAAGGTCTGTCTAGTCAAGGCTATGGTTTTTCCTGTGGTCATGTATGGATGTGAGACTTGGACGGTGAAGAAGGCTGAGCGCCGAAGAATTGATGCTTTTGAACTGTGGTTTTGAAGAAGACTCTAGAGAGTCCCTTGGACTGCAAGGAGATCCAACCAGTCCATTCTGAAGGAGATCAGCCCTGGGATTTGTTTGGAAGAAATGATGCTAAAGCTGAAGCTCCAGTACTTTGGCCACCTCATGCGAAGAGTTGACTCATTGGAAAAGACTCTGATGCTGGGAGGGATTAGGGGCAGGAGGAGAAGGGGACGACAGAGGATGAGATGGCTGGATGGCATCATTGACTCGATGGAAGTGAGTCTAAGTGAATTCCGGGAGCTGGTGATGGACAGGGAGGCCTGGCATGCTGTGATTCATGGGGTCGCAAAGAGTCGGACATGACTGAGCGACTGAACTGAATTGAACTTGCTGTGCAAAAGCTTTTAAGTTTAATTAGGCTCCATTTGTTTATTTTCATTTTTGTTTTTCCCATAATGTGTTTGTACAATTGGTGTGTTCAAATCAGGATCTAACATCCCCACATTGCACATACTGGAGTGCCTCTTAATGCTCTTTTAAATACATGACAATTCCCCCTCCTTCTTTGTATCCTTTGTCATTTATTTGTTGAAGAAACCAGAAATTGGCTCTGCAAAATCTACCCCCTACTGGATTTGACAGAATGCATACCTGTGTGCCTGGTCCTCTCCCCACTAAATTTCCCGTAAATGAGTAGATAGCATTAGAAGCTTAATTAGATTCATGTTCAAGGTTCTCTTAGAAAACTCTTTCCCAGGCAATGTTGTTTAGCCCCCATTGCATCAAAATGAGAGATACATAATGTCTGCAATTTTTAAAATTGACCTCCTTCTAATCATTTTATTCTTATTTCTCACTCTGGATCAACGAAGTCCAGGTGATGATCCCCCTCTTTTTCTGGGTTCTTTTTCTTGAAAGTGAAAGTTGCTCAGTCATGTCCAACTGTTTGCAACCCCATGGACTATACAGTCCATGGAATTCTCCAGCCCAGAATACTGGAGTGGGTAACCTTTCCCTTCTCCAAGGGATCTTCCCAAGCCAGGGATCAAACTCAGGTCTCCTGCATTGCAGGTGGATTCTTTTCCAGCTGAGCCACGAGGGAAACCCAAGAATACCAGAGTGGGTAGCCTATCCCTTCTCCAGCGGATCTTCCCAACCCAGGAATCAAATCGAGGTCTCCTTCATTGCAGGTAGATTCTTTACCAACTGAGCTATCAGGGAAGCCCTGATAAGAAGCCCCCGTTTCTTATCCCTCCTCTTTAAGGACCCAGCAGGGTGGAGGCTGAGTTGTGCATGAACATTTTTCCTAGAGATGGACTAGAGGTAAGGGTGGGCTCCTCCCACTCTCAGTGCTCAGCTCCGGTCTACTCAAGGTCCTTCTCTCAGCGATGTCTCCTCTTATCCTGGTCCCGTCCTAGTCTCCTCCCTTCCTTAAGCAACCACTTGAATGGGGTTGACATGTCCTTGAAAATGTATAGATTCTTGAAATGTATGTAGTGCTACTGTGTGTGTAGACTATTGATTTTTATCAGTGTTCTTGTGTTCTAGGCAGCATTCTGATTTTTAGTTTTTTCATTTGATGCTCATTTTAGGCATCTCTGCATCCACACTACATGTGTGGACATGTAGTCACTGAGGATTTTTTTTCTGTGTGATATGCTTTAGAAGTTTTTTTCCAGCTTTATTGAAGTATGACTGACAAATAAAAATTGTATATATTTAAGTTGTACAATGCGATTTTTTAAAGGTGTACAACAGGGTGATTTAATATGCATCTATACTGGAAAAGGATTCCCACAAACTAACGCGTCCATCACTTCACATGACTACCAATTATGTGTGTGTGTGCGCATGTGTGTGTGTATGGTGAGGAAACTTAAGATTTACTCTCTTAGCAAATTTCAAGTATGCAGTATGGTATTGTTAACTGTGGTCACCATGCTATACATTAGCTCCCTGTTCCATGCCATTGGTCTATTTGTTCTGTATCTTCATGAATATGGCTTTGCAATACAGTCCAATAGTACTTCCCTGGTGGTCCAGTGGTTAAGACTGGGCTTCAATGCCGGGAGTGCAGGTTTGATCCCTGGGTGGGGAACTAAGATCCTATACGCCCTGCGGTGCAGCACGAGGGATATATAGCTGATTCACTTCATTGTACAGCAGTAACTGACACAGCATTGTAAAGCAATTATACTCCAACCAAAAACACTAAAAAATAAAACTATGCATCTGTGTTTCCTTTAGCCTCCTTCATATTTGTTTGTTTTCTACCTTTTCCAAGTATCAGATTTTCTTTTATTGATGATATCTACATTTTTATTTTCTAGTGCTTTAAGTTTTGCTTTAAAGAAACAAACAAGTTTCTCCCCCGCCCCTGCCAAAAAAAAAAGCTCCTTCTACTTGGGGGAATTTATTGTGTCATTCTTTTTCTAAAGTTCTTTTTAAAATTATTAATTTTTGGCTGTGCTGGGCCTTCGTTGCTGTGCAGGCTTTTTCTCTATTTGCAGCAGGCAGGCTTCTCATTGCAGTGGCTTCTCTTGTTGTGGAGCACGGGCTCTAGGCCACACACAGGCTTCATAGTAGTTGTAGTTCCCAGACTTTAGAGCACAGACTCAATAACTGTGGTGCACAGGCTTAGTGGCTCTGCGGCATGTGGGATCTTGCCGGGCATTGGCAGAAAGATTCTTTACCACCAAACCATCAGTGAAGACCTATTTTGTTATTCTTTTTCAAGTATCTTGAGTTAAAAATTAACCTTCTTCCCATTCAAACTTTCCTTTTTTTTCAAAATAAATGCACTTAAGTCTATATACTTTTCCTTTGGGGAATTGCAATATCAGTTCAGTTCAGTTCAGTCGCTCAGTCGTGTCCGACTCTTTGTGACCCCATGAATCACAGCACTCCAGGCCTCCCTGTCCATCACCAGCTCCCGGAGTTCACTCAGACTCACGTTCATCGAGTCAGTGATACCATTCAGCCATCTCATCCTCTGTTGTCCCCTTCTCCTCCTGCCCCCAATCCCTCCCAGCATCAGGGTCTTTTCCAATGAGTCAACTCTTTGCATGAGGTGGCCAAAGTACTGGAGTTTCAGCTTTAGCATCATTCCTTCCAAAGAAATCCCAGGGCTGATCTCCTTCAGAATGGACTGGTTGGATCTCCTTGCAGTCCAAGGGACTCTCAAGAGTCTTCTCCAACACTACAGTTCAAACGCATCAATTCTTCGGCACTCAGCCTTCTTCAGCGTCCAACTCTCACATCCATACATGACCACTGGAAAAACCATAGCCTTGACTAGATGGACATTAGTCGGCAAAGTAATGTCTCTGCTTTTGAATGTACTATCTAGGTTGGTCATAACTTTTCTTCCAGGAGTAAGCGTCTTTTAATTTCATGGCTGCAGTCACCATCTGCAGTGACTTTGGAGCCCCCCTCAAAATAAAGTCTGCCACTATTTCCACTGTTTCCCCATCTATTTCCCATGAAGTGATGAGAACGGATGCCATGATCTTCGTTTTCTGAATGTTGAGCTTTAAGCCAACTTTTTCACTCTCCTCTTTCACTTTCATCAAGAGGCTTTTTAGTTCCTCTTCACTTTCTGCCATAAGGGTGGTGTCATCTGCATATCTGAGGTTATTGCTATTTCTCCCGGCAATCTTGATTCCGGCTTGTGTTTCTTCCAGTCCAGCGTTTCTCATGACGTACTCTGCATAGAAGTTAAATAAGCAGGGTGACAATATACAGCCTTGATGTACTCCTTTTCCTATTTGGAACCAGTCTGTTGTTCCATGTCCAGTTCTAACTGCTGCTTCCTGACCTGCATACAGATTTCTCAAGAGGCAGGTTAGGTGGTCTGGTATTCCCATCTCTTTCAGAATTTTCCACAGTTTATTGTGATCCACACAGTCAAAGACTTTGGCATAGTCAATAAAGCAGAAATAGATGTTTTTCTGGAACTCTCTTGCTTTTTCCATCATCCAGCGGATATTGGCAATTTGATCTCTGGTTCCTCTGCCTTTTTGAAAACCAGCTTGAACATCAGGAAGTTCACGGTTCACGTATTGCTGAGGCCTGCCTTGGAGAATTTTGAGCATTACTTGACTAGCATGTGAGATGAGTGCAATTGTGCGGTAGTTTGAGCATTCTTTGGCATTGCCTTTCTTTGGAATTGGAATAAAAACTGACCTTTTCCAGTTCTGTGGCCACTGCTGAGTTTTCCAAATTTGCTGGCATATTGAGTGCAGCACTTTCACAGCATTATCTTTCAGGATTTGAAACAGCTCAACTGGAATTCCATCACCTCCACTAGCTTTGTTCATAGTGATGCTTTCCAAGGCCCACTTGACTTCACATTCCAGGATGTCTGGCTCTAGATTAGTGATCACACCATCATGACTATCTGGGTCATGAAGATCTTTTTTGTACAGTTCTTCTGTGTATTCTTGCCACCTCTTCTTAATATCTTCTGCTTCTGTTAGGTCCATACCACTTCTGTCCTTTATCGAGCCCATCTTTGCATGAAATGTTCCCTTGGTATCTCTAATTTTCTTGAAGAGATCTCTAGTCTTTCCCATTCTGTTCTTTTCCTCTATTTCTTTGCATTGGTCTCTGAAGAAGGCTTTCTTATCTCTCCTTGCTATTCTCTGGAACTCTGCATTCAGATGCTTATATCTTTCCTTTTCTCCTTTGCTTTTCGCCTCTCTTCTTTTCACAGCTATTTGTAAGGCCTCCCCAGACAGCCATTTTGCTTTTTTGCATTTCTTTTCCATGGGGATGGTCTTGATCCCTGTCTCCTGAACAATGTCACGAACCTCATTCTATAGTTCATCAGGCACTCTATCTATCAGATCTAAGCCCTTAAATCTATTTCTCACTTCCACGTATACTCATAAGGGATTTGATTCAGGTCATAGCTGAAGGGTCTAGTGGTTTTCCCTACTTTCTTCAATTTGAGTCTGAATTTGGTAATAAGGAGTTCATGATCTGAGCCACAGTCAGCTCCTGGTCTTGTTTTTGTTGACTGTATAGAGCTTCTCCATCTTTGGCTGCAAAGAATATAATCACTCTGATTTCAGCATTGACCATCTGGTGATGTCCATGGGTAGAGTCTTCTCTTGTGTTGTTGGAAGAGGGTGTTTGCTATGACCAGTGCATTTTCTTGGCAAAACTCTATTAGTCTTTGCCCTGCTTCATTCCGCATTCCAAGGCCAAATTTGCCTGTTACTCCAGGTGTTTCTTGACTTCCTATTTTGCATTCCAGTCCACTATAATGAAAAGGACATCTTTTTTGGGTGTTAGTTCTAAAAGGTCTTGTAGGTCTTCATAAAACCGTTCTACTTCAGCTTCTTCAGCATTACTGGTTGGGGCATAGACTTGGATAACTGTGATAGTGAATGGTTTGCCTTGGAGACGAACAGATCATTCTGTCGTTTTTGAGATTGCGTCCAAGTACTGCATTTTTTGCTCTTTTGTTGACCATGGTGGCTACTCCATTTCTTCTGAGGGATTCCTGCCCACAGTAGTAGATATAATGGTCATCTGAGTTAAATTCACCCATTCCAGTCCATTTTAGTTTGCTGATTCCTAGAATGTCAACGTTCACTTTTGCCATCTCTTGTTTGACCACTTCCAATTTGCCTTGATTCATGGACCTGACATTCCAGGTTCCTATGCAATATTGCTCTTTATAGCATCGGACCTTGCTTCTATCACCAGTCACATCCACAGCTGGGTATTGTTTTTGCTTAGGCTCCATCCCTTCATTCTTTCTGGAGTTATTTCTCCACTGATCTCCTAGAGGAGCCATCCCACGTTGAAGGTAAGGAAGGGCAGCGGTGAGGAGATATCCCTCATCCAAGGTAAGCAGCAACAGCTATGCTTTGCTGGAGCAGCCGTGAAGAGATATCCCACACCCAAGGTAAGGGCAACCCAAGTAAGATGGTAGGTGTTGCAAGAGGGCATCAGAGGGCAGACATACTGAAACTGTACTCAGAAAACTAGTCAATCTAATCACACTAGGATCACAGCCTTGTCTAACTCAGTGAAACCAAGCCATGCCCATGGGGCAACCCAAGACAGGCGGGTCATGGTGGAGAGGCCTGACAGAATGTGGTCCACTGAAGAAGGGAATGGCAAACCAGTTCAGTATTCTTGCCTTGAGAACCCCATAAACAGTATGAAAAGGCAAAATGATAGGATACTGAAAGAGGAACTCCCCAGGTCAGTAGGTGCCCAATGTGCTACTGGAGATCAGTGGAGAAACTGCATTATACTGTACCACAATCTGAGTATGCAGAGTTCTCCTTGTTCACTTCTAAACTGCTTGACTTTCATTTTTATTTTTTCTTAAATTCAAAGTTATCTAGAAAGATGGTGAGAAATGTGTATGTTGATAGATCTTTTTTGGCTATACTTTCATATTTAAATCTAACCTCATTTATTTATTTATTTATTTATTTATTTTGTGATCAGAGCATTGCCCCTTTTTAGAATTGGTGGAGGTCTTATTGGTAGGCTAACACTTTGTCTATATTGGTTTATAAACCCATGTTGCTGTTGTTCAGTTGCTGTCATGTCTGACTCTTTGCGACCCCATAAACTGCAGCACGCCAGGCTTCCCTGTCCTTTACCATATCCTGGAGCTTGCTGTCCATTGATAAACCCACAAGTGTCCATTAAGTCTTCAACTATTTGTCCTGTTAACTTCCATCTGGGTTGTGGGTTCTATTTGTTGGGCTTTTCTCTTCCATGGTGTTATTGATTTTCCTGCCACGTTGGTGATTCTGGGTTGTGGGTTCATCTTTGCATTTGTTACCTATCTGTGGATCCTGCTTTTGTTGACATTGGAGTGGTTCTGTTCCTGTGGGCATTGCTGGAGGTAGGATAGTCCCAGTGAAACTGAGCAGGACCCTGCAGGGACCTTCAGATACAAAAGCTCCTCTATATCCCCACTCTCTTGTTTATTTAAAAAAAAAAAAAAAGCTGTAGATTCCCATGCCTCCCCTGAGTCACAAAAGAGCAAGCTCAAGAAGTTAACAATTAGAACAACAGTCACAGAATCTTTAAGTCCTCCCTGAAGGACATAGATAACAGTTTCTGATGCATATTCCTGAGTTGTTTTGCAGATACTAAAATTGCCACCAAATGAAAAAGGTTAACTGTATGATGGCCAGACTGTAACCATGACATAAGCTGCTCCATCCTACACAGTTCAAGAACTGTAGGAACAAATCTACTCTGGAACTGAAGATTAACTATACTTAAAAGATTACAGAGTTTGGGATGGATGTGTACACACTGCTATAATTTAAATGGACAACCAACAAGGACCTACTGAACAGCACAGGAAACTCTGTTCAATGTTATGTGGCAGCCTGGATGTGAGGGGAGTTTGGGGGAGAATGGATAAGTGTATATGTATGGCTGAGTCCCCTCACTGTTCACCCAAAACTATCACAACATTGTTAATCGGCTATCAGTTCAGTTCAGTCACTCAGTCATGTCTGACTCTTTACAACCCCATGGACTTCAGCATGCCAGCACTCCAACTCCCAGAGCTTGCTCAAACTCATGTCCATTGAGTCGGTGATGCCATCCAACCATCTCATCTTCTGTCGTCCCCTTCTCTTGCTGCCTTTAATCTTTCCCACCATCAGGGTCTTTTCCAATGAGTCGGCTCTTTGCATCAGGTGGTCAAAGTATTGGAGCTTCAGCTTCAGCATCAGCCCTTCCAAAGAATACTCAGGACTGATTTCTTTTAGGATTGACTGGTTTGATCTCCTTGCAGTCCAAGGGACTCTCAAGAGTCTTCTCCAATACCACAGTTCAAAAGCATCAGTTCTTTGGCACTCAGCTTTCTTTATGGTCCGACTCTTACATCCATACAAGAAAAACCATAGCTTTGACTAGACGGACCTTTGTCAGCAAAGTAATGTCTCTGCTTTTTAATATGCTGTCTAGGTTTGTCACAGCTTTCCTTCCAAGGAACAAGCGTCTTTTAATTTCATCACTGCAGTCACCATCTGCAGTGATTTTGGGGCCCAAGAAAATAAAGTCTCTCTGTTTTCACTGTTTCCCCATCTATCTGCCATGAAGTGATAGGACTGGATGCCATGATCTTCATTTTTTGAATGCTGAGTTTATGTTATGTTGAGTGTTAATGTTGAGTATTAATCAGCTATACCCCAATACAAAATAAAAAGTTTATATTAAAAATAAAATAAGAAAAAAAGTTTAAAATATATGAAAAAGATGGCACTAACCAGAAGACCACTGCATGACCCATTTCAAGGTGATTGTCGGAGCTAACTCTGTTGTTGTGCACGTAACCCCTGCCCCACCTATGTACCCATGAAACTCCCCTTTAAAATCTCTTGATCAGCAAGGAGGAGTTGATTTTTTGGGATATGAGTCACCTTCTTCCCTAGATTGCCAGCTTCCTCAGTGAAGTCATAGTTCCTTTTACTCGTCTCTCAGTATTGTATTCTTGAACTCCCTGATGTTCAAGCTGGTATTCAAAAAGGCAGAGGAACCAGAGATCAAATTGCCAACATCCGCTGGATCATGGAAAAAGCAAGAGAGTTCCAGAAAAACATCTATTTCTGCTTTATTGACTATGCCAAAGTCTTTGACTGTGTGGATCACAATAAACTGGAAAATTCTGAAAGAGATGGGAATACCAGACCACCTAACCTGCCTCTTGAGGAATCTGTATGCAGGTCAGGAAGCAGCAGTTAGAACTGGACATGGAACAACAGACTGGTTCCAAATAGGAAAAGGAGTACGTCAAGGCTGTATATTGTCACCCTGCTTATTTAACTTCTATGCAGAGAACATCATGAGAAACGCTGGACTGGAAGAAACACAAGCTGGACTCAAGATTGCCGGGAGAAATAGCAATAACCTCAGATATGCAGATGACACCACCCTTATGGCAGAAAGTGAAGAGGAACTAAAAAGCCTCTTGATGAAAGTGAAAGAGGAGAGTGAAGAAGTCGGCTTAAAGCTCAACATTCAGAAAATGAAGATCATGGCATCCAGTCCCATCACTTCATGGGAAATAGATGGGGAAACAGTGGAAACAGTGTCAGACTTTATTTTGGGGGGGCTCCAAAATCACCGCAGATGGTGACTCCAGCCATGAAATTAAAAGATGCTTACTCCTTGGAAGAAAAGTTATGACCAACCTAGATAGTATATTCAAAAGCAGAGACATTACTTTGCTGACTAAGGTCTGTCTAGTCAAGGCTATGGTTTTTCCTGTGGTCATGTATGGATGTGAGAGTTGGACGGTGAAGAAGGCTGAGCGCTGAAGAATTGATGCTTTTGAACTGTGGTGTTGGAGAAGACTCTTGAGGGTCCCTTGGACTGCAAGGAGATCCAACCAGTCCATTCTGAAGGAGATCAACCCTGGGATTTGTTTGGAAGGAATGATGCTAAAGCTGAAGCTCCAGTATTGGCCACCTCATGCGAAGAGTTGACTCATTGGAAAAGACTCTGATGCTGGGAGAGATTGGGGGCAGGAGGAGAAGGGGATGACCCAGGATGAGATGGCTGGATGGCATCACGGACTCGATGGAAGTGAGTCTGAGTGAACTCCGGGAGTTGGTGATGGACAGGGAGGCCTGGCGTGCTGCGATTCATGGGGTCGCAAAGAGTCGGACATGACTGAGCGACTGAACTGAACTGAGATGAGCAACTGAACCTGAGTTCAGTAACAAATCAGTAATAACGCTATTTTACAGCTGAAACAAAGAAAGCAGACTAGCTTGCCCTAACTTGTATACCTGTAAATAACAAATCCAGGCCTCTTGGCCCAAAGCGCAGACAGTTCTCAGGATGACCCATTGCCTGCCCAAGACTTCCTAGTGCTGACCAGCCCACTCCCGTTTCCTAATCCCCAGCAAGCAGACAACTCAATGTTTTGTGTATTTCTTTTCTTTTTACTCTAAAAAAATCCAGTTGACAGTAATAACTTGCAAACCATAGAAAGCAGCATGGGTTTCAATCTCCTTTCCCCTCTAAACATCATTCTACATTTCTCAGACACTATCCTTCCCCTTTCCCTCTAAAATCTTAGATGAAAATCCAGAAGCCCCTAGATAGAAGGGCTCCAAACCAGGACCCCTAGGGCAGGTAAAGGCATTGAGGAAATAAATTAGGGGAGAGGAGGCTCTTAGCTGTCATTGCCTCTGTCCCGACGGGCCTCACAAACCCAGCGGTAGGACCTCAGGCAGATGTCATCATTCCAGCGGCCCTCCGCCGTGAAGTGGGCACAGTCTTCACCCCCTCCGAGCCCATGCCCATACCAGTCGTCTGGCTGCTCTGGTGCCCAGTTCCTAAAGAGACCAGAGAGACGTGAACCCCAGCGCCTGAGACCCTGAGCCCAGCCGTGGACCCCTGGCCCCCAGGACCTGCCAGGCTGGGATGATGGGCCAAAGATGAAGGGGCAGAGCCTTGGGGGTGAGACTCTGAGCCCAGCCATGGACCCCCCGCCCCTGGGACCTGCCAGGCTGGGATGATGGGCCGAAGATGGAGGGGCAGAGCCTCGGGGGTGAGACTCTGAGCCCAGCCATGGACCCCCCCGCCCCCGGGACCTGCCAGGCTGGGATGATGGGCCGAAGATGGAGGGGCAGAGCCTCGGGGGCGCACACACTTACTTGAAGCTCATCTCGTAGTCCGTCCCGTCTACCCATTTCCAGGGCCCATTTTGATCCGTGAGGCCTATCCAGGTACTTACAGGGCCCATGTGGTGCTGTATAA
Source organism: Capricornis sumatraensis (assembly GCF_032405125.1). Taxonomy (NCBI): domain Eukaryota; kingdom Metazoa; phylum Chordata; class Mammalia; order Artiodactyla; family Bovidae; genus Capricornis; species Capricornis sumatraensis. The sequence continues at coordinate 77,245,731 of NC_091076.1, forward strand.
ATTTCTGGGGAGAGAGGAGAGCTGGTGACCTCTCCTTAGACCTGCCAACCTCCCAGCTGGGCCCTACCAGAACCTCACCTGCTCTTCCCAGGAGCCCACCACCACCAGGTGGGCGTTCTCCAACTCGCAGTACTTCTCAGCCTCCGGCCAGGACTTCCCCGAGCGAGAGAACCAGTAACAGCTGCCTTCATAATCGATCCAGTTCACTGGGCAGCAGGCATTTTCAGAGCCTGGGGTGGGAGTCAGAGAGGGTGGTGAGGGGCTGAGGGGAAGTGGGTTGGGCAGGCAAGCAGGACTGGGCAACCCCCACCCCCTCACCATTGCCCTGGAGGACAGCCATCTGACAGCTCAGGCTTCGCAGGTCAGACACAAACTGCTTCACGTGGAGCAGCAAGCTGGAGTGATCTGGGGAGACAGAGGGCAGAGGGGGAGGGGCATGAGGGTAGGGGAAGGCAAGAAAGCCACGATGAACACTGGGGCCTGGGAAGGTTCTGTCATCTGCCTACTGGGGCGTGAAGACAGATCGCAGATACTTCTGCCACAATGCCCCTTGGTTTGGTCTGAGAGACCACTGTATCCTGCAAGCCCATGTGCACTCACACACACACACACACACACACACACATCCTCGCTGACCTGCATTCAGTTCCTGCTGCTGTTTCTCCAGCTGGGACTCCAGGGACTTCACCTTTCTGCCCACATTTCCTCCTAGGGGAGAGACTTGCTCAGTGTCTCAATGGCCCTACTGTTCCCAGCCTCCCAGCCCCAGCCCTCCTCACCCTGAACGCTCAGGGCCTTGACCTTGGCCTCTGTGCTCACTGTGAGGTTGCTGAAGGTCTCTCTCAGGGCGCTGAGCTCCTCCTGCAGTTTGGAGTCTGGGCAGAAGAGGGTGCAGACAGGACAAAATGAGGGGGCTGCTTCCCACATCACAGCAGCCAGCTCTTCCGCCCCCCGCCCCCTCACCATATCACCTTGCTCCCTTCCCGAACACCCCCTACCCCCTGGGGAACCCACTCTGGGATCCGATCACACAGAGAACGACTAGCAGCAGGAGGCTAAGGCCCATGGAGACCAGGAGGAGGCTGGGTCCGGTGCAGAGACGCCGACTGAATGAATGAGGAGGAGGCGGCGGCCCTACAAGAGAGGAGGTCAGGCACTCAGGGATAGATGGGAGCTTGGGGCAGCTCTGGGGTCCTAGGAGGAGGGCAGCCTGAGCCTCCTCTAGGAGACTAGGAGGGACTTTATAGATGAAGAAATCTGGGCGGTAGGTGACCAAGAGGAGCTGGATGCATCGAGAGGTGAGAAGGGATGCGAATCTTTCTGCGGGAGCCCTATCCAGGCTCTAGGCTTTTGCTGGCACCTAGTGGCCCGATAGAGTCACTGCCGCATCAGAACGCAGAGCCTGGAGAATGGAGTTTGCAAGCTGGAGACTGGGGCCGAAGGGGTCTAGCAGGTGGGGCAAGAGAAACGGGTTTCTTGTTTTCCCCGTGAATCCCACTCCTCTTTGTCTGGGCGCAGGGATGCAGAGTAACCAGACTTCAGGTCGACCAAGTTGTGCCCACCCGGGAGCCCTGTCTCAGTGAGCTGAAATGCGGGGGCTTCCCCTCCGTTTTTGCTGGTAGTCCTTTCCCCCATCGAAGGGCACTGCCCACTCCCTTCTGCCAAACATTCCATCCTGGCTCAGCCCCAACAGAAACATCTCTGCTCGCAGGAGAAAGAAAGAGGGCTTGACTCATCCTCCTCCAGCCAGAGCTCCCTGAGGCCCGCCACAGAAATTTTCTCCTTGACCCAAAGGATCCCTGACACCTGTGCACTCATACATACTCACACTCACACACACACTCACACACATACGCTTGGCCAAGGCTCACGGGTGTTGGAAGAGGAACGAAGAAGAGGGTCTAACTTCTTGCAGTTAACCCCCACATCCCCTGGGCAGCCCCCTCCCCAGGGTCCTGAGAAGTCGGTGACAAGGCGAAGGGCAGGAGAATCATGAAGGAGCCTGGGGACAACTGCCACCAAGAAAGGGTCTCCAATCCTACACCCTGCACCTCCCCTAAGAGGGGTGGCTCAGACACCACCAACCTTGTGAGCCGGGCAGACCCAGGGAGAGGCGGGGTCAGGGAAGGGGGCGAGAGCCACCTAATGCTCGCCTTGCAGAAATAGGGGGAGGTGTCCCCTTACTTTTTCTGTGCTGATGGTCATTCTCCTCATTGTCCAGATGCTGAAGATCTTGATACTCCTTTGTCATGGTGGGGACGGCTGGGCCTGGGGCCAGGTCAAGGCTGGGGTTAGGGCTGAGGCAGGGGCTGAAGAGCTTGGGTGTGGGGTTCAGTCCCTTTCCAGGTGATCAGCGACTGCGTGGAGACCTTTCTTTTTGCTTGCGTTCCCTCCAGGCCTGACATCCAAAATCTATCTTCTGAAGTTTTTCTACTCCGTCTCCACCCCTCCGGATATGGATTTCATTCATCCCCTCCCCCACCCCACTCCACAGTTAGTTCTGCCACCTCCTTTCTTCCCCCCACCCCCCTTTCTTCCCCTTTTACTTGCCAAAGGTCTCAAGGTTGACTTTTGGGTCCCTCAATGCTGCGCAGATCCCAGGCTAAGAAACAGGCTAAAGCCTGGATAATTAGCACTGACAGCCCTGGGTGGTGAGAGGGGAGGGGGCAGGGTCCATTCAAGGGCCCTGAGCCCTGTGCGTCTGCCTGTCTGTATGACTGTGTGTCCAAACACACCAAACCTGGCATCTCCAGTGCCCGGGACTTTGGACGTAAACAGAGGTAGAAATGGATTTGGAACTCAGGGAGGGTGTGGGGGTGGGAGCAGGGGTGGGTTGCCTCACTTTCCTTCCCAGGGGTGGAAGTTCTGTCCCCTATCCTTGCATGCAGCCATCCCACTTAAGGAACTGTTTGGGAGAGGTCCAGACCAGGAGGGGCTGGGGTGCAGCTGGCTGGTTCCCCTCTGCCCCGCTCCCCTTTTACTTCCTGTCTCTGAATTTCCCAGAACTGTTGATTTCTCCAAATATCTCTGACCAGGATCAGAGGGGCCGAGCTCTGCTCTTTCCCAATCCAGACCTATGACCCTGGCATCTGAGCCTGGGCCTGGCTTCCTGGGGCTCAGCTACCAGACACCCCAGCCTGGGGCTGAATGGCTCTCCTGGGGAGTAAAGTCCTCCAAGCTGCCTGGGGGTCAGGGGGTGGGGGCGGCAGGAAGGCAGGCTTTTCCCCACTCAGCTGGATTAGTGCCAGCAAACCTCCAGTGACTCCTCTGTGCTTCTCCCTTGTTGCCTGTGTCACTTCTGTTGTGTCAGACTGTTTGCGACGCTATGGACTGTAGCCCGCCAGGCTCCTCTGTCCATGGGATTCTCCAGGCCAGAATACTGGAGTGAGTTGCCATGCCCCTCTCCAGGGGATCTTCCTGACCCAGGGATCAATCCTGCGTCTCCTGCATTCCACTGAGCCACCTGGGAAGCCCTTTCCCTCATTACCTCCTCTCATTAGCCCCAGAGCACACCCCTATTTGATTCGGAAATGAGGAAACTGAGGCCCTGAATGGTAAGAGCTTATCCAGAATCCAAACAACAGAGGCAAGCCTGAGATGTGGACAGCCGGACTCCCAGGACCTGTGTGCTGCTCCCAGAACCAGGGTCCCATCCTGTCACCACAGCTGGGCCCTGGGGTCCCAGAGATACTAAAAGTGGTCCCTCACAGCCCCATTTGAGAGTTCACAGAGGGCTAAATTCTGGGAGTGTGTGGATTGGAATTATGCTAAATTAGAAACTGGGCTTCCCTGGTGGCTCAGTGGTAAAGAAAATCTCCCTACCAATGCAGGAGTCACAGGTTTGATCCCTCGTCCAGGAACATCCCACATGCCAACTAAGCCCAGGCACTGCAACTACTGAGCCTGTGCTCTAGAGCCCATAGGCCCTAGAGCCCACGCTCCACAAGAGAAGCCTCTGTAATGGGAAGCCTAGGCACCACTAGAGTGTAGCCCCCCCTCGCTGCAACGAGAGGAAAGCCCACACAGCCACTAAGACCCAGCATAGCCAAAAATAAAATAAGCAATAAAAAAATGTAAGAATTTGGACGATGTTAATGACGTTAGTAAGTCTTGCTTTAGACCCCAAATATGACATCATGGGAATCCTATGTTACGGATACTTCACTGAGAAAACTAGACTCGAGTTAGAAGAGTTTACATTATGTGAGATATTCAGGAACACGTCCCTTGCGAAAAATAAGTCCTGGCTGTACCCTCATTTGTGACTTGAAAAGCCTCACGTTGTTTGCATGCACTGGGACTGTGGCCAGTAATTTTGGTGACTACTGGGCTGTTGATTTGGCTTGCTCTGGTATTATCAGTTACAATCTGGTTTATTCAGGCAAACAAACCTACGCTGTTTCGGTCAGAATAGCAGTCACCCTTACAGGAGTGAGGATTGGAAGGAGTTTCTGGGTGATGGAAATGTCCCACTGCTTGATCTGGATGCTGGCTGCAAGGCTGCAAGTTTGTAAAACTGCCGAAACCCATACCCTGAAGATCTGTGCATTCTTCTATTTGCATATTATACTGGAATAAGATGTTCTTACAAGCTGGTTCTGCCCTAAAGCCATGTTCCCAAAGCCATTGCTTAGGGAGCAGTCTGTGAACCAGTAACGAAAAACACCCCAAAGTCAACAACTTTAGGGTGAGAGTCAGAGGTGATGAAACACCATGAGGAAAGCCAGATAAACAACATGAAACACTGGTGGCTGACTTACAAGCCAGCTCTCTCTGTGAGACCAGAGATAACCCTGAGAAACCAAGAAGTAGCTAAAAACAAAACAATGCCACATGGCGGTAGACACATGCACCCTAAGAACTCTTGACATCTATCCCTTTAAGAATATATACCTTGGGAATTCTCTGGTGGTCCAGTGGTTAGGACTCTGTGCTTTCATTGCAGCGGCAAGGGTTTGATCCCTGATTGGGGAACTAAGATCCTGCAAGCTGTGTAGCACAGTCAAAAAAAGAGAGAAAATATATACTTTGCAAGGTCTTCAGAGACAGAGCCTCATGTGTTCATTTTTTAGCGCACCCCAAAGGTAGTGGCTTGAAACGACACCCATTTATTAGCTCACAGCTCTGTAGGGCAGAAGTCCAAGAGGAACCCCAGCTGAGTTCCCAGCTCAGGGTCTCATGAAGCTGAGATAGAGGTGCTGGCAGGACCGTATTCATTTCTGGAGGCAAAGAAGAAGAATCTACTCTCAAATACGTTCCAGTTGTTGACAGAATCCAGTTCCTCGCAGCTATAGAACTGAGGACCCCGTCTCCTTGCTGACTGGCGGCTGGGGGCCACCCTCTGTTCCTCGAGGCCACCTGCCTTCCTCATCACATGACCCCTCCATCTGCAAAGTCAGCAAAAGTGCCTGGTATCCTCCTGGAACTCCAGATCTCTCTGATTCCCCCTGTGCTCATGGGATTAGATTAGGCCCACCTGGAGACTCTTCCTGTCCTAAGGTCAGCTGTGTATACAACATACACAAAAGCTTAAGAATGGGAGACCAAGGGACTTCCCTGGTGGTCCAGTGGTTAAGACTCCATGCTTCCAATACAGGGGGTGCAGTTTCAGTCCCTGGTCAGGGAACTAAGATCCTGTGAGGTACAGTCAAAAACAGATCTTTTGAATTAAAAAAAATTTTTTTTAATTGAAAAAAAAAAGGGAGTCAGAGGTGATAAAACACTTTGAAGAAAGCCAGATGAAGGACACAATACACTGGATGCTGAATTACAGGTCAGCCCCCTGTACGATATGTATGGCCATCTGTAAGTTTCACTACCTACAACATAATGATTGAGAGCGCCGGCAGCTTGCTCACAGATGCTGGGGAGGACAGCGTGGAATGTCCGAGCCATTGTTAGAACTCCACCTCGTTATGCAGAGCGACCCTGTTCCCTCTGAGTACTCTTCCCCTCAGGATACTGAGCACCTGCAGAGAGCAATTCAGAAAGCCTGGGCTCCAAAACTGGGACTCCCACCTCCAGGGTGGTCGAGAAAGGCTCCCTAGAGGAGGTCTGTGAAGCCGGCCTGAAAGAACAGGAAGGATTTTATCAGTTGTAATAAGCAAGTTTCTCTTCAGTGGGCGAAACGGCCAGAGGGGTGGCTTGGGTCGCCCTGAGGAGAGCCTTGAATCTCAGGGGAAGGTAGCTTGAATGTCATTCAGGAGCACAGAGGTCTCCTGACTGGGAAGACATGCGCCCCAAGGGGGTCACAAGATCATCCATTAAGAGGGTGGCAAGAACATTTAGGGAATTTCCTGCCAGCCCAGAGGTTAGGACTCCATGCTCTCACTGCTGAGGGCCTGGACTCAATCCCTGGTTGGAGGACTAAAGTCTCAAAAGTTGTATGGTCCTGCCAAAAAAAAAACCTTATATATGTTTTTACCTCTTTTCTTTAGATGTCTACTTGGGGATATGCATTATAATGTACATAATAGACTTGTACAGTGTATATGTGTAATCTATTGCTGTAAAATGATCCCTCAAATCCTGAGCAATTTAAAACAAGGAATATTTATCATCTCAGTTTCTGGGGGTCAGGAGCCTAGGTGCAGCTTAGCCAGTTGGTTCTAGCTCAGAGTCTCTTTGGAGAAGGCAATGGCACCCCACTCCAGTACTCTTGCCTGGAAAATCCCATGGACAGAGGAGCCTGGTAGGCTGCAGTCCATAGGGTCGCTAAGAGTCGGACACGACTGAGTGACCTCACTTTCACTTTTCACTTTCATGCATTGGAGAAGGAAATGACAACCCACTCCAGTGTGCTTGCCTGGAGAATCCCAGGGACGGGGGAGCCTGGTGGGCTTCCGTCTATGGGGTCGCACAGAGTCGGACACGACTGAAGTGACTTAGCAGCAGCAGCAGCAGCAGAGTCTCTTATGAGGTTGCAGTCGGATGTCATTCAGTGCTTCGTTCGTTCGAAGACTTGACCGAGACTGCAGGACCAACTTCCAAGGAGACCCACAGGACTGGCAGGTGAGTGCTGACTGTTGGCAGGAGGCCCCTCCACAGAAGTGCCTGAGCGCCTACAACATGGGCGCTGGCTCCCCCCAGGGCAAATGATCCGAGAGCACAAAGTGGAGGCTGAAATTTCTTCTATGACCCAGCCTCAGAAGTAATGCTCCATCATCTCCACAATGTCCTAATGGTTCCTCAGTGCAGAAGGGAACCACGCAAGAGTGTGAATGCCAGGGGTTGAGAATACTCACCCATCTTGAAGGGTGGCTCCCACAGAATGGCCAGAATTATTAGATGAGTGAATATACACTGGGAGACACTCACCTGAAAACATTTTACTGATGTTGGCACCTGAACAACTAAGTTAAAAGACTGACTACAGTGGCCCATGACATGTCAACCCACTCTAGTATTCTTGCCTGGGAAATCCCCATGGGAGGAAGAGTCTGGCAGGCTACAGTTCCTGGGGTCACAAAGAGTCAGACATGACTCAAGTGAGTTAGCACGTACACACGCAGGCACAGGAGCCTGTGAGGAGCTGCAGGCAGGGTAGTGGTGAGGTCAGAGCTGTAAGCTGAGCAATGGCCTGGCTTTGGGGTGGCCAACGGGTCAGAGGTGCCCCCCCAAGAGGCAAAGCGCTCGGCCAGGAGGCCACTGATCTGGTCCCAGTGAGAAAGTGTGAGGCTTGAGGCCAGAGAGGGAAGGTAACCCGGACAAAAGTTTGTAGAGGAATGAGTGGACCTCTGGAGACCAGAGATTTCTGGTGATGATAAAGCCAGAGTCCTGGGTGCTGCCCTGTGATGAGGACACAGTGTGAAGAAAGCAGCCCAGGATGGAATTTCCTCCTGTGGGGAGAAGCAGAAGAAAGAGCCCTAGGAAGCGGGGGGTGACCTTCAGGGCCACATCTGGGGAACCCAAGTGCCAGATTAAAGACGGCCAAGGAGAAACGGGACTGGGCCTCCTATCAGGGTGAGTCAGGAAGAGGGAAGTGCTTTTCTGGCAGCTGGAGGCAGAGCCCTGGGCAGCTAGAGGACAAAGAAAGGGTTGGTGGGGACAGGGTGTGTGTGGACACTGGGAAGGAAGGCTATTGATGGCCAGAGGTCCCCAGGAAGGATGTAAAGGGGATGGAAAACTAGTGCAGCAGAAAGAACCTGGAGACCACTGTCAGACACAGTTCATTCTATGTGGAAAGTGCTTTAATGCCCACCTGAGAGTCAGGTCAAGGTTAAATTAAGCTCATGAGTGGAAAGCCCTTAGCACAGTGGCACATACCAAGTGCTCTGTGCACACTATTTTTATCATTGTTATTAGCAGGACAGCCAAGAGTTGCATTATCTCAGAGCCTCTGCAAAAGGGGAGAGGGGAAGGCTGGTCAGCAGAGCAGGGCATGTCTTTCCCCAAATCCCAGAGGGTGTGAGCAACTTCCCTGGGACAGAGCTGGGGTCCTGGGGTGTCTCTCTGACACCCCAGGTGTCTCAGCACTCTCTGAGTGCTTTCAACCTGGCATTTGGAGTGGACCCCAGACACAGGTTGGAACTGTAGCCGCCTCTCATCACCCTGCAGGCTGCAGAGTCACATACCCCAGTAGAAGAGGCGATGACAAACAGCCAGAGGGGCACAGAGGAGGCTCAGCGCCGACCTTCCAAAGAGGGTGACTTGTGGTTCCCCAGGTCTAGCTAAGGCTGACTTGGCCTTGAGTGGAGGGAAGACAGGAGAGGCTGGGGAGATGCACTTGGGCTGGAAGGGCTCAGTGCCGGAGTTAAAATGTGACCTGATAAGCCCACCCAAGGGCTACAGCATGCCCTCCCTGGGACAGAGTGAGAGCCCACCTGTCGCACCCACCCCCTCCCTCCCATGGGTGGTCCTGGCCCTGGCTCCACTCTTTGGTGCTGGGACAGCCAGGATCCTGTGACCCAGGACTTCTCTGGGACTCCTCCTTGCTACTTCGATTTAGAGGGTGAAAATTTTAGGAAATTTTAAAGCTCCAAATGCTTCCAAGTTTATTTAACTTTCAATTTTATTCAGTAACAAAGAATAGATCAAGAGGCCAAGAGCAAACATCCTTTGGCCAGGCAGTGTGCCAAAGGTTTTATGTGTTTTTTTCCCTTTATTCCTTGCAAGAATCCAACCAGGTGGTTATTGTTGCCATTTAACAGCTAGGGAAACCGAGACCCAGAGGAGAGAAGCTCTTTGGCCAGTGACACCACATCTCTCATCTGAAACTCATGACCACCTCCTCCCTGGCTCTCTACTGCCCCCTATCGTACCTTCTCCACCACGACCCTGGGCACCCTGGCCACTCCCATGTTAACCGTCCTCCAAGAGGACTTTTCACAGCGTTTATAACAGCCACGTGATGTTAACGTGGCTACATGGAGAACACAGGTTTTGCTTCCATCACTGTAATTTTATTGCAGTGGTGACAGTGAGACCTGTAACTTTTTTTTTTTTTGCTAGGCTCATGAGTAAAAATTGGATATAACAAGGCTTTTCAATATTAGGAAAGATGAAGGAATAAATAGCAACCTACTTGCTACACTTAACTTCTAGAGTCTTAAAGTAAATTGCTTGAGGAAATTGGAGCCCAAAGATTACAGGCGGGGAATTTTTAAGTTTGTCCATATACCACTGGTGCTCAGAGGCTCAACTAAAAGAATTATGGGCTGACTTACATAACAGCTGTGGATTGAGCAAAACTTTTTGAAAGAGCTATCTTATTTTGAAGATTATGACTGTGGAGGAACCAAGGTGATAGGCAGTGGAAAGAATCAGTGGAATTTTAAGGAATGCGATTCATTAAAATTTTATTGACTTAGATAAATTTTGCCTATGTTATACACAATTCAAAAGAAAGAAAAAAAACTCTTTACACTTTAAAAAAAAACCCACTGACTCCTCTGACCCACTTTGTACTTCTCTCTCTCCCCAAACCCTGCTCCACTCCCTGACCTCCTCCTGCTCAACACTACAAACTTTTTCCTACTTCACTTCCTCTACCTGGCACACTCCCCCACCCCAGACTTTGTCCCCTCTCAACTCAAAGGCTGCTCCAAGATGAGACCTCCCTGACCAACCTGTCAACCAGCAAGGACACACCCCCAGCAGTCACTTCTTCAACAGAATCATTACCTTAAATTCCCTCAACACCATTACTTCCCACTGTCTGTCCCCATTGATGAGACCCAAGTGCCCTGAAGGCAAGGATACTGTGTCCCCAGCATTTCAACACTGCCTGGCACCAGAGGAGATTCAAAATAAGTATTTGTTGAAGGAACTAGACGGGGGTGAAGAGAACACAGGTTTTTAAAAAATAATAAATTTAAAAATAAATAAAAGTGGTGGTGGGGGGGAGTCAGCTTTTGAACACACTGGAAAAGTCCCTAATGCTGGGAAAGATTAGGGCAGGAGAAGAGGGCGTCAGAAGATGAGATAGCTGGACAGCATCACTGATACGATGGACATGAACTTGGGCAAACTTTGGGAGATGGTAAGGTTCAGGCAGACCTGGTGTGCTGCAGTCCATGGGGTCGCAAAGTCGGATACGACTGAGCGACAATTGTGTGGGAACCCACTGTAAAGAGCTCTTTATAGATTTGGAAGAATTCATCCCAAACTGCTAACACGCTTCTAAGGGGTATATGGAATGAGATGGGGAAGGAACTTTTTTTAACCATATGTATTTCTATATTTATTTGCAGTTTTATAAGGTACATGTATCAGTTCTGTAATCTAGAACACAACGCATGCACAAGTAGGGGATTTTACCCCTTTTTGGTGAATTCTCCTTAACCCCTTAGATACAGACGCATTACCTGCACACACCTTCCTCGGCTCACAGCTTTCTCCCTTCGGGCCCAATGGTAGAGAATGTGAGCACAGCCTCAAACCACTTGCTCCTACACAGAACCATGCTAAAAGAAGGGTTATTGGGAAAAGTGGTGCTTTCCATCCAAGCAAGACCTCAGAATCACCTAGGAGGTTTCTTGAAAGGCAGACGGCTGGGCCCGGCCCCCAGGACTGGCCTCTGCTGGATCCAGTGCTGCTCAGAAAACCATGGGGCAGTCCAGAGAGGACCCTTGGTTTAAGGGTCACACCTCTGGGGATCTCTGCCTCTAGCTTTGAATCCAGTCAAGCTAGGGCAGCCCCCCACCCTCCCAACCCACTCCCATACCTACCTCCTCAGCCCCATCACCTGAACACTGCCCCTGAGGGTTAGTCTTTTCCATCCAACTCTTAACTTTGTCAGAGATAGCTACAAAAACTGCCCTTTTGCACAGTTCAGGACTTAACCACCCCACCTCAGCCTTCCTTTCTGGGGTCCCTGAATGAAAGAGAAATGGGTAGGTGGGATCCCCCTCAGCGGTGCCAGCAATGGCTCATTTATGCTGTAGTTGAGGCTGGAGTAAGAGGAACCTGTCAAGCATATAAACAGTGGCAGAAGGGAAGCTGGGAACCAGTATCCAACAGAGCACCTGAGAAGCTTCAGTTAGGACCGAAAGCCAGGAACATCTGACTCCCTAGAACCACATTTTCTCCTTTGTAATATATTTTATATGTATACATATATGCATGTATGCATTCTTAGTCGCTTAGTCATGTCTGACTCTTTGGGACCCCATGGACTGTAGTCTGCCAGCTCCTCAGTCCATGGGATTCTCTAGGCAAGAATATTGGAGTGGGTTGCCATTACCTTCTCTAGAGGATCTTTCCTGACCCAGGGATCAAACCAGCGTCTCCTGCATTGCAGGCAGTCTTTACCGTGTGCACCAAGAGGGAAGCCCACATGCATACATATATACACATATACAGATATATAATGGACCATTTCCCTTTTTGCCTTGTGTACCAGGAAGTTCAGAAATCATATTCATCCTCATAGCTAACACATCTGTTTCTATTTTTATCTTTGGTATCACATTCTATTTCCTCACCCTTATTATCTGCAAAATTGCTTCAAATATCTCCTACAGAGAGGGGGCAGACATAGAGAAATTAAAAAAAAAGAAAAGAAATCCAATGAATAATTATGCAGCATTTCTTATGGGCACACTTCTGTGAAGGTCATTGCCAGAGCCCAGCTCTGTCCACAGAGCTCCATGAACATGAATGAACTGTCTTCTCTGTTTTTCTTTAGAGACTGACAGCAGACTCTAGGCTGCCTGACAGGGCTGAGACAGCTCAGAAGAGGGGTCAGGGCTGGGCTACATTTGCAGCTCCTCTTCCTGGCTCTATCAGGGACCTAGGATGGAATTCCATCCCCGCCCCCACCCCAGGCCCATTCTTTGCTAGAGCCTTCATCTGCAGATTCCTCCAAGGCCCCCTTCAGGCCACTCTGTTCTGTCTGTGGGGAGGTGGGGGAGGTGATGGGTGTTGGGGGAGAAGGATCTGACTTTACCAGACCCATCCCTATACTCCCACCCGGTCTCCCTCCTCACCCGGGTCCCAAATAACCAGGCCACACACTGGGTTTCAAGTATCCGTCTCTTCCTTTCACTCTCTCGAAAGAAAAAATAAATAAATTGCAGAAGGCGGCAGCATTTCCAGTCTTCCCCTGGCTCCCAGACACCCAACCCCCAACCCTGCCCCCCCCACCCTCCCCCCCAACATTCCCACTCCCTAGACCCATCCCTCCCCGTTCCCAAAAGAAAAAAAAGGAAAAAAAAAAGAAAAAAATCCCAGGAAAAAAAAAAAAAAGCCACAGTTAGACCTTCCACTCATGCAAACCGGCAAAGAAAAAAGGTGGGGGGCATGTGGAAGGCAGGGGGCCCATGGTGGAATCCCCCCACTAATCCCCCCAAAACCACCTTTGAGAAGAAAAAAATGGAAAAAAAAATTGAGAAATCAAGGGACCTGGGGAGTTATGATGGGGTCAGGAGGGACCCCAGACCCTGCCTCGGGGGGAGCGCGGAGGCCTGCAGCCCTGCAATGGGTGCTCCTGGAGGGGGCCCTGCCTTTCGGAAAGTGTGTGGGAGGAGATGGGGAGAGCAGGTGGCCCCCCAGTGGGTCTGTGTGTGCATTGGGGGCGGCAGGGGCAGGAGCAAGGGGTCCTAAGGAACCAAGGCTCGGGATCAGGAGCCTGGGGCTCCCCCCAAGACCCCAGGTTCCTGGGGTTCTGCAGCCCAGTTCTGGGGTGCAGGGATACATGCAGAGGAGTGTCCCCCCTCCAGTGAGCTGGATCCAGTTAGAAAGGAAATAAATAAGAAGGGGTGGGAGGGAGGCTGGGGGTTGGAAGGGCTTGGGCAATTCAGTCCAGACCAAGGGCCCGGGCGGTGGAGGCAGGGCGAGTCCAGGCCAAGCCAGGGCAGGAATCAGAGTCTCTCTCGGGCAGGGACCCAGATGTAGGGGCCTGAGAGGTCCTCGATGACTCGCTTCACCTTGTGGTAGATCTCCTCAAAGCTGTCGCCCTCCACGATGGCTGGGGGCAGGGGCAGGGAGTCAGGCTCAGGGCAAAGGGCACCTTCTCCTAATTCTCCAGTCCATGAGCCATGGGATGCACCCACCCAAAGGGGATACCTCCTGCTAAACCACCCACCCTGTGGGGGCCCCTCTTTTGAATCTGAGCCAACGGCACCTCCCGTGCTGGCCACGGGCTAGCTGCAGCCTCACCTGAGAAGCACTCTGTGAATTCCTGCTCCAGCTTGGTGGCTCTGTCGAAGGCTTTGCGGGCTTGCTCCTCTGTGATCCGCTTATTAATCTCTCTGTGGGGAGTGAGAGAGACACAGACCTGAGGGTGGGTCCTGCCCTGCCTCGATCTCCTCTGTCCAGGGATGTTAAGTTGCAACCACTATTTTCTCTTTTTTTCTTTTTCTTTTTTAATATTTATTTGACTGAACCAGGTCTTAGATAGGGCACGTGGGATCTAGTTTCCTGACCAGGGAATGAACCTGGGCCCCCTGCATTGGAAGTACAGAGTCTTAGTCACTTGACCACCAAGGATGTCCCCACTATTTTCTTATTTAGAGCATGAAGCAAAAAATACAATTCCCAATATCCTCTGGGGCCACAGATGGGCCCCCTCCCCATGACCCACCCCAGCCAGGTGTGGCCACTTCAGGGACCTCTCCAGAATCTCATCCTTCCAGCCAGCAGCCCAGTGAAGGGATTGACTCTAACTCCCAACAGCCCCGATGCCCAGCAGGTGTGTGCCCCAGGGGTTGCTGGGAGTTATAGTCCCACCTAGCCCAGGGCAGAAGAGGAGGGAAGAGGCCTGGGCTTCCCTGGGCCCTCTGGGTTCTAATTCCAATTCCCCTCAAGGGCTGCTGGAGCTGCTGTCCAGGGTTCTGAGGGAAAAGCTCAACACAGAGGCCATCTGAGACCCGAGGCTTGGTGTGGGAGAGCCGAGGGGAAACCCCCTGAGACCATACTCACAGAACATTCTCCAGGGAGCGGGGGCGGATGAAGATGGCGATAGGGTGCAGGTGGGCCGCCTGCAGCCGCCGCACGGCATTGGCCGAGACATCGAGGATGCAGTGCTTCCCCTGGGGGCAGGCAGGGTGGGTGGAGGGGGACCAGCAGGTGGTGGGAAAGGACAGACAGAGGTGGCAGGACAGGACCCACACACAGGACGTGGAAAAGTGGAGGACACGAGATTGGCCAAAAGGGAAGTGAGATGGATGTCAAAAGACGCGTGAGCAAAGAGAGTGGAGGCAGGAAGGGTATAGACAGAGTGAAAAAAGGAGAGGGACAGACGGAGAGCAAGGGAGGGGCCCACACAGGAGGGAGGGGATGGAGGGAACAGGGAGGACAGGCAGGGAGGGGACCCAAAAGATGGCGCAGAGCAAGGCCAAGGGGGTGGAGTCAGGCAGGCGGGGCGAGAAAAGGAAGGAGAAAGGAAGTAGGATAGAGGGAGGAGGGCGGGGAGGACGGACAGAGGACAGACAGATGGAAGGAACAAGGAGAGACAGATGGGAGGGAGGAGAGGCAGATGGAGAAAGGGGCCGTGGAGGGAAGAGGGCAGGGTGGGGGCAGCAGGGAGAAGGTGATCGCATGAGAGTGGGAGAGGCAAGTGGAGACCCCAGGAAAGGTGAGGGGGGAGGGGAGAGGGCCAAAGGGAAGCCGGCAGGAGGGAGGGCCCGAGTTGTGGGGGGCCAAGCCACCAAGGGCAAGGCCACAGGAAGAGAGGTGAAATGGGGCAAGGAGAGGGGGAGAGGGGACAGATGGCAGCATGGAGTTTGGGGTCAGGGACCAAGGGAGGGAGGGAGGAGGGGGCGGGGGCGGGGGAGCAGGGCACCAGAGAGCAGGCAGTCAGACAGAGTTGCCCAAGAGGAGAAGGAGGTGGAGGAGCGGAGTGGAGACCCAGCAGGGAGAGAGACAGAGAGAGAAAGAGAGTTAGAGAGCTGAGGAAGGCCATGGGGAGAAGGAGGAGGGGGATGGGCCGCGGCTCCTACCTGCTCTGCCACCTCTCGCACGGACTGGACGCTGGTTCCATACAGGTGGCTGTTGTACTGGCCGGCCTCAATGAACTTGTGGGCCTGAATGTCCTTCTCCATTTTCTCCCGGGATGACACAAAGTGGTAATCCCGGCCATCTATCTCGTACTCTCGCTTGGGCCGCGTCGTATCTGCCAGGAAGTCACCCCATCCCCCAAAGATCTAACCACCATCCCTCCAGCTTCAACCCTGCCTACAGCGACCCCCCCCAGAGAGCCCAGCTGGTCCTCCAGGGAAGGGGGCTGCTGGGGAGACCGAGGCCAGGGGAGAGGGGTGGAGCTGCCTTGCCTCCCCCAGCACCTCTGGGTCATCCGAGTCCCAGGCCTGGGACGGTCCCGGTGGACCTGAGGGTGGCTGAGCAGCACCCTTGTCTGAGAACCCTGTGTTTGGAAGTGGCTCTGCCTGTGACCCCTTGGGCACCCCCCCACCGCCCCCCAAGGCCCTGCACTCACGGGGAACACAGGATCCAAACTTGTCGGGGAACTCGGAGAGGAGATCATCGTTGGCGCGGTCCTTGGTGGGCCCGAGGATAATGATGGGGCGAGCATAGTGCACTGAGGAGAGCGTGGCGGTTAGGCGGGGGCAGAGATCGGGGTCAGGCGTGGGGGTGGGCAGAGGTGGGGCAGGGGGGCTGGGCCAGGGCGCGCTGCCAGGGCTCACCTTCCATCTGTGTCACCGTCTCGTAGCTCAGGACCGAGTCTTCTCGACCTAACAGGAGGCAGGGCATCTGCAAGGGCCTTGGAGGCAGGGGATGCAGGGCCCCCACCAGCCTTCCCAAGGACTCAAGAGAAGCCCAGGGCCCCTCTCCCCGCAGGTCTCCCCAACCTGACCCAACCTACCTTGTGATCCAGAGCTGGAGCCCCAATCCTAGGGAGACAGAGCAGGCCATGCAGTCAGTCAGGAGCCCAGACCCACGAGCGCCACACCACCCCACCTCCGCTCTTCCACCAGAGCTCCCGGCCTTCTCCACTTACCTTGGCCTTCAACCGTGACCACTCCCGTCGCTCAACCCTGGGGGATACATGGAGGGATGGGGGTAGAGAAATGGCCAGTGAGGGGACCTCTTGCCCCCACCCCCAGGGCAGCTGAGAACTCTGTCTCCCAGCAGCAGCCCCTGGGCCCCACGCTCCTAAATGAGGTGTTTGTCCCAAGGGCTCATGTGAGTCATGGTGCCCATGAAGGGTCAGCAGACAGATCCCCAAGAAGCTGGGGGTGGACCCATGCCTTCCCTGCTGGCTGCCCACCCTGGGGCCCATGGGAGCTTCAGGGGCAAGAAGGCTCACCGCCGCTTGCTGGGGATAAAGCCAATGTCATCAGTCTCACTGTCGGAGTGGACCCGCCTTGCCTGCCACCACTCCTCATCGCTGGCGTCAATGACATGAAGCACGTCCCCGAAGCGGAAGCTCAGGGCCTGGCTCAGGAAGCCGCAGTCCTTGGTCTTGTCATAATCAAACAGGGCCCTGGAGGGCAGGTAGCCTCCAGTCAGTCTGGTGAGGGCCAAGGCCCCCGAGACCCAGCCCAGAGGTTCTGCCCAGGGGTCTACAGACCCACATGGCCGCTGGTGGCTTTCCCAGAGATGCTGTGGATTCTGAGGAACCCCAGAACTGTGTGGGAACCTAAAACTCTACAACTATGAACAGCCATTCAATTCTCGCTGTGTCAGGGATCAGACAGCCTACGGATTGGGGGCGATTTTAAGAGTAAGATTGAGAACAGCACCCTCCTAAGAAAGCAGCTGCCATATGCATGCACGTCACAGTCACGGGGTAACATGGACCCAAATCCGGCTACCCTCAGCAGTAGAGTGGCCTTAAGTGACAGCCTGTAAGTGACAACTCCAGGGTCAGGACAAGGGAAGAAATGACTGCAGAGACACCAGAGATGCCGAGCAGAGCACCAGGGCTAGAAAGATGGGAAGGGACTCCAGGATCATCAGCATCATCTGGGAGTCAGAACCAACCAGCCCTGGGAGCCAACCGGACCCGGCAAGGAGAGAAGGGCCGAGCGAGGCTCTGATTTGAGCCAGGCGTCTTGGCAGACAGCGGTGTCATTCAGGAAGAGAGATACCAACTGGGCAGGACGGAGAGCGAACACGCACGCTCAGGAGGAAAGGTGAGCTAGCTCTGGGACATGCTGAGTGTGAACACCTGTGGGACAACCCCAGGGTTGTGTCCAGAAAGCAGATGGCCGGAGCTGCAGGTCTGGACCGTGGGGAAGAGGTCAGGCCTGGGCTGACTGCTGAGAGACACTGGCAGAGCGAGCAGAAGGGGAGGCCGTGTGAGCAGACCGGGAGCCCAGAGGGAAGGAAGGGAAGAAGCTCGGACAAAGCGCCTACACCTGGGGCAGATAAGAAAGAGGACCCCAGTGGGAGGAGGAGCCCTAAGAAGGTAGCAAAATGCCACCCGGGAGACAGGGTCAGCTTGGAGAGAGCAGTGGTCCACTTCCCCTGGAATGTGTTATCCCGTGGGGCTGGGCGATATTCCAAAAGTTGAAAGGCCCCCTGCTCTGCCAGACATTAACCTTTGAGTTACCAGACTGTGCGGCAGCTGGGGGTCCCAGGGGAGGTGCCAGGGTGACTAGGGGCTAGGAAGCAGTAGGGATCACTGAGGCTGAGGCTGTTTTCTAGTCGCTATGGAGCATTTCTCAATGCTAACCTATGCGTCTCCAGCCCTAGAGTGGGAGGCGGGACAGGAGCCAGGCAAGATTGAGGAGGGAGAGCTGGCCGGGGGACAAGTGGCCATGAAATGAAGAGGGGCCCAGCCAGGAAGCATCTGACCTGATATAGAAACCCCTTTTGGGGTTGCTCCGCAAGGAGGCAGTCCCTGAACCCAGGCTGCTGTTCATGAGCTGTTCCCGAAGGTCGTGGATCTTGGCCTCGAACCGGCTGTACTCTGAGAAAGGACAAGAAGGTTCCTGAGCTCTGGCCAGTCCCTACTGTCAGCCTCTTCCCTCCCCCTCCCCCAAACTCTGCAGAAGCCAGGAGACAGAGTTCTGAGCACCATCTGAGAGGGGGAGCTTCAGGCTTGTTAATTCCCATTTAGTTACTCAGCCGTGTCTAACTCTTTGCAAACTCATGGACTGTAGCCCACCAGGCTCCTCTGTCCATGGGATTTCCCAGGCAAGAATCCTAGAGTGGGTAGCCATTTTCTTCTCCAGGGGAATCTTCCTGACCCAGGGATTGAGCCTGTGTCTCGGGCCCAGTACCTTCGGGTTTATACTGAGCGATGATTGTGACCGTCTGACCCGCGTTCTTCAGGGCAATGGCAGCCTGCTCGTGGCTGGCATTGCGGAGGTCAACGCCATTGACCTAGAGAGAGCGGGGAGAGCTTGAGTCACTGGAGATGGGGGCTGGGCTCCAGCCTACATGAGCCCTGGCTGGAGGGGAGGGGTCAGAACGCAGAGCTGGCCTTCCCTTACCGAGAGGATCTGGTCCCCCTTCCGCAGCTCCCCACTGAGGTCCGCGGGGCCGCCAGCCAGGATGAAGGAGATGAAGATGCCTTCACCATCCTCGCCACCCACGATGTTGAAGCCCAGGCCCGTGGAGCCCCGATGGATCACAATCCGCCTCGGTTCTCGGGGGACGTCCTCCTCCCCAAGCAGGTCCTTGGCCACGGGGGAGTAGCGCCGAGGGGAGGTGGGGGTCATGGCGGTGGGGTAGTCAGTGCCCAGGTAGCTGCTGTGACTGATCTCATTGTCCAGGTGCTGGGAATAAGCTGAGGGAAGACATGGGCAGAAGGACGGATGCAATGGAAAATGCACGGAGGGAGACAACGCCCACCACTCCACCTCCTCCCCAGGAAAGCAGCAGAACCAGGCTCAGGGGAAGGGGACATCACTGTGCCAGAGAAACGAGGCTGGAGTGTAAGGGGACATCTGGTCACAGCAATGTCAGGGGACAGGAATTCACAGGTCATGGTAGCGGTGGGTTCTCCTAGGGGCGAGTGGAACTGAAGGGTACATAACCTAGGTATGCCAGGGGTATGAAACCAAGGAGAATATTAATACCAGGCTTTGGGGCTTTTAGTTCAATTGAACCATCTCTTATATCATCTATAACATTCCTCTCCCTTTGTTTCCCCCCTTTCCTGGTCATTCATTTGGTGAGAAAATTAGGTCATTTGTCTAGCAGGATTTCCCACCTTCTTTTAGGAAATAGTGGGAAACCCTAACAAGTAGATCACTGTTTACATCCCTGCCCTGCATCTCCTGTCAAGTGGTCACTTGTATAGAGACCCAAGGTCACTTTTTGACAGAAGTATTTCCTAGATGCTGCTGCATACTTTCTGCATCACGACAGAACATGATGTCAGGTTGCATTTTTTAAGATACAAATCTGTAGGTTGGGGTGTTGTCAGCCTGATCCATTCATTATAAAGGTTGCCATTAGCCTCTCACCTAAGAGTTTTACCAGCCACTGACCATCACTGCCTGGACTTGACAGTTCACTGAGGATGGCAAATAGTGCCCATGTATATTTCTTTTTTTTTTTTTTTTTGAGGGAGGAACATTTATTAGTCAGAATTTGTCAGTAAAAAAGAATGTTCCCAGGTCAACCACTGGTCACTGTATGGTGCAATATGCATAGGAAAAGAGAATAAATGTTTGACTCTTTCCCTTTGCTTGCCAGTATTCAGAATGTACAAGTTCCCTAGCATCTTCCAAAGGTACCTAGTTGTTTTGAAGTATCCTTATAATCCTGTAGATTTTTAAATATTTACTGAGTTCTGGTTAAATGGCCAGTTTCAATTTGGCTCCTGCCTTTGACACAACTCGAATATCTTCCTTGCTTTCTTCTTTTAAGGTTTAAAAGATAACTTGTTCCTTTAATGCTTTTGCTAGAAAATGGGAAAGTTCTCAAGTGAAAACTTGGTGGCTCAGATGGTAAAGAATCCACCTGCAATACAGGAGACCTGGGTCCGATCCCTGGGTCAGGAAGAGCCCCTGGAGTAGTGCATGGCAGCCAACTCCAGTATTTTAGCCTGGAGAATTCCACGGACAGAGGAGCCTGATGGGCCACAGTCCATGGGGTCACAAAGAGTTTTGCTAATATGAAAGATGTTACAAGTTCATCTTACACATTCCTTGCTCAAGTCTTAGATCTGGCCCTTTCTCCAAGGAGCCAAGGTTCCCTCTGATAGGTTATGGTGTCTAGAAACAAGACCATGTGATTTTAATATGGTCTTACAGTATGATTTCAGATTTGGATGAAGTAGTCACATCTCATTATTCTTTTCCAAAAATTCCTTAGCTCTTCTCCCAAATGTAATTTTCCAGTTGGGGGTGGGGGGGTGAACATTAACATTCTGATGAGGATTGCATAAAATTAGAGAAAAACTTGGAAAGGGTTGAGATCTTTAGCATATTATGTTTTTTTGCATCAGGAAACATGCTGTGACTTTCCAGTTCTTTAGTGTTCTTTTACGCCCTTCAGTAAAGTTTCATCATTTACCTGATATAAATCTGACACAGGTCATTTACTGATATAAATCTGTCCTCTGGTCAAGCTTATTTTTCTAAGAATTTTTTTAGAGATGTTTTTAATGTGAACCATTTTTAAAGTCTTTATCGAATCTGTTACAATACTGCTTCTGCTTCATGTTTTGGTTTTTTGGCTGAGAAGCATATGGAATCATAGATCCCTGACCAGGGATTGAACCATACCTTCTGCATTGGAAGGTGAAGTCTTCACCACTGGGCCACCAGAGAAGTCCTCTAAGAATTTTATAGCTTTTTTCCTATGGCAAAAAGGATCTTTCTACCCATTATATTTTCTTATTGCTGGGAAGTCACTAGTTCTTGCTTTTATCTTACATATAGCCACATTCTTAACCCTACCTATTATTTTTAAGGTTTTCATTTAATTCACTTAAGATTTTAATCTAGATGGACAAAAGTATAATTTACAAATAAGGATTAATCTGCTTCTTCCCACTGAAATGTAACATTTATTCTTTTTTCTCTTGCTACCCTGCCTGAAATCTTTACAGCAGTGATTCGCAGCAGGGTAATTTTGCAAACCCCCCCTCGCCCCCAGGGAACATTTGGCAAAGTCTAAAGACATTTTTGGTTGTGCTGACTGTAGGGGAAGGGTACCACTGTCATCTGATAGAGGCCAGGGCTGCGGTTAAACATACTACAGTGCACGGAACAACGGCCCCTACAACAAAGAATTGTCAAGTACAAAAATGTCAATAGTCCCAACATTGAGAAACCCTGCTCTAAAGCACTGTGGACTAACAGTAGCAGGAAGAGACTTCCTTGCCTAGTTCCTAACTTAATGGACACACACATAAGATTTTATCATTACAATGTGTTCACTGTTGATTTCTGATAACACTTTTCAATCATGTTAAAGAAAACTCCTCTGTTCCTAGTATACTGTTTCCCTCTCAGAATACGATGTTGAATTTCATCAAATGCCTTTCCCACATCTCTTTGAAATGAACTTACTGTTTTTTCTACCTTTTTTGTTTTGTTTTGTTTTTGCCACGCCACATGGCAGGTGGGATCTTAGCTCCCCAATGACCAGAGATCAGGGATGGAACTGGTGAGCCCTGCAGTGGAAGCACGGGGTCTTAACTGCTGGACTGCCCAAGAAGTCTGTCCCTCCCTTAACTTTTTAAATACAATGACTCATACTTAGAGGTTTCATAATATGGAAACACCTTTAATTCCCTGAAATGAACCTGACTTTGTGACAATGTTACTCCCTTAATATGTCACTGTGTTTGTTTTGCAATTATGTTATTAGAAAGTTTTACATCTCTGTTCAGAAGCAAAATTAACCTATACTTTCCTCTTTTTTTTTTTTTTTTTGGCTGAACCATGGGGTTGCAGGATCTTAGTTCCCTGATCAGGGACTGAATCCAGGCCACAGCAATGAAAGCCCAGAATCCTAACCACTAGGTCACCAGGAAGCTCTGTACTTTCTTACATTATCCTTGTGACCATTTTCAGATGCCCTTATAAAATGAAATGTGAAATGTTTTATCTTTTCCTATGCTCAGAAAAAGCATAAGAATTACCTATTCCATGAGGATTTGATAAAATTAGCCATAAAACCATCTATTGCCTTCTGGGGGAGGGACTATTGACAATCTTTTCTAGTTCTTTGATGGTGACCAATTTTCCATCTATTCTCCAACCAAAGGAAGTGACAAAGGTTGTGGCCAGTTCAGGGGAAGGATCTGAAGAGGCAGGGTCAATGGGGATGTCATGGGGTGACTGGTGGGGGGCATGGGGAGCTCCAGGGTTTGGAGGGCTCTCACAGGTTGTGATGTCTGGGGGAGCATAGCTGTCACTCAGGTAGGCATTGCTGGGCTTGGCCACCTTTAGGTAGACCACATCGTACGTGTTCTTCAGGGCTGCCACGGCATCCTCATGCATGACGTCCTCCAGCCCCACGCTGTTGACCTGGGGCCAAGGGAAGCAGAGCTCAGACAGAACCGGAAACAATCTCAAGATGGACGTGCTTAAGGCGAGCCCATCAGGAAGCCTGGGCGTGCACCAGGCGCGCAGGCAAGACCCAGGTGTGGGCTAGAAGAGTGATGGGGTCCCCACTCACCGCTAGGATCTTGTCTCCGATCTGTAACCTCCCATCCTTGTGGGCAGCACCTCCTTCAATAATCTTGGTCACATAGATGCTGTTATCTCCAGGGATATGTTGGTTCCCGACACCTCCAGCGATGCTGAAGCCAAGACCTGGGCAGAGGGAGGGCAGAGGTGGGTCTCCAGGTCCCCTGGGGCAGAGGACAGCGGGAGGCGAGTGGCAACCTAACTGGGTAGCTACCTTTAGGCCCCTTGATGAGCTTGATCTCCATGAGCTTCTCAGCTGGGGGTTTCCGGCGCATGACGTAGAGGCGGACGATAGAGCCTGCCTCTTTGAGGGCCTCCACCGCCGCTGAGTGGGTCACCTCCCGCACGTCCACTTCATTGACAAACAAGATGCTATCGTTGACCCTGAGGGCAGCAAGGTGGGCCTGAGCCAGGAGCTTCCTGCCGCCCTGGTCCCCCCTTTCAAGGGAGCCAGCATCCTAACCCGTCTCCTCTCCCCACCTGAGACGGCCGTCCTGGGCTGCAGCCCCACCCGGAATGATCTTGGTGATGAAGATGGAAGGGTCATCGCCGATGTGGGGGTTATCAGTGCCACCTGCGATGCTGAAGCCCAGACCTGAGTTACCCTGGGCAGAAGGAGGGGAAAAGGGTCAGATCCCCTCACCGCCTACTCTAGACTAGGTGAGAGGGGAGGGGAGAGGGTTGGGGAGCTGTGACCGGAGCAGGAAGGGACAGGGTTAAGAGGCTGGCCACTGAGAAAACACGGGCACAGAGAGAAGCACAGACAGGGAGCAAGGGGGGACGACCTGGGCTGCATGAGCCTGCTCACCCTTTCCAACGTGATCTCCTCGTATTCCATTTCCCCCTCTGTCCCGTTCACCTGCAACTCCAGCACGGGCCAGAAACACAAGAGCCGTGAGCCAGACTTCCTGCCTGAGCACCTGACCCTACCCTGCTGCTGGGACTTGGCCTTCCCCCTCCCTTCTATAACAGCCCCGAAATCTAAACAACTCACATATCCCGGGGCTTCTAGGGTATCTGTGTTGACAATCACAGGGGGAGAATTGGCCTGTGAGGGAAAAAAGGAGATGGAAAGCTGCCTGAGCCTTGGCTCAAGAGGGAGCCCGTAACCAAAAGATCCCCCCACCATGGCTACCCTCTCAGCCTCTTAACCTGGCCCGCTCTGTTCCCCTTGACTCCCTGAAGGACCCAGCCTTGATTCACGTTACAAACACACAAGTACACGTGCTAGCCCCAGCTCTGCCCAGCCCAGGCCCCCTGCATGTGGAAGGAGGTGTCTGAGAAGCAGGAAGAGAGAGACAGCCAGATGGGGGAGCAGCAGATGGTATAGAGCCAGGAGAGGGGGGGCCGGCTGGGGGGGGAAGCTTCTCACCGGATGTAACACCACAGAGTGCTACATGCGTTATGTACTACACACACATACCACAGGGCTCCTGTCCACTAGGTCCTACCCCATCCCTGTCCCTATCTACCCATTAACACCCAGATCTTTTCATAACCCTCCCTCAGACTTGCCCCTCATTTTCACACACATGTGCCCTAAAACCCTGGGCCCCCGGAATCCGGGGTTCCCCAAGATGCAGGCCCCACCCTCCTTCTCGCCCACCCACCATTCAATCTACTCCTTCCTCTAGGGATCCTGTTGCCAAGCAACGGTATCTAAGCCCAACCAAGGCCTGGGGAGACCCACCTCCTGGAGGCCCTGTCGCCAGGACAACGGGAGGAGGAGATGGGGCGTGGCCTAAGAGCGACCAGATTCCCAAAGGCAGAATCTGGTCCGCTAGCCCCGCCTCTCCTGCTCTGGGCCCCGCCCCCCAGGTAGCCCGGCCGAAAGAAGTCCAGGCTGAAGAGGTTTGAGGGCGCAGCGCCTCCTGAATAACCTTCCTTCCTCCCTCCCCTACGCCCCTCACCCTACGCAGTGGAAAGAACGTCAGGAAAGGGGAGTGGTGAAAGACATCCGGGTCCTAGTCTCTCATTACTCTTACCCCCACCCCTGGCCTATTTCATCCGGGAAAGGGTTAAAGTGGGGTGTGCCCAGTTCGCTGACGTCAGTAGCCTCGACACAGCAGGGTCTCCAGATTCTAGGGCAGGGCCGCTTTAGGCTGGTCCTAGGGGCTTCCCCAGTTGCCAGGCCAACCGAAGCCACGTTTCCATAGCAATGGGGGAAGGCATCCAAAAGCCTCCTTCGGGGTCCCCAACCTGTCTCCTCCTTAAACAAATATTTATTTAGAGCCTACCAAGCGCGAGGCACTCATCAAGGATTCCCCAGACTCCTCGCTCTCTCCTTCCCAAGGGGTCTTTCTTCTCTCCTACTGCGATATCTCAGTACTACATATTTTCAAGCTTCGTAATAGATTTCATACCCATAAATCTATCAAATCCATCCTCTGACCCTTCAAATCTCAGCAAATGCTACTATCCAGCCAATACCCACTGACTGCCAACATCCCATCTGCGTGTCCCTCCTCTGTCCCACAGCCTGTTCTCAATTGCCGTCCCCATCCTTACCCTAGACCTCCCTGCCCGAGGCTCCATCTTTTATCCGCAGCTACCTTCATCTCATCTCATCTGTGTAGCTGTAGATAAAACACCCCTCTCTCCACCCCACCCAATCTATCCTCCAACCCCAGCCTCCGTCCTCCATCCGCTTCCCCGCCCTGTGCCCCTGTCCAGGCCCATTCGGCATCAGCCTCCTGCTCTTATCCTCCATCCTAACTTATGATCCTCAGAGGGATCACCACCACTCTCCCTTACTTCATTCTCTGACCCTCAAGATTCTATACCCAAATCACAATCCTTCATTCTTAACCCTCTGAAAACTGAGGCTTCTCCTGTCCTCCAGCTCAGGCCTTGTTGTGGGTCCTCCCTCCCACACCCAGGGCCTCCAGCACTCACTTCCCTCTGCTTCCTGGACGCAGATTCCAAGTCTCCCTACCTCTGTATGACCACCTTCACTCCTCTTCCCCTTCCCCAAGGACTGAATGGCCCCATCTTGAGGGAAAAAAAGCATCTCTAGTCTTCTTTCCTTAGTCCTTGCAGCCCCCAGCCATCCACAGGAATTCTCTGCACCCATCTCCTCATCTCCTTGTTCTCAATCAGCTCAACCTCCCTGCTGATTTCACGTCTCATCTTTGCCTGTCTCCTGTCTAGGACCTCTCAGGTTCCTCTCGTGTCTCCACTTTTCTACCTGCAGAAGAATGGTATTTCCCTCTCCAACTACTCTCCTACCACCTCCTTCTCACCCCAGAACCTACTGCTGCCCAGCCTCTGCCTCCTCATTCCCAGGCTCAGGAACTCAGGAACCTCCTCTCCGTCTTCTTGGTGAAACGTCAACAACTTCCCCCTTCCCGAGAACATCCCACAAAATCCTAGAATCTCACCCCTGACCCCAGTGTTCCCCTGAATCTCACAGCCAGCCTGGTACACTCCATTCCTCCCAGCCTACACCCCCAGAAGAGGAGACTGAGGGGGAAGAAGATGGGAAGTGGCCTGGAGAATGGGAGATCTCAAAAACAGGGTCTCCCCAGGACTGGAGAAGGGAAAACATACTGTGAGCACAGAAAAGAAGGGGAAACAGGTGGTGGTGAATAATAATGGGGGGGGCACAGAAAGAAATTTGCATGGAGGTAGAGTCCAAGAGGAGGAGAGAGAGGAGGCATAGGAGGAAAGGACAGAAGTGATGAGTAGGGAAGGGGGTTAACACGGAGAAAGGGAGCCGGCTGACCCAGGCAGAGGACTCATCCTGGCCAGAGAGCCTGAGCTGGGGATCGGGGAGAGGGAGAAGGAGAGTGCGTGGGAGGAAGAGAGAGACAGCATCCAGCACCAGCCAGCAGAGAGGGAAAGGCAGCGAGGACAGGAGGGCACAGGAGGGGTGCAAAGGCCGAGGCAGGGGACAGAGGCAGAAAGGCCGGGCAACCGGAAATCTCAGGCCAGACAGATGGAAAGGGCTGGAGAGCCAGGCCCAGAGGCCGGAAGCGGGGGGCGGGGGAGGGGGGAAAGCGCGGGGGGGGGAGGGGGGAAAGCGCGGGGGGGGGGAGGGGGGAAAGCGCGGGGGGGGGGGGGGAAGAGGAGGCAGCGAAGGGCCAAGAGCAAATGAGGGCAGCAGGAGTTCTGAACAGAGCTCTGGACACACAAAATGGAAACGGAGGTGGGGGTGTGTGAAGGAATGAAGAGGGCCCAGGCGCGGAGAGCATCCTGGGGAACGCACGCATCTCAACGCACGTGTGCGCACACACGCACACACACACCGGCTGTAAACTCTACACCCTCTCCCACTTGCCTGGCCTCTGTTTCTCCTCTTTGAGAACCAGGTGTTTCCGACGCCCCCAATGCCCCCTCCCCTGGCCCCAGGAGCCCAAGCCCAGCCCACCAGCCCCAGCCGCCCCCCACCTCCGGCTCTCGCCCTACCGGGCCTTGGGGGTAGTTGTAGCTCCGAGGCTCCGAGGGCTGCACTGGGGAGGGGGCCGCCTGAGTCTCCTACCTTGAGGGGGGAGAAGTGGGCGTGGCCCACGACCCCTTGGACGGCCTCGAGGTGGGACAAGTTCCTCTCCGCCACGTGCACCAGCTCGGGGGCGTTTACCTGGTTGGGGAGGTGGGCCGGGCTGTGCTCCAGAGGGGGCGTGTCTTCATCTTGGTAGCGGTATTTCTGAGGACGGGGACGAAGGCGTCACGGGGGCCGGCCCAGCGCCTCGGGCTCCAGGCGGCCCGGCCCGGCGCGCCTCCGCTCCCCCGCCAGTGCAGTGCGGAAGGCCCTGGGGCCTGACCAGCTCCTCCCCCTCCCTGTCCTCCAGCCCATTGGCTCCCCTCTCTCCACCCTCCCCACAGCCCCCTCTCCCGCCAGGCCCCTGGCACCTCTCCTCTCTTCCCAAATCCGCACCCTCCCCGCAACTCTTCCAACTCCCAGCCTAGGACCCCCGCCTTCTCCCCAGCACACCCCTCCTCTGAAGTCCGTTTCTTCACCCCTTTCCCAGAGCTCTAGCCCCTCGGCCACGTGCACCCCTCCCCTCTCTACCTCCATCCCCAGCATCTTTGCTTACCTCATCAGCTTCCCCCCACTTCCTCTTTACCTTAAGCCCATTCCCCATGTTGTAACCTCCCTCCTTCGAGTTGCTTCTCCCATTCTGTACTCCATTCCACCCCGCTCCACCCTCCTTGCCTCAGTCTCCCTACTGCAGCCTCTGCCCCAGGAAGAAATCACTCCCCAGCACTTTGCACGCCCCGGGCAGTCAGGCCCTTCAACTAGCAGGTACTTGGCATCAGCCCCCCTGACAGGACAAAGTGTTTAACCGGTCTAGCTGGCCTTGCTGGTTCCCAAGTCTTCGGCAAGGGGGCCCCAGGACTCCCCCACCTCTACAAATGCCCAGAGGCCAGCCAGCTAATCGGATATACTAGAAGAAGGGGGAGGGTGGGGGAGGAACAGAGATGGTAGGGCTCAGAAAGGGGGCAGGAATAGATGCCAGCTTCTAGGTTCAATAACTGCGCAAGTGGATAGAACCTCAGAGTAAATTCCTGGTCTTCCTTTGGCCTTTAGGAGTGAAAGACCCAACCTGACCCCTGACTCCCCTTCCTAACTCACTGCATACCATCTCAAGGGCCTCCCTTACTAGCTTAATACAGACACCAGTAAATGAGATTAACGGAGGGACCAGAGAGGAGGGCAGCTGGAGACAGTAATGAAGGGTAGTGCCTCTGCCCCTCACAGAAGCAAACCCTTCCCAAGGCCAGGTTCTGTGAAGGAAGGGGAGGTTACCATGTGTAGGGCTCTCCCAGAGACTGCAGAAGACAGACTACGCTCCCCAGTACACATGGGTAAAAAGAGAAGGCAAGATTTCCCTCTCAAAAAAAGTATCTGAAAAGCTGAGAAGACCCCAACATTCGGAGGACAACTGGAGGAAGCTTATCAAGGTCAATGCCTGACACAGAGTATGATTCTGAAAATTCTGAGGATGAGTAACCAAGGCTGAGGATGCAGTCCACTTTGGCCATGGTTAAGGATAAAGTAAGAGAATAGGAAGAGGAAAATGGTCCATTAAGACTCTCCAATCCAGGACAGAGACAGCTGAGATCAAGGAACACCTTGATATATTTTGTTTTAAGGCTGCACAATTGAGCATGCAGGATCTTAGTTCCCTGACCAGGGATCAAATCCATGCCCCCTGCAGTGGAAGTGTGGAGTCATAACCACTGGACACTGCCAGGGAAGTCCCACCTTGATATGTTTGAAGTCTTAAAGAAAGAAAAGGGGCTCATCAAGGTACACTTTGTTTTCTGGCCTTGGAGACAGACTTGGAGAAAAACTCCTAGCTCCCTCCAGGTTTCCATACCAAGAACACAAAAAGTGGAGAAGGGAAGTTAGGGGAAGTAGAAATTAAATAATCCTCCTCCAAGCTGGGCCCTCTTGGGTAACAGAATTGGATGAACTGAAAGAGGTTGTTGTGCCACATTCTGAAAAGGTGGTCTTCAGCCTGGATAGTGCAAGAGCTGAGAGACAGAGCCCCAAAACTGGAGGGGCCAGGGAAGGAAGGAGACAAGGAGACTGCTCTCCTCTTCACAAAGCCCCCAATTCCCTGTGTGACAACTGAGGCAGGGCCAAGGGTTGCAGCTTCACGTTTTTGGAGTTTGGGACGGGGCAGGGAGGGTTTGAGCCCAAAGCCCCTCCATCTTCGCCCCACCTCAGAGAGAAAATTCCTGAATCCCGATGAAGAAATGTCAGGATGCACACAATGAAAATGGAAGCGTGGAAAGGGACATTTCACTGTTTATTCTAGAGAGGAGATGAAAGAAAATTTGTAGCACACTGAGACTGCAGACACCTCTCCCTTCCATACCCCCGTGGGGGGCGGGGTGTCTGGGACTGAGAAAAAGGCTCCTCCTGATCCAGTGACAAAGTCAGGGAGATAGGGAACAAGGAGAGGATTCCAGAGTTCCCAGAATGTGGCTGAAAGAGGTTAGGGCCTATGTTCAGTCCCTGGAAATTTTTAAAGTAAATGTATTAAGGAAAAACCTCTGGAGAGGTGGGGGTGGGAGAGTCATTAGGAAACTACAAACTGGGAGGTGGGGGTTGAGGTCAGCGCCTCTCATCCCAGACTAAAGGACTACTAACGCAAGGAGGCTAGGAAGGAGGGTCCCCTCTTTACGCTACTGAGGTTCAGGGCCGCGACCAGCAACAGCTCCAGTGCAATTGGGACCAAGTCTGAACCCCCAATATATTAAGGCACAGGTAATATTATTAAGGCACAGGCATAGGATAAGTCAAAGGCCTGAGGTCGCTGTTGCTCTTTTCGCTTTGGCCCCCTCTTCACCGCCCCAGTTGCAAGAATAACCTGGAACGGAGGCTTGCACCCCCAAAATAGAGGGTTGTGAGTGAAAGTGAATGATTATAGGAGGGGCGACCCACTGCGCCTGTCCGCAAGACACTGCCACCCAGAGACCCCGCCAACCAGAAGGAAGAGCGACAGCACTTGAAGCTTGCACCCCGAGATTTGGGGGGTCCGGAAAGAGGGGAGCGGGGCCGGAGCCCGTACCGCGGCACGTACCACGCAGAGACACATGGAGGCGAATCTGTTCCGAGCCGACATGGAGAAGGGGAGGGGGACTGAGGGGAGGGGATAGGTGGGAGAGCAAGGGTCCCGGGGTTGGGGAGGGGGAGGGGCAGAGGGGCGGGGGCTGCGGCGGCCGCGGCAACTGGAGGCTGCGGCCGGAGTGGGGGGGTGACGGCGCCTGCGCAGTGCGGGAGAGCGTCACGATGGGAGAGAAGGGGTGCGGGGAGACCCTCTTGGCCATCAACTTCCCTGGTTCCAGCTGTTTCTCTATGAACTTCACCGTGCACAGTATACTCCTATTCATTCACAAATACAGACATTCCTAAAATTACCAATTTGTCGCTCTGGTTCTCTGGGATCCCTTGTGCTATCTAATCTCCCACCCCTAAAATCACCAAGCCCCTATTACAAAACCTCCCTGGACTCTCAGGGTGCAGGGAAGCAAGCAGCACTTCTCCCTCAGGTCAGAAGGACCCCCAAGGGGTCTAAACTGCCTCCCACAATCCCCTCCCCCCACCTCCCCAATGATTGTTAATGTAGACGACATCCCCACAGATGTCAAGACGTCTCCTATTCTAACCATCAGTAAAGTCCCACAGGATAGCCAGACAACGTTTTCCAAGAGTTGAAGGACCACAGATCCTGTTGTGCCCTCAAATTAATCTACCCTTTAAATCAACCCTTTTAAAATTATATCTGTTCCCCCAGTCTGCTAACAGAGACCTTGAAATTAGTGCAGCTATTACCCTTGTAAACATCCAAATAACCAGTCCTCAGATTCATCTGGGGTCCCCTCTCCAAATCCTTGAACCTAATGAGATACTCATGACTTTTCTAACATACCATGCCCCAGTACCACCAGATCCCATTTCAGGGAATACTTAAGGGACCTTAAAGTTGACCTTCTGAATTCAGTTGCAACCTCTTCAGTTTATTACCAGACTTCTAGATTAAGAGATATTTCTCTATTCCTTTTCTGTACTCTTTAAATGTATACATTATTCCTTTTTCTGGCTGCCCACCTCTACATCTCAACATTCCTCACCACCCCACCCGCCATGATTCTGAATTTCAACTTTGTTGGAAGATTACTCCCAAATATATCTATCTCCCCCACACCTACCTCTCAAAAAATATTTACCAAAATAAGATCTGACCTGCAATTTCCAGTGGCCCACAAATCTCCCGTAACACACCAAAATGACTGCCTCTGATCTCTTCCATTTTGTCCCAAACCGAACCTGAAACCATCTCTTCTATTCTCCCATTGAACTCCCACCTTTTCAACTCTTAAAGCCCTGCAAGCAATCTCCTAAAATCTGCTTCTCTTGCTTTTCTAAAATGCCTACAAATGATAGAGGACGGATTTCCCTAGAACCTGACCCATGCCCCCCCTCTTCCCGTTGACTAGAATCTGTTAGATACGCCCCCACGATGACCCCCAAAGTCCTAGTTTCATATCTGGATAGAATGCTTGTATCCTCAGAGGGAGTCAGTGCGGAAGGGGCTGAACTGGAAATTCCTTACAGAAAAGAAAATGCACAGGCCCTAGTTCTCCACCAGTGGGCGCTATGGCCATTAAGACCCTCCCCCATCCCCCATTTCCTTTTTCCCTCCATTTTCCGTTTCCCCGTTGCCTGGCAACACAGCAATCAAGGACTTTGCCGTCGCCTAGCAACCGTCTCCCTGGAACATAGCGTTGAGGTAGGAGGTTGTGCTCTGATGAAATCTTAACAGTCCTCCATCTTAGGAAAACTGAGACGTCAGATCGCCCAACCCCCGGATTCTCCTTTCCAAAGACCCCTACTCCCCGCAGTTTCTTAGACAACAGGCCCCTCAAACCCTGTCTCCTCTTTGCACATGGGACCATGCCACGCCCCTGCCGGGTCAGCCCCGCCCTCATTTACCCAGTCCTAAGGCCCCACCCCTTTCTGAGGTTGTTTGCCCGCCTCCCTTGGTAGAGTAAGCCAGACCCCGCCCACCTGCCTCCAGAAGACCACGCCTACGTCCACTTCCCGCCCATTCGCTCCCCCAGCCTCGCCCACACTGCCCCTCCGCCACGCCCCAGTCGACCAATGAATGAGGCCGTAGGCCATACTGCCCCGCCCCCGACACCTTAGCTTTGCCCAATAAGGACCACCCGGAGGGTTTAACCGCTTCGCCTCCGGGACTCTAGCCAAATACCCCCGGTCTTTCCCCACTTTCCTCCCTCCCCCACTTGTTCTGCTCCGCCCTCCGCCACCCTCGCCCGGCCCTCAAGTCCGCCACGCAACTTCAGTCGTCGCCGGTTACCATGGCAACGGCGGCAGCAGCGCGGGGAGTAGGGGGAGGGACGGGGGCGGAGTGGGAGAAAGAGATGCTCAGAGACACCGGCAGAAAGCGAGGCACAGAGTAAGATTAAGTGATAGCTATAAGGCAGAGTTAGCGCAAGGCACAGGGCCTGGCACATAGTAGGCATTCAGTAAATATTCCTTAAATTACTGCGGCAGAAATCTAAATATAGGCGATGAAAGATGGAGGAGTCAGATGTAGCTGGGAAGCTCAACGACCGCAAAGCATGAGCACCCTTTACCCCACCCAACATTCTGGGGGGACAAGTGCCATGTGCCCCCCCTGCTGGCTCTTCCAAAGCTAACCCTCCGCTGCCCTGGATAGAGATGAACCACAACTCCCAACAGCCCCAGGGGCAGCAACCCTCTAACATTGACGAGTCTCCTGCCTCAAAGCCTTATGGGACTTGGAGTCCCCGCCATCCCGAGACTGACAAGTTTTCCGGCCAAGGAATGTGGCAAGCCTGGGTCTCCACGCCTCTGTAAAACCCCAAAATGCATGATCCTCTCTGCGCAAGACTTTCCTTCGGGGATGCTCAACCCTGAGTTCCATCGAAGCAGGATTCTTGAAGGGAGATGAATAAACCCATCCTCCCAGAATAGCTACCAATGCAGACAAGGCCCTCACCCTCCCTTCTCATATGTGCGTTCACGTGTTGGAAGCAGAGCCCACACATTCCAACTGGCTTTCTGTGTACACCTGCACATAAGGGACCATAGCCAGAAAGCCTAAGGCTAAGGGGCAGACTAAGGGCAGGAGTCAAGAAGTACTGAGGCTCAGACAGACCTTATAGGAGAGAAGGCCAGGGAAACTGAGGCAGAAAAATCCACTGCAATTACAGGAGATGGGAAGAAGCAATATGGGAGAAAGCCCAAGCCCACAGAATGGAGGATAAGCAAGTAGCCCTCAAGAGAGGGTAGGGACTTGAACCTAAAGGTCCTCAGCCTTCAGTCTCCTCCAACCATGCTCACGCATGCACAACACATGTGTAGATGCATGTGTATACATGTATGTGAGTTTGTGGCAGGGAACATGTGTGTCCTCAGCTCCCTGCCCTGAGAATCTGCAGTTCCCACTAAATATAACCCCCTCCCCAGCCTGTGACTCACCCAGACCCCGCCTCCCCGGCCCCCACTTCCTGTCCCACCCCCCAACCCCCAGCTGCCTGCCACCCGCCCAAGCCTCCCTCCACACACCAGGCTTCCAGCTTTCTAGTCCCAGAGTCTTAGAGCCAAGACCCAGGTATTCTGCAGCCCACCAGAAGCTTGCCAGTGTTCCCCATCCCGGAGTTCCTGCACTTGGCAGGCTCACAGGGACACCCTTCTACAGATCTTCACTGCTGCCTGCCCAGCCCTCCTCCTACACCTTTTCACCCCAGTAATTTTAAATCCAGGCGTCCTCTCCCACCTTGATCCCAAGGGTCAGGGGTAACAGGAACATTCCCTTCCATCTGCTCGTCTCCCTCTTTCCCAACCAAGGTAGATACAGTGTGGGAGGAAGTGAGGATGCTGGACACCTGCCTGGGCCACCCCCAAAATTTTCACCACGCACCTGGTACCCCTCCTCAAATCCCCTCTCCCCAAGCCTCTCATCCTCTTCCAAAGAAGCTGGCAACCTCAGCTGCTGCAGCCTCCTACCTCCCCAGGGAGTACCCCGAACCCTGACCTCACCTGGTCCAATCCCTCAGGTGATTCTGTCAGGTTCCAGTTCCCTGACAACTCCCAACTATCCCCATTCCATACAACTGACCCTAAAATTAACAGTCTCCTCGAATTAAGAGCACCCCCAAATGCATATAAGATGCTTCTTTTATAATCTGAAGGCCCACTCCTTCCCTGCCAGCTGACACCCCCAGACCAGTCAGGTACTCACAACCAGTAACCTTCTACCTTCAAGCCAGGAGCCCCTGAAATTGGACAAGGCAACTGGAAGCCAGCTTGTCCCCCAGGAGGGAAGAGGAACCCCCCCTCACATAGTCCACCTTCTAACATACACCAAGCAGGGCACCCATGTGAGCCAGGCTTCTCCTTAAATAAGTCTCCCTCAACATCATTGGTGAACCTCAAAATCCACCAGATCCCCAAGTCACAGAATACCCCCCAATTTTCCATTTCTCTACAGGTACAAAGGGATCACTCCAGGGGGCACCTGTGGCCAAACCCAGCATTATCTCAGATGTGAACCCCAAACTAAATTATGACCCCCCCTCCCATCTGCTGATGCTCTCATTCCAGGGCCCCCAGCCGCAAATTAGGCCTGACTAACCCCTCCCCACGAACTCATACCCTCCCCCGAGTTTACAGGGCCCCCTATCATGCTTACCTTGGTTGTCACTATACAGAGACAGTCCATGTTGGGGGGCCTGGCCGCGGCAGCGGGTAAGGGGCTCTGACTTCATCGGAATTTCGTTCCTCCCCTCCGTGGGTTCTCACCCCTCCCCCCTCCGCACCCCACTTTTGCAGGGGGGGCCAGGATGGGGGGAGGGGTGAGAGGGGAAAGAGGGGGTTGGAGAAGGGAAGGGTAGGGGAGCGTGGGAGGGAGGGGAAGGGGGCCCTAAAAGGGGTCCCCAGTGGAGGGGAGGGGGCTTAGGGAGTACACCCCGATTCTCAGGAGGGGCGGGGGCACCGGGGGCTGGCAGCCCCGGGGTTCGGGGGCTGGGGCATGAGCTAAGGTGGGGGAGGGGAACTGGATGTCGGGGAGCCCCGGGGTAGGGGAAGGTCTTGCCTAACGGCCAGGGGCAAGGGGCCGTGGCGGGGGAGTAGGGTGGGGGGGGTCGGAGGCGGCAGCGGCCGAGGGAGCCGTGGAGCCGAGGAGGGAAGGGGAGAGAGGAGGAGAGAGGAAGCAGGGGGAGGGAGGGAGGTAGCGAAGAGCGAGAATGGGGGGGTGCCTCGGTAGAGTTAACTCCTTCCGCGCTGGCAGGAACCCGGATAATGGGAAAGGAGATGGAGGCAGGAGCCCAGCGGCCCTGAGGCAAACATGGAGTCCCGGCCAGCCCCCAGCGAGGACAGCAGAGAGGCAGTGAGGAGGGAGTTTATTTCTCAGAGGAGGAAGCACCCACCCAGCCTCTCAAAGACTGGGAGCACCCAGGGTGGTTGAGATACTGGAAAGAGGCCATGGTAGTGGGTAGGGAGTGAGGGAGGGGCTGGCAGGAGGAATCCCTGGGGGCCTAGGGCTCCCTCAGGATTTATAGGAGGAAACCTGAAAAGTGATTGCGTCCCCGACTCTTAAGTGCCTGAAACTGGGGCAGGTAAAGAAGAGGGGGAAGCAGGAGAGCAAATGGACTACAGGACTGGAAAGAGAGCACTCCCCTCGCCCCTGACTCAGGAGGTCGTCCCCAGGGACCCCCAAGTCTCAGGTTCTTATTAGCAGTAGTTTGCTCACCCCTCCAGCCCTGCTGCACCCTCAGGAATTCAGAGCCCACCCCCCAATCCCCTTACCTGACTCTCTGAGATGGAAGCCTCATAATAGTCCAGGATGTCTGTCACAGGAACAGAGCTTGAGTTATCTCTCCCACCCCAGGCCTCCCTGGCCACCCCTGCCATCACCTCACCTCCATCCCCATCAGGTAAAGGAGGAACTCCTCCAGTCAACACTGGTGGACACTGATCGCGGATTTCCAGGTTCCCAACCAGCCCCCAAGTTCAGTAATCGCCCTCGCAAGCACAGGCCAGCCTTTGTCACTGCTGCCCCTCAGAAAACTGGGGCTACTCACCCAGCAAGGCTTGGAAGAGGTCACTGTGCAGCACCGTAAGGAGAGGGGGTGCCCATCGCAATAGTGGGGGTGCCAGGAGCCAGAGGGCCGACTTGGGAGCTGGTGAAATGCAAGTGAGGGGGAGGGGTTGGGACAAGGAAGAGACAGAGGGACCAACACACTCAGACACACTCACCTCCTCTTCCTCAGCCTTTGCCTTCTCACCCCAGACTCTCTAGAAAGGTCCAGGGAGAGGGATCCCTGGGTCCCAGGCCCCACCCACCCCCAGGCCTCCCCTGCACAAGGACGCCTGTTTTTCACCTCTTGGTCCTGGTCCCTCAGACATCTCTCTCTCCTCTCACTTTAATCTCTCTAATCCACCAGGGTTGGAGCTGAGCTGTCTTCTCCCCACCCAGTGTGAGCTGTCAGGTAAAGTAGGCAGTCTCTGACCCGCCCACTGTCCCATTCTTCCAGGGTCCTCAGGTACTATCATCACCACCTCCTTACACCCTTGGCCTCTCTCCCCAAAGCCAGGCATGACCAGTACATTTTCCTGAGGGCCAGGAAAGAGGATTAGCCCCAGAGTGCTCTGCTTTGGAAGCCCTAAAAGAAAGGGAATTGTCACTGTCTCCTGGGTTTGTCCTCCGTGAGAATGGCAACAAGATGGTCATACATTACCTAGAATTTCTTGACCCAAAGCTAGACGTGTGTGTGTGTGCGTGTGCATGCGCGCGCGCGTGTGTGTAGGGGACAGGACATGAGAACTCCTACAGTTCCTCTCAGGCTTGGGAAGAATCCATCTGCCCAGAGGTCCAGCACATGGTCTCAGGGAAGAACAAGAGGGCACAGACAGAGATGTTCAGGAAGATGTCAGAGACCCTAAGGGAAAGGCAGCAAACCTGGGGGGTCCTCTCTATTGTGAAAATTTAGGTGTTTCCAGAGTGACAACTCCTACGACTCAAGATAATATGCCTGGGCAATTCACACCCACCTGGAGTCACCCACTCCTTTATTTCCCTCCCTTTTGTGTTGGCGGAGACGGATTTGAGCAGGACCTCAGAGTCCTCTTTCCATTCCCCTGCCTCCGGTATCTTTCTTACACTTCTCTCTTTCCATCTCTCCCTTTTAACTCCAGCTGGGAAGTCCTCCCTTCAGTCTACCCTCCACCCCTCTGGGGGCAGATGCCTAAGTTCCTCCCTCTTCCGTCTCAGCCTATCTCATCACCCCTTCTGCTGGCTATGCTCTAGTTCGTACAAACTAGTTCATCTAGTTCGGATGAAGCTGTTTGGGGGAAGACAACATTCGTTTGGAGATGACCCTAGTCAACCAGATTGCAGGGGCTATGTGGCGCTCCGGAACTACAACTCCCAGCATGCTCCGGTGGCCGGAAGCCCCGCCCACCGTGACCCGATGCATTGTGGAGGATGAGTCAGGGACGGGAAACTAGACTTTGGCAGGCGCGCGACAGCTCTAGGTCAGCCTTTAGGGCGCCGGAGACCGAAGCGGTTCAGAGATGCGGGCAGCGAGAATGGCTCCGAGCATGGGGCGGCAGCTGCTGAGGCTGCGGGGCGGAAGGTATGTGTGTGACAGAGGGGAGGGGGACAGGAAGCCCAGGCACTGAGCCAGGACTGAACACCTACTCCCCACAGCTCGTGGTCCAGTGCGCTCTTGGGGCAGCCCCGGCCCGGCCCTGCCCGACGACCCTATGCCAGTGGGGTCGCCCAGGTAAGTGACAGCGACCTTTAAGGGATGTGAGAGCCGGAGTCCGCTTCGGCTCCCACCTCCCCGCCGCCGGCAGGGGTCTCCCTCTTGGTCCCTCCTAGTCACCTGCCAGTCGCCTGGCGCCCAAAGTAGGGGAAAGGGCAAACCAGGGTGCCCTGAGGATTAAACTAGGGGAAAGGTGTCGGATGCGCCCTCCCCTCTTCCGCTTTGCTCTTTTTGGCACTTCGGAATCCCTTTCCCCGGCCTCCTTAACCATCCCTTTCCCCAGGCGGCTGTGGACCAGTCTGATTCCCAGCCTTCTGAGGCTTCCACCAGGGAAAAACGGGCCAACTCGGTACGTGGCTCCAAGCTGTGGAGGATCTAAACCGGGGGCAGACCCACCCCACACTGTTTCCTGACACCCCTTTCCTTCTCCCTGCGCAGGTATCTAAGTCCTTTGCTGTGGGGATGTTCAAGGGCCAGCTCACCACCGATCAGGTGTTTCCATACCCGTCTGGTAAGGAAATGAGTAGGCAGAGCTGGGCGGGGATGGGCAGCTTCCCCTGACCGCCTGGCCTGACCTGCCCTGCCTTCTCGCCACTCCCACCACCGCAGTGCTCAACGAGGACCAAACACAGTTTCTCAAAGAGCTGGTGGGGCCCGTGACCCGATTCTTTGAGGTGAGCAATGCCAGCCTGAGGAATAGAGGGCGTGGTTCCCGGTGGAGAGAGGTTAAGGAGCCTGGAGGTGAGATCCTGTGCCTTCCCTAGGAGGTGAACGATGCTGCCAAGAATGACATGCTGGAAAGAGTGGAGGAGACCACCATGCAAGGGCTCAAGGAGTTGGGGGCCTTTGGTCTGCAAGTACCCAATGAACTGGGTGGCGTGGGCCTCTGCAACACCCAGGTGAGGGAGTCCCCACAGTCAACTCCTGCGTCCCAGTCTTCTACTTTCTTGCCCCTGGGGCAAAGGTCTCTGCCATGAGCTGCCCTGGGGGCCTGTGGGATGTTTCTTAACACGAAACTACTTGCAGTTCCCAAGGGTCATGGACCTCACCCAGGTTCCCAAGTCCTAATGGATCTCGAATGTGGGGATTGCCTGAGGATATGGTAGGGTACTTGCCTCCCACCAAGACCTAGAACAGACCCGCCAGTGTCCTCTGCCACTGGCCCACTTGCTCTGTCTACTCACTTTGCAGGGACACCCAAGTTGGGTTCTTTCCTGCTGCCCATACTTCCCTGTTAAGAGCGGGTCCCCATTTAGCCAATTACAGCCCCTAATGCCTGTTTCCCCTCCAGTATGCCCGATTGGTGGAGATCGTGGGCATGTATGACCTTGGTGTGGGCATCGTCCTGGGGGCCCATCAGAGCATCGGTTTCAAAGGCATCCTGCTCTTCGGCACAAAGGC
This sequence comes from Capricornis sumatraensis, assembly GCF_032405125.1. Lineage (NCBI taxonomy): Eukaryota > Metazoa > Chordata > Mammalia > Artiodactyla > Bovidae > Capricornis > Capricornis sumatraensis. The sequence continues at coordinate 77,285,399 of NC_091076.1, forward strand.
CCAGAAAGAAAAATACCTCCCCAAACTGGCATCTGGTGAGGCAGCCCTAGAAGAGCCAGAGATCGGGGCTTGGCAGATTAGGTCGGCTGTACTTAGATCACTGCATAGCTGGGTGTGTTGGCTAGGGTAGGGGCGTCGGGGAGATTCTGGGAAAGGACATTCAGAATTCACTGAATATTGCCAGAGGCCTTAAAGGGGGATGGTTGTGCTCCAGGGGTGGGTGGTGGCACCAAAGTGTAAAGGAGTGCTCTCTCCAACAGGGGAGACTATAGCTGCTTTCTGTCTAACGGAGCCCTCCAGTGGATCAGATGCAGCGTCCATCCGATCCTCAGCTGTGCCCAGCCCCTGTGGAAAATACTATACCCTCAACGGAAGCAAGATTTGGATCAGGCACTCTTCCATTTCTCTCTCCTCTCCACCTTCTGCCCAATCCAGGCCCCACTGCTCCATCCTCCATGCCCTGACCGCCTCTCGTTTTTCCACAGTAACGGGGGCCTGGCAGACATCTTTACGGTCTTTGCCAAGACACCAGTTACAGACACAGCCACGGGCGCTGTGAAGGAGAAGATCACAGCTTTTGTGGTGGAGAGGAGCTTTGGCGGCGTCACCCAGTGAGTGGGCTGGGGTGGAAGAGGGGGAGCCAGGGAAGCGGTGGTACCGAGTTCCAGGGCAGATGGCTGCCATAGGTCACCCTGGGGATGTGTGCAAAACCCAGAGCATCTGGATAGCATGTTCCCTCTGGGCCTAGCATGTAGGAAACTTATTTCAAGTTTGGCTCCACCAACCATTGAGCCCAGAGCACAGCAGCAGGATAAAGCCAGGCCTCCTCAGCCCTCTGGGTATGCAGGGGAATGCTGCCTGTACCTCTTTCGGGCTGGCTCATAAGGAATGAGGGACTAATTCCCCCCACCCCAATGGCAATTTCTCCATCCTGTCACAGTGGGCCCCCTGAGAAGAAGATGGGCATCAAAGCCTCAAACACAGCAGAGGTGTACTTTGACGGAGTACGGGTGCCAGCAGAGAACGTACTGGGGGAGGTGGGGGGCGGCTTCAAGGTCGCCATGCATATTCTCAACAATGGAAGGTTTGGCATGGCTGCAGCCCTGGCAGGCACCATGAAAGGCATCATTGCTAAGGCGGTGAGTACCCTGCCTGTCCCAGGCCAGCCTGAATCTAAGCCTAAGTCATACTGTCTCCCTTTCCATGTGTCCCTGTCCCCTGCAGGCCCTCCTTCCACAAGAGACCCCTCCCCACCAGCAGATCACTCAGGTCTCCATCCATCCTGGACTGACTCTTGACTGTGGCCAAAGCCCATCCCTCCCAGTGCAGCCCAGCCCCCCTCCCAGAAAGAGGAGACTAGAGAACCATCGTGGGACACATGTGTCCTCTTCCAGGTGGATCATGCTGCTAACCGTACCCAGTTTGGAGAGAAAATTCACAACTTTGGGCTGATCCAGGAGAAGCTGGCCCGGATGGCTATGCTGCAGTATGTGACTGAGGTGAGGGCTGCCCCCTTGTCCCCAGAGCCCTTCTTCCCAGATGGGTCAGACTACAACCCCCAGCAGCACCTGGGGCAGTGGGTCTCCAGCTTTACACCAATGCCCTAGGGGATGCGGGGAGGCATAGCCAGTTCAGCTTCCGCAGGATGGGGAGAGCCATGCTGTTCCACCGAGGTGCTTCCAGAGGTCCCTGAAGTGCAGTCTATCCCACCCCGCCCTCATCATTTCATCCCTTCCAAGAAGTCAAATGCCTGCAAGCCCCTGATGAACTGACCGGGGGACCAAATGCTCGGACGTGCCTAAGCCATGGCATTGGAAGGTGAAGGGAAGGGCCAAAGGCCAAGGCAGACCTGGTCTTGTAAGATCTGGGTGACCAGATCAAGTCTGATGCAGCTTTTTTCCATTTCACTTCCTATGTCCCAATCTCAGTCCATGGCATACATGGTGAGTGCCAACATGGACCAGGGATCCACGGACTTCCAGATAGAGGCCGCCATCAGCAAAATCTTTGGCTCGGTGAGGTCCCAGGCTTGTGGGCAGGGAGAGCCAGGTTTGGGAGCCTGGCTCCAAAAGCAATCTGGGGTGTTTCTGTTCCTAGGAGGCAGCCTGGAAAGTGACAGATGAGTGCATCCAAATCATGGGGGGCATGGGCTTCATGAAGGTACAGACGCTTCTCTGCCGGGGTGGCTGCAGGGCCAGGAGGAGGCAGGCGCATCCCAGCGGGGACGCGTGATCTGTCTTCTCCTGCGGTAGGAGCCTGGGGTAGAGCGTGTGCTCCGAGATCTTCGCATCTTCCGGATCTTTGAGGGGACAAATGACATTCTCCGGCTGTTTGTGGCTCTGCAGGGCTGCATGGTAAGAGGGAAGAGAATCAGGGGGAGTTGGTGGGGAGGACGGTGAGTCCTGACTATGGGGCTCTCCTCCCCCACAGGACAAAGGAAAGGAACTCTCTGGGCTTGGCAATGCTCTAAAGAACCCTTTTGGGAATGCCAGCCTCCTGCTAGGAGAGGCAGGCAAACAGCTGAGGCGGTAAGCTTAAAAACCAGGGTATGGTGGGGTGGGGCGGGGCGGTGCATGGCAACTAACCAGTCACCCTCTGGCTTCCTCTTAAGGCGGGCAGGGCTGGGCAGTGGCCTGAGTCTCAGCGGCATCGTCCACCAGGAACTGAGTCGGAGTGGTGAGCTGGTACGTAAGCAGTCAAGGTGGAGGGGCAGCCTGCATCAGAAGCTGAGGGGCCAGGACCGGGCCTCATCTCACCCCGGACACCATCCCATCTCCTCAGGCAGTGCGGGCCCTGGAGCAGTTTGCCACCGTGGTGGAGGCCAAGCTGATAAAGCACAAGAAGGATATCATCAGTGAGTGAGCACGACCTCATTCCCACCCCCACTTTCCTTCTCCCTCCCCCTAACCCACTCACTGCCCCCTCTGCCAACCCATCTACCTGGCAGATGAACAGTTTCTGCTGCAGCGTCTGGCAGACAGTGCCATTGACCTCTACGCCATGGTGGTGGTTCTGTCCAGGTGAGGAGGCAGTAGGGGAGACCTGAGTCGCAGTGGTGGTGGTGGGGGGAGGTCCCTGGGCGAGGGTCACAGCCCAGATGTGTTTTTCTCCTGCTTCCCACTAGGGCCTCAAGATCCCTGAGTGAAGGCCACCCCACAGCCCAGCATGAGAAAATGCTCTGTGACAGCTGGTGTATCGAGGTGAGATCCAGAGTTACTAAGTACAGGGGGCTGGAGGGGATCAAGGGACAGGTCTGAACCCCCTCCTTCCCCCTCCCTCCCCAGGCTGCAGCCCGGATCCGAGAGAACATGGCTGCTCTGCAGTCTGACCCCCAGCAGCAGGAGCTCTTCCGTAACTTCAAAAGCATCTCCAAGGCCCTGGTGGAGCGGGGCAGTGTGGTCACCAGCAATCCCCTTGGTTTCTGAGTACTCTCAGTTACAGCCTGGCCCAAAATGTGCCTTTTCTCAAGCCAAAGCCCAGACCCCTTTCCTGCCCATCCTGGTTCTACCTTGAAGGGGGCCCCAGCCCATGACTGTGCCTGCTCTCAGAGGGAGCACTTACTGCCTCACGAATAAAGTTTCCAACAAGTCACACTCTGCAACTGTATCTCTGTCCTTTCCCTTGCTGCCTGCCTCCCTCCCAAAGAAAGGAGCCAGAGGCGCAGGGAGTTTGCCCCTATTGCTTTATTTAGTGTTTATACAGGTGACTAAAATAAATAGAGTAACAAAAGCAGCTACACGGCCCCCAATACCAACTACCCCAGCTTCCTTTGACGGCTGTCTAGGGGAACCAACCCCCTTCCATGTCCCAGGGTACCAATGACTAGCCTCCCACCCTGCTCAGGACAGAGCTGACTGGGCGAATGGATAAGGAGGTCACATTTAGGGGTTAGAAGGAGGGGGCCCAGGAGACAAGGATTCTTCATATAAAAGAAAAAGTATCTACTAAAAAAATAGTCCCCAAAATGTAAGAAAATCTATTTTAACCCCCCAAAAGGCTTATAAAAAAACAATAAAGCTAAAAATAACCAAAGGTCCCTTGTTGAACCCCAAAGAAAAGGGGAGGAACCAGGCACTGCTGGAAAGTCACAGTGGCAACAACCTCACAGCAGACAGCAGCCCACGTGACAGGCTGAGTCCAAGCACCAGAGGAGTGATGAGCACATGATTGACAAGACATCCAATCACAGGACAGGAGCACCAAACACTGACAGCCGATCCAATGTGGCCCCACCATGGGCTCTACATGACATCCACAAAGAACTCACTGGGGTTGCCCATGGCCATGTGGAAGCTTTGGCGGCTGGCGGTCAACTCTGGGGGCACAGAGCCCAGGTCTCGGACTGGAGGGGCCCCTGGAGGCTGCACTGCTGGAGGGACAGGGGGTGGGGGTGGCGGCATCATGACCACCATCATGGGGTTATAAGGGAGGGCCATACCAGGAGGTGGGCCATAGGGATGCAGCCCTGGGTGGGCTCGGAGATTGGGAGCACCCCCTGATGAGCCCCTGGATGGGGGAGGGCCCCCATCACCAGTCCCACCAGGTTCCCCACCCCGCCGAAGGCTGCCGCCCCGGCTGGAAGGCTCAGACTCACTGCCACTGCCGGACTTGGACTCAGGGGCCCGATCCTCAGGCCTCCCCGTGCGCCCCGCCCCCCCATCGCTTCGTGTCGACCCACTGCTCCGGCTCCCTGTGGGGAGAGAGGGGATAGGAGCAACTGAGCCACAGACCAGGTTCTTCGGCCTCCCCAGTCCCTGCTCCAGCCTCTGCTCCTTGGCTTTGCCTTGGCCCCCACATCCAAACCCAGCTATGTGGGGATTTGTCGGCAACTTACCCTCACTGTGCTGGCTGCTGGCACTGCCTCCGCCGTAGGTGTAGGACGAGAGCTCATGGTAGGGTGGGGGCTGAGGACTGTACGGGTGTGGGGCTGGGTACTGGTATGAGAAAGTGGGCAGTAGGGGCCAGGGGGTGGCTCCAGGCAGAGGAGCCAAGGTATCCTGGTCCGAAGCACCACTGGAGCCATCGTTGTCATTAAGAGACAGGTTGACTAGGTCTGGAAGGCAGAGAAGAGATCAAGGATCACTGCGCTGAGAAGCCAGGATGCCAAGACATCGAATGAGGAACCGGGAACGGTTTCCCCACAACCATCTGTGGCAGGGGTTAAAGGGAGGGCCTCTGATAAGGAATGTCCCACCTGCCACAGCCGTCAGGGCAGGAACGTGGCCAGAGCCACCCTTAGTCCCACGCCTCCCCTCCCCAGCAGACACAACCCTGAACCTGCGCACAGCTCATCCAGCACAACAGGGGTGTATGTCAACCCCCACGCCCATCATCAGCCAGTTCAGGGGCCAGTGAAGGACGCTTGCTGCTCAGCGTGCACAGCGGCCCCGGTTGGGTTTCTGGGCTAGGCCTCAAGCTGGAGACGCAGGACAAGGCCACCAGGGCCACTCTAGCTGGGCCAGGACAGGGGCACTCACAGCTCTCACAGCCACCACTGAGGTCTCCAAACACGTAATAGCACTGCTCAGAGAAGGTGATCTTGTTCACAGTGTGCCGGATGAGGCCTGCCTTGAGGAGCCCACTGGCGTACTTCCGGGCCTCACGCCGCTCAGGAAAGCCCTCCACGTGATGGTACAGCCAGTCCACCACATCCGAGCCTGGATTGCGGAAGACAGAGAAAGGCCTCAAGTTCTTCTCTCTAGTTTTCACCCCCTTTCCCAGTTTTGGCCTCCTCCTCTTCCTCCCCCACCACTTGCCCAGAGCCCAGCCACACCCAGGAAGGCGTTAGGGATGGTGATCTTGAGCCACATGCGGTCCCGAACTTCCAGTCCCGATTCTGGAGCGGCCATGGCCTTGGTCACAGACGCCATGTCTGTGTGGATAGAGAGGCCCCGGCCCTCACAGCCTGATGGAGGACAATCAGGGAGTCAGAGTTAGGACCAAGGCCCATGGAGCAGTGGAGTCACACCACAGCAGGTGGCCTTCCAGGGAGCAAGGATGAGATGGGCCAGCAGGCTCACCATCAGGAAGAGAGGATCCAGAGGTGATGGTACTCATGGACGAGGAGCCTGGATAAGCTGGGAAGGTGCCAGTCAGTGCAGCAGAGTGTGAGACCCAGGCAGCAGGGTCGATCGGCTGGATGGGCTCATCTGCAACACCAAAAGCCACCAGGATGGTCACCTCTCAACCACAGAGAGCCACCCCCGTCCCTCCTCAGACTCCTGTTCCAGCTCCGCTGAGCCCCCCTGTCGTGCCACTCCCTGGAGCGTGGAGGCCAGGAGTACCCACTCCTGCCCTGTCCTCCTAGCTGTAGGACCCCCTAAGCATCACTCACTTCGGGGGAGAGTGAAGTAGGCCTGGGGAGAGGGATCCCAGCACTTGGCCACCGTCAGCACAATGGGGCTGTGGGGAAGAGAAGGTCAGTCAAGTGGGGGTAAGGGCAGAGGCCTGAGGAGAGGGGAGGCCTGGAATGAGAATGGGTGAAGGACAGAAAGAAGGAAAGAGGAGAGACCAAAGGCATGACTGGGCCTGAGAAAATGATGGTGAAAGGCTCCACAATAAGGGTGACTAACACAGGTCACTCTTTAAAAACATACTGCTGAGTAATTTAAGAGAGAAGACACTGCACGATCTCACTCAGAGAAAGTCCAAAAACAGGTCAAACTAAAGTGTGTTGTTCAAAGACATGTGTATGGCCAGTCAAATGAGGACCAAGCATACTGCTGTGGTGATGACCAAAGAATCAAGAGCCTGGTTGCCTCTGGGAGAATGAGACGCGAGGGGCCAGGAGGGGACACTGGGGGGACCCTGTGTGGGTCAGCAAGCTTCTAGGTCATGACCTAAGCGGTGGGGACATGGTCACCTGTTCACCCCAGATTCATGACATCACACATTTTAGTTTTATCAACTTTTTGACCAGCTCTATATTATGTTTCCCCACTCTGTATTATGACAAAACCAAAAAAAAAGTGAAAAGGCAAAGAAAAAGGACTGAGGACTTGGACCAGTGCACAGGCTCACCCTGGCTTGTGCACGATGTCCCTCAGCACCCGCACCGCATCATCGTTGCTCATGTTCTCAAAGTTCATGTCGTTCACCTGGCAGGAGGGACCATGGGTCAAAGGCGAGAGGGAGGGGCTGAGAGCGCTGGCCAAGTCAGTGCGTGGCCCTGCTCCAGCTCACCTGCAAAAGCATGTCCCCGGGTTCGATGCGCCCATCAGCCGCCACAGCCCCACCCTTCATGATGGAGCCAATGTAGATGCCACCGTCTCCCCTCTCATTGCTCTGGCCCACAATAGAGATGCCCAGGAAGTTATACTTTTCTGTAGAGGGAAGCCAGGTGATGAGGGGAAGCACCAACTGCATGCCCCCCAGGGACCCTAGAGACCAGATCCTCCCAGCCCCTCCATACCCATGTTGAGCGTGACTGTGATGATGTTGAGAGACATGGTAGAATCAGTGACGCTGCTGAAGGATGAGGCCTGTGGTGGGCAAAGGGGAAGGAGCGGAACTGCCTCTAACACCCCAGGACAAGCCACGGGATTCCCGGACCTCGGACCGTCTACGCCAAGGCCTGAACTCCCAACTTCCCCAAGGGAGGTCCAGCTGACCCACAAGAAGCCCCTCACCCTCTCCAGGCGGGGTGGCCGCTGTTTCCTTCGCCGCCGGTGGCGCTTGAGGAGGCGGGAGGCACTGCTCTGCTCTGTGGAGCTGCTGAACCTGCTGGGAGGTCGGGCAGTAGTCATGGGGCCAAAGGAAAGGATGGGAAGGGGGGCTAGTGCCCTGGGGAGCTCCGAGGAACCTCACCTGCTCATGGTGTCGTCCTCGTCTGAGTCCCCTAGGCTGGTGCTCTCCAGCTCACTGGTCATGAGGGTGGAGGAGCTCTCGTACCCCGCCAGGTGGCGCTCCAGCCTGGAGGGGCCGCTGGGCCTGTGGCCCCCCGCTGAAGAGGAAGAGGCACCTCAGGAATCAGGCTCCTCACCGCATCTGGCCTAGATGCTTCTGTTCTGTGGGAGCCAACCCCTCCCCAGCTCCCGCTCTAGCCGGCCTCCAGGCCCGGTTCCCCTCACCGCCATGCTCACTGCTGTCTCGCCTGCGAGGCCGCTCCCGCCTCAGAGATACCACTGACTCTGTTTCTGTCTCGGGCTCCAGGTTTTCCCGGCTGCTGGACACGTTAGGGCTAGACGGGCAGAGAGGGTTCCCGACCTCCATCAGTGGGACAGGGCCCCAAACCCTCGGCTTCCCCTCCCATGGGGCTTGGATTCCCTCCTCACCTCCCTCCCCTGGATGCAAGAATCCCAAGGACTCACTGGAAAGATGGAGGCCTGGAGTCCCCAATGCCACTGGTCCTCTCTGGGGGCAGAGTGGGCAGAGGTGGGGGTGGAGGAGCAAGGTCTGTCCGAGGCTCGTGGGCTGGGGGCGCCATCTCAGGTTGCGGGTTATCTGATGACACTAGCTAGAAGGGTACCAAAAAAACACAGCTCAACAGGGAAGTGAAGGCCTATGAGGTAGGAGTAAGAGAAAGAACTAGAAAAGGCAACAGGGCCTGAGAGAACCCGGAGAAAAGCACACAGAAAAAAAGCAGCAGCAAGTGTTAAGAGGCTCCAGAAAGAGAACACTGAGAGGCTCCAACTGGCTGGCTCTCCAAACAGCTAAGGAGGAAAAACATCTCAACTGTCCAGTGGTTAGGACTTGGAGCTTTCACTCTCAAGGCCGGGTTCAATCCCCAGTTGGGAAAGCCACATGGTGCATGGCCAAACACAAAGAAACAAACAGGTAAGGAAGCAAACAGTCACAGATTCCAGCAGCTGAGATGGATGGGCACAGGCTGAGGCTTGGAGGAGCTGGGAAGTGCCAAAGGGACTGGTCCTCAAAGCCAGGCCGCTTACCCAGGATACTACCCTTCCATTGAAGCAGGGAAGGCGAGCATTGTCATCTGAAATCTCTTCCTTCACCACCCTGCCAAGAGATAAGATAAAGGTCAGTGAAACTGGAACGGCTTTCCCCACTCCCACCTGCATTTGAAGTTTCTCCCAATTTTCATCCAGCTCAAGGATGTTGATTTCCTCCCACCATGGCAAATCCTCTTCTCTGACACTGAGACACTTCACTCTTACACCCAAGAAATCACCAAACTGAATTCCCTTTCCTTATTTCTCCTTCTCTCCCCAGTTCATCCTTGGGCTCAGCGTTGTTCCAGAGCTTTCCAAGAGTCTGATTGAAACCTCTCAGCCCAATTTCAAAGGCCTTCCCCTAAGGCTCCCCTAGCTGCCCCCAATATTTAACCTTAGAAGCCTCACAGGCAGCCACCCCATTCCACACACAATTGCCCCACAAAGGCTTTGTGCTCCTCGTCTATGTCTCTAATCTTATGCTTTCCTTAGTTTTCTCTAACTCACTTTCAGATGGATGTTCAAATGTACTGTCATCTAGTAACAACACCCATTAGATCAAAGAACGGTACTTAGTAGACTGAGCTCCTAAGGAGTGGTGAAGTCCAGATCCCCGTTCCTCTGTGCTTCACCTGGCACAAACTCTGCATTAAGCAATTTGCTCCTCCTGACAGACCCCAAAGCCCAGCCCTGAGGGCGATCTCACCCATGGGTTCCTTCAGTGGACCGAACTTGCTCCTTCTTTTCAACCACCACACGGAATCATCAGTGCTAATTTTGTTCAACACCAAGTTCAACCCCAAATCCCTGACCACACAGCAAAGTACCTGATGCTGCCTAAGCACTAACAAACACCTGTTGGCTAAACTGATAAACATACTGATCATGAGACATTCTGCCCTGAACACTCTCACACACATTCACCCCCAAAATTAGGACCTCCTGTCTAATTAACCCTTTAGACTAATATGATTCTAGGACCCTGGATATATGTCAACTCAATCCCATCTATTATTAACGTGATGATACAGCCCAGCGACTACCAATCTATCTCAGCCTAACACTTGTATTCTTCACAGCATAATCCAATCTCAACACAGTCCAGCCTGCCAAGTGATTTTATCCTGTATCGTTGTAGCCTAGTTCAAGAAGTAGACTCCATGCTAATAAACACAACGACCATTTACCAAGAACAGACATACCATGCACTTGTACTGAGCATTTCACTCTGGTTAACTGTTTCACAGACGAAATCAATGAACAAAGTTAAATGCCCCAGGTTATATAGTGCTGACAAACAGGAAAACCTTGAATTTCAATACAAGGTAACTCCCAAGACAGTACCACCATCCCAACGTCCAGGTCTTTCTAGATAAAGTCCAGTCTGTTCAGCTTTCCTAGAATCCAAGCTATCCCAGCCTAAGCCAGCCTTCCTTCAAGAGCTGCGATTGAGGACAAACAGTACAGTCCTAAAGGTATAAAACACAAAAAGGGCTACCCTAAATTATTTAAGGTTCCAGACTATCCCAAATTATCCAGGATAGCCCAAAACTATTCTAGTATAGGCTAGAATGTCCCCTCACGCAGCTGTCTACACCAATATAGACTAGAATATCCCAATACAGCTGTCTGTACTAACATAGACATGGTCAGCCCTGTGTACCCCTATATTGAGTATCCCCAAAAAAACTAGACCCCCAAAGAAACAAAGATCAACAGAACCCAGTGCAGACCATAATAGCAGCCCAATACAGCACACTACCTTAATACAGACTAGAATATCCCCCAAACAATCCTGTCTGCCTTAGTATCACAGAGAACATCCCAAATTGGCCCAGTATAGCCCAGCTGATATCAGCAGGTTTCCCAATATCCCTCCACAACCTGTGTGGCACAGGACTGCTCACAATGTAGTTACCAGAGGATACATCAACCTACCTCATCGCTGTCCAGAACATCCGAAAATAAATCAGTGTACTACTCCAGTATAGCCTAATCTTCTCTAATCTGGTTTAGCAGTGCCCAGTCTGTCCTCCTACAGCTCCGTGCGCCTCAATCTATCCAAGCATAACGTTGTCCGTCCTGGGATAACCAATCTACACCAGCACAGTAAAATCCGCTCCACTAGTGCCCAGAAAATCACAGCATGTCCCAAGGTAGCCCGATCCCCCTCAATATCACCCACTCCACAAAAGCACAGCCCCCATCCATCCTGTTCTAGGCCTCGCGCTCACCCGAAATCCTGATCCATAGACTTGAAAAAGTACTTGGCGCCCGCGGGCCGCTGCAAGACGCTCTTGAAATCGCCGAGGGTGATGCGCTCGGCGGGGACGGGGATCTTCACCAGGTAGGGAGTCTCTTCTTCATCCAGGTGGTAAATCACCTTCGTCTCCCCAACACCACCGCCCCCCGCGCCGCTGCCCGCCATGGTCTCGCCCGCGCGCTCCCGGGCTCCGCCGCCCACCCAAAGGGGCTGTTCGCCCCCGCCGCGCCTGCGCAGTCCCGCGAACCGACGCACGAGCACCAGGACCGACACAGCACCAGAGAGGTCTGAAAGGGAGGAAGGCGGGGGTCAGCAGGGTGGCGGCGGCGAAAGGGGGGGGTCGGGCCGTGGGGCGCTTCCCAAAGCCGCGGGCTCCGCCGCCGCCGCCGCCACCGCCGCCGCCACCGCTTTCGCGAGTGCCCTCCAAGCGCCCCGCCCACCTCTCCCCACATCACGTGATCAGAACCGACCCCACCCCCTTTTCGAAACGCCTCCACCACGTGATCCTCTCGTGGTCACGTGACCTCTCGGCTCCGCCTAGTACCCCCGCCACATGATTGCTGCCTTCAGCAACGGTCTCCCAACCTTCTGCGGCTCCTCCTCGTGTGTCCGCACCCGCGTCCTCCGACTACCCCGACCAGGCTGGGCTTTGCCCTCAGGGGGCAAGCAAGCAATGCCTGCACGCTGTATCTGCTCCGGCAGGGAGCTCCACGCAACCTTCATGGGTCGGAGCGCGCGTGTGGGAGGTGTGGGTGGGAATTGGGGGAGGGGGATGGTCCTTGACTGGGGATGAGGCGGGGCAAAGCCAATTGAATTGAGGTCATAGGATTGGTGGGAAAGGCGCAGTTAGATCATTTTCAGTACAGGTGGGTTTCAGCCCCACCTCCAGCCAGCTTTTCCAAAGCCTCCCTCCCCAGCACGGCAGTCAGTGAGGGCTATAAACACAGAAGAGCCCACTCTGCTTTATTTACAACACGCAGGCTGTCTGTACAAACAGCTGGCCAGAATTATTAAAAACAAAGGTGAGGAATCGTCACCTTTCTGTTTTCCTTCCTCCCTTGGCCAAGCTCTGGTTGGCACTCCACCTCTGAGCTGCCACGCTCAAAAGGGGAAGTCCTAAATTAAAAATACAACCGGTGTAGAATAAATGGGGAGTGAGAAGAAAAGATGAGGGAGGGGAGTGCTATATTTACACTAGAGTTTTATAGACAACTGTCCCACTCCATCCCAGTTCTAACCCTGGCCCAGAAACTGAGCAGTGGCACGGACAGTTTAAGTGTCTAGGGACCCAGAGAGCCTCCCACCCGCAACTGCAATGGGTCCAAGTTCAAGTCCACAAGGTGGGAAGGAAAGGTAGGGTAGGAAAACCACTCATTTCCAAACCAGTCTCCCCTGGGAATTTCTGCCTCGAAGTGGGACAACATCCCAGCTTCAGGGAACATGTTGACCCTGAGGCTCAGTTCCCAAGTCACGTTTCCATTTGAAGTTCCAGCCTGGAGATGGCATGTGTCAAGGTTCTCCAGATTTCGGAGGCCCCCCTAATCGCCGGGCCTCTGGCCGCAGTTCCTTGCATTTCTGGCAGTAAAAGAAGTCAGGGACATTGGTCTTCTTAATCTTAGCACAGGAGAGGTGGATCCACGTCCCACACAGGCTGCACTCAATCATGGGCCGGCCTGCAAAGGGCTTTCGGCAGTAACACGTGATCAGATCCCATGAATCATCACCTGGAAAAAAGAAGGTATGTTTGGTGTTCTGAGTTCTTGGATCCACACTACCCCAAGATCCATCAACCCAGTTGCCCCTGGGCAGCCCCAAATTTCTCACCTGATTCTACCATGATGTCCTCATCCATGACCCGCATCTCGCCTTCACTGGAGCTGGCATCTCCATCTTGGCTTGTTTCAGTGCTGCCCACCTCCTTGCTTTCACTGTCAGTGGGAGGGGCTCCTTCGGGGTGCACTGTGGCAGGGGGTCTAGGAGCCTCAGGTGTTGGTAGCACAGGGGCTGGGGCTTCCCCTCCTACCATCGCTGCCATCTCTTCCTCCTCCTCCTCCTCCTCTTCCTCCTCCTCCTCTTCAGAGTCTGTATCACTGGGGGGTGCCCGGGGAGGCCCAGGAGGTGGGAGTCTATCCCCTCGCTCTGCCTTTTTCAACTTCCGCTTCTTGCTCTTCTTGATTCGAGACCTCTTTTCCCCATCCCCAGGGGCTGGGCGGGGCCTCCGAAGTACCCCAAAGCCTGTCCCCCCTCCTGGCCCCAACTTTCGATTCTTTCGGTCCTTCTTTCGAGGAGGCTGGGAGAGGTCCCCCTGGGAAAGGGGCACTGGGGTGAGAGCAGCAGGGGGCCGGGAGGCATGTGTCAGGGACGTGGGGGACAGTGGAGATGCCATTTTGGGCCCATCTAGATCAAAGAGGGAGTCCTTGAGTTTCATCTTCTCCAGCAGAGTGGCACTGTCAGGGGCCTGCAGACGAGGGAAAGTGGACCTTGGGGGTCCTGGCTGGGTGGGACCTGCTTGAGCCGCCCTTCTCTTGGATGACTTTGCTTTCTTAACAAAGGTCTGGATGGTTCTGAGATCTGAGGGGGCTGAGTCCCAGCCGTCGCTATCTGCCGCACTCTCACCTCGCAATGGAGAGCTGGAGCCAGAGGCTGGCCAGTCACTTTCCTTAAAGGACAGAAAAGACCAGGGTCAGAGGGGGCCCAGCCTTATCTCAGCTCCTCTACATACCAAACTTAACAGATGAAAATATCCTTCCAAAACCACCAAATCTCACTATATTCAGAAAATTTATTACCATCCCCATTCTCCTCAGCATCTCCTCTTGAACACTTCCATGTAACCTCTGCCCTCAAATTCTCACCATCTCCCCAACACCCACTGCCTTCACAACACTGCGTCCCCTAGACCAGAGCAGTATTTCTTCAGCTGTTTCTGTGCTCCATTTGTTACTATCTTCAGCTTCCTAACACTTATCCCAGAGGACCTTCCATTAAGAACACCCCAAAACCATTCACTGCACTCAAGCCACCTGTTAATCCCACTCCCACCCCAGATACTAGTTCTCCCACCAGAATTTCCATTTCCTTAAGTCTTTCACATGTAATTTTGAGGCTTTATATATAAAGTAACAAATTCTCATAAGCTCAAGAGCTCCTCTACAGCCCTAGGACACCACCCTCCAGTCAGTTGTCCTGTCCCTACCTCCTTGCTAGGGGGGATGTAACCTGCATAGGCCAAAACAAAACTGCAAAATTTGTTGAAATCCTCAATTGTCCTCCGACGTTTCTCTGGTGGCTGAAAGAAGAAAATCACACAGAGTTTAAGAGGGGCATCTCCAAAGGCATAGTCCCCAAAGGAAAGTCCCCTCCAAAGGAAAAGGTGGAGGGAGAGAGGAGAGGCCCGGGCGGGGGGTGGGGGTGGGGGCGCGGCTGCAATAATATTGGGCTGCAAAGGAATGGGAAACCCTCACCTGAGTCTCTGGTTTAAGGGTCGGAGGTGGATCTGTAAAAGCAATAAAAGCTGAGTCAAGGCACTAGGAAAGAGTCGGTGTGAAACCCCACCTCTCAACCTTCGCGGTCCCAAGTGAACCTCCTCCACTCCCAGGTCCTTCAGCCAGGCGAGCAAGCCCCCAGCGGCGCTGGGCCCGCCCCTGCTCCCCCTTCCGCCCCGCGAGGGGCGGAGCCTGGGCGCGGCGCCCTCTCAGGCCTCGCTATAGCGCTCCCCTCCCCCCCAACCAGAGGCCTGGCGCCCCGCCCCCCCCAACTCACGGTTTCTCTAGACGCCGAGCTCCTCGGCTCTCTCCGCGCCCCACCCCGCCATACCGCTCCCTGGACCGAGCCCGGGCTGCCGCCTGCCCCTGTCCTTCACACGCGCTCAGTGCCCCGAGTTCCCACCCCGCCGCGCTCTACCGCCCCGGGCCCTCCGCGCCCGCACACGCCGCCCGCCGGCCCCCAGGGTCCAGGATGACCACGCCGAACCGCTCCCCGCCCTCCGGCCCCTTCTACTCGAGCACGAGGCCCGGCGCGCCCCTCACCCCCCCCCACCCCCACCCCCAAACACACATGGGCTCACACATCCAACGCCACTTCGCGGCCGGGACAGACCAGAGAGCTCTCACCCGGACGCGGCCCCACCTGCCCCCCCATGCCGCGCTCCCCACAATTTCGGCGTCCCTCCGCCCCCATCCGGGGCTTTGGCCCCTCCCCGTCTCAAGCTCCTCGGGCTCCCCGCCGGGCCCCCGGGCCCAGTTCCGAGCTCTCTTCGGCCGCCGCCCCCCCTCCGCCCCCGGACTCGCCACCAAGTCACTAAGACTACGGACCCCTAAACTCTAGCCCCCACCCCAGCTACTCTGCCCGCCCAGCAACCCCAGCTGCCGCCGCCGTTGCCCCCCTCACCCTCCGCAACTCCCAGGCTCTAACCCTCGCCGACCAAAACCCCCCTCCGGCGCAACTCGCCGGCCTTAAACCCCCACCCCGCCCCACCGCCCCCAAAACTACCCTGCTCTCGTCGCTCCCCAGCTCCCTCTCCCCACAGCTACCCACCGGCATAAGTCCCTCTACCGCAGACAATGCCCAGGCCCCCTCTTCTCCCCACAACTATCTGCCCACCCCTCCAACAATCACCGGGCTACCTCCGGCGGCAACTACCGGGAGCTCCGGCACCACCGCCACAAACTCCCCCACCTCGGCGAACTACCGAGCTCCTCACTCAATCCTCTTCTCCATCCTCTCTCCTCAACAACTCTCCGGCTCCCAGATTCCCCTAACCTCTCAGTTCTAGGGCCCCAACCTGCCGGAGGCCCTTTCGGCCCCTAACCCTCGAAGCTCTGGTTTCCAGCTCCCACTCCCCCATCCCACCCCACCCCCTCTACACACACACAGCGTCTAATCTCCAACTACCCCCGGCCCAGTCTCGCACTCCTCTTTCCTCCAAGGTCTCTCAACTCGTCACTCTCCCACCTTCAGGGGCAGGCCCCCGACCCCCTCCCCGCTCTCCCCTGCTGGGCTCCGGGGCTCGACCTCCAAGTTTGCCAATAGATTCCTCGCCCGCCCCCCGCCGGCTCAGCGCCCTGTGCCGGTCGAGAGCTCACCTTCGGGACTGGGCTCCGCCATGGCTTCCAGCATCGCCCCCTACCCTCCTCCCGGTTCGGCGCCCCCCTCCCCTGAGCCGGGGATCCCGGTGCCGCCTCCGGTGCTCGGTGCTCCTACTGCCTCGCTCCACAGAGGTGTCTCTTTCGGCTCGGTAGTGACTCGAGTCCGCTAGCCGCTGCCGCCACCTCCCTCTACCACAGCCTCCCGCACTCCCGGACCGGGCCCCCTCCCCCCGCGCCGCCGGCCGCCTGCTCCCTCCTCCTCTCCACCCTCCCTCCTCCTCTCTCCCCCTCCCTTCGCGGGTGCTAACGCGCAATGCATCAAGGGGATTGTAGTCAGTCCGCGGTGAGCGAGAAGGGGCCTGTATAAGCATCCGGAACTTCAATTCCCAGCAAACCACGGACTGGCGCAGGCGCACTAAACTGCTCTCCTCCCCCGGGGAGTGGCGGGGAGATTGGGAGCAGAGGGGAGGGCGGAAGAGTACGCGCAGGCTCCTGGGATATGTAGGCTAGGCGGAGCCAAGAAAGAACGGGAAGAAGGGATAAGAACTCTCGGCCACCATACTGCCTCAATTCTGCAGCTTTCTATCTCCGTGAGGACCACCCCACTTCCGGCCAGTCAGAGAAAGGCTGCTGGGAGATGAAGTTCTCCTGGTGATAATGGCTCCCTCCTCCCAGTTTTCTCCCTCCCTTGGATTCCACTCCACTGGATCCCTCACGCCGGCAAAGCGACATACATCTGAGAACGGAGTCCTTTCACTAGCTCCCATACTCGAAAATCTCTTCCTTAATCCAAAAAGTTACGACACAGTTGGATGTTTTATCTGAAGAAGGTGCTTTCAAACTTTATCCACAGGAACCCACTGTAAAAAACTTTAATAACCTCAGGACCCAACCCATATACACGTATATAAAACTGAACTTTCATGAAATGATATTCAGTATTCCATCCATCATAACAAAAGCACACTCTTAATATACACAAGGAAAAGCCCAACATAAGCAGAACAAACCAAAATATACTATTCCCTCTAACCTACTCTTTTCCCACCACTTGAAGAGAACAAAAGGGGGAGGGGAACAACACAAAGAAAAAATCCAGTTCAGCTTGGTGGTGGTTTCCTCTTTATTGATGTGCCTCCTACCTTCCCCCACAATTTCAGTCCCTTCCATCTACCCCCCAAAAAGAAGGTAGTGAAAAGAAAGGATTGTTGGGGCTCTGAGCCCCTTGGGCAGTTAGAAAGGGAACAGAAACCAAAACAATCACCAGATGTGACAGAGATTGATAATCAAGAAATCTAAAGCAGAATGGGAAAGGTGGTAAAGAAAGGGGAAGAAAGAAAGGAGAGGTATTAGAGGCCATCTCCCCCATTAACCCTTGTGTTAAGAGGGTCTGTAGGAGAGTCTCAAACATTAGGAAGTGCAGGTCCTGAAGAAGGGAGGTGGTGTTTGAACCTCAAGGAGGAGTAGGTCAAGGAAGGGGGGCCACCTCTCTTTTTGTAGAATGGGACCCCCCCACCTTAGGGGCAGCAGCTTCACAGACCGTAGACACTTTCATCACTGTAGGCAATGTATAGAAAGAAGTCTTCTTCATGGTGTTCCTGGGATGAAGACAGAAAACAACAGCGTTCAGGCATCAGAGTTTTAGTTACTTGAACCACCCACCACTGGGATATATTCTTCCACAACCATTCTTTTTGAAGACCCCAAACACCAGTGCTTTGACTCTCCCTCTCACTTGCTCCAGACCATAAGTGCTGGGCAGTATTATCCTATCCACAGTCTTGGACAATAAGATCTCAAACTATTCTCTACTGCCTTGGAACACGGAATGGCTGGAGGGGAGTCTGGACCACAGCGGTTACTCTGGTTCACTGCCCTGTCCAAATCCCTAACCCAGAACGATACGGAAATCTTAAGGGTGAATATAAAATTGAGAGCTAAGTAAGCCAGCTGGTCCAAGAACTGCTGACTTCAAACTTTCTGCCTCTCAAGTGCTTCCAACTCCTCCCCAAAGCCTCCTCTACTTCCCAGGCACCATACCTGGTACAGCTGACCCATCGTGGCACTGGTGGGCGGAATGACATTGTTGACGAAGAAAAACAAGGCATCCTCTGCTCGGAGATGAATTCGCTTCCGGATTAAGAAGTAGAACTGACCAACTGCCAAGATACAAGGCTTGATAAAAGTCAGAGGTCACAAATACCCTCAAAAGAACACCTGCTATGTGGAGTCTCCTCCATCAGAGACTGCACTCCCACCCCCAGGAAATAAATCTGAGTACTGGGTCAGGTTCCCACCTGTAAGATCAGAAGGCACCAGATATTTCTTTTTGTCCAGGTCTCCTATCCGAGCTTTAGGAGCCTTTTCTACTATCACCTGTTAAAGAGAAGATAAAAATTAGCAGACACTAGGTACACAGACGCACAGCTCCACCTGTCAAGAACTCAACATTCCTAGCACCCACACGTACCCCAGACTCATTTCTCTTTGTCTCTTAACACGCGGCGCAGCCCTGAATAGGAATTCTGACCCCATTGACTCTAATTCACCTAAACATTCAGGATCCCTGAATACGGCGTCATAAAAACAATTACGTTAATCAGATGAGGATGACTTATTCGGACCAACCAGAGCTTCAATTTCAAAAACCCTATGTGAAGCTCAGACTGTCAAACGCCCCGCAGCCTCCCACGGGAACCCCAAGGTCTGTCTCTCGAGTCTACATCTTCTCACTTTCAGCTCTACTGGTACCCCATTCCTTTCACCTCCGGTCCCAGAAACAGCGGTTTGGGGCTCGTTCCCAACGCCGCCACAACCGGCAGCCTGTTGCCTGCGCTGTGGGTCCCGGACTCAAGCCCAGGCCGTGGCGTCAGCGCCAGCGCCCCGCGCCCTCGGCCCTGGCTACTGTCCTCACCGGGACCCGGTCCGGGTATTTCTTTCGGATCTTTTCGCCCTCAGAGCGGCGCTTCTCGAACGGATGCTCCTCTTTATACACGAACTTCATCCTCCCGGGAACCGGGCTGGACCGGGCTGGGCTGAGGGAACCCGGGGGGGGCCGGGACGGGGGGCGGCGGCGACGGCAGCGACGCGCGGGCGGATTCAGCGGAGCGATCCCCGGACTTGCGCCACTTCCCTATTCACCAACCCCGCCCCCGGCCAACAGGGGGCTCCCAGGCTGCTATGTTACGCCACTGACGTAACTGCCCTAACGGCAGTAGCGTAGCACCACCTACTGACCTCCTCTCTCACGCCGTCAGCGTAATCGCTTTGGAATCAATTTGTAAATTACGCAGGCGGCGTAGAAAAGATGGTTGCCTTTTGCTATCGTCGGAAATAACTGAAAATCCATTTCCCGACTTTCCCCACAGGGAGGTAACGATGAAAAGGGCTAAAAGATGGTAATCGTAATTTGAGACTTGGCTCTCCGAAAGCTCTTTTTGGAAGTAATGCAGAGGAAAAGCAGATAAAGGATAGCTATTCACGAAATCTGTTGGTACGCTGAAGGCGGCCGTTGACACCAAAACAAAGTAGTACCCAAGTGGAGGAAGAGGTCGCTGGAAATAAGAGGGCAGAAACGAAACCTGTGTTTGGAGAGACGCACTGGACGCTTAAGTTCCAATAATGAGTGGACCAATAGGGACTGGAGAGGAGGTCTAAAAGGTAAGGACTACGTCAGCGCGGAAGAACACTGCTGCTGTGTCCGCGTAAAATCATGTGATCTCAAAGGGCGGAGCGTCACGTGGCGGGCGCGAGGAAGTAGACCCGGCTTGGGCTTCGGGAGGAGGGCCCCGGGGAGGTGGGGACGTGGGGCCGGGTCAGCCAGGGGGCTGGGGAGCCCGCCGCTTGAAGGAAGCGCCTGCTTAGCTAGTACATGCCAGTCTTCCAGTCGAAGCCCAGCCTTTCTTGTCGTCGAGGTTTCTACTCCTTTAATACTTCGTCCTACTGCACTGAAGCTCAGGTTCTCTCAGGACACACAGCTGTCTCTTCACTCCCCACCAGGGTGCCCATCCTGTCACTAAGACCCTTCCTGCCAGGGAAAGCCAACACTACCCTTCCCCCTACACTTAGGGTCTACAGCAGGCTCTTCTCTCTCTGCCTAGTGAACAGGGTGGATATGAACAAAAACCCCTCCCTCGTTTCCCCAAACCCCAGAGAAGGACCTAGGGCAGCTTTGGTTTCAAAGTTATAATGCATGGTTTAAAAGAGAGGAAAGGAAAAAAGAGAAAGCTGGTTACAGATCTGAGGGAATCTAGGAGGAAGGGCAAATAGAGGAAAAGTAAAGGAGGGGACAAGTTTGGGGGAAGTCCAGTGGCCCAAAATCCCAGTTTCCCACCCACAGCCCAGCCCTTGGAGTGAAGAATTAGATCAGTTTTGTACAAGAGTTTTTAAAAAATCAAATCACAACAAAGCTGGCTTGGCTTCTCTTTTGAGCCTCCCGGATTACCGAATGTCTGTCTCACTCTGGCCAGTTGTGTCTCTCCA
Organism: Capricornis sumatraensis; assembly: GCF_032405125.1. Taxonomy (NCBI): domain Eukaryota; kingdom Metazoa; phylum Chordata; class Mammalia; order Artiodactyla; family Bovidae; genus Capricornis; species Capricornis sumatraensis. Next base: position 77,306,122 of record NC_091076.1, read on the forward strand.
CCAGACACTGTTGCGGCTCTCCTAGGTCTCCGCTTATGTCCCAGTCTGGGGTTTCCAGGAGTGCGAACACGAAGTTAGAGTGAGGCTGCTTCAGAATCTGGCCCTTGTGTCCATCCAGACTCCGTAGGGAGTGCAAGGCTCCCAGGGCAGAGAGGGGTGGGAGGGGCAGACCCTGCCCAGACAGTCCTCACCGTTGGACAGGGCATCAGACGGCATCCCGAGGGCTCACCCTCCCCTTCCCCCCCACCCCAACTCAGGTGGAGGGGGAGCAGCTGTCACCAGAGCCTATGTTGGTGAAGGTTTCGGCTCAGCACAGAACGAACATCAGCGGTGAACCTGGGACGACAATAACTTGCATTGGTAGAGTCCTCATGGGGACAGCCTCCTCACACTAGTGTAAAGCAGCCTCACTGAAGATGTGGGACAGAAAGAACCACCATTTTCTCATGAGGCTGAGGTTCAGTTTGCCCAAAACCCAATGGCTAAAGGTGAGGAGTTTTCTTAAGACCTAGGTTCAAAAATTATATTCTTAGGGAAAAGAGATAAGGAAGTAAAACAGGACAAACTTTTATTCCTTCTTGGGATCCCCTACCACTCTTCTCAGAAATCTAAGTGTCTAGCTTCCCTTACCTGAGGGCATCCAGCATTGGAAGCAGGTTGAGAAGGGCGGTATCACTGGGATCACTGAACCAGGATTTGATGGGGATGGCATTGTCTAGGGTGGGTGAAAAGGCACATGAGAATAAAGGGTTCAAGAGAGAAAGGGTGTTTTCCCTTTTATTTGGGGGTGGTTACTTTAAAATACACAACCTCCCTCCCAAACTCAATGACCTAAGTAAAACCTTCTGTATTTATTTTCCAAAACAAAATTAAATTTTAATCACCATATCTCATACTAGGGTAAGGCTTCTAGTCAAACTTGTGCCTTGTGTTTTACCTAAAGCAAATTTTATATGAAAAATCTGATTTATGAAACATATTGGGGGGGGGCAGGGAACACTCTCATATGAAAGAAAAACAGCTTGCATCCTGACCTACTGTAAACCAGGGAATCCCAGCCCCGTGCATTCAAAATACCTCCTTAGAACCACTTTCTAGTCCTGCCAGACTCACTGCCTTCTCCCTTACCTGGATGGCTCCTGTAAGCCCCTGGAGAGTTATCCAGGATCACAATGCTGGAGAGGTCACTGTGGACCACAGAGAGGTCCTTGATGTAGCTGCCCAATTCCAAAGTGCAGTGCTGGAAGGCAGGGTGGGCTGGGCATCAAAAGGAGACTCGCCCTCTGTGATTGCTCCCCCAATCCCAACAATGCCCACAGGCAGCCAGTTCCCACAAAAGGGGATTATGTAGTACCCACACACACACCCTTAGAAGGTCCCATTCCTGGGCAGTTGCCTCAAACTGAAGCCCCTCCCTGATGGCCTGCCTCCCCAGCCTCATTCTTAGGCTTAGATTCTAGTCCCTTACCTGTCTGTAGTATCTCCTCTTGAGAATGCTTCTGCTATTATCCAGTTTATCTGCCACAGCAGAGCCATAAATCTCCATGCTTGCTGTGAACACCACCAACTCGTACCACTGGCTCACCTGAAATAGATTAGAGAAGAGGAAGCTGTCAGAAGAGGTGATTGTTCATTTGGACATACAGTTCCCTTTTACTAAGACTCCAGTGTAGACCTTCAGGCTTTTCAGCAACACTGCATGTCTCTGAGGACACAAAATTTTGAAACTGTCCTTAAGACTCCAAGTTTTAGGTATCATACCCACTTAAGATTCACAGATGCAAGAACAAGGTAGCAGAAAGGCCATGCAAAAATAGAACTGCATCAGCATAATAAATGAACTCTAACTATGGAAAGCCCTTCTCTGACCATCCAACAACCTCCCCTCTCCAAAACTGCCCCTGCCCATTTCTCTTGATCCCTTAATTCCTCCAAATCCTCTACATTTCCAGAGCCCTAAAACCATTCCTTCATCCCTGAACTGCCTTCAGCTTCTGCAAACTCACCACTTCCAAGAAGAAATCCACATGGGGCCTCTTATGTACAAAAAACCGGACGGGATGTTTGTCTATTACCACCTGCAGAGGAACACAGCAGGGCTGGGAGAACTCCTAAACACCTCCACCCACGCCTCAAGGACACCCCCTACCCTCCCACTGCTTGCTCCCCTTTTTCAGGCTGCCCCCATGGCCCAAGGACGAGGCCAGGGACGAGGTACTCTGGGATTGGGAAAGAATCTGAGCAGAATTACAGACACAAGTTATTCCATCACTTCCTACTCCCACACACCTTGAGAATGAAGTCAGGAGGCGTTCCAGGCCGGACTGTGGGCCTCAGGACCCCATCATGATGGGAGTGAATAAGTGTCTCATCCAGATCCAGCACCAGGATCTTCCTCTTCACCTGGCCTGAACCACAGGGGAAGGGGTAACACCAACCTACCTCCAGCCAAGACCTCGAACCCGACCTCACCTAGGGTTCCTCCCAGCCAGCATACTCACTTAGCCGATTCCGGGACACAGGAGATAAGGGAAGGATGTCATATCGAACAGTTTGGTACTGAATTACCTAGGAATAGCAAGAGAGAAGGTTAAACCCTGGACAAGGAAATCTTCCCTACTAACAATAGGAAGCACATGTTGAACATTTACTAAAAATTGAAATGAAGTGAAAGTCACTCAGTTGTATCCAACTCTTTGCGACCCCATCAGTATAGTCCATGAAATTCTCTAGGCCAGAATACTAGAGTGGATAGCCTTTCCCTTCTCCAGGGTATCTTCCCAACCCAGGGATCAAACCCAGGTCTCCTGTGTTGCAGGCGGATTCTTTACAGCTGAGCCACAAGGGAAGCCCCTATAAATTGGGCATGGTATAATTTAGGGTTATTTATGTAATCCTCAAAACAACCCTAATAATAATTATAACAACAATATTATCCATGTTTTAAGGATGAAGAAACCAAGGCTGAGAGACGTTAAATAACCTAAGACCACACAGCTAGGAATTAGTGGTTTGCCCCTCCAGTAAGAATGAAGACCATGAAAGCATGGATTTTGTCTTGATCATGGCTGTATTCCTAGAACACTATTGCAAGGGTGGCTACTCAACACTAGAATCAATGAAATGATGGAGCCACGATTGTACCCTTGCAGTCCCACCCAAGAACCTGTCCTGTTACCCACGATATTATCCTGCTACGTGGAAATGCATGCCCCTGCCTACCTCCACCTCAAGAATTCTTTGTGACAACTCCCATCACCTTGTGTTGGGAGCTGAGCACCTCAGAATCCTTAGTGGACAGAGGGTAGGTATCAGGAGGGGAGGTCCTTGGGTCACTAAGGGGAAGAGAGGATGAGGGAATCCAGGGGTTGTCAGGTCAGCTAAGTTCCTCTGGCTGGGGGCCACCAGGTCTATTTTAACCAGCCACCTGTCCATTTCTGTCTTTACTAGCCAAGTCACAAGCTGCAGAGAACCTCAGCCCTCTGAACAGCCTCCTTATCCTGGTACCCAGGGCAAGGCAGAGAATACCGGAAAGCCCCACTCACCAAGCTGACTGATAGAGCACCGAGAAGGCCAGAGTGAAGGGCTGTGAGTGGGAGGTGAGGAAGGGACAAGGATGTCACCAGCCTGGCCTTCCAGCTTCTCCATCTCTCTAGAGGCTCCTGTTTCCAACACTCAGGTCTCTCGCATGCAGAGCTTGGTGATTCCCTCCTCTGCCCTTTTCTTCTAAGCACAGTCCATCCCTAGGCTCCAAGCCTCATCAGAACCAGGCTGCTCCCCACTTGCAAACCAAAGGGCCCTCTCCCCCTAACCCCAAGACATCTGCCCTTCTTTTCTTGCAGGGCTGCCGATGAGAGCCGCAACAGCTCGGGTGTCCTGTCCTGCTATCTCGGGTTGCACATGCTGGGCATGTAGGGAATGCTCTAAGCATCTGCCAGAAAGGGGGCGGGGGGAGAAACCAGACTGGAAGGAAGACAAAAGGCTTTGGGGTCAAGGAACCTGTCTCTAGCTGGGTTGGTGCACACCTCTGCACCCAGAAAACAGCTGCTATTTTCTCCCCTAAAAGAAAGGAAAGCAAGGGGGATACTCTCTGCAAGGCCAGGAAGAGAGGACAGCACCTAACATGGAAGGAAAACCCCAGGAGCTACCACACACGCATCTCAGCATCTCTGACCTGATTCTTCTTAGTTCCTGACCTTGTCTTGGGGAAATAGCCCTGCCTACAACCATGACCACCCAGAAACAATCCTCACCCTAAATCAAAAAGTGAAAGTAGACTGATAAAGGAGACACTGAAGCCAAGGCCAGGCCCATTCTACCACTACCACTCAGGCAGGGCTGTCTGGAAATTTGACCTAGGCAGCCCCTACCAGATTTTATTTCTTCCAGTTTTATTGAGTTATGCCAGAGTACAGACTGGAGATTCTCAACACCCCAACTCCCTGAGTCCTCCCCAGCCTCCTTCAGTGTATTCTCCCCCATGGGGGTGAGAACACACAGCATATTTATTAAGTTATGTTAGCCTAAGGAGATTTGACCTTGGAGAAAAGCTATGGAGGAGGGAACCCAGAGATACACTCCCCACAGTATCCCTCACAATGCTGGGGTCTCCTGGGAAAACAAGCATGCCCTCAGATTGAAGTCTTTACAACTGACAAGCACCGTCTTATGATGAGGACACTCAAACTTTAATGTGCTCCCTTCTGCAACTAAAGATGACCATCATAAACGCATTTTTATGCGTTTTTCAATCCCAGAGTCTTGATAAGCCTAAATATTCACACTCACACTATGAACTGGGTTTTCAGGACCTTTTGGGAAGAGTTCCCATAATCTGAACCGCAGGAGCTTCTCCTGCACACCCAGGGCTTTTCCTAAATTCCCATTCTTGTTTGTCACATACGCCCTCCCACCCACCCCCACCCTTGGCACAGGAGCCAGTATATTCCTTGTCTTAAGACCAAACACACATGGAGATTCCAAATAATGGGAGGGTCTTTGACTAACCCACATCGATGGATCTGCTGCCATCAAACAGGTGTTCCCCGCCTATCGGTTTCTTTAGCAACAACTTCAGCTTTCTTAAAGAGCGCCCCACCCACCACCCTGGCCCCCAAGAATTGCCAAATCCTTTTACCGTCTAGCCCCCCTCCACCATCTCGGTTCTACCGCAAGGGTCTTCCTTTTTCCCATCCCACCTCTTGCCCAGCTACGGGTGCTCTAATTCTCTAGCGGTAGAAGCTGCCGCCAAGACTCGGTTCCTAGGCCCAAACAGAGGCCCGACACTTTCCGAAAACCCTTGAGCACAGCTGACAGAGGTCCCCACCACCACCAGCGCCCACCCAAGGCTCACCGTGCGGATCTGCCTCCGCAAAAGGTAAATGAAGAAGCTCCAGAGCTTGGCGGCGAAGGCCACGAACGTGCGCAGCCCCAGCAGACACTGCGTCCGCATCATCCCGATGACCCCGGCACCGCCGGCCCCGGGGCCCCCGCGGCCCAGCTCCGCCAGCCCCCCGGGGGCAGCCCCCCGCCACCGGGAGGGGGAACGGGGGCCCCGAGTGGCACAAGAGGCTGCAGAGAGGGGCACGGAGCGGGCGGCTCACAAAGCCACCCACGACGAGGGGAAAGCCCAGCGGAACGGGGAGCTGGGGGACAGGCGTGGGCAGCCCGCGGGGGCCCACATGGGCGGGGAGTGGCACCGACGGCTTCGCCGAGGTTGCGGGCCGAGGCAGGTCGGGCTACAGTGGGGTCCTCCGAGACCAGGAGAGAAGGGGATGGAGAATTGGGGGAGGGGGCTGTGGGGGAGGGGGTTAGGGAGAAGGGAGGGAGGGAGGGAGAAGGAAGGGGGAGGGGAAGGGGGAAGCGGAGGGTGGCCCGCTGCGCAGGCGCGCTAGGGGGCTGCCCGCGGGAAAGGGGCGGGCGGGGGCAGCGGCGCGCGAAGGGCCGCGGAGGCGGTGGCGAACGGGCCGGGTGAGCCAAGGACCCAGGAAGAAGGGGAGGGGGAGCCGAAGAACGCGGATGGCTGGACCAGAGCGGCCTCCCCCTCCCCGAGGTCAGGGGCGCCTCAACCGCTGGGGAGCGGGGCTGCAGCCTCTGCAGCTGGATTTCCCACTCTGACGGGCGCCATTTTACCGCCCAAAGGACTCCCTCCTCCTTTCTTCCCCCCTCCTCTTCCCCTCTGACACTACTTCCGGTGGTGACGTGTATTCGCTTCACCTGGACTAAAGTTCCCCCTACTCAGTCTATGGGGGTGGGGATAAAGAAAGTGGGGCGTGTCCCGAACCGGGCCACAATATTGCGCGTGCGCGGGGGCGGGGCCTGGAGCAAAGCAGGCCCACCTTGAATTGCACGGGCTGAGCGGAGTGACGTCACTTGTCCCCGAGCCTCAGACCGTCGGAAGGGCTCGCGCGGCCACCTCCCCCTCCCACGGACAACTGCCCCAACGGCTCTTTCCGCCCCGGTCACAATAAAAGTGTAGAGAGGGACGTCGTCCCTACGTGTGTGTACCAGCACTCAGGAGGCGCTATTCCCCGTGAGCCTTCCTGGGATAGTGAACCTAATCACCTCTCCAGACTATACCAGGTCTTAGTGGTGGGAGGGATCGTGGACGCCCCGCCCCTTTCTTGTGGAGGGGGCGGGGCAGTGGACAGTGACGCCATCAGAGGGCGTCCGAAAAGGGACGGGACGCGTTTTGGGGATGTTGGAGTCGCTGTTGGCTGCTGGTGGCCTGATGTTGCTTCGGGGTGAGGGTCGAAGGCACAGGCGCTTCGGAACAGGGCGCAAGGGGCGGAAGTGGAGAGGAGGGGTCATAGGTCACAAGCCAGGGGTGGAGGTCTCGACCACTTGGTGAATGCGAAAACCTCAGTATTCTCAGGCTGTTTGTTATTCGCTCTTTCCAGACTCCGTAGAGTGGGAGGGGCGTAGTCTCCTGAAGGCGCTTGTCAAGAAATCTGCGTTGTGGTGAGTATCCCGCAGCGTCTCGCCGTTCCGTCCGATGAGGGAGCCTGGGTCCCATTCTGACAGTCCCCCTCATCTCTGCCTCAGTGGTGAGCAAGTCCACGTCCTGGGCTGTGAAGTGAGCGAAGAAGAGTTTCGTGAAGGTTTTGACTCCAATATCAACAGCCGGTAAGTACAAATTGGAAGAAATTTAATTGGATTTGGGACTAATGTTGCTGAGGAATTTCCCTTCCAGCAACAGGGAAAAAACCTGATATGTAGTAGTGTGAAAGTGTCAGTTGCCAGTCGTGTCCGACCCTTTGCGACCCCGTGGACTGTAGCCCGGGCTCCTCTGTCCATGAGATTTCCCGGAGGCAAGAATACTGGAGTGGGTTGCCATTCACTTATCCAGAGGATCTTCCCCACCCAGGGATTGAACCCAGGTCTCCTGCTTTCAGGCCGGTTCTTTACCATCTGAACCTCCAGAGAAGCTTAAAGCCTAGTCGACAATTCATTGAATGGAAGTGGGTCTTTCAAAGGAGGTAGGAATTAGTAAGTGGAATGATGAAGAGTAGTTATCTGGAGAATCCAAAACAGGGACTACAGAAGATGAATTGAGTAATAAAAGGCCGACAGTACAGGCTAGCATTAGAGACTGCCCTGGAGAATAAGAATAAACATGTTCTGCCTTTTGAGTGAATCAGTCTAGTGATCAACATATGTCAGCACCAACTGCAGGCTACATAGGTATTTGTCGTACAAACAGAAGGAACAATTTATGCATAATTGGGGAGATACGGAAGCCATCTGGCTTCCCTGGTGGCTCAGAGGCAAAGAATCTGCCTACTGTCCAGGAGATGCGGCAGAAGCTGCGGGTCCAGTCCCTCAGTCGGGAAGATCCCCTGGAGAAGGAAATGGCAGCCCACTCTAGTATTCTTGCCCGGAGATCCCGTGGACAGAGGAGCATGGTGGGCTACAGTCCATGGAGTCAACAAAGGAGTCGGACACCGTTTAGTGACTAAACAACAACATGGAAGCCATACCTGTTCGTGGGAGATGCAGGAGCTTCCTGAGGTCAGCCAAAGAGCAGTATCTGATAATAGTGAAAAGTCTTACAGAACATGAAAAGGAAAATTTGAAAGGAGAGTGATAACATCATACCTGTTAGAAAGACTCCACACTGTGGAGAATGGGCTGGGCCCCAGGGGGAGGGGGGCGGGGAGCCTGGACTTAGGGAGACCAAGTGGGAAGGGTTTTGCAAAAATGCAGGTTCTCTCAGATGTAGAAGTGCTGGTTAAGAGCTAGTTGTGAACCAGGGACTGTGCTAGATTAGTGCAGTGATTGAAGTAGACAGGATTCGTATTCCAATGAAATCTCAGAGAATAATGGTAGGAGACAGGCCTGGCTTAAGGCAGGGTGGAGAGTTTGGGACAAATGTAAAAGGACGTTAGCAGGTACACCTTCGAGGACTTACAGACTGATGTGGGGCAGAGGAAAGCACCCGGATCAGGAGGTCCCTGAACCTATGTTGGATGGTTAAGAAAAATTGTTTCCTGGTCTGCATAGTTAGCTGGATAATGGTAGTTTACATCTGCCCAAATTTTGTATCCATTGTTAGAGTAGACATGATGCTGTAAAGATGATACTCACAAGAGAAGCAGGAGATACAAAGGAGGTATCTGGGAACAAGTTCTGCCACTGTGAAGCTTTCCCAGGATTTCCAGTCCATGCCAGTTTCTTTTCCTGAATTGTTATTCTATCTGTAGTTAGTATGACAGGACTTGCTTCTTGACGTTCTCTAAGCTGTTTTACAGGCAGGAACCATGTCTCAGGTCCTCGCCTTCCTCTTTATCCATTCAGAGAATGATACATTTTAGGCACCACTCAGGAAATATTTGATAATGATGACAGTTAACATTTATCAAGTGTTTACTACTTGTCAAGCACTGTACTAAATGTCAGAAGGTTGGTATTCCTGTTTTATAAGTGAAGAAACTGAGTCTTAGATGAACTAATGTATCAGGTGACCTTGGGCAAGTAGAACAAGCTTGGAGCTCAGGGCTGTTTGACACCAAAGTCTGTGCTGTCAATCACTATATTCTACTTTTAAGTTTTTTAAAATCAGCTTTTCACTGATGTTTAAAATATTAGTGAAAATCAAGGAAACCGAACCACAAAGATCAGAAGCCAAAGTTGGAGATGACGGGGGCAGGGGAGCAGTATAATCATGCCTTTTATTTTCCCTTTATAGGCTGGTTTACCATGATCTCTTTAGAGACCCTCTCAGCTGGTCAAAACCTGGGAAAGCCCTTCCTGGAGGGCCCCTGGAAGCCTTGAGGGCCCTGGACAAGAGGACAGTTTCTGGCCCTGCCACCATTGCTCTTGATTCCCTCAGCTGGTTGCTGCATCACCTTCCCTGCCCCACACTCTGCCAGACCCTGCATGCTCTGAGCCGTCAGGACTCCTGCCCTGGTGAGGCTCCTCATTTGTTTCTTCCCTTCATACATTCCCCCTACCAACCATGTGCCCCTCTCCACCCTAACAAGAAATATATCAGGGATCTCCAGTTGGGCCTTCTTCCAACACTTTGATCTTTATTCTATTTCTTGATTGCATCATAATGTTATCAATCACTCTTTTTTTATTTTCCAAGTTTGTGGGTTTTTTTTTTCTCTCATTCATTCATTCAACAAATGTTAAATATATACATACAGTGTTGGGTCCTTGCCTTCCAGGAGCTCAAAGTCCCGTTAAGGGTACAGACCAGTAAACAAGCAATTTACTGGAGAGCCTGATAGGGACTGTGATGATAAAGGACCATGTACAGAGTACCTTAAGGAATGTCTTGAAGAGCGAAGGGTCAGTCAGGCCAGTTTGTCCAGCTGATAGCTCTGGGACTAGCCCTAAAGTACAGTGGGTCCTCGGATGGGCTTTAGAGTCAGATACCCAGCTCAGTACACAGGTGTTTGGTCTGACAGCGCTTCAGTTTCCTCCGTAAAAGTCGAGGGAGAATGGAGTTTATAGTATTGGGATGAACCACTTGGAACTGTTGTTTTTATAGGTCAGATATGATCAGATGTTAGCAGTTTCATACAGTTCAACCTAAAAATGCAAATCTTTAGTGTAGTGTCTTACACTAAATGCGGCTAAAAAAAGAGGGAAGATGGGAGGGGATCTAAGGCACCAACTGGGATTTTTGGCAAGTTCCAGACACAGCAGGTAGTTCAGTGTACAAGAGATGAGGCTGAAAGCAAGTGGAGAACAAACATTGAAAGTGTGAACTCCTTCCTGGAGGCCTCGGGGCGCTCCTGAGGATTGAGGTCAGAGCAGTGCCTTGATTCGATGTACGCTGGAATAAGAATGTGTATTAACGTGAGGCCTGAAAGAAGTCAGAGCAGGGTGGTGAAACTGACTGAGGTCAGTCAGGATCTGGGCAGAGTTCTGAGAAGATGTGGGCCTCTGATGTGGGCCTTTTTTTTCCTCTTCACTGTTTGATCCCAAGCATCCCTGGAATGCTCCCTACTGCCCTTCGTGCACCACATTTCTTGTCCCTCTACAGGTGACACCCCCCCAGGTGAGCAGGTGCGTGTGCTGGGCCTGCTGCATGAAGAGCTTCACGGCCCAGGCCCTTTGGGAGCATTGAGCAGCCTTGCTCAGACCGAGGTGACCCTGAGTGGTACGATGGGCCAAGCATCGGCTCACATCCTCTGTCGGAGGCCGAGACAGCGCCCCACCCACCAGGTCAGGAGAAGCAGGGGACTGGAGGTTGAGGTCAGACAGAGAGGGAGAGCAGTAAAACAGATGATGTGATGGAGCACTTCCCTGGGCCCTCATCGTAGCATTTCCCCCATTTTATCTCCTTTGTGAGATGCCTTGTGAGGTAGATTGTTTTATTATCCCCATTTTGTAGCCTGGAAAGCTCACATACTGTAAGCTGAACCAACAAAACACACTGCCTTCCAGGAAATGGAAAAGGAGAAAAAGCCAAAAGTTGTCCCCATGGAGAGGTTTGAGGGGCTAAGAGGTGGAACGCATGAGCCGGAAGAAGCCAGTCAGATCAGGGGCTAAGAGCTGGAGTGGCAGTTCCTGGTTCTCTGGTTTGCTCAGTAAGATAGAAAAATCTTTCTTAACCCTCTTCTTACTTCTCCCCAGACTCAGTGGTTCTCCATCCTTCCTGACTTCAGCTTGGAGCTCCAAGCGGAGCCGCCACTGGAATCCCAGCCCCGCTCAGATCCTCATACTCCCTCGGTACCTAAGAGAGCCGGGGCGGGAACAAGGGGATGGGATTTGGGGTCTGGAAAAAGGAGAGGGGGATAAAAACTGCAGACATTGGGGGCGTGGGGTCAGGGATTCCAGGGATGGTGCAGACCAGCAGCTTCTTCTGTACCTGCAGGTGGACCCCACGACTCATTTGACTTTTAACCTTCATCTGTCCAAGAAGGAGAGAGAAGCCAAAGATAGCCTGACTCTGCCCTTCCAGTTCAGCTCGGAAAAGTAAGGTTGGGGCCTCAGTGCCCAAGTCCCTGAGTTGAGCCCAGCATTGTGCCTAAGAGGTGGGGCGACAGCAGGTTGTTGATTAACTTTTTCAACTTTATAGGGGCTGAAGTCCACCTCCAGAGTCAAGTCTGGGGAGTGGCTCTTTACCCACCCAAACCCCAGCAGTGTCAAAGGGCCGCGATGTCTCTTTTCTCTCCATTAGCGCTTTGGGTCCCAGCTCACTAATGTCCCCAAAGTAATCTGGGCCTGGGCTGAGCGGGACCAGACCCCAGGGAAGTGGCCCTATCTCCAGGTAGCAGCACTGGGAGGGTAGGAAGCTAGATGGTGTGCCAGAGGCAGGTTAATAAGGGCTTAGTAGACACTTGTTCTGTGCCCAGCATGTGGGCGGGTGAAGCAAGACTACACAGTATTCTTGCCCTCAAGCTGCTAAGAAGTTAGGGTGTTGCAAGAGCTGTCTAAGAGTATCCATCCCTATACCAGTTGGTGCTACACAAGGTCAGACAAAGGGATTTAGCCCAAGGAGACATGGAAGCCAGAGAGGGAGTGACTGTTACGCAGAAAGAGGGTGTCCAGATGTGACCCATTACCCACCCTCCCCAGCACCAATTCTCCCCTTATCTCTCCTCAGACAGCAGGCTCTACTGCGCCCTGGGCTGGGCCAGGCTACCAGCCACATCTTCTATGAGCCAGATGCTTATGATGACCTGGATCAAGAAGACCCAGACGATGACCTAGATGTTTGATTGTCTAGGAGATTTGACTAGACTGCAGTAGGAGGGGAAGAGGAAGACTACGGGCCTGTAACCATCCTTCAATGTGTGTGTTGGCCTTAGCCTGTCTCTGCTCCATCTTTGTTCCCTGTTTCTATGGAGGCCCTGCCCTGTGACCCATGAGCCAGGGAGCAGCTTCCAGTGAGAAGTGGGCTGGAGGCATAAGAGAAAGTGACAGGATAGGAACACCACCTCCCCCCAAGCCTAATAAAATATTTTATTTTGTATTAAAAGAAAAAGTTCTTTGGTTGCTATTTAAGCAAAAGTCGTAAGTGGACAGGACTGGAGGCTGGGAGTGGATGAGGGAAGCAGATGCCCTGAAGGGGATGGAAAAAAAGCCTACTTTCCAAAACATATTTTTATTACTGTACAAAAAGCACACCCTCCCTTTTTTGTCCCCCCCACCCAACCCCCCAGGAAACTGTACACGGTGTGCTGGGCTAGAGTGACTGAAGGCTTTTGCTTGGCACCCTGCCCACAGGCTGAGCTCTCTGCCCCAGGTCCTTTCATAAGGAGGCACCTGTAGGCTGTCAGGTTGGGGCAGGGGCGTCCCAGCTCACACATACTCCTTGGCAGAGTTGGGCTTAGGGTAGGAGCGAGGTGCACGGTATCCGGCTTTACTCTCACTCCCAGGACAGGAGCAAGAGAGCAGCGCACCTCCCAGGATGACCAGAGCAGACCCTGCCCAGCCAATGAAGATAGCAGGACCAAATTCATACCTGTGGAGAGAAGGGATTCTGGTCACGAACCCTGGCCTGCCTCTCCCAACCCCAGACCCCTTAGGAGATAGGGCTCTCATACTTACTTAACATTCATGGGGACCAACGGGTTATAGAAATCTGAGACAATCTGATGGCCGTACCAGGAGCAAGCTATCAAGGCAGCAAGACCTGGGGAAAAAGTGGGGATTCAGGTACTGTGAGCCACCCCCCCAAACCCGCACTGTGTCCACACTTACCCCTTCAGGATGGTTAACAGAGTCCTTGTCCCCACCTTGGACCTGTGGCTCACCTGCCAAGATGAAAATGATGCCTCCCGTCATGGCTATCCGGGCCTTCTTCACTTTGTCGTCTCCCCCACAGTTTGTACACTTCATGCCCATCGTGGCCACGAATGTGGCCAGGAAGCCCAGCACCAGGGAAACCACCATTAGGGCTCGAGTGGCCTGCAAGGCCGCTGCGGAAAAGGGGTAAGGATGCCATCCTTGCTGGAAATGACGGGGCGACCCTCGGACCGATTCAGACCCCGAGTCCCGAGCCGGAGCCGGCGGGTCCCGCCCCCTCCCGACTCCGTGGCCTTCCCGCTCTGCCCCGCCCTCTCGGCTCTAGGATCCGCCCGGGGCGCCAGGGTTTCGATGAAACTGCCTCCGCGGAGGGGGAAGGGTGAAAGGGGACGTCGAAGGAAAACAGAGGTGATGACCTGAACCCCGGTAGCGGTGGCTGCAGCCCCGGAGCCGCCCGCAGTCCTGGCTCTCGTCTCAGCTCTGACCCCACTATCGAGGCCACGGTTTGTGGCTTCGGCTAATCGGCCGATAAGATTAGAAGCCGCAGGCGGCGGCCCAGGGGGCAAACAGGAGGCGCGGCTCCTCGGCCCTTGGTTCGCCCCCAGCCCAACCCCGCGGCCTCCAGCCCGCGCCGCCTTTTGTCCGAGAAAAGGGCGGGAGATGGCGAAGACCTTGGCCTCCTCGGGGTAGGGGGAGGGGAAGGCCGCGCCCCAGGACTCAGCTTACCGGGAGCGGCTTGGTCCGCTGGCCGCTCGGCCGGGAGACGAGGCGCGTCCGCGGGCGAAAAGGGGCTCAGCCGGACCCGCGCACGTGCAGTCCCAGGACCTCGGCCCTACCGCTTCCTCCTCTCCAGCCGCGCTACCGCGCAACCCAGCGCGTCGGGCCGTGGGGCCTCTAGCCCGGCCCCTCACCCACCCCGCGACCCCGGCTCTGGAGCATCCGCCCCGTCGGTCCCGCGGTCTTACCCGGCAGGGAGAGCACCGAGTCGTACATTTTGCAGCTCATCATGCCGGTGCTCTGCGTGACGCAGTCCATCCACAGCCCCTTGTACATGGCCTGGGCGGTGATGATATTGTCGCCAGCGTACGAGCTCATCTGCCACTGCGGGATGGCGGTGCATGCCACCAGGCCCACCCAGCCCACCAGAGCCATGGAAAAGCCCAGCAGCTGCAGGCCCGAATTGGCCATTTCCGCCCTCAGAATAGACGGGGGGCGCCTGGCTGGCGAGTTTTTAAGTCACCCAAAGAGGCAAAAAAGTTGTTGGTCGACTGCTTGCAAATCTGGTCTCCGGAGTAAACAAACCGACCCCTCCGGCGAGGCGAGAGTCTCGGCAGAGGGGAACAGGACTGGTGACCGACAAAAGCGATCCGCGAAGGCCTGGCGGCTCCCTCGGGCGCTCGGCGACTCTTCCCAAACAAAAGGTGGAGGGGCCGTACGGGCGCGACCTCCGGGTGCTGGAAGTCCCCAGAGTATCCTGGGCTGTCGGCCCGAGGCTGCTGTGCGAACTAGAGGTCGCTCAGCGGTGAGCGGGCAGGTGCGGGCGGACAGGTGCTGCGCACCTGGATATAAGTAGGGCGTCGGGGGCGCGAGACAGGGAGTGATCGAGGGGCGGCCGAGGGTGACCTGACGTCACCGAAGGGACACTCACCTGAGCCGGAAGTCCTTGCCCCCACCCCTCCTGGCTCAGGTGTGGAGGAAGAAACCTGAGCACCAGCGTCACGCCCCTTCACTTACTGGGCTCGGCCCGCTGGAGGAGGGAGGTGGAGTCTTCTCGGGAGTCCCGAGTTCTGAGGAAGCCCCTCGGACTGGAGGTCCCTCGGGCGCAAGGACATCCCTTCCCCGCTCCCGGACAGGTGCGCCAGGAACGCGGCGGAGCCTGAGCCGGAGAGATGCCCCAGGCTAGCCCTGGCTCCGCCTTCCCCCCGCAGGGACTCTCGGCTTCTACTCGCTCTTTATCCCGCCCTACTTTCGCCCCCACCCTCTGTTCTACTGTTTTTCTCTTCAGTCTCCTTTCCTCGCCGACCCCACCTTCCGGGGACCCCTCAGAACTGTCCACTTCAGCCATCTAATTAGAGTCTCCACCGCCAGAGCCACCGCCTAGCGCCCAACCACCCCTCACCGCTGTCGCCTCCACCAGACACCTGGCTTCCAGAAGCGGTGCCCCAGCACCCGTCTCCTCCGCCCCCTATTCCGATCTCTGCTGGACGTGACTTAATGGCGGGGCCCTTGGCACCCCCCCGCCCCGCAGTCAGTCTCATGCCGCCTCAGGTGTCCTTTCCGCAGAAGGAAGAAACCACTGAAGCCAGAATCCAGCGAAGGGAGGGAGCAGGATAAGGCCTGGGTCAGAGTCTTGGCCACACCCACCATTCTCTTCCCCTGGAGTTTTTCCGCCGGTCCTCCACCTTTCCCTCTTCTTCCTCCCCCAGCCCTGCACTAGTTTCTCACCCTCATCCGAAGCCTGGACCTGCCTGTCTGTGTGCCCTCTCCCGCCCTCTCACCGTGCCGTCCTTCAGAACATCTGGCTCTAATGTGGCCTTTGATTCAGTCCTCAGATCCCCACCTCACCCTCAGGTTTCTTCTGTCACGCTCCCTGAGTTCTGCCCCATCGCACCAAGCATCCGCCACTTACCCATTCCTCCCTCCTCTGTTATCTCCCCTTCTTGTCCTTTCCTCTTCCTATTTTACTCCTCATCCTTTAGTCTACCTTTGTGCCCCATCTCCAGCCCCCTTGGAGCCCAGCATCACCCAGTAGCCTTTCTTTGCATCTACCCTAGAGCGCATCCCTGCTCCCTCATGGTCCAGTTTCCTTCCAGTCTTTCCTTCTCCAACCTGACAACTGTCGGGCTCACACACCTTTCTTACTCTGTCTCTTTCACTTAATTTTTTAACCTCAAGTCTCTCATATTTCCCATCTTTGCTCCTCCTCAAGCATTTCTCGGTCTTTCTTTCATTCAATAAAAATATTAATGGGCCCTTCATAGTCCTAATTAACCTGTTTTTCTGTAAAATGCAGACTTTAAGAAACTCTTTATTATTCAATTTTTCTACCTTTGATTAATGGTGAGTTTTTTTATTTTTTTAAGGTGATTTCCAGCTCTGAAAATCCACGTTTCTTTTTTTTTTTTTTTTCATGTTTCTTGTTAGTTAAATATATCCAGCTCCTCTCCAAGCTCAGTGAGACCATCTCAGGCCAAGCCACCATCACCTCTTGCCTGGACACTGCAACCGCCTCCAAACCAATCTCTCTGCTTCCCTGCTTGTCCTTCTAAAATCTATTTTCCAGAAACAAGTTTGTTTTTTTAATAAAGTTTTTATCTTATCACTTCCTGTTTAAAATCCTTAACACTTCCAATGGCATTCTTTGGCTCCTATTGCTCCACTGGATTTGCAAATAAATGTTACACTATGGTTTATGAGACTCCATGTGTCAGCCACACTTCCTGAACTATACAGTGTTCCTTCCCACCAGAGTGCCTCTGCTCTCTGTTCTCTATGCCTGGGTGCTCTTCTCATCTACCCCCACCCAACCTTCCTTCTACCCAGCTAACCGACTCATCCTTAGCTATCAGCTCAAATATGACTTCTCCTGGGAGGCCTGGCCTGAGCACCCCACCCCAGACTGAGTCAGGTCACCTTGCTGAATGTTCTCACTGCTCCCTGTACTGTACGTTCAACGTTCTTATCATGACTGGAAGCTATTCACTTTGTGTGATTATTTACTCAACGTCAGTCTCCCCACTATACTATAAGTTCCAAGAGATGTGTCTGGATTTTATCCCCAATAAATAGCTGATGAATAAATGACTAAATTGCAAATTAACATGATTTTCATATACTGATTTGACAAATATTTTCCGAGACCCTGTATAATGTACCAAGCACCATGCTTGACACTGGGGCTACAGCTGTAAACAAGAGGACACTGCAGACTGCCTGGTGGGCCAGTGGTTAAGATTCAGTGCTTCCAGTGCAGGGGGCACAGGTTCAACCCCTGGTCGAGGAAGTTCTGCATGGCATTCTGTGCCGTCAAAAAAGAAAAAGAGGACGCTTCATTCAGGTAACTTAGATTCTAGAAGGAGGAAGCAGGCAATAAAGACATAAAATGGTGCATGTTTTCAAAGCAATAAAATAGGGCAATGTGATGAGGTTGGGTCCATTCCAGAGTAAGGTCAGGGAGACCTACCTAGGAAGGGACTGTTAAATAATGAGCCACCCAGGAAGAACCACATTATAGGCATAGGGAACAACAAGTGCTACAGCCCTGTTTCTATTGTCTCTTTGAGACTTGTATTAACTTAAAGCAGGATTGCTCCACCTCAGCACTATTGTGTTTGGGTCCAGATAAGTCTTGGTTATGGGATGGTTCTGTGCATTATAGGATATTTAACAGCACCCTGGACTTCCACTGATTTGATGCCAGTATCCTCTCCCACACCCCAGTGTGACAATCAAAAATGTCTCCAGAATAAACAAGGTCCTACTGGATAGCACAGGAAACCATATTCAATATTCTGTCATAAACCATAATGGAAAAGAATATATATATATATATATATATATATATAATCACTGCTGTACAGCAGAAATTAATACAACATTGTAAATCAACTATGCTTCAATAAAATAAATTAAAAAAAAAAAAGAAATCATTGTCTCCAGAGATTGCCAGATGTCCCAGTGATGAGATGAGCAAAACTGGTCCCAGCCTAGAACCACTGATTTAAAGTATCACCAGTCACCATCACTGTGAATTTCTTGCTCTAGAATCCTTTAAGTAAAGAGCCAGGTATGAGGAGAAAGTAGATGGAGAGTTGGAATTAGCCAGGGTTGGGATTTTGCTAAAAAGAGAGAAAAGGGGGAGTTCCCTAGAAGCCTAGTGATTTGGACTCCAGGCTTTCACTACTGTGGCCTGGGTGCAATACCTGGTCAGGAACTGAAAATCCTAAAAGCCAAGCAGTGCTGCCAAAAGAAAGAAAGAAAGAGACAGAGAATAGAGAAGGAATTCTAATTTGCATGAGAGTGATTATGTGCTATAAATTGGGTATTAACGAGAGCAAACATAGAAAGGAGTCAGTGGATAGTGAAAAACTGATCCAGTCAATGGTTTTGAAGTCTCCGTAAAGTGAGAGAAGTGGGGATACGTGAATGGATGATCTAGAAGCCTAGGAGGTGATCATCAGAGGTGGCAGACTTGAATTCACTAAATTGGAAGAGGGTATTGTTAGAGATAACAAAGCCTTGGGTAAGGGCCTGAAGGTGGACTGAAGAGAAAGACAGTTGGAGATGAGACTGAGGGCTGAGAGGCCGTGAGTAAATGGAGTGTCCTGGTGGGTTCTGAAGTCAACAACAATGATGATGAGAACATAGGTATAAAGAAGTCGACAATGAGCTTGATCAATACCACAAGGAAGAGAAAGAAATAGATTGTGCAAAGATTGAAAGGGTCAAAATAAAACTGATTTGCAAACGATATAATCACCTACTAGAAAGTCAGATAAAAGCAAGAGAGTCTGTCAGAACTATCCATGGTGTTCAGCAAGTTTGCTGTACACAAGATCCACCCACAAAGAGAGTCACTAGTATTTTACTACACCAGCAATAACTAATTAGAAAATATAATTTAAAAAGTAACACTCAATTTGCATCACTGGCAAAAATTATAGAGCATCTTGGAACTAACCAAGTATTCATAAGACCTCAATGGAAGAAAAAATTTAATTCTACTAGGTCTGTCTAGTCAAGTTATGGTTTTTCCAGTAGTCATATATGGATGTGAGAGTTGGACTATAAAGAAAGCTGAGCGCCAAAGAGCTGATGCTTTTGAACTGTGGTGTTGACTCTCTTGAGAGTCCCTTGGACTGCAAGGAGATAAAATCAATCCATCTTAAAGGAAATCAGTCCTAAATATTCATTGGAAGGACTGATGCTGAAGCTGAAACTCCAATACTTTGGCCACCTGATGCGAAGAACTGACTCATTGGAAAAGACTCTGATGCTGGGAAAGATTGAAGGCAGGAGAAGGGGAAGACAGAGGATGAGATGGTTGGATGGTGTTACCAACACGATGGACATGAGTTTGAGTAAGCTCCAGGAGTTGGTGATGGATGGGGAAGCCTGACGTGCTGCAGTCCATAAGGTCACAAAGAGTTGGACATGACTGAACGACTGCACTGAACTGAAAGAATATAGAAGATGAATGAATGCAGAAATAGTCCATGCTCTTAAATGGGATAACTTAACATTATAAAGGTATCAGTTGTCCCCAGAATAACATACTATTTGATATATTACTAAAAAAAAATTCAATTGGTGTTTTTTTTTTAAGATATTAATAAGTTTACCTTAAAACACACACACACAAATAGTTAGGTCTTCGCTGAGAAGTAAGAGAGACAAGAGGGGTCTTGCTCTTCCAGAAATTTAAACTTGCTACAAAGCACTCAGCAACAGAAACTGTATAGTATTAGTCCAAGAACAGAGAGATACACCAATGGAACAGAATACCAGAGACAGAGGTACTTACATATATATCAAAAGTGTGTGCTGTATGCTAAGTCACTTAAGTGGTGTCTGACTCTTTTTGACCCTGGGGACTATAGCCCACCAGGCTCCTCTGTCCATGGAATTCTCCAGGCAAGAATTGCAGGGAATTCTCCAGGTAATTTTCTCTGCCATTTCCTTCTCCAGGGGATCTTCCCAACCCAGGGGTCGAACCCACATCTCTTATGTCTCCTGCATTGGCAGGCAGGTTCTTTACCATTAGTGCCACCTGGGAAGCCCATATCAGAAGTGGACATGTGGTAAATGTGGTGGGAATATGAGAAAAATATATTGGATCCCTAACACCCAAAACAAGGATGAACTCTAGATGGATTAAAAAGACCTAAACATGGAGAAGAAAATGGCAACCCACTCCAGTATTCTTGCCTGGAAAAGTCCATGGACAGAGGAACCTGGCAAGCTGCAGTCCATTGGGTTACGTGACTGAGCACGCACGATTGAGGAGGGTAGAGGGAGATGGATTGGTAGCAATAAACTGGTAGAACTAAAAAAAAAAAAAGACCTAAATGTGGGGACTTCCCTGGTGGTCCACTGGTTAAGACTCTGTGATCCCAGTGCAGGAGGGGGAGGTTTGATCCCTGGTCAGGTAACTAAGATCCCAGCTGCCATGGTACAACCAAACAAACAAAAATGTAAATCAAAAAACTATAAAGTTCTTAGAATAAAAGGTAAATTTTGATGCAAAAATGGAAAAGAACACATGCAAAATTTCAAAATCACAAATCCTAAGGGGAAAGTTGGTCATTTTGATGATACTAAATTTAAAGGTTTCTGCTAAATGAAGTTCACGAAAGAAAAATTAACAGGCAGACGATAGAACAAGAGAAAATATTTGCAAAATCCAAATATGACAACGAACTAATATTATTTGTTTAAATGTCTTGCCCATCAACAGTAAAAATATTCCAAGAGAAAAATGGGCAAAGAATACATGGAAGGGATTTGCCAAAAAATAGAAAGCCAAAATGCTAACAAGAGTTTAAAGGGATGCTCCAAGCCATAAGTAATCAGAGAAAACTGAAATACAATATCACCTTTCACCTACTGAACTGACAAAAATTGACAAATTCTCATTTATTTAAAATCTCATATAGTCCATTCTGATGGATCCCCTGGAGAAGGGAATGGCTACCTATTCCAGTATTCTGGCCTGGAGAATTCCATGGACTGTATGGGCCATGAGGTCGCAAAGAGTCAGACACGACTGAGCAACTTTCACTCACTTCATAGTCCAATTCTGGATTTTAAAAGACTGACCATCCGAAGTGCTGGTGTGTGGAGGTACTGGAACTTTTAGATATTGTGGGTGGGCATGTAAAGTGGGACAACCACTCTAGAAAACAATTTGGTCAATTCATAGAAAGTCACACACTACTGTCTGTTGTTAAAGTTTCCCAAAGATGCAAGAAAAACAGTGTCCTGGCACTTTCTGTCTGTCTGATGGTGGCAGCCCAGATTGAATAGGGGAATACAGGGACAGATTGTTTGCAACTCAGAAATGACCCTGTGAGCAGTAAAACCTGATTTACTAAAAAAAAAAAAAAGAAAAAGAAGTTACACACACACACCTGTCATATAATCCACCCCATCTTGGTATTTTCCAAGAGAAATGAAAGTATATGCTCATTTGAAGACCTGTATGTAAATGGTCATGGCAGCTTTATTTGTAACAGCCACAAACTGGAAATAATGCAAATATTCATCAACAGGTGATGGACAATCTAACTGATTACTATTGATAATCAAATCAATAATACTTCACAATAAAAAAGAATAAACTCACAATACACGAAACAACATATATGAATCTCAAAATTATGGGAAGTAAAGAAGTCCAGACAAAAGGAGTAGAATCTGTGTGATTCTAGTTGCATAAAATTCTAAAAAATGCAAACTAGTCCCTCATGACTGAAATCAGATCAGTGGTTGCCTAGGGGCTGACAGGAGGAATTACAAAGAGGTACAAGGAAACACAGAGGGTGATGGGTGTGTTCATTATCTTGATTCTGGGGACAGTTTCAGAGGTGTATACATGTCAAAACATCAAATTAGCTGTTAACTAGATGTATTGTGGTAATCATTTTGTAATATATACATATATCACTGTAATATATACATATATTTTGTAATATGTACATATATGTACATGTACACCTGAAATTAAAGTTACATGTCAAAAAAAGAGAAAATAAAAAAAAATAAAGTTACATGTCAATAACACCTCAAGATAAAACTTTATTTATTTATTTATTTGGCTGCATCAGGTCTCAGTTGCAGTATGTGGGATCTAGTTCCCCAACCAGGGATGGAACCTGGGCCCCCTGCATTGGGAACAGGGAGTCTTAGCCACTGGACCACCAGGGAAGTCCGAAGAAAAAATGTTTTGCCTTATCAAACTGTACATTTTAAATATGTACAGTTTATTGTTTGTTGATTCTATCTCAATAGAGCTTTTCAAAAACCAAACAAAAACAATAAACTGTATCTATTTCTGTCTTTTCTAAGCACTATATGAGTATTACAGTAGTCACCTTCATTAAAACCCTAAGATGTGGATACTAGTATTATCTCCCTTCTCATTTTACAGATGAGGTAAATAAGGCACAAAGAGCTTAGGTAACTTTCCCAAGGGTGGAAAGTTATTAAGTATCAGAGCTGGGACTCAAACTCAGGCAATTCAGGTCCAGAGTCCATACTCTTCACTCAGCTGCTTCTGGCTGGATGCTGCCTGAGAGGGTGGTGTGGTAGTAGCAGAACTCTCCGGAACTCCTGATAGAAGTGGAGACTGTGATAGCCATTCTCAAAAGCAAGCTGGTAGTTTTTAGTCAAATTAGGTAGAAGTATACCCTATGACTCAGCAATTCTGCTCATGGAGATAGATATAAATAAAGACAAAGACATAGGCAGAGGCACAGACATAGCTCCATGATCACTGCCACATTCTTTGTTGTGGTTGGGAAGTGGAGGTGATATGGGTGCCTGTCAGTGGGATGACTGACACTGTGGAGCATTAGGCAATGGTACATTACGCAATTAATCAATAAATTATGCAATAAAATAATTATGAAACCATCACTTGGATAATCACAGAACATGAATGGGTTTTCAAAACATAGTGCTTACTGAAAATAAGTAAGATCAGATTGAAAGATATAAACAGATGCTGTGTACTGGGTTGTGCTCAGTTGTGTCTGACTCTTTATAACCCCATGGACTGTAGCCCTCCAGGCTCCTCTGTCCTTGGGATTTCCCAGGCAAGAGTACTGGAGTGGGTTGCCATTACCTTCTCCAGGGGATCTTCCCAACCCAGGGATCCAACTGACATCTCTTGCATCTCCTATATTGGTAGGCAGACTCTTCACCACTGAGCCACCTGCACATAAAACAATTCATATTTTGCAACAGTACAACAAAAGGGAGCCTTGAATGCATTGGGATGGTGGGTTTTTGAGAGAAGAAAAATGAGAAATGGATGCGGAAATAAAAAAGGATTTTTTAAAAATAAATACAAGATAAGACATTGATCAGTGAGTATCATGTACCAAGAACTGTGCCATTAATTCAGTCCTCTGTACCTGAGACCCTCATATATTGACGAAAACAATGATGGGACAAAGGGAGGAGATGGCATTGCTGGAGCTCATGGGTCCAAGGCTTCCCTCTAGAAGCTGAAAGCGAAGTGGGCCTGAAGAGTAGGAGCTGGAGGCAGAGAGAGTGAAGAAACATCCTGGCTTTCTCCTGTCCTTCAATCTCTCACCTCCTATGGGCTATATCCAGTCAGAAGAGTTTGAAAACAAAAGCCTGGAGGGATCAGCTCCCCATGTCATAGGGCAGAGATTAGAAAGGGCTACAACTGGTTCTGAGATCAAATGAGCCAAGGATTAATTTCTAAGCAAGATGAACGCACACATGCTCCAATGCTAAATGCCCACAGTGTCCTGTGTCTCATTTCTTCCCTTCCCATCCTGTCTCTCCAGGACTTTCCTGGTGGCTCAGAAGGTAAAGCGTCTGCCTACAATGCGGGAGACCTGGGTTCAATCCCTGGGTTGGGAAGATCTCTTGGAGAAGGAAATGGCAACCCACTCCAGTATTCTTGCCTGGAAAATCCCATGGATGGAGGAGTCTGGTAGGCTACAGTTCATGGGGTCACAAAGAGTCGGACACGACTGAGCGACTTCACTCACATCCTCTCTCAATTAGTCTTTCTCCCACCTTCCCAGCCATTTTTCTCCCTCCCTCCCGACTCTCCTTATTCCCATTGTCTCTTCTACTCCCCACCACTTTCTCCTTTCTTTTTATCTTCTTTATCTAGATCTGACTTGCTTTCCTTGATTCTACTTTCCCTGGGGCTTAAACTCCTGGAAGCATCAGAACAAAGCATCTGAATGAGACTGGGAAAGTTCCTTGACCTGAGTGCCAGGAGACACCCCAAGCCCTGCATTCTATCTGCTACCCTGACTTTTCATCTGCCTCCAACCTGTGCCTCCCTCCAGCTCCCTTTTTTCCTCTTGGCACCTTTCTCAGCTTTCCCTCTCTCCCTGCCCTCTTCCCTTCATGGCATTCCAGCATCCCTGGTTTTCCTTTTACCTTCCCAATTACCTTCCTTCTCTGCTTCCAACAATCACTTCTGCTCCTTTTTATTCATAAGCGATTTGTTCTCCTCAACTAGCAGACTTTAGTTCTTCTACTTTAGTTCCCCTTGGTCAGGTATGTGGAACCGTTTACCAAAGGTTCCCCCATTCGTGACTGTTCCCCAGTCCATATTCCTGACCATCAGGAGCAGACCCTCATTTCATTCATTCAACAAATAAATATTGAGTGCTCATCCTGGGTGAGCTGGGTGTTGAGGATACAGAGGTAAACAAGATGATTATCTGTCCTCAGGGTTACTGTGCAGAGAAGAAATTGTGACAATGTACTATCCTGAGGACACATGGTTTTCTGAAGCAAAGCCAAGGAAGGTATCACGGGGCGGGGGCGGGGGGAGAGTTTTTCGGAGGACCAATGGGAGTCCTTTGGTATTCCAGACTAAGGGATTATTCAGTTCAGTTCAGTCGCTCAGTCGTGTCCGACTCTTTGCGACCCCATGAATCGCAGCACGCCAGGCCTCCCTGTCCATCACCATCTCCTGGAGTTCACTCAGACTCACGTCCATCGAGTCAGTGATGCCATCCAGCCATCTCATCCTGGGTCATCCCCTTCTCCTGCCCCCAATCTCTCCCAGCATCAGAGTCTTTTCCAATGAGTCAACTCTTCGCATGAGGTGGCCAAAGTACTGGAGCTTCAGCTTTAGCATCATTCCTTCCAAAGAAATCCCAGGGTTGATCTCCTTCAGAATGGACTGGTTGGATCTCCTTGCAGTCCAAGGGACCCTCAAGAGTCTTCTCCAACACCACAGTTCAAACGCATCAATTCTTTGGCACTCAGCCTTCTTCACAGTCCAACTCTCACATCCATACATGACCACAGGAAAAACCATAGCCTTGACTAGATGGACCTTAGTCGGTAAGGTAATGTCTCTGCTTTTGAATATACTATCTAGGTTGGTCATAACTTTTCTTCCAAGGAGTAAGCGTCTTTTAATTTCATGGCTGCAGTCACCATCTGCAGTGATTTTGGAGCCCCCCAAAATAAAGTCTGACACTGTTTCTACTGTTTCCCCATCTATTTCCCATGAAGTGATGGGACCAGATGCCATGATTATTAGTGGCCACCAAAGAGTGAAACAGCACAGTGTGTTCTGGATACAAAAAATAGTTAGGAATTGACTAAAACTTGAGGGGAGGGGATAGAAAGTGAGGCAGAGATAGGAGGAAAGGCAAGAGGTTTTGTTCACTCTGAAATGGGGTTAGAACTTGACAGTGGGCAACAGAGACTTCTGAGGGGAGAGTGAGGAGGTTGAACTCTTTTTGAATTGTACTCTGCCCCTCCTTGTAAGGGAAGAGGAGCAGGAAGACCAGGCAGGGTGATGGCTGTCTGAACTAAACTGGCCACAGTACAGGTGGAAAAAATCAGATGAATATGAGGGTTTAGGAGGTCAAAACACCAATGCTGGTAACTGGATAAAGGTGGGGAGTGCAGGAGAGGAGGAATTAAGCATGACTTCCTCTTTCTGATAGGAGGGACAGGCTGGCTAACAGGACGGTTCACTGGGATGAGGAAGTTAGCAGGAGAAGCAAGTTTGAACATGCTGATCATGTGAATTGCCCACCCAGGCGGCAGCTGAACACTCGGATCTGAAGCTCCAGAGAGAGGCCTGGGCCTGAAGTAATGGAAGCCTTAAAGATGTGGAACGAGGAGGGACAGTGGGCAGCGGACCACCCCGGCCCGATCCTCTGCGGATCCGCGCTCTCCCTTCAGGTGGCACTAGAGCCCCGTGCTTCTGAGTCCCGTTCTTCACAGCGCGCGCTGTCGGTGCTCAGAGCGCTACGCTGCTGCTCCAGGGACTTGCCAACTCTAGGTCGCACCCTCCTCGCTGGGCATTCAAACCTGGAGCGACCTCCAGAGAGCGTGTCCAACTCGTCCACGCGGCCAGCACATTCTTGGCGGCTCGGGCACCTCAGGGCTGGTGACGTGGTTGGTGTGACCACCTGTCCCTCCGGCCACCTCCAGGAACCAACGTGGGGAATGGGTATAGGGGAAAGGCTAGAGAGGCAGTGCTCCGAGCACGGATGCATGGAAAGACGACCCCCGAGGCCAGACACCTGAGCCGTTAGGAACGGAATTTCCTGTGCCCCGGGTCATCTCCGCGTGGGAAGCCTGTCGCGGATCCTTTAAGGCTCCATCTCCCTGTCCTCCCCCGCCCAGGACAGGCTGGGACACCCGGGACCTGACATTTGGCGTCTCCCAACGTGGGAGCTAAAAATAACCGCTGTGGGTTACTCCAGGCCATTGCTCTGCACCCACCCCGCGCGCCGGCTAGCGCTCGGTCTCGGGCCGCCCGAGTTCTCTCCTGGGCAAGTTTACCTGGCCCGTCCCCTCCCATCCCTTGGAAGTCGCTTCTTTACCCCCGAACCTCGGCCGGTGGGCGGAGACTTCACATGAAGGGGAACAGGGCCTCCAGGTTTCCCGGGACCCTGTTCTCAAAACTTCCCGGAGGCAGGCTGGCGGAAACCCGAGGGGCGTGTCTCACTCGGCACGCTGAGGGGCGTGGCCTCGCTGGCTTACTCCACAGCCGGTGCCAAACTCTCAGCCCCAGGCTCAGGGAGGGGCGTGGCCTGCTGGGGTGTGCGGGCTCCTGGCCAATGGGTGCCGTGAAAGGCGTGGCCCTAGGGGCTGCGGGGGCTGCTCTTCGGGTCTTTTCCCCCAACCCAAGCTTCGCCAGATTCCCAGGAGCTGCTGTCTCGCTCCTGGGCTTGTGGCTGTGGGTCCCGCCAGACTCGCCCTCCTCACAAAGCTCCGGGACCCCCATCACCCCCGCGTCCTCCGCCCACCAGGCTGGGGTCGCAGACCCCCCCAGTCGCCTCCCCCTCGTCTACTGCAGCTCCTGCGTCTCCAGTTCCTAAGACAAGATGCCGTCGGGCTTCCAACAGATCGGCTCTGAAGTAGGGTTTAGCATGAGGGGGCGGGACGGGGACAAGGGTCCCGCTTTTCTCGGGCTGGGGTCGCGCTTGGGGTCAGCTAGGGGGCGGTCCTTGCGCAGGCGCAGGGGGTGGGGTGGGGGACTGTCTATTTATACCCGAGCGGGACAACCCATGACTGTCAGATTCCAGGCACTCCAAAAGGCAAAATGAGTCTGGGGGATCATTGTGGGCAAGAACCACAGCTGGATTCTGCGTGTCCTGGGTTCGCCCTCTTCTCTAGTTCGCGGCGCTTTGCGCCGGGATTGAGGACTTCCTGCCCTCAAGAAAGCAGATTCAGGCGAGTCTTGCCCTCCAGGAGCTGTCCGTCTGTCCCGGCTCGCCAGCCCGCAGTTTTTCGAAGACCGGAGGTGCTCCGTAGGTCCACCCCCACCCCCACTCTTGGCAGTCCTCCAGGACGCTGAACTTTCCCTCGGCCCTACGGTTGGTGGAGGGGTAGAGGGGAGTGTCAGCCCTCTCTCCCCGAGCTCAGGTTTCCTTTTGGAGACAGTCTGTGCCGCCAGCGGTCAGCCACCAAGGCTACCGCCCCTCACACCACCTTCCCGCCCCCATCCCCTGCACAAGGCTCGCTCAGGCAAAAGCCAGCATGGCCCCCTGCCCTTTGTCGCAGCTTGGAGGGGGAAGGGAGGAGGCTGGGGCGGAGACAGAGAAGGCCATAAGCCAGGAGGAATGACCGCGATGTCCTTTTTGGAATTGTCCTTCTTGAGCCTATTGGGGGCTTCCAGGAGCCCGCGGAGAGAACCCGCAGATGGAAGAGAAGAGGACAGAGACTGATGATGCTAACACACTTGTTACTTTATAAAACCAGCACCATTGGGGCCACTCAACATTCAGTTTTGATTTTCACACTTTCACTTGACAAGCAACATCACCCCCATCTCTTCAGTTCAAAGTGAGGAAGTGAGTTACCTAAGGTCGCACAAATCTGAACAGGGGTCTCTTAATGCCAAGCCTGTCCCTAGGTTAGAGAGGAATTGTGAGACCCAGGTTCTCAAACGTTTCTCTGCTTGCTGGACTCAAACATCAGTTTCTCCTTCATGCCCTGGTACTCTTGGGTTCTTCCTGCTCTTGTTTACACTGAGATCTTCGATTGATTCCTAATATGGGTCCACTTTCCCTCATCCCACACGTTGGATGAAACCCAGCATCTTTAGACTCCTACTGGGCCTGGGCCCCTGGAGGAAGGAAAGATGCCACAGTTCCACGTGACATGCCTCCTCTCTGCTTCTGCCTGCCCAGGATGGGGAACCCCCTCGGCAGCGAGTCACTGGGACCTTGGTCCTTGCCGTATTCTCTGCTGTTCTTGGCTCCCTGCAGTTTGGCTACAACATTGGGGTCATCAATGCCCCCCAGAAGGTGAGGGGCTACAGTTGGCAGAGTGGGGTGCCCAGACAAGGTGGGGGGGAGTGGGTGAGCAGAGAGGGAAGAGTCTAGCAGCTAATCACTCCTTTGCTGTGCCCCCAGGTGATTGAACAGAGCTACAATGAGACCTGGCTGGGGAGGCAGGGGCCTGAGGGACCAAGCTCCATCCCACCAGGCACCCTCACCACCCTCTGGGCTCTCTCTGTGGCCATCTTCTCTGTGGGTGGCATGATCTCATCCTTCCTGATTGGCATCATCTCTCAGTGGCTGGGAAGGTATGGGGCTGGAGGGTGAGGGTGGAGGGACAGGAAGAGAGCCAGAGCATAGGTTCCTGGACTCTCACAGCCCCACTCTCTGTCTGCCAGGAAGAGGGCCATGCTGTTCAACAACGCCCTGGCAGTGCTGGGGGGCACCCTCATGGGCCTGGCCAAGGCAGCTGCCTCCTACGAGATGCTCATTCTTGGACGGTTCTTCATTGGCGCCTACTCAGGTACCCACAGGCACTGTGGCCCTGCGCAGGGCCTTGCTCTCCTTCACTAGACCTGGCCTTGGGGATGGCGGCGGGGGGGAGGTGGTGGGCAGCTGCCCTGAGAAGCTCTCTTCTTCCCTCTGCTCAGGGCTGACATCGGGGCTGGTACCCATGTACTTGGGGGAGATCGCCCCTACTCACCTGCGGGGCGCCCTGGGGACACTCAATCAACTGGCCATCGTCACTGGCATCCTAATCGCCCAGGTGACTGGGCCTGGCCTCCTGGGAGGTTGGGCAGGGGGTTGGGGCTCTGGGTACAAGCTGAACATCCTGCCCTCCCTCCCTGCCTTCTCCCACAGGTGCTAGGCTTGGAATCCATGCTGGGCACAGCCACCTTATGGCCACTCCTCCTGGGCATCACCGTGCTGCCTGCCCTCCTGCAGATGGTCCTGCTGCCCCTCTGCCCGGAAAGCCCCCGCTACCTCTACATCATCCGGAACCTGGAGGGGCCCGCCAGAAAGAGTGAGCTCCCGTGCCATCCTGCGGGCACCTGTGCCTCTCCCAGGCCCTCTGCCTGCCCTCTCAGGCCTGACCCCCCTCACTTCCAGGTCTGAAGCGCCTGACGGGCTGGGCCGACGTGTCTGAGGTGTTGGCTGAGCTGAAGGAGGAGAAGCGGAAGCTGGAGCGTGAGCGGCCCCTGTCCTTGCTCCAGCTCCTGGGCAGCCACACCCACCGGCAGCCCCTTGTCATCGCCATTGTGCTGCAGCTGAGTCAGCAGCTGTCAGGCATCAATGCGGTACGGACATCAATGCCGTGTGGACGCAGCCACCTCCAGGAGGGGCAGGGTTAGGGAATAGCCCCAGAGGAATGAAGAAGGGAGCAAGCCTCTGCTTCGTTAAAATTCAGGGTCATTCCAGCTTGGTGTGGCTTCAAGGGAGGAAGGAACATTCTTTTCATCACCTTTTCTTCTGGCCCACCTCTAGGTTTTCTATTATTCGACCAGCATCTTTGAGTCAGCAGGGGTAGAGAAACCAGCCTATGCCACCATCGGAGCCGGCGTGGTCAACACAGTCTTCACCTTAGTCTCGGTAACTGCTGGCGTCTGGAAGGGTCCCCACCGTTGGCTTCTGGACATACCTGGGTGTCCCAAAGATCCAACCCTTGGTTGACCCCAACCACCCAATCCCTCCCACATCCCAAGCCCTGAAGGCCGCTGGCAAGCCCTGACTCTCTCTGCAGGTGTTCTTGGTGGAACGGGCTGGGCGCCGGACCCTCCATCTCCTGGGCCTGGCAGGCATGTGTGGCTGCGCCATCTTGATGACTGTGGCTCTGCTTCTGCTGGTGAGGCCTGAGGAGAGGGAGGGGACCAGCCTCCCAACCCCAGGAAACTGCCCCAAGGGGCTCTGTGGACAGCCAGGGTCATTCCTCAACATACATGCCTTTGACCTTGGGCCCAGGCTGTGTGCCAAGACCATGCCCCTGAGGGACCCAGGCTGCATGCACTTCCTCCTGCTCTAGGACGCCGTAGCATTAGCCTGGCAGCCAGCGGGGAGAGCCCCTGTCAAACCTCAGGGACAGTAATTCCTAAGAACCCAGCTCTAGAATCATGAGGGAATCGACATAAGATCCTGAATCAGCACAGGGCAGCCAGCTGAATGTCAAATGCTTGAAGGCCTGTTCTAACCTAGGTGGCAGGTCCCCTGCCTGTGAATGGCTGGTAGGGTTGATGCCAGTTTCCTGGGTGGAGGGCAAAGGAAGATCCTGAAAGACCTGACCTGAGTTCTCCACCCTCTCTGCCCGGCCCCCAGGAGCGGGTTCCAGCCATGAGCTATGTCTCCATTGTGGCCATCTTTGGCTTCGTGGCCTTCTTTGAAATTGGCCCTGGCCCCATCCCCTGGTTCATCGTGGCCGAGCTCTTCAGCCAGGGACCCCGCCCAGCGGCCATGGCAGTGGCTGGGTTCTCCAACTGGACATGCAATTTCATCATTGGCATGGGTTTCCAGTATGTGGCGGTAGGTCCCCTGCCCCCGCCCCCATCTCCCACACAGTCAGCCAGAGGAGGGCAACACATCACTAGCCCAGATGCTTTCCACTCAGCATCCCCCCAGCCCGCCTCACCCATAGACTGCTGGTTGGGGGATCACTTTAGTGGACCACATGGGTTCTGAATACCACCTGCTCCACTAGAATCAAAGCAAAGAAGGGAACTGAGCTAGATGGAAAACAACAGAGCTGTCTTCAAAGCCAACTACTGGCATAACTTAGGAGTAAAATTACAAACTTTGTATTAATAGTGCAAATGGCCAGGAATCCACTGAGTGCAGTAACTCAGGATGGTAAGAGAGGGAGAAACCAGGAGAGATGGGGTTCAGAGAATTCTCTTTTCACTAAATTCTCCTGGTAATTTCCATTGCCCACCAAGGAGCCACCTGCTTCGTGCAGTGTCCCAGTTCCCTGTGAGGATCTTTGGCCCCAAGCCAGTCCTTTAGTCCTGGTTGCCCAAGGCCACCCGTTCCCTCCCCTCTGTCAACACCTCTTTCTCCACTTGTCCCAGGATGCTATGGGTCCCTACGTCTTTCTTCTATTTGCGGTCCTCCTGCTTGGCTTCTTCATCTTCACCTTCTTAAAAGTGCCTGAAACCCGTGGCAGGACGTTTGACCAGATCTCAGCCGTCTTCCGCCGGACACCTTCTCTTCTGGAGCAGGAAGTGAAACCCAGCACAGAACTGGAGTACTTAGGGCCGGATGAGAATGACTGAGGGTCCACACAGGGGTGGGAGAGCCAGTTCTCTCCACTTGCCCAGAGACCCCCCTCCTTTCCTCTGCAGCACTTTAACCCTCTCTTCCCCATTACTTCCAGGGCAGAGAAAACCCCTGCAGCCTGGTGGGGTTGGGAAGCTGGAGGGAAGGGTGGTCTGAGCACCCCCTCATTCCCCTCATGTGACCTCTTGGATTATTTGTGTTGTGGTTAGGCAGTGGCTGTGGGGTGGGTCAGTCTCCCCTCCATCCCCTCCTTCTTCAGTAGCCATCCCCACCCCACCTCAGCTCCAGAATACTTGTGCCCTGGCTAGTGAAGGGGGTTTACAGGGAGGAGAGACTCTAGGACTGACTTTCCGGTGGGGGTGAACCAAAGCCCAAGAGCAGGACAGGAGAAGAGAGATCCAGTTCCTGCCACCTTGGACTCCTCCCCTTCTGGCACTTCCTTGGAATTCTTGCCACAGACTCTGGGTGAAAGGGGAGGGGGTCTGTCTGTCCCCTCCAGGGCAAAGGACACACCCCCTTCCCAAGATTTAATCTCACTTCTCACACGGCAGGCTCAGTCCTCTTGCTCAGCCTTCCAGGCCGAGAGGGAACACACATCCATCCATGGCGAGAGGAAGGGACAGTGGGCTCCCCTCTAGACTCAGGGTTCTGGGCTCCACCCCCGTTGCTCCACAAGGCTGCCAGGTGGGAGCTCCGGCTCTTCCCTCCTCTCCCATCCTGGGAGGGTATTATACCCATGGGCTTTTGACCAACTAAGGGCAAGAGGGATTTGAAAGGCTGCCTGTAAACACTGGGCTGGGAGGAGCCTTCAGATATTTTTGTATGTTTGAAAAAGCAGGGGCAGGGAGAAAAAACTGAAGGTCTGTTGTACTAAATGTATATATAGAGAGATCCATATATAAAGTTACTGTATGAGATATGCATCCTGTCATGTGGAGGCACTCCAAGACGGGCTGAGACCCAGACCACAGCCTCCCCACCCCCGCCTCTTCTCCATCCTGCCTCAGTTCCAGGTCACAATCTTCTGGACTGGACGCTGTCACTCATGCCTCCACTTAAGAGCTGGGATCATTGCCTTTGTTAACAGTAAAAGCCTCAGTAAGTTGAAGCTGTAGGTGCCAGACCCTGCTCTTGGCAGTTTGTCCCATTTCACAGATGGGAAAAGTCAGTGTCCCAGGGATGAAGGCACTTCTGCAGAACTGCACAGCTAGAACTATGGGAACAAGGATCCGAGAGTAGGCCCTGCCCACCAACCCCTCTCCCTCCTGCCACCCTCAACAGTGCATTACCAACAAGGCTCCAAACAGAAAAGAGGCAGAGACCAAGACAACAGGAAAGCCCGTTTTTGTTTTTACTGGAGGCTCAGGTGGCACATGACAGTTCATAAAATGGCTTCAGAGGTAGGGGGAGCAGGGAAACAAAAAATAAACTGGGGTGGGAAAGAAAAACAACCAGGAGGAGGGAAGAGCTGGCTGGTTCCTTCTCAGCCTGATTTAGGGGAGGGAGTTGATGCCTCTGAACAATAAGGATGGATCCCTTCCTTCAACCCTTGGTAAGGGAGAGAGGAAAAAAAAAAAAGCAAAAGGCTGTTGCTTTGGCCCTCCTGAGTCTCAAGGAATGGGGGGAAAAGCCGGTGTTTTGATGTCATGAATTATGGGAAAGAGGGGAGGGAGGTGCTGGGTAAGATACAGGTCAGTTGGAAAAACTGGCAGATACCTGAGAGGAAGAGAGATGGAAAAAAGTCACACCAGCAACTTATCACCACCCAGCCCCACCCTCACCTCTTGGTACCCAGCCCTGGGCCTGCCATTCACCAGATGGTGGCTCTGGGTGTCCTTTGAGTTGGAATCACTCCAGTATGGTGGTCGGGGGATCCCCACTGTTGATGGGGGCTGAGGTCTACAGAGAACACGGGTGGTCGACTGAGACCCTCTTGTTCTTCAGGGCCCCCAGCTTCAACCTCTTGCACCTTTTCTCTTCCCGTTCCTCCCTCAGTTCCCATCCACAGGCTGGTGTTAGGGCTCCAGCAGAGCCGAGGGAGTCTACAAGGGGCGATGTGGGCTTCAACGGCTCTGCTGGGCTCTCCTGGTGGGTGGGTTGGGGAGTGGCTGCCAGCGGTGGACCCGGCAGTCCTGGCTCTTGGGTGTCAGGCTGCCTTGAAGCCAGGGTGAGTGGGGGCAGGGCCAGGAGAAGAGGGGACAAAGAGTGGGAAGGGAAAGGAAGACAGGAGTGGGGGAAGAAGGGACAGGGGGAAGTTGGCTGGCTCCAGGCTTTTCTTTCCTTCTCTGGCCCCCTACACGGACAGTCCCAGGTCCTCACCTCTGGGGCTGTGGACTGCCTGGGTCCCGGGGGCTGCTGCCGTCTCCGCTGGAAGTAGGGGCGGTTTCGTGGGCGCTGGGGCTCAGGTCGGGAGCCGTCCGTGGGGCCTTGGCTGGGCTTGGTTTCGCCATCCCCACCTTCTGTGGTGGGCTGCTGAGGTGGCCTGGGGCGGAAAGGCCTAGGGCAAGAAATGAGGACCCTGAAGGGACAGGAGCCCAGTGCAGATCACGTCCCTCCCTCCTAGGATCCCCCCAGCAGGGGGAGACTAGCTTGCCTTCCTGTCCCATCCTAGAGGTGCCTGCTAACCCTGAGCACCTGGGCAGTAATGGCTCAGTGGCCCAGCCCTCCTGACCTCTGGCTTCAGGCCCCTCCCCTTCCCATCCCCGGGTTCCCACACTGGCTGGTGAAAGGGAAGCCAGGGCCCAGGAAAGGGAGTCTCACCTTCGGTACCTGGGCCGGAATCTGGGTGGGGGTATCCGCTCATCCCCCTGCTGCTGGTCTCCCTCCAACGGGGCTGTCTCTTTGGGTTCTACCCCGTCTGTGCCCTGGGGACATGCAAAGGCCGGGGGGGGGAGCCTGGTGGCACCAGCTGCTTCGGTGTCCACAGCTCTTCCCAGCCCATCTTCCACCCTGCTTCCTCTGGGCTCCGGCCTCATTAACTCTCGCTCCTTCTCCAGGATGTGGGCAGCTGGTTCCCATGTTGCCAGTCCCCCTCACCTCTATGGGCTGCTGCTGGTTGGGGGGCCGAGGGCCTCGCACGAAGCGCCGTCGGTAGAAGAAGGGTGGTGGGCGCCGTCGTCTGGGCCGCTGCCCGGAGTCATCGGCATGCTCCCCTTCGCTGCCTGGCTCTGTTCCACCCGATGGAGTCTCTGCCACCATGGGTGGCGGGGCAGCTGGGCGGGGCCGGGGGATGAATCGGCGGAACCTGCGTCGGTTGGGGGCATAGCGGCTGCCCTTCACTGGCACCCCCCCAGGCCCAGTTACGTTAGCAGCTTCTGCGCCCTGGGGAGGAGGTGGGGAGGAACTGGTGAGAACCAGCTACCACAACAGATGCACCACTCTCCCAGTCTGGCTTGAGTCACTGTCTTCCATCCTTCCAGATAACTGCCCCCTCTCCAGCTCCTCTAACTTCTGGTTCTTTCCACCCTCCCCAGAGAAGCAGGGGCCAGTGGTGTTTGGACCCTTCTGGAAGGGGCCACATCTGCAACTGGTCCTTTTGAAATAGCTGCCACTGGACCGTCATGAGGCTTAGCCTGGAGGTGTGGTGGGGATGGAGAAACAGGGCTGGCAGCAGGGGAGCATCTCGTGGAAGGCTGATTCTGAGAGGAGAACATGGGCACAGGTGCCCCATGGAGAACAGACATGAACCTGTTGAACTGCAGAGAGAGCCCTGACTGTGACAGGGGTACCTTCTTTAGGACACCCTTGAAGCAGCCAGAGCCTTAAGGATGACAAGTTCTGCTCGAGAACATGGTCCCGGTCCCACGGCCTGTGCTACCCGGGCACAGCCTTGGGGGGAACCTCCAGGGCACCCTCCCCTGGTTTGGCGGGCTCTCCAACCGCAGCCCCCGAACCTTCTCTCCTTCCACGACATCGAACTCCACGGTCTCCCCATCCCCAACGCTGCGCAGAAACTTCCTGGGGTTGTTTCTCTTAATAGCTGTCTGGTTAAGGAAAGGCCAGGAGAAAGGTGAGAATGGCCAGGATCTCTCGCACCCCTGTGGGGCCCACCACCCACTTCCATTCTTTTCAAAATTTTACTTGTGAGCTGGGGCTGGAGTGTGAAGCAAGGAGAAGGCAAAGTTCAGCAGGGGAAAAGCCACAAACTAGGGGCCTTGGAACAACTGTGTAGTTACCATGGTCCCCAGGACTCACTCCCTCTTCCCCTGACCCCTCAGGGATTTCCAGAAGGGAAGCAAGAAACATGAACTCAAAAGCCAAACAAAAAGCCAATAGTCTTAAGTTGCAAAGTGGGTAACAGGTACTGTGTTTCTTACCTCAGTCCCACTGAGCGCGCTTTCCACCAAAGCAGTGGTTCTCAAACTGTGCAGGCATCACAATCACCTGGAGAGCTAGTTAAAACAGGCAACTGGCCCCGCCCCCAAGCCTGACTGATTGGCTAGGTCTGGGGTGGGCCTGAGAATCCAGATGTCAGGAGATGCTGCTGGTGCGGGGACCACACTTTGAGAACCACTGCGCCCAAGTAGCGCTAGCCTGTGTCCTTTCCCTCGGACACCGCCTGTGATTCGTTCCTGGGATGTTCACAGGTTCCAGAAGGGAGTGAGCCGTGCCGTGCCCAGAGGGCAACAAGCACATTTCTTAGAGAGACAACCCAACACAAGTGGGGCCAATGCAGTTAATACAGCACCTGTGGGATGGATAGTGAACTATTTCCTGGTGGGAGGTGAAAGCTGGAGAGCCAGAACTTGTGCTGCTAAGAGGACAGTGGCAAAGACCATCAGGGAGGGCAGGTTCCTCCCATCAGAAAGCCATCCCAGCTCTTACCTGGTGAACAAAGACATCCTCCTTGGTGTCGTTCCTGCAGGAGAGGATGGGGTGTTAGGTGATGATTTTGGTAAGGCACTCACCTCTGCTGAGGCCTCCCTAGCTGCCCATTCCCAAGACCTGTGGCCCCTTCCTCTCTACCTTCCATTGCTGCTTGGGGTTAAACAGGGCCCCCTGAAGCGGGTATGAAGAGCAGATCCCTAAAACCTCCATGAAAAACCTGGGCTTCATGAGGAAAGGGCTGCAGGGTCAGTAAAGGCACCTTGAAGGAGCTGGTTCAGCCTTTACCTGCGGACCTCTCCACCCTCTACCCCGGGGCACCTTAGAACCTGGTACTGCCAGCCAACAACCCCTGCTCCCCAACCCATGGGTGGAGAATTCCTCTCAGTCTCCTTCCTTCTGCAGTCAAGGAGGGAGTGAGTAGAGACAGGAGCAGAGGTGCAGAACACCTTTGAGGAGGGAAAACTGTGTCAAGAACTGGCTCTTCTCAGCCTGGGGTTAAATCCCAGGGTCAGTTCCCCTCTCAGTACACCAAGAGATCAAGGGTAAGAAAGAATATATTAGATCATTCTCTGTCACTACCTTGCCCATCACCCTAGTTTACCCTAGCACCCCAGTAGGGGGGTTGGTGTGAAGAGGTCTTCCCTCAGAACCTCCCAGGAGTCCTCAGTTTCCAGAATTAGAGAAGGACCCGTCCTTAGAACAAGTGTTCTGGCTTTAAAGCACTTGGATCTGCACAAAGGTCAGCCTGCTAAGAGGGAACTGAGGCCTCCCAGGAGGGCTAGCCCGGGCAGGGTGCCTGGACTCGGGAAGGGCCCGCTGGGGGAGACCTGACTCCGCTCAGAATCTGACACTATGGCCCCTCCCAGTTTTGGGGGTGTGGGGGTGCTGTAGAAGGAAAGCAGCAGCCTCAGGCTGGGCTGGTGCCTTCTTTCCCCAACCCTCACCAGACTCAGTCCCGTCAGGTGGGGGATTCAATGAGCTAACAGCTCTCTAAGGGAGATGAGTTATGAGAGTGCTATGTGTGCTGCCCGAAACAGGAAATGAGTGAGGATTCCGGCCGGAGGCACAGAGAGCAGGTACATACTGCCCCAAAGGCGGCGGCAAACTAAACCAGAAGGTGACACAGACCAGCTGCGAGGATCAGAGCCAGATTTGCCAACTTCCTAGATCATTAACCCTCTGCTGCCCTTGAAGATGTGGAGAAGGCTTCATCATGCCCACATCTGTGCTGTGGTTAAAGACTTTCAATCACCATCAGCTGGACATTGCAACCATGTGCCTTGCTGGGGTAGAGATGAGGCTGGGAAGGTGTCCAGTCCCATAGATCAGTTTGGAAGACACCCATTCCACCCCCTCCCTGGGTTCCTCAGATACCTGTTGATGAATCCGTAACCATTCCGCACGTTGAACCATTTGACAGTGCCCAGGACTTGGATTGCTGCCAGGCAGAGATGCAGTGAGGGCAGTAGGATAGGGGGAAGAGATGGAGTTGGACTCAGTTTTGGGACACTCCAAAATCTAACCAACCTATTATCTATTAAGCTAAACTTCACGCCAACCAGGTTTTACCCAGTAGCTCCAAGGCATTCTTACCCAATTCCACTAAATGCAACTGCCCATACAGCGGGGCTCAGGGTTTCAAACCTCTTCCGATTCTAAGGCATGTTCCTCACATCCTACAAATCTAGGCCCTTAACCTAGAAGCGGGTACTTACTTGGTCCACGAAGTTCCGCCCTCAGGTCATAACTGGGGTTTCTCTAGCCCTCCTATTTTAAGGGTCACTAGTGCACTTGCGTCCCGGGCTCAGATATTTACCTAATACTAGACCAAATCAACAAGATCGAGTCTCCTGCCCCGGGGGCGTGGTCAGAGCCTAGCTGGACCGGCCAGCCACTCCTTCTCACCCAGGAAGACACTGCAGAATTTCCCACCAGGTAAACTCACTAAGGTCCGCTGGTCCTTTGAGCCTCGAGCCATACCGGCCTTCGGCTTTCCGGACCCCGCCGGTCTCCACGATGCCCCTCCCCCAGCCCGTCGACCCCCCTCCCCCCGCCTCCCCCTTAGAGCCGCCCTGGCACGTGCCCCGCCCCTCACCCAGCACCGGCTTGTCCGCCTGACTCCGGGCCGGGGGCGCGGGGGTTCCCGAGGCCGCCGTCGCCAGGTTTCCAGGGGTGCGGGGGCCTGGCGCCGAGGGGGTCCCAACAGCTGGGCCCGAGGCCATTCCGACCCCGCCGCTGCCCGCCCCGCCGCCTGCTTTCTGTGGCTCCCCTGCGGGCACCGGGACCACCACCGCTACCACCCCTGCCGCCGTCGCGGGCACCGTCGCCGCGGGGGCTGCTGTCGCCACCACTGCCGCCTCCGCCTCGCTCATCCCACCGGGTCCAGTACCGGCCCCCGCCGCCACCACCACCACCTCCTCCTCCGCCGCCGCCGCCGCCGCCACCGCCCCGGCCCCTCCCCCTGGCTCGCGAACCCACCGCCCCGCTCGGTCCTCGCGCCCCGAGCCTAGCCTGCACGCCGGCAGCCGGCCCAGAACCGAGGCCAATCGTAGCCCGCAGCCGCGGCGCGTGCAGGCCCCGCCTCCCGACCACAGGCCAATCCTAGAGGAGCGACCCCAGGGCCCGCACGCCAGCCCCGCCTCCCGGACTTCGCGCGGAGGCTGAGGCCCCCGCCCTCAGCCTAGTAAGTACACCTGGGCCCCGCCCCGAGGCCATCACGTGACATCCCCAACCCAACCCATTGGCCGACGGCCGCTTTCCCCTCCCCCCTCCGCCCCTTTCCACCGGCCGCGGGAAATCAAACGGGCTGGTCGCGCCCCAACCGCCACCTGGCCTCTAGGCGAAGGGCGGGGCGAGGGCGCAGCTCCAAGGTTGCCCCTGACAACCCGGGCGGGGGCCTGAGCTCGTAACCTTGGTCCTGGCTGTGGGCGGCACGGCTCGCTTACACTCTGGAGACCACCTTTGCCCGCACACCGCCGGGTGTGGTTGCTTTCTCCCAGCCTGCCCGACAGTCTCCCTAGAGGATGCCCTGTACCCTGGTCTGTGGGATCAGCCCGCGGGGCCAACCAGACTTTCCCAGGTCACGGTTGCTCTCTCAGGCCGAGCACTCTCACACTTGTTGGGTTGTTTTTGACGTGTGATTTGCATACAGCAAAATGCACAATTCTTCGCTGAGTTTTGATAAACGCGTTCATCTATGCAATCAACACCCTAATCAAGGTGTTTTTCCTTGCTCTTGAACCCTTTCTGGGCAGGTCCAGACTCCTCACAAACGATCTTTTCCACCGGAGATCAGTTTCAGGATCCACAGTACTGGGTGCTTTGGACTCCGGCTGGGCCTCGCTCTCCAGCTCCCTGCCCTCTCCCTGGCAGCTCCATTTACCTTCTTTCTTTTATCCAACTAGTCACGCTCTTCAGACTCAAGCCGAAGTGACATAGTGACTACTATGTCTCTATAGGTGACTTCTTCAAGTATCATCTTATATATCACTCCTCACTATCACTTCATCCTTTACTTTTCTTATGGCATTTTTGGAAATAGAAATTGCTTATTTACATTATTCCTGCCCCCTCCTCCGAAACTCTAGACCAGTGAACTCCATGGCAAGAACTGTTTAGTTATGTTTGACGCCTGGAACAGTCTGGCACAACATAGGCGCTCAATATTTCTTGAGCAGATAAACAGTCCCCATTCCACAGATGGGGCTTCCCTCATAGCTCAGTTGGTAAAGAATCCGCCTGCAATGCAGGAGACTCCTTTTCGATTCCTAGGTCGGGAAGATCTGGAGAAGGGAAAGGCTACCCACTCCGGTATTCTGGCCTGGAGAATTCCTTGGACTGTAGAGTCCATGGGGGTCACAAAGAGTTGGACATGACTGAGAGACGTTCACTTTCATTCCACAGATGAGAAAACTGAGGCCCGGTGCGAGGTTTGCCCCGGGTTTCTTGGGAGCCCTGGTGTCAGGGCCTCAGAGTCACAATCTCCCACCCAGAAAGATGCCGCTCCAGAGATCTCTCCCGCCGAGGGCAGTCTCCTGACGCCAGCAGGACGGGTATTTTTAGCCGGGACAGCAAGCCCCAGGGCACCACACGTGCAGCCACGCGCTGCCCGGCCCCACGTGCGCTCCACCCGACCCCGCCCCCGCCAGGCAGGCGTCCCCTTTCCAGCTGCGGCCGCTGCTAATCCCGGTACCCGCGCGCCCTCTGCCTGCCGCTTCGGGAGGCAGCCTGCCCTGGCTTCCTCTCTGTCCTTCCAACTGCTACCCAGCCCGCCCCACCGCTCCAGCCCTTTCGTAGTTGAAGATTCTATTTGCCCAGGGCGTCGGGTCCGGAAAAACAGACAAGATGCGAAAACAACTAAATCAAGTCCAGAATGTAAAGGATACAGAAATGACCACCCTCTTTTAGACTATTAAGGACCGACTTACCTGTGTCCTCCCTGGCTTCCCTGGTGGAGGTAGTGGTAAAGAACCTGCCTGCCAATGCAAGAGAAGTAAGAGACGCGGGTTCAATACCTGAGTTGGGAAGATCTCCTGAAGAAGGGAATGTCAACCCATTACAGTATTCTTGCCGAGAGAATTCCATGGACAGAGGAGCCTGGCGGACTACAGTCCGCTTCAAGACTGAAGCAACTTAGAATGCACAGCCCGAGCTCCAGGAATAGGAGAAGCAGAAGACCAAGGCTGGGGGAACAAAAGAAAAACCACAGAAACGTGGGGAAGGTACAGAGGGAGCTCAGGTGTGACTGGTAACTAAGGTTAGAGGATGAGAGGAGGCTCACAGGAAGCGTGAGCCCTGTTGGTAGTAAAATTGAAAACGTCAGGAGACCAAGGGTGGGATGGTGCTACAGGAAAAAGACTTTTGGCAGACGAGGCATGAAACAATACTTAGACATGCAGCAGTTATAAACTCTCCTTTCCCTTGGATAAGAAGTAGCAGGTGCCACAGAGATTTACAAATTACTATCCCTGTTCAGTTGAAGGGTTTGTGCATGTAGTTGTCCTGTTATTTCATTACTTTTAACTGCTGTAGATAACAAGGGCTCCAGGTTTTCTCCTCTTTCTGTCCCTCTCTTTCTGTCATTCCCTGCCCACCTGCAATCTTGCCGATCTTGTTCACTGTTAATAAATAAAAACCCCCGCCTGCTCAACTCTTGCTCTGCATCTGTCCATCACCTTAACAGCAGACTTCCTGAGAAACAAGTCTTTACTGTCTCTACTTCCCCATCCTTCTTTCATACCCCACCAACCCAAACCTAGTTTCTGTCCCCAGCACTCCACTGAGACAGCTTTGGCAATGGTCCACAACCTCTTGCTGAGACATTCGGGACCTGGTTTGGGGTTCTCTTTCAACTCCAACCACAGAAGTATTCCTGCCAAAGCTTCCACAGCCTAACCTTCCCCCCATGCCCTCATACCTGTCTTCCTGTGCCTTGTTCTCCACCAGCCTCAATCTTTCCTGGACTGTCTTCTGCTCCCTACCTTCTGTAGTACATTTTATCCTTTTCTCTGATTTTGATGACTCTGCTACTGATGGTTCTTAAACCCTGTGTCTCCAGCCCTGTGTCTTTCCCACCTTCTTAGCAGACTCTGAGCCAGGCATCCTCTAGCCAACTGCACCTCAGGCTTCTGAAACCTAAGTCCTCATCCAGGTTCTTCTTTTCCCACTCCCATGCTGGTTTATGTCACCATTTATCCACAATCATTCCTTGGTAGCCATTCATTCTTTGTAAAACAGTTTCCCCTGGATGCCCAGGCTCAGCTCAGCAAAGGTGAAAATTTATGGTACCAAATTGAAATATTTGAATGATTTACAAGATACGGTTGCCTCTGTCTGGCTCCTAGAACCAAACACTCAGCAACTTTCCCCTCTGACTTTCTCCATGCAGCCCAAAACAAGGTCTGCTTCTTCTCCTCTCTTCTAATGCTTGCTCTCTTATTTCTCAGCTGCTACCGAGTGTTTCATACCTACAGCTCCTTCTCTCTTCCCCCATTTGCTCTTTAGCTAGTGTTAGCTCTGCCCTCTCCTTTTCCAGATTTTGCTAGCACTCTGCCAGATCCTTGACCTTTTCTCTACCCTCTCTCTACCTCCTGTCCTAGCTACTATATCTGATATTACTTCCTGCCTCCTTCTTGAAACCTCCTCCTTGTCTTGCTTGTTTTTTTTTTAAACCTAATTGCAGTAAGAGTTAATATCTATTGAGCACTTAGTATGTGCCACATGCTATGGTAAACACGTTCAATGTCCTCATTCATTTACTCCTTACAACAGCCCTGGGAAGTGGATACTAGTATAATTATGCCCATTTTCCAGATAAGGAAACAGAGGTGTGATGAAGTTAAGCAATCAGCCTAAAATCACACAGTTGTGGAACAAGCCAAGCTAAGAATCCAGTGCAGAGTAGCCCACCTCCAGAGCCCAGCTTCTAAGCTGTCAACCTCCTTCAACTATGCTGGGACTCCACTTTCACATCTTCCCTAACAATCCCTTGGCCCCACTTTCCCTCTAGTCCTTTCCATATGTCAGACTTTTCCTTCAAAACTAATTTTTTTAAGTTACTTTAAAAAATTGAATTGTAGTTGAATTGGGGCTTTACAGGTAGCTCAGTGGTAAAGAATCCACCTGCCAAGCAAGAGACAAGGGTTCCATCCCTGGGTTGAAAAGGTCCCTTGGAGAAGGAATTGGCAACCCACTCCAGTATCCTTGCCTGGAAAATCCCATGGACGGAGGAGCCTGGTGGACTACAGCCCATAGGGTTGCAAAGAGTTGGACGTGACTGAAGCAACTAATCAACAGCAACAACACAGTTGAATTACAATGCTGTGTTAATTACTACTGCCCAGCAAAGTGACTCAGTTATACATATATACACATTAGTTTTCATATTCTTTTCCATTATGGTTTATCACAGAATATTGAATATAGTTCCCTGTGCTGTTACAGTAGGGCCTTGTTGTTTATCCATTCTATATA
Organism: Capricornis sumatraensis; assembly: GCF_032405125.1. Taxonomy (NCBI): domain Eukaryota; kingdom Metazoa; phylum Chordata; class Mammalia; order Artiodactyla; family Bovidae; genus Capricornis; species Capricornis sumatraensis. Next base: position 77,349,861 of record NC_091076.1, read on the forward strand.
TTCCAGCCTTCAAAACTAACTTTCTTAAAAGGCTGTTTGTGTTACCCAGGCACTGCTTCCTCCCTTGGGGTGGCAGGTGTACATGAGGAAAGACACTGACATCTGCCCAGTTACTTAGTTCAAGGGGTACTTTCTTGCCTTTGTTCTTTCACCTCTGTCTGTGTGACAGGTGTGACTGGAGACCATCCCCTTCTTAGACTTCTCTGTGGGCTCCTCAGTCTTTTATTTGCCCCTTCCTAAATCCCAGAGTCCCTAGTTCTTCTGTCCTGGCTCTATAACCTTTGGAGAGCTTGTCCGCTCACACTGCTTCAGCGATCACCTGTTATAGGTCGAACTGTATTCCCCTAGAAAATATGTAGGAGCCCCAACCTCTGGTACCTGTGACTGTGACCTTATTTGTAAATAAGATCTTTGCAGATGAACTCAAATTAAGATGAGGTCATTGGGCTGCGCCCTAATTCAATATGACTGGTGTCCTTCTAAGAGGAAAGTACCATGTAAGGACAGACACATAGGGACATTGCTGTGTGATGATGGAGCAGAGGCGGAAATGTGGCAGCTGCAAGTCAAGGAGCCCCCGAGCTACCAGAAGCTGAAAGCGGCCAGGAAGGATCCTCTTTTCAAGACTTGGAAGAGAGCACAGCCTTGCCAGCATCTTGACTTCAGACTTCTGTCCTATGGAACTTTGAGAATATGTTTCTGTTGTTTTCAGTACCAAGTCTGTGACACTTTGTTACAGAAACCCTAGGAAACAGACAACCCAAACACAGATGCCTCCCATCCAGACCACCCTCTTCCTCAGCTTCCACAATACTAAACCTGTTCTCAAAGTTCCAGGGATTCCCTGTTTGAATTAACTTCACTGACATTTACTGAGTATCTTCCTCTGAACATGAGATGGGGAAGACGAGGGTGGGATCATCACAGTGCTCCTTAGCAACTCTGTGTATCTTCTAAAAATAGTTCAGGTGGGACTTCAGGTGGGACTAAAATAGTTCTGGTGGTCCAGTGGTTCGGACTCCATGTTTTCACTGCTGAGGGCCTGGGTTCAATCCTTGGTGGAGGAACTAAGATCCCACAAGCTGCACAGATTGGCCAATAAATAACCAAACATTGTTCCAGTGTTTTGCAATAAAATATGCATATTTATACTCAACCCCCGGTCAGGGAACTAGGATCCCACGTGCCTCGAGGTGTGGCAAAAAAAAACGAAAAGTGCTGAGGAAGTAGTGGTGAATTGGAAAGACTGATGCTGCAGCTGAAGCTCCAATGCTTTCGCCACCTGATGCAAAGAGCTGACTCACTGGAAAAGACCCTGATGCTGGGAAAGATTGAGGGCAGGAGGAGAAGGGGACGACAGAGGATGAGACGGTTGGATGGCATCACCAACCTGATGGACATGAGTTTGAGCAAACCCTGGGAGACAGTGAAGGACAGGGAAACCTGGCATGCTGTAGTCCACGGGTTCAAATAGAGCTGGACATGACTGAGTGACTGAACAACAAGATCTTCCCTGCCCTCACACAACTTACAGTCTAGTAAAGGAGGTAATAAGTCAACAGAGATACATGATAATAACAGATATAATAAAAGCCATGAAGGAAATGCACAGATTGATGTGATGGAGGAGAGGAGGATGTAGGGGAATAATCTAGAATTAGGCTCTCAGGAAGACACTGCTAGGAGTTGTGTTGCAGTTTATGCTGTAACCTGAAGGATGAGAAGAAGGCAACCAAATGTCGGGATTAGGGAAGAGAACTCCAGGCACATGAAAAAAAATTAGTGCAAAGGCCCTGAGGCAGAAAAGACTGGAAGAAAATAAGAACAAGAAGAATGACATAAGTAGGGCCAGACCAGCCAAAGCTTTGGAATCTGGATTTTATCCTAAGAATGATAGGAAGTCTTTGAAGGGTTTTAAAAGGGGGAGTGAGTGATATGGTCTGTTTTAGTTTTTCAATAAGCATTTTTTGGGGAGGCTGCTCCTCATGGCTTGTGGGATCTTAGTTACCTGACCAAGATTGAACCCACACCCTCACCAGTTAAAGCATGGAATCCTAACTACTGAAGACCACCAGGGAAATCCCCAATAAATTGTATCTTTTAAAGCAGTTTTAGGGACTTCCTGTGCAGGGGGTGCAGAACTAAAAATTCCACATACTTAGCAGTGTGACCAAAAATAAATAAATATGTAATTATATATACATATATTTGTGTGCTCAGTAGATCAGTCATGTCTGACTCTATTCGACCCCTTGGACTATAGCCCGCCAGGCTCCTCTGCCCATGGGATTTTCAAGGCAAGAATACTGCAATGGTTGCCATTTCCTTCTCCAGGGGATCTTCCTGACCCAGGGATCTAACCCACATCTCCTGCATCGCAAGGGGATTCTTTTACTACTGAGACATCAGGGAAGCCTATATATATATAAACAATGTTAGGTTTACAGCAAAATTAAAGAGACAACACAGGGATTTCTCATATACTCTCTGTCCCCAGGTACATACAACCTCCCTTACTTGATTTATGTTTAAAAAATACTACTTGGCTGGTTGCTTTGGGCGAAAAAAATTGGAGGGAGGCAGAGATGATACAGCCTGGATGAATGAGGATGGAGAGAAGTGACCAGTTTGAAGTATATTTTGAAAATAGTGTCTGCAGGGTTTGATGGTGGACTGGACGTGGGGGTGAGAGAAAAGAAATCAAGGAATCTAGGTTTTTAACTTGAATGTGGGTGGATGATGATGCTATTTATTTCCATGAAAAACCCTGAAAGAGGAACATAATCAGGAGTTTGGTTTGGAGCTTCTTTGAAACATCCAAGAAGAGAGCTCAGGCAGGCATTTGGAGGGATGGGTCTGTGGCTCAGGAGAAAGTTGGGACTGAAGTCAGGCATTTGGAGCCCTGCGCATAGATAGGAATTACGGCACAGGTCAGGCTGAGCTCCCTATGAAGTAAGTGCTGAGCTCCCTAAACTCATAGGTGAGGAGCTGGTCTCAGAGAGGCTAAGTGACTGGACCAAAGTGGTGCTGAAAACAACTTCTATGCACCAGCGCCAAATCGAGTCTCAGAGACAGACAAGAGTTTTGGGTGAAATAGAAAAGAATAGCTTTATTGCTTTGCCAGGCAAAGAGAGGCACACTGGACTCTTGCCTCTCAAAATTGTGTATCCAGACCCCAGGAAGAATTAATGAAGAGTTTTTATGGCAGTGGTTCAAGGGTAAGATATGGGTGTGTGTCCGCGCCTGGACTGCTTTCATCCTCTCTCAGGTGGTCTCTTAATCTTTTTTTTTTTTTCTTTTTGGTCTGGGATCTTAGTTCCCCAGCCAGGAACTGAACCCATACCCCCCAGCAGTGGAAACATGGAATATTAACCATTAGACCACCTGGAAGTCCTTGGTCTCCTAATCTTTTTTTTTTTAATGTGGACCACTTTTAAAGTCTTTATTGAATTTGTTACAATACTGCTTCTGTTTTATGTGTTTGGGTTTTTTGGCTGCAAGGCATATGGGATCTTAGCTTCCCGATCAGGGATAGAGCCTATGTCCCCTGCATTGGAAGATAAATTCTTAACCACTGGACTACCAGGCAAGTTCCTAAATTAATTTTTACTGGAGTATAGTTGCTTTACAATGTCTTGTTAGTTTCTGCTTGTAGAGCAAAGTGAATCAGCTATACATACACATATATCCCATCTTTTTTGGATTTCCTTCCCTTTCAGGTCACCACAGAGCACTGAGTAACATTCCCTGTGCTATATAGTAGTTCTCATCGTTGTTGTTCAATCGCTAAGTTTTGTCCGGACTCTAAAACCCCATGTACTGCAGCACACCAGGCTTCCCTGTCTTACAGTATCTCCTGGAGTTTCCTCAGACTCATGTCTGTCGCCCCCTTCTCCTCCTGCCCTCACTCTTTCCCAGCATCAGGGTCTTTTCCAGTGAGTTAGCTCTTTGTTTCAGTTGGCCAAAGTACTGGAGCTTCAGCTTCACCATCAGTCCTTCCAATAAATATTCAGGGTTGATTTCCTTTAGGATTGACTAGTTTGATCTTCTTGCTGCCCAAGGAACTCAAGAGTCTTCTCCAGCACAATTTGAAAGCATCAATTCTTTGGTGCTCAGCCTTCTTTATGGTCCAACTCTCACAACCATACGTGACTACTGGAAAAACCATGGCTTTGACTGTATGGACCTTTGTTGGCAAAGTGATGTTTCTGCTTTTTAATATGCTGTCTAGGTTTGTCCTAACTTTCTTTCCAGGGAGCAAGCATCTTTTAATTTCATGGCTGTGGTCACCATCTGCAGTGATTTCAGAGCCCAAGAAGATAAAATACATAGTCCTGTATTTATGTCAATCCCAATCTCCCAATTCATTCCACCCCTCTCCCCGCCTCCAACCTTGAGGTATTATTTTCTTGGGTCTAAATCCTTCAAGAAGGGCTCACACCCAGTCGATTTTGCTTTTCCCCACTCCTACTGAGCTCCCAGGCCGTCCCTCATCCTGTTGAAGATCAATCTTTCTCCAGGTTCCTTAGCTCCGGTGTCTCCCCACCAAAAGAACTGCCAGGCTTCCAGACTGGGTTTGTTCCCATCTTGGTGCTCTCTCAGCCCCCATTTACCCTGCCATCAGCCACACTGCTCTGCTCTGCAGCTGCCTGGTTACTGCTTCACTCTGGCCACAAAGTGGGCCTCAGTTTCCACCTGGAGAGTGAATGACTGAGCAAATGAATGATCACAGCTAATGCTCTAGAGTCATTTGTGATGATCTCACTGAGTTTCCTTCCTCTATGAGCTGGGTCCCTATTCCATCTCCAGCCCGATTCCCTACTTGCTTGGTCCAGTTTGTAAGAAACTTTCTGACTTCCCTCCCTAGCACCTGGGTTCTGCAAGACCTCTGGGAATGAAGGGTGGGGAGAATTTCTGGGCTTTTCTTTCAGGCCCAGAACCACTCCACTTTCATTCTTCTCCATCTCCACCCTCTTAGCTTCCAAAGAAGCAAGGTCAAAAATCACAAAATATCCCTCAGGCATCTTCTCAGAGTGATCTTCTTATCTCATACCAACTGCCACTCATAAACCCCTCAGTCACTGATACTGAACTGAGCCAAGGTTATATATCTGTTAATCTCCTCCTCCCAGTTGTGGAGCAGGGACCACACTGCTAAACTCACCACCCTTGTATCAGGAGTATCTGGCACTTAATGGACTCGTGAAGTCACTCAGTCGTGTCCGACTCTTTGCGACCCCATGGACTGTAGCCTGCCATGCTCCTCCATCCGTGGGATTCTCCAGGCAAGAATACTAGAGTGGGTTTCCATTTCCTTCTCCAGGAGATCTTCCCAACCCAGGGATCAAACTCGGGTCTCCTGCATTGCAGGCAGACGCTTTACCATCTGAGCCACCAGGGAAGCTCATTAACTGACTCAGTAACTGAATGAATGGATGAGTGAGCAAATGCAGTCAAGGTTTCTGCTCTGATCCCAGCAGCTGGGTGCTACAAAAGTGGGTCCAAGAACCCCTCACCACACACCCTCACCTTAGCATTACCCATTTGCTCATCCTCAAGCTTCATTTGGCATTCCAGATGGTACTAGTGGTAAAGAATCCACCTACCAATGCAGAAGACATAAGAGATGCAGTTTGGATCCTGGATTGGGAAGATTCCCTGGAAAAGGAAATGGCAACCTACTCCAGTATTCTTGCCTGGAGAATCCCATGGACAGAGGAGCCTGGCAGGCTACAGTCCATGGGGTCACACAGAGTTGGACACAACTGAAGTGACTTAGCACACATCCAAAGCTTCATTTGGTATGTATGACTTTCATGCAACCCTTGAAGGTAGAAGGGAAAATAGTCCCTGCCAAGGTCTTCTGATAAGGATAAATTCTCACTGTGAAACATTTGTACCACAGAAAACCCCCACCACTCCCCTGCCAGTTCTGACCTCGCTTTTCTTTGCATCTGGAAATTCCTTCCATCAGCCGACAATTTATCTTCACATGCAACACAGAATCTGTTCACTAGGTCCTGAGATGTATTTTTTAAAGGGCATAAAACAAAGGATGACGGAATACATGATTCATAGCAGTTGCCTCTGGTGTTGGGTTTGCGGTTAGTTTTTTTCTTATTCTTTTCTATAGCTTCCAAAATTTTTTCCACAATAGATTTGTATTTTTATAATAAAGGAAACTTAACAGTCTTTTTAACCATGTAAAACCATTCCTCTTGATACAACTGGAGACCTTTCCCTTCCAGGTAAAGGAAACGTGTTACAAAGCATAGCTGATCTGGGGACTTGCATGGTGGTCCAGTGGCTAAGACTTCGAATTCCCACTACAGGGGGCCTGGGTTAGATCCCTGGTCAGGGAAATAGCTCCCATGTGCCACAACTAAATCTAAAGACCAAAGATCTCATATGTCACAACTGAGACCCAGGGCACCCAAATAGATAAACAAATATTGAAAAAAAAGATGTCTTCAACCCCAGTCCTAGTCACCTTTCTAAGCCCAGCTTTGCTGTGAGACTAACGAGCGTGCACCATCTGGCTCTGAGCAAGAATTCTCCCCAAGAATCTCAGAATCCAAGAACCTTTAGTGGATTTCCCCATTCCTGTTTTACTACATTTATCCTCAGGAATGACTTGATTAATACACAGATTGAAGACATCTTTGACCTGCCTTTTGACCTCATCTTCCTCATTCAACTACCCACCAAATTCCGTCTATTAGATCTCCAAAAGTTCTCTGGTGCTCATCTTTTCCTCCCAGCCTCACCACCAATGCCTTGATCCAGACCTTTATTCTTGTCTGCTTGGGCTACTGCCAGAGGCCCTTCACTGGTCCCTTGCTTCCAGTCCAGCTCCATTGTTTCCCCTCAAACATAGTAACTTTAATTTTTCAGAGAAGTTATAAGGTTCACATCAAAACTGAGAGGCAGGTATAGAGATTTCCCATATATACATGCATATATACATGCATCGCCTCCCACATTATCAATATCTCCCGTTAGAGCAGCACACTTGTCGTGATTGACGAACATACATTGATACATCATTATCACCAAGTCCATAGTTTCCATTAGGTTCACTCTTGGTGTCATAAATTCTGTGAGTTTGGGTGAATTTATGATTGTATCTACCACAGTAGTATCATACAGAGTAGTTTCATTGCCCTAAAAATTCTGTGTGTACTGCCTTTTCATTTTGATCTGTCACACATGGCTGAGACGAGTTTCCTAGAGCACAGTGGCATCAGTGACTGGCATTGTCTCTCCAATACAGACAAAAAAAAAGTGTGCTCTTTTGCACAGATGCAAGACTCCATGGTCTTGTCCAGGTTTCCCTTCCCCGTCTACGTTTCGTTTACCAGTTCTGCCCTCCATGCCCAACCACTGACACAACTCTCTCTCTTCACTCGCACGTCTTCCTCCACACTCTTGCTCCCACAGTTCCCATTGTTTGGAATGCACTTTTCCTTTATTTCTACCTTCCCCCCCAAATTCCACCCATTTTTCAAAGTCCAATTATTTAAATACTTCTTACCCCAGGAACTCCTAGTCCAAACTCTCATTGCTTGTGGTCTGAACTACATGACAACTTTCCAAGGGCCTTCTAACCTCCAATCTCTCACCGTTTCAACCCACCTCTTAACACTGTTGCTGGACTATCTTGATCTAACACTATTTGAATACATCAGAGCTGCCTTCCCTATATTTTCCTTATGTGTGGTGTGCTGCTAAATGTTTAACAGCCAGCTCAGGGTAAAGGGTGGAGAAGGAAATGGCAACCCACTCCAATGTTCTTGCCTGGAGAATCCCAGGGATGGGGGAGCCTGGTGGGCTGCTGTCTATGGGGTCGCAAAGAGCTGGACACGACTGAAGTGACTTAGCAGCAGCAGCAGGGTAAAGGGACCCCGATCTGCAATATCTGCTAACTTCCATGGTGTAAATACTTCTGTAGTGCCAACTTTAAGTTACTAATAAGACTTTATTGAACTCAGAGTTAGTGGGAGGTGTGCACAGTTGGCTCTCATATGCCTATATAACAGTTTCCCTGGTAAATGGTAAAGAATCCACCTGCCAGCGCGGGAGACATGGATTCAATCCTTGGATCAGGAAGATCCCCTGGAGAAGGAAATAGCAACCCACTCCAGTATTCTTGCTGGGAAAATTCCATGGACGGAGGAGCCCGGTGGGCTACAGTCCACGGCGCTGCAAAAGAATTGGCCATGACTTGGTGACTAAAGACACATGCCTATATAATCAACCTTCACCACACCATTGGTTCCCATTTAAAACTCTTCATTGACATTCTTTAAAATACTCTTTGTACTATACTTGCAGCTCTTTGTAAATCTGAAATTATTTCAAAATAGAACTTTTAAAAAGCTTACCAAAAATGTCTACCAGAACAGATTTAGACTCATTTGACAAACTTCTTTCTCAGCAAAATGTGGGTACTCTCTAAACTGTTACCCTCTGAGAAAGGAATGAGGAAATAATGAATGCAATTAATTGCCAAGACATCCTCCAAAGCCAATGAAAGTCTATAGAGGGAATTCCTTTGCAGTCAAGTGGTTAGGACTCTGCCCTCTCACTGCCGAGGACCTTGGGTTCAATCCCTGGTAGGGAACTAAAATTCCACAAGCCCTGCAGTGAGGCAAAAAAAAAGAAAAAAAAAAGTCTATATAAGGGTAACTGGAGAGTTTTTCAAGAATATTTGAATTCTAAACTCAGTGAGTGGGTGTAATCATAAGAAAGTGAGAAAGGAATGTGAATGTCATTAAGACAAGACAGAATCTGACCAATTGTATTTTGAATCAGTTCTCAAAATCAGTTCTTGTCTTCTGTGTGGACTGAAGACAATACTCAGTGTGCCAATCAGGAAAAAAAAAAAAGGCCAGAAAGATTGTCTAATAATTTTCAGGGCAGTTTCAATCCAGGATTATTACTATTCCAGGATTCTTTCCGAAGGTAAGGCAGGTAGGCCTCTTTTACACTGAAGACAAATGCACTATGCTCTTAGAGCTGTCATGAAGTAAGTGCAGTTAATTCCTTTACTTTGATTTCAAGATTCCTTGAGTAGGTTTCTTCTTTCCACTTATATTTTCTTACAGACAGGATGAACAGATGGATCAGCCAACACAGATGTTCTGTTCTTCTTGACCAATTCAATTCATTTAGAAAGAAGTTGATATGCCATTTCTTTGTCAATTTTTTGTGAGTTCACTTGGTTTCAGTCAGGTGTACCTTCACTCAACGTTAAATTTACAATGTACCAAATATTTGCCAGGCACAGTTCTAGGAGCTGGGGGCACAATGGTAAACAAAATCAGTCAGACTCCTGTCCTTATATATGTTATATTCTAATGGAGAAGACCAGACATTAATAAAGTAATCACACAAATAAATGGATTTGTGGGAACCAACAATCTGGGGTAAATGCTCTAATGTTTGCTCTGAGAATATATAACAGTAAGTTGGCTTAGTCTGGTAGGTCAGGAAAGTGCTCCCTAAAGAAGTGACTTGATTGGCAAAATGAAATGCTGGGGCTTACAAAGCAGAGGACTGTACCCTGGGCTGTGGTAATTCCATAGATGCAATGCCAGCATGGTCTCCCAGATACCGATTGTCTCATTGCTTTACAATACTGTGCAATATTCTGCCCTTCCCTTTCTTTGAGTGTGTATGTCTTAGCCTTCCATCAAAATTATTTGTGCCCCTTCTTTTTTGAATGGGAATTCTTGGGAGCTGTCATCACTCAGCCCCTTTTAAAATCATGGAGCTTGTGACTTAGGTCATCTAGAACTCTTCTCAGAGAAGTAAACCAATTAAGAACAAAGATGACATTACATTTTTGTTTTTTTTGGCCACCCTGTGCAGCTTGTGGGAATCTTAGTTTCCTGACCAGGGATCAAACCTGAATAGCCAGGGAATTCCTAACAGTACATTTTTGTTTTTTTAAAATAATTTTGTATATTAATTTAAAGTATTTATTTTTGGTGGTGTTGGGTCTTTGTTGCTCCTTGGGCTTTCTCTAGTTGCAGTGAGAGGGGACTGTTTTTTGCTGTGGTGTGTGGGCTTATTGCAGTGTCTTCCCTTATGGTGGAGCAGGCTCTAGAGCGGGGAGGCTTCAGTAATTGCAGCACACTGGCTCAGTAGTTGTGGTGCCCTGGCTTAGTTGCCCCACAGCACGTGGGATCTTCCTGGACCAGGGATCAAACCCATGTCTCCTATATTGGCAGGCAGATTCTTTACCACTGAGCCACCAGGGAAGCCCCCGAACAATACATTTTTAAAGTAACAGCTTTATCAAGATGTAATTCACATACCATACTATTTAATTATATAAAGTGCACAATTCAACTTTTTTCAATATCTGAAGAGGGCAAGCATCACTCCAATTTTAGAACATTTTCATCTCACCAAAAGACACCCTCTGCTCCTTTGCTTATAGTCATTAGTAATCTCTCTCCATGTCTTCATTTCCCCCTAGGCACCAGGCAACCACAATCTATCAAATTTTGTCTCTATGGATTTGCCTATTCTGGGCATTTCATGTAAATGGAATAATACATTACTGTATGTGGTCTTTTGTGACTTTTATTTAGCATACGTTTCATAGTTATGCCATGTTGCAGTGTGTACCCAGTACATCATTCCTTTTTTTTCCCCTCTTTAAAAATATTTTAATTTATTTTTGAATACTCTGGGTCTTCGTTGTTGCACACAGGCTTTCTCTAGTTGTGATGAGCAGGGGCTACTCTTCATTGTGGCCTGTGAGCTTCTCTAGGCAAGTGGGCTTGCACAGGCTCTAGGCAAGTGGGCTTCACTAGTTGCAGCAGGCAGGCTCAGTAGTTAAGGAGTACAGGCTTTATTTGCTCCTCAGTATGTGGAATCTTCCTGGACCAGGAATGACCCTGTGTCCCATGCATTCGCAGGTGGATTCTTATCCCTGTATCACCATGGAAGTCCTTCATTCTTTTTTATTGTTGAATAATATTTCATTGTATGGATATACCATATTTTATTCATTCCTTCATCAGTTGATGAACTTTGAGTAGTTTCTACTTTTTGGCTATTATGAACATCTGTGTACAAGAGTTTTAAAACTGAGGTGAATTCACGTTTTTAAATAAACAGCTCAGTGGTGTTCACTGCATTCAAATTCACGGGTTGTACAGCCACCACCTCTATCTAATTCCAAAGGACTTCATCTTTCTAAAACCCCATGACCATTAAGCCGTTACTGACCACCAGTCTGCTTTTTGTTTCTTTGAATTTGCCTATTCTGCATATCTCACATCAGTGGAATCATATGTGACGCTTTTGTTTGGCTTCTTTTACTTGTAACATCTTCAAAGTTCATCTGGTTATAGCATGCATTTATACTTCATTCTTTTGTGTGATTAATATTCTATTACATGTATACACCACAGTTTGTTTATTCACTCATCTGTTGATGAATATTTGCGTTGTTTCCACCTTTTTACTACTACTGAATAGCGCTAAGTACTTTCCTGCAATGATTTGAGTAACTTGTTCTTAATTTGGGGGTAATATACCTAGGAGTGGAATTCTTGGGTCATATGGACATCTTTGAGAAGAGCAGGAATAGGACTTTTAAACAACGCATCCAGGAAATGTTTTTTTCTCAAAGAAAATGGCAGAAATTTCAGAAAATTGAGTGGGAGGATTTGGGGGTGATGGTACAATGTGCTACGTAAATGTATTAATTCAAGCTAGTGTTCGTAGTGCACATCTACCGTGTCACATCTTAAACAGGAACCAAATTCAGGATTGTTGGATTCCAAGCCCAGCTATTTAGTTGGTTGTCTTGTTCCACAATACTGTCCACCAGTCTACGGAAGCAAACAAGGTAGCCACGAAGGTAGTGCTGAAAACCTAGAAACTAGGCAATGGCACCCCACTCCAGTACTCTTGCCTGGAAAACCCCATGGGCGGAGGAGTCTGGTAGGCTGCAGTCCATGGGGTCGCGAAGAGTCGGACATGACTGAGCGACTTCACTTTCTCTTTTCACCTTCATGCATTGGAGAAGGAGATGGCAGCCCACTGCAGTGTTCTTGCCTGGAGAATCCCAGGGACGGGGGAGCCTGGTGGGCTGCCGTCTGTGGGGGTCGCACAGAGTCGGACACGACTGAAGCGACTTAGCAGCAGCAGCAGCAGCAGAGGTAGACGACTACAAATTTTCAAGAAAAGCAGCAGCTTTCTTCCCTACAACGAAGACCAGGGAAATTCATTGAGAGTTTCTGGTTTCATGGTCACCTCTTATGAAAGGGAACATCAGTGGAATTCGATATACCACACTTTATAGAGAATTCTTTTCTAAGGGTGTGTGTGTGCGCGTGAGAGTCGCTCAGTCGTGTCCGACTCTTTGCGACCCCATGGACTATATAGCCTGCTAGGCTCCTCTGTCTATGGAATTCTCCAGGCAACAATACTAGAGTGGGTTACCATTTCCTTCTCCATTTTCTCAGGGTGCTCGTAGAGAATTGTTTGGAGACCGCAGAGGACAGCTAAGGGAAAAGAGAAATACCATGTAAATCTTACTCCACGATTCAGTAGAATTGCCTCTATGGAAGCCATAGGGACCAATACGGTCTAAGAATTTGAACAAGATGGTGGCTGGGACGGGACCGCTCTATCTTTCCGGGTGAAACTCTATGGCAGAGTAGAGGCGCACAGTTTTAGAGAAGTGAAGCTGAGATGGGTGGTAACTCGATCACACTAGCGCGCGGGGAAGAGTGAAGCGGGAAGAGCTCTCTCGCGCATGTCTGGAACGGGGGAGCAGGGGGAGAGGGATGGGTTTTGCGACAAGGGGCCCACCCCACAGTACAAGTTTTCTGAAACGTGTGAGTCTTTCAAGTCCAGCTAAAGTCGAGGTGGGGCATTTCCGAAGACGCATGCGTTCTAGACAAGACCAGCAATACAGTGGCGTGGTCTTTTCAACGCCTGGCGTACAGACGACGTCTGAGGTGGAAGGGGCGTTCAGCATTCCCAACACGCATGCGCCTTGAGGCCGAGGCGTTTCCTTCAGAGGGTGTGGAGTGTAGGACTCTTTATCGCGCAGGCGCAAGGATTGTCCGGTAGGGCTGGTGGTCTAACACGGGGAGGGCAGAGGAGGTTGAAGGGATTAAAAAACCGGATGCGCCTGCGCGTTGCCTACTGGTGGGACGAACTTAGGCTTTGTGAGGGGCGGGTTCACGTATGCGCGTCACTGGATGGGTAGGTGGGAGGGAGGGTGGAGAGCAGGGAGTATCTGTGCGCTTGCGCAGTGCGGGGGTGGAGGGCGGAGGGGATAGATAGCACGCTTGCGCGGCTGTCACAGGGCTGCTTGGTTGGTCAGTGGGGAGTCGGCGCCTGCGTACTAAGACCCGTGTGCAGCAGCGGCGGCGGCGGTAGAGGCGGCGGCGGCGGCGGCGGCGGCGGTAGAGGCGGCGGCAGTGGGCTCGGAGGCAGCGGTTGGGCTCGCGGCGAGCGGACGGGGTCGAGTCAGTGCGTTCGCGCGAGGTGAGAGCGGGCAGGGCGCGCGTGCGCGAAACCTTGACTTGGGCCTGGGAGTGGAGATGGAACTGCGCGAGGGTCGGGGAGGGGGCAGAGGGGAGCTGCGGCTCCGCCGCACGGGGTTCTGTCTGCGAGCCGCGCGAGGTGCGGAGAGACATGGGCGCGCGACCCGGTTGGCGCGCGAGGTGACGGTTGGGGCTGGCCGGGTGACGTTGGAGCGACGCAGGGCGGGGGACGGCGAGCCGCGAGGCCGCCACGCGGGAGAGGCCGCCGGGCGGCCACGCCAGGGCGAGAGCTGGGGGCAAGATCGGCCCGCCGGGGCAAGGGTACCTGCGCCGTTGTGAACCGGGAGCCGCGAGGCCACGTGAGGTGGGGGAGGGGGCTGTTCGGTGAGAGGGCATGGGGGGTGGTGGCGGCTGGCGGGGGGAGGGGAGGCGGCGTGGCTCCGGCCTGGCGAGGCCTTTGAGGAGGGGGCAGGCTGCAGTACCGGAAGTGGCCCCCACGGGAGGCTGCCCTCGGGGTCGGAGACCGCATGGCCGAACGTGGACGGGGGCCGCATGGCAGCGCGGGGACCCCTCCCCCCAGGTCCCGGCCACCGGAAGCCCCGGGCGGCCACATGGTGGGCGGGAGCCGGCAACCCCCAGCGCGGAGAGAGCTGGTCTTCGCGGGCGCCTAAGGGAGCTTGGAATTTTGAGGAGTGGGAGAGCCCGGAGCCCCGGATCCGGATCACCTCGGAGAGCCCGCTGTGGGCATATGTTACGGCTCCCCCCACCTCATGGATCTTTGGAGCTTTCCCCCTAGCCCTCCTGTGAAGTGAGGCGGCCAGCCAGGTGTAAGTGGCGCTCGTCCGTGCTGGGAGGCCAGAGAAATGGGGAAACCGAGGGCGATTGGACAGGAGCCCAACTCTTCTCGGAGGTTGCCGACGGCGCCTTAAAGTCCCGGGCAGATGAGTTACCCGCTGTGATAGGTGCTCTTCACCTTGTCACTGTCTTTGTCGTGGTGTCGGACCTGAGAGTGCCTGGTTTTAGGGTCCTTAACTCTGCTAGCCTAGTATAATTTATACTACTCACTACTACCAGCCTTTTGCTTTCATTTTATTGTCAACCACTCCCCACTCCCCCACTTTCTACTGACTGTACAGGCCGGGCCTGAAAAGCCGACAGGACTGATGCATCCTGGGAAAAGTGGGAGGGCCCTTGAGGAGAGGCTGGGTTCCTGGGTTCCCTTCGGGAAACCAGAGGTGTTTGGCAGGGAGATCAGTTAGGAAACAACTTTGCTTTCTCCCTCTCTGCTGCATCTGCAAATGCATGTTGGAGAGGCGGGAATCCCCCAAAGCGGCCTTGTGGTTTCCTGTACCAATGACGGGCTCTCGTGTGGATAGAGTGGGGGGGGTGTAACAGAGACGGGTGGGGCTCCCAGTCCTCCGGTCTCCACCCCCTCCCCCCCACATTAGCCCCGCCTTTTTGCTGGCTCATAGCTGCTCACCTAATTATAGCCTTGGTTATGTGTGGGGAACAGGGGTGGTTGGTTTCAGTGGCAAGTAACACCTGAGTCCTCCCTCGACCAAGAATTAGGCCTTTGCCCATATCAGAGATTTGGGATCCTAAATTCCTGGAGCTTTTGATATTTCAAGCCACCCTTTTAGCTTTCATTTGGGGTGGGGATCCAGCTTATCTCCACTGCCACACACACCAGTTCTTCGGTATTTTTGATCTAATCAGCATTTAGTCTAGAAGCTATTTTACGTGGGTAAAGGGATAAAGTGCTAGGGGAAAAAATGAAGCAACGTTTCTAGAGTGGAGTGGGATGGATTGGAGACCCTGTTAATTCTTTCCTCACTGACCCTAGCTCTCTTTTTGACTCTAGTTGGAATCGTAGCCTCTTAAAATGGCAGATGATTTGGACTTCGAGACAGGAGATGCAGGGGCCTCAGCCACCTTCCCGATGCAGTGCTCAGCATTACGTAAGAATGGCTTCGTGGTGCTCAAAGGCCGGCCATGTAAGATTGTGGAGATGTCAACTTCTAAGACTGGCAAGCATGGCCATGCCAAGGTTAGAATTTCATTTCTGTACCTTGCCTTCCCCACCTGCTGTCGTCAGTGCTAGCTCTCTGTCTTAGCTCTTGTATTACTTATTACCATTTGGCTCCTGGTGGTCAGTACTCAGCCCTGGACACCTTTTTCAATTATTGCACCAGCCTTCCGCTTCCTCCTCAGTTACCCTCCTGTGCCCCAGCATCCTTGGAGCCCCTTCCTTTTTCCATTTTTGTGTGTCTCCAATTTTTCTTCATGGTCCTCTATGCTCTGGCTGTTCAGTTGCTCTGTTCTTTTTCCTGGCCTTTGTTTTTTGTATTTGTTTCTCTGTTTGAGTCTTTGTAGGTGCTCTTTGTTCCCATGACTTTGCCCATGTTTTCTTCAATCCTAACATAAAATGCACCCCTCCCCTGGCAGGGCACCAGTGCACATCTCTGCACCTCTGTACATCATTGCTCCACTCTCCAGTTCCAGCTTTCCCATCACATCTCTGATGCAAGGTCAGAGTGCCTCTACCTGCCCCCTCTTCTTGGAGCCTGCTTGCTTACTTGGTCAACATTTTCCTTACAGCTTTCCTTGTAACTTCAGACTCCCCACCTCCCCCCCACCCAAAACTTCAACCTGATTCATCTTTGAATTTCCTCTGCTTTTGTTCCTCACTTTTTCTGTCTTCTATTGACTTGGCATTCATCATGGGTTATCCCCAAATGTCTAGATCATTCTCTGTTCTTTCCAGTTTCCTTAATTCCTATATGTGTAGTTCTGCTCCCTCTCAACTCCTTTTTATTTTCAGTTCTTATTCTTGTTTTCTGAATTCTTTTCTACCTTCCAAGTTCTCGGCCTTTTATGCTCATGTCAATAAAAGTTCTTGTAAACTTTTACCTAGGTTCCTCCTACTCCCGTAGAATCTTGGTCTCTTGTTAATGTTTTGATAGCTTGAGGTAACTGACTGCTCCAAGGCTGCCCTACAACC
This sequence comes from Capricornis sumatraensis, assembly GCF_032405125.1. Lineage (NCBI taxonomy): Eukaryota > Metazoa > Chordata > Mammalia > Artiodactyla > Bovidae > Capricornis > Capricornis sumatraensis. The sequence continues at coordinate 77,366,382 of NC_091076.1, forward strand.
TTACCTGTGTGGTCAGCTACGATTTCAGTGGTGGTCTTTTGGCCTCAGGCTCTTTTTAGAGCCCTTCAGTGAGCCTTTTAGTGTTTTCCTTTTTGAGTTGATTGGTTCAATTCCAACTCTTCTTTGTCCTGACAACCTAGTGGGACTTCCCCCCACGAGCCAGGGATCTCCTCCATCCTAGAGCATACTTGGATTTCTTTGATGTGATGTAGGTCCATCTGGTTGGTATTGACATCTTCACTGGGAAGAAATACGAAGATATCTGCCCGTCAACTCATAATATGGATGTCCCCAACATCAAAAGGAACGATTTTCAGGTATGTAGGTGGGTTAGTAGTAATAGTCTGGGGGGGTGGGCAGTAGAAGTTGAGACTGACCAAAGACCTTGTGCTGAGAGAAGGGAGATGGGCAAGAGAGGGTATTTGGTGTTAGCTGTTTGCCGCCCTAGTTTGCCCATCACTCCCTTCATTCTCAGGCTACTTGTGCCCATCTTCAGCTTTCTTCTCTATCTGCCCCTAGCTGATTGGCATCCAGGATGGGTACCTATCACTGCTCCAAGACAGCGGGGAGGTGCGAGAGGACCTCCGTCTGCCTGAGGGAGACCTTGGCAAGGAGATTGAGCAGAAATACGACTGTGGAGAAGAGATCCTGGTATGGTGCTCCTAACTTTGTACCCAGCTTTGTTCTTTGTGCTTCTTCCCCTGCTTTGCACTCAACACATGACTCCCCTTCCCTGTGCTCTCCCAGATCACGGTGCTGTCCGCCATGACAGAGGAGGCGGCTGTTGCAATCAAGGCCATGGCAAAATAACTGGCTCCCAGGTGAGTGTGACTCCCCCCTTTCACACACTTTATTTCCATCAAAGAGCTAGATTAGTCTTAATGGCTTACTTTCTGCCCCCTAGCATGGTCCTGCCCCCTCACCCTTTTTCCCTGTGAAGGTTTACCCTGTCTTACCTGGTTTCTCTCTCCTACCCAGGGTGGCTGTGATGGCAGCAGTGATCCTCCAGCCTGCAGAGGCCCCCTCCCCCAGCCTGGCCCAGCTCTGGCCTGGCCCTTGGCTGGACTCCTCCTACACGATTTATTTGACGTTTTATTTTGGTTTCCCCTACCCCTTCAATCTGTCGGGGAGCCCCTGCCCTTCACCCTGCTCCCTTGGCCAGGAGTGAGTGCACCATGGCCTTGGTGAAGCTGCCCTCCTCTTCTCCCCTCGCACTACAACCCTGGTGGGGGAGACGGGGTGGGTGCTGCTTGTGGTTTAGTTTGTTTTTTTTTTTTAAATTCAATTCAATCTGGAATCAGAAAGCTGTGGATTCTGGCAAATGGTCCTTGTGCCCTTCCCCAACTCTTACTTAATCTGACCCCTTATTTCCTCCATAGCCCTCTATCCCAAGCACCACCCCCACAGACTGGGGACCAGCCCCCTCCCCTGCCTATGTCTCTCCCCATCTAAAAATGGGGAGGGAAGAGGAGGAGAGGGGAGGGGACATGCCCCCTCCTCAGGCATCTGGGAGGGCCCTGCTCCCATGGGCTTCATCCTTTCCTGCGGGCTCTCTCCCCGACACATTTGTTAAAATCAAACCTGAATAAAACTACAAGTTTAATATGAAGTCCCCAACTCAGCTGCTTTTTCGAATTAAATGGGTATTTATTTGGAAATCTGAAGAGTACAGGTTGAATGAACTCTGCTGCTGAGTTCATTACAACCAACCCTGCTGTCACCCTGTGATTCCTGCCAGCCACTGCCCACCCTCTTAAACAGTCCAGTGGGAGGCAACACAGACAGCAGCCAGGGGCAGTGGCAGGTAGATTTTATTGGCCTGGTACTGGGGCAGGGGTTGGGGTCAAGGCTGAAGATAAATCTGATGGTCACTTGTGGTAGAATCGTGGATTCTGGCTGTGCTGGATGAAGGGGAGCCGAGGGCCAGGCTGGCTGGTGGTTGCAAAGCCCGACTGGCAGTGGTGATGAAAGGAGGGCCTTGTCAGTGTGCACACCCTCCTGTCTACTCCACACCAGAGAGCCACCCCAGGGAGGGGAAGGGAAAACGGTGCAATGCAGGGATTCTGAGGGACCCGATCACCACCCTTACCTTTCCTGCTGGTTGCATCTGCACAGGGAGCTGGGGTGAAGCCAGGAGTCCAGGGGCAGGATGCAGAGCTTGGGGATGCATGGGACGCAGGGAGGACTGCAGAGAACAGTGTCAGCAACTGAGGCAGCCTGAGGTTCCCCTTAGCATAGGCAGCCCTTGACTTTGCAAGGTTCTACTCACTGATTCAGAGAAGCCAGTCTGCTGGTTAGCGTGTTCCATCTGCTTTTGTAAGGACAGGGCACCACCAGGCTGGAGAAACCCTAGGCAGGGAAGGAAGAGTGTGAAGTGAATAGAGAAGGGGGAAAGGAGGAAGATAGGACGCATGGAACTGGGCCCCAGCGTGGGGTGTTCCCATCACCTGTCTGAGTGGGCTGAAAGTGGCTGTGCACGGCATAGGGCTGTGGCTGTGGCTGAGACAAGTACTGCACTGCAGGAAACGCGGAAGGTGCTGAGGAAGGCAGGAGACCATTAGAACTTCCTTGTAGCCTGTTCAACACTCCTCCCTTTGGGTCTTGAGGAAAACTCCTCTTCCCACCTCACCTCTGAGCTGCTGACTAGGACTGTAGGCAGGCTGCGTGGGTCCATAGTGAGGTGGGGGTTGAGCAGCTCCATAGGCGCCACCCGGACTACCTTGGAATTGCCCATGCTCCGGGGTCCCTGCGAAAGCAGCTGCTGAGCCCACGTAGTGCCGGGTCTAAGAAGGAAGGATGAGAACTCACTGCCTGTAAACTCCATGAAGCAGAAATTCAAGTGACAGCACCCCCATTCCCCCTATTCAGATGTAGACACACTCAAGACTTGAGTGCTGGCTGGTGAAGATGCTAGGGTCTGGGTGGAAGTAGGAAAAAAAAATTCAGCCTAGACACCCAATTTTCCTGCTCTTACCGTAAGTACTTGGGGTCCAAACATCTGTTTGGCTCTGTCAGCTGCCATGAGGGTGCCTGGGCGATTGTGTCCTCCAGGGCTCCCTAGAGAGGGAGAGGGGTGCTTCATGATGTTGCAACTCCCAGGAGGGCCCATTCTGACCAGTAGTTTCTTAATCCTCACCCTGCATGCTGAGGAGGTGAGTTCCAGTGTGAACGGTCAGGCCTTGCTGGTATGCTGCTGATGTCAGAGTGGTCAGGTCACTGGAGTGAAAGGAAAGCGGGTCAAAGACAAGTCTGTCGTGTCTCCACCCCCACACACTTCCCTTCCCATTTGCCATTAAACACTGATCTTTTGTTACCTGATCCCTGTTACACTTTGGCCTCGATTTTATTTTTAGTTCTTTAATCTCACCTCTGCTCTTTTCGCCTCCGTTTTTCTTCCTCATGTAAAACTTTCTTGAGCTGCAGGAAAAGCTGATGCTTCTCTTCCTGTAGAGCTAAAAGCTTCTCCTGCAACTTCAGGATCTGGGGAGGGGAGAGAAGATGAAAGCAGGAGAGCCAAGAGAAGAAAGAAGTGGGAGATGGAGGGACTGCTTACTTGTTCCTTGGTCTCCTCTAGTGACATTCTCTCTTCCATCTCCTTTTTCTTCCTTCTCTCCTGCTCTTCCTTCATCTTCTGTTCCATCATCTTGTCCACTTCTTCCTCCTCTGGAATAAGAGGCAGAATGGGCAAGCGGCAGGGTGTTAAAATATTAGAACATTAAGAACTGAAGAACAGCAAAAACTGGTTATCCCAGTGCTCTGGAATAGGCTTCATCACTGTGAGGGGGCTGGAACGGGGTTTATTAGGTGCTCTCCAAGGTCCTTCCCAGCTCCGGGCGTGGCCTTTTTTAACTCCCACCACCATCACCACGGGGCTAGCTGTCCCTCTGGCTTCGGCCGTCGTGCACTGGTCTGCCCGTGGGTGGGGGTCACCGTGGACCGCGGAGCGCCCGAACCGTGCGTCCTCCCGCTTTGAGCCCGGCTCACCCTGCCGCTTGCGCTCCCGCTCCATCATGATGTGTCGGTGCAACGCCCTGGCCATGGCGTTGGACAGCTTCGGACGCTCCAGAAGCGCAGGCATGGTGCTGCTGGGGACGCTCGGGCAGTGAGCGCCCGGCTCTGTCGCTGGCTGCCAGACCTCTGGCCGGGCCTGAGGGGAGGCGGCAGCTCAGTGGGAGCGCGCCGCGTCCAGGCGGAAGCCGCCGCCCGCCGCCCCGGTCACGTGCCCGCCGCCCGGCCGGGCCCACAGCGCGGCTCTTCCGCGTGCGCGGGCCTGGGTCTCGGTCTCCGTGCTCCCGCCCCTCCCCGCCACCCGGGCGCCCGCCCCACCCTACTCGCCTTCTCGTCGCTTTCTCTGTGGCCTCCCGAACTGCAGAGCCGCGGCGTCACATCCGGCCGCTGGGCCGAATCCTTCCGGAGTCGGGCCTCCGCGGGCTCACTGGTTGGGCGGAGCGGCGCAGACGGAAGTGCCGGCGACGGGTGCCCGTGGCGTCCAAACCCCCGCTATGTGCCCCACGAGACTCCCCGACCCGGCCTGCCCAGCGGGCGGAGCCCCCGAAGTTGGCGGGGCCGGGGCTCCTCCCGCGGGCGAGAGGCACGCGAAACAGGGGCCGAGGCGGCTGCTCTTAGACTGCGTTTATTGGCTCCTTATAAATCAGAGTCAGTAACAACTGTACAGAGGACCGAGCCCCGGCCCCCGCCTTCCCCACTCCCGCCCGGGCCGGAACAGCAGCTTCGTTGGGGCACGAGGAGACGCCTCTGGGATTCACAGTAACCAGGGAACAGAAACGGAAATAAATTAAGTGTATGGGGGAGGAGTCGTGGGGAGTCATGCTCCCCAGATCAGTGCATGGAGAGGGTTTCCCGGGGTCTGCGGCCGGGCTCCCCACTGCGCCCTCACCTCGGAGGGAGGGACGTCCCCTTCCGGCCGGGGCACGGAGCCAAGCTCCGCTTCCCAGCTAGTCTAGGAGCCTGCCCACACGCTCCTGTGCATCTGCCAGGCTGAGCACCATGCATGTCGCGGAGCGCTGGAATGACCTGGAGGCAGTCATCATTCCGAGTCCACGGGCTGAGGCCCAACTGTGCTTGTAGTGGTGCGGCCTCGCCCCTCACTCCACCCGTACCAGCAGGGCATAGAGGAGCGTGGCCCCTTTCTCCTTGGTCACCCACTCAAGTTCAGCTGGGCTGAAGTGAGGATCGGGAGGCTCTCTGAGGGCCACAGAAGGGGGTCCCGGGGTGTAGGAGCCAGGGCGCACACACACCTGGAACGCCACCTGGGCCTGGTGCGTCCGCTGGGATTTGGGGTCCCGGAATCTGTCAGGTAACAAGCAGAAATAGGGCAGTGAGGCCTCTGGCCCCAGTACCTCTGCCCCTTGGCACCTTGCAACCACCTCAATTAGCAACAGGCCCTGCTGTTCCTAGTAGTCACTCCTTCCTTACAGGGGCTTGGCTGTAGCCTCATCTCTACCTGAAATGGTCTTCCTCCCAATGCCTGCTCTACTGACTGTCCTGCCCAAGTCTTTGCTCAGATTCACCTTAGTGATATCTACCTGGTCTACCCTATCTTGTGTGCTCCAACCACACTCCTGATCCACTTCACTCTGCTCTACTTTCTGCTTCCATAGTACTTACTTGTTACCTTCAAAAATACTAAATAACTATGGATAAACATTCTACAGCAAGAGAGGACATAACTTCCACGTGACCAGGGTTCCCTTCTTTGTTCTTTGTGATAGAACAAAATAAATGGAACTTGTACAAAGACTGTGAATGAAGAACTGGCTGGAGACTGAGGAACCAGGGAGACAAGGTGGACAGGAGGGAATCATGGAGATCCATGTGGCCCTGAGCCCCCTCCCGTGTACTCACTGCACTTTGGATGCCAGGGTCTCAGCCCCAGCATATTGGAGGGAGGGGGAAAGCAGCACTGGAGGGGGCTGCTCCTCCCGGGGAGGTGCACAGTTCTCTCCAGGCTCCTCGAACCCTGTCCCAGGCTCTCCCTTCAAGGGCCGGCAGCTCAGGATGGAAGCAGTGCCTGCGAGGGAGGAGAGCTGGGTCAAAGGGGGCCTCCTGCCAACCACAGGCCCATCTGCCCTGCTTCCGCTGGCGCTACATACCTGCCCCCAGCTCCCCTCGGTCCAGCACCCTCCGGACAGCCGCCACATTGCTCCCATGGTAGGCCATATGCCACTTCTTGGTAAGCGTCCCAGCCTCCAGGCGGGGGTTCACCCTAGCAGGTGGACAGACAGGACAAAGGTCATTGGCTCCCGAAGGTCATTCCCCAGACAGGAAGTTTTGTCTTCTACACACCCTCTCAGGACCTTTTCTCAAGGCGGGTAAAGGATAGTGCGGGAAGCGCACAATCCTTCCCTCTATGTACCTGAGGTTGAACCTGCACCAGCCAAAAGGCAGAGCGTATTCACGGGGGGGCTCCCCTCGGCGCCTGTGGGCCTCATCCCCTCGAAGTTTTCGGCAAGACTCACAGTAGCACAGGCTACGCTTCGGCGGAGGCATGAAATAGTCCTCTGTGGAGAGTGAGCAGCACACTTTGCGGCATGACCCCCACCCTGGGGCTCAGCCTCGGCCCGGGGCTGGGCCGGGAATAAGGTGGGTTCTGGGGGCCTGGGGACTCACCAGGAAGCAACAGCAGTTCCTGGAAACGGGAGCAAAGGGCATGGTACTCGCAGCTTTTGAGGGGGCTAGTGGTGGGTGGCGGGCCCCAGCACACACTCTCCTTGATACCTGAGGGAGCAGAGTGGGCCCATGTCACAGGGGCTGGAGAAGTACAAAGAAGTACAAAGTACAGAAGTACAAAGTTGGGGTGAGGTGGGCCCTGGCCCCTTGGGCGGGCTCACCATCCACCATGTCAGCTTTCTCCATGTCCCCTTGGGTTCCAGCACTTTTCCCACTGGCAGCCCCTGGTTCAGGGCTCACAATTGTCACCTACAGAGAGGGGTGATCAGTCAGGGTGTGACCAGTCCCCAGGGGCTGCTGATCCCTTCCATGAACTACCAGCTTCCCCTTTCCTGGGACCACCCAGCCTCCCAGGTGCCACTCTTCCCATGGCCACTCACCTGCTCACACTGCCCATAAAGGTCCACGAGCGCGTGGCAGGGCTGGGGGACATCTGGCACAGCCACCCCCTGGTCCATTCCGTTGATATGGAGGTGCAGCCCCCCAGAGCTGTCCAGCCGCAGTCCCAGGATGGTGCCTTCTGGACACGTGTCCAGATTCGGCCCAAATTTCTCACAGATCTAGAAGGAAAGATCTATTCTCTTCAGGGAGATCAGACTCCCCACTGGCAGCAGCCACCGCCGCCCTTCACTAAGCTTTGCCAGTCCCTGGGTTTTGCCTCTACCCTTGCCCACTGCTTCAGTTACCTAAAGTCCACCTTCCCCTTCCCTCCTTGCAACATTCTCAATGGCAGGGATGTCGGAGTAGGCAGTGAGCCTGAGGCTGTCCAGGTAATGGCACTCATACCTCTGCCCACCTGCTACAGGGCCGCTATACACCTGTGCTCCTATCTCCAGGGCTCGGGGCCCCACTTCTCCCTCGGCCAGCCACTCACTCTCAGAGATAGGGCCCTCTCCCTGCTCCCCACCCACCTTGAGGCCGTTGTGGAAGACCCCTCGGCCCCGCAGCAGCCAAGCTGCCCGTTTGAGGGCACAGGCGGAAGCAGGAAAGTTGAGCCTCTCCGGTGGGCAGGTGATGACTCCCAGAACAAGGGAAGATGTCCACTGCCGGTTCAGGAAGTCTATCCGCACCTGGGGAGAAGGCAACTGCTCCACAATCATAGCCTCCTGCGAAGAGGTCTCCCATCCAGCAGGACCGGGCTCCTCACCCCCGCCAGGGAGAGAAGACGGCACCCCAGAGTGCAGCCTGGGATGCAGCCTGTTCTGATACCTGGAGGGACCCGAAATGGCCAATTTGTTTGCGTCCTTCCCTCTTTCAGCCTTGGTCTTGATATGCCTTTAAAAGGATTCTTGTCCCTGGGGGTTTCCTTCACCTGCCTAACTGACATCTTCGCAGCATAATGCCCCCTCCCCTGGAAAGCATGCCCCGTTCCCACATACAGGATCAGGAGCCTGCCTGGCCTCCCCAATCCCCTCCACACTGCTTCCCTCATCACAGCCCTCAGGTGGGTACTTCCTGGAAACTGATCTACAACTCCCACCACAGGATATGAACAAACACCCAGAAAGCTAAGGGGCATGCACGGCTTCCACTTCATCCTTCACTTGGGAAAAAAAAAGCCTTTCTACAGGAGAATTGGCCCTGGGTCACCTGGAGCAAGAGGAGCTGGGGATAAGGAGGTGTGGCTCACCTGGACCAGCAGCTGGGGCACCAGGGGCTGGTTGATGACAACGATGCCCTGGTTGTAGCTGGCCACTCGTGTGGCTGTACGGTTCCCATTGGACAAGAGAATATTCTTCCCATGGTTCTCCAGGAACTCAAGGGCTGTGGGCATAATGGCCACTTGGTTCTGGCTCTGGTAAGGAGGAGAGACTGAGCTGCTGGGGGGTGCTGACTCAAAACCAAAGCCACCCCACTAGGATGGACATAGAGCCTGCCAATAAGCCTCTGGCCATCCAGGACTAGATCAGGGAATCCGAAAATGACCTGGTGGCTGATGGCCCACCAACAGTCCATCCCTGAGCCCAGTGGTTCCTGCTGCCACCTCTTACTTCCGGGACATGCTCCTCGCCTTCATCATCCTCCTCGCCCTCACTGCCGGTGTCCGAGCTGGGGGAAGGAGGCTGAGTGCCTTCTGGCTCATCCAGATGGGTGGAGCTGACAATAGAGACACTCCGCACTGGCCCATATAGATCCAACACAGCCCACACACTCTGTGGGCACACAGACCGGAAGTTAGGAATTAGCAGAGGACCTCGATCCTCCTCCAGCCCCATGGAAGGTCTGGGGTCTACCTTGGCGATGCCGGTGGCTGCAGGACCCATATCCTCTCCGTCTACCAGGATGTGCATTGTGTCGTCTGCCCCTCGGCGAATGCCCACACGGCTTCCCACCTAGGGCCAAGGTATGGCAAGGACAAGGGCTCAGTCCACCTCTCCCCACCGCCCCCACTCCCAGGCCCACCCCCAGCCCTGGGGTCGGCTGCCTCACCCCCAGCCTCTCCAGGTTCCGGCCATAGTTCATCCTCTGGAGTTGCCCGTCACGCCTCACTTCACAGCTGGACACCATCCAAGTGGTCTTTGTCCGGAGCTCTGGCAGGGAGGGAGGCAGTCCCGGGCCCCCACCTGCACCAGGCCCCATGTCCCCAGGTGCTAGTGTGGTCAGCCCTAGACGGAGGGAGCCGGCCCACTTCTCATCCAGCTCCTCCACCTTTACCTGGGAGACAGAAGAACCCTCAGAGCAATGCAGGAGGATGGGAGGCAGGCTGGCCCTTCATGGAGGTTTGGTGGCCCCCGGGTCACATCGCCACAGCCCACCTCGAAGATTTCCTCAGTCTTGAGCTCCTTGGTGCTGAAGACGAGGCCATGGGCGTAGCCGGCTGCTCGCACTGCCCTCGTGCCGTCTTCCTCCAGAGCGATGTTCTTGCCGCAGGTGCTGTGGAATCGGTGGGCCACGCCAGCCACTGTGGGAAGACAGCACCAGAGGAGGGGTAGGATTGGGGCAGCAAGCTTCACAAAGGACAGGGCGAGGCTTTCAGATGCAGCAGGAGTCGACATGACAGTCCCACCTCCAGTCTTTCCTCAAGAACTGTGACACCTCTTTCACCACAGCAGGACTCAGTCCCAAACCTGCCGTGCCCAGTGATGGTGTCCCAGCCCTTTGGTGGCAGGGAAGCATCCAGGCCCTGCATCCAGGTGGAACTTCCTCCCCTCTTCTTGGCTGCTCCCCACCAGGGGCTGAGCCCTCCTCCTTCCCCTTGGTCTACCGCTGCTGCAGCCAGCCTGTCTTAAACAGCTTGCCTGACCTGGAAGCTGCACCCCTCAGGCCCACCACAGGCAGACAGCCCTTCCCCACTCCCTCCCTGCCACCCTCTCCCTGCTGGCTAAACCTGGGGAGTGCAGGGGGAACGACTTCTCAGTGGCAGTGTTGCTGGTCGCCAGGCTGTTGTCCATGGGGCCAGTGGCATTGGTGATGGACACTTGGACGCACTGGCCGTACAGATCCACTACCGCATACACTTCTGCGTAAGAACGGAAGGTGTCAACAGCCCAATAGCCTGGGGTGGGCTGGGCCGAAGGTGGCAGGTCGAAAGCCACAGAATAGTCACCTTTACCGGGAGGCAAGCCTGAGCACGCAGCGCCTTGGTCCTGGCCGTTGATGAAGTAGTGCAGGTCGCCCTTGGCCGTGCGCATCATACCGATGCGGGCGCCAGTGCCCAGTGCATCAAGATCACACCCGTAGTTGTTGCGCATGGTGTTCCCATCTTGCATGATGGCTGTGCCACTGCAGGGATAACAGAACGGGTAGATCGGCCTCCCAGCTTCCTCCCCACACAGGCCTCTGCCCCATCTCTGCTTGTCGGAACCGTCCAGGGCCTTGGACTGGGATATTAACCTGGGGTGTGAGATGCAATCTTGTCGCCTGCACCCTGGAAACCCCCTGGCAAAAGTAGAAGCTACCCTAAGGTCTAGGGGGAGGGAACAGCCAGACCACCTAGGTCTGTCATGGTCTACAGCTACCATAGGCTCCAAACCCTGCTTCCCTCATCCCGGCCAGCTCCACCAAGCTGGCTGCCAAAGCAGACAGCCCAACCTCAGCATCCATGTGTCATAGTCAATGTCTGTCATAGTGTTGGGGAATTCAAGGTCCTCCGGCCGAATAGCGGTCACTCCTAGAAGGAGGCAGGGGTGGGTCAGAGCCGAGTCTCCAGCCTCTGGCAGAAAGCACCTCCCCAGCACATGTATATGTACACACACACACACACACATGCCCCTCACCAGCCTCAATGGAGCCTGACCAGCGGTCCACCATCTTCTGAATGACGATTTCAAACAGCTCGCCATCTCTCAGGGCTCTGCCAGGAGAATGGCCGTCAGACAGGCCCCACTTGGGTGGCTGATACTGAGCAGTAGGGAAGTGAAGTGCGGACATAAAAGTCCAGACACTGACCGGTTGGAGATGACAATGGCGTCGTTGAACTCGCTGCGGCAATTGTGGCGGAGTGCAGTACGGCCCCCGTTGGTGATGACCGCATTGCTGCCGTGCAGCTGGTGGAAGCGGAGGTCTGAGCCCCCAGCCCCAGATGATGGGGAGCTTGGAGACACCTGGTTGTTCCCCTCAGGGAGTGGTTCAGGGACTGGAGGCACCTCTGCAAGTGGACACCACCCTTTAGGCCTACAGTCATCTCTGAGGCCTCCCAAGGCCACCCCAGCCCCTGCCCAGCCCGGCCCTCACCCACGTCGTCCACAATGGTGGCCTGGGCCGCCTGGCCATAGAGATCCACGACAGCATAGACGCCTGGGGGCACATTCCAGGCAGCAGGACCCTGAGTCATGCCGTTGACAAAGAAGTGGAGAGTCCCGTCCTCCCGCCGCACCACGCCCACCGTGTCCCCTGCCTTGGAAGAAGCGGGGCTGGAGTGAGGAGTCAGGCCGAGTTCCTGCCTGGGCTCCTCCTCCAGCAGCCCCACCTGGCCTGCCTCCCCGCTACCGACAGGTGGTGGTTCCCCCACTCTCCCACCTTGAGTCGGTCCAGGTTGTGCCCGTATTCATCCAAGATGGTCGTCCCATTGTGCATCACCCCATTCCCTGTCATCATCCAGGTCCCTAGTGGACAACGAGTGGCAAAAGCCATGAAGAGGAAGCCAAGGCTTCTTTCCTTTACACAGCAGTCCCCCAGTTACTTCCGGAAGCTACCAGTCCAGCCTGCCTTTTCTTCTCAGGGCAGAGCAAGAAAATTCTGCGGTTCTCATGCCAACCACAGGCCCTATCCACATGGCACACTTTAGGCACTGAATGTGTCATCACAAACCTGACGAGTCAAAGGTCTGGAAAACAGGGACGGCATCCCCTCTAGCATCTTATCCTGGCCCTGCCCTTCCTGGGAGCTCACCAGAGCGCAAGTTGGTCATGGTGGAGGGCAACTGGAGGTAGGCAGGGTTGTGGGTGGTGACGCCAATCTCAATGGAGCCAGCCCACTTGTCCACCATCTTGTCGATGCGCACCTGGAACACCTCTCCGTCCCGCAGGGCTCTGCTGCTCAGCACCACGCCATGATTGAAGTCGTCAGTGGCACTGAGGGCATGGCAAGTGGGGACTCAGATCCCCCCCCAACACACTGCTCCAAAGCTCACCACTGCAACACCCAGCCGACACCCACTGCCCAAGTCAAGCACCCACGGTCCGCATTCCAGGAGGCCCCCCAACCAGACTCCCACTGCCTCCCACTTGCCCACCCCTCCCCCAATCCCCTCATAGCCCCTCCGCAGGCTTCTCCCCACCCCATGGGCCATACTGGGGCCTCAGGGCAGTGCGTCCCTCGTGGGTGATGGCTGCCTTCTGCCCACAGTTGGGGTGGAAGAGCAGGCGCTCAGGTTCTGCCTGGGTTGTAGGAGCAGCCCGGCGGAGAGCACCCTCAGGGGACAGAGCCCGCAGGATGGCATTGTTCCGGCGAAGGCGGTCACTGTGGTTGTTATTGTGGACAATGGTCACCTTCACGGCCATTCCATACAAGTCCACCACACCGTACACCACTGGGGGCGTCAAGGGGGTCGCCACACCTGCAGGAGTGGAAGGCACAGGGAATGGAGGAATGACGGCCTCATTGTGTATGGGATGAGGGGAGAAGAATCAATAAAGGGAGAATGACACAGACCCCCCCTCAGTGAAAGCCCTGGCCCAGCCACCCTCTCTGAGCTTCTCCTTACCCTGATCAATGCCATTAATGAAGAAGTGTAGGGCAGAGTTGGACTTCCTCGTGAGACCAATGTGGTCACCCTCCTATTCAAAGCAGGAAAATAAAAACCTGGAATCTTTCAACAGCTGGGGTCCAGACTTGTCCTGGACACTGAGAATAGAGTAGTCCTCCAGCCTTCCCATCAACCGATGCGACAGGGGAACAACTGGTTCCCATGCATCCCAGACCACTCTGAATGTTCAAGGCAAGTCAGGCACTATGTTAAACTATCTTATCAACACCAACTCAACCTTCACGGCACTCTATTAAATAGTACTAATAGGCTCATTTTCAGACATTAAGGAAAAAAAAACTACCCAAAAAGATGAGCTTCTGGCCACAGGTCACCACCACCAAAGGCCAAATTGAAAGAAGAATGCAACCCATCTGACTGCAAAATCTGAGTGCTTAACAGTTGGGCAACCCTGCCTTCTCAGAAGGAAAAGTGAAAGTCAATCATTTGTGTCCAACTCTTTGTGACCCCACGGACTGTAGCCTGCCAGGCTCCTCTGTCCATAGAATTCTCCAGGCCAGAATACTGGAGCAGGTATCCGTTCCCATCTCCAGGGGATCTTCCCAAACCAGGGATCAAACCCAGGTCTCCTGCTTTGCAGGCAGACTATCATCTGAGCCACCAGGGAAGCCCTTCTCAGAAGGACCCTTCAGACAAAAAATAAAGGGCTTTGCTCCAGATCAGAGAGTATGGGGCCCGGGCAGGACTGCTCGGTATATACAGGGGTGCCCCTGGAGAGAGGCCAGCACTGTGTCCACCCTCACCTGCAGCTCATCCAGGCTGAATTCACAGTACTCCCGGCGGGTGCCCTTGCCATTGGTCAGGATCCCACAGCCACTCATCATGATGGTGCCTGGGAAAGCAGACACCTTGGTTAGGGTATGGGCTCCCTGCACCTCGGTGACCACAGGCCACGCCCCCACCATGCCAGGGGCTGGTACCTGACTGCAGGTTGGTCATGGTGGCTGGGTACTCCAGATTGTTGGGGTTGTGGGTGGTGACACCAATCTCAATGGAGCCTGACCACTTATCTACGAGCTTATCGATGCGGATCTTGGGTGGAATGACAGTGGAAGGGAGAGGGGAAATGTAAACTCCGAGAAAAAAATCTCTCCGCCCTTTGAGTTTCCCTAGGCCACCTCCACCCTCTGCTAGCATTGGGGATTGAGCCCCATCTCTAGTTCCCAGAGGGTGAGATGCTGGCCAGGCCCCAACACCTTGCACACCTCAAACATCTCATTGTCCCGGAGTGGGCGGTTGGTCATGACAACCCCGTTGTTGAATTCATCCAGGGGCCGGCGGCGCTCAGCAGTCTTATTGTTGTTGCTGAGCTTGATGAGGGTTCCACACTTCTCATGGAAAAGGAGAGCATCGTTGGAGGTGACAATGGGCGAGGTGGCAGCACCGCTAGGCCCTGGTGCTTCCTCTGCTGGCGGGGAGCTCAGGTTCACATTCAGGAGCCCCCCATTGTACGCAGACAGGATGGCATTGCTCACCACCTCAGAGAGCTCCATGCTGGCAAAGTCTGCAACAGCAGGACACAGGAAGGGAGCAGAAATGAGTATTCTCAGTCTCAGGCTCACCAAGCTCTCCCTACCCCTCTCCTGAGGTCCCCCCCTGTCCACCTCATGTCCCGCTCCCCTTCCCAGGCCTCCCAGGAACCCTCACCATTATGCGACTCAAGGCTGTTAGGAAACGTCTCCGGTCGGGCCTGCGCTGGGGATACCATGAAGGCTGGGGACCAGGTGGGATGGGAGGGGAATAAGGGTTCAGCCCCTGCTGCAGGGACCACAGCCAGGAGACCCCTCCACTGGCCCCTGTTCTCCCAGCCCACACCCAGCCTCACTTGTCATTGCCTTGCCCCACCCCCGTTCCTTCAGCCATTCTGTCTGCCCTGTCCCCCCACCACTGCCCTAACTGCATTCTCACCTTCATCCCCAGAGGTCCCTTGTTCAGCCAAGGCAGAATCTTCAGGGGGGGCGGAGGGATCAAGGGGAGGTGTGGGGCTGGGAGTAGGGGGGCTGAAGCCCGGCTCAGGGGGGAGCACAGTGATCTGGGTGCACTTGCCATAAAGGTCCACGACGGCCCAGACACGAGCCGGAAGGCCCGTGGCAGCCACGCCGCAATCCCGCCCGTTCACCCAGAGCCGCAGCTCCCCAGCAGCCGTGCGCTCCACACCCACACGGTCCCCTTCGCCAAGCTGGTCGAGGTCCTGCCCATACTCCTCCAGCACAGACCGTCCATCCCTCAGCACCGAGCAGCCCGACACTACCCACGAGCCTCCCTTCAGCCCTGTGGCGCTGCTTGGGAAGTCCAGCACATTGGGGTCCAGTGCCGTCACCCCAATCTCAATGGAGCCACTCCAGGAGTTGACCTGTGATGGGGCAGTGGACAGTGGCTCAGGGTGGGCTACGAATAGGTCTCCCACACTTCATAGGCCACTGTGTCCCCCTCTTCCCACCTCTTAGCTAACTGGGCTTTACTCTCTTGAGATACAAGACATCCCCAATCCAGAGATCCAGTCCCACAAAGTATTATCTGGACTCTGGTCTCAGGGAATGATTAGACTTGCTCTCCTTTAGCAACTCTCTTCTGTACTCTGGGTGCACTCTGTCTATGATCCCATGCTCTTCCCACACTGGCTCACCAAGCTGGTTAAATTCCCTGGCTCCAGGCTCCTGCCATCTCTAATTGCTCTGGTCTCTGTGGCTCCTCAACCAGTCAAATTCACAGCTCTCCATACTCGCTGGTATATTGCTCGCTCTTTCTCTCTGGGCCTCTCTCCTAGGCTCTGGCTGCACTCAAACTCACTCTCTTCCCAAATTCTACCTCTGTGCACCTGGCATTTCCGCCGCATCACCGCACAGGCACACACATCTCTTGCTTTGAGTATCTCTCCTCACCCATCTTTCTGTCCCCATCGGTGTGCTTTTGTCCTTCAGTGGTTGTTCCTTTCTTGGTTATCTCTCTTCTCCTTCCATCACATATCTGACATCTCTCCATCCTCCATCTCCCAGAAATTATCCCAGGAGGATTGTTCTTTAATCATTATAGTGGGTGGGGCCCCGTGTCCCTTCCCTGCTCCTGAGTCTTGACAAAAATCAAGCTCTCCTTGCCTCCTATTTTTGTGACTTAATGTTTCCGCTTCATGCTCCCTTCCTGCTCATCACCTGGTGTTCTGGCTAGCGGTTCGCTCTCGGTATCCGGTAATGTGGGCTACCCTAGCTGTCCTCCCTCATCGCCTTCTGGTCCCCTCCCACCACCCTCCACATCTCGCTTCCGCGGCCCCAGCTCCGCACCTTGCGGTCGATGCGGACGGTGAAGACGCGTCCATCGCGCAAGGGTTCCCGACTCAACACCAGCCCGTGGTTAAACTCCTGGCCTGGCTGCTGCCGCCGCGCTGTACGCCCACAGGCCGACAAGCTCACCAAGCGCCCGGTGCGCGGGTGCAGCTCCCCGCCGCTGCCCAGACCCCCGCCGGACCCCGGCCCTGGGCCGCTCCCGCCGGGGCCACCACCCCCACCCCCACCCGGCCCCGGCCCGGGGCCTCCCCCAGAGCCCCCATTCCCACCCGACCCCGCCGCCATCGCCGCTGACACCGGGGCCGCGCGACAGCCGCGCTTGGCGGCACCGTGGCAACCGCGGTGCACAGACGCCCTGGGGGAATAGGACTCGGGGGCTGGGGCCAGATATGCTTTACGGCAGTGCCGGGCAATAAAGCATCCCTGAGTAGGGAACTAAGGACTACTACGGTGGGAAGAGAAAGGACGACAGAGTCGGGCAGGTTTGCTTTACGGCACGGGCGAGGTGACGGAGTGGCTCCAGAGGGGCGAAGACGGGCCGGGAGCTTTTGCGACAGTGGAAGAAACGACTGCCGCAGGCACTTTTACGACTTAGGGGTAGTGCCCAAACACTTTCAGCTTTGCGACACCGACGACCCTGCCTTCGTCGAGGACAGGCAACACTTTGAAGTATTCGCTTTACGGCAAGAGGAGGCGGGGGGGCTTTCCTTCGCTCCAAGCGCCCCGAAGCGGTGTGAGCGGGCCCTGAGCACATAGAGGTAGCTTTGTA
This sequence comes from Capricornis sumatraensis, assembly GCF_032405125.1. Classification (NCBI taxonomy): domain Eukaryota; kingdom Metazoa; phylum Chordata; class Mammalia; order Artiodactyla; family Bovidae; genus Capricornis; species Capricornis sumatraensis. The sequence goes on from NC_091076.1 coordinate 77,383,330, forward strand.
AATAAAGAGGGTCACACTCCGTACCACTTGAGACCGGATACGTCTTTCGACAGTGTCGCAATCCCTCCACTTCTCCGCAGAAACAGAGCGGGCTGGATTTTGGGGCGAAAAGAGTTCGCGATGTTTCTAGACAAGCCCATCTTGAACTCTAGTTCAACCAAACTTAGGTTTTAAAGCCACTAATAAAGAGTCCAAAGGAACCCTGGCAGGTAGTTTCAGGCAACGACGCTGACAGCCTTCAAAGACAGCCACCCCCAGAGCTATCAACAACCCCCCAGCAAGACTCCCCAGATGCTCACGCTTCAGTTGGACTGTGTGTGACGTCACAATTAGGTTTCTAGCACGGCATCCAGGACCATGACTATGATTGGATAATTCGGATAAGGGTGATGGGGGAGAAGGGCGGGAACAAATCCCAAAGACAAAGAAAGGTTTTAGGGTGGGACAGAAAGGGAGGGGCAACCTGAGAGGCTTCCAGTCGGAGGTCCCTAAACAGTTTTGATTCCGCCCCCCACGGCTCCAGGGAGCGGTGGGGGAGGGGACCCAGGCCTCGCCCAAGCGTCCCTCTCCAGCCGCGGTGGGGGCGGGGCCTGGGGCGGGGCTATGTGCAGCAGGGAGGCGGGGCGAGGTAGCTGAGAGTGGCCCCCTAGTGGGGCCATGGAGAAGCAGGAAAGTGTGGGGGCTGCTGGCGGCCTCAATGGAGAATCCCCTGGTGGGGCTATCAGGGGGGTGCCAGGAGGCATCGGAGGAGTCGAGTCAGGCGCCGGGTTGCTCTCCGGGGTAACCATGTTTCACGGTTCTGGGCCCCCCACGCACAATGGGGGAACTATAATTCGCAGTCCTGATTCTAGCCAGCCCTCCGGAGGGACAGCAGTCCTCGGTTCCGGGCTCAACCAGCATCCTGGGGAAGTCGCGGGCCACAGCTTTGGGTCCCGTACAAAACCTGACGGGTTTAATCCCCCCTTCCCTGGAACCAGTGTATCCGGGACGTTCAACCCGGGGTCCGGGGCGTCTGGGTTGTACAACTCGGCAAACGTTACGATATCCGAGTCAACTTGCATGCGCCAAGACAGACCCTGTGAGGACCGGCCCCGGAGCATCCTAAAAAACAGCAGCTCCATCACGGTGCACAAATCCCCCGGGGCGGAGAGGTAAGGAGCCGGGGAGGAAGAAAGGGATTCCAGACACAGAAGGAAGCCAAGGCAGGGGAAAGGGGGTGGAGTCTCACTAAAAGTGAGAGTAAGTGGGGGTAATTGGGTGGGGAATCCGAGGTTCCTGGCCTTTGAGAAAGAGGCAGGTATAGGATAAACCCTTGATTACATAGCACTTCATTATCATCAAGTGTAACCCCACCTCAGCCTCCTACACGTCGGAAAAAGTTTTGAATGACTGAAAGAGTGAGGGAGGACTGAGCATTAGGAGATTTCCTCCCCCTTTTTTTGTATCCTTTCCTCACCCAAAGGAGAAAGTCTCAGCACTGGGATGAAATGAATATCCTGGCGACCTACCACCCTGCTGACAAGAACTATGGCTTTATGAAGGTGGATGAGCCCAGCACTCCCTTCCACAGGTGCGAGTCTGCAGCTGTAGCCCTTCAGCTCCTACTCTCTTCTCTACTCTAAGGAGAAGGGGAGTGCCTGCTGCCTGCTCTGAGGCACTGCTGCCTCCCTCCCTTGCAGGCTGCAAGACAGCGATGAAGACCTGCTTGCCGGTACCTCTAACGCAATGACTCCTGAGAAGTTAGCAGAGAGGTGAGAGTCCTGCCAGCCGTCAGTAGGGACCTGCGGCCTCCTGCCCCCTCCACCCCTGAACTAGGGTCTGAGCCAGCTCTGCTTTTTGGCTCTCCAAATGGGAGGTACTACAATTTGGATCAGGACTCACTCAGGCCAAGGTGGGGGAGTCTGCCAGCTTGGCCCCAGCTACCACCTGCTCCCATTTTTTGTTCTCTCTGTGCCTCCAACTGGTCTCCCTCCCTTTCAGGTTTGCAGCAATGGACAATTTCTGCCCCAAGGTCCTGTACAGTGATAACAGAAGCTCGGGGTCTTCAGACAGCTTTTCCAAGACACGTGAGATGAGGGGTGGGGTTAAGTGGAAGGGGAGGTGGAGTGAGAGCTCAGCGGAGAGCCTGGCAGGAAAGCCATGCTCTGACACTGGCCCACAGAATCCGTTGATTTTGAAAAGCGCCGCAAGGCACACTACAATGAAGGGAAGTTCCTGAAACCTCAGAAAAACCCTCCCTTGGATAACAGCAAGAACAGCAGTGTGGGTGGTGTGAGTATGAGCAGTGGCAGTCGAAGTGCGATGCTGGACTCAGAACCCAGGCCTGTGGAAAGAGGTGGGGCAGGAAGAATGACTGGAGGAGTCAAGGGCCAGATTGGCCTAGTGGCCAGAAACCACATCCTAGAAGCCAAAGGTTAGCTATGGGGGCCCCCCAGACACCCAAGGGAATTGTAGTCCGGAACCTTCTCCACCAGAGCTTGTCTTCCTCAGTGGGTGTCAGCCCAGGGCCCTGCTGCCTAAGAGGGAAGTCGTGCTGGCTGTTGTCCCCAAGGTAGACAGAGGGCAGCTGGGGTGGGGTCCCCATCAGGCCCCAAGGAAGGCTGGCTGGGAAGGAGGAACAGAAAGCCCCACAGAACTCTGAGGGGGTGGAAAGGTCACTGATGTATTTCTAAAATGGGAGGAGGGGATAGAAGTGAGATGAGAACCTCAGGCTTGAGCTTCTCATGGCTGCTTAGGGGTCACAATGAAGCTGGTGCCCTGTATTCTCTAGGTGCCCTTATGACTCAGATTGATTTGGGTGATTCCTCAGCTTCCCCTGCCTTCAGAAATCTGTCCCCAACTTCATCCACCACTGTGGTGTTGGAGAAGGAAATTGATCTGCAGCGCAAGGAGTATTACAGCAAAGGAAGATACCTGAGGTGCTGGCCCCACCCTGAGCTTGAGGAGGACACAGAAGATGAGCAGCAGAGCAGTGAGAGTTCAGCCGGGTCAGCCCAGGAGCGGGAGGGCTAAGAGCCAACAGACTGATGGGTGTGCCAACCCTGGTCCTCTGACACTTCCAGGCCCCACAAACTTGAACTGGGTGATCGAGAGTCCCATGAGCACTGAGGTCCATCTGCTGGACCACACGGGAAACTCCTCCCAGGATTTCCAGGCCACTGAGAGCTCCCGGAAGGTGATAGTGACATCATCGAAGCTTGGTGAGGGCACCAGTCCACCATCTCACCAGGCCTGGCTCTTGGCAAGCTCCCATCTTCCCAACCCCCTACTCCCTTCAGGCCAGCAGATCGGCAAAGGTGATGAGAGAGGCCCTCCACATTCTTGTGTGCAATGTGGATTGTATGGAGAGGACCCAGGGAGGCTCAGAGGGATGGGTACCGGCCCCCCAGCTTGGTACCACTGCTGCCCCCATGCCTCCTCCCTGATTCCTCTCTGCCACCTACCCCGCTCCAGGTACTGCCCGGTGCTCCAAAGATAGTGGGTCCCAAGCAATGTCTGACTGGTGTCAGTGGCTGGTATCCATGGGGCTGAACTGGCAAAGCAAGGAAGGCTCAGAGAGGGAAACTGGAAGTCACCCAAACTTCCCAAACCAAAACCAGCACAGACGTGAGCCTGAGCAGGGGCAAGGGGCAGGCTGGGGAGGGCGAGGGGCTAAGTGGGTAGGTTCTAGGGAGTCTGGGGATAGTGGGCCACATCTTCTGCTGTGGCAAGAAAGCCACTAACCCAGCCCCTCCTCTTCCAGAGGAAACCCTGCGGCTCCAGTGGACTCAGGAGGAGGAAACCAGACAATGGAAACTGTAGCCAGCTGGGGATGGGGTGGGAGCCAACTTTCCCTGCCCTTACCACCCTCGGTCAATCGGGATAGACAATAAAGAGAAGAGCAGGAGTCTAGGTGCTGTGAATTGGGGTCCCAGGCTGATCCTGAGCTGTCGTTGAGGAGAAGGGGGGCAGAGATGGAAGTTCACATGCAGGAAACCGCAGGCAGAGCAGAGCAAAAAGCTTGGCATAGCCAGGGGGACTGGACTCAACAGGTACCCAGGAGCCCAGGAAGACCCACCTGCAGTGGGCTGACAATGACTGGTGTGATTCAACCACACACTTACCAGTATCCTCTTTAATTCTTAAAACCACCCTGGAGGTAGGAGTTATCATCCCCATCTTTCAGATGAGGAAACTGAGGAATCAGCTTGCCCAGGGTCAGGCAATCAGGTTTGAACTTGTATCTCTCAGGCCTCCATGACTCAACCACTGAAGGAGGACAAGCTGAGAGAGACCAGGGCCCTAGGAAGGTGACTGCAGATAGTCTCCGAGGGCGGGGCTGTGGCTTCTCTGATCTTGGCCCTTCTCCACCCCTGGCCCCGCCTCCACCCCTCCCAGCACTGCCTGAAAGTGAGGGGTGAGAGCTTCTCCTAGGACACCCCTTGCCCCTAGGGAAAGAATCCTGTCCCCCACCCCCAGGCTCGCCCCAGGGGAGGACCCTCCCCTCCTCCCTCATCAGCACGTCCCCAGGCGAGGGGAGTGCCCGTACTTGCAGCTCCCCCTCCAGGCCCGAGGGCCCACTGGCCCCGGAGCGGTCTAGCTGAGATGACGGTCAAGCTGGATTTTGAGGAGTGTCTTAAGGACTCACCCCGCTTCCGGTAAGTGTACACAGGTGTCCAGGGGCAGAGGTGGGGAGGTCCGACACTCCCTAATATACACAACCTTCCCCATGTTGGACGGAGGATGTCTTTCCAGGGCGTAGGTCTCAGAGGGGCAAGATCCAGCATAGAAGTCAAAGCCGTACCTCTGGTGTCAGATCCCGTGCTCTGATGCTCGCCACCCTCTGCCAGTGTGGAGGGGGTCCCTCCAGCTTCTCTCAACCCCAGAGCTGGCACTCCCTCTTCCCTCTCTTGGGGACCCCTCCCCTCCCCCAGCACCTGCTCTGGGCGGTTAGCAACTTCCTGCCCTCGCCACATCCACCCTCTTTCTACCTTCCTGCTCTGGCCTGGGCCTTAGTAGCTCCCACACTGTGCAGGGTGAGGGAGCCAGAGCGGGTGGGTGGGAAGTTCTTAACCCATCAGCTTTTTCTGTCCAAACCCTCGGCTCCCAACCCCAACCTCTGACCCTGCCGACTGGACAGACCAGATAGGCCCAAGCTCTGTTCCCATGACACTGTCTGTCCTTTCCCAGAGCCTCTGTCGAGCTGGTGGAAGCCGAAGTGTCAGAATTGGAGACCCGGCTGGAAAAGGTGATCTGAATGTGGAGGGGTGACCCAGGGTGCGAGTGAGACAAGAAGGGTAGGGCTGGGGAGAAAAGTAGAGACTAAGTATGAATTCTGGAGATTACCAAACATTAACCAGGTTGGGTGGATACTGGGGGCTACAGAGAAACCAAAAGGTGGTTCTGTATCCTTAAGGAGCTCGGAGTCTTGGAAAACAAGACTCACCTGTGAACTTCCTTCTGAAGACCTGTGTTATGCGGGACCCTGAGCCCCCAGAAGTTTCTGCCCTCAGGGGACTCTCAGACTGTGGGCAACAAATCAGTAAAACACTGACACGATGCAGTCAGGCGTTCCTGGCTTCCTGGCTGCTCTTTACAAAAGCAGCACCACGCTCCCATCCCCCTTATTTGGCTTTTTTTTCCCCTCTACAACATTTATCTCAACTATGTTATGTGTTTACTTGCTGTAGTAGTTTTCTATTGTATAACAAATGATTACACATTCCCTGACTTCAAATAGTGCACAGGTATTAGCATAGTTGTGGGTCAGCACAGCTTAACTGTGCTCTGCTCTGCTCAAAGCAGAGTTCAGTCCTTGCTGTTGTGGGATTGAGGCCCTCATCTCCCAGAGGCCACCCACAGTTCCCTGGCCCCGGGCCCTGTCCATAGGTAGTTTATTTCATAACAGCTTGCTGCTTCTTCAAGGCCAGTAGTAGGCTTTCCCAAGTGTGTGCTGACAAGATGCCGTCAGTTTATGTCAGAATGTGATCATGGGGCAAATCCGTTACCTCTGTCATTTGGGGGTGCCATCCTATTGCCCTTGCCACATGGTGAGAAGCATAATCCTTACTCAGCCACACTCAAGGAGTGAGGATTATGCAAAGGCGGGAGTCACAGGGGTTCCCTTAGCCTGTGTCTGTCCCACTTGCCAAGTTTGTTTCTTGTCTACTTTTCCCTTCTGGATTGGAAGCATCATGAGGGACTTTTACATTTCCGCTCCCCCGCCCCCCCTCAATCCCCAGGGCCTTTGCCATGACCTGGAAGTTAGTAGGTAACCAACTAATAGATACATTTATTAATGAAACAGATACATTTAAATTGGTATATAGCTGATTTACAATGTTGTGTTAGTTTCTGGTGTTGTACACAGTTGTACACATGAATATATACATATATTTTTAAGTTAAACTTTTTATTTTTAACTAATTGCAGATCACAGGAAATTGCAAAAATAGCACAGAGAGGCACAGGCACCCATCTCCCAGCTTCCCCCAATGGTAGCATCTTCCATAACTGTAGTATACTGCTCAAACCAGGAAACTGCTTCTAGCATGATACAGTAAGCTGTCTAAAGACTTCACTTGGATTTTACCTGCTTTGCATATACCCTTTTTTAAAAAAAAAATCATTTATTTATTTAGCTGTGCTGTGTCTTAGTTGCTGCACATAGGATCTTTAGTTGCAGCATGTGGGATCCAGTTTCTGAGCAGGGATGGAACCTGGGCCCCCTAACACTGGGAGGACGGAGTGTTAGCCACTGGACCCACCCTGGGAAATCCCTGAATATACTCTTTAAAAAAAAAAATCTTTGTGTATAATTCAGTGGCACTTTATCACATGTATAGATTCTTATAACCAGCATCACACTCAAGATACAAAACCCCTATCATTACAAAGAAACTTTTAAGCTTTTTTATAATGGTACCCTCCGTCCCCACCCCCTTCTTTATCCATGACAACCACTCATCTCTTTTCTATCTCTAGACTTCTCATTTCTAGGTTATCTAGGTGGAATTATACAGTATGTGACCTTTCAAGATTGGCCTTTTATTTCCCTCTCAAAATAATGTCTTTAGGTTTATTCAAGTTGTGGCCTATCAGTAGTTATCAGCAGTTCATTAATAGTTGATGAGGAACTCATGCCTTTTGCATTGCTGAGCCCTTGCTATTGTATGGATGTACCAGTTTGTCACTAGTTCAGTCTTCTGAAAGTTCCTTATTCAACTATTTGGGCAGGCAGGGTGAATAAGAGAAAAACTGGACACTCAGTCCCGCAGGGGAGTTGTGATTCTCTGAGTCCTTGTCCCTTATTACGGACACTCAAGGGTGACATCTGATAAAATTTGATTGTGGTCTGTTTCCTGACTGTTACTGACCCTGCCAGCCATCTTCAAGTCATGCTATAGTCCCCTGAAGCCTTCACTAGCCTGAAAAAGTGTTTCAGTTCAACAAAAGTTCCGTGAGCAAACCTCTGTAGCCCATGTTTTCTGAGCCCCTGCTACCCAAGATTTCCTCATAAAACTGCCCTGGTGGTCTCTAGATCCCTAGGCTAAACTGACAGGCTCCATGAACTCTTGCCCCTTCCCAGATACAGTGACTCAGGCTGGAACCAATGGTGTCATCTCCAGGAGCCATGCAGTTCCTGCAGGTGAAAAGAACCAGGGGTCAGAGAACCTAGCTCTGACTTCTGAGTTGGCCGCCTCAAGGAGTGAGTGGGAGGGAAACCAGTCTTCAGGCTATTCCTACTGCCACAGGGGCCTCCCAGAGACCCTCCTCAGGCCAATCACTGGTCCTTTGTTTATCAAGCCTCCTAGGCGGGTGGAATGAACTGGGAGATTGGGATTAACACTGTGTATAAAATAGATAATTCATGAGAACCCACTGCATAGCTCAGAGAACTCTGTTCTGTGCTCTTTGATGCCCTAAATGGAAAGGAAATCTTAAAAAGAGGGGATTTATGTATATAAATGGCTGATTCACTTAGCTGTACAGCAGAACTAACAGCATTGTAAAGTAACTATCAGTTCAGTTCAGTTCAGTTCAGTCACTCAGTCGTGTCCGACTCTTTGCAACCCCATGAGTCGCAGCACGCCAGGCCTCCTTGTCCATCACCAACTCCCGGAGTTCACTCAGACTCACGTCCATCGAGTCAGTGATGCCATCCAGCCATCTCATCCTCTGTCGTCACCTTCTTCTGCCTCCAATCCCTCCCAGCATCAGGGTCTTTTCCAATGAGTCAACTCTTCGCATGAGGTGGGCAAAGTACTGGAGTTTCAATTCCTTCCAAAGAAATCCCAGGGCTGATCTCCTTCAGAATGGACTGGTTCCAATATTTTTTTTTTTAAGCCTCCTTGTTTGTAATTTAGGGCCAGACAGAATGGGCCCTAAGAGCACCATCTCTGCCCTGACCCTGTGGCCTGGCTGACTGATTACTATTTATGAGGAAATGTTCACTAAGCACAGAATGGACACCTCCAGACAGTAAATACGGTATAGATTTTTTTGAGGGGGGCAAGGCATGTGGGATCTTAATTCCCCAACCAGAGATCATACCTGGGCGCTTGGCAGTGAGAGCTCAGAGTCCTAACCACTGGACAGCCAGGGTATCCCCCATTTCTGTAGAATTTAATACTGAGCAGGTAAAGCTCAGGTTTCATCCTGAGAGCCAGACAGTGTTTGAGGATGGCGTTTCTGGGAAACTCTGGATCCAAGCAGATGTCGCAGGGCAGGAGAGATGTCCGGGAGGTGAAACCGACTGGCTCCGCTGTCAGACTGGGAGGGATTTTGATCCAGGGCCAGAGCAGTGGGAGCAAAGAAACCGAGATAAGAAAGCAGCTCGTGTATATTAGAAACCAGACTGGACCGCAGAGAAGTGTAGGTGGGGGAGGGAGGGGCTCAGCCCTGGGAAAGGGGAGACAAGTCAGACAGGAGAGGAGCAGCACCGGGTACTGGTGGCACCGGCAGCACTCCTTGTTGCTCTGTTGTTTCCCAGCTCCTCAAACTGGGGAATGGCCTCCTGGAAAGTGGGCGGAACTACCTTGCTGCCAGCCGGGCCTTCATTGTGGGCATTTGTGATCTCGCCCACCTGGGACCACCAGAGCCCATGATGGCGGTATGTGGAGGGTCCAGTCCAGGCTGTGGTGGGGTCTGGGATGTGGAGAGACCCTGGGGAAGGCAAGGGGAGGGTTGGTCTGGGGTCTGCCGGTCCCAGGTCAGAAATCTAGGGATGGGAGGACCCGACCGCCCTTGTCTGGTACTCTCTCTCTGTCTTCTTGCCTAGGAGTGTCTGGACAAATTTACTCAGAGCCTGAGCCACAAGCTGGACAGCCATGCTGTAAGTGGGGAGGGGGTTGGGGGGGGCTGGTGGGGGGAGCAAGGAAGTCTGTGGTCCTGACCCCCACCTGCCAACTTCTGCTTCCCTCAGGAGCTTCTTGACGCCACCCAGCAAACACTGCAGCGGCAAATTCAGACCTTGGTCAAGGAGTGAGTTGGGAGGGAAACCAGTCTTCTGGCCTCTCTCCCACTACCATGGGGGCCTCCCTGAATAAAGGAGTTGTGAGATTGGAGGCTTCTGGTGGCCTGATCATTATCCCCTACCTCAAGGATCCCTTCAAAGTCCTGAGTGTCCATAGCTACAAGGCTGTGAATAAACCTTAGGGATTTCTCTGCTGGGGTCGGTGGGTGTATGGGTAATTCTGTGTTATTCCTGCACCTCCAGAGGTCTCCGGAGCTTCCGAGAGGCTGGCCGGGATTTCTGGCGGGGGGCCGAGAGCCTGGAGGCTGCTCTTACCCACAATGCAGAGGTTCCCAGGCGCCGGGCCCAGGAGGCAGAAGAGGCTGGAGCTGCTTTGAAGGTTGCTCGAGCTGGGTACCGGGGCCGGGCCCTGGACTATGCCCTGCAGGTGCCTGTCCCTACCTGTCCTCCTGGGGTACCAGGGCCTCGATTACCTTGAGGCTGGAGTCACTGGTGTGTAGTGGGAGGGGTGGGGTGTGTGTCTTCAAGACTGACTTGAGATCTTTTGGGCTCTCAGATCAATGTGATTGAGGACAAGAGGAAGTTTGACATCATGGAGTTTGTGAGTCGAGGTGGGGGTGGGGGTGGGGAGTGGCCTGCTGATAGCATGAGGGACCGGGGAAAGAGAGGGGTCTGCCCCCTGCCCACCTTGTCCCCAGGTGCTGCGTTTGGTGGAGGCCCAGGCTACCCACTTCCAGCAGGGCCACGAAGAGCTGAGCCAGCTGGCCCAATATCGTAAGGAGCTGAGTGGCCAGGTAGAGCCCCAGGGAGCAGGGAGGTGGAAGAGGGAGGGAAGGGGCTCTGAGATGACTCTCCTGGCCTGGTGGGTGAGGCTGGGGCCATCTGAGATACCCTTCCTGTGCTCAGTTACACCAGCTGGTCCTGAATTCAGCCCGCGAGAAGAGGGACATGGAGCAGAGACATGTGCTGCTAAAACAGAAGGTGAGGACTGGGGCCGCAGACAGGAGGCGGATGGCCCTGGGGCCTTGGTCTCTGGGCCCCTTCAGTTGCCCTTTGATACTTTTTGTGCCCCCAGGAGCTGGGTGGGGAGGAGCCAGAGCCAAGCCTAAGGGAGGGGCCTGGTGGCTTGGTCATGGAAGGACATCTCTTCAAAAGGGCCAGCAATGCATTTAAGACCTGGAGCAGGTGAGGAGTGAACATCCCAATCGGCCAAAACCATCGGTTTTGGGGTTTTTTTGAGTGGTTATAGTGTGTTAAATGGGGTTTCCCAGGTGGTTCAGTGGGTAAAGAATCCTCCTCCAGAGGAGACCTGGGTTCAATCCCTGGTTTGGGAAGATCCCCCATGCCCCCTGAGGAGGGCATGACAATCCAGTCCAGTATTCTTGCCTGGAGAATCCCATGGGGAGGGGAGCCTGGGGGGCTATAGTCCATAGGGTCACAAAGAGTCGGACATGACTGAAGCAACTGAGCATGCACGCATGCACACACCATGTGTTAAATACAGCCAGGAAAAACAGACAGACTGCCTCTACCCCCCGCCCCCCACTGCCTCCTTCAGAGACTTTATGTTCCATCAGCAAAGATAGACAGTGATATGGTAATTAAGTGAATTATATGTTATCTTAGAAGGTAAGAATACCATAGGCAAAAAACAACACAGAAGCAATGTGGACACAGCCAGAAAGGAGCTGTGACTTTGAGTAGGGTGGTCAGTCTAGGCCTCCTGGAAAGGTGACTGCTGAGTGAGGACTGGAAGGATATATAGGGGGAGAATGTTCTAGGCTGAAGGAGGAGCCCTTCCAAGGCCCTGAGGAACCTGGAGTGTTCAAGGAACAGAGGGGAGGCCCTGGGTGTGGACAGAGGGAGGGAGGAGGAAGTGGTAGAAGATGCAGGTGGAGCTAACCGGGTATGAATCATGACGGCCTCGTTGTCTGTGCTCTGAGGGAAGTGGGGCGCCATGGGAGGGTGTGGAGCAGGGTGGTGACCTGCTCTGATGTGACCCCTTCCCCTTCCAGGGCCACCGCTGGCCCCTGAGGGATCTTTGTGCAAATTAAGAAACGGAGCCGCTTCTCCAAGATACTTATATTTGCCAAAATGTTGTAGTAATGGACTTATGTTATTAGACAAAGCATTTTTACTGCCATCTGCTGGAAACTTGTCTTTGTGAATCTATCACAACTGGGTGCTGAGATGTGACCAGCACCCCTCACGTGTCCCCAGATGCCCCTCCTCTGCAACATCTCCTGGGATGGGCAGCCCAGGGCTCTCTTCTCAGTGAGATTCTGTGAAGCTGAGAGCACCACATTCCTCCTGTCCCTCTCCTGAGCCATACCCCCACATCATGAACGCTATTTCCACCTCTTCCAGACGCTGGTTCACTATTCAGAGCAACCAACTGGTCTATCAGAAGAGGTACAAGGTGAGTAGGCTGGGTCTTGGGTACTGGGCCCCAGGAGGACTCAGCCCTGCTGTGGCTGCCTGGACATCTGCCCTCCCCCAACCAGGACCCTGTGACCGTGGTGGTGGATGACCTTCGTCTCTGCACAGTGAAGCTCTGTCCTGACTCAGAAAGACGGTTCTGCTTTGAGGTCGTGTCCCCCAGCAAGTGAGTACAGTGCCCAGGGGTGATGGCCTGTGTGTGTCTCAATCTTACCGGCTGGCAAGGGTCTTGGAGGCCCCTCATGCTGCCCCAGATGTTAACCTTTTGGTGGTCAACTTGGGGGGAGAGTATAGGGCAAAGGGGCGTATCTAGAAGGGTATTACCAATTGGTGCAGAGGTATTTCCATATGACTGGCACCCGCCGCACACTCGCTGAATGTCAGCCTGCCCATCCTGCCACTTGACTCCCCAGGGCTTAGACCCCTCCCTGCTCTCCATTCCCCTCTGGTCCAGGTCCTGCCTCCTGCAGGCTGACTCAGAGCGCCTCATGCAGCTGTGGGTCAGCGCCGTGCAGAGCAGCATCGCCACAGCCTTCAGCCAGGCTCGCCTTGATGACAGCCCCCGGGGTCTAGGCCAGGTACCTTAACTGGCAGTGCAGGGCTGGGCTGCCCAGCGAGCTAGGAGATCCCTTCCCTTGCAGCCACTCTTTCTTCCCCTATCCCCACAGGGCTCGGGACACCTGGCCATAAGCTCCGCTGCCACCCTGGGCCCTGGCGGGTTGACCAGGGGAAGGGAGCCTGGTGGAGTGGGACATGTGGCAGCCCAGGTGCAGAGCGTGGACGGCAATGCCCAGTGCTGTGATTGCCGGGAGCCCGCCCCCGAGTGGGCCAGCATCAACCTTGGCGTCACCCTCTGCATTCAGTGCTCTGGCATTCACAGGTCTCTCCCTTCCGGGTCCCAAGCGTGGGCCCCTACTCCTCCTGGGTTGGGGGCAGGAGACTTGCCTGGGTTTCCTCTCACACTCTGCCTGTTCCCTGGGCTGAGCTTCTGGGGCCCAAGGTGGACCCAGGTGGGCCCAGGCCCTCGGTGTCCTGGTCTGGCCAGGGCAGGAGGACACCCAGGGGAGTTGATCCATTTGTCTGGAGGAGGGGTGGGGTCAGGACTGCTGAGGGTTGGGGAGCTGATGAAAAGCAGAGAGAGATGATGTTATGAGGCCTTAGCAGGTCTATACAGCCCTCAGGGGGGAGTGGGGAGGGGAGTGGCATGACAAGAGTTGTCCAGGCCAGAATGCCTGGAGAGAGGGGAGGAGGCTGGAGAAGATGAGGAGAAGGGAGGAGAGGGAATGGTGAACAGGCAGAATCCTGCTTGATCCAGGTCAAGAGCACGTGGCCCTGGCTGCCCTCTGCCTCCTGGCCCAGTGCATCTGCATGGGCCTCCCCACACAGGACCTTGCCCCTAAGTCTTTCCAGGAGTAGCAGCTGCCCCCACAGAGAGCCTGACATATCCCCTCTTGCTCTCTAGGAGCCTTGGAGTTCATTTCTCCAAAGTCCGGTCTCTGACCCTTGACTCATGGGAGCCAGAACTCGTGAAGGTGACTTGGGATGCTGTTGAGTGTATGGGGTCGGGTAAGGGCAGGGCCGCAGAGTCCTGAGGCTCAGACACTCACCCACACCCTACCTGTCTGTCTCTGTCTCCACCTGGGCCACCTGCAGCTCATGTGTGAGCTGGGAAATGTCGTCATAAACCAGATCTATGAAGCCCGAGTGGAGGCCATGGCTGTGAAGAAGCCAGGACCCCGCTGCTCCCGGTGAGGCTGGGGCCACCCTCCATGTGGGGAGGGAGGGAGGGCCCAGGACAAGAGGAGGGAAGACTGTCTCCTTCCCCTGCAATGCTCCCCCGCCAGGCAAGAGAAGGAGGCCTGGATTCATGCTAAATACGTGGAGAAGAAGTTCCTGACCAAGTTTCCCGAGATTCGAGGGCGAAGAGGTGGCCGGGGGCCCCCCAGGGGACATCCTCCTGTGCCCCCAAAGCCGGGGCGTATCAGGCCCAAGCCGGGGAGCTTCAGCTCTAAGCCAGGTATACGGTTGGTTGGGCATCTGTGAGCACCTGCTGGGCACTCAGCACAGTGCCAAGCCCATTGAGGAGGCACAGAGTCCCAGGTCTAGGTCCTCCCCTTGAGAATGTTCGAGGGGCCAGACTGTACCAGCACTGGTTTTATAAGGCAAGAGTTTCGGGGATTAAAGTGAAGGATGGGAAGGACCATGGGGCTGGGAGGAAGCAGGAAGGGCTGTGGAGGGTGCCAACAGCATGAGATGAGTCAGGAGAATGAGTGAAGGTCTCCAGAGGCCTGTGGATGAGGGTGGGGGCTTGGCCGGAGAGAGGGAATCAAGAGAGCTGAGGTTGACGATCAGCTCACCCCCATCATCCCCGCCAGTTGAGGTGGTCAGACAGGAAGAGGTGAAAGATTTGTCTATACTATATGCCTAGGGACCCACCCATATCCTCTCACACCCTCCATCACCCCCCACCACAATTTCTGGTCTTGGAGTCCTCCCCACAATTGAGAAGTGACCTATCCCATCACAATGTCAGGGGTCTGTGCTGGGGGTTTCCTTCTCAGATTCATGGCTGGTTCCCCTTCACAGAGCCCCCCTCTGAGGACCTGGAGAGCCTGCACCCCGGGGCCCTGCTCTTTCGAGCTGCTGGGCACCCTCCATCCCTTCCTACCATGGCTGACGCCCTTGCCCATGGAGCCGATGTCAACTGGGTCAACGGGGGTCAGGAGAATGCCACACCACTGATCCAGGCCACAGCTGCTGTGAGAGTCTTGGTGACCTCCCTACAACACCTTTGGTCTCCTCCTCTCTTCCCTCTCCTGACCTTGGTCCCAGCTCTTAACCCTCTCCCCAGCCCCTAGGGAGTGATAACCAGTAGAGTTAGATTGCTAAGAGGGTGAGATTTGGAGGCTGAGAAACCTGGGTTTGGATCCAGACCCTCACTACTTACAGCTGTGAACCTCCTTGTGCCTCAGTTTCCTCATCTGTAAAATAGGGATAACATGCCTTATTAGGTTGTACTGTGGATGTAATAACATGTAAAGAGCCAGAGCAGAGGGACTTCCCTGGTGGTGGTCCAGTGGTTAGGATTCCGTACTTCCAAGGCAGGGGCTGTGGGTTCAGTCCCTTATTGGAGAACAGATCCCAGGTGTCCCTTGGTGCGGTCAATAAATAAAGCTTAAAAAAAAAAAAAAAAAAGCAGAGCCTGCCATCCCATACCACTGAACTGACCCGACTCCAAAATATCTTTTGTCTCTAATTTGCCACGGTTTCTCCCCTTCTCTATGTCTCCATGCAGAATTCTCTTCTGGCCTGTGAGTTTCTCCTCCAGAACGGGGCAAACGTGAACCAGGTGGACAATCAAGGCCGGGGCCCGCTCCACCACGCGACCATTCTTGGCCACACGGGGTAGGGATGACAGGGATGATGGCCTCGGGAGGAAGGCTCCAGACAGGGTGAGGGGCCCGCTGAACTTGGCTATCTTGTCCAGGCTGGCCTGCCTGTTTCTGAAACGGGGGGCCGATCTGGGAGTTCGAGACTCTGAAGGCAGAGACCCCCTGACCATCGCCGTGGAAACAGCCAACGCTGACATCGTCACTCTGTGAGGGTGCCTGGGGAGGCGGGGTTCGCGCTTGCACTATCCACTTGGGCGGGGCTCACGCCAGACCCCAGCTTGCCAGGCGGGGCCTGGGAAGGGGCGGGGCCAGCTCCTGGACCAGACTGAGAAAGGCTTCTCCGGGTGTTGACTGAGGCTTGGAGTAGGAACGGGAGAGGACAGGATAAACTCACCTTCCTTGGTGGATTTATTCTGAGAGAGGCATCATTCATTAACGTTGTCAGGAATCTGTAAAATACTAGACCCTGGGAAAACAGGTGAATGAAACAACCCAGCTCAAAGGATGGGAAGGTGGGGGTGGGGGTGGGGTGAGAATGTCATCCATTCCTTAATTCTCTCCCCCTTCAGGCTACGATTGGCAAAAATGCGGGAGGCCGACGCAGCCCAGGGCCAGGCTGGTAAAGTACACCTCCCCTCCGCCCTGTACAACATTGTAACTGTGGGCTTCTGGCCCCTGGTGACCTGTCCCCAGCTCCCTGTCCTCAGCTTCATTAATTAATTACATTATTTATTCAACAAACACGTATTGGGCGCATCCTGCGCTCCAGGTCCTTGAAACAAAGCAAAGAATAGGCGAGGGCGCTGCCCTGACAGTACAGACATCTCCTCCACCCACGTTGGAAGCGCGTGCTCTTACCAGGCCGGGCTGTCCCTATTGTGCTATTCTTGCTAGGACCCAGCCTCTCAGCCCTTTCTCCCTCCCTTCAGGAGACGAGACATATCTTGACATCTTCCGTGATTTCTCCCTCATGGCATCCGACGACCCGGAGAAGCTGAGCCGGCGTAGTCATGACCTCCACACGCTTTGATCCCAGGCCTTCAAGGGCTCGCACCCCCATCCCTTCCCTCCCCACCGCCCGCCCTTTCCATTAAAGCCTTTGTGCTTTGCTCTTCAAAGTTCATTTATTGGCCACCCCTTTCCGGCTGGTGAGAGATAGGGCACTGCGACTCTTGGGGTGCAGGAGCGATTGGGAGTTTTCGAACTGGAGTCACTGGAGGGGCAACTCCTGGGAGTGAAGTGGGAGCTTCGGCCTCTAGGGCGGGGGCTCGCGGGCTCAGGCGACGTGGCCAGGCCAGTCCGGCCAGGGTTGGGTCTAGCCTTGGGGAGGGGGGGGCGGCTGGCATCCGGCAGGGATGGCGAGGCTGGCTCAGGCCATCCTGGCCCGGAGGCATCCCTGGAATGTGGATGCTCAGCACCCGCCCCCTCGGGAATTCCCCGTGGGAGTGACAGAAAAGGAACAGATCCCCAACCCCTGACGGCTGGCCCTCAGTTTCTTGAGCGGCGGGATTGGAGATGCCGGCATCCACTCTTGCAGACGTGAGGTCGGGCACACCTGGGGGCCCGTGACGCCGTCGCGGGTACATCCGGAACGACGTAACTGAGTCACCCTCCGGACCCCACCCCCACTAGTGTGCTCTGGTCCAGCCTGTCCGCCCCGTCTCTCTGGTTCGCCACTCAGCTTCCACCACGGGGGGCGGGGGCGAGGGGCGGGGCGCCCAGGGGGCGGGGCTGCCTCTTAAAGGGCCCCCGGCCGCTGCCCTTAGGCCACTTCCTGGGGGCGGAGAGGACTTAAGCGGTTGCAGCGAAACCCGAGGAAGGCGTCGGCGCCCGGGTCCCGAGACTCCCGGCTGCTTCCATCAGAGTCCTCGGACACTCCCAGCTTGTACCGTACGTGCATCTGCGGTCCCCAGCCGATACAGAGGCACCCCTCCCCCCTCCCGCCATCGGCTCCGATCAGCCTCGCCTCCATCTCCTGGGACCCGCGCCGGAATCAGGCAAGGCAAGGCCTCAAACTGGCCCCCGGAGCCCTGCGTGGACTTGCCCACGGTGACAGCGATCTGCCCGAGAAGCTGGACCCTTCAGAGTCGGCCTTGTGCTCGCCACCGTCACCTGCTGGTTGGATTCTGGAAAGCCACCGTCTGAAGACCACAGAAAGGAATCGCTGACCACCCAGAATCGGATCTATATCTCCTGTACCTCTCTGACTTCCCTCTGCTCTTTTCATCCGTTCTCTCGACCTTTCCGGCGTCTCTGTGCCCAGAAACCATCCCCCACCACCAAGGCAGCTAGGGTGAGCCCCAAATCTTGCTGCCTTGTACTCCAACCTGTGCCTCCCACTCAGAGACAGTCTGAACCTTACCACCCAGTTCTGCACACATCCAGGAAGTTCTGCCTTTTCTTCTCTTTCAGTGTCTTCTATACTCCTCAAAATTTCTCCTCCTACTGTGCCCTCTTCGCCCCCCTCCTTCGGGGGCCCCGTGACCCTGAATGTCGGGGGAACGCTATATTCCACTACGTTGGAGACCTTGACTCGATTCCCAGACTCCATGCTGGGGGCCATGTTTAGGGCTGGTACCCCCATGACCCCCAAACTCAATCCCGAGGGAGGTGGCCACTACTTCATCGATCGAGATGGCAAGGCCTTCCGGCACATCCTCAATTTCCTCCGGCTGGGCCGCCTAGACCTGCCCCTTGGATATGGGGAGACAGCGCTTCTCAGGGCAGAGGCAGACTTTTACCAGATCCGACCCCTCCTTGATGCCCTGCGGGAACTGGAGGCCTCTCGGGGGACCCCAGCTCACACAGCCGCCCTGCTCCACGCAGATGTAGATAGCAGCCCCCGCCTGGTGCACTTCTCTGCTCGTCGAGGCCCACACCACTATGAGCTGAGTTCTGTCCAGGTGGACACCTTCCGGGCCAATCTCTTCTGCACCGATCCTGAGTGTCTGGGTGCCCTGCGGGCCCGATTTGGTGTGACCAATGAGGACAGGGCAGAGGGAGGCCCACACTTCCGTCTGGAATGGGCCCCCCGCCCCGCGGAACTCCCCGAAGTGGAGTACCGCAGACTGGGGCTGCAGCCACTGTGGACCGGGGCACCAGGAGAGCCACGGGAGGTGGTGGGCACACCCAGCTTCCTGGAGGAGGTGCTGCGGGTGGCTCTGGAGCATGGCTTCCGTCTGGACTCTGTCTTCCCTGATCCTGAAGACCTGCTCAACTCCCGATCTCTACGCTTTGTTCGGCACTAGGAACTGAGACCTGGGAATGCTGCCCTCAGTTTGACTTCATGGAGGGGCGGGGGAGGGGGAGAAAGAACGGGTCATTAAAGGGGTTGAAGATTCTCCTGAGGCCTTTTCCTAGCTCTGCTCCGGGAGCTGTGAGAGTCAGAGGCCCCATTGCACCTGACTGGAGAGCCCAAGTATGGACAGGACTCCCCACACTGGAGGGAGCCCACCAGGAGCCCACCAAGAGCCCACAAGATCAGTGGGTCTGGACTGGAGCCGATCCTGGGAGGGCTGGGGAGGCTTCCCTGGCTGGTCCTGCCTGAACCTGGGGACCTTCGATGTTTCCTTGCTTGGAGCTCAGTATTCAGTGTCTGGAAAAGCAGGTATGCTTCTCTGCCCAGGCTCAACTTAGCAAGGACTGTGGAAAGACGGTGAGGTCTGAGGGAAAGAGGAACTTTGGATTGCTCTAATGTGGTCTCCTGGACTGTGACTTCTCCTGGAGATGGTGGCCTCTCCTGGCCTGACAAATGAGAGGTCAGAACACTGTGAAATATTGGAAGGGAGGTTCCTTGCTGTGTCCTAAGCCACCACTGAGGGAGACAGGGAGGGCTACGCCCTACCTTAGGTTGGCATAAGGGAGCTAGGAGAATCCCCATTAACTGTGGGGCTGGAGCATCCCTCTGGAGATCCAGGTGTTTTAAAGAATCCCATGTTGAAGGTGGGGGTGGCTATAGGGAAGAGCGGGGCATCTTTCTGGGTCCTGGCCTTCCTTCCTTCATGTGTACGTGCCTGTCAGCCAGTGGCTCTGACTGATGCGTGGATCCCTGCATCCTGACTCTCAGCCATGTTGCTGGAGGTGGTGTCTGTATGCTGGTCTTTCTGTGGCCTCTGCATGTCCAGGCCTGTTTGGGGTTGCCCAGCAACTGTTTTGGTACCAGGTGTGTCTGTGGTATGGGTGTGAGTAGACTGACAATTAGTTTAATCACAAGGGGTGTGTGTGCACATGTGCTTCACACATCCACGTAGGCAGGAGGGGCCTGCTGAGCTTTGAGTCACTAGGATCTTCTAATGAAAGGTAAGAGAAGTCACTGGGCTTAGCTAGGCCTTGGAGGCCTGTATAGAACTCTCTGTTGCTAAGGCAACCATGAGCCTGTTGCTAGGAGATAGCTGGGGAAGGCCCAAGGCTGCTCAGGGCGAAGAAGAGATGAACAGAAGAGTTTGAAAGAGTGGGGGAGGATGTGGACAGGGATGGGTTTCTGAGTCCCTGGGGGTATGGGATACTCACAAACAGCTTCTTCACTGGGGAGTCACTTACTGTTTATCACTGGTCATGATTTACAGGAAGAAAAATAAAATTGCTTTTGGAATCACCAACTCATGAAGGCTGCTGAGGGCTAGGTTGGGGGTATAGCAGAAGCCCTGCTTTCTCTATCCATCTCCCACTAGAAGAATTTTCTTCCAGTCCTCAGTTCATTGGGCCCCAAGTTTACCCCAGCCAGAGATGGGGCAGTGTCACTGTGCTAGAATGCTCTAGAACCTCCAGACAAAGGGCTGGAATCAGGATCACAGAGCATTCCAATGCCTTCCCAGCCTAGGTGGGGCCAGCCCTCCCTCCAGCAGCCCCCAGCTGGCCTCATGTGGACACTGGCACTAGGTGGGATCTTCCTGGCAGCCGTTGAGGCCTGTGTCTTCTGCCGCTTCCCAGACCGTGAGTTGTCGGGCCGCCTGGCTCGGCTCTGCAGCCAGATGGAGGTCCAGTGGAAGGACTGTGAGGTCTCCTGGACATTCTCGGCCTTTGCCTTAGGTAAAATCAGACATCCAGGGATGGGCCTAGCAACAGTCACCCCTGCGCCCCAACGGGCCTGCAAGTGGCCTCACAGCTCTGCCTCTCAGCCATCTCCTCAGTCCACAGCCCTCTCTGGACACACTTTCTGCTCCCCCTGGGAGAGCTTCTTTGGACCCTGGGAAAGGGCCCAGAACCTCCTTCCAGGTCAATGAGGGAATCACCCTGTCCTTACCCATCTCCACAGATGATGCATCCTTGAACAAGATCACAGAGAAGACTCACAGAGTCCTGAGAGTCATGGGTGAAGTCAAGGGGGAAGGCACAACCAAGGAGGGGGAGGGGGAGTAGGGAAGGGTGGAGGGCAGATGGAGACAGGAGAGCGTGATGGGGTGGTGCTGGGTGAAGGGGTGGAGGTGAACCAGCCCTGCTGAGGCCCTGGGCACTCTAGCTGCTTTCTGCCTCCCCAGAGATCAAAGGGTCTCTCTACTCACTCCCTTCATATTGGCAATGGCTTCAAAAGACCAAGCTCCCGGAGTACAACAGAGAAGGTACGGATGAGGGGAAGGACCAAGGGGTGCCTAGGTCCTTGGGCAAAGGGGTGTATGGCTGAGCTCACCCGCCCCCACCCTGCCTTGTCTTTCATTTCAGCTCTCTGCCCTCCCGCCTGCCGTGAGTAGGAAAGGGAAGGGGTAGCGAGAGCCAGGGGCTTGGGGCACTTCAGGAGAGCGGCCACGGAGGGCGGTGGAAGCAGAGAGAAACGGAGGCTTCCCGCCGCACTGCTAGCCCTACTGTCTCCTGCAGGGGGCAGCACCATCCTGTACAACTGTTCCACCTGCCAGGGTTTCGAGGTGTACTGTTGGCCCCGAAAGCGCTGCTTCCCAGGTCCTTACTCCCCACATCTGCCTCACCCCCACCCAAATCTCTGAGCTCTGAGGCTCCCCCAGCATCGATGGGTGTGGTCCCCAGGATCACTCACTGCCTCCTGGGTCCCCTATAGGAAGTCACGATCTTTGGGAAGCTCGGATCCTGCTCCTCTTTGTGTGCGGAACTGCCCTGCTCCTGGGTGTTCCGAGCCTCGCGGTGGAGTGAGTTGCGGGATCAGGGCGGGAGACAGCCTCACCACTTCCCACCAGAACCCCCTCATCCTTCCTCCTGCCCTCGCGGCCCTTCCCTCCTCCTTTCCCAGGCCTTCCACCCTCTGTTTTCCCTCAGGTACAACCACTTCCAAGCAAAAAGTTAACTTGTGAAAACGAGGACAGAGCCTAGCCTCCAGTTCTAAGGAGCTCGTGTGCCCACGACGTCCACTTCTGTTTGGGTTGGGGGTGGGGTGGGGAGGGCGGGGGACAGCCAGACCCTAAGTTCCAGCCCCAAGTGGTTCAATCTTCCAGACCCTGATACTCAGACATACCCCATAGTCCCAGTGTCAGATGGTCGCCAGGGACCCAGGCACCCACAGCTGGAAAGTTCCTCCCCTTCATCCCTCAACCAATCAGACGGGGGCAGTCCCCGTGCCAGGAAAATATCTACAGAAGGAAAGAATCCCCTCTGCTCACCACCACTCCCACATCCCCTTTCTGCCTGTTCCCGGAACGTGGGAGCTGCCAGGCCCCAGAAACTCCTCTTGGCCCTCCTGTGACTGATTGGGAATCCGGGAATGAGTGTTCTGGAAAAGTCCCTCCCCCTAGAGTGAGACCACGTCAGTCAGCCTGCTGGCATGCTCCCCTTCCATTTAACATTGTGAAGCCTCCCACAGAGAGAGGCCTCCCTCCTGCCAGGCCCAATTAAACGTGCTGTCAAATGGCCTCCGCCTCTGCCTGGCCTCTGTCTGCAGCTGGGGAGGGCAGGGGGAGAGAGAGGCTCATGTAGCACAGTGGTTCTCAACTTGGGGAGGTGGGGATTTTGCACCAGAGGAGATTTTTTGATTGTTTTGATGGGGGGGTGGGGTGGGGAATGTAGTACTGATATCTAACTGTTAGAGACCAGGGATGCTGATAAACATCTGAAAATGCATGGGAATGTCCTCCAGGACAAAGAATGATCTGGTCTAAACAGTCAGCAATATGTGGTTGAGAAACCCTGGTGTCTGGTCCCTTGGTTATCAGGAGTTTGGATTTGGGGGATGGGAGATGGGAGATGGGACATGAAAAGAGAGGCCTACTCCAGCTATAAGTCACAGTCCAAGGGCCTAGGCCTGGGAGGGATCCTTGCCTTCACACAGCCCCATGGTTTTCAAACTGGATACTAAAGTTCAAACTGGAAACGAAGCTCCCAGTTCTCAACCAGCTGTGTGTGTGCGTGCTAAGTCACTTCAGTCGTGTTCAACTCCACAACCCTATGGACTGTAGCCCACCAGACTCTTCTGTCCATGGGATTCTCCAGGCAAGAATACTGGAGTGGGTTACCATGCCCTCTTCCACGGGATCTTCCCTACCCAGGGATGGAACCTGCATCTCTTATGCCTCCTGCGTTGGCAGGTGGGTTCTTTACCACTAGCACCACTTGGGAGACTGCACGTAGAGTCATCTGGTCATCTTAAAAAAACTACCTGTTTAAGAAAAAAAAAAAAAAGCTACCTGTTGCTGGGTCTTGTCTCCAGAGATTCAGAGTTTAGTGGTCTCATATGGGGCCTCAGTTAATCTAATTTACAGCCAGCCAGGGTTAGAACCACTGTTTGGGGGAATCTGTAAAGGTGCTGGGGATAGAGAGAAAGGAGTAATTTATCCCTTCTGGAGAAACACCTTCCATTTTGTTTTACACATTCTAGTCCAGTGCTTTCATTTTATACCGAAAATGGAACCCAGAGATCATATGGCATGCCCAAGCTCATACAACAATTGAAACATTCACTCATTTGATAAATACTAAGTGATTGTCAGCCAGGCACCGGACAACGCTGACACCCACACTAGGGTGAGAAGCGCCCTGCTGACACCCCAGCCACAGCAGCTCTCCTTTGTCTCCGGGAGCTGTCTCAAGCCCCCCAAGAATGTGCCCTCTTTCCAGGCTCAGCATTTTAGAGCTGTCCTCCTTCTCACACCCAACATGCAGTGGGTCAACAGTTTTGCCCATCTCTGAAGGACCTTGCTCCTCTCTGTCCCTCCTCCTGCTCTATGGGCCCCAGCCCTCTCTGGAACCCTCTTTCTCCCCGTGGAGCCCAGTCTCCCAAATGTGCATCTGACTCTGCTCACTCCCCTAAAGCCCACTCTGCACCCTTAGCAGCCACACTGGTCTTTTTTTTTTTTAATATTTATTTTATTTTCCTGGCTGTGTTGGATCATACTTGTGGGGTGGGGACTCTCTAGTTATCGTGCTTGGGCTTAGTTTGCCTGCTGCTTGTGGGATCTTAGTCCCCCGACCAGGGCTCGAACCTGTGCCCTCTGCACTGGAAGGCAGATTCTTAACCACTGGCCCACCAGGGAAGTCCCCACACTGGTCTTCTTAAAATTCCACATCACTAGACCCTCCTGTCCAGCATCAAATGATGCTTGAAAACTTGAGCTCTGGAGTTGGGCTGCGTCATTTCAAATCCTGGCTCTGGCACTTACCAAACCTTGGGAAAGTTATTTTTCTGTTCCTGTTTCCTCATGTTTTGAATGCGGACCATGTATTTCTTTGATTCCTTGGCCTTTTTTCCTTCGATCTACATTTTAACATCTCTGAAGGACCCATTTTAAATTGAAGACATGTCATAGCATAATGGTATATATTACAATCGAAAATATCTTAAATTCAGTGCAGTGGCACTTTCCTTACAGAATGACTGTGAGGTCCAAATCAGTTCATATAGAATGCTTGGGACTTTGCCCAACATGTAATGGGCCCTCATTAAGTATTAGCCATTATAATCTCTTACTTAAAACCTTCCCTAGCTTGTCTTTGCCTATAGAATATAGAGTTGGCCCTTGATCCTGACATTCAAGACTCTCCACCTGCAGCTCCCCTCGTCTTCTTTAGTCCTCAGGCCACAACTGTCCAGACACAGAGCTGGAATCCCGCTTGAAAGACCCACAGGCATCTCAGACTCCACATGTCCACCTTTCTAGACCTATCTTCCAACAGGGTCACAGTCATCCTCCTCCCCTCATGCCATGCACCCACTTCTCACCAGTAAGTGGTCTACCTCGGTAGGTAATGCCTCTTGGAATCCAACCCCCTGGTGTCCGCTGGGGCTTCACCTCAGCTCTGCCCACCCCACAGCCACCCTGAGTCACTTCTAGTTGCCCAAATACTGTTACCTCATATCTCCTTCCTTTGCCCAGGCTTGTTCCTCTGTCTGGAAAGACTTTCTCCTTTGGCTCAGATATCCCCTCTTCTGAGAAACCTTCTCTGAGCCTCCAAGGCTAAGTGGAGTGAGTCTGCTCCAGGCTTCTCTTGTGTGGCACCTGTTTACCTCGGGTAGTGGTGTTTCTTTACACATCTTCCTGCTGTACCACACACTACTCTCTAAAGCCACTGCTTAAGGTTGTGGGTCTGTTCCCTCAGAGCCTGGCACATGGTAGATGCCAGGAAGTGTCACTGATGACTGCAGCACCTTCTCTGAACCCTTGTGATAGGTCTTCCTTGGGTAAGCCTTTCATGAACACTTCGCACCGGAGGCTGGTAGAGTTACTATTTGTTTTGTGCACATGAGGCCAACCTACCAGCGTGTGGCCTGTCAGGGCAGGGATGGTTTTTCAGAGCCCCTCACCAATCAGGAGGTTGCTATGGGTGTGGCAGTTTTAAACAATGGCCCCATACTACTCTCTGACATGCTGCCTATCTAGAGGTAGGTGCTATGTATCCTTCCCTTGAACCTGGGTTCCATGGCTAGCTGGCTCACTGAATGTGGCAGAAGCGACACTGAGCCACTTTCTGAGCCCAGGCCTTAAGAATCTGTCACCTTCTGCCTTTTGGGACACTCACTCTGGAACTCAGTCGTCATGCTATGAGGATGCCCGGCCTATTTTAAGGGTCCCCATGGAGGGATTTGGCCAAAAGCCAGTATCTGCTGCCAGATGTGTAAGTAACGCAGCCCTCCACTCTCAGATCATCATCCCCAGACTATCAGGTTTTCCACCCAAGGCCGCAGACATAGTAGAGCAGAGATAAACCATTCCCACAGTGTCCTGTTGGAGTTCCAGACACAAAGTCCAGAGCATAATAAAATAGTTATTTAATGCCACTAGGTATTGTTATTCAACAATGGATAACTGGGATGGTGGGACAGAAAGAAGAGCCTAGAACCTGGCACTAAAAGCCCTGGGTTGGGACTTTCCTTGGGGCCCAGTGGTTAAGACTTGGTGCTTCTACTGCAGGGACCTTGGGTTCGATGATCCCTGGTCAGGGAACTAAGATACTGCATGCCATGGTGGTGTGGCAAAAGTAATAACAACAACAACTTCAACAAAAGGCCCTGGATTGAGGATATGGCTGGCACTGCTGCTGCTACTGCTGCTAAGTCGCTTCAGTCGTGTCTGACTGCCACTTCCTATTAATAGCTGTATATGTACATGAAAAACATCAGTTCACCAACCTGAGCTTCAGTCTTCCTACCTGTAAGATGGAGTTAATGATGGTTAACAGATATGGAGACTATGTGTTATTTACCTATAGCTGTGGAACAAATTATTCTACAACTCAATTGTCTGAAACAGTAAACCCTTATTATCTCATGGTTTCTGTGAATCAGAAATATAGAAGCAGCTAAAATGGGTGTTTCTGGCTCAGAGTTTCTGGTGAGGATGTTGTCCAGATGTAGGTCAGGGTTGTAGACATCTAAGGGCTAGTGGATCAGCTTCCAAGATTCCAAGATAGCTCACTGAAATGTCTGGCTGGCTGGTTGGTGTCGGCTGATGGCAGGAGCCCTCAACTTCTCGAAAAGTGGACCTTCTCCATTGGGCTACTTGACTGTCAGGACATGGTGGCTGGCCTCCTCCAGAGTGAGTGATCCAAGAGAGGGAGGTGGAAGCCACACTGCCTTTCACTACCTCGCTCTGAAGTCACACACCATACTCACAATATCCCATTGATTACACTCTTTGTGACCCCATGGACTATAGCATGCCAGGCTCCTTGTCCATGGGATTCTCCAGGCAATAATACTGGAGTGGGTTGCCATTCCCTTGTCCAGGGATCTTCCTGACCCATGGATCGAACTTGTGTCTCTTGCATCTCCTGCATTGGCAGGCAGATTCTTTACTACTGCAACACCTGGGAATCCCATTGATTACACGGATCATTGTGGAAAAGCACGACACTGTGATACCAGCTGGGGAGGTTCACTGGGAGCTGATTTGGAGACCAGCTACCACACACATGGGCACAGTTAATTCAATAGCCCCACAAGGTAGATACTCATAATAATCTCATCTTGAAGATGAGGAAACAGAGGTGTACAAACATGAAGTAACTTGGCCAGATTTATAGGATGGTAAGTGATCCAAACTCAGGTAGTCAGACTCCAGAAGTGAGCTCTCAGCTACTGGTTAAAAATAATAATAATAATTAATTAGGTTGCAATAGATCTTAGTTGCAGGACATGGGATCTTTAGTTGCAGCATGCAAACTCTTATTTTCGGTATGTTGGATTTAGTCCCCTGACCAGGGATGGAACCCAAGCCCCCTGCATTGGGAGCTTAGAGTCTTAGCCACTGGACCACCTGGGATGTCCCAGAGCTACTGTTCTGTAAAGGCCCTCAGCTCCATTATGAGCCTGTCGGAATATGGAAGATTTAAGACTGCTTCCACTTTGGAAAGAAAACTGTCAGATAGATACAAGGTGGTGGGCTGGTGACTCCATTAACTAGTGAGCAAATGTAAACTGGAAAAGAATGAGACCTCAGGGTCCTGGGAGATGGAGATGGGGTAATAGAACAAGAGGCTGTTACTCAAGGGTCTGGGGAGAGCTAACTATGTGGGGCCAGGGAGTGTCACTTGGGGAGGGGGCAGGGGTGGGTTCACCAGGAGAACACTTATGGATTAAGTTTAGAAACTCCCATCCCCATCACTCCCATCAAAGGAGCTCCTGATGTCAAAAATCTCCTTTGCTTCACTCTATCCAGATGACTCTGACTCGTCCATTTGTTCAACAAAGGTTACTGAGCACTTATCATATGAGTCAGACACCATACTGGGCATGAAGGACATAGCAATGCCCAGACAAGATGAAGTCATATTCTACCTGGCGCTTGGAATCTAGCAGGAGAGATAAGACAAGTTACTGGCAAATTCTATCAGAGCAATGAGTGCAATGAGAAGAAAGCACAAGGATCTTAGGGTGCAGGGGAAGAGTCCAGACTAGATTAGGGTAGGCTGCCTGAACTTAGCAAGGCCAGATTTGGAGAAGGGTGGGAAGACTTTCAAGAAGAGGGAATAGTCATGCAAAGGCTCAGAGGAGAGAGAGAACCAGAATGTTGGGGGACTTTCCTCTGCTGAGAGGTTGATGTGGTCAGGGAGAAGGGGAAAAGCTCAGTGATCTCAGGGATCAGGGCAGCAAGGGAGAAGGCAGAGGCACCAGCATGGTTCCTGATGAAGGACGGGTCCTACCTGTCTGCCAAACCCAAGGTGGGGGAGGGGAGATTGGCCACTGGGCCGCCATCTCTGCTTGTCCTCCTGGTTCTCTGCCCTGTGGGGAAAACTTGGCTCTGGTGGTGTGAATGTGCTCATCTTTCTTGGATGCAGAGCCTGCAGGGCCAGGCAGAAGTTGGGGAAAGGCAGATGGAGAGGGTGGAGGGGGTGGTGCTCTGGGCCTCCAAGTTTAAGTGTTAGCTGGATGCCCCATCTCAGCCGGGAGGCAGGCCTCCCGAGGCGGGGGTTAGAATCATCAGGCTCTGCTCCTCCATACCCCATCATCTTTATTGGCAAAGGTGGGGGAGGAGAGAAGCTTAACTCCAAAAATAAGAAACAAAGGGGGATACAGAGGACTCTGATTTCCTGCGTTTTTTTCCCAAGTCAAAGACAAAGGTGGGTGGAGCCTCTGCCTCTGGTTTCCTGCTGGAGCACAGAGGAACCAGGCCAAGAGTCCAGTCAGGAGCGCCCCCTCCTCAGTCTCCTCTCCATCCCACACCAAGGCCAGCAGGGCAGCCTCTCTCCCCTGAGCCAATGGTCACAGCCTCTTCCTTGAGTTCCCTCCTTTTTCTCTCTCACCTTTTCCCAGCCTCTTTACACCTCGGGTTGGTTCTGTCACTCTCCTGTTAAAACTTTTCAGGGGGTACCAAAGCCCTAAGGAAAGGCCTGAGTTTCCTGAGCCTGTTCTGCAAGGCCCTGCAGACTGAACCCAACCAGGTCAGGGATCGTGCCAGCTTGTTCACCTGGGTCCCCAGAACCTGGCACAGTGAAAGCCTGCTGGAAGGATGATCTGACACCTAGTTTGGCTTCTGCCAGCCTCTCCGGCTGCATCGGCCTTCATATCCCACCATGTGCTCCACACGCATGTATTCATTCATTCAATACCCAGAGGACTTCCCGTGCACCCAGATCTGTGAGGACACTGGACATCCAGAGGAAAATCAGGTTTCACCTGCTCTTTCCTGAAGATGCTCATGGAACTGCTGTGTTTCCCATCAAGAAACTGGACAAGGGACTTCCCTGGTGGTCCAGCGGTTAAGAATCTGCTTGCCGATGGAGGGGACACAGGTTCGATCTCTGCGCCAGGAAGATCCCACATGCCACAGGGTAACTAAGCCCACTGGCCACAACTACTGAGCCTGTGCTCTATAATTTGCGAAACTTAGAGCTCATGCTCTGCAGTGAGAAGTCACTGCAATAAGCCCAACCACCACAACTAGAGAGTAGCCCCCTCTCTCAGCAACTAGAGAAAGCCCTCCCGCAGCAACAAAGACCCAGTACAGCTAAAAATAAATAAATAAAAATTTGGGAAAAAAGAAGAATCTCAACCAAACAAAAAAATGTTGAGTGAAAGAAGCCAAATGCAAACAATAAAGCGTGTGATTCTGTTGACCGAAAGGTCAAGAGCAGGCAGAAACCATCTCTGGGTTTTATAAATGGGAATAGTAATTGCTGGAGATTTCCCTGGCGATCTAGCAGTCAGGACTCCACACTTTCCACTGCCCAGGGCTCAGCAGTTAGACTGAGCAGACTTCATAGACAATACGCACCATACCTATTATAGGCCTACATTGTCCCAGGTACCTCAGGACACCTGACAGATCCAGCCCCTCCCGTGTGGAGCCAGTCCACAGCAAATCAGAGAAGAGACATGTGCAGGGAGCAATCACATCTGTTATCTGCCCTGGTGGGAGGGCAAGAGAGCTGGCAAGAAAACCACAGGAGGAGAACTGTGAACTACGATTTTCCCATCAGTGCTGGAGTTTTCCATATGTTTACCAAGATGAGGGGGCTTTGCCCCCCACGGGACTCTGGAGACTGCATCTGCTATGCTCACACATCTATCCCTGGGACAGAAGGACACAGGCCAGATAGCCTAAGACTGGTCCTGAGACCCGTGAGGGAAAGGAAGAGGGCTTACTGCTTCTCAGAGCCTTCTTGGAGCCAGACTGTCCTGCCCCACAGGGCAAGCAGAAGTGTACAGAACCCTGGTGTCAGCAGAGGTAACAGGTGGGAGGGGCCAGAAGGAGGCCAGGAAGTGCCAGAGATGGGAAGTTGTGCCCTGAGGTATGGAGCGCTGCCCTGGATCACCAAGACCAGGTACCAAGCTGGAATTGGGCTGAGGAGCCACTCAGAAGCTGTCTCCGCCCCACTTGCTCCAGAGCCCCCCTGCCCCGTTCCACCCTGGGGAGCTCCCCAAAAGGTCCATTTCGGGGGCAGCACATGAGACTGGGAAAGGACATTCAGAGCAGGGGGAAAAGGCCAAGGGCTTTAGTCTTAGAGACTCGGTGCGGTCTGGAGCTGACTACCTGCGCCACCATCAACACCTCGGTCGTAGCGCCATTTCACAGCCCAGAAAGCTGCGCCAGGCCGGCTTTCTGCATCAGAGTGCCATGAAGCCCTCTCAGGGACTCTGTCCGGTTTAGCTTTATCCCCGGGCCCTGGGCGGGTCTCTCTACCAGGGGTTATTCATTTCGTGGGTGGGGCCCTGGTTGAGGCAGGTGGAGGATTCGGTTGAAGGGGGCACGGGGCAGGGGTGAAGGGAGAACGAGACACCGAGGAGGAAGTCTGGGGAGGGGTGAGAAGTTCTTTGGAGAAGTGTGGAAAGAGGGTGGGAAGGTGGAGAGAGGGTGGGAAGGGGGCGAGCAAAGGACCGGCGAGGGGAGGCCCCCCCAGCGTCTGGCCTGGCTGGCCGGCCGCCAGCATCAACCCCCACCTCCCCCGCCCCCCATCCCTCGGGGAACCCGGGCCAAGCCGCCAGGCCCCGCCCCGCGGCTTCGGTCCTGCCCTCCCCGGGATTTAGTCCCGGCAGCTTGGGCGGCTCCCCAGCCGCTGCTTCCGCCTCCGCCAGGTGAGGGTCGGGAGAGGCAGGGGCTCTGGGGGCCGGGCTGGCGGGGCGGCCTTCGTTTGGGGGCGCGTCTGGCGGTGCGAGCCTCCCCTCCCCGGTCCTTCTCCTCCGCGGCCACGTCTCCTCCTGTCCCCCATCTCGCGCTGTCCGTCCCCTTCTCACCTTGCCACTGGGCCCGATGTCTTAGCTATCCTGGCTTTCTCCTCCCGCCGCCCCTGCTCTGGCCCGCGATTCCTCGCCACCTCCGAGCGTCTCTCGGGACCCAGCCTAGGGCCCTCCGCTTCCTCCGGGCTTAACTAAGTTAGGGGTGCGAGGGGGGCAGGTGTGTGTGAGGGTGAGTGTGTGCGCAGACAGCCGGCGCCGAGAGCCTTATTGAATAAAGACTGGTGGAGTTGCCTGGGACTCACGTGTGCCGGCCGGGCTCTGTCTTGGGATCTGAGCTCAGGTGGGTGGGGAAGGGACTGTGTACCTGGCAGCCTGGGTGTCTCTGAGCAGTACCTGAGGTTTACCGCCCGTCACAAATGCCCGATTTGATTTCACATGTTGCTGCCTAGGGTGTGGAAGAGGCAATGACTCTGGGCGGCTCTGGGCAGAGGGGGCAGCCTACCGGCATATCTCAGGTACATGTGGACACCAAAGCTTGATGTCTTGTGTGCTGTGTTTGTGTAGACCTGGGTGTCTCACACGTGAGGGCTGGTGAATCTTGGAGGCAGTAAACTCAACATGTCTCAAGGAGGATGTGTGTGAGGGGTACGTGGCAGGAATCCTGGTGTCTTGCGGCAACTAGTATATGGCTCAGCTGGGAGTGGACATGTATCATGTGTCTCTGGTGTCTTTTGCATCACATTTCTAGGGGATCTATAGGTGTGACATGTGTGTGTGTTGTACCTCTGTGTCTGAAGTGTGGTTAGTGTATCTGGGCATCTCTGGAGTGTATGTGGTGGATCAGAATGTCTCTGGTGTACCTGAGTGGGTGTGTACAAGGGTGCACCTCAAGTCTAAGAGGCAGTATATCTGAGTGGCCTAGGGGTACAGGCAGGGCTTCCCAGGTGGCACTAGTAGTAAAGAACCCACCTGCCAGTGCAGAAGACATAAGAGATGCGGGTTCCATCCCTGGGTCAGGAAGATTCCCTGGAGGAGGGCATGGCAACCCACTCTAGTATTCTTGCCTGGAGAATTCCAAGGACAGAGGAGCCTGGTGGGTTACAGTCCATAGGGTTGCAAAGAGTTGGACATGACTGAAGCAACTTAGCATACACGGGGGTACAGGCAGTGTGCCATATCTCAGAGCGGGGCCACACACCTGAAGTCTGCTAGGTGCTAAAATCTTAGGTGTGAGGAGAACGTTCTTCCTGGGTGGGGTTTGTGTGTATGAGGGGCAGGATTCCTGGCTGACCCTGAGATCCCTCCCTCTGTACCTGAGTGTTTCTGAGGGTTGGAGGGTGGAGCTGGTGACCATGTCTCTGGTGCCTGAGTGTCTCAGGTGACTACCCTGGACCATGTGACTGGAGGATGGGGCCTCACAGGGGTCCCTCCTCCAGACATGCTCCCCGAGGCGGGTTCCCTGTGGCTGCTGCAGCTGCTCCGAGACCTCCAGCTGGCCCAGTTTTACCGGCCCATCCTGGAGGAGCTTAACGTGACTCGGCCGGAGCACTTCGACTTTGTAAGAGCTGAAGATCTGGATGGCATTGGCATGGGCCGGCCTGGTGAGAGTCCCCTGCCCCTAGGCCCTACTGTTTCCTTCCCCAGCCTGTTAGTTGCGACTCTCCTCCAACCACCACACACCCCAGCCTTCTTCTTGTAAATCTCTTGCATCCTGCTCCCTGCCGCCCCCATTACCCCATCCCTCTGATTCTGGCCTCCCTCAGCCCAACGTAGACTGGCTGAAGCTCTGAAGAGGCACCGTTCGGGGCTCAAGTCTAAGAACTGGGTCTACAAGGTGTGTGTTTTGGGGTGGGGGCAAGAGGCTTTTCAGGGCCAGCTCAGGCCTGGGCAGGGGGCAGGCTGAGTGGCAGAGAAGAGTGTAAACAGAGTTCCACACACCTGATTTCCCATCCTTGTTTCAGATCCTTGGGGGCTTTGCCTCTGGGCAGAAGGAGACCACCCCACCCTCAGATAGCCTTCCATCCCTCCCTGAGCCAGATGGGAGACTCAAGTGTCTGATCCCCGACCGGGCTGTGTGCCGAGGGGAGCTTCTGGGCTCCGGCTGCTTTGGCATGGTGCACCGAGGGCTGTGGACACTACCCAGTGGCCAGACTGTGAGTGTCCAGGGAACCTACTTCATTCTGGGATCTTGGGCCAGCTGCCCCCTCTCTGAGGGCCCTCTCTGCTCTGGCCTTGGCTTAACTGTTTGCTCCTGTGCCTTACGGTGCTTCCCCCCACACCCAGGTCCCAGTGGCTGTCAAGTCCCTCCGGGTGGGTCCTGAAGGTCCCGAGGGCACTGAGCTAGAGGACTTCCTGAGAGAAGTGTCCGTCATGATGAACTTGGAGCATCCACACGTGCTGCGTCTGCACGGCCTTGTACTAGGCCAGCCTCTGCAGATGGTGAGCAAACCCCGATGCTGGCACCTGGGACAGTCCCCAGGCCGATGGGCTACAGGAGGGTGAGCGCTAGGGTCTCATGGGGATGGACCACCACTCACACCGACGTGCTCCTGCAGGTGATGGAGCTGGCGCCCCTGGGCTCCCTGCACGCGCGTCTGACGGCCCCAGCCCCCACGCCCCCGCTGGCCCTGGCCTTGCTCTGTCTCTTCCTGCGGCAGGTGGCGGGGGCCATGGCGTACCTGGGGGCCCGTGGGCTGGTCCACAGAGACCTGGCCACGCGCAACCTGCTACTGGCTTCACCGCGCATCATCAAGGTGGCTGACTTCGGGCTGGTGCGACCGCTGGGCGGCTCCCGGGGCCACTACATCATGGGTGGGCCCCGCCGCATCCCCTTTGCATGGTGAGAACCTGGGCGGTAGGGCAGGATCTGGGGGCAGGAGCCGAGGGGATGGTCCTCTGAGGGAGGCGGGGACTAGAGGAGTCTTCCGGTCTGGAAGGGCAGAGAAAGGAGGACTTTGGAAGGAACACAGGCCGGCGGGCCGCATTAAGGGGGCGTGCCCAGTGGCAGGTGGGCGCTCCGGGCACACACCCTGTGCACACATCCAGCCCCCTTCAGCTCCGCTTCCGCAGGTGTGCGCCCGAAAGCCTGCGCCACGGGGCCTTCTCATCTGCCTCGGACGTGTGGATGTATGGGGTGACGCTGTGGGAGATGTTCGCTGGGGGCGAGGAGCCCTGGGCCGGGGTCCCGCCATACCTCATCCTGCAACGGCTGGAGAAGGACCGAGCCCGCCTGCCCAGGCCTCCTCTCTGCTCCAGGGCCCTCTACACCCTGGCCTTGCGCTGCTGGGCCTACCACCCTGCTGACCGGCCCACCTTTTCCGACCTAGAGGGGCTGCTCCAAGAGGTGGGAGCTTCTGTCTCCCCGGAAACCCCCAATCTCTCTTGCCTCTGTTTTCTTTCCCAGGGTCCCATGCACAAGATGGACGTATACTGACTCCCAGTTTGGGGTCTGGGACCTGATTCTGAACAAAGCAGATTCATTCCCCACCTTTAGGGTCCTCAGAGCCCCAGGGAGACAGCTGAGGTCTAGTTTATGCTGGCTGGGGGCTGGGGAAGAGAGAGGGGAGCCCAGAGAGGCAGGATGCAGTGGGTGTTTGACAGACAGAGGAAAGGTTAAGTGTGGGAGGGGGAAGTACAGTGACCAAGGTGGCAGAGGCACTTTCGGGGTGCACCAAGGAGGGACTTATAAGACATGGTAAATAACCGGTGTTAGCACTGAGAGTGCTTGGTGTGTGTAAGATACCGTACTAAGTGCTCTCCATGTATCCTGATGCATCTTCACTCATTCAGTCCTTACAACAACCCAGCTCGATCTTAGGGAGGGGGCAGTTAAGACACTGAGTTTAAGTGATTTGCCTAAGAAAGTGGAGGAATGGAGAGCTGAACCAGTCACTGACTGCAGAGCTGTGCCCTAAATCACTATATACTCTAACATTAAAGGAGTTTAGTTCTTAACTCTGAGGACATCTAGGGGCCACGGAAGGGTTGTGAGCAGGAGAGTTATAGGCCATCCTTAGATATATGTCACTCTGGTTTCCTTGGTGGTATTAGTGGTAAAGAACCCACCTGCCATGCAGGTGACTAAGAGACATGGGTTCTGTCCCTGGGCTGGGAAAATAGCCTGGAGGAGGGCATGGCAACCCACTCCAGTATTCTTGCCTGGAGAACCCTATGAACAGAGGAGCCTGGTGGGCTACAGTCCATAGGGTCACAAAGAGTTGAATACAACTGAAGCAACTTAGCATAGCACACACTCTGGTTTGGTGCAAAAATGGATTAGAAGGATGAGGCTGAAGATGGGAAGACCAGTAGACTGCAATGACTGTGAAGCAGATGTGAGATGAAGAGGTCTGGATGAAGGTGGAGGCAGTGGAGAATTCCCAGAGGTCCTTGGGAGGCAGATCTGATGGGCCTGGGTATGGAGTGAAAGTGTACAGGGTGACTCCCCCCTTGACCCCCCTAGATAGAGGCAGGGTCCCCTTTTTTACTTCCTGACCCCTGGGCTGTGTCCAGCTTGGCATGGAATCCAGGTCTGCTACCACTGGATTACAACCGAGAGACAGGGACCATCCCCCCCTGGGCCCAGGACACACCTGGTAGGGGTTTGCTTGATGGGTGCATGAAGAGTCTCTCCTCTGTTCCCATGACATTACCCTTGTGACTCATGCCACAAGCCCAGCTACCCTTTCCTCCTATCTCTACAGGCCTGGCCTCCTGAGGGACGTTGTGTGAGGGAGGTCATGGAGCCTGGTGCCCTGAGGATGGAACCTGGTGACCCCATCACTATCATCGAGGGCAGGTGAGGGTCTCATGCCTCCCACCCAGCCCCAGGAGGACTCCCTCCCAACCCTCCTGATGCTGGTCCCGGCTCAGCTTCCCCCCAGCTCCTTGAACCCTAGGCCTCTGCCTCCTCTCCCCCCCTGGGCCCCAAGCACTCTACCACAGTCCTGGCCTCCCTGCTAGAGCCACCGCTGGGCCATAGAGCCCTTTTGTGTTAGAGAGAAAAAAGCGTCCCTTCCTCCGGGCAGATGTGGCTCCATAGCGCACAGCTTGTGAGCTGAATGTGGACGGGCCCCAGCCCCCACTCTCCCCTGGGGCCCAGCCCTTTCACCCACGCCTCTTCCCACAGCCCTGACTCCACAACTTGGAAGGGCCAGAACGGTCGCACATTCAAAGTGGGCAGCTTCGCAGCCTCGGCGGTGACACTGGTAGACCTACCAGCCACCCGCCCCGTCCTCAGAGGCACCCCTGCCCGGGGAGAGCGACACCAGAGAAATGCAGATGGGTAAGGACCTGAAAGAGTGGGGGCCAGAGCTAGGCTAGGAACCAACCAAGCCCAGCAACTTTTCTGGAAGGGGAGCCTGTTGGGGAGGTGAAGATGGAGGGGAGAAGAGTGAGGTTGGAGGGAGGTGGGTAAAGATGGAGAGGAGGCTGGACGTGCCTCAGGTCTCAGCCTGCCTGGAGGTCTCAGAGAGGGGAAGCTGGAGGGGAAGGGGTAAAGGTGGAGGGCAGGCTGGAGGTGCCTCAGGTCTCAGCCTGCTTGGAGGCCCCAGAAATTCTTTGGGGGAGGGAACTGCTCTCTGGGGTGGGGGTGGAGAATGAACTGGAATACTCTCTGACAGGGACAGAGGGAAGGCAAAGCTTCAGGATGCCCCTCAGGCTCGGGGCCAGAGAAGGAATGTGATTCTGCAGAGGACTAAAGGTGGGCATGGCGGTGGGGACAGAGCCTACAGGGTCTCCCAGGAGGTCTGGAATCATCCTCTAACAGTGCCCCTTGCTCTGATTGTATCTGTGATCTCCCCACCTATCGGGTCCTGCCCTTCCTCTGCCTGCTGACATGCTGGCTGGACTTCAGGCAGCATCTCCCCCCTGCAGCCCTGGGCTGCTCTCTGGGCCCCCTGGGTGCCTGGATATGGGCATCCATCCTGCACATCTGGGTTCTGCTCCGCCTGGACAGAGGACCACCCCGAGGACAGATAGCCAGAGAAAGAAGGCAGCTGGGCTTCCTCTCAAGTTGTGGTTTCTTTCTCAAATATGCAGGCATTTCCAAGAGTCTGGAGTCTGTTCTTTCCCTGGGTCCCCGTCCCACAGGAGGCGGGTCGAGTCCCCCTGAACTTCGACATGCCAGAACTGGGCCCCAAGGACCCCCAGGCCGGTCACCCCGTCTTCCCATGGCTGCCAGCTCTTCCCAGCCTCCCAGGGAGCAGCCTCCCTGGCCCAAAAGAGAATCTCCCCACAGTCACCCCGTAGGAGCACCTGGAGCCAGCAAAGCCACCATCCCCTCCGGAGGACCCTTGTCTGACCCTGAGCTGCAGAGGAGGGTTATGGAGGTGAGGTCTCCCTGAAGTGGCCCGGTGTCCAGAGGAGCTACAGACTGGAGGAGGGGCCTAAATGAGGCTTCATCCCCGGCAGGTAGAGCTGAGTGTGCACGGAGTCACCCACCAGGAGTGCCAGGCTGCTCTAAGAGCCACCGGGGGAGATGTGGTTTCTGCCATACAGAACCTCAAGGTAAAGTCCGACCCTTCCCCTGGTTCCTGCCCTTCCTGGCCCTGCCCTCTGGCAGTCAGCTGCCTGTCTTCCCACCCCCACAGGTAGAGCAGCTCTTCTACCTCAGCAGCTGGTCCAGAGCAGATTGCCGGCGCATCCTGGAGCGTTACCAGTGGGACCTCTCGGCTGCCAGCCGCTATGTCTTGGCCCGGCCCTGAGCTCCGTTCCTTTGGGCACAGACACCAGACAGACCAAGGGCCTAGCCACATGAGACAAGGCAGAAGCAGAACAAGGTCCCAACAGGCCTGTGGTAGGTACAGGAGGAGGCCAGCATCAGGCACTGTTGTCTCCTCACCTGCCCCTTGGCCTCTGAGGCCACAAGCTCCCTTGGCCATAGGAGGATCTAGTCCACTCTGCCCAACAAGAGGGAATACTTGGAGGAGTGGAGCTGTGGCACATCATACCCACAGGAAGCTTCTGTCACTACAGAAAATGAGCACAAGGCCATTCTGGGTCACGGGAGAAGCCATCCTGAACTGCCATCAGCTACCACACTGTGCTCTGGGGGTAACCATCTTGGATGACTTGGGGAATACAGCCTCAGCTGCCTTGGCGTGGTCTGGGGGCATCATGGATGATGAAAGGGGCTCTCTTAGACTCAAGGACACATGATCTTGGCAGTGTGGATTATGAGATGGGCCAGACCCTGCCCATCACAGCTGTCTTATTTCCCTTTGTCTCTTCCCACACCCAACTCTTTCTCCTACCCTCTCCTATTACAAACATCTTCCAGTGTGCAAAAAGTTACAAAGTTTATATGAATATAACATAAAAAGATACAGCTTCCTTCCTGGGACAAAGGAAGGAATGGGTGGTTAAGGCACAGGAAGTCGCAGCAAGCACCAGCTGAGGGAGAGGAAGTTGGCACTGGGGTCCTGGCCCTAGTGGGGAGGTAGGATGCCCTCAGAGTGCCATTGTCTGAGGCTGAACAAATTGGCCAAGCGGATGTGGGGAAAGGGTGGCCAGGTCCGCCATCTTTGGTGTCTTTCCCACCCCCAGCCCTGTCAGAGAACCCCAGAGTCCTGCGTTCTAAGGCCTCGTCTGGAGCAGAGACCCTGGAAGGGGTTGGAAGGAAGTGGGTAGGGAACATTTGAAAGCCGATATGCCTGCATGCTGAGGGGCCACGGGAGATGTGGCGGGAAGTAGCAGGGGAAGGGCTCTCATACATACCCTTCTGTAGGGGCCACAGGTGAAGGAGGCCAGGGGAGCAGGGGAGGGATGGGGCACCAAGCCCCCAGCCTCGCAGGCTTCCCTGTCTCTTGCCTGCAGTGTACACAGAGGAAAGGGGCTACCTCTGAGCAGGGGCCAGGGCGAGTGACTATCCTGAATTCTGGTTGAGTTGATGGTCTCCTCACCCAGAGAGGGCCTCTAACTGGTGATGGCAGAGGGCCCAGCGCCTCCTCGCTTCTCGAAGAACATGTAGTCCTGAAGGGAGGGCATGGTCAGCAGGATATCTGGCTGGGCCAGCCTGGCTCAGCTATCAAAACCCAGGTCTGGAACCCCAAACCCCTAAAGACTCTGTCTCTGAACCTCTCCTAGCAGGAGGCCAAGAAGCACTCAGAACCTCTGAGTGAGAGCAGAGGGGTAGTGGGGAGAGGAGCAAGGGCCGCCGACTCACAATGAGGAACGTGGCTCCAAGCAGCACAGCCTTCACCCTCACGTCCAGGTCCAGCGGGAACTGCAGGCCGAAGTCATCTGTGTCAGTGAGGGCTTCTCGGAGCAGGCCCCCCCACTGCTTGCTGATGCGGCCCACACTGCGGGATTCGTCTGGGGTCTTCACCTGGCAGGAGAGAGGGAGGGAGGGAGATCCCACGTAGAAGGGGTGTGCCTGATCTCTGTCTCCAGTCCCACTTCCACAGTCCCCGGTTATGAACTGTGCAGGCTGTACACATAGTGAATCCTCCCAAAGCCTTTGGGTTCCATGTGACATCTGGGGACACTGACCCACCTGAAGTTACCCTGTGAGTCCACAACAAAAATCGGGGTGGCAACTTGGATCTGTTGCTCTTGAAAGGCCACACGTGACTGCTAAACATAAGTGTTGGGAGAAACAGAAGCACAATACAATCTAATCTCCTTAGCGGATGGCCAGTTGCTAGGTTTGTTTTGGTTACCAAAGTCCTTGCCACCAACAGTTGGTGCAGTTTGTGCCCTGTACAGAGTAGCCTGGCCAGACGGGCTAAAAGAAGCTGCTAAATGCCTGATTGTGCTCAGCCAACCAGGCTGCTAGATGGCCCAGAGGGGTGTCTGTCCTCTTATCTGCAAGGTAGTGAGGGCTCTGTCTAGTGCAGCATGCAAGCCTCATCCTGGGTGGATACAAGTCCATCCAGTGGGAGGAGGGGGCAGCAGAAAGTGGCCTCTGAGGACCAGGGTCTTCACTGGCCTCTCTCAGCCCAGCAGCAACAGGCCCTGCCAATGTGGGTGGTAATTCACAATGACTGCCTGGACTTTATCCTCCGCTCATTCTCCTGTGGCTAGAACTGGAGTGATGTCCTGCCCATCCCCTTCCCCGAAGGTCCTACAGCCCTGGGGCACTTCCTGCAGACCAGTCCCAGGTTGGGCAGGGCCTCTCCCAGCCAGCCCTGTGGTCCCAAGAGCACAACCCCAAATGTGGACCATTCATATTACATAAAAGGAAGATTGACCTGATAACCATGCAGTCTACATATTCCCATCCAGAGATCATCAAGTTATCTCTTTGCCAATGAGTTCCTATCAAAGAAGCTTTCCCCAGGTACCAAGGTGACTCAGTTTTAAAAAGTAACCTTAGGTAGAGCACCTTATCAGAAGGCTTGGAAAGCCTACCAGACTATACCTGTTGTTTCCTCCCTTATCTACACATATAATTATCTCTTAAAGTATTCAAGTGCCTTTATCTTCTAGAAAAGAAGGTGCTTCCCAGGCTTTACTCTTAAATGGTCACCACTTGGATTCTCTAGGCTCTGGGTTGGTAACCAGAATGTATGGTAAGAAGGACATCACCTGGATTTCAGACTAGGGGTGGATGGGTGGACATTTGGCAAGGCAAGCCACAGGATATTAACAAGTGAAATCAGTGCTTGCTCCAGGGCCTGGGCTCACGAACTCACACACACAGGAGCCATGTGGGCCCAGCCCAAGGTACATTCAATAATCATCCTTCACCCTAACTCCAGCCTGGCCTAAGATTATTTTTTTTCTCCCTCAACACAAGGTTGCAGATCGCAATCAGCATTGGCCCTTCAGATGAAATCCTCAGCCATGTTTTATAAGATCCTGGTCCATCTTATTTCTGAGTAGAGAAAAGCCAGCAATGTGGTAGGCATCACAGCAGGTTTGGATTAATGAGCTCTTGACTATCCTGCCTCATGGATGCCTTGGTTTATGAAGGTCCCAGGAATCTCCCCTTATTCCTGATACCTCAAAGTTGGTGTCGGTGCCACAGCCGCACGTCCAGCAGGGCCCCACCACTCTCAGGAGGGTTTGGCGGTCAGCGTCCTGAATGGAGAACTTGGGGATGAAAGGATGCCAGGTCTGTAGAACATGGCCAATGGTGGTGCCCGGTGGAGCCTGGACTTCCATCTGGAGTGGGAAACAGACAGAATCACTGCCCAGCCGGGTACCCTGGCCCCCAAACTCTCACCAGTCTAGCTCTATCATCTGTTTCCCCTCATGAGACCTTCCATCCCCTTCACTAGACCACCTGTCTTCCCTCTCACTAGGCCTCCCATCCCACCTGCTGCTGGCCAACTCCAATCAGAAGACCATCTCATCCCATGCCTCACCCAGGTTCTGCCATCATCACTGGCCAGCCCCTTACCCAAGTTTCTCTCTGGCCCCAGCCTTCCCCTCTCACCTCCTGGAGGCCACACGGACAGCAGCTGCAGCCACAGTGGAGGGGGCGGAGCAGGCGCAGCACCTCTCTGTCCCCGGGGTCCACCAGGCGGACTCGCAGGGGCCGGCGGGCACCACAGCACAGCCGGGCACAGCAGTTGCTCTCCTCCGCCGCCTGACCCAGGGGTTGTCCGGCCCCAGAGCGCAGTTCGTAGCGGTTACAGGTCTCCCAGCCCAAGAGCGCTGCCAAGGGGTGACATGCTGAGGCTCCGACACCAGCGCCTGCCCCAGAGCCCACTATTTGCCCCCGTGATGAGGCCCAACCTATTCCTCCTTCCACTCACTTTCCACCGGCTCAGCCTTCTGGTGAATCAAGATCTGATCAATCTGGAAAGACAGTAGGGGCCAGGCGGACATCAGCTGGCCTGCCTAGTCGCCTGGGTCCCCTCCCAGTCACTCCTCCCTTCCTTCCTCCCTCCCTCCCTCCCACTCACCTGCATCAGGAATTCGAGGCCGGAAGGCACCCCTGGTAATGGCAAGAAGGGGGCAGCTGGTCCCGGGGCCCCAGGGCCAGGCGAGGGGAAGAGAGCAAAGCCCGGCGCAGGGGCAGGCACGTGGGCAGGCACTGGTGCCTGCCCGGGCCCGGACACCTGGCCGGGCCCAGGCCCAGGATGCAGTGCCGGCTCCGGGTATCCAGCAGTCACAGGGTAGGGAGGTGGGGGCGAAGGGGCATACCCTTTGGGGGGCAAGTAGCCTGTGGGGGGGACAAGAGTAGATTAGAAGGGGTCCCTGACTTCATCCCTTTACCCCTTGGCCCACAGGCCGCGAGGCTGCGGGGAAATTGTGATGAGAAGAGAATGAGAAAGATGGGGCGGGGGAGCAGGGCGGCGGCTTCTCGGGGAGGAAGGGAGGGGCCCCACACAGCCAGTCCGAGCACATTCCCGGAGGATGCGTCTGACACCGGGCTACCAAGTCCGTGGGGGGGATAACGGAGACCCTCGACCTTGCGCCCACTTACCTGCCATGGGAGAGAGGCGAGGATTCGCGGGATCTCGGTGTCCCAGAGGTTTAGTTCTAGAAGTGGAGGCAAGCTCGA
Organism: Capricornis sumatraensis; assembly: GCF_032405125.1. NCBI lineage: Eukaryota > Metazoa > Chordata > Mammalia > Artiodactyla > Bovidae > Capricornis > Capricornis sumatraensis. The sequence continues at coordinate 77,425,578 of NC_091076.1, forward strand.
AGACAGCAGACAGACACAAAGACAGACACAAAGACCGACAGGCAAACGCGGAGAGGCGGCTGCGCCCAGCGCCGGCCCAGGGTCTCTAGGGCGGCGCGTCTGACTCGGGGAGAAACCGAAAGTGTCAGCGGGCAAGGCGGGGGCGCTGGGACCCTGGATTCCCGCAGGGGCCCCAGTACCGCCCCCTCCCTTTGTTCTCCCATTCTCCGCGGAGGCGGCTGTTGGCAGACCGCAGGACAGATGGGCCTGCAGTCACACCGACGACCCGACCTCGAAGGAGGTCTCCTGACCCCTCTGTTCCCCCTGCTCACCTGAAGCCCCTAGAATAGCCCGGGTGCCCAGCACTCGGCGGCCCGAGGAGCTAGTGGAGGCGGGCCCAGAGGTGACTCCGCCCCCGCCCCGTCCAGGCCCCGCCCCTCCCCGCCAGAGCGGCGCGCCTGCGCAGAAAGAATGCTTGCTTTCCGGTGGGGCCGCGGAGCGCAGGCCACCCACTCCGTGGCTTGGCTGGCGTCCCCGCCCTTTCCGCTCGGATGCTGAAGCTCGCCTGGGAGGGCAGCCGGGTGAGACCTAGCCCTGCGACTCCCGCCAGGTCTGCGGGCGGAGAGTGACCAGTGACCCTTGTGGGAGAGAGGGCCGCTCGCGCGGCGCTGGACCCCAGGCTCCTCCTCCTGAGGGCGGTTCGGGCCTCGCTGACGCAGCCAAGCACCCTACACTCTCACCCATTGGCTTTTCCGACTGGCTCCTGGCTCCCCTTCTGCCTCCTTGGGGCTACCTTGCCCGTCTTCTCTACCTGACGCAGCAGTGACCCACTCGGACACTTTGCAATTACAATACTTCCTTCAGGCGCCCCCAGCCACGCGACAGGCCGCCAGACAGTGTCAGTAACGAGCGTGCGAGAGGCGAGGCTAAGGAGGCTGCCCGGACGCAGGCAGGCCTTCCCCAACAGGCATCACTTCCTCGGCTTGGAGTCCTGCGTCTTGGGGGCCTAAAGGCTTAGTGGCAAGAAATGCCCTTTTAGATAAGAATTCGGGCCACGTGCGCAGAAGGCCTTGTGGGAGCTGGGCTTTGGCCCCCAGGGCAGCAGGAGCCCACTGAAAGATTTTACGAAGACGGAGGGAGGTCAGCTATTTTAGAAAACCATTTAAACTTGGTGGTGGAGAACAGAGGCACCTAAGACTGGGTTGTTGCCAATAGTCTGGGGGAGGGGATGGCTGTGATAGTGTAGACAGACGGGAAGCGGCAGACTTTGGCTATATTTAGACAATAGAGAACTTGCTTGAGAGGTGAGATGCAGAGGTGAGGAGTCCAGGATGACTTCTCTTGCCTGTCTGGTGACCAGGCAGATGGGGGTGTCACCCAGCAAGATGAACATAGGGAGAAGCAGGTTTGCCGGCTCCTCTGTCCCTGTTCCTCTGGGCTGGTCCTACAGCTTCAGTCATCATCTGCTTCAAACCCAAGTGCCAGACCTCTCTCCTGGTATCCCTTAGTGCCTCAGATTCTACCTGGCCCAAACCATGCACCAACCTCCACCAAAACACAAACGGAAATTCAGTTATTCAGTGTAGATTTAATGAGCCCCTACTGTATTTCAGACAGGCAATCAAAAAAGGTATGTAGCATTTTTTTAAAAAGTAACAAAAGTCCTAATCTCCCCAGGAAGAAACAATGTACATAAAATACATCAGAAGTCACACTGTGACAAGTGTTATAAGGAAAAATAGAGCAGGGAAAGAAGAATGGTGAGCAGGAGTTGCAATTTTAAAGAGGGTGAAGTAGAAAGGCATCATCACTGAGGTGATGGTTGAGCATTAAGAGGGTTGAGGATTAAGCCATGCCAATTGCTAGGTGAAGAGTTTTTCAGGTAGAGGGGACAAGAGCAAAGGCCCAGAGGTAGAAGTGTACCTTGTTTGTTCAGTTAACCAAAGCCCAGTGTGGCTGCAATGAAAGGAATAAGGAGGAAAGAGAGGTCACAGGAGGCCAGATCACATATGGCCCTGTAGACCACTGGCTTCTACTGAATGAAAGGCAAAGTGTTGGAGGATTTGGCCAGAGAGGAGACATGAGATTCACATATTGAAAGAGTGGTCCTCAACCTTAGCCACAAGTTCAAATCATCTGGGGTGCTTTAAAAAATACCTCTGGGACTTCTGTGGTGGTCCAGTGGCTAAGACTCTGCGCTCCCAAAGCAGAGGGCCAAGGTTTCATTCCTGGTCAGGAATCAACTCAGGTGCCTCAACTAACAGTTCGAATGCCACAACTTAAGATCCCACATGCTGCAACAAAAATGGATGATCCCAGGTGGTGCAACTAAGATGTATCACGGCTAAATACATATTAAATCTAAACAAATCTCATGGATAGAGGAGCCTGGCGGGCTACAGTCCATGGAGTCGCAGTCAGACACAACTGAGCAACTATACAACAAAACTAAACTTAAAAAAACCTCTGGCTGGGTCCCACTTCATTTCAGTTACATTAGAATATCTGAAGTAAGGGCTTCCCTGGTGGTGCAGACAGTAAAGAATCTACCTGCAATGTAGGAGACCTGCGTTGGGAAAATCCCCTGGAGGAAGGCATGGCAACCCACTCCAGTATTCTTGCCTGAATAATCCCATGGACAGAGGAGCCTGGTCCTCTGTAGCCCCATGGGGTCACGAGTCAGACATGACTGAGTGGCTAAGCACAAGCACATATCTGAAGTGAGGTGCAGACATAGGAACCTTTTGAGAATTCAACAGGGAACTCAAGGGAAGTTCTTGCAAAAAACTAGAGATTTGATGGTGGCTTGGACCAGCTGTCAGGGTAGTAGCAATGGAGGTGGTGAGAAACGGTCAGTTTTAAGTTCTGTATTTGAGCCAACAGGATTTCATGATAGCTTGGATATAGGATGTAAGGAAAATGGAAGTCAAAGCTGACTCAGACTTGGTCCAGGAGGCCCTTCACTCTAATTGGTTGGTCATTTCCTGCCCGCCCATTCCATCCTGAGCTCTAAGCACTCTGATTCTCCAATTGATTTACTACCAGTATAATCTAGTCTCCTTCTCTGGTGAACTATGCATGCTGAACTCAGCAAATGAGTCTTACCAGTCCCCAAAGGCAAAACAAGTTCAATATCTACTTGTAACCTGAACACATTATATCAAATTAAAGGGTCTATTTTCACTGCTGAAATTTTGAATTTCTTGGTACATACAAAGAAAAAAAATCTTAGCTTTGGGAATTGGATAGAAGAGAGTTTGAATCACAGCTTCCCCAGGTCTTGGCTGTAGGATATAGGACAAGTTGCTTCACCTCTCATAGCTTCACTTTCCACTGACTAGTAGGACTGTTCAGTGGGAAGTGGATACAATGTGTAGTAATTACCAATTACCACGTGGGCCTTATTTAGCTTGGTTCCTCATGTGTCTGACCCACTTGGAGGATCAAAGCAAAGGTAATAGGGATACAGTCTATGGACTGTCAAGGTCTCCTCTGCCCAGAGGTTCCCTGCACTCCAAATGCTGCCTGAGATGAAGGGCACTGGACTGGGAGGTAGGAGCCTGGGGATCCAATGTTGACTCTGCCACTGGCACTCTGGAGATCTCCTGAGGCCTTATTTTATTCATCTTCATTTTTTTGGCCACACCGTACAGCTTGTGGGATCTTAGTTCCCTAACCAGGGATTGAACCTGGGCCCACAGCATTGAAAGCACAGAGCCCTAGCCACTGGACTGCCAAGGACATCCCCTCATCTTTACAATCAAGTGATATTTTGATCCTCTACTAATACACCTCAGTTTATGCCTCCCCTCTGGATATAAATGCTCCAGCCACCTGGCCCCCGCCATTACCCTCAGAAGAGTCCAACCCCTCAGCACAAGGCACTCCATCATTTGCCCCATCTGTTCTCATCTTTCACTGTTGACCATCTCATGATCTTTAAGCCAGCCACCAGGAATCCTTTCCAGTCTCGAAGGCATGGGGTTCTTGCCTTCAAAGAACTTGCCCTGGTCTGGAAGATGCCCCTCTCTCTCCTCATCACCTAATTCCTACAGGTCTCCACTAAACACTATGATACACTGTAGATGCTACAGGGGTATGGAGTTTAGCAGGGACTAGGGTCAGAGATAAATTCTGGATTTAAAAGTATGGAGGGACTTCCCTGATGGTCCAATTGCTAAGACTCTGCACTTCCAATGCAGAGGGCCTGGGTTCTTATAATCTCTGCTTGGGGAACTAGATCCCATATGCCACAACTAAGACCCGGTGCAGCCAAATAAATAGAAGTATGCAAGTTGTAATTAAGGCTATAGGGCCAAATGAAATTACCTAGAAACTATCTCACTCAGCTGAATGATCTGCACTTTTTTGAATGCACCCCTTCACAAAAATTAAGTATGCACTGACAGGATACTATACAGATATCCATGTTTATAAGATATACACAAAAACAGACATTTTAAAAGGTGAAATTAAAATATGTATACATTTGCATATAAGTTCTCTTTTAATTAAAATTTGGTTAAACCAGGTAGACAAGAATCTGGTAAAGCAGCCATAGAGAGAGAAGACCAGGAGAGTGGTGTCACAGAAGAAATAGGATGTTTTTGAGCACAGTGTGGCCAACTGTGTCAAATGCTGCAGAGGCTGAGGGAGATGAGACTGAAAATCATCCACTGGGTCTGGCAAATGAGATCATAGTGATTCATGGAACCTTTCCCATGAATGGGGAAGAGGTGGGATAGAAGACTGCCCAGAGAGGGTTGTGAAGTAAACTTGAGGCCAGATCACTCTCCCTGAGCTCCCCAGTTACCTGCTTGGTATCTCCACTCAGATGTCTCCCAGTCATTTCAGAAGCAAGTGTCCAAAACTGACCTCCTTCAATCTGTCCCTTCCTTCAGTTTCTTATCTGAGTAACAGCACCTCCACTTAGCCAGGTCCATAAACCAGAAATCTCCCTCTCTTTCATCTTCTAAATTGGACCATTTTCACCACTTCTTTCCCCCTCAGCCAAGCCACCATCACCATCTCACAGCTGGACCTCCAGTGGCTTCTGGGCTGTCCTCTGATTGGTTCTCCAAACCTTTTAAACATATAAATCAGACTCTAGCACTCTCTCACTTTAAACCTTTCAATGATTTACTGTCACGCTGGAAATAAATTCTGAGTGCTTCACCACCACTGCCTGCAAGGCCTGCACTGGCCATGGGAGACCCTCTAATCACTGTATGTCAGCCAAGCTGCTTTTGCTTTCTCCAATCTGCTCAATTCTCTCCAGCCTCAAGGATTTCAAACTGCTCCATTTCAGCCTGTTTACCAGGTATTCTTTCTGCCAAAAACCACATTTTCCCACCACTCTGTGCATGGTTGATTCCAGCCTTAAGGGGCCCTGCTCTGTGAGGCCTTCCTAACTCAAGGGACACACCCCTCCCTGCCCATTGTTCTGGCCTCTCTATTCTTTTCCTTCAAGCACATAGCACATCTCATAGTGATATATTTGTATTCAGTTGTTTAATGTCTGTTTCCAGTACTAGATGAAAACCCCACTAGGGAAAGATAATATCTGTCTTATCCAACCATTTGGTTCAATTTCCTTGTAACATTTGTCTGACACATGACCCAACACTTGATGAACACTTTAATAAAAATCAGCCCCCTAAATACCATCCAGTTCTCTGCTGTGGGTGCTACTCCAGCCTGCCTGGCCACCTTTTCTCACTCCTTTTCTGCCTTAAGAAACTCAGCCCACACTGGGGACTCAGGTGGCCCCATGCCCCTCCCTTCCCATCTCCTTCTCTTTGTTCCCTGTGTTTCTGCCACACAACAGAGCTCTTTTTAAGAACCATCTCAAGCACTGTGAAGCATTTTCTGACTCCCAACACATGATGTTTGGTCTCAGCTTTGAACCCCAAAGTATTTTGTAAGTAATGACACCCCATCCCACCTTGCCTTAACCTTGACTTCTAGAGTAAGTGGGTGCCCCAGAAAACCACTACCCTACCAAAATCTAGGCTTAATGCTAGTGAGCATCAGAACCACAAGATGAGCTTGTTAGAATAGATTCCCAGTCCCCAAAGAGGGCTTTGGTAAGAATCTGTGTTAGTTCAAGCATTCTATATGACTCTAACGCCCACCAGTTTAAGAACCTCATAACAAGTTAACCTTAAGTGAACAGTGACTCCAATCCAAACCCAAGCCTCGCTGACTTGGTCTTGGGAAAGGGAAGGAGTTCAAAGGTTGACAATTTTTGCCCTTTCTCTTTTATGAGGTTAGATGAACAAAAACTCCGAAGTTCTTTATTTGCCTTTCTCTTTTAATTCCTTCCCTGCTCCAATACTTAAAAAAAAGAAAAAAAAGTACCCAGAAATTAAACACAAGAAAGCTCAAAGAGCCAAGGCAAGCCAGCCGAAGAATAGTAGGCTCCCTCCCACAGGAGCCAAATTCTGGAAGCTGGGGTCTCCACTCAGAGCCTGGTAGTAAAAGGTGGTGCAGAATAAGGTAGTTCCAGAAGCTAGCAGTAACCCAGCCTGAAGGAGATATAAGGCAGAATTCAGGCCAGTAAAAACCCGGCGAGTTAGAGGGAATGGGTGGGGCTTGTTCAGGGTTAGGGGTGGGGGTGGGGCTTGGTCAGGGTTAGGGGTGGGGATGGGGTGAATTACCCAGACGGGCTTTCTGCACAGGGGTACCGCTAACAGGGCCAGGCTGTGTAAGAAGTGGTGTTTGTTGGACTTGTCAAAGAGCTGTAAGAAAAAAAGAAATGGGGGTACTTCCTAAGCAACGCAAGACACCGGAGGCTGGGGCAGAGTCACAGTGGACAGGAACGTCCAACTCGATGTCTCAAGCCCCAGCTTGCCCCTCCCTGAGGTACCCAGGCCTCAGACTTGCATTCCTTGCCACTCCAAAGACCCGCGCGTTTTGTCCCTCCCCTCCTCTCAGGGACCCCAGACTTTGCGCCCTCCGAGGCCTCAAAATCGAGGAGCCCCAGCACGGTTACTTCACCTCCTTCCCGTAGGCATCCGGAAACTGGGCTCCTGTGGAAAGGAGAAGCAAAGGTTACCAGTCCTAGCGCCAACCCAGACAGTCCCCACTTCTGCGGTGGTGGTGGTGGTGGACCCGGGTGGACGCCGACAAGAAAGGGAGCCCCCAGGAGGCTTCTGATTGGTGGAAACACGCACGGACAGTTCTGGGAACCCAGTGGACCCGGCTGAGAGGTTTTTTAAAAGGTTCAGGGTTCCGCGGGCAGTCTGGTCGACGGGAGGGCCATTTCCTTTAGACTCTGCCTATGCACCAGATCCTAAAGATCTCCCCCAGCACAATCCCAGTTCCATCCCCAGCCCCCTGACCGTGCGCCCCGTAGGAGGCCAAGCCTAAGGCCCCAGCTCCGGACAAGGCACCCAAGCGGCGGAAAGCAGCCCCGGGACCCGCCATGGCTGTCGACGGTCAAGAGCCGAACGAACACCGCCCGGGCCCCTCAAGAAGCCAGCCAATCCCGATTTCCCATGCAAATAAGGTCTACGGGTGCCCAATCCGGGCCGTGTTCACTTTAGCGTCCAGGTCCTCACCCGGGTACTTGGACCTTTGTAAAACCTTTGTTGAGTGGCGAAGACGTCTGGCGGGCGGAGAAACCAGAACCAATTAAAACCGAAGGAGCTGAGCAGTGTAGGCGGGGTTGTGGGGGGCGGGACTAGAGGATTTGCGTCACGGACTGGCCCACTTTCCAAGTTGATAGCCTCTCCTAACACCTTCCCCCACCCCAACCACCAGTCAATTTCCAAAGATCCCGGTCCCTAGACAAAGTTCCGCCCCTTTCCCCACAAGCTCCTCCTCTTCATCTTTAAACCAGACCCACTCCCCAAAAGAGGCGGACCCATGGATAACGAAGCCCCACCCATCATCTTAAACCACGCCCGTTAACCAAAGCCCCTCCTCCCGACCAGAAGGCTCCGCCTTGTTCGTGTGATCCCCCGCCCCTTAGAGTTCACCACCCCCCTCTTCCCCGCCCCCCAACTAATAGTCAGAACCCCGAGGCTGGGAGATCACGGGGCGGGGGGGATGTTTCCACCCTGCCCTGGCCTGCTTCGTCCATCCGTCGGTCTGTCCACTCCCGCCCCCTTCCACCTTCTCCAGTTCCCCCCACACTCTGGAGGGCGGGCGGGCAGCCGGGTGCTAGCAAGGGGTGTGCGCCGCTCTCTCGGCAGGGGGCGGGGGAGGCGGCCGCGCGGTGACGCGCGGGGCTGCTGCGGCTGCTCCGCCGGCGGATCATCACTCTCGGGCTGGGATGGACGCGGGGCGGGAGGGCCCTGGCGCGCGGGGCCAGGAGTCCGGGCCTCCCGGCTGCTGAGCTTTCCCCGAAGCCTCTCGCTTACCCCCAATTTCCCTCCTAGGATCCGCGCCGACCCCCGCCCCGGGGCTCCAGACTCGGCTCCCGCCCTCCTCCGACTCCCTGGACCTCCCCCTCCCGCCCGCCCTCGGGATCGACTAGATCCCTCCCCCTCCCTGAGGATTCCGGCTGGATCCCTGCCCCTGCACCGCGGATCCTGCGCTCCCGGGCTTTGGGCCCCTGGGGATTGCCGTGGACTCCTCCTCCCGCACCCGATCCCGTAGGATCCTCCGCCTGTACCGCCTTCTAGCCCCTCGAAGCCAGCCCACGGAGCCAGTGGATCCCCAATCCAGTCCTGTCCCGTTGCTCCCTCCTCCCTCCGCCGTCCCCGTCCCCACTGCGGGGTTCCCTGTTCTTGGGCTCCTCCTGACCCCATCCCCTACCTCTCCTTTCCCCGAGGATCGACTGGATCCCGGCCCCGCCCCCCGGGGCTGGGGCGAACCCCCTCCCCCGCCGGGTGAGGCGCTGCGGGCGGGGGCTGGGCCTGCGGGGCCGCGGGGGCTCACAGGCCGCCGCCCCCCTCCCGAAGCCTGTCCGCCCCCTACTCGGAGCCCTGGATGGAGGCACCACGGCCCCAGGGCTGAGCCAGGTAGGAGCTAAGCCGGGCCGGGTGGAGGGGGCTGCGTGGCGGTCCAGTGGGGTCTCCCTTCTCCCCCTCTCTCTCCCTGCGCCTCATTTCCCCCAGCCTGCTCTGTCTGCGTGTCTCCGCCTAGGGATGCTCTCGCCGTGTCTCTGCGTCTCGGTCTCTTTGTCTCTGCCTCTCTCCAGCCCATGAATGATCCTTTGAATGGGCCCACAGACCCCGTGTGTTCCCATCTCCCCCTCCCCCTCCTTCTCCCCTTCCCGGCCAAGCCATTTTCCCCACTGCAGGAAGAAGGCGGGGGGGCCTGCGGCCTGAGCCCCCCCGTCCCTCAACTCTCGCGGCTGGGGGAGTCAGGCCTGGGCAGGAATGGAGCGAGCAAGGCAGAGGGATGCGAGGGGTGGGGGGGGCAAGAGGTGGCAGACAGAGATGGGGAGAGCAGGGAAGAGAAAATGGGGGAGACAGAGCTAGGGAAAGAGAGAGAGAAATAGAAGGGGCTTGAGGGAGAAATTTGGGAAAGGGATTTGAAGGAAAGAGAAAGATGAGAAACACCAAAAGGGAGGTGTAGAAGATAGAGACGAAAAAAGGGGCAAGAGACTGAAGGCAAGAGGCCTCGGAAAGATGCTCTGAGGGAGCGCTATGGAGAAGAGCTGGGGGGAGGGCTCCAGTGGGAGGGAGGAAGGCAGAGAGGCTGGCATGGAGGAGGCCAGGGGCCCAAAGTACCTTAAAGGAGGGGGGGTCAGAGGCAGACCTTGTTCATGGGAAGGGGAGGGGGCACCAAGGCCATGGAAGCAGAGCCTAGCCTGGCACAGGCAGAGGAGAACCTGGGAAGCCACCTCCAAGCCCCCTCCAGGTGTCAGGGGAACAGGAGCTTGAGAGGACCTGAAGAAAGGGAGGGCATGACTGGGTGTGTGTGGTAAGGATTCCCGTGTCCTCATCTCTGGAATACATTGACACCTGCAGAGAGCCACCCGCGGGCTGGCTCCTGGCTCTGAAAACCCCGCGTCAGCAAACAGCTCTGGTGGCTGGGGGCGGGGGGGGGGGCGGTGAGGGCAGGGGAGCGGCGGGGGCTTGCTGAGATGACCTGGGTGTCTGCCCCTTTAGTCTGATGTGTTCCCTTGTCCTGCCCCTGCTGCCCTGAGCACCCAGGCATCAGAACAGCAACTGTGGGGGGCTGGCAAGGGGAAGGGGAGGTGAAGAGCTGGAAGGGGATGCAAAGAAGCCATGGTTTGCCCCTACGGGTCAAAATGCCAGGCATGGAGGAAGAGGTGTCTGGGGTCAAGGCTGTTCAAGACTGTGGAAGGGTAACTGTTGATGGGTGCATCTGATTGCCCTCAAACCCACCCCAGCACCCCTTCTTTCCAGCCAGAGGCCTGGTCACTAGGGCTAGGTTCTGACTGGCCAACAAGGGGCAAGAGGTGGTTCGTTCAGGGTTCTCTGCCCCCAGTCTCCAGCTCCCCCCAACATATATACTTCTTCTTCTATGCTAAGACTCAGGGAAACTCCAGCATTCTGACTCATGCCTCTGCTCTCCTCCTCATGCCCTGAGTGGACCCCATAACCCATCCAGCCCCTTCCCCTCTTCCTCCAGACCCCTCCCCCTCCGGGGTTAAAGCTGAAGCCCGTTGTTGCCGAGGTAACATTGCGGGGCAGCATCCCGTCGCCCGGCAACCGGCTGCAGGATCACACATCTGTCCCCAGATTTGCCCCTCCAGCGTCTCCTCCCTGTCTAGACCCTGCCTCAAGACACCTTAACTTTTGAGGAGAGAAATGAAGAGGACCTGGAGTAGAGGGGTCTCCCCCACTACACAGACCCTTCAAGAATGAGATGTTGAAGGAAAGGGAAAGTGCTGGGGTTGTGCAGTCCCAAGAAAGGCCCGAGTCTGGCCTGGGGTGGGGGTTCAGTGCCATGAAATTACAGCTCCGGAGTAATTAACACGTATAAACAAACCCGCCACTTCCTGCTAATTAATGACTTGGTATTTTTATTTTCTCTTCCTTGTCTGTCTCATCCCTCCCCGGGAGGTGACAACTGGGACTCCTGAGTCCCTAGAGGAGAGCCTGCCTGGGAGGGATCGACCCCTGCTGGAAGGGGGTGTGTTGGGTGCTCTGGGGAACTGGCCCTTCTTCCCCTCTGGCTATCCTAGACATTTAACACATCTCGACCTCACCTCAGCCTCAGACTTTTCTACATGGGTCCCTGCAGAGGGGAGGGGGATGGTTGGGGTGGGGGGAGATGCCAAGGGGGCAGGGGGATGGAAGGAGGGGAGCAATTTGGTCTGAATTCCGAGTCACTAACCACCTGTCTCTTCTGTTTCCCCATTCCCATCTGTCTGCCCCATCCAATTTCCCCTCCCTTCTTGCACCTCTCCTCTGTCTTTTTCTGTCTGTCCGTCTGTCCATCCCTCCTCCCCTCAGGTCGGGCCTGCCTTCGCCTTCTCCCACTTCCTTCCCCTTCCCCACCCCTTGCCCCCTCCATGGAGAGGAACAGACCCCTTCTCTGTCCAGTCTAACCCAGGTCCCTCCCCAACCCCCTCCTCCCTCCTTTCCCCCGCCCCCTCCTCCCTCCTGGGGCGAGGGGGGCCTCCCTCCCTCTCCCCCCCTTCTCTCTCTCTCCGAGGGGGGGGGGTCCCGGGGAGGGAGGGGGGGGTCCCCCGATCAGCATGTGGCTCCTGGCGCTGTGTCTGGTGGGGCTGGCGGGGGCTCAACGGGGGGGAGGGGGTCCCGGCGGCGGCGCCCCGGGCGGCCCGGGCCTGGGTCTCGGCGGCCTCGGGGAGGAGCGCTTCCCAGTGGTGAGCACAGCCTACGGGCGAGTGCGCGGCGTGCGGCGCGAGCTCAACAACGAGATCCTGGGCCCGGTCGTGCAGTTCCTGGGCGTGCCCTACGCCACGCCCCCCCTGGGCGCCCGCCGCTTTCAGCCGCCCGAGGCCCCCGCCTCGTGGCCCGGCGTGCGCAACGCCACGACCCTGCCGCCCGCCTGCCCGCAGAACCTGCACGGGGCGCTGCCGGCCATCATGCTGCCCGTGTGGTTCACCGACAACCTGGAGGCGGCCGCCACCTACGTGCAGAACCAGAGCGAGGACTGCCTGTACCTCAACCTCTACGTGCCCACCGAGGACGGTAAGGGCGCGGGCACCGGGCCGGGCCCCCGGTGGACACAGCCCACAAATGTCCACGCAGACCCTCTGGCACCGGCACGCCCGGGGGAGGGAGCTGGGCCTTCGCGGGGGGGCCGTGAGGGGCGGTGCATTCCTGCGGGCTCCCAGGATGATAGGAGTCCCTGCTAGGTAGTCCAGAAGCTCTTTGTGCGCCTTTCTAGCCCATGAGGAGGGCTGCAGGCACTAAGCTGGGCCTACCCACCCCCTCCCCACGGAAGCACAACCAGAGGGGACACGGGGGCGGGTGGGGCGGAGCGGGGGCGGCGATCAGGTGGCGGAGGCATCCATCTGCTGCCAGGACAGCCACTCCAGCTCTGCCCTGACTCCTGCCCCCTAGGCCTGGGCTTGTCCCCAGCAAGTACCCACTTTACCTACACCTCCACTGGAGGACAGCAAAGACTCCTTCTCCCCAGGCCAGCATGGGCAGAGGTCCTGTCACATACAGGGCCCCTCACCTGAGGTGAATACATCTTCCCCAGGAGGCTCTGTCCCCTGATCCCTATGCACTCCCAAAGGATCAGGGAATCTCCTTGCCAAGGGCCCCTCCACTCACAGCACTGCCCACCCATCCCCAACAGAACACCTTCCCCAGGGTTCTGAGCTGGCTGTTCTTGAATGAACTCTCCAGTTTACTAGCTTCTGGTACTCCCCAGGACACTCCCCCAGACCGTTCCGTGCCAGCCAACCTTCAACACACCAAGACCATCAAGAGTGTCAACACTTTCCAGCAGCCCACAGCAGAAGGCAACTGGCAGGCCTGCAGCCACCCCACAGACCATCCTCACAAACACGTTACCCGTCTAACACCCTATTTACTGCGCCAAAATACCCCAACACCCACAGAGAACATCCACTCCCATAAAGTCCCCCCACGGCCGTCTTCCAATGAGTGTAAAAATAGGTTTGGTACCCAGGAACCCCACTGTACACCCAAAACTCCCACATCATGAACTCAGGTCCCCCTACAGACCAGGCAGTTCAACTATTCATCACTCAGGTCATGTATCCAACTGACCAGCACACTAACCTTGTGCTCTGTGCTCAGTTGCTCAGTCGTGTCCGACTCTTTGCGACCTCTTGGACTGTAGCCCACCAGGTGCCTCTGTCCATGGGATTTTCCAGGGAAGAAGACTGGAGTGAGTTGCCATTTCCTCCTCCAGGATATCTTCCCAACTCAGGGATTGATCCTGTGTCTCTTGCATCTCCTGCGTTGGCAGGCGGATTCTTTACCACTGAGCCACCTGGGAAGCCCAACCTTGTGCTCTCACATCCCACATATCAAAATTCCCAGCAGCTTCACACAGCACACATGCCAACACTTCTCTGGAGTTGTGCGCCTTGTCACCCACATAGACCTGTGCTCCCCAGGATCCCTGGGTGTATAGATCTTGTGGCCTTGTAACACTCATACACAGACCATCACCCTACTAACTCTGCACCTGCACATATGCTCCAACCGGTCACTCACGCCACAGTCCCCTGCGTTCTCAACACCTCCCAGACATTGCTTATCCCAGCTCCTGCCCCGAGGTCATAAGTTTCATACCTCAGGCTGTGACAACACAGGTGACAGTCTTGCACCCTACTCACAGGTCAGGTACTCCAATGCCTTGCTCCCTGAAGCCAGAGGACCTACCAATCACAGAACACTCATGCACCTCAACAGTGTCACTACCCCTCCCCATATGAGCCACGCTTCCAAGCAACCCATACACACATTGCACAGAAGTTCCTGCTCCAATGCTATTCAGATTCCAGCCGCTCTAGTAGACTGTTTACTCCAATATACTCCAGACATCCTCCCTAATTCCCCAGCCTGAGAACTGTCCACTCCACCTTCCCCTGCCTTCTCATGGACCACCTACCCCAGTGCCCTGCTACCAGTGAATCACTCACCCCTGTGCCTCCAACGCACCTCCCATCACAGTGCTCTCCACTCGTGGACTCTCCACCCACATCTTCATGTAGAAAGCTGTCCCCCATCCCTTCACCAACGCCTTGCTCAGTGGGCTATTGTCTCATCACCCCTCATGCGAAACATCCACCCAGCACTTCTCACCGAATTACTGTCCACCCCAACACCTCCACACAAATTGCCCACCCTGCCCCCATACCACCCAAGCCCACACCTTCTGTATTTTTAACCATCGCTTATTGCAGACCTGCTTGGGGCCTGACACATTCAGGTGATCTCACTAAATCTTCACACCAGCTCTGGGAGGAAGAGGTTGACTCAGGCACACACACACCCGCACACTTAATATTCTCACGCGCACACATGCCCTGCTCACTTCATCCCCATCCCCAGCCTGTCAGAGAAGAACAGGCCCTGATCCTAATGGGTCCTCATCACCAGTTGCGGGGAGCTTTTCAGAGGCTCACTTTGGCCTTGCTGACCCGTCTCTCCCCATGCTGATACCCATGCTGCTGAGGAGAAATCGACCAGCCCGGGGGAACCCCTCAGACCTCTGGGTTCCAGCTCTCCCTTGACTGATCACCCAGTCTTCAAGAAGCCTAGAGCCAAACTCTGAGCCCAGTCTGGGGCCTTTCGTCCTCTGGGGACACATTTTGTGCCTCCCAGCACCTCCTGGCACCTTATGTGTCAGGCTGGCTCAGGGCAGTGTGTTTCCTAGTCCCTATTTGTGGATTGGATCCCCCACTGGGGAGGGGGCTTTTGGCATTAGAGCAGGGATTGGTGTGGGGGGAGGGGCTGGTGCCCCTGGTGGGAAGTTTACCATCTGTGGGGGGGAAGGACAGCAGACCTGGGTAAGGGATGAGGTTGGGGAGGGGGGTCAGAGGGAAGCGGTGGAGTGGAGGGCAAGACCTGATGACCCCTTTCCCTGCTTCGCCCCACACTGGGGATATGGGGTGAGAGTCAGGCTCGTCTGTGCAGATGGAAGTGAAATGCTGGCTGGTGAGAGGCTGGGAAGGTGGGCAGGCAGTGCTCACTGACCTCCTCTCCCTGCCTGCCAGTGGAAAGCTGAGGGCTTTCAGGGGCCATGAGCTGTGGATTTGGGCTGCCCCAATTCCATACTACCCTCTGCCCTCCAGATTGGTCCAGAGAGAGGCAGAGTTCTTTCTGCTGCAACCCCTCCTGTCTACAGCCTGGGGGAGCAGGCAGGTGCTTGGCTGGTCCTGAAGAGGGCCTGCCTGAGTGGTGGCCACCCCCCTTTGCGGGGAGCACAGCTGGCCTTGGGCTCCCAGGCTCCTGGGTTGGTTTCCCCTCCCCTCCCACCCACCCCCACCTCTAACACCGTTTCATTTCCAGCAATTAGCAAACACTTGGACAAGCCAAATCCTTTCCAGCCAAGTCAATATGTCTTAAGACAGGCCTCAGCCCACTCAGGCACCCCACCCCCCCGCAAAACCAGCCTTTTCTTTGGGGCATGACTTTTTCCGGGGAGGGGAACAAAATTTGGGTTGTAGAAACGTTTTTCTCTTTTCTTGGTTTCTTTTTCTTGCAAACAAATTTTGCTTTTTTTGGCTTATTTTTTCTGCCCCTCACCCTCCCCTTTTCTGCTTTCTCTCCTCCCCTCCCCATCCACCACCTCCCCCCGACTCCCATCTTTCCCCACAAAATTGTCCTTTTTTCTCTGTTTTGTGTTCCCGGTCTTAGGTCCGCTCACAAAAAAACGTGACGAGGCGACGCTCAATCCGCCAGACACAGGTAGATTTAAAAATCCCGCTGCTGCATGTGGTTGCTGATACGAGGACGTTCTCGGCCCTGCCCCTAACTAAATGCCCCCATAGCCCTCAAGGCCCCTCAGTCGTTTTCCCAACTAAAAAAGAAAAAGAAAAGAAAAATTTGTAATAATTGGAAAAAAGAATTATGAAAACTTCAAATGAAATTTGAACAATGTTGGACCCACTAGAAAACTGGCAAGAAAAGGTTAAACATGGCAAAAATAAAGTGAAAAAAGAAATTGGAATGTCAGGAAAAAACAAAAAAACAAAAAAAGAATTGGATAAAATGTTTACTTTGATAGAAATTTGGACTGTTTTGAAACTTGTGAAATGTAACATTTCAAAAGACAATTTTAATTTGGAACAAAACACCTTTCAAAAAAAAAATTTCAAGTTGGCAAATTGATGACACAATTGAAACATTGCTACGATTTCCAAAAAAAAAAGCCTGTCCAATGCAGAAACACATATTTGAAGCAAATTAAAGAATTTGGAAATTTTTGAAAACAGGGCCCAATATCTTGAAGTTTCACCACAAAATTTTGAAAAAGTGCAAAGAACTTTTTTCTTTTTTCCTTTTTTTCCAAAAATGGATCTTTTTGGTTTTTTGTTTTTTTGTTTTTCTTTTCTTGTTGAATCTGCCCCAGAGCTTCTTGCTTTTTGGTTGTTGTTTTTTTTTCTTTCTTCTTTCTTGATCCTGTTTTTTTGTTGTTGGTTTTGAATTCTTGTTGCCCCAGCCCCTCTTCCTGCTCCTTCCCTTTCCAACTCCCCCTCCCCCCACACTGGGAGTGGAGGTGCTGGGTGGGGAGAAGGGGACGGACTGAGGACATTTAGGACAGGACCTCGGAGGGAAGGAGACCAGCCTGAACCTGGAAGGCCACTGGAGGTTCAGGAACTGAGGAAAAAACAGGATTGGGGGAGAGCACCTCCCACCTAGTAGCTTCTGGCCAAAGTTAGGTGGAAGGAGGTGGCAGAGAAGGTCCGAAGAGATCCAGGGTGGAGGGCAGTCTCTTAGTGACCTGTTGGTTGACCTTCTGCCAGGAGGGAAGTTTCCAGTAGGATGAGGGAGACAGGCAGAGGCGCTAGGGGCCAGCGTTGGAGGCCCAGGCTTGGCTCTTGTTTGCCAGTTGCCTAGGCTGGTTAGAGATGGCAGGTGTCAAGAGAGAGGAGGGCCTGGAGGTATTGTGGCTCCATCTGGAGGAGCTGCAGGGGCAGGGACCCTGACAAGCCCTCTCAGACTCCCACCCTCTTCTGGAATTAGTTACCCTCCAGTCCAGTCTGGAGTGCCCCAAGGGCCTACTCCATATGGCAGTGATCATGAGATCCTTTGGGGACAGGGCAAGAGAGGGGTCCAGTACTCAGGGCTCAGGCCAGTTTCAGGGGCCCAGACTAGTGAGCTGCACCCTGGCTTCATTAAGTAGGCTCTTTCCCACCCTGCCTCCTCCTGCCACAGTAATTAGGCTGGGGGTTGCCATGGTAACTTGGGAGTTGACCTAGAAAGGAATTAGGGCGGGGAGGAGACCAAGCCCCCAGGGACCCTAGGGCCTGGCACCCCCTCACCCACAGACCAGGCTACCATGTGGAGCTGAGGCCCAAGGCCTGAGTCTGAGGAAACGCCAGGACCCTCCTAGCATCTCTAGCTCTAGTGCCAGCCTTGGGAGCTCATGCTTCCTAAGAGCAGGAAGGACATTTGCTGTGTATGTGTGGGGAGGGGTTCCCCTGGATCCAGCAGGTGCTCTGAGGAGGGCCACCCCCCCGACCCCTGCCTCTGTTAGGCTTCTTGGAAGCTCTGCCAGGCATTTGAAGAAGTGCTGTGGGGCAGGCCGGCAGGAGGTGGGGAGGGAACTTCTGCCAGGGTTAGCTGGGGAGGGAGGGAGGGGAATCCGGTCTTGCCCCCCAGGGATGGGAGTGATATGTCCCCTGAGCTCCTGGCTGGAACTCAGCAGTCCTGGGAGCTGGGAGGTGCTGCTTCTGGTCTGACTGTGTCCTTGTCCCCCACCCCCTGGCCCATCCCCCCAACCCCCTCCCCACACAGATATCCGGGACTCCGGGAAGAAGCCAGTGATGCTGTTTCTGCACGGTGGCTCCTACATGGAGGGGACGGGGAACATGTTCGATGGCTCCGTCTTGGCCGCCTACGGCAATGTCATTGTAGCCACGCTCAACTACCGGCTTGGGGTGCTCGGTGAGGGTGGGCAGCCAACTCTAGGGGCTGGAGTCCTGGGAGGAGGGCCTGGTGGCAAGGTTACACTAAACCCAACTGAAGCAGAATGGCTTCTGGGCTGGATTGAGCTGCCCAGAAAGAGAGCAAGGGTGCCATGACACCCTCAGGAACCCCCCTCTCTTCCTCTGCCCCCAGGTTTTCTCAGCACTGGGGACCAGGCTGCAAAAGGCAACTATGGGCTCCTAGACCAGATCCAGGCCCTGCGCTGGCTCAGTGAGAACATAGCCCACTTTGGAGGGGACCCCGAACGCATCACCATCTTCGGATCTGGGGCAGGAGCCTCCTGTGTCAACCTCTTGATCCTCTCCCACCACTCGGAAGGTACAAGCCACCTCCCCAGCCTGTCCCTTCTGTCCCCTTCCCCAACCCCTGGCCCTACCAAGTCCCCCTTCTTCTCCCTCGGGCTGATATAGCCCAGCCTAAAGCCTGCTTGTCCTGCCAGGGCTGTTCCAGAAGGCCATTGCCCAGAGCGGCACTGCCATTTCTAGCTGGTCTGTCAACTACCAGCCACTCAAATACACACGACTGCTGGCTGCCAAGGTGGGCTGTGACCGGGAGGACAGCGCCGAGGCTGTGGAGTGTCTGCGCCGGAAGCCCTCTCGGGAACTGGTGGACCAGGACGTGCAGCCTGCCCGGTATGGGGCTGGGTCCAGGCCTCCACTCTTCTTGCTGGGTCCAAGGAGGTTGAGGGTAGAAGGGGCCTGTGGGCCACAGGCTGTCTATTTAGCCAGGGGAGGTGGACTTCAGGCCCTTCCCATGGACCTACCTTCCCCTGGAAGCTTTTCTGAAGCAGAGGTGCCTAAACAGAGCCTGGATGCACCAGACCCCGGGAAGTGCTTCAGGGAGGACTTCCCAAGAGGCCAGGTGCCCTGAAAGGGCTCTGAAGGTTTCAACTAGGGGAAAGTGGTCTTCCGAGGAGAGGGCTCAGCAGGCTGTGGGTGGAGAGGAGGCCAGCCAACAGGTGATGTGACCTTGACCTCTTCTCCCCAGCTACCATATCGCCTTTGGGCCTGTGGTGGACGGTGATGTCGTCCCTGACGACCCTGAGATCCTCATGCAGCAGGGAGAATTCCTCAACTACGACATGCTCATTGGGGTCAACCAGGGAGAGGGCCTCAAGTTCGTGGAGGACTCAGCAGAGAGCGAGGATGGCGTGTCCGCCAGCGCCTTCGACTTCACGGTCTCCAACTTCGTGGACAACCTGTATGGCTACCCAGAGGGCAAGGATGTGCTACGGGAGACCATCAAGTTCATGTACACGGACTGGGCCGACCGGGACAACGGCGAGATGCGGCGCAAGACCCTGCTGGCGCTCTTTACTGACCACCAGTGGGTGGCGCCGGCTGTGGCCACCGCCAAGCTGCACGCTGACTACCAGTCCCCTGTCTACTTTTACACCTTCTACCACCACTGCCAGGCTGAGGGCCGGCCCGAGTGGGCGGATGCAGCGCACGGGGATGAGCTACCCTACGTCTTTGGTGTGCCTATGGTGGGCGCCACCGACCTCTTCCCCTGCAACTTCTCTAAGAATGACGTCATGCTCAGCGCCGTGGTCATGACCTACTGGACCAACTTCGCCAAGACTGGGTGAGGGCCAGAGGGGCTGGGTGGGGCACCCCTGCCGGTCAGGGCACACACACACCCTCCATCCTCAGCCCCTTCTCTCCCTCTTCGTCACACGGCCATCATTCCTCCATCAAGGCGCTCTTATCTTCTCAACTCAGACACCTGCCGGACAGCTTCTCTGTGCGTGTTGGAGATTCAGAAATGTTGGACCGAGAGGTCCTTTCCGGCGGGTGGGCTCCACTTGATCGCTTTGGCTCTGTGTCTGGCTTTGCGTACCCATATACCACTCTCTTTCTCCTCTGAGTGCTCCCATCTGTGTTTCTGAGTATGTGTATAAGAGTTTGTCTCTCTCTCTCTATTGCTGTCTCTAGCTCTCTCTCCTGAAGTCCATTAATATCTTGGCTCTCTTTGATCTGCTTACTGTTTGCTCACCGCTTCCCCCCACCCCCAGCTGCCTCTCATGGGCTTTTGTCTCTCTGTTTCCATATGTCTCTATCTCATTCACTCTGCCTGTGTCACTGGCGGTCTGTCCGTCTGCCCTCTCTGTCCCTCTGGCGTCATCTCAGGCCGTCTCTCTGGCAGTCTGGCTTGATCCCTATTTGTCTGCCTATCTCCGTCTCTGGCAGTGTCTGTCTCTTCGTGTCTGTCTCTCTCTGCCTCTCTTCCTGTTTCCCCGGCTTTCTGCATCTCTGCCCATCCCACTTCCCGTTGGTCCCACAGCCTCCTCCCCTTCTCATCAGGACCTCACCCTCACTCCTTTCCCTGCCCGCCTGTGTCCACAGCGACCCCAACCAGCCGGTGCCACAGGACACCAAGTTCATCCACACCAAGCCCAACCGCTTCGAGGAGGTGGTGTGGAGCAAGTTCAACAGCAAAGAGAAGCAGTACCTGCACATCGGTCTGAAGCCGCGCGTGCGCGACAACTACCGCGCCAACAAGGTGGCCTTCTGGCTGGAGCTCGTGCCGCACCTGCACAATCTGCACACGGAGCTCTTCACCACCACCACGCGCCTGCCGCCCTACGCCACTCGCTGGCCGCCGCGCCCGCCCCCCGGCGCCCCGGGCACGCGCCGCCCGCCGCCCCCCGCCACCCTGCCGCCCGAGCCCGAGCCCGAGCCGGGCCCCCGGGCCTACGACCGCTTCCCCGGGGACTCCCGAGACTACTCCACGGAGCTCAGCGTCACCGTGGCCGTGGGTGCCTCGCTCCTCTTCCTCAACATCCTCGCCTTCGCCGCCCTCTACTACAAGCGGGACCGGCGGCAGGAGCTGCGGTGCCGGCGGCTCAGTCCTCCCGGCGGCTCGGGCTCTGGGGTGCCCGGCGGGGGCCCCCTGCTCCCCGCTGCCGGCCGCGAGCTGCCACCCGAGGAGGAGCTGGTGTCACTTCAGCTGAAGAGGGGCGGGGGCGTTGGGGCGGACCCTGCAGAGGCCCTGCGCCCTGCCTGCCCACCCGACTACACTCTGGCCCTGCGCCGGGCGCCGGACGACGTGCCTCTCTTGGCCCCCGGGGCCCTGACCCTGCTGCCCAGCGGCCTGGGGCCACCCCCTCCCCCGCCGCCCCCGTCCCTCCATCCCTTCGGGCCCTTCCCCCCGCCGCCCCCCACAGCTACCAGCCACAACAACACGCTCCCCCACCCCCATTCCACCACTCGGGTATAGGGGGCAGCTCGGGGAGGACCCCCTCCCCGGCCCTCCCTGATGCAACAGGCTTTTCTCGTGTGGAGCTTTCACACTTGGACGAGCATTAGGTGGACATGGGTTTTCTCATGGCGATGCGTCTCTCCGGAGCAGAGAGGCCCTTTCTTTTCTCCGGACCTGGGCCTTTGAACAACTGGTGGGGGGGGGGGGGTGTTTTCTCCCCTCTGTTGGGACACCCACGTGGAGGTGTGCTTTCTCACGAGGGGGTGTGTTTTCCCATGTGCAGGGTGAGGTTTTTTTGGCCACCCTGGACACATGTTGGCACCCTCAGAGAATTCCTGCGGGGATTTGTACCCCAGAATTCTGTTCCCTCATGCCTTCTCCCCCCTGCTCCTTCCTCCCACCCCCTGGAGACCCTGGAAGTGGTGTGTTGACAAACAGAGACCCCTGGCCACCAGATGACACAGGGTGGTGCCCGAAGAAATAAATCACAGCCCCCCCGTCCCTCCCCATGGCCATCCCCTCCCTCCCCCAGCAAAGCATGTGTATCCCCCCTTGGCACAAATGAGGTGAAGCAGGTCTTCCCAGGCAGGCCTTGCCTTCCACCAGACACAGAGTCCCTGCTGTGGGGGGCAGGGAGGAGACCCTGCAACCTTGTGCTGCCTGGGACCATGTCTTCCCGTGGGCCCAGGTCGCATTTCTGAGTGGAATCATGTTCTTGCATGTGGATGTATGTTTTCCCATGCAGACAGCCCCTTTCTCTCCAGCATTTCCTTGCGTCTTCCCAACCTCAGGCCCAGCACTTCTCACACAGCAGGTGGGAACGGACTTCAGACTGATAGAAACTGAGGAGGATGGACAAGCCCTGGGGAGGGGGGGCCCTCTGCCCCTCCTTCCCTCCCTTCCCTGGAGGGAAGCTGGGGGGCGGAGGGTGACTGTGACACCTGCCACCCACAGAGGCCATGCATGGTTTGACCAAAGCCCTCACTGCAGTCTGAGGACAGCCCTTCCCTCAGGCCATTGCTCATCTGTGCCAAACCGTGAGGTGGGTTTGAGGGGGGAGTACCCCCAAAGTGTGGCAAGGATCCCCCAGTCCTGGGCCCAGGCAAGTAAACGTGGGCAGGTGGGATACAGGAGTGGGGGAGGTGGCAGCCTAAGGGGTCCCACCTGTGTCCCTCTTCTCGCCACGTGTCATCCCTCCCTCTCAGCCTCTCTTCTCCCTCCCCGCGTCACTGTCCCCCTGGGAAGCCATCCCTTCCTGGTGTCCAGCCAGCTCCTCCCTGCAGCTGCCCACCCCCCTCCTTTGACCTGCCCCCGCACCCCACCCCACCCCTCCACCCCCCCGCCTTG
Source organism: Capricornis sumatraensis (assembly GCF_032405125.1). Lineage (NCBI taxonomy): Eukaryota > Metazoa > Chordata > Mammalia > Artiodactyla > Bovidae > Capricornis > Capricornis sumatraensis. Next base: position 77,448,134 of record NC_091076.1, read on the forward strand.
CTCCCCTGGGCTGAAGGAAAGGAACAGAGGAGAGGGGAGGAGAGCAGGGGAGAAAGGCTTCCCAGGACAGGTTGGGGAGAGAATGGGGTCAGCTGTACTGAGGAACAGATGGAGGGGGCAGTGGGGGACGGGGCTCAGGCAGACACCAGCAGGAAGAATTTGATTTTGAAAGGACGTGTGTAAGGTGACTGCCCAAAGAGAAAGGGTTTGGGCCTCTGGGGAAGAGAACCGTGTCAGGAAAGGTTTCAGGGATGCCCCCAGAGAAGAGCAAATCCTTGTCTGCTGGCATTTCGTGGGTTTGTTAGTGCCAAATGTGAGTCAGGGGTAGAGTGCTGTTTTCCACTGACACCCGTTTCAGAATCCCTGGTCTTGGCTCCCCAGAACTTTGCCTCTTGACTTTCCTTTCTGCCCCCACCTTCACCCATGGAAACTTGGTTCTTTTCCCTCCCCTTCCCCTGCCTGGGCTAGCTCCTTTCCAAACAGCCATGCCCTCTAAATGCTAGGGACCTGGGCCCTGAACCCTGTAGACAGATGCCCCCCAAGTTGGGGCATGGGAGGGGGGCTGGGGGACCCCATGATTCAGCCACGGACTCCAATGCCCAGCCCCTCTCCCCAGAACAATTCCCTGACAGTCCCACGTCCCCACCCCAATCCTTTGCGGCTCTGTACACATTTTTAAACCTGGCAAAAGATGAAGAGAATATTGTAAATATAAAAGTTTAACTGTTGGTTTCGCCTGCTGTTATGTTAGGAGGTGGGGGTGGGGGGCTCCAAAGAAACAAACCTTGGAGAAGTGACTCTGCCTTTGAAGGGGTAGGAGAAGAGGGTCCAACCCTTTTCAGTGAAGAGCTCTGAGGTCTGAGAGAAATGGGCAGTGGGTGCTGGGGTGTGGTTGTCATGACAATGGGGTTGTTTGGGGAGTTAAGATCAGAACCAGTGTCTGTGGAGGGGTCAGAGCCTGGCATAGAGAACCAGGCAGGGACTGATGGGGGCAGACACCAGGCAGGCCAGAGAGCCCACAGGATGGTGCCCGTGGCTGACTCCAGGAGAGGCATGCAAACTGTAGGCTTTGGTCTCTACTAAGACCTGGCTCAGGCTAGAGGCTCAAACCTGGGCCCAGGACTCTCTCTCAGCACATTGTGAGGGATAGCCCCACACCTTTGTGACCCGTTTACCTCCAGGGGACAGAAAAGTGGGCTGGTGGATACTGTGGGCACAGTGGGCTGGGGGCCTAGGGGCCCCAGTGGCCCTAAGGACCCCCATGGCTATGACTGAGCAGCCACGGCCCAGGTGGGCCTCATATCACAACCCTAACACCAACAGCTGCCGGGACCTGGGCAACTCCATCCTGCTGCTGCTGGGCCTTATTATTTGCATTAATATTGGCATCAACATGGTGACACTGGTCAGGGTGGGCCCGGGCGGGAGGGTGCTGGCAGGACGGCTGGGGGGCAGGCCTGATGGCCAGGGCCTACCTGGGGTCACTGTGTCCTTCCTCACCTAGCTCTGGCGCAGACTCCGTGGCTTCTTACACCAAGTGTTCCGTGTTATTTGTGAGAAAGGTAAGTAGGGGATGGGGGTGGGCACGGGAAGGGCAGAAATCCAGCATTCTGTCCCTGTCCTTAAGCCTGCCCCTACCCCTCCCGCTCTCCCTCTCAGACTCCATAACTACGCAGCTTCTCTTCCTGCACCCTGCCTCTCCATCCCTGTAGGAGCCAGGCTCCCCACCAGCCTCTCACCTCTCCTTGATCCACAGAAGCTTCTAAGTTACGCTCACCTGGGAAGCAGACCCAGCCCTCAAAGCATAGCTCTCCAGCAGTCCACCTACGATGCACCATGGACCCCGTGAAGATGACGGTGACCCCCCCACCCACTCGCAGCCATCGCCATCAAGGCTCTTCTTCGCGCCGTGCCCGCCGCCCAGTGGCCTGGGCCCCTGACACTGACGACGATGATGATGAGAAGCCCCCGCATCAGCACACAGCGGCCTGCTCCCACAACTGGGACTACCTTGAGGATTGGGAGGGTTTACAGACTGCCCAGAGGTTCTGGACTCCCTGGGCCCAGGACGCCTTGGAGCCTCCTACCCAGACCATCCGCTTCCAGCAGACTATAGAGGGAAGGCCCCTCAAGAGAGAGATGCAGTCTGATCTGGGCCTAGAGGCCTACGTGTACCCTGTGAACCCCCCACTCCCCAGCACTCAGATCCTGAGCCACAAGAACAGTGAGGGGGGGGCAGGGGCAGGGGCCCAGGCAGAACAGGAACAGGGCGCACCAGCTGAGCCGCCCATCCTGGGCCCAGCCAATGTCCCGGACATCCCCCGGTGCCGCTCCTCAGGGCGCGTCGCCTACAATGCCAGGGACGTGAGGCGGCGGCTGCGGGAGCTGACCAGGGAGGTGGAGGCCCTGTCGCACTGTTACCCTCTGGCCTCCGGATCCAGCACAGCTGAGGGGACGAGAAAGGACTGGGTATACCGTTCCCTGACAGAGAGGTGACTGGGAGAAGAATAAAAAGGAGAGAGGAGGTGGATTGTGGTGGTGTGTGTGCGGGGGGTGCCAGGGCCCACACAGCACCCAGAAGCTTGGTTACTAAGGAAATGATCTCCCTGGCAACAGGGCCTAGAGAGCCCTGAGGCCCCTCATCAACCTCTTGGCCCCAGGCCCTGTCCTCAGCCTTTTCCCAGGCCTGTCTTGGTTCCCAGGCTCCTGCCTGCCTCTGATCCATTTTCTTTAGTGTTCGGGGAAGCACCCCCCAAATCCCACTCCAGATCCCCAGCAGTACTGCACTTGAGGGGAGACCCTCATCCCATGGCTTCATCTCCTCAAGAGGTCTGGCTCCTGCCAGAGCCCAGGTTCAGGCTGCAGCTACAGGTGAGGTGTGGTCCCTCTTAAGCCCTGGATTCTTTGGGAAGGGATGGCTGAGAGTGAGGGTACCCTGGCCCTCACAGTTCCCCTGTCAGAACCCAAAGCTCCTGTACCCTTGAGCAGTCTTGGAGCAGTGATAAAATACTGAGGACGCTGTGGCCCTCTGTGACCTCATGCCTCTGCACAGCATCTCCATGTCACAAATGAGACTGGAGCTCAGAGAGATCACGTGACTTACGGTCACATGGACTCTAAGGATCAACTTCATGGTCTCAGATGCTCCAGCCTCTGCTCCCACAGGTAGATCCCCTTTGCTTCTGAGTCAGCTTGGCCCATCAGAATCTCCCATCTCCCTCAGTTTTCCATGGAAACTCATCAGAATATTCCATCTACTGGACATCTGAGAAACCCAGGCCCTACCTACTTCTAGACAGTTAGGATCACCAACACATGCTCAACTTGTGAACAAGGAACCAGGCTGAAGGACTAGACCTCACCTTCCATACCAGATGGGTTCCTGGAATGTGAGCAGATAGGCCTTTTATGAATCACCTCACTTCTCTGCCATTTTCCTTTGACCAACATTATTGATCATTTTAAACTGACGCCACTAGGTGGGTCTATTTTGAACACCTACTATATGTTTTGAGGCTTGGATGGGAAATGCCCACTGGCTGTTCCTCTATTTTTTCCCCCCTCTCTTTTTGACCACACAGTGTGGTTTGTGGAATCTTAGTTCCCTGACCTGGAGAAGGCAATGGCAACCCACTCTAGTACTCTTGCCTGGAAAATCCCATGGGTGGAGGAGCCTGGTAGGCTGCAGTCCATGGGGTTGCTAGGAGTCGGACACGACTGAGCGACTTCACTTTCACTTTTCACTTTCATGAATTGGAGAAGGAAATGGCAACCCACTACAGTATTCCTGTCTGGAGAATCCCAGGGACGGGGGAGCCTGGTGGGCTGCCATCTATGGGGTTGCACTGAGTCGGACACGACTGAAGCGATGCAGCAGCAGCAGCAGTTCCCTGACCAGGGACTGAACCCAGGCCTTTGGCAATGAAAGTGCAGAGTCCTAACCATTGGACCTCCAGGGAATTCCCTGTTCCTCTTTCTGCTAAGTTGTTCATTGTACAAACAAAATGACCTGAGGTCTCCCCAGTACCACTTTCTTAGACCACAGCAATGAACCCAGTTTAAATCATAGATTCCTTTTGTCTTATCAACAAGTGCATCCAAAGTTTGTGCTTTGTGAATTTCATGTAGTTTTCTTAAGATGGAAACTAATCCTTTTTCAAGTTTGGAGGGGTGGCTCAGTGGGAGAGCAATTGGTTAGGAAGGAGAGAAACCGTGGTTGAGGGGTGGTCTCTAGCAAAGGCAGCAACCTCATGCTCTGAAGTAAAGGGGCCGGTTGGCTCAGTGATCACCAACAGCAAAGGCTGCAATCCCTGGCCAGGAAGGGATGGCCCCAGTGGGTGCTAGAGAGCTTATGACAGGGAAATGGGCAGAAGTGGGAGGGAATGGTACAGTGGGGTGACCCCACAGTGGACTCTTACTGTCACCCATCCATCTAATTACCAAAGCTGCACGCTGCAAGCAGGTATGGGTAGGGAGTCCCAATGGGCTATAGATTGCCATATCTCAATGAAACGGAGGAAATCCTTTATGCATGGCTCAGTCCCTATGAAGACCATCTGCCCACTGTAGTTACATTTTCAAATCGAGTTAAGCCAGCCCCTACAAAGACAGAACAGTCTGAACTCTGGGGGCTGGGCTCCATTAGTGGGAGCCAAGGGCGAAGATGGCCACATCAAGGGCCAGCTGAGTGGATGAAAGACTTGCTACCTCTGCATTGTGACTCCCTGCAACATGCCTCATTGTGACCGCACTCCCTCACCTGCTGGTAGGTGTCCCAGGTCCCACCATGAGTGCAGTGTGGGTCAGGGCCGGTTGGGGGGGGGGCGCGGGTGGCCCAGGTGGCCCTAGGACCCCCCCACCATGGAAAATCAGCTCTGGTCTGACAACCTGGGGTGCTGCCATCAATACCAAGAAAGTACCCAGGATGTGGAGGACTTCCTGCTCCTGCTGCTGGGCCTTGTCATTCTTGTCAACATCGGGATCAACGTAGCAACTATGGTCAGTGATGGTTGGGGACACCCTGGTGGTGAACAGGGCTGAGAGTGGGAGCCAGCAGCAGGCACTTGCGCCTGCAGAAATGGTCTTGGCTGGGGCGGGGTTGGGGTGGTGAGTGGGGAGAGTCTGGCCTTCATTCCCACTCCACCCACCCCACTCCACCCCCAGATGTGGCACAGGCTCCAGAATGTCTTAGACAACAGCATCTGTTGGATTAACCAGAAAAGTAAGTATGGAAGACAGGTAGGAGGCGCCTGGCCCCTGCCACTCCCAAGACACCAGAAACCCAGGTCCCAGTTGTTCCCCGACCCTGAAATCTTCTGACAGTTGCCGGGCCCTCACAAGACTCTTTTTTGCCTCTCCTAGATGAAATCTCGCAGGGTTGTGAAAGTTCCCCCAAATCTCCTCCAGCCAAGGCCAAAGACGTCCACATCCACTGTACCCTGGACCCTGTAGAAGTGAAGATGGCGAGGCCCACTCGCTGCTCCTCTTCCTCCTACCACCATCCCCGCAGCCAAAGCCGCAGCCGCCGCCCTCGACGCCAGCAACCTTGCCGCCACCAACCTCACCGCCAGGGCTGCAGCCGCAGCCGCCCCTGCAGCCACCAGCGGATGTCGAAGAACTCCAAACGATTCCCCTACAGCTGCTCGGTCTTCGGTAGGCCACGTCGCAGCCACAAGATGTCACAGCTGCGGGCGAGGCCCTCCTTTGATCGGGAGGACCTGGACTCCTACCTGGAGGAGGATGAAGACCTTGCCTTCCCACACCCCAAGTACCCAAGGGGGGCCTGGGGAGGGCTCTACCAACGGATGGGCTTGCCCTCCAGTGTGGGGCTCTGGGGCCGCCAGGGTGGGATCCTGGCCAGCCTGCCGCCACCTTCTCTCTACCTGTCACCTGAGCTGCGCCGCCTGCCCAAGCGTGTGGAGGCCAAGTCTGAGCTCAGGCTGCAGTCCTTCGGGCCCCTCTGCTCACCATCCCACACCTGGGGCAATGTGGAGGTAGGCCAGTGGACCTCGTCTCCACTGCCTCCCCGACGGCTGCCCCCCAACCCCTCGTGGGTCCCTATGGGGCACAGCCCTTACCCCTCAAGGGGCCAGCTCCTGTATGACAATTGGGATCAGCGGCGGCGTGGTCTGGAGGCTTCTGAGCCTCCCTCCGCCCTGTTGACCCGGGGCTCCCGGCCCGAAGCCCGAGAGCACTTCTCCCCACAGGTCCACCGACGGAGCCTCCTTGGCCATGCTCACGCCCAGCCCAACCGCAGCCCCCACCCCTCCACGGGACACTTAAACTACTCCCGGGATCCCCATGAGGTCCGGCGCCAGGCAGCCGAATGGACTGAGACACTGCCCACTAGGCACCCTCTGACCACCTCCACCTCCCTCACCATGCTGGGCGAGGCCTCGTACCAGCGGGCCCCGGCTCCCAGCTCAGCTCTGTTCCTCTGCTCCTCCCAGCCCCTGCCCGAAGTCCAGGCTACAGAGCCGCCCCAGCCCACCTTTATGCCACTCAGCCGGAACCCAGGGGGCAATGCCAGCTACCAGGTGTACGACAGCCTGGAGCTGAAGCGGCAGGTGCAGGAGAGCAGGGCGCGAGCCAACTCGCTGCCACCTTCCAACTCTGCCTCCAGGCCCTCTCTGCATAGAAGCCGGACTGGGAAAATTCACTGACCGGCAGCCAATGGAGGAGGTGGGGGGCAGGGCATGGAGAAAGGAATAAAGATCAAGAGTCCAGTAAATGCTGGTGGTCTGTGGCTTGGAAGCGCCACTCCTGCCAGCCTGGGTCCCTGCCCTTGGCTTCCTGAAGCCAGTGTCTCCTCCTTGGCCTGAGGGTCCCCTTGGCTTAGTGGCCACAGTCCTGCCAGCAGGCCCCTCCTGGGCTTGTACTATGAACGAAGTAGATTTGCAGGTGCAGACTCCAAACCACTGGTCTCTGGGCACCTACTGTGTTCTCAGCTGTCCCTGTCCCCAAAGCTCATATCAGAAGCTGCTTCCGAACTGGGAGGGTCCCCATCTGAACAGATCCAGGTCCACACCCAGTGAAGGGCATGAAGAAGGCCAAGGCTCTGGACTCCAGCCAGGCCTTCCCCAGGGTTCTGATGCCAGGGGTCTTCCTTGTCTCAGGAGAGGCCAAGGAGGTGGAATGTGTGGTTTGAATGAGTGACTCAGTGGGCTGTGAGGGAAGGATTGACGTCTTGAGGAGAGGTGTGCTGGCCTCTGGGGCCCTGTTTGACTGTCCAGGCTCAGGCTGCCTGACCCCAGTTACCAGGGAATGCCACTCTCAGCCCTCTTTATTCTCCTCCTCCCTCATTGTGACCCCACCCCCCTCCCCATTATGACACAGTCCTTCTTCCCCTCCCCCACCAGAGGAGTCTGGCTCCTAGTGAGTATGTGGGGGCCAGGGGGCCCAGGTAGCCCTGGGACCCCCAGCCATGAGTGAGCGAACCTACCACGGAGCCCAAGCGTGCTCTGGCACCAACCCCAGAAAGTGCCAGGACCTAGGAGACTCAATTCTTCTGATCCTGGGCAGCTTCATCTTGCTCAACGTGGGGATCAATGTGGTGACTCTGGTCAGGGCAGGATCTGGGCAGCAGTGTTGGGGGAGCCTTGGGGTCTCAAAGGGGCTTAGTTGGGAGGGCTGTTGGGGTGTGTCCAGGCAAGGATTGGACTTCAGGGCTCACCCTGCTCCCGGACTCTCCCCTCCTCTGCTTCCCTCAGCTCTGGAAACACCTGAAGAACTCCTTGCGGACTCTTTTCCGTCATTTTTTCCCCAGAGGTGAGTGGGCCCCGGCGTGGGCTCTGGGGATATGGACTTGTCCCCTTTCTTCTTTCCCCGTCCCCATCCTCAGCCCCTCAGGAACCCAGGCTTTGTCACATCTCACCTTTTCCTGCAGACAAGCAATCCAGCTATGCAGGCAGCCATCCCATGTGCATACGTTGCTCCGTGGATCCCAAGAACCTGTGCTCAAGAGTCCCGCCCCGCTTCCACCGCCGCCCAAGCTTCCTGCTCGGGCACCCTAACCACCTGGACTCCTGGATACCAGACACAAACGATGAGAAGGCTTCTAAGTGCTGCTGGATGCCGCCTCAGTGTGGACATGTTGGGGCTCCCATGGAGGTGCCATGGGGACTGTGGAAGGAGGGGCTAACGGGAGCTGGGGAGGACCCTCAGATCACAGCCTTAAAGGCCCAAGCCACCTTCTACTCTAAGCAGGAGACATCTTCCAAGTTCCGTAGGATGAGCAAGGTGGACATGGTTCCACTGCGCCTGCCCCAAGAGAGCAAGACTAAGACCCCAGACCATGACCAAGCCCAGGCCCAGACCCGCTCCCAGGTCCAGTCTCCTGGGCATGCTCCTGCCAAGGCCCAGACCTTCTCCCCAGCCCAACTTCCTGAGCCCACCCCAGCCGAGACCCAGACCCACGCCCCCATTTACTCCCCTGAGCATGCCCCACCTCAGGCCCAGACCAACTCCCTAACCCTTGGCCCTGAGCACAACTCTGCCCAGGTCTGTGGCCCAGAGCACACCTTAGCCTATACCCCGGACCAGGCCCCCTCACAGGGCCCAGCCCAGTGCAAGGGCCACACCCTTACCCACACTCTGACTCATGCTCATCTAACCTATACCCATGCCAAAACTCTGATCCCTCCCCCAGCTTCTGCCCCAGTCCCTCGCCAAGCCCCTCCTCCAGCTTCTGTTCCAGTCCCTCCCCTAACTCCTGCCCCAGCCCCTCCCCCAACTTCTGCTCCAGTCCCTCCCCCAGCTTCTGGCCCTGCTGCTACTTCTGTTCCAGCCCCTACACCAGCACCTGCCCCCACGTCTGCCACAACCCCTGTCCCTGCACTGGTCATGGCCCAGCCGACCACTCCAGTCCCTTCCACACCACCTTCCTCCATCCTAACTTCTATTCCCTCTACTTTGTCTGCCTTCAGCCAAGGCCTCTCCACTGGCCATGTGGTCTATGATGCCCGCAGGGTAAAGCAGAACTTATTCCATGTATGTGCCCCTCAGAACTCTGGGTATTCCAGAAAGGACTTAGGTACACTCTCCAGGCTCCAAGAGGGGCATGGCCTGGTGAGCTCTGGTACAGCTGAGCAAACACTGAAGCAATGTTGTGAGGACAGTGCCAAGCCCTTCACAGGATCCATATTGGGTTACCTGGAGTTGGGGAACATGGAATGGAAGCTTTCAAATGATGTCAAGGATGAATCTGTGCAGCCCAAGACCTTCCCTTACTGCAGTTTCCACCCTTACAGCTCTGAGAAGCAAAACACGGACTCCCAGACTCCAGTCTACCCCAAATTCCTGGTGTACTCCAAAGATGCTACCCCTTATCAACCTTGCTTCCACGTTCCAACCAGTACCCAGAACTCAATGGGTACTGTGCCTCCACCCTGCACTCTTTCTCTGCCTCTCATTTCTCCCAGATCCTTTGTTGTTCATCAACACAGCAACCACCAGAAGCCCTCCATCTTAGTACAGACCCCCAAATGTCCCCCACCCTCCAAGTCTCCTCAGTCTGTCCTCTCTTCCCAGGGTCCCATCCCTCCTCAGTTCTCCACTACTTCCCAAACCCCAAACCAGCCCCAGCCCCCTGAACTTCATAAGAATCTAGGCCTCAACCAAGACCATGGTCTCCAGAGAACCCCAGGCCCTTCAAAAGACACTAGAGTTCCCAGAAAGCCAGAGCTTACCCCGAATCCAAATCTCCACATGAACCCAGGCTTTACTCAAGACCCAGGCTTCCACAAGAGCCCAGGCCTTGCTCAAAATCCAGGCCTCCACAAGTGTCCAGTCTTTACCCAAGACTCAGGCCTCCACAAGAGCCCAGGCCTTGTTCAAAATCCAGGCCTCCACAAGAGCCCTGGCTTTACCCAAGACCAAGGCCTCCACAAGAGCCCAGGCCTTGTTCAAAATCCAGGCCTCCACAAGAGCCCAGGCTTTACCCAAGACCCAGGCCTCCAAAAGAACCCAGACCTTGCTCAAAATCCAGGCCTCTACAAGAGCCCAGGCGTTACCCAAGACCCAGGCCTCCACAAGAGCCCGGGCCTTGCTCAAAATCCAGGCCTCCACAAGAGCCCAGGCTTTATCCAAGACCCTCATCTCTGCAAGAATCCAAGCCTTTCCCAAGACTCTGACTTTCACAAGGATTCAGTCATTATACAAGATTCTTGCTCCCAGAGTTTAAGTTCTACTCAAGAGGGAAGTTTCTTTAGAAGCCCATATCTTACCCAACCTTCTGGTCTCCACAAGAACACACCATTTCTTCAAACTTCTGACATTCAGAGGAGCTCAGGCTTTAGGCATGACTCTGGAGTCTGTAGAAATCTAGAACAAAACTTCTATAGAAGTCAAGAGCTCTCCCAAAACACTGGCCTACATAGTATCCCACACCCTTCTCAAGGTTCTGGATGTTACAAGAGTACAAGTAATGCCCAAGATCCAGGAGTGTCTAGGAGTCTAGGCTTTACCCAAGATTCTGAACCACAGAAGAGTCCATGCTTTGTCCAAGACTCTGGAGTCAACAAGAACTCAGGCCTTACCCAGGAATCTGGTCCCCATAAGAACCCAGGCTTTGTGCAAACCCCTGGCCTCTATAAGGACTCAGGAGACTACAACAATCCAGGCCTTACTCAAGATTCTGGAGTTTACAAGAGCCAAGACCTTACTCAAGATTCTGACCTCCATAAGAATCTGGGCCTTACCCAAGTCAGCGAAGTCAAAAGATGTGATGTTCCCCAAGATGCTAGACTTTACAGGAGCCCAGAACATTGCCACAACCCTAACCTCCACAAGCAAGCAGGAGTTACTCAACATCCTGACCCCCAGAAGGGTCCAGCCCTTACTCAAGACTCTGGCTTCTCCAAGACTCAGGACTTTATCAAGGGATCAGGCCTCCAAGAGGACTCGTGCTTTGTCCCCAATCCTGTCCTCCACAAGAACCCTCTAGGAACTGACTGTGTCCAGGTTTTGGGCCCACTTCAGACCCCAAAGTCATTTATATCTGAGAAGATTCCTCGAAGGCATGATGCCGGGCAGCATGTTCCAGGGGCTTCTGTCCCACCTAGCCAGCCCTCCTCCCCCACCAAGGCCCAGGTGGTCTACAGTAACCGACAAACCTTCTCAGAGGTGCCTGTGCTGATAGAGCTGCAACCGCCTTCCCGGCGAGCAGGCGGCCAAGACTGGGTGTACCGCCCCATGGACACAGCTCCTGCAGCCTGCCAGAACTACCGCCAGACGTCTATGCCTCCCAAAACCAACTGGAAGCCCCACTGCCCAGGGTCAGGCACCCGGGTAGGGCACGTGGTCTTTGACGCCCGCCAGAGACAGTTGGGAGCAGGCAGGGACAAGTGTGAAGCATTGTCTCCCAGGCGCCTTCACCGAGAGATATCCAACAACTCATCAGAGATGGCCAAGGCGTGGGGATATCAGTGTGTGATGAGAAACTTAGAAAAAGCGGGGACCAATGTGCATGAAGAATAAAAAGGCAAGAGAAGTATTCTGTGGTTATTTGAGGCCATCTACCCCAACCCCACCCCTCAGGTGGGGGATAAGGAATGAAACTCCCAGCTTTCCTGCTGTCGCTGTCTTACCTTAAGCTGTTATCCCCAAAGCCCTAGAGCTGCATTCTCCATTACAGTAGCTACTAGCCAAATATGCCTATTAGAATGTAAATGAGTTAAAATTAAGTAGAGTTAAAAAGTGTTCTCAGGGAGTTCTCTGGAGGACCAGTGGTTAGCAATCAGCGCTTTCACAGATGTGGCAGGGCTTCAATCCCTGGTCGGGGGTACTAAGATCCTACAAGCTGCAAGGCACAGCCAAAAAAAAAAATCTGTTCCTCAGTCTCATGATCTAAGTGTTCAATAGCCACATAGAGCTACTGGCTACTGTATTGGACGGCACAGATTTAGAACATTTCCATCATCATGGAAAATGCTATTGGAGAGCAATGCTTTAGAGTTCAGGGCAACTTACTTTCCCTGTCAGCGATCCACAACATAGGAGCTTTAAGACAGACTTTCCTTGTGGCTCAGGTAGTAAAGAATCCACCTGCAATGTGGGTAGACCTAGGTTCGATCCCTGAGTTGGGAAGATCCCCTGGAGAAGGGAAAGGCTACCCACTCCAGTATTCTGGCCTGGAGAATTCCATGGACTATACAGTCCATGGGGTTGCAAAGAGTCAGACACACTGAGCGACTGTCACTTTCACTTTCAGGGAGATTTAAGAGGCCCAGAGAAATTAGTTCTTTTTAGGGTGGTTCAGAAGCCACCATCTAGGGAGGCGGTTAAGATGTAGGAATGGACACCCAATGCCTGATTTCCCCAGACTGTGACAAAGAGCTCAGGCTTCAGTTTTCCTTATCTGGTCTCTTGGGTCACAACCTGTTGTATGGAAATTTGCCTTCCCGGTTCTGGGCTGTGTTTGGGGCTCTTTTTGTAACAGAGGGAGAAGACCTCTCTTTGTCAATGACTAGGAACCCCTGAATTTTAGGCTCCCCAAATTGGGCCCTGGATTCTGAGGGTCCCCTCTTTTTGTTGTTTAGTCGCTAAAGTCATGTCTGACTTCTTTGTGACCCCATGGACTGCATCATGCCAGGCTTCCCTGTCCTTCACTATCTCCCAGAGTTTGCTCAAATTCATGTCCGTTGAGTTGCTGAACAGGCCTCTGATTTGTTCTAAGTGTCTCCACTTGCCCAGTTTCTTGCCCATGGACTTAGCCCTAGTTCACTGTGGAGACAGACCCCTGGGAAAAAGGAATATAAGAATTTCCTGGTCCAGCATGCACTGGTCTAATCCGTGAGCTTGTGTTTGGTTACCTATCTTTCTGCCCTATTATTCTGGCTCCTAGTTTCATCCTGGACTTAAGCTGTGTCCGTGATAGTACTGGTTGCTGAAAGCAATTTTCTTCCCCTATTAATTTCTCATTGCCCTGCCCCAACCCACCTGGGAGTTTCCTCTGGACTTGATTTTCAGCCCTCGTAACTCTTCTGTATACACACCTGAGCTGCAAGATTCCAAAGTGTTTGCCCTGATACCCTAGTGTGTCTGAGGTGGCCATCACTAATATGTCCCTTTGGATGTCCCTCCCTGGGTCATCACTACTTATGTGTTCTTGTCTAACATTACCTCCACTGATTCCAAAGAGATTCATGCCAGTCGGGAAACCCCTTTCCAACACCTCTCTTGCTCGGCGCTGACCTTGGACAAGTCATGTGGCACCTTCCTAGGCTAGCAGTAATTGCATGCAAGGATTCTTCTAGATTTAAGTTACCAGGGCACCTCTACTCCCTCAGGCCCTAGGTTATGTGCCTCATTATCATTTGCTATTTGGATCCATCCTATTATGTCTCTGTTCTAAGTCCAAGGAATGTTTGCATTGACCTGGCCTTGGAAAGACACGCTATAGTTTATTTCCATAGAAACTACAACTTCCATCAGGCACTATTTCAACGGAACAGGAAAGGATCTGGGGGCGTGGCTTTAATGCCCTGGTAGCTTGGAAGACAAACTACAACTCCCAAGATAGCCAGGAGATCTCTGCAGAGCCAAAGGAGAGATTGAACTCTGACTGGAGGCCGGGCTGGTCCGGAACCACCTCCAGAAAGGGGCGTGGTTGTAACATAGGGGCGTAGCCTTGTGAGCAGCAGGAAGAAGTTACCTGTTGAACCTTCCTAACCATTTTCTTTTCAGACCTTGCAGCTACCCCTAAGAGGGAAGCCGCAAACCACTAGCCTCTTCCGAAAAAGAGGTAAGGGGAGGTAGACAGGGGGTGGTGAAGGAGGCTATTGCATTCCGAAGGAGGGGCCAAACAGCCACTTTTAACCTGCTGAGTCAGGTGAATCGGTTCTTGGGGGTGGGGACTAGCATAGGAGAAAAGGGCAAGGACGGAGGAGGTATTTGTTTGCTTTCAAGACTAAATTTAGAGCCCTTCATCTGCAGACCCATTGGCAGATTGTGACTTGGGCACCCTCTTGATCTCGGGAAGAGAAAAGAAAGGAGGGGCAAGTTTTCCACAGCAGAAGGAACAACGCTTCTGGGCTTCCCCCTGTACGTGTATTTCCTAGCCCCCAAACAATAGAGCCATATGGCTTCTGCAGTCTGGGGGAACGCTCCCTGGTGGGGCCCACCGCCCCCAGCCCCGGCCCGGCCGCTCACAGACATCGACTTCTGCTCTGGAGCGCAGCTGCAAGAACTAACCCAGCTGATCCAGGAGCTGGGTGTGCAGGAGAGTTGGAGTGATGGGCCCAAGCCAGGACCAGATCTCCTCCAGGCCAAGGATTTTGTGTTCTCTTTGCTTAGTAAGTAACCCTCTTGCTGCTCTCAGCTCCACCCCATCCCATCCTGGGCTCTGGATCATGTCTTCACGATCCCTACTCTTCCCTTAGGTCTCATTCACCGCAGGGACCCTCGCTTTCCTCCCCAGACAGAGCTCCTGCTGCTTCGTGGTGGGATTCGAGAGGGCTCCCTGGATTTGGGGCCTGCACCTCTTGGTCCCTACACGCGGGGACCTCACTACGATGCTGGCTTCACACTCCTGGTGCCCGTGTTTTCTTTAGATGGCACTGGGCAGGAGCTGCAACTGGACATGAGATCCTGTTATGCATGGCTCTGCCTCCCAGAGCAGGTACGCGGAACCTCGGTCCGGGAAGCATGGCAGGATTGCCTAGGACCCCCAGTCCCAGAAGGACGTAATTGGATCCACCCAACTGATAGCAGAGAGAGTCCCCGGGACCCGCAAAACTCCGTGGACCAGCCACACGGTGACATCACTGAGCCTGAGGCACACGAGTCTTTGAAAAAATCACCTAGTAATGTTTCAGTGCCGGAGTCACCCCAGCAAAACCTAACCGATATTGGCTTTCCCTCACCATCGGAAGAAACGAATGATGACGTCACCAAAGCAACCGATGTTAGCCCAGCGCCACAGCCGTCGGAGGCTCGAGAGGCATGGCCCACATTGTGCCCCGCCCAGGTGGCTGCTTGGTTCTTTGCTTCGCTGGCTGCGGTCGCTGAGTCCCTATTCCCGGTCCCGGGTGCCCCGCGCTTGGTCCACGCAGCCCGCCACGCAGGGTTCACTACCATCCTCCTGGCTACGCCCGGGCCCCCGCGCCGCCTCCTGCTTTTCGACCTGATCCCCGTGGTGTCTGTGGCCGGCTGGCCCCAGGGGGCTCGGAGCCACTCGTGGGCCGGCCCGCTGGCCTCGGAGTCGTCCTCCTTCTACTTGGTGCCCGGCGGCGGCGGCGGCCGAACCGAGCGGCGGGGCGCCTCCGGCTGGCAGCTCTGCTTCGCCCGCCAGGAGCTGGCGCTCAAGGCGCGCATACCCGCTCCGCTGCTGCAAGCTCACGCGGCGGCCCAGGCGCTGCTGCGCCCGCTGGTGGCGGGGACCCGGGCCGCGGCGCCCTACCTCCTGCGGACGTTGCTCTACTGGGCGTGCGAGCGGCTGCCCGCGCTCTATCTGGCGCGGCCCGAAAATGCGGGCGCCTGCTGCCTCGGGCTGCTGGATGAGCTGGGCCGAGTACTCGAGGCGCGGACGCTTCCCCACTATTTTCTGAGTGGCCAAAAGCTCCGTGCGGGGGACGGCGCCGCTTCGCTGCTCGGGGCGTTGGCCCTGCTTCGCGGGGACCCTGCTCGGGCCCTGCGCGCCGCTGTGGAGGAGGCCAAGGCTGCGCGTAAGGGGGGCGGCTTAGCCGGCGTGGGAGCCGGGTCGCATTAAACACGCTGTTCGTACTAACGTGGAAAGTGCTTCTGTTGGCCAGCGGGGTGTGGAGGGGACTGCTCTCCCTTCACCTGGGAGACAGGCTGAACCCCTTGGGCCCGAAGAACCCGTGTTCTAGAAGGCCTCCTGTCTGGTTCTTCCCCATCTTCCCACCCTCCTCCCGCACTATCCCTGGCACAGGTCGTTCCATTCCGGCCTCTCCACTTTCCACATCTGTAGCCAGCACCCTTCTTGCCCCGGTGCAACCTCTGGCATCCATCTCCCCCTAGTGCTTATGGTCTTTTCTCTTAGGGGTCGATAGGGGTAATATATTTGCTGAAAAAAGACGTGAAAAGGAGAGAGGTATGGAGACCAGGGACTGACCAATTTGGTTCACACAAAAGCAGAGATATTAAGCAGGCCGAATTTCACCCCAGGCTAGTCCTCGCCACCTCGCTATCTTTTCAGTTACTCCCCCCACTTTCCTCATCCAGTGCTGTCCTCGATCTCGGGCAGTGGGGTCCCTTTCTCCATTCTCACCATTCCATCTACCTAAGCCCAAGCTCTCCCCTCGTGCAGATTTGCCTTCTGTGGAGTCGCCTATTTGTCCCTCCTCCTCTGAACCCCGAGACAGGCGGCTCCGGCTGCCTCTAAGACCGTCCCCACTCCCTGCCTCCAAGGAACCCCGGGGTTCCGCACGCCCAGCTCCCCCCCACACCCCGCCCCGGCCTTTCCCGGCGTCTCCGCCCCCTGCCCCGCCCCCGGGCCGGCTCTCGGAGGAGGGGGAGCTGCTGTCGCCGCCGCCGCCGCCTCAGCTTCCCACCGCCGCTACCGCTGCCGCCGCTGCCGCCGCTGCGCTGTCCAGCCGCCAGGCCCAGTGCTCACTTCGCCGGACCAGGGCACTCTGCGGAGACACCCTCATTCCTTCCTGGGGTCTGGGACTCCTAGCCGGGCGTGGGGGGAAGCCCCGTTTGCGGGGTACAGGGAGGGAGGAGCCTGGAACCGGAGCCAGCGCCAGCCGTCGCCGGACTGACAAGACAGGACAGGTTGAGGGGCGTCGGGGAAGGAAGAGAGGGTGCTGTAGGCAGTCCCCGGGAGGAAGAGGAAGCCCTGTCGCAGACAGCTGGGATGCTCTCTGACTTATAGGGGGTCTGTTCACATTTGGAGACCCGTGACAACGTGGGTGCACTCCTCTCCTGGGGGGCTGGTTGGATTGGAGGGTGTGGGATCTAAACAGTACCAGCTGTCTCCGAGGAAATTAAGGGGCTGCCAGAAAAAAAACCACCCCAAACCCCAAAACCTATGCTTCTTATTCCGAGGTGACAGAGGGCCCTCCAGACAACCACCTGGTGTAACTACTAGGAAGGGAGGGTTTGGAGGTGACTTCAAAAGGAGTGGAGGGTAACAAGGTGAGAAAAGGGGCTCAGCACCTGGAACCCTCTGCCACTAGAAATGGGGGTGACTTGGTAAATGCTGGGTTTGTCCAGAGACAGGGTCTGGGAACCTCTGCTTGCTGAATGGGGACAGTCTGAATATCTTGAGACATAGTTTGTGGGGGATTTCAGTGAAAAAAGTGGGGGATTCTTCACTTAGAGGGTGGCAAAGGAAAAGGAACCAAGGTTGGGTTCTTCGCTGACATTGGCAGCACCCCAGCAAGAGTGGGGTGAGCGAGTATCTCCAAAGCTAAGGACCCACACCTTTAAGATTATAAGAGTGGCTTTGTCAGGAACAGGGGGCCTGGAAATAGGGTGGAAAGGTGCGTGGGGATATTGGAACCACATCTTGGAAAATCTGAGGGTCTTGCCTTTGGGATAAGGTTAGTGGGGGACAGGGACACTGGAGACTAGAGAAGGGGAGAGTTTTCTGTAGGGGGCAAAAGTCGAGGGTGGGGTCCATTGAGAGGTAAATAAGCTGCTGAGTCCCACGAAGCTAGTAGGAGGCCCAAGGGTGGGAGCTGGAGCCTAGGGTGGGGGTCCTCTAGGGTTTATCCTCAGGTCCTGCGGGTAGGGCGGTGAGTCGGGACCGGAGCGTCCAGAGAATGTCCTGGTGAGCGAGCGGGCTTCTCTGGGGGAGGGGGTGCCCAGCGCGCTCCGGACGCCTGCCGGTTTGGGGGTGTCTCCTCCCGGGGCGCCATGGCGGCACTGGCCAGTAGCCTGATCCGGCAGAAGCGGGAGGTCCGCGAGCCCGGGGGCAGCCGGCCCGTGTCGGCGCAGCGGCGCGTGTGTCCCCGCGGCACCAAGTCCCTTTGCCAGAAGCAGCTGCTCATCCTGCTGTCCAAGGTGCGACTGTGCGGGGGGCGGCCCGCGCGGACGGACCGCGGCCCGGGTGAGTGGCTGGGGCAGGGTCTCCAAGCCTGGGGTCTCTCTGCCTGGGAGGTTGAGGCCAGCGACTCCCGAAGAGCGGGGCCTGACCGAAGTGGGGGAGCTCCCGAAAATGAAAGGGGGTGGGCCCGGGCCACCAACTCTCAGCCAGACGATGCCTCAGTTTCCCTTTTCTTTCGCCCGTAACCCCGAGTCTCCTTGCTTTCGAGGGCAAGGGGAAGGCACGAGGGGCTAAACCGGGTGCCCCGAAGCTTGGCGGCTGCTTCTCGCCGCCCCCCCAACCCCGTACCCAACACGAGTCCCCACCCCCACCATCCTCCGCCTACGTGCCGGCTCTCGCGATTCTTTCAAACCCGAGTGGAGGGGCCTGGGGGTTCCGGACTCCTGGGTCACCCCGAGGGTTTCTGCGGCTCCGGCAGCCCCGCCCCCGCCCCGGTGCTCCCGCTCCTCTGAGCTTTGGCTCCGTTCCTCCTGGCCGAGCTTGCCTGGCTCGGCGCCAATCTCCCCAGCTCTCCCCCGGGTGTCCTTGCAGCTACCTCTCCAGCCCGCCCCTCTGTGCGCCCTCCTCCCGTGACCTGCGCTCCAAGAAAGGAGCTGGGCATCCCCGCCCCCCCCCCCCGTGACCCCCTACGCGACTCCAAAATCGGGCCTCACGGGCTCAGGGGACCCTCTGCTATGAGGAACTCAGACACAGTACACGGCTGGAGACCCACACGGAGACTGAGGGGCGTACCACCTACGAGGGGGTACCGGGAAATCGACCGGGAGCAAGCCTCGGGGGACGAGAGTTGTGAGGGTTGGCGTGTGGTCCCCGTCCAGGTGCGACAGCCAGGGAGTCCCTCTGGCCTCTCTCTCCCCCGCTCCCAGCTCCCCTAGGGAGAGACCGCCCCCCCCCCCGCCCCCCAGCGGTCCTTCCCCCCTCCGCTGCCGGCCCTCCGTAGTGGTACGGTCCGCAGCCCACCCTTTGGGTGGGACCGGGTCCCCACGTGACTCAGCCTGCCTCGCCAGCTTCCCGGCCCCCTCCCCCATTTCCTTGGTGTGGTACCGAATGTCCCCCATCCCAGGCGGGTTACCTGGCTGAAGGGGAGAGGCTGAGCCTCAGGGAGGGCTGGGCCCCCGCGAGCCAGTAGAGTGACAGACAGACAGACAGACAGACAGATGGGTCAGTGTCAGACAGACCGGCGCCAGGCCAAGGGGAGGCCCACGCCAAGCAAACGGCAGCCGCAGCAGCAGGTGCTGAGTCAGCGTCAGACCCAGTCCCACCCCCATCCCTAAGGAGGCACCCCTACCCTGTGGTCACCTTACTGCCCCCACACTCGCACACACACTGCCCTTTCAGCAGGCCTGCCGGTCTCCCTCTGTCCTCTGCCTTTCCGTTTATCTTTGCCCTCCTCTTCCCTCTTCTCCCCTCCCCCTCTTCTGGTTGAGCTGTAGGGTAGGAATTAAGCCTTTAAATAAATTTCAATAAATTAAACTGAAAACTGGTTAGAGGCAGCAGAAGGGACCCACACCCCAGCTTCCTCTGGCATCTGAGAGAGGTGGGAAAGAGCTTGCTGGGAGGGCCCTGGGACCGACCCTCTTCCTTCCCTCCATTCTCTTTTTCTTTCTCTCCTCTGATCCCGCCAAGTGTAGGAATGTTTCTGGGAACAGAGATGTCATGTTCCAAGATGAATGTCTCTCTCTCCAGAACCTCAGCTCAAAGGCATCGTCACCAAACTGTTCTGCCGCCAGGGTTTCTACCTCCAGGCGAATCCCGACGGGAGCATCCAGGGCACCCCAGAGGATACCAGCTCTTTCAGTGAGAGGGGAAGCCAGCTGCCTGGTGGGAAGGGGGAGAGCGGGCACAGGCCATGACAATACTATTCCCGCTGCAGGATCCATTGGCTCTTTGACTCCCAAGGGAAGAGCTGGAACTGGAATGGGTGTGTGTGTGTGTGCGCGCTCAGATAGGAGTTGGAGGTCTGGGGTACTGAGGCTCCTTCTCTCTACCCCCAGCCCACTTCAACCTGATCCCTGTGGGGCTGCGAGTAGTCACCATCCAGAGTGCCAAGCTGGGTCACTACATGGCCATGAACGCTGAGGGGCTGCTCTACAGCTCGGTGAGACAAGGGGGTGGAGTGGCCTGGGGTCTGGGGACTCCTCTAGGACACACTTCCCAACTACAGGTATTTTGCAGCTCAGAGCTCTGTCTCCCTCCAGCTCTTGCCAACACCCTGTCCTCACTGCCCACTCAGGGGCACCTACTCTAGAGTCCCTTTAATCTCTCCTCCTTGAACAGCCCCCCATGTGCCCCCAGGCTCTTTGAATGTCCGAAGTGGGCAGCTGCCTTGGTCCCTGTGTCTCCTCCTACCTCCTTGAGACTTCATTATTACTCACTATCCCAGAGTCATTTGGGATATTGGGAAAGGATTCTGGAATTCCTCCAAGCAGGAATTCCCTCCAGGTCCCCTGGATGGTGAGAGGTTGGGAGTGGAGTAGATTAGAGAGAATGTATCTTTTTATTCCAGACCCCCAGAAGTCTAGTTCCTGGCCTTTGGGGGCCACCAGACTCTTTCTCATCCTCCTTTTGTCCCAATTCCTGCATGGACTCAGAAGTTGGTTCTTCTCACCTCAAATGTATGGATTGCCTCCTGCCTTGTTCTTCCCAGGGCTCCCTTCTAGTCCAGTGATGTGTCTTTTTGTCTCTGTCTGTGTGTGCCTTTCTGGGTCTTTGTCTCCTCAGCCGCATTTCACAGCTGAGTGTCGCTTTAAGGAGTGCGTCTTTGAGAATTACTATGTCCTGTACGCCTCTGCTCTCTATCGCCAGCGCCGTTCTGGACGGGCCTGGTATCTGGGCCTGGACAAGGAGGGCCGAGTCATGAAGGGAAATCGAGTCAAGAAGACCAAGGCAGCTGCCCACTTTGTGCCCAAGCTCCTGGAGGGTGAGTATGGACCCTCTGGGAAGAGGCAGGCCACATGGGAGGGTATTGACCTTGACATGGACATTTAATGACATACAGCTCAGGGATTATAAGTGTTTTAAGACGATACCTGTTATGACAGGCCAAGCCAGGAAGACTTTGGCCTTGAGGGATTTGGGGAGATCTCTTTTTGTGGGTTGGGGTTCCCAGAGGCTGCATGGAGGGGAACGGAGCCTATTCAGAGCTCTCTGGGTGCCTAACTCTCCTTCCTGCTCCTCTCTCCCCCCTTCACAGTGGCCATGTACCGGGAGCCTTCTCTCCACAGTGTCCCTGAGACCTCCCCTTCCAGTCCCCATGCCCCCTGAAATGTCATCCCAGGACTGGAGGCTCCCCACACTCGCACAGAGCCAGCCACACCACAGCCTGTCTCCCAGCCCTGCTTCCGGCCCTGCTCTCACCACCGCTGCCACACTCATACCCTGTGCAGCCAGGTCCCACCAGGTGCTCTGCCCCGAGGGAGCCTAGGGGCCACTGTGACTTCTGGGCCTGCTGAGACCCTCAGACTCTTAGGCCCAGGGTTGGGGGTCAGAGAGGAAGATGTCTGGAAATGGTCCTGGCTGATCACTTCTTTTCTTCCATACTCGTCCCTCCAAAGGCTTTTTCTGAGATGGCGCTGGGGATTCCAAAACTGACTGAACCAGAACATAAATCCTCCCCATCCTGGGCTCAGCCAGTTCCTGGAACCCTTTGCCCTTTTCATTGCCACTGAGCCATAGATCTGTAGGTCCACTGGCGCTCAGGATCATTCCTTCTTTCTCTACTCCACCTTCTGCCTTGTTCCAGACAGGTTCCAGAACACAAGGCACTCCAGCCAGGGCTACTTCTGCACTCAGGCTCTGTGCTGGAACACAGGCATGCTGCCAGGCTCTGTTCTGATCCATCAGGCTTCTGTCCTTGACCCAGATGGACCCTTGACTTCAAAGTAGCTGGATTTGAGCCCTGTCCAGCTTTTGGCCTTGGCCTGAACTGGAACCAGTCTCAGATCACCACAGTTTGAACTTTCTTATCCCAGAGACACCCAATTCTAGAGCACGGTGTTCTAGACACATATGGAGCCATACTTCCTTCTGAATCTTAGCTCTAGGACATAGACCAGCGCTCTCAGCCCTTTCCTTCAGGATGGAACGGGGGACCTATATAGCCATATTATTGCTCTAGAATAAGTTCTAGACCCACATTCCCACCTTCTCTAGTGATACCTGTTATGCATGAGCTCTAGAAAGGACCCAGCTATGATTCACAAAAAACTAAGTTCTAGATGGATCAAGAACCACTTCTTGTTTTTCCTAGATAATTTTCTAAAACTCTTAGTCTTCCTATAGAATGCTAACCTTATTTTTACATGCAGTTTCTAGTTCCTACAGCTCAGTTGGGGCCCTGTTGGGAAACAGTCTGAGGAAGGGCAAAGGAGTTTTGGAAGGAATCCCTGGCTCATAGTAGGGCAGCTAGGATGGGGAAGGGACCAGAACCATGGCGTGATTGGACCTGTGCCTGGGTTGAGGGGATATGAACACGTAGCTACCTCAGCAGGAATTCCTTCCAGGTCCCCTTTAAAGCTGAGGTCTTTAGGGTAGTAGGTCTGGAATAAAAAAGACAAATGCGACATAGCCTTGACTCCCACCCACCCACAATGAGGAGACCCCAGTTCAGCAATAAGCCCCACCCTTCTCCCCTACAGATCAGGCTAAGGAGGGTGAGGGCCTCTTAGGTTCTAAACCTCATACACCCCCACACGCTTCTAACTGAATAAAACTTGCTTTATTACCTTAGAGTTTATAACCTCAGCTGGGTTTTAGGTACCCAAAAAGGGCCTGACTAGATTTTTCTGAAAAAATGCAGAGAGCTCGGGGCAGGCCTGAAAAAGATCAGAAGCCCATCAGTGAACTGGGAGGGATACTCTGGGTGGTGGCAGACTTGGGCAGAGTAGACTGAGGAGGCACTAAAGGGAAGGGCTAGGACTCAGAGGCAGGTTGCCTTTCCTCAGGCTCTTTTTACTTCTGGCTTGTCCTAAGAGGGGTGGATGCTCCCCTCACCCACACAGACCCCGCTCAGGCTCCACCCATCGCCTGGATCTGCTCCCAGGGGACCGGGTCTCTACTCCACGCTTTCTCAATTAAAGATTTATACAACTGAAGTGTTGTCTGTCATCTGTGGGTGGCAGGCTTTGGCAGTTGGTCGGGGCGGGATCAAGTCCCAGGGGCGGAGCGGGTGGGCTGGCAGCTGCCCCCCAATAACAGGTGCACATTCCTGGGTGCCTCGTCACTTCCCCTGCGCTGGCTGTCCTGGCGACTCACCCAGCGGACTCACTGAGCGACGCGGGCGGGCTATGACCCCAGGGGCGCTGCTTCTGTTCCTGGTGGGGGTGCTGGGGGCGCATCTCGCCCCGGGTAAGTGTGGGCCTCAAAGGAGCAGTGACAGGGCCAGAGGTCGTGGCCGGGCATCAAAGCTTCACTCAATTCTTTCCTCCTCCAGGCGCCCGCGGCTCGGAGGCGGAGGGCCGACTCCGCGAAAAACTTTTCTCAGGCTATGATAGCACGGTGCGGCCGGCGCGGGAGGTGGGAGACCGTGTGTGGGTCAGCATTGGTCTCACCCTAGCGCAACTCATCAGCCTGGTGAGGGCGCACGCGGGGAGTTGCGTCCCGCCACTAGGCGACTAGCGGCGTGGCTTTAGGCAGGGCGGGACCCAGGGACCACTGGGGGAGAGGGTCCGGGGCGAAGCCAGACTAGGAGACTGATGGGATATTAGAGCAGGTTGGGTCGAAATCGGACCAATGGACAAGCTGTGGGCGTGGCTGCTGGACCGACCAGGGTAGAGCCGGGTAAAATGATGTACAGGCCTATGGGCGGATCTTGAAATGGAGCTGGGGGCCGCTGGACTGGCCGGAAGGCGGGTCTTGAGGCGGGGTCACAGGCTGGGGCGGAGCTTGGTGCCGGACAGAGTTAATAAACAGCAGATGGAGATTCAGTCCGGTCCACGTCGGGACTGGTAAATGAATTGGCTGGCCGTAAGGACCGCAGGAAATTTGAGAGATAGGGTTTAAATCCACGCAGGTTATAGGAGATGGGGCTTGAACCCGAGAGAGTGCGACTCGGAAAAAGAAGGGAGTTTCCAGGGAGAGTTTGACCTACCGAGCCCCTTATTTCTCTACACTTACATCATATCTACCCTTAAAATTTTCCCTTCTAGAACGAGAAGGATGAGGAGATGAGCACAAAAGTCTACTTAGACCTGGTACGGAGACCCCCGCAGGGTGGGAAAGGGCGGGCGACCTCGCTGCCTTTACAATTTCCTCGAATGTCCCGCCCAATAAGAATTTTTTTTTTTTGCATCATGACCTCAGAAAACACATTTATAACTGAAACAGAGGCTTCAGAAAAGAATTTAAACTCTGGTTTGGGGCCACTCATGTGACTCCTGACCCATTAAAAGGGTCGCTAATTGCGGTTTGAAAAACACTGTTTTAGAGACTAGCTCGTCAACCCCCTCGTTTTTACAAAATGGAAAAATTGGGGCCCGATGCAAGGGAAGGAAAATTAGTTCACGGGGTCCCAAAGAGTGCACGTGGAACTGGAATCAGAGCCTAGGCCTTCAGAACCACAGCCCAGGCCTGCGCGGCTCTCCTCCCTTGCATTCCCTGCCCGGGCTTCCTGCGCACGTCCCAAGGCTCCTCCCAGCCTCCAACCCCAGACGGCCCCTCAGCCTCTGCCTCCCTAGGAATGGACTGACTACAGGCTCAGCTGGGACCCTGAGGACCACGAGGGCATCGATTCACTCCGCATCTCAGCAGAATCCGTGTGGTTACCCGACGTGGTGCTCCTAAACAAGTAGGATGTTCCCAAAGTCTGGGAGACGGGGCAGGGCCTCTGGAGGGGCGCGGCCTCCGGAGGACGGGGCCTGATCCGAGTTGATTTGATTCTTTTCCTACAGTAACGATGGAAATTTTGATGTTGCTCTGGACATCAGCGTCGTGGTGTCCTCCGATGGCTCCATGCGCTGGCAGCCCCCAGGCATCTATCGCAGCAGTTGCAGCATCCAGGTCTCCCGGCTCCATCTGGGAAGCTCAAGGCGATCGTAGAAACCCTCCCTCAGACCTACTCCTCCATTATCCCCATGACCTTCACATCCCTCTTAGCGTCCGTTGAGTTTCCTCTTCTCTGTCCACTTTCATTGACTTCCAGTCTTCCTTAGTGACCTTTCCTCCAATGTCCATGGCCTCCCCAAACAACCTTCTGATTTCTCTATGACTCCACTTCTAGGTGATCTCCCTTGGTGGTCTCTAGCTCCTGAGGGGCCATATCCTCTGACCCCTGTCTGCCCTGTGACCTCCCCAACTCCCCCAGCCCCAGCCAGCTCTTTGGCAGCTCTAGTGACTCTCCATTCCATCCAGGTCACCTACTTCCCCTTTGACTGGCAGAACTGCAGCATGGTGTTCAGTTCCTATAGCTATGACAGCTCAGAGGTCAGCCTGCAAACTGGCTTGAGTCCTGAGGGGCAGGAGCGGCAGGAAGTGTATATTCATGAAGGGACCTTTATTGGTGAGTGGGTATAACTTCCATGTCCATGGGCTTTATGATTTCCAGTTTCTAACAGGCTTATAAACATATTCCATCAACGAGTCCCTGTGAGGTCGGCAAGATAGATATAACTATCTATATTTTGTGGGTATGGAAATTGAGACTCGTTCAAATAGAGATGGGCTGTCCAGCCCAGGGTCTATAGCTAGCCCCTTATTGCCCCTTATTATATCAGTCTCCTCTGCTCTAGGATGTGGTGGAGAAAGCCATATCTGGGAATTCCCTGGCAGTCTAGTAGTTAGGACTCTGTGATTTCACTGCTGAGGGCCTGGGTTCAATCCCTGGCTGGGGAACTACCACAAACAGCGTGGAGCAGGCAAAAGAAAAAGAAAGAAAGAAAAAAAAAAAGCCGTATCTGGCACCAACAAAGACATGTCCCATATCTGTCACCTTCTCTTCTCCCCCCTCACCCCACCAAGAGAATGGCCAGTGGGAGATTATCCACAAGCCTTCTCGGCTAATTCAGCCTCCAGTGGATCCTAGGGGAGGCGGGGAAGGACGACGTGAAGAAGTCACCTTCTACCTCATCATTCGCCGGAAGCCTCTCTTTTACCTGGTCAACGTTATTGCCCCATGCATCCTCATCACTCTCCTGGCCATCTTTGTCTTCTACCTGCCACCGGATGCAGGTAAGGGGGGAGGAGCCCCAGCTGTCTTACTTACCAATAGTTCAGCTTCTTCCTCTTCACCCATAATACAGGGAAGGTTTTCCTGCCAACTCAGGCCATCAGGAGTTGTGCTTAAGCAATCTTACCTAGGTTTTCCCTTCAAGAAGAGCCTTTGCATCTGGATTCAGGTTTCCCCTCCAACCTCAAGTGCTGTCTCCCCTCTGCTGCTCACTTCTCTGCATCTAGTAACTTCTGAACTCTTCCCTTCAGAATCCTAGGATCTCATCCCTGGAACTGCCACTCCTCTGACCTGCAAGCTCCCAGGCTTAGATAACTATTCCTTTCCTTTTTCCCATTCTTGGCATCCTCTGTCCCCTCGCTTGTCAGATGCCTGCTGCTGCTGCTAAGTCACTTCAGTCGTGTATGACTCTGTGTAACCCCATAGATGGCAGCCCACCAGGCTCTGCTGTCCCTGGGATTCTCCAGGCAAGAACACTGGAGTGGGTTGCCATTTCCTTCTCCAATGCACGAAAGTGAAAAGTGAAAGTGAAGTCGCTCAGTCGTGTCCAACTCTTAGTGACCGCATGGACTGCAGCCTACCAGGCTCCTCCATCCATGGGATTTTCCAGGCAAGAGTACTAGTCCCTAAACCTCCCATCTCCCTAGAAAATAATATCCAACAGTTCTCTAAAATACAGCACAAAGTGCTTAAGGAGTAACCTTGGGCAAATTCCTTAATCTCTTAGTGTCCTGATCTGGAAATAGGACACCCACTGTTCCTATCATGTAGGACTATTTTGAGGATTAACTGAGTTAAGAGAACTATGCAGGGTACTCTGTAAACTTTGTGTAAGTGTATGTAATTTGCTAATTTTGAGCACTTGCTATAAGATAATACAGATAATATGTTTTCTATGTGTGCGTGCGTGTGAAGTCACCTCAGTTGTGTCTGACTCTTTGCGACCCTATGGACTGTAGCCCACCAGGCTCCTCCATCCATGGGATTCATATATTAACTCAATTCTAATCTTCACAACTCTGTGAGGTAGGTGCTGAATTGTCTTCCTGTTTCACAGAGGAGGATAAAGAGGTTAGGAGAGTTTGTCATTCAGCTGACCTTATATAGAGAGAGGCGGTGTCGCTATTCCAAACCTGGTTAGTACCAGTTTGATTCAGAGACTGATGTCCTAAACTCTGGTATTCAAAAGATGCTTTTCCCGGGAGTTCCCTGGTGGGCCTAGTGGTTAAGATTCTGGGCTTTCACTGCTGTGGCCCCCAAAACCAAACAAACAAAAAACACATGCTTTCCTTCTCTCTGGAATCAAGTCCTCTCTGTCTAAGGGAAGGAGAGTGATGAAGCTCTAGGAACACTTTCACATGTTACTTCTCCTTCTTCTTGGAGCAAGGCAAATCTTGGAAACCAATATTATAGAACTAAACCAGAACAGACCATAAATGTTATTTATTTCAATACCTTCCCTGAAGTTCCCAGTACCTGTTGTATGTCACAGGAATAACCAGCCACCTGGCATATTCTTATATACTTTATTTCATTTTTAGATCCTTCAATTTGCTATACAATTTGTGCTACAGGGGTTGGTCTATTAACTCATGCAACAATATTTGTTGAGCATCTGTAATGTGCAAGACACTGGGAATACATCAGTGAATAAAACAGACAAAAATCCCTACTCTAATGGAGTTTACATTCTAGTGGAGGAGACAGTCCAAGCATAATAAATAAATCCATTAAACAATATAGTGGAAGAGGTCAAGGGACTTCTCTGGTGGTCCAGAAGCTAAGACTCTGACCTCCCATTGTAGGGGGCCCAGGTTTGATACTTGGTTGGGGAACTAGATCCCACATGCTGCAACTAAGAGTTCGTATTCCACAACTAAAGATCCCTCATGGTGCAACTAAAAATTTCCACATGCCACAGCAAAGATCAAAGTTTCCTTCATGCTGCAACTAAAACCCAGTGCATCCAAATTAATAAATATTAAAAAAAAGAAGAAGAAGAGGTCAAGTCCTAAGAAGGAAAATGAAGCAGGAGAAGGGTTTGGGGAGGATGAGGATGGGAGTAGGGGATGCAATTTATTTATTTATTTTAAAAATTGTATTGAAGTATAGTTGATTTACAATGTTGTGTTTAATTTCTGTTGTACAGTAAAGTGACTCAGTTATACATATATATATTCTTTTTCATATTCTTTTCATTATGGCTTATCACAGGGGTTGCAATTTAAAAATAGGCCTGGTCAGTGAATGTCTCACTAAAAAGGGAATATCTGATCAATATTAGAACAAAAACTTGAAGGAAGTGAGAGAATGACCGTGGTAGATATCTGAGGGAAGAAATTACCAGGAGGAGTTAAGAGTGAATGTGAAGACTCTTGAGGTGGGAGTATGCCTTGCATATTCAAGAAATAGCTGATGTAACTGAATCAAGTTAGCAAGAGAGAAAACAGTAGGAGACGAAGTCAGAGAGTTCATGGGAAGACCTTGCTGCAGTAAGGACTTTTGGCTTTTATGCTAAAGGAGATGGGAAGCTACTGGAGTGTTATGATCTGATTTACATCTTTAAGGGATCCGTCTGGATGCTCTGTTGAAAACAGTCAGCAGGGGGCAAAGGATGAAGCAAAGAGGAGGCCTTTATAATAACTCAGACCTGAGGTAATGATGGCTTGTATCAATAAGGTTTGGTATGGATTGGATATGGGATGAGAGGGACAAGAACAGAAAATGACTCAAAGGATTTGGCTTGAGCCACAGGAAAGATGGAGTTGTCATTTATGAAATGTGGAAGACTGTGGGGAGAGTCGGCAGTGAGGGAATTAAGTATTGGACATGTTAAATCTGAGATGTTGGTTGGACACCCAAATGGAGGAGTTAGGAAGACAAGCATGGAATTTAGGGGAATAAGTCCAGGTTGGAGGTTTAAATGCAGGAGTCATTTGCTTGCAGTTGGCCCTTCCAAAACCCTGTCTGAGTGGGCTGGAAACATGGTCACTGATTATGCCAGGGAGATCTTCTTCTGGCAAAGCCTAATTCTTCCACCTTCCCCTCTGTCCCCCAAGGAGAGAAGATGGGGCTCTCCATCTTTGCCCTGTTAACACTCACTGTGTTCCTGCTGCTGCTGGCAGACAAAGTACCTGAGACCTCCCTGTCTGTCCCCATCATTATCAAGTACCTCATGTTCACCATGGTCCTCGTCACCTTCTCAGTTATCCTCAGTGTTGTGGTCCTCAACCTGCATCATCGCTCACCCCACACCCACCAAATGCCCCTTTGGGTTCGTCAGGTAAGAAGACCTCCTCCTTCAACCTGTGTTAACTCTAAATCCTAGTATTTGGATTTTTGTCCAGGCTTTGCTCCTTTCTCCCATCAGCTTCAACCTTCCCTTTCACAGACCCGAGGGAGACTACAACTTCAACTCCTGGTAGAGTGTCCGAGTGCCAGGGTCTTTGGGTGTTGAAATGTTGCACAATTAATTTTATCCTCACATTATTAACTCTGTGTGGATTCCAGACTCTCTTCATCAATACTGCCCTTTGTGGGGTGGGTCCCATGGAAGCATTCCAAGGGCTAGGTACTATCAGGGTGGGAGCCCTTAGAACTTTTCTTTCCAGTCAGGATGTCTCCTAACCCACTTAAGACTCTGGGCCCTGTGGGACTCAGGCACGCTTGGCAGGAGTGGGCACGTGCCAGGGGGGTGGTTTGCGGCTTCTCTTCTGGTCTCAAGGCCTGAGAACCCCCTCCAACATGCCTGTTCATCTACTCTGCAGATCTTTATCCACAAACTCCCTCTGTACCTGGGTCTGAAGAGGCCCAAACCTGAGAGAGACAAGATGCTGGAGCCACCTTCCATAGCTCTCAGGGATTCTCCAGGAAGTGGCTGGGGTCGGGGAACAGATGAATATTTCATCCGCAAGCCACCAAATGATTTTCTCTTCCCCAAACCCAACAGGTAATACCTACTCTCCATCGCCCACATAAAAGGGAGAGGGAGAACTACAATTCCCAGAAGACTGTGCGGTGCAGGCGACCTAAGCTCCCGGAGGTTGTGGTTGAGCATCATGGGAGTTGTAGTATGCCATCTGTTGCCCACTTTGTGGAGAGGTGGGAACTGAAACGCCTAAGAGGTTAGGAAAAATTGCAGAAGGTTAGAGAGGTCGCCGCCATAGGCGAGAACCTGAGGGGCCCTCTCACGTTCTGAAACCCAGACTTGCGTTGGAGGAGGGAATTGGGGCAGGGGCTAGAGCACCCGCCCAGGCTGTCTTTGCGCCTTGGGCGTGGCCAAACAGTCCCGCCTCTTCCAGGTTCCAGCCTGAACTGTCTGCTCCAGACCTGCGGCGATTTATCGATGGTCCAAACCGGGCTGTGGGTCTCTCTCCTGAGCTACGGGAGGTCGTTTCTTCGATCAGCTACATCGCTCGACAGCTGCAGGAACAGGAAGACCATGACGCGGTATGTCCACCGAGAGTGGACCAGGGCAAGGCCTGGGGGCCCTTGGCTCCACCCGGAAACAGGCTCCGCCCCCAGCACTCGGTGTTATTTTTATTTTTTAAATTATTTATTTGGCTACGTCGGGTCTTAGTTGTGGCATATTGGAGAAGGCAATGGCAACCCGCTCCAGTACTCTTGCCTGGAAAATCCCATGGACGGAGGAGCCTGGCAGGCTGCAGTCCATGGGATTGCTAAGAGTCAGACTGAGCGACTTCACTTTCACTTTTCACTTTCATGCATTGGAGAAGGAAATGGCAACCCACTCCAGTGTTCTTGCCTGGAGAATCCCAGGGACAGCAGAGCCTGGCGAGCTGCCATCTATGGGGTCGCACAGAGTCGGACACGACTGAAGCGACTTAGCAGCAGTTGTGCCATATGGGATCTTTGGTTGTGGCATGTGGGATTTAGTTCCCTGACCAGGGCTTGAACCCCAGCCCCTTGCATTGGGAGCGTGGTGTCCTAGCCATTGGACCACCAGGGAAGTGCCTCGGGTTTATTTCTGAGTGGAAGTTTGCCTCACTGGGTCCTGTCCTTACTTTCCTTCTTGTTCTTGATTCACATCCATTGCCTGTGGTGGCTCTCTGCTGTTCTGAGGCCGGCCCTTGTCTCAGAGCTGTGGTGGGAGGATCTGGATGGGGCACAGGGCCTTGGGGCAGCCGTTCCTGGGGGTCCGGACTCAGGAACAGTTTCCTCTGCCTAACCCCAGCTGAAGGAGGACTGGCAATTTGTGGCCATGGTAGTGGACCGCCTCTTCCTATGGACCTTCATCATCTTCACAAGCGTTGGGACCCTCGTCATCTTTCTGGATGCCACGTACCACTTGCCCCCCGCCGACCCTTTTCCTTGAGGCTGGAAGGTGGAGATCCAGATCCTTGGCCAAGTGAATTGAGAGTTTAGCAGGGCTCTCAAGCCCTATACCTTTCTGCATCTTAACTCCATCACTAGGAGTCCAGTTCTCTCATTTCGTTTCTAAGGAGGGAGCCTAAATGGGACTAGGCATTTGGGGGACTTGGGCCCACCTGAAATGCACTAACCGTTTATTGTTCTTTGGCTTCTTGAGGAAGCTCTATTGGATGTTAACACCTATGCTGGCAATGAATGGAACAAACAACAAGAACTAGACTTGTATGCCTTCTAAAGGCAGGAACTCTGTCTTGTTCACTGTAATATCCCAGGCACCTAGCATAGATCCTAACCTATATAGCAGTTACCTCTGGTTGAATTAATAGGGAATTTTTTTTTCTGTGAGGAAATACACTAAGTAGTAGTGCTGATGTTTGTGTGTTGGGACTAGTGGTCATTTTTTGTTTTTGCCTTTCTGCAGTTTATCATATTTGTAATATGTAATATCTTTAGGATTAGATAAAAAGAAAAAGGTTATTTCTAAAAAGATGCATTTGTAATGAGGATAAAAAGCACACTTTTAAAACTTCAAGTTCCAGCTTTGGTGCTCAAACTTTGGGCAAGCTACTAAATTGCTCTGTGCCTCAGTTTCCCCATCTGTAAAATGAAGCTAATATTAACAGTATTTAGAATCTGCTCCCTAGACTGAGCATCATATAAGAAGAGAACAAAAACATTATACAATATACATCAGAGTTACACACTGATGTGTTTTGTTTGGCTCATGCTGTTGGCCAAAATTTAAAATCTGGTTTGCTACTTTTAAAATGTAAAAAAAAAGATGACTCTCCTTTGGGGTCGGCCTGCCTTCACGCCTCGAGTGTACTATCCTTTGTTGACTGAATAAAACTCTGAGCTGTAAAAAAATTATAAATAAATAAAAATGTGGATATTTCACAGAGAAATTTGGATTTCTGGCTTCTCTTGATAATTTTTTAAAGTCTACAGTAACACCAGATCTGATTCCCCTGTTGGCAGCAACCTGCTAGAACTGATTTGTGGCTGCCCACTCTGGTCAAGGTATCTGTATCAGAATTCCTCAAAGCCCCCACCCACCTAGCCATTCCTTTACCTTGCTCATTCCTGAGTTACTCTAGACAAAATACAGGGGAAGGACAGGGGATGAGGAGTTGAAGCTCATGGGAGGCCAGGAGTGGAACAAGAAGCGTCACTTATGGCCGTCACACATTTTGTGCCTCGGTTTCCTTTCAGTTTGGAGAAAAGGCTGTACCTGGTTGGAGGCATGGCCCTTCTGGGACATGAAGATCATGTGCCCAGCAGGCTGTGTGAACTGGACTGTGTTAATGTTTCTGCCTGGAGGTCAGAGCAAAGTCAGTTTGAGCCTAGTGGCTGCAGCAATTACAGTGAAGTACCTAGGGTCAACAGGTGCTCACACCTACTCAGTTGCTGGAAGTCCTAAAGAGGGAAAACAGGGCTAACCTCGTAGGGATCCCTGTGAGATGAGGTTAGCGTGTCCCTGTCCAGCCAGACCCACCAGCCACGCCAATAATTGCACCTGGCATCCCACTGCAGAGCACGATTCATTTGTCTTGTTGGTTTATTGGCCTAGAGAGTTGGACACACACACAAATGCGGAGATAAATATTGGTCAGTTTCTCTAAATCTGGGTCCTCACTACATATAGAGCTAGAGTCTGTAGAATTCTAAATCTTGCGTGCTGTGGCACAGAACCAGTGGCCTTCCCACTCCACCGTCACCCTTCTTCCCAGGGAACATGGGGAAAGAGGGCACAAACTGACAAGACTTGATAATTTTCAAAAGACGAAATTGCAAAATCCCAAATTTCCAACATCTGAAATTCACAATGTTCAAGTTCCCCAGCTCAGATACATGTATTTTAATCTCCATTTCACCACAATCTCCTTTGTTGCCCAGAACCACCAAATTCTGGAAACTATTTTCCTAAATCAGATTTAAAAAAAACAAACAAAATAAATGTCTACAGTCTCAGTTCTCCCAAAATGTCCATGGTTTTAGAATTTTGACCTGTTGTGAAATTCAATTCCCTGGTCCATCCTCAACCCCTTCCATCTCCTGTGCCGTTCTGCCTCAGAGGAGTGCAGGTTAAGGATACAGGGGCACTGTCGTCGCACCCGCCCCCTGCCTCCAAGGCCTTCCTCAGTCTCTCCTGTGGTTCCGCTGTGTATATATATATATATATTTATATATATAATTTGTGTGTAGATATATATATGTATTCTTTATTATGTACTTTTTTTTTTTCGCAGTTTTTCTAAAGTGCCAGAAACAAGATTTGTGGGAATTTTTTAGTGATTTTTTTTTTTTTTTGCATTTTTCCATTTTAAACTTTTCTCCCCCTTAAAAATTGGAACTCAGTACATTCAGTAGGAAACTCTTCACTCGGACTGCGGCCAAGACCAAGAAAAGTGCAAAGAGACGGAGGAGGAGTGAAGGAGCGACACTCCTCCATGGTTAACATTCAGGGAGCCTGTCGAAAACCTCCCTTTCCGTTTGCTGGGAGGGTGTGAGGAGGCAGGAGGCTGCTCCTGTCCCTCCCGCCAAACCACCACCCTCCAAAAGCCATGATCTTGCCCTTTCAGCATCAGTTGAGAGGGCAGCCATCTTGGCCCCAAAAAACAGTAGCTGGGAAAAGGACTGCCATTTTGAGGATGGCAACTTTTCCCCTTTTTAAACTGCACTCCTCTAATTCCCATTTATCAAATTTGCTCCCCCAAACTGGCTCTCCCCTTCTGAGCTTTTTGTGTGTGTGTGGGGTGGCGGGGGGTAGGTGGGTGGATGGGAAGTGTTCATTCAATCACAGAGTGGGGAGGCCCAGTTATCAGAATTAGGAGCGAACATTTCTTCAACTCCACCACTGGAAGGAAACATAGGGACCCCTGACCAGGGTTAACTAGTGCAAATTAGGGATCAGGGACTTACAAGGTCCCTGTACCCCATCCCTAGGCTGGGATCTTTGGGTGTGGGAAACTGAGTCAAAGATGGGGTGTAAGGTGCTATTTTGGAGGGAAAGTTGGTGGGGATACCCCAAAGCCCACCAGGGGAGTAGGATGGTTCCCCAAAAACCATCTGGAGTAATTGGTGAGGGAAGTAATACTGGGGAAAAAGAGGGCTAAGGTAAGGATGGGAGGTCGTGTGCAAATCTCGGGCTTACTACCCATCCAACCCCCATCATTTTTCTGGCTATTTGGTCTAGTCTGGGAGAAACCATCTGGGAAAAAAAAAAAAGGAGGAAGTAGGACCTCTCCCCCATCCTATATAGAGCTTCTCCTTCCTGGCCCCCAAATCTGGCTTAGCCCAGATGAGGCCATATGCAGAGGCAGGAAGAGGTACAATCCACTCACCTCTTTTGCTGTGGAAGAGTCTGGGGCTTACTAGATTTGAGGGTCAAAGCAGGGCCGAGATTGGTGCTGCCTGGGCTGGGAAAGAACTCAGCCAAGGAACAGATAGGTAGCCCTCCCTCCCACCCCGCTCTTTGACCAGGATGGGAGAGCCATCTCCACAGTCTTGGAGTAGGAGGAGGAATATGGAAGATCCAAAGGCGTAGAAGCCAAGGAAGGCATGGCATGGCATCTTAATGTGAAGGGAACAGGGACACAGAAACCCACCCTTGGGAAGAATGGCATCTGAAGCCCACTCCCAGGTGGGTAAGTATTGGGTATCACAATGGTCTGGTCCAGGCCCTGGGCCACAAAAGGATGGAATGTGCTAGGAAGCATCTGGGCAAGGGCTTAGAGAAAGCTTCAAGATGCAGGGTGGGGAACATTCGGGGAGAAAGATGGTTTCCCCCTAAGTTTAGGAATCAGAGGGCAGGTTAGACATTCAGAGCTGGTGGGGGCCGTGAGTAGAGATTCATGGAAGTATATTGCTCAGTTGCCCCAAGGGCTGGAGGAGGGATGAGCTGGCCCTGCCCCTCACGGAGGCCATTCCCTGGAGGAGAACTGAGAGGGGAACCACCGAAGACCCCTTCCCAGGTGGTGGGAAAACTACAATCTCACACAAAGCAGCCTGACCCCTGAGCTCCAGAGGCCCCCAGGTCCCTGCACAGGAGTGTGG
Source organism: Capricornis sumatraensis (assembly GCF_032405125.1). NCBI lineage: Eukaryota > Metazoa > Chordata > Mammalia > Artiodactyla > Bovidae > Capricornis > Capricornis sumatraensis. The sequence goes on from NC_091076.1 coordinate 77,483,752, forward strand.
AGGGGCTCCCAAGGGGCAGGGAGGCCGGGGAGCTGGTAGTGGCGGGGGTTCAGGGAGGGTGGCATCTGGTGAAAGGGGGGATCCGGGTCCAGAGCTCACCCCACATCTCCCTTCTGGGTTCTTTCAACCCCTGCCCTCTCCCCTTCTCCCTTGGGGGCAACCGGTGGAGGAAGAGTTGGGGGTGGTGGGGTTGGGGGGGTAGGGGCTGCTGCTTGAGGATTGACTGCGTAGCCAAAGACCCCTGGTAGGAAGGGAAGGGCCCCCCCACCCTTCTCATCAGGTAGGACCATGTTAAGAGCGACCGGGAGAGCGGCCAAGTTGCTGAAGTTGTAAGGGTAGGCGGCGAGGAGCTGGGGACCATAGACGAGTGGGTAGGGCTCAGGGTAGAAGGTGACTTTGGCAGCCCCCATCGCCTCCATCCGGTCTCCCCCGCCAGCCCCGCCTGGCCCCTCACTCCCACCTTTTCCCCTGCCACTGCCTGATTCCCGGCCACTCCCAATCAGAGCCAGTGGAAATTCCTGCACAGGTGGGTATGCATAGGTGGCCCCTCCTGCCCCCACGGAGGGCTCCTCTCCTCCCGAGATGACAGGGTCCTGGAGCGAGGCAGGCTCAGAAGCTTCCTCGGCAGGAGCACTTCCGCCTCCACCACCTGCCTCCCCGCTGGAGGAGGAGACCTGCATCTCTTGGGGGGCCTCCTCCTTGATCTCCCCGGCTCTGGCACCAGTGCTGCCCTTGGAGTAGGCGATGACAGGCGTGGGGGTGCCCCCGGGTCGCTCGGCGGCGTGCCTCTGCCCATGGCGGCTCAGGGCAGCGGCTGTCTTGCACACCTTGGCGCAGTGAGGGCAGGTGAGGCGGGTGGAGGGCTTCCGTCCAGACCGGGAGCTGTGGGGGCCCCCGCTGTGGGCCTCCTGGTGCTTGCGCAGCTTCCTCAGACTGGCGAATGTCTGGGCACAGTCCTCACAGCGGTGTCTCCTCTCGCTACGGGCACGCCCCGGGGGGCCCTCAGCTGCTGGAGTCTCCTCCCAGCTCCTCCGTTCCAGCTTCTGTCTCCAGCGAGGTGGCCGGCGGCTTCTGGGCATCCCGCTGCCCCCGCTGCTAGCCGGGGCCGCGGCTCCGGCCTTGCGCTTGGGCTTGTAGGAGTAGTAGGGCCTCCAGAGCTGGTCCTCGCCGCCAGCCTTGGACTCCCCCTGCTCCTCCTCCTCCTCGTCCTCGTCCTCCTCGTCCTCCTCGTCCTCCTCGCTCTCCTCCACCTCCTCGCCGCTTAGCTCCCCGGGACGCAGGTCTGTTTCTGAGATGCGGCGCTTGACAATCGCCTCCTCACCGATTCGCACAGTGATCTGACACAGTGGCGGTGGGGCCTGGGGCTGAGAGGGGCCCCGGCCAGGCCCTGCAGGGGGACCCGCGCCCCCGCCAATCCCGCCAGCCGGCTTGGCCGTGTAGGTCAGAGTCCTCGTGGCCCGCGGGTTCCGGCCCTTGGCCTCCTCCGTGGCTGTGGCGGGCCCTGCAGCTGTGGCTGGGCTGCCTGCTGTGGCTGGGCTGGTTGGTGCGGCTGCAGGTTCGGGGGGAGGAGGTGGGTACTCACGTTTTTTGGGGGGCCGTGGGGGAGCAGTGTAAGTGATGACTGAGGCGGCTTGGGCCCCCCCTGTGCTGGCCGGCCCACTCCCTGCTCCACCACTGCTGCTGCCCCCATGTACAATGACTGAGGGAGCCGGGTGGGCAAAAGTGATGACAGATGGTGGGGGGCCAGGCTCTGGGGCAGGTGGGGGTCCAGGTGGCGAGCTGGCCGGCATCACCACAGGGGCCGGTGTGTTGAGGCTTGGAGAGAGGGGGGCCTCGGGGGCTCCCTGGCTGTAGGTCTTGTAGGGCCGCTTGGCCGCTCGCATGGGGAGCAAGCGGTACAGCTTGAGGGTATTGAGCTTGGGCTTATAGCCTCCATTGGGCGTCTTCTCACTGGCCAGGAGGCTCGGGCTAATGCCGTGGAAGGCTCGCTGGTGGGTCTTCAGGTTATAGTAAGTGACAAAGGTCTCCCAGCAGAAGATGCACTGGTACCTGGGCCAGGGACAGAGCCAGTTGAGTCAGGGGCCCTGAGGCTAGGGCCTTAGCTTCCCATTTTCTCTCCTGTCTCCGCTCAGACCTTGAACTGCCCCAGCCATCTGCTCACCCTTCTCTCATGCTGCTTGTCTCACCAGCCTCAGAAGGGACACCAGTCCTAGTTCAGTGTCCCCCACTGGCTGTGCAACGCCAGGCCTCAGCTGTTCCATCTGTGAATTGGGAATAATCACATACCTTGCCTAACTCCCAAAGCCGCCTTCTGAAGCTCACCTGACAGATGGGGAAGTATCTTATCAAGAAGGATACATTAGAACAGTAGATGGACATGCCTGTGCTTCCTATTGTCCTGCCCCATAAGGCAACTTTCTGTTTCCTCCTTGGCCTTTTCCACATCACCAAGCCAGGACATGACACCTGGCGGTGCTAAGAAATAAACATCAGTGGGAGGAAACGGGGCTGGAGGGAGGCAGAAGGGTGAATGACAGAAAGCACACGAGCAGGGGCCAGTGGGTGAGCAGGCATCTGAGAATGGCTTTCTGGGCCCCATGCTCTGCCCATTCCCTCCCTTGTCCATTTGGTCCCTAAGTGGACTAGGTCCCATATGACTTCTCCACCCCCATCCACCCCAAGTCCCCGGCTGTCCAGAGCACTCACCTGCGCTCCCCAGTGTGCCACACCTCGTGTTTGGTTCGGTACTCAGCCAGTGCGAACACCTTCTCGCAGTAGCGGCAGGGGTACTTCCTCCGCCATGAGTGTACATTGCTGTGCCGCTTTAGGCTGGACAGGGTCACGTAGGAACGCTCACAGGCCGCGCACACATAGAGCACGTGGCCACCCACCACCTTCACCACGTGCTCAGGACCACCTCGGAAGCCTACCGCTGGGGGCAGGGCCGAGGCGTCCACTCCTGCAGGGCCACTGGGGACAGAACCCCTGGCTCCCAGCCCGGCGGACCCCCGAGTGCTGGCTTCCCTCCGGCACTGGGCCTCGTGGGTCTGTAGCCGCTTGGGATGGATGAAGCTTTTCCCACATCGGGGACAGGGGAGGGGCCGCCGGGACAAGGCAGGCTGTGAGTCAGGGCCCTGGGCCTCAGCCCTGTCCCCCTCCCACTCCCCAGCTGGCCTAGGCCCAGGCCCAAAGCTGTCCTCCTCAGGCTGTGAGGTGGCCATGGGAGCTGGAACGGGAGGCACCCAGGCATCACCCCCCTCCCCCAGGCCCTGCAGCCGGGAGATGCCCAGACGCCGTCCCAGAGCACCAATCTCTGCCACAGCTGCCCCGTCCCCTCCACCACCAGGCAATGCCAGCCGGGCACTGTAGATGAAATTGAGGACATCAGAGAAGGCAGCTGCTGGGACCCCTGGCAGCTCCAGGACCCGAGGTGGGGATGATGCTGAAGGTGAGGCTGGAGAGGGAGAGGAGGAGGAAGAGGAGGAGGAGGAGGAGGAGGAGGAGGCCGCTGTGGTGGTGGTGGGGTTGGGGGCTGAGCCCCCAGTGATGGGTGGGAGGGGCAGTGGAGCTGAAGCCAGCAGTGCCTCTCTGAAGAAGGGACTAGAAGCAGCCAGGACGCTGCGGTGAGCTGGGAACTTGGTATCTCCGGCTATGAGGGTGACGTCACAGAAGAGGCCACGAAGCCGCTGTTCATTGAGCTGGCGCAGAACGGCGGGTGCATGGGACGGGTCTGTCACCTCTGCTGGGGGTGGCATGGCGCCAGCCTAGATGGAGAAGAGCCAGGGGAGGATCTCAGAGGCTGGGCGGAGGGCTGGGGGCTTTCAAGTCAGAGGCGAGCTGGGCAGGGGTTGGAGGCTGTTGGCCAGAGGCTGGTGGAAGGCTGACTGACTCCTGATCATGGAAGTGAGGGGTTAACCTTAGCCACCCCACGTCTGGCCAACGTCCAACACCCCTCTGTCAGACATCTGGGGCTGAAAGAGGCCAGGGATTCCTCAGGTCTTGATGAAGGTCAGGGGTCAAGAATTCCAAGTTACAGACTAACAGGGGGAGCAATGGACACCTCTTTCCCACTGGGAGGGGGAGGGAGCCCCCACAGCTGATGGCCATTTCTCAGGCCTCCTCAGCCTGGAGGATATGGCTGCTTTGCTCGCCTGCAGCCTCAGGCCCAGTCTCCCTCCCAGCAGACCTCTCACCCGTCTCACCTGAGAGCACAGCCAACATGGGGTGGAGCGGAGATGGCTCAGCAAGTCCCTTCTGGCGTGCTTCTTCCCTCTGTGGAGAAACAGAAACTGCGTCCTCGGGAAGGGAACTGGGCGGGAGGCTGACCCAGGAGGTGGGGAGTGGTGCCGCATGGAGGGTCAGAGAGCCTGGGCAGCTCTAGAGACCCTGACCCTCCTGGGAACCAATTAGGTTACTTGCTCAGTGGCCTCTAATCAGACCTAGGATGTCACAGATTATTGCAAACCCTGTACTGCTGGCCCCCAGAAGTACAGGAATAAGATAATTTGCATATTCCCAATTTGCCTCAAAAAAATCCAGCGACATCGGTTCAATCCTGTAGGCCCAGGGAACCCTGCTGGATCAGTCTCAAGTCCCTTGAGCCCAATCTTTGGGACTCAAAGGAAATCAAAGATTTGCATGTTGTCTTTCATTATAACACTTATTTACATATCAAAATAGATTTGTTTGACCTTTTTCATTGGACCAAGCTGCTAGATATTCAAATTAGCAGAGGACTTCATCACATAAATCTTAGAGAGGGTTTCTAGGTCCCACACGCGCCAGCTTGCTCCAGTCTCTGGGAAGGCCACCAGACTGGAAGTGAGGAAGCTTGGGTCCCCCTCCTTATTCTGAGAGGTGGTGGATTTGGGCCTTTGGCTTAAAAAAAAGTGAGGGTGGGGCAGGGAACACAACCCCTATCTCACCTCTTGCTGGGAGGCTCATCCAAAAGGAATAGCAGGTAACCCAAATGTGAGCCATGGCAGTCACTGCCCGCAAGGCAACTCACACCTTCAGCTTTGGGGGCTCAATTTTCAGTTGAAGATCTCAGTTCCAGAGCCATAGAGTAACTTAGCCAAAGACACACAGAGCTGGTCATAACAGGTGGAGCCTGTTCACAGAGCCAGGCCTGCTGACCTGAGGGCAGAGCTCTCAGCCCCTCTTGTCCACCCTCCACAAAGTCTGGGGGCCCTCCCTTTCCACACGCCCGGGGTCACACATGACCTCTGAGGTGTCCTGCGTCAGGAGTTCCTCATGCAATTCCCCCCCCGCCAAAATGCTCTCTTCCTATTTATTACTCATACTGTCTGGACTAAAAGGCCTTCTCTCTTCAGCCAAAAGGCAGCCCTCAGTCCTCTCCCGGAGGAGGTAAACAGGGATGAGAATCAAAGTTTCTCACAGTCCTGAGTGCCAGGCACACACCTAGGTTAAGTGCTACCGCATCAGTTGATGGACTGCAGGTGGGTCAGGAATCCAGGGGAAGGATTCCTGGGCTGGTGTTCACATCTGTTTGCAAAATGGGGAAAGAGAACAAGGTCTCCTCCTCCCTTCTGTGACAACCACCAGCCAACAGGGACCCCCAAGAGTCGGTGCTTCACTGGCATTACCTCATTTGCTCTTCATCACGACTCTAAAATGTAGCAGTTAGCTTCACTTTAAGTGACAGGCAGGGATTTCCCTGGTGGGGCAGTGGATGAGAATCCGCCTGCCAACGCAGGGGACACAAGTTCGATCTCTGGTTTGGGAAGACCTCACATGCCAAGGAGCAATTAAGCCCAAACACCCTAGAGCCCGTGCTCTACAAGAGAAGCCACCGCAATGAGAAGCCCATGCACCACAAGGAAGAGTAGCCCCCGCTTGCGGCAACTAGAGACATATGAGATCAGTTAGTCTCAGTGCTGGGATCTGTTCGGCTCCAAAGCCTTCATTCTTGATTATACCACATCAGGATGAAAGAGATGTTTACGGCTGTGATACTGTGATATAAGAAATTAAGTTGACCCTTGAACAACTGCGTAGATCCACTTCTATGTGGATTTTTTTCCAGTAGTAAATACTACAGTATTCCAAGATCTGATGTTGGTTGAATCTGAGCACGCAGAAGAACCTTGGATACGGACTGTAAGGCTATACTTAGATTTTCCACTGGGTAGAGTGTCCATGCCCCTAACCCCTACATTGTTTAAGGGTCAGGTATAATATATTTGGTCCTGGTCTCCATTCTTTTTATTTTAAAAAATATATATTTGGCTTTGCTGGGTCTTAGTTGCGGCATTTGGAATCTTTTAGGTGCAGCTTGTGGGATCTAGTTCCCTGACCAGGGATCAAACCTGGGTCTCCTGCATTGAGAGTGTGAAATCTTAGTCACTGGACTGCCAGGAAGTCCCCTTTGTTCCCATTCTTGACACAGGGCTCCTAAAACTCTTGTAATTTCCCAAGTGATAGGAGCGCTGTTGTTTAGTTGCTCAGTGGTGCCTGACTCTTTTGTGACCCTGCAAACTGTAGCCCGCCAGGCTCCTCTGTTCATGGAATTTTCCAGGCAAGGATACTAGACTGCCATTTCCTTCTCCAGATAGGGGTGTTGCTGCTGCTGCTGCTGCTAAGTCGCTTCAGTCGTGTCTGCAGGCATCTTATTCTAACATTTGAGCCCAGTTCCTAACATCAAGCTCCTAAACTAAACCCCTTGGAATATCCTGGGTGACAGAAATGTCTCTTGTTCTAAAGAGGTGACTCTCCATGTAGTCCTGGATGGGGGCTGGTCACCGGAAAGGCCAAGCCATGATGAGAAGTTTGGAACTTTCAGCCCCAGCCCCCATTGCCTCTGGGGACAGGAGAGGGCCTGGAGACTGAGTTAATAATTGATCATGCCTATGTGATGAGGCCTCCATAAAAATCCCTAAACTATGGGGTTCAGAGAGCTTCCAGTTCCTAAACACATCTCCATGGTGAGAGGGTGGCACAGCCCAGCTTTGTGGAGACAGAAGCTCCTGCACTCAGGACCCTTCCAGACCTCTTCATCTGGCTATTATCATATCCTCTATTATATGATAAACCAATAAACACAAGTATTTCCCTCAGTTCTATAAGCCATCCTAGCAAATTATCAAATCTGAGGAGGCGGGTTGTGAGGAAGCCTGATTCTTGCTGGTCAGTCAGAAGTCCAGGAGGTTTGGGGAATTCCCTGGTGGTCCAGTGGTTAGGACTCTGAGCTTCCACTGCAGCGGACATGGGTTCAATCCCTGGTCTGGAAACTAAGATCCCACACTCAGCATGGTGTGGCCAAAAAAAAGTTAATAAAAATTTTAAAAAGCTGTAAAAAAAAAAAGTACAGGAGGTCTGGGTTTGCAAACTGGTATCTGAAGTGGGGGCAGTCTTGTGGGAATGAGCCCTTAACCTGTGGAATCTGATGCTATCTCCAGGCAGATAATATCAGAATTGAATTGAATTGTAGGACACACAGCTAGTGTCAGAGAATTGGCCAGTGTGGGAGAAGAAACTCCACATGTCTGGTGTCAGAAGTGTTGTGAGTAGAGTGTATAGGATAACAGTTCTGTTTTTCTTGAAACAGAACCCACTAGGGCTCCCCATCAGCCCATCTAGGATCTTTGTGAAAATTAGAGGAAGGGGGGAAACTAGAGGAAAGGCCTCTTCAAGGTAGCAGCTCTGCACAGGTGAGCAAAGAAAAGGTTTGATTCTAGCCGCTACTCACCCTTTGGCCAGCCCTGCCCACTCGCACAACCATATGGGCTTGGTACCTACCAAGGCGTGGCTGTGTGCTGACTGTCAAGATATATGGACAAGGCCTATCCAAGCATTTTCAGAACCACAGAGGTCCAAGGCTGTCTTGGCCCTTGGAGATCACCTAGAACCGTCAGCGTCATGATACTTGGAGCTGCTGTTGAGATAAACATTGTGTCAAACCTGGCACTAAGCATTTTATCTGCATCATCTCATTTCAGCACTCAAAAGGACCACAGGGAGGCAGGGGCTAGTGTCAACCCCACTGTACAGATGAGGAAACGGAGGCTTTAAATACTCTAGACGCCACACTTGCAGGCAGAGAGAATGTAGTGGTGGGGTGACTTGTCCCTGGTCTCTCTACTAACCAAACGGGGTCTGGATCCGGCTCTCCTGAGTTCAACTGCCCCACCACTGGCCGCTGCCCTGCTGGGGTTATACAAGGTGGAGCAGACACTGGTTATGAGACCCTGGGCAAATTACTTCACCTCTCGATATGTCGGTTTCCTTGTCTACGAGCTGGGGATAATGAAGTGCACCCATTACGTAGGGCTGTAGAGAATAAACAAGCTGATGACCGGCTGTACCTAGAAGAGTGCTGGGCACGCAGCAGATGCTCAGGAAGTGCTAGCTCTTATTATCATCTTGGAACTCAGTCCCGGAAAATGGTGGGGGGAAGTGGTGAAGAAAAGGGGCAGAAATCAGGCTTCATGGTAGGTCTGATGGCTCTGTGGTTTTAGTTTTTTTATTTGTTTTTACCGTTTCTCTACTCTTAACTGGCTGTGTGATCTTAAGAGGTGTGACTGAGGTGGGGATGTGAGCACCACCACCAGATACCCTCCACCTCCGGCTGTTCCCTGTGCCTGGAACATTCTCTCCTCAGGCAGCCTCACGCCTTGCTATCCCACCTCCTTTCAGCTTTGACTCAAAAGTCACCTTCCCCCAAGGCCCTCCCTGGCTGCCTTGGACCTCCCCAAGCTTCCTATCCCCCTCCCTACTTTATTTTCCTCCTTGGTGTTTACTAAGACTACTGCTCTTTCATCTCTAGAAGGCAAGCTCCAAGGGACGGATGGATTTTTGTCTTTGTCCATTGCTCCATCCAGTACTTAGAACAGTGCCTGATACATGGTAGGAGGATTCAAAACATTTTGGGTAAATGAATGAACCTGCTTTCTTAAAGCCTACCTGGACTGTGTCCACCTTTAGGAAGGAAACCATCCTCAGGCCAGGACTGAGTTGGCCAGGAGCTGGGGGTGGCGAGTGTAACTTGATCGCTTCGGGGGCACTCGTGCTTTGCCTAATACACCTCCAAGGCTTTATTTTTTATTTATCTATGTTTTTACTCCCAGGGCTTTACATGCATTGCCTCATTTAATGGTCTCCTCAGCCACTCCAAGTTGGCATTTACATTATCCCAGTTTTACAAGTGAGGAAACTGAGGCTCATAGAGGGATTTACCTTGCTCAAGGTCACACAGCTTGTGAACAGCAGGGTCAGAATTGGCTCATGTGAACCCAGATGCTGGGTCCTCCCCTCTGTCACACCACCAGGTCCTGCCTTAAGGGGGCTGGGGCCAGCTAGCAGGCTGCCAGAACCATCACTCACACACACACACACACAGGAGCTCATGTGCTAAAGGCTAACTGTGTCAAGTCTGACTCCTCCCTTGCCCTTGCTCCCCACGTCTAGCCGTCACCGAGTCTGGTCAGATCTGTGGCCTAGCCTGGGAATGGCTCTGGAAGCTTTCCCTCTACCCTACCTCTGGCCCCCAAACTAGCTCAAGGCCTTGTTAACAGTCTCATGGTTCAAGGCCAGGGCTTGCAGCTAGTCCCCTGCTTCCGGTCTTAGCATCTCCCATCCAGGCTTCCTCTCACTGAGAATCAACAGCCCCGAAGCAGCTCAGGCATTGTCACTCCTGGGCTCTGAACCCCTCTCTAGCCTCCACTCCAGAATAAAGCTCAAATACACCAGCTGGGTATTCAAGTGTCCAGTCCCCATCTTCCTCTCTCCTCTTGCCTGGAGTGAATCTCCCCTCCAGCTTCCGGTGTGCCCTCCAGCCTCAGCACTCCCACACCTCCAGGCCTCTGCCTGTGCTGGTTCTCCTGCCAGAAATAAAAACTTTGCCCAGCCTCTTCTCCAAATACCTCCAAAATGTTGAAATTGACCTCAAATGCCACCTCTGTCTTGGTCCTCCCTGACCCTCAGAACAAGGACAATCTCTCCTTCACCTACTTCATCAACATTTTGTGCCCGTGTGGCCAGCACCCAGCAGCGAACGCTAAGTTCTCCCTCCCAGGCAGGGACTCCCTGAATCACTGTTGAAACATACCAGTCTTCTGAAATGAATTACTGCAGGTGTTAAGTTCTGCAGAAATTGGGCAGAAGTGTGTGTATGTATGTGGAGGGGGATGCACGGAGAAGCCCACCACAAGCTTCAGAAGGGCAGCAGGGGACGGCATATAAGAGCCCAGGATCTGGAGTCAGATTGCCTGGGTTCAAATCCAGCTTTACCTTTTACTAGCTAAATGGCTTTGGGCATATGAATTCTCTGGACCTCGGCTGTCTCATCTGAGAAAGGGAAATAATTAGAACTCCCACTTTCATCCAGCATTGGGAAGACTAAATGAGTGATCATAAGTAAAAGCATTAAGAACAGTGCCTAGTACACAGTAAGTGTTCAATAGGTGTTTCCTTCTGTCATTATTAACCAAGCCCCAAGAAGGGGCTCAGTGCTGGCACAGGGCTGACAGTGGCTGGCACGGGCATAGTCCCCAAACTGTAGCTACTTTCCAGGTATGCTTCCCATGTGCTACGTACCTACAGCCCTGTTGGAAGACGGACAGGGAAGGTGATTAGCCCCATTTTAAAGATGAGGAACTGAGGGTCACTTAGGGAAAGTGCTGGCGAGGAAGTGGTAGGGCCTGAACTCCTCGATTCTCATCTAGGCCTCCTTCCCCTCCACCAGGCCATGGTGCACCTGTTGTGCAGGCCTGACACAGCAGCCAGCACGCCCCCGGGCAGGGGGTCTAGCCATAGCATCCACCCAGCCCCCATGCACATACCCCGTCCTAGCCAGGCCAGGCACAGACCACAGGGTGTGCACCCTTGGAACACACAGACACACATATACACACACCCCTACAGAAGGGCCAGGGCCCCAAAGGTGAGGAAAACCTGTTCTGAGGAATCTGCCTAGCGAGCAAATTCCGTTTCCAGACCCTTCCACAGTCGCAGGAGTGGCCTAGTCTGCGTCACAGAAGAGATGGAAAAGCAGAGATACCAGCAAGGGGGACAGAGAGAGGGTGAAGCAGGAGGAGGAGACTGAAAACTTCGTGTTTCTTTTTTCCATTTCAGTGACAAGAGTCACACCCGGCCTTTACGTAAACATGGCCAAGGAGCCACTTTGTCCAAGCTGAGTTTCCTTGCAGCCGCCAGGCCTCTCCTCCTGGTGACCCTGACACGCTAGGCGGGCCGGCGAGGGGCAAGCACGCAGACCCTGCACGGACTAGCCAGGCCACCCGACAACACCCAGGCCTCCCGCCTGCTGCCCTTGCTCTGCCCCATATTTATCTCCCCGCCTTCTTCATAACACATACCCAGAGCGGCCCCACACAGCCACTTCAACACGCAGGAGCAGGCACGCACACACAGCTCGTGGTTGATCTCCGGAGTCTGAGGCCCACATTGCCCTTGTCACGCCACCTCCCTCCCTACAAGTGTTTTCTGACCAGCTTGCCTCCCGGCCCGAAAAGCTCCCACAAACAACGTCACAAAAGAATCCCGTAGGGAATGTTGCAAACACACAACCTTCCCCTCGCTCAGCTGCCCATGATCCCATAAATACAACCTGCACATTCCACCCAGAACCCCAGGCACCAGTACCAGCTGCCCCACGGGTACCTGAGACACACCGGGGGTTCTCACTTCCCATGGGACCTGCAGGACCCGAGTTCTAGATATGCACCCCCCCTTCCATGCCACCCAGTCGTCACACGGACCCACAAACCCATCCAGTAGGCCATCTTCGCCAAGACTGGACCACACCTCAGCAGGGCCGCAGAAACCGGACCGGACCCAACACCCTCTGACTCAAGGGTACACAACTGCCCCCTCCAACTGAGCACACACACCCAGCACTTGGGTGCCCTCCACAGCACTTACCCGTCACCAGCTCTGCAGAAAACAACAGTTCACAAATAGTTCATGTGTGCAGGACCAGACACATATGTGCAAGAAAACACACCCCAATATGAAACATACATAAAACCCCACACCTAACAAACTCCGCAGGTATTGTGCGCAGCTTCAAATGCGGACCTGTCACCCAGAGCCACAGGGCCACATCTTGTCATTCTGCCTCACAACACTGGATACCCTTCCATCTGGCTTTGTGTCCCCATGGCCTGGTCGGGCCCTGCTGGACCCCTGGCTACCAGACCAGCAAACAGTGGTGATTAGGAGAGGTTTACCTTGCCCCACAACACAGCAGGAGACACACAAGCTCCAGGACTCGCAGCCACAACCCTGCCCCGACGGCACAGCGGCTCTGGGGCCCCTGTTCGCCCTGCGCACCCCGCACACCCCAACTCTGGGGCGCTCGGCGGCCCACCCCTCCCCCCTTCTGCCTGGCTCCTACGCCATCGCCCTCCCAGCAGCTTGCAGCGCCGGCCCGGGCTCACACCAGCCCCACCCCACCCCCAACCTGCCCCACGGGGGGAGGGGGACACCGGGCTGCAGAATTAACCCTTCAAGTGAGGAGTGAGCGCGGCCCTTTCCAAGGCCCCAGGCGATCGCACCCGCCTCCCCCCCGCACCCCCGCCCCGACCGCCGCCGAGTCGGACGCCGTACCCGGGCCCCCTTAGTCGCCCCCCAGCGCCCTGCGCGCCTGGAGGCGGGGCCAGACTCAGCCCCCGACCCCTGAGCCCCCAGGTCAACCCCAAAGGGGAGCGGTCGCGGCTCGGGGCGCGGCCCGGGCCCCCGCGGCACCGGGCAGCGGGGAGGGGGCCCGGCTGTTGGCTCCGGTCCGCCCTGGCCCTGCCCGGTTCGCCCTGGGGCCCACCTGACTGCGATGGCGCTGTGTCCGCCAGGCCCGGCTCATCACCGTGGCCGCCCCCGGCCGCTCCGGTTTCGCCCGCCTCCAGCTCCGGCTCCGGCTCCGGCCCCGGCCCCCCCCAGCGCCCGGCCCCGGCCCGTCCCCGCCGCCGCCGCCGCCGCTGACATCATCGGCTCCCCCCGCCCCGGTCCTACCCCCACCCCCACCCCCGGAAACAGTACCCCCCCAGCGCCGCCGCCGCTGCCGCTGAGAGGAGGCCGGCGCAGCGCAGCCGGCACAGACACCAGGCTCCTGGCTCGGGCTTGTGGCGCCAGCGCGCCCGACGGCCTGCGCCCGGACCGATCCTGGGAAGGGACCGAGGCCACGCAAGGCCGCCGGACTAGTGGGCACCAAACCGGGCTGCGGGCCTGACTATACTCTGTGAGAAGGGGCTTACCCTCCCTTTCCCCCCCCTGCAGCGCTTCACTCAGTAGTGCACACAGCCTAGAACATGCACACCCTCTCCGCGGGCACACAACGTGGCAGGCTCACAATCAGGCCCAGTGGGACCCGCAGACCCAGCTCAACATACTCGCAGGGGCAGCCCTGGAAAAACACCCACACCCACGCCCTCTTCAGAAATGCACAGGGACCCCCGCCAGACCTACAGAACAGGTACAGCTAAATGACTACCAGTGCAGACGAACACACCCGCTTGCTATTTTGTTCCCAGGGACTGAAACACTACATCCATGTACTCTGCATAAATGCAGGGGCCTTGGTGTGGACCTCCCGGGGACAGCACCAACACCACCAGGTGGAAGCACACAGAGAAGAAACACATTCCTCAAACTCCAGAGGGACTGTCCCGAAGACTCCTCCCTGCTGTTCAAAAATTCAAAACTCAGGAGATGCAGGAGCTGGCCCTCAGAGGTGCTGTCCATAAAAGCTTTCTGAAACAGGGCAAGACAAATAAATTAACTAAAAACCAAAGACGTCTCATCACAGACATGGTTGAAAAGAGGAAAAAAGGAACCAGACAGACTTTAGAGTCACAGAGAAATAAAGCAGAATTGGAAACAAGAAAATTGGCCCACTCCCACCTGAGGGAGGTTCCAGGGAAGAACCTCCACCCCACCTCAGGAAGGTTCCAGGGAAGAACCCCTCCAACCAGGTCACAATGGCTGGAGCTCTGAAGGGCCCAGGGTCCCTGAGTCAGGAGGAGAGGAGGAAGTCCAAGGAAAGATGGTGAGTGTGGGGGGCAGGGGAGCAAGGACCCCCTTCCCTGTAGCTCCTGGCTGCTTCCTTTCCCCTCCTTCCCTGAGACTGCCCAGCTTTCCTAGACGCCCACAAGTGAAATTCATCACGGTGTTCCTAGATGTCCCTGGAACCAGTGACATCACACAGACACACAGCACCTGAGGCCGCCTCCCCTTCCTCAAATCGACAGAGCATCCCTAGGTCCTTTTTTTCTCCTCCCAGGAACAACTTACCCTGAGATACTCCAGGACTGCTCACTCCCCGCTTCCTACTTTAGCGACTCAAGGCCCACACTATACCACCTCATCCATCTTTTAGGCCCTGACTAGCTCCCAAGAGTTCCTCAGAAAGACAGCCTGCCCCTCTACTGTCCCACAGGGTCCCAGAGCTCAGCCTAGCATGTGCTCTGCCCCATGTCCCCTGGGCTATGGCTGCCCTAATGCCCGAGCTCCTTTCTCCCTAACAGGCTGGCAGTCACCCCTACTTCAACCTGCCTGACTTCACGCAGCCATCACCGCCCTCCACTCTGCCCAGTCTCTCATCGCACCAGCGCTGCCGGCCCTCTGATGCCACCAAGGGCCTGCTCGTGGCCCTGTTGGGTGGGGGCCTACCTGCTGGCTTCGTGGGCCCCTTCTCCCGTATGGCTTACCAGGCTTCCCACTTTCCCTCGCTGGAGCTGCTCATCTGTCGATGCCTCTTCCACCTCCCCATTGCCCTGCTACTTAAACTTCGTGGTGACCCCCTCTTAGGACCTCCCGATGTCCGGGGCCGGGCCTGCCTCCACGCCCTGCTCAACGTCCTCAGCATCGGATGTGCCTACAGTGCAGTTCAGGTGGTGCCCGCCGGCAACGCTGCCACCGTCCGCAAAGGTTCTTCCACTGTCTGCTCTGCTCTCCTTGCCCTCTGCCTTGAGAGCCAGCGTCTCAGCGGCTATGACTGGTGTGGCTTGTTGGGCAGCACTCTGGGACTCATCATTATTGTGGGACCTGGACTAGGGACCCTGCAGGAGGGGACCACGGGCCTCTACACTGCCCTAGGCTATGTGCTTGCTTTCCTAGGTGGCCTGGCACTGTCACTGGGGCTCCTGGTGTATCGCTCCCTGGACTTTCCCTCCTGCCTACCAACAGTGGCCTTCCTGTTTGGTTTGGTGGGGCTGGTGGGCTCTGTGCCAGGCCTCTTTATGCTGCAGACCCCCGTGCTGCCCAAGGATCCTCTGAGTTGGAGCTGTGTGGGGGCAGTGGGGATCCTTGCCCTGGTCTCCTTTGTGTGTGTGAGTTATGCGGTCACTAAGGCCCACCCCGCCCTGGTGTGTGCCGTCCTGCACTCTGAGGTGGTGGTGGCCTTGATGCTGCAATACTATGTGCTCTATGAGACCGTGGCACCTTCTGACATCATGGGGGCAGGGGTCGTTTTGGGCAGCATTGCCATTATCACTGCCCAGAACCTCAGCTGTGAGAGGGAAGGGCAGGTGGAGGAGTGAGATCCAACTTGAGAGCCTGGGGGTGGGGGTGGGGGGTGCTGGGTAAAAAGAAGGAAAAACTGGAATACAAACATGGGAGAACAAGTGACTAGGAAAGAACTGTTGTAGGAGAGGGACACTCCTTCGAGTCAAGGATGACTTGGGGACTTGGTGGAGAGGGACTGCTGAGAAGTCTTGGAGTAAGCCTGGAGACCAACGTATTTGGAGTCTAGGCTGGGGCTTGAAGGGAGGTCTGAGGAGCAGGCCCAAGGAAGGGGCTGAGGCAGGCAGGCCATGAACCGCGGAGAGGATTTTTCCCTGGGCAGCAGAGAGGAGCTTTGGGGCTTTCAGGCAAACGGAGCAAGCAGCTGCGCTGGGGGAAGGGAGTGTGCTTTTCTTTCCCTGAGCGATAGTTTCCCTTTCTCGTGGTTATGCCTCCCCACCTTGGGGTGGTGACGTGATATTGACATCAAACAAGGATCACTCTGAATGTGGCTGTGCAGTTGGTGTCATCTCTGCTTTGGAAGGACAGTGGAAGTCCTTCTCCCCCCTTTTCCCCGGCTTGGAGAATCCCCTGGGATCCCCCGTATCCTCCGCCCCATCTTATTTTTGAAATATTCTAGAAGGGGGAGGATTTCCTAATGTTCAGATGCCTTGACCCCTAGTCCCTCAGGACTTCTGTGTCCCGCCCAGTTGTTAATCTGCTTTTCTTGGATTGTTGCGGTCCCGTGATCTCTCCCGGACGGCGGTGGCCAACGTCCTTCCGGAGCAAGCCGCTGAGCTGAGGCCTCTGAGCGGCTCAGGTCGCGAATCCAGAACCTTCTGGATACACACAGCGCCTTCTCCATACAGCGCCCGACTAGAGGCCAGGAGATGCCCACCCGTCCCAGGAGGCCGCTCGACAGCTATCAGCTACTTCCGGACAGCAACCGGCCTCGCCATCTTGATCTGTTCTTGCATATTCAGAGCTATTACTGCATATTCATGACCAAGAATGGCCCCCGCACTCCCCCACTCCGGGAAGCCACTTGGGAGGATCCGACGGGCCCCGCCTCCTTCATTACCGAGTCTCAGAACAGACCATTTTCCAGCGTGGGGGATTATATTAATAAGAAACTTTAGCTAAAGATGAAACCGCAAGCCAAACTAGAATAAAACTGGCCTATATTTACCCTCGAATCTGTAAACCTTAAACCTCGGTGCTGGAGGGAGTAGCGAAGGGAGGCGGTGGGGTAAAAAAGTTCCCTTCCCCATCGTCGTTTCAAAAGGTCACCCAGCCAGGGAGCTGAGAAGCGACGAAAACGACTCGAGCGCGCGCCCCGTGCACGCCGGCGTAGGCGGCCCCGTAGCGCAAAGGAGGGCGGGAAAGGAAGGGGCGGGGGAAGCTGGGGCGAATCTATAAAAGGCGTCATTCGACCAGTTCTCTCCTCAGAAGCGCCGAGAGCGCGGCCGGGACGGTTGGAGAAGAAGGCGGCTCCCGGAAGGGGGAGAGACAAACTGCCGTAACCTCTGCCGTTCAGGAGCCCGGTTACTTATTTATTCGTTTCCCTTTTTCTTCTTCTTCCCCCGAAACCTTTTCCTTTCCCTTCCTCTTTTTTTTCTTTTTGGGAGACGGAAAAATCTCCTCAAAGGCGGAGGGGAGCTCCTTTCACTCCTTTTCGTTTCCCCGCCTCCTTCCCTCCCCCACCTTTCCCTCCTCCGGCTTTTTCCTCCCAACTCGGGGAGGTCCTTCCCGGCGGCCGCCCGGACGGGGTCTGAGCGCCTAGGTGGAGGCGGCGCAGGCTTTTTGTACTGAGGTTTGCGCCTGCGCAGCGCGCCTGCCTCCGCGATGCACGGGGGTGGCCCCCCCTCCGGGGACAGCGCATGCCCGCTGCGCACCATCAAGAGAGTGCAGTTCGGAGTCCTCAGTCCGGATGAACTGGTAAGCGGCTCTGCCCTCCCACTGCTCCTCCCTCCCGCATTGCGGGCGGGGCTTGACGATAGCCGTGGAAACTTGGCACTTCTCCTGCCCAAGGGGACCGGAAGGGTTAGTGGCGCCAAGGCAGTGCTGGGTCCAGCCTCGGCTAGCCAGAGTTAAATTTTCCTAGAGGGTCAGCAAGTTTAGTGTGTCCGAGCTGGGGGCCTGGCAACAGGAGGGCTTGGAGGGTGAGCAGGAGGGAGAGAAGGGGGGTGATAGGCTCCACACCGCAGTCACCAACGTTAAATGAGATGACACGAATGCTAAGAGGCCTTTACAAGTTTGGATGAGAAGTCGAGCCCCCAATATTTTTCCCTCCGCCTGCTACAAATGTTAACTGAGTAGCTGCTACGCAATAGGCCGAACAGATGCTGGGGATACAGAACTGAAAAAGACGAGGACCCTGTCTTCTAGAATCTAGAGCACTTTGAGAAGGGGCAGGGAAGACAGACAATAAACACGAATAAATGAACAAGATACTTCTGTTAAGGGCAAGTGCCTTGAATAAAGTGAAACGGTGTTATGCGATGGATGGTGAATGAAGTGAGGCTTCTTTAGATGGGGTGGTGTCAGGGTCTGGAGAGGCCTGGGATGACATTACCCGAATAATGAGAAGCAGCCAGTCTCCTAGGCCGTAGGTTCTTGGACAAGAGCTTTTCAGGCAGAAGAAAGAGTAAGTGCAAAGGGCCTGAGGGAGGGTGTGCCCTGGAAGCTGAAAAGTGACCAGGGTGGCTGGGGTTTAGTGGTGAGAAGGAGAGTGTTACTAAACCATTGCTGGAGATGCATGAGGTGGGGCAGGCCAGGTGGGATATTGTAAATCATGGTGAGGAATCCAGATTTCATTCTGTTTTCAATAGGAAGCTATTGGAGAATTTATAAGCAGGAGAGTGATAGCAAATTTACATTTAAAAAACAATGACTGGTTTGATTGTTCTATGAAGAACTGACTGGGGAGGAAGACTAAGAGTGGAAGCCGGAGGGATCAGGTAGGGAGGGCTATGGGTGAATCAGACTCCTTTGTGGAATGAACTGGAGGAAGCCAGTGAGCTGGAAAGAATGGAATTGAATAGCTCTGTGGATGGAGACAATTTTGCTAGAGGCAGGGGCTCAGCTATAGGAAAGCTGTGCCAGGAATTAGAATGTCCTGAACTCAGACCACACAGAATAAATTCCAGATGGAGTGAGGTTGACGTCTAAAAAGCAAAACTATAAAGCACTCAAAAAGTATAGACAGCTTTTGGGGGCTGTTACCAGGGGGAAAATGAGGAATGAGTGAATTATGGGTAAATTTTATTGAGTGCCTGTTATGTGATAGGCTCCCAGCTAAGCATTTTATCTACAAAGAAGAGCAAGGCAAACTGAAAAAATAAGAGCCACTTCTGTTTGTCAGCGACACCATGAACAGCTGAAAAACAGATTGGCAAACCGTATTTGCAACGTGACGGACAAGGTTAGGTTTCTTAATGTATAAGGAACACTTAGAAATCAGGAAGGCACAAATCTAGATAAAAGGATCAAGGTTACGAATAGGCAGTGCATAGAAGTACGACAAATGGCCAATAGAAATATTCAACTTACTAATAAAAAGTGCAAATTAAACACAAACTTTATTTTCTTACCTGATTTTTCCCTGTTGACAAAAGCACTGGGAAATAGGCATGCTTACACAATTTTTGGTAGGGATAGCTTGGTGTATAACCTTCTTGGAGGACAGTCTGACAGTGTGGATTGTTTAATATGCATATTATTTGGCCCAGGGCTGCACTTGTAAAAATTTATCCTTAAAGAAAAGACTATTAATGTCTCTCCTCAAGTATGCCCCTCCCCCAGCCTTGCCTGGTTCAGCAAGCAAGGGAGGGCTCCACAGTGCATCCAGAGGCTCCCGCCCTTAACCCCAAAGCCATCTTTTTGACTCTTCCCTTTCTCCCAGCCTCTGCTCAGTCTGTCCACCAGTCTGTTGGTTCTGCCTTTTAAAATGTGGTGGAATCCAGTCATTTATGACTGGCTCAGCCACCATGGTTCATCCCACTATCGTCTTTCCCATGGGGTGCCACGGTAGTCCCAGACCCTAGTTGTTTCTGTTAGAGTTTGCAGAGCAGCTAGAGAGATCTTTTCATGGCATCTCTCCCCTGCATGAAATTCTCTTCAAAGGATCCAGACTGCTTACTCTGTTCTGTGAGGTCCTGTGCTTTCTGACCCCTGCTGACCTCTCCATCTCATTCCCAATCTCCTTTTTGCTCTTAACGTCCCTGACCTGCTGGTTGATCCAGAACTAGGAGCTCATTCCTGCCTCAGGGATTTTATTATTCACTGTTCCTGCTGCTTAGAAAAGCATTGCTCAGACCTCTGCGGGTCTGTTCCTCTGTGTCAGTATGTTTTCTGCTCGGATGTCCTATCCTTAGCCGCTGTTCCCCAACCACCCTATTTAAGTAGCATCTTTTTGCATTCTCTAACCCCCAGTCTTGACTTTATTCTACTTCCTACTGGTCAGTACTTGAAAGGATTAGTTTTTTTGTTTCTTACTTCCTGAATAGAATATAAATTTCATGTAGAACTTTGTTATTCCCCTCTCTTCCTCCAGCATCTCAAATAGTGCCTGGCACATAATAGGCATGTAGTAAAAGTTACTCGAATAAATAGGTGAACGAATAGTTGGACAGGTACATAAAAATACACATAGAAGGATTTTTACTGCAACATTGTTTGTAAATGATACTGTTTGAAATTATAAGTCACGTAAGTATTTGCTACTAGGAATTCTATTTAACAAAACAGGGTTTATTATAATAGAACAAGACTCTCTTAATAGGTTAAGTCCCCTGACTCCCTATTTGCAAATTCCTGAGGCACCGCAGCACCCACAGGGATCCAGTGGGAGATTTTTAAATTTTCAGGAGAAGCAGAGCTCATCTGCTTGATGCCTTGGGAACCACTTGATTGGGGAGCTTTCTTTTCAGCATTGCTGCTAAGTCACTTCAGTCGTGTTCGACTCTGTGCGACCCCATAGACGGCAGCCTACCAGGCTCCTCTGTCCCTGGGATTCTCCAGGCAAGAACACTGAAGTGGGTTGCCATTTCCTCCTCCAATGTATGGAAGTGAAAAGTGAAAGTGAAGTCGCTCAGTCATGTCCCACTCTTAGCAACCCCAGGGATTGCAGCCTACCAGGCTCCTCCATCTATGGGATTTTCCAGGCAAGAGCACTGGAGTGGCTTGCCATTGCCTTCTCCCTTTCAGCATTAGATGGCGCCAGATCCCTTTCGATGACGTCATATCTGTGAAGCTGGGGTTTTAGCAGTTGCTAAATACTGGGCAAGAATCAGTGTGGAACCAGAGATAATAGTGGTATCTGACTCTAAGATTTGAGAAGTGCGGTGCGCAACAGGTGTCATAAGTAATTGTGGTTATTCTGGATAACCACATAACAAAACCAATAACATCAAATTGTTATTTTATAAATAAAAATGTTATTTTAATACATTAAAATTTGTCTCCGTTTTTGTGTATTGTTTTTTCAAAGGGCTGTTAAGCTGCTCTCATGTAAATCATTACTAGGTTGTTTGGATCCAGGTATTTAACAAGTGGATCTCTTTTGGCTGTGAGAGGTATTGAGGCAGTAAGGGCATTGTGAACGGCTAAAGTTTAGGAATCTGGAAAAAGGAAAAGGTTCCTCAACAGTGTGCACAATGAGGCTCTGTTTGTGGAAGAGTGGGAATATATTTGCAATTTTTAAAAAGCATGGAAGGCTGTTCACAAAATTTCACAGGCATCATCTCTGGTGTGTGGGCTTTTGCAAGACTGATTTTTGTCTGCAGGGCTTACCGGCTTACCATTTATATCATGCTTCGTGTTAGAGGGAATAACAAAGTTCCACTTAGGCCTGGAGAAGCCTCTTGGGGCGCAGATAGTATAAAAGGTAAAATGTTTTCCAGACGTCCTGACAGTAGTGTATGTGTTGAAATAGAGAGGGCTCTTAGGCTGACTGTAAGACACAGCAGTCTTTTCTGTTTGAGGAAGCTTTGGGCTGTTGTTGACAAGGGCTTCCCTGGTGGCTCAGAGGGTAAAGCGTCTGCCTGTAATGCAGGAGACCCGGGTTCAATCCCTGGGTCAGGAACATCCCCTGGAGAAGGAAATGGCAACCCACTCCAGTACTCTTGCCTGGAAAAACCCATGCAGCAGGTGTTCACTGAGCCCCTACCCTGTGCTGGTTCTTTTACTAAACAAATGAAACATGATCCTTGCCCTCAAGGATTACTGTCCAGAGGGAGAGACAGATATGTAAGCAAGTAATTAATGTTGGGCTGAGAACTTTGCTGGGGTGTAGATAAGGCTAGGAAGAGTTGAGAATGCTCTCTAAAGAGGTGACATTTGAACTGGGCCTTGAGAATAAGTTTGCTGGAAAGGAGAGCATGTGAAGAAAAGGAATTTTGAGAAATCTATTGTAGTTGGAGCAGAAGTGTTGAGCCTTTGGAAGTCAAACCTTTACCATATGGGCAGTGCGAACCGATAGATGAAGGATTGGGGGCTGAAGTCTTTTGTGTGTAATCCAAAATATAACTTAGGTAAAGGGGTTACTCCAGAACATTCCAGGACAGCCCCTGGTCCACTTTCAATGCCTGGGAGCAGAGGGAGTCTTTAGAAGGTGGCTGGTTTGGTGAGCGTGGACTTGGAGCAGAGGGAGGTGAAAAGCCTTGAGTGTGATTTCCTTTAGGTCTGTGTCTAGTGACCTCTGGAAGCCAGATTCAGGCCAGCTCCTGCTTCGTTGTGTTTCATTCTGTTGTGTGTCTCATGAGACACGATGCAGCTGATGGGGTCTGGCTTCGTGAATTTAGTCAGCACAGGACCTGTCTCCTTGAGGTTTCATCAGGTCACCTGGATGAGCATTGTGGATATTCAGAACCTCTTAGCCCTGTATCTGTAGACCACTACCCAGCAGTGGCTAATCAGATTTCATTATGAGAGGATCATTTGTTTAACTATAAGGGAACAGCTTTTCTCTTTTCAAGTTCTTTGAGGGCACTTCCCTGCAGTGGAGGGTCCTAAGCAGTTTAGTTCAGTTTCACATGATCCAGGAGAATAGAGGAATGCTACCTGCCCAAGAGATGCTTAGAATCTATGAGGAAGACAAACCCCAATAGATAACTTCATTGTGTTATGAGATGTGCAGTGATGGAGGGGTGTGGAAGCATGGGAGGGGCACCAGTCTGCCTGGGGAGGCTGTGTAAAGGCTTTCTGGAAGAAGCAGTGCCTGAGCTGAGTCTTTTATTATTTTAATTATTACTTTTTGGTCTTTGTTGCCGTGCACGCCCGGCAGCATGTGGGATCTTAGTTTCCCAACCAGGGATCGAACCCATGATCCCTGCATTGGAAGGTGAATTCTTAACCACTGGACTACCAGGGAAGTCCCTGTATCATATTTTAGATTCCACGTATGCGTGATATCATATGGTATTTGTCTTTCTGTGTTTGACCTCACTTGATATGATTATATTTAGGTCTATTCATGTTACTGCAAGTGGCATTATTTCGTTTTTCATAACTTAGTAATATTCCATTGTATATACGTATCACATCATCTTTAGCCATTCATCCGTTGGTGAGCGTTTAGGTTGTCTTGGCTGTGGTGAATCGTGCTCTGGGTGTCCTGGAGTCTAACTGCCTGTTTCCGCTGCAGTACCGTAGGCTGATGAGCAGGTCTGGAATCAGAGAGAGCCGAATTTGACTCCTGCTGGCTCCTTGAGATTGAGGCCTTGGGCAGTCACTTTATAGCCTCAGGTTGCTCATGGCAAAGAGCAGGAATTCACTAATAGCAGGTTCCTGGTTAGGGTTAGACAGCCACGGCACATTAGGCATGTTTAGTGCCTGGCACAAACTTGACACTCAAACTAGAAGCTTTTATTACATTCTTGAGTTCTTCTCTGTGGAAGTTTAGTGGACCAAAGCTTAACCAATTGTAAAGTTTCTGGTTTTCAGGGTGTGAAAAGTTGCCATGGGTTTCCTTGAATAGCTCAAAGCCGAAGTCTCTTCTCAAGTTGTACCTGTTTCCGAGCTCTGCCTTCTCGCCCTTTCCTCCACTGAATTGGTCCCATTGAGTCCTGGCTGTACCTTCCCCAGAATTCTCACCAAGGGCCAAAACCCTCAAGCCATCTCTTGAGGCTCCAGGGTTCACCCTGAAAATTTTCTGTGCTCCAGACAGTTTTCACCAACCCTTTGCTCTAGCGCCCCCTCCTTCTGTCTTATCCTAAAATGTCTGAATGTAGAAGGGGTTCAGGCTGGTCCAAGCCCTTGAGAAAGAGGAGGTGACAAGGATATAGGCAAAGAGTGCCTAACTTTAGGAGGTGAGGTTAGAGTTGACAAGGCATGTCTTGGGGCAGCATACCTGGGCTGTCAAGGTGTGGATGGTCATACGGGGAAGTTCCTGCCAGGGACCCCAATTCTGGCCTTGGTTTCAGCTTTGGGAAAGAAACAAGGCATTGATTTTTTCCCTATTCTTTCCCGCTTTGAAGCAGCTTTATTTCTTTTGCGGTTAAATTCTATGGATGACAGTGGCCTAGAATTCAACCCAGAGGAATGAATAGTGTGTGTGGAGCCCAGAGCTGCCCACACACTGGTCTGCATGCCCTGTCTCACTCAGAAGGTGACTGGAATGAGCTTCTGACTTGTGGTATTTGACTTTGGCATTTTCAGAATCAAATATCACACACACTGACCTCCCACTCCTCTCACTCCAAGCTAAACCTGCTCAGCTCTTTTGTAAGCAGTTGAGGGTCCTTTGAGGCCTCGGTATAGAGTTCATCAGCCATGAAATCTGAAAAGTAGGGATTCACTTTAGTACTGGCCTTTCTTTTCCACAGAAGCGAATGTCTGTGACAGAGGGCGGCATCAAATACCCAGAGACGACCGAGGGAGGCCGCCCCAAGCTCGGGGGGCTGATGGATCCGAGGCAGGGGGTGATTGAGAGGACGGGCCGCTGCCAAACGTGTGCAGGTGAGCGGCGGGGCGTCTGGCGTGGACCCTGGAGGGAGGGAGAGGCTTGCCTCACAGATAACTGGGGCTGAGCGTGGAAGCCTAGAGACCTGGTCTCTGAGGTGAGTGCTGGAAGGAACATGTCGCGTGTGTTTTCCCACAGGAAACATGACAGAGTGTCCTGGCCACTTTGGCCACATTGAGCTGGCCAAGCCTGTGTTCCACGTTGGCTTCCTGGTCAAGACCATGAAAGTTTTGCGCTGTGTCTGCTTCTTCTGCTCCAAGTTGCTTGTGGACTCTGTGAGTGGGAGACAGGCTCTGGCCAGGGGGAAGGGTTGCTGCTGGGTGGTGGGGAGGCAGGGGAGCAGCCCCAACTGACCCCACTCTGTCTGCTCTGTTCCCAGAACAACCCGAAGATCAAGGACATTTTGGCTAAGTCCAAGGGGCAGCCCAAGAAGCGGCTCACACACGTCTATGACCTCTGCAAGGGCAAAAACATCTGCGAGGGCGGGGAGGAGATGGACAACAAGTTTGGTGTGGAGCAGCCTGAGGGCGATGAAGATTTGACCAAAGAAAAGGTAGCTGGGGCTGCCCAGACTGTTGGGAGCGGGCGAGGGGCAGGGTGGTCTTGGAGGGGGAAAAGGGAGAAGGCAGCAGAAGCGGCAGGACCTGAAGGTCACAGAAGAGCGAGGGGCTGGCAAACCCACCCTCTGGGCTCTGATGGCCTCTCTGTCCCGTTGGTAGGGCCACGGTGGCTGCGGTCGGTACCAGCCCCGGATCCGGCGCTCCGGCCTGGAGCTATATGCAGAATGGAAGCATGTCAATGAGGACTCTCAAGAGAAGAAGATCCTGTTGAGCCCCGAGCGGGTGCATGAGATCTTCAAGCGCATCTCCGATGAGGAGTGCTTTGTCCTGGGCATGGAGCCGCGCTACGCCCGGCCTGAGTGGATGATCGTCACTGTGCTGCCCGTGCCCCCGCTCTCCGTGCGGCCTGCTGTCGTGATGCAGGGCTCTGCCCGCAACCAGGTCAGCAACTGTGGGGCCCCACTTCATAGCTAGGCTGGATATCTGGGCAAAGGTATGGGGGGGGGGGTGGGGGGAAGGTGTGCGGGGTGCCAGACAGATCATCCTGGCCTGAGGACACCTGCCACTTGCCGGCTGTATGACCTTTAGTGAGCCCCTTAAGCAGGTTAAAGCCCATCACGGTGCTCTGGATCTGTGAGCCGAGAGCCCAGAGCTGCCACCCAGGGTGGTGGTAGGGGGCAGGGGTGAGAGACACTGTATGCTGGCATGTGCAGGGTGGCTGGACGGTGACAGTGCTGACTTCTGCCTTAGGACGACCTGACCCACAAACTGGCCGACATTGTCAAGATCAACAATCAGCTTCGGCGCAATGAGCAGAACGGCGCAGCTGCCCATGTCATCGCCGAGGACGTGAAGCTCCTCCAGTTCCACGTGGCCACCATGGTGGACAATGAGCTGCCTGGCTTGCCTCGTGTGAGTCAGCAGGGTCCCCGCACCTGGAGCCTGGGAGAAAGGGGAGGGGGTCAGGGTGGGGGCCAGTGCTGAATGCCGGGGTGCCCCCCGCCCTTTGTCTCCTCACAGGCCATGCAGAAGTCTGGGCGTCCCCTCAAGTCCCTGAAGCAGCGATTGAAGGGGAAGGAAGGCCGTGTGCGTGGGAACCTGATGGGCAAGCGCGTGGACTTCTCAGCCCGCACTGTCATCACCCCCGACCCCAACCTCTCCATTGACCAGGTCGGCGTGCCACGCTCCATTGCTGCCAACATGACCTTTGCGGAGATTGTCACCCCCTTCAACATTGACAGGTGTGCTCAGTTCAGAAGCCCTGCCTGGAGGGGCCAGGAAGGCAGCGGTGCTCTCCCAGCTTCGAGAGAGCTTTGAAGTTGAGACGTTCAAGCGCCACTTGTAGCCTTGGGGGAGGAGTGACGACAGGGCTCTTTGGAGAGTGATTTATTCATTCCATTTCTCTCCCTAGACTTCAGGAACTAGTGCGCAGGGGGAACAGCCAGTACCCAGGAGCCAAGTACATCATCCGGGACAACGGTGATCGCATTGACCTGCGTTTCCACCCCAAGCCCAGTGACCTTCACCTGCAGACTGGCTACAAGGCATGTAATAGGCTGGGGGGTCTGGCTGGAATGGGCCAGCTGAGGCTATCCTGTTTATTAGAATCTGTCTTTTAAAAAGGCTCCTGCTATCCTAGGCAAGCTTGTAGCTGCCAGCTGCTGGCATTGGCAGTGAGGGTGGGGGTCATAAAAACCCACGAGTAGCATGAGGGACACACGGCAGGAAAGGGAGATTGGCGGGGGTGGGGGTGCGGGGTGCCTGGAGCAAAAGGTTTCATGGTCAGAGCACCTTGAGGTTTTGTCCCCCAGCGGACTTCCCTGAGGTTTGGGTACCGTGTCTTCGTTTTCTCTGATAACCTGGAATCTGGCCTAGGACCTGGCCCAGAGCAGGTGCTTAGTAAGCATTTTAAGTGAAATGACACCACAGCGCGCCTGTCTCGAGTATCTCAGGCCACTGTGACTTCACTCTTAGCACTCCTCCTTGACTGAGGTTTCTCCCGCCTCTCACCTCCCCAGGTGGAACGGCACATGTGTGATGGGGACATTGTTATCTTCAACCGGCAGCCAACTTTGCACAAAATGTCCATGATGGGTCATCGGGTTCGCATCCTGCCCTGGTCCACTTTTCGCTTGAATCTTAGGTCCGTCTGCCTGCTGAGTGAGGTGGTGGGTCTGGGCTGCTCCCTGGGTTTCACTGGAGCATCTCCCCGACTCACCCTCCTCATTCACTGTAGCGTGACAACTCCATACAATGCTGACTTCGACGGGGATGAGATGAACTTGCACCTGCCACAGTCCCTGGAGACGCGGGCTGAGATCCAGGAGCTGGCCATGGTGCCACGCATGATTGTCACCCCCCAGAGCAATCGTCCGGTCATGGGCATTGTGCAGGACACATTGACTGCAGTGCGCAAATTCACCAAGAGGGATGTCTTCCTGGAGCGGGTGTGTGATCTGGGACAGGTGGAGGTGTGGAGAACCTGACCTGGGTGGGCAGGGCCCAGCACAGCAATGACGGGGGAAGGGCAGTGACCTGCTGATTTGCTATGCACTGTCCTGTATGTGTGCAAAAGGCAATGGCACCCCACTCCAGTACTCTTGCCTGGAAAATCCCATGGATGGAGGAGCTTGGTAGGCTGCAGTCCATGGGATCACTAAGAGTCGGACACGACTGAGCTACTTCACTTTCACTTTTCACTTTCATGCATTGGAGAAGGAAATGGCAACCCACTCCAGTGTTCTTGCCTGGAGAATCCCAGTAACCGGGGAGCCTGGTGGGCTGCTGTCTATGGGGTCGCACAGAGTCGGACAGGACTGAAGCGGCTTAGCAGCAGCAGCAGCAGCAGACCTGTATGTGAGACAATGGAAGGGAACGGGCTTAGCAAAGATCAAGGCCAAAAACAGTGTATCGCCTTAGCTCCATGTTTAGTTCCTTAAAATGTCGTGTAATTTCAGATATCCTCTGGAAAGTAAAGGCAAAGAGAGAAATAAGACTTTGTTAAAGTTCTATTTCTTTTTCTTTTGTCTTTATTTTCTAATTATTAAAAGTAGTTTGTAGTTACTGTTTAAAGAAAAGACTCTGAAATTTTGAACTATCACAGCGAATTTTTTCAGTGAAAGTTTGGCAGAGACTTCTTTGCCACTTTTTGCCTCTAAAATCTGGCTTTCCCCCTTTGGCAGGGAGGCCTCCCCTGGCATTCACAAGCGTGGACGCCTGCAGTTCTGACTTCTGTCTCTCTTATTCTTTTCCTCCCAGGGGGAGGTGATGAACCTTCTGATGTTCCTCTCCACGTGGGATGGGAAGGTCCCACAGCCAGCCATCCTGAAGCCCCGGCCCCTGTGGACGGGGAAGCAGATCTTCTCCCTCATCATACCTGGCCACATCAACTGTATCCGCACCCATAGCACCCACCCCGATGATGAGGACAGTGGCCCTTACAAGCACATCTCTCCCGGGGACACTAAGGTGGGGCCTGGCTTCCTGATGCAACGGGCAGGGCTTCAGACCCGGGAGCACCAGCAGGGGCCGTGAACGGTGCTCTCTCTGCAGGTGGTGGTGGAGAATGGCGAGCTGATCATGGGCATCCTGTGTAAGAAGTCTTTGGGCACATCGGCCGGCTCCCTGGTCCACATCTCTTACCTTGAGATGGGTCACGACATCACTCGCCTCTTCTACTCCAACATTCAGACTGTCATCAACAACTGGCTCCTCATTGAGGGCAAGTCTAGGGCTCCACCGAGTTCTGTCTACAAATCCTGTCCCTCTCACTGCTGACTGCTCTTCTCCCCTCCCCTTCTCTTCCCTCCTTGGCTTTGGTTCCCTCTATCTATGCTCTTGGCTGTGAGTCCGTCTCATGTTTCTTGGGAACCCAAAGAAGGTGTTGCTGATGCTTCTCCTCATTTCCAGGTCATACCATTGGCATTGGGGACTCCATCGCTGATTCTAAGACTTACCAAGACATTCAGAACACGATTAAGAAGGCCAAGCAGGATGTAATAGAGGTGAGAGCGGAGGCTGGGTAGAGGCTGAACCAGGGCCTCCCAGTGGCTTTGAACTGAGGAGGAGTGACAGGGACACGGGGCTGGGAGGGACAGGGACCAGCAGAGGTCAATGTCCCCCTGAGAGTTGCGTCTCCTTCTTTGCACCAGGTCATTGAGAAGGCACATAACAATGAGCTGGAGCCCACGCCAGGGAACACCCTGCGGCAGACATTTGAGAACCAGGTGAACCGCATTCTCAACGATGCCCGAGACAAGACCGGCTCCTCTGCCCAGAAATCACTGTCTGAATACAACAACTTTAAGTCTATGGTCGTGTCTGGGGCCAAAGGTTCCAAGATCAACATCTCCCAGGTAAGGAGCCTTTTTTCCAGCAGAGGGTCCCTTGGAGGTGGGAGGAGGAATGGAGGGGTGTGCTGTTAGGGCGATGCATGGAGAAACTCGAGGGAGGGGATGCAGCCCAGCTTTTCTGTCCCCCAGGTCATTGCTGTCGTTGGGCAGCAGAACGTGGAGGGCAAGCGGATCCCATTTGGATTCAAGCACCGGACCCTGCCTCACTTCATCAAAGATGACTATGGGCCTGAGAGCCGAGGCTTTGTGGAGAACTCCTACCTGGCTGGCCTCACGCCCACCGAGTTCTTCTTCCATGCCATGGGGGGCCGTGAGGGGCTGATCGACACAGCTGTCAAGACTGCTGAGACTGGTGAGGCCCCAACCACCAGCCAGTCCCAGGGAGGAGCCCAGGCGGAGAAAGCCTTGGGGGTTTGAGTGGGGTTCTCAGGCTGAAGTCTTCAGTCTCCAGGGAAGTCATTTTGGCCTCTCTGGAAAGAGCAGAGACTGAAGGTCAAGAGTTAAGCAGACCTGGCTGTGCTGGGGCATTCCATGTCATGGGGATGGAGCCTGAGGCTCTCTGCTCCTGACCAGTCATGTGGGGATGGTTCCTCGGGGTCTCTACTGGGCCCTGGTTGCATCTGGTGGTGGTGGGCATGGCTTTCCCTGAGGGGCCACCGGCTGGCTCCCTTGAGCACCAGAGTGGCCAGCAGCACTCTTCCTAAGGTAGAGAGGCTCCTGTTCTTGCTCTGGGTCCCTCAGTTGATTCTCTGCTCCTAGGGTACATTCAGCGGCGGCTGATAAAGTCCATGGAGTCGGTGATGGTGAAGTACGACGCCACCGTGCGCAACTCCATCAATCAGGTGGTGCAGCTGCGCTATGGCGAGGATGGCCTGGCGGGCGAGAGTGTCGAGTTCCAGAATCTGGCCACCCTCAAGCCTTCCAACAAGGCTTTTGAGAAGAAGTGAGGAGGCTGCTGGCGGGTGGTTGTTGCCCCTGGGGCTCAAGGCCAGGGTTGTAGGAGTCCCTGTCTCCCCCTGAAACCCCCCAAGGTGAGATCACCTGGACGGTATCTTGCAGTGAACCGTTAACCTTATCATGCTCCTTCCCCACCTCTGTGGCAGCAGCCACGTGATGGGAGAGGGTGGACAGAGAGCTGAGACTTCGGGGCTTGGTGTTGGTACAGAGCAAGCCTAGAGGGCGGGCACATGCTCAGGGCTGCTAGAGGGCCTTGGCTTTGGATCTCGTTTCCCTCCCAAGATTCTTCACAGCCTGGTCCATAGGAGGAGTCACACCCTGTTCTGGCTGGGATCTTCACCTTGATTCCACCCCTGCCACCTGCAGGTTCCGCTTTGATTACACCAATGAGAGGGCCCTGCGGCGCACCCTGCAGGAAGACCTAGTGAAGGATGTGCTCAGCAACGCACACATTCAGAATGAGCTGGAACGAGAATTTGAGCGGATGCGAGAGGACCGGGAGGTGCTCAGAGTCATCTTCCCAACTGGTGACAGCAAGGTGCGTGTGGTCACGAAGGGCTAGGCTGGAGAGGGGCTGGCCCTGCACAGCTGGCCCTGACTTGGGATCCTGCCTCCCTGCCCTCCTGCCCTAGGTTGTCCTCCCCTGCAACCTTCTGCGCATGATCTGGAACGCTCAGAAGATCTTCCACATCAACCCTCGCCTTCCCTCTGACCTGCACCCCATCAAGGTGGTAGAGGGTGAGTAGCTGCCATGGAGCCACCAGGCCAGGCTCTGCTGGCAAGTCCTGGTCTACAAGCTCTTTATCTCTTGCTTGGCCCCCAGGCGTCAAGGAGTTGAGCAAGAAGCTGGTGATTGTGAATGGGGATGACCCCCTGAGCCGGCAGGCCCAGGAGAACGCCACCTTGCTCTTTAACATCCACCTGCGGTCCACGCTGTGTTCTCGCCGCATGGCCGAGGAATTCCGGCTCAGTGGAGAGGCTTTCGACTGGCTGCTTGGAGAGATCGAGTCCAAGTTCAACCAAGCCATTGTGAGTCCTGTACTCCTCACCCCAGCCTCAGTTCTCTCTTTTGACCTGTTGACTTCTCTGGGCTGTGAGAACCTCCCACCTCTGCCCACAGCTGCCTGATAGAGTTCTCCTTCATTGAGACACTGCTGTGAACCAGGTCCTGTGTTGGGGGCTTTATTCCTGTATTTCTCAGGAGTCTTAAGATGACCCTCATAGAGGAGGGGTTGTTGGTGTTAGTTCCATGTTGCAGAGATAGCTGCTGAGCCTTGAAGAGGTAAATGCATAAAAGATGCTCAACATGATCAGTCATCAGGGAAATGCAACTCAGAACCACAGTGAGATTCTACTTCATGTCCGCAGGATGACTGAAAGAAAAAGTAAACAAGTGTTGGTGAGGGTGGTGGAGAAATTGGAGCTCTCGTACATTTCTGGAGGGGTGTTGCAACTGCTTTGGAAAATGTCTGGCAGTTTCTCTAGAGTTTAAACATAGAGTTACCATCTGACCCAGCAATTTTATTCCCAGGAGCAACCCCAAGAAGCATGTGTCCACACTAAAACCTGTTGCAGGTGTTCACAGCAGTTTATTCATAGTAGCCAAGCAATGGAAACAACCTAAATGTGCCTCCATTGATGAAGAATAAACAAGACAAGAGCATGTTATTTTGTGATAAAGTAATAAGCTGTCAAGCCGTAAAAAGATTATGATCAACCTTAAAGAATAGTATTACTAAGGAAGAAAGCCTGTTTGAAAAGGCTACATACTATATGATTCCAATTAAAAGATTATCATTTATGGTATGTGATTAAAAGACTGTTATCAAGTGAATATTTACCTCAGTTTTGATAAGCACTGCATGCTAATTGTGAGGTAAATATTCACTTGATAAAAACAAAGGTTTTAGATGGCATCGTCCCTTTTCCTGGGTGTGCAGCCCATTGGCCACTGAATGGTGTATGTAAATGGAAATGCTGTCTGAGGAAGGGGATGATCAAATAGACTCTGATCTTTAAGTCTCTCCCTTTTCCAAATGCTTCTGTCCAGCCCTGACAGCACCTCACTTCTGTTTACCGGGGGTGGTAGAGTGGGGTAGGCAGGCGGATTTGCTCTTCTGAGAGCAGCTCTTCTTTCTCCCCATCATCCCCAGGCCCATCCGGGGGAAATGGTGGGAGCTCTGGCTGCACAGTCCCTCGGAGAACCTGCCACCCAGATGACCTTGAACACCTTCCACTATGCTGGTGTGTCCGCCAAGAACGTGACTCTGGGTGTGCCCCGACTTAAGGAGCTCATCAACATTTCCAAGAAGCCAAAGACCCCCTCACTTACCGTCTTCCTGCTGGGCCAGTCTGCTCGAGATGCAGAGAGAGCCAAGGTGGGACTTGGGTAATGGGTTTCTGGGTGGGAGGAGGAGGGGACCCCTTCCTTTCAATGAGGGTGTGGAATTCCCTCTCCAGAGGGGTTTGAGAGGCCTTCGGAGCCACCTGAATGTCAAGAATCCCTCTTTCCTCCAGGATATTCTGTGCCGCTTGGAACACACAACATTGAGGAAGGTGACCGCCAACACGGCCATCTACTATGACCCCAACCCCCAGAGCACAGTGGTGGCCGAGGATCAGGAGTGGGTGAATGTCTATTATGAGATGCCTGACTTTGATGTGGCCCGAATCTCCCCCTGGCTTTTGCGAGTGGAGCTGGACCGGAAGCACATGACTGACCGGAAGCTGACCATGGAGCAGATTGCGGAAAAGATCAATGCTGGTGAGGCCAGGAAGTCCTGCCTGGGCTCCCCTCGCTCCCCATCCTGTCCCTGCGCTCTCATCCCAGACATGCCGCCCATACCCACCAACTTTCAGGCACTGGTTCTACTTCCCCAGGGCACCTCTGTTCCAGGTCCCTTCTGCGCTGCCTTTTCCTCCTCATGCTTTCCCCACCCTCCTTCTAGAAGGGTTCTGTGAGGAGGGGGAAGCCAGAGGAG
The DNA here is from genome assembly GCF_032405125.1 of Capricornis sumatraensis. NCBI lineage: Eukaryota > Metazoa > Chordata > Mammalia > Artiodactyla > Bovidae > Capricornis > Capricornis sumatraensis. The sequence goes on from NC_091076.1 coordinate 77,517,035, forward strand.
AGCCTGCTGGGGAGCACTGTGGGCACCGCAAGTGGCCATAGCCCTCCAGCTGCCGTCTGCCTCTCTCACTCTCCTCAGGCTTCGGTGACGACTTGAACTGCATCTTTAACGATGATAACGCAGAGAAGCTGGTGCTCCGGATCCGCATCATGAACAGTGATGAAAACAAGATGCAAGAGGTAAAGGGGACCCAGGCAGAAACTTTGTGTCAGACACGGAAAACCATTAAATCTGGTTCCTGACCATGGAAATTAAAATGAAGGCAGCACTGAGTGCCAGCCACACCATCTGGAGATGGAGGGTGGCTAACAATGATTTTCAAAAGTTCTAGCAGCAAAAAATCTATCCAGTGTGAAATAGTGCCACATGGATAAACAGCTGGTGTTGATGTTGGGGTGTCCCCGTAGCCCGGTCACCTGGCTGTCTCCTCTCTGAGGGCAGGTCAGACAGTAGGAACGGCTGCATCCTTGGGAAGGTGGGGTAACAGTGCCTATAACGAGACCCAGGAAAATGCTCGACCAGTGAGTTCAGTCCTGGGCATGGCTTCTGAAACATTGTTCGGCAGATGTGGATGCCTGGCGATTTTAATAATAAAAGCTCAGAGCTTCATATGAACTGGCAGAGAGTGGATAACACGTGGATGCATCTTGAGCGAGGACTATACACCTCTGTTCCATGGGGTCACACGTGAAGGCATTGGTGGGTGGGTGGTGGGTGTGCGACAAGGACCAGGACAAGAGTGGAGGCGCCATGTGCTTGGTTCCCGCCCTGGGAGTGCCCAGAGGGTGGGAATGGTGTCAGGCTGGAGGAGTGTAGCTGTCTTCTCTGAGGTTTCTTTAAATACCATGGTAAAAACATGTTAGAAAGTAACCTTATTGGAAGGAAGCAGGTAGGTCTGGGCCAGGCCCAGCTCTGTAGCTCAGGCTGTGGTCCGGGGTGAGGCCGGGGGAGCCGGAGGATTCTCAGAGGGCTGACTCGGCTTCTGCTGCAGGAGGAAGAGGTGGTGGACAAGATGGATGACGACGTCTTCCTGCGCTGCATCGAGTCCAACATGCTGACGGACATGACCCTGCAGGGCATAGAGCAGATCAGCAAGGTCAGCCAGCCATGCCCACTGCACGTCCACCCCTGCACCCTCCTCCCACCGCCCCCCGCCCAGCCTGAGCCTGCTCTGCCCCTTGCCAGGTGTACATGCACTTGCCACAGACTGACAACAAGAAGAAGATCATCATCACAGAGGACGGGGAGTTCAAGGCCCTGCAGGAGTGGATCCTGGAGACGGACGGTGTGAGCCTGATGCGCGTGCTGAGTGAGAAGGATGTGGACCCTGTGCGCACCACATCCAACGACATCGTGGAGATCTTCACGGTGAGCCCCTGCAAGCCGGTACCCTGCCGTCTCTGGACCCCCTGGGTCTCGGGCAGTGGTTGTGGTCCATGCTCTCCCTTCAGGGCATTTCTCTGATCTGGTTGTTTCATGCCTGAATCCACTTTTGCATTTGGGCTTCATGGACTCCTGACTGGATCTGGGTGCTGGGAGCAGTGGGTGGGGAGCAGAGTTAGCGGGTCTTGAGGCTTCCCCTGCATCTGCACGCCAGGTGCTGGGCATTGAGGCTGTACGGAAGGCCCTGGAGCGGGAGCTGTACCACGTCATCTCCTTCGACGGCTCCTACGTCAATTACCGGCACTTGGCTCTCCTGTGTGATACCATGACCTGTCGTGGCCACTTGATGGCCATCACTCGCCATGGAGTCAACCGCCAGGACACTGGACCTCTCATGAAGTGCTCCTTTGAGGAAACGGTACGAGAGATGTGCTGAGTAGTAGGTGGGGAGGAGGGCCTCCTTGGCTGAGTGATGGGCCTTGGTGCGGTTTTTCTTCTGTTGGGTGGGACGTGGGGGGTGGGGTGTGACAGCGTGTCCCCTCTTCCGAGGTTTAGGTGGACGTGCTCATGGAAGCAGCTGCGCACGGAGAGAGTGACCCCATGAAGGGGGTGTCCGAGAACATCATGCTGGGCCAGCTGGCTCCAGCTGGCACCGGCTGTTTTGACCTCCTGCTCGATGCAGAGAAGTGCAAGTACGGCATGGAGATCCCCACCAATATCCCAGGCCTGGGGGCTGCCGGACGTGAGTATGAGGGTCTGCGAGGTGGAGGTGGGAGCGGGGAGGCCTTGGGTGGGAGGGCAGCCAGGCCCCGGGTGTTCTTCTTTACGAGTCACCACGTGCCTCTCTGCAGCCACCGGCATGTTCTTCGGCTCGGCCCCCAGTCCCATGGGAGGAATTTCTCCAGCCATGACACCCTGGAACCAGGGTGCAACCCCAGCCTACGGCGCCTGGTCCCCCAGTGTTGGTGAGTGGCCGCCTGGAAAGACAGCCCTCTGGGTGGTTCAGAGGGTGGATGGGCTGGACTCATGAGGGGTTCCCATGTGGGGTGCTGGGGGTCCTGGAGCTCTGGGAAGGTGTGGGGCTCCAGCTCTGGTTTTAACAAACGTCTCTCTCTTTGCAGGGAGTGGGATGACCCCGGGAGCAGCAGGCTTCTCTCCCAGTGCTGCCTCAGATGCCAGCGGGTTCAGCCCTGGCTATTCCCCGGCCTGGTCTCCCACACCAGGCTCCCCGGGCTCCCCAGGCCCCTCAAGCCCGTATATCCCCTCACCAGGTGAGTGGTCCTTGTCTGTCAAGGCCAAGTTCATTTTCTCCTTGGCCTTGGCTTCTGGATGAATCTCTCATCACTTAACACCTCTCTGCTTCTCTCCCACAGGGGGTGCCATGTCTCCCAGCTACTCCCCGACATCACCTGCCTATGAGCCCCGCTCCCCTGGAGGCTACACACCCCAGAGTCCCTCTTATTCCCCCACTTCCCCTTCCTACTCCCCTACTTCTCCATCCTACTCTCCAACCAGCCCCAACTACAGCCCCACGTCACCCAGCTACTCCCCGACCTCTCCCAGCTACTCCCCGACCTCTCCCAGCTACTCACCCACGTCTCCCAGCTACTCACCCACTTCCCCAAGCTACTCGCCCACCTCGCCCAGCTACTCACCCACATCACCCAGCTACTCACCCACCTCTCCCAGCTACTCGCCCACCTCGCCCAGCTACTCGCCCACCTCGCCCAGCTACTCGCCCACCTCGCCCAGCTACTCGCCCACCTCGCCCAGCTACTCACCGACATCTCCAAGCTATTCACCAACATCGCCAAGCTACTCTCCAACTTCTCCAAGTTACTCACCCACCAGTCCTAACTATTCTCCAACCAGTCCCAATTACACCCCGACGTCACCCAGCTATAGCCCAACGTCACCGAGCTACTCACCTACCAGTCCCAACTACACACCAACAAGCCCCAACTACAGCCCAACCTCTCCAAGCTACTCTCCAACTTCACCCAGCTACTCCCCAACCTCGCCAAGCTACTCTCCTTCAAGCCCACGATACACACCACAGTCTCCCACCTACACCCCCAGCTCGCCCAGCTACAGCCCCAGCTCGCCCAGCTACAGCCCGACTTCACCAAAGTACACCCCAACCAGTCCTTCCTATAGCCCCAGCTCACCAGAGTACACCCCCACCTCCCCCAAGTACTCACCTACCAGCCCCAAATATTCACCCACCTCCCCCAAGTACTCACCTACCAGCCCTACCTACTCACCCACCACCCCAAAATACTCACCCACATCGCCTACTTACTCACCAACCTCTCCTGTCTACACCCCAACCTCCCCCAAGTATTCACCCACTAGCCCCACCTACTCCCCCACCTCCCCCAAGTACTCGCCCACCAGCCCCACCTACTCCCCCACCTCCCCCAAAGGCTCTACTTACTCGCCCACCTCCCCTGGCTACTCGCCCACCAGCCCCACCTATAGCCTCACCAGTCCAGCCATCAGCCCGGATGACAGTGATGACGAGAACTGAGGGTGAGCTGTGCGCAGCGGCACCTGGCTAGGTGGAGGGCGGCCTCGAGGTACCCTGCCGCTCTGCTCCCCTGTGGGTTACAGCCCCAGTCTGGCTCCCTTGTACATAGCTCCTTGTGACCGTCCCCTGTTGAGGCTCCAGGCCCACTTCTGCTGGGGCTTTTGTTTTGTTCTCTACTTGTGCTATCTCAGAACCCACTCACCTTCTGTGGTGGTCTCCTTCCTGCCCCACTACCCCAGGCCTGTCCCCAGATCAGACATCCTCGCTGTGGCTTGACTGGGGATAAAGGATATTTTCACTTCTTAGGGGTAGGTCCAGCTCTGGGTCGTCACATCTGATCCTCGGGAAGAACAAAGCGAAAGCTGCCTCTTGTCTGTTATTTTATTTTTTGAACTTTAAATAAAGTTTACTAGTTTTGACCAAAAGTGTGTCTGTTGAGTGGTTTAGCAGGAGACAAGAACACCTAGGCTCGACTTCCTGCCTGGGCTGCTGTTGCATTTCCAGTGTCGAGGCTGATCCCCGCTAGTGGCCAGTGGCAGGAACCGTGCACAGACAGTACATTCGTTTACCAAATGAACTGCACGGCAGGCATTGCTCTGTCTTGGCTTTGGGGTCGAACAAATAGGCCTCGTCCTGCTTTAAAACAACATTGACATAACATCTTTTCCAGCAGTTCTACTGATTGTCATATTGTATGGGCTTCCCTGGTGGCTCAGTGGTAAAGAATCTGCCTGCCAGTGCAGGAGACTAGGGTTCAATCCCTGGGTCAGGAAGATACCCAGAAAGATATGCCAACCTACTCCAGTATTCTTGCCCAGGAAGTTCCCTGCACAGAGGACCCTGGTGGGTGATAGGCCATGGGGTGGCAAAAGAGTTGGGCACGACTTAGCAATTAAACAACATAATGCATAATTTTAGAAAAGTACAGAGAGGTGTAGTACAGAAGCAGAAAAGTTATTAGCCTTACCATCGCCACCAGGAGGCATATTTTCTTTGGGTATTTTTCTTAGATGATTCTCAAGTCACTTCTGATCAGTCTTTGTTTTGGCCTCAAACCAACAATGAGATTATGAATACTAGGGTAGTTTTTAAAGCTGAAGTTAAAGGACTTGCTGATAATTTTCTATTTTCAGTTGGCCATGTCATATTTTCTTTCATGAGTTCTTTTTTATACTCTTACTTTGGCCACACAGCTTGTGGGATCTCAGTTCCCTGACCAGGGATTGAGCCCCGGGTCCCTGGCAGTGAAAGCCCAGAATCCTCACCACTAAGCCATCTGCGAACCCTCTGAAGTATTTCAAATAGTTTGGAAAGTAACATGGCCAAGATCTATTTACTAAGATTATAGATGGTGGATACCATTTTTGCAATATTTAATCCAGGTCTTAAATTGTTCTGATAGATGATTAATGACTTTAAAAGTTATTGAAGGATAATTGCTTTACAGAATTTTGTTGTTTTCTGTCAAACCTCAGTATGAATCGGCCAGAGGTATACATATATCCCCTCCCTTTTGAACCTCCCTCCCATCTCCCTCCCCATCCCACCCCTCTAGGTTGATACAGAGCACCTGTTTGAGTTTCCTGAGCCATACAGCAAATTCCTGTTGCCTATCTATTTAGTGACTTGTTGTTATAAAAGGAAATGTTTATTATAGAAGATGCAAGCATGGCAGAACATCTCCCAAATCCTCTGAATTACGGTTGGCAGTTTGTGAACATAATCCCAGACAGGTCTTTCATCATATAGAAGCATAGAAGTTTAAATAGAAATGGCTCGCTCTTTGGTGGTAACTCCGGATTTATTTATTTATATTTTGGATTTATTTTATTTATTCTGGTTGCTCTGGGTCTTTGATGATGTACAGGCTTCTCTAGTTGCAGTGAGTGGGCTTCTCATTGCTGTGCCTCTCGTTGTGGAGCATGGGCTCAAGGCGCCCGGGCTTCAGTTGTTGCTTCATGTGAGCTCGGTAGTTGAAGTTTGCAGGCTCTGGAGCTCTGGCTCAGTAGTTGTGACACCTGGGCTCAGCTAACCCACAGCGTGTGGGATCGTCCCAGACCAGGGTTGACACCCATGTCCCCTGCATTGGCAGGCAAATTCCCAACCACTAGACCACCAGGGAAGCCCAGGATTTACTCTTAACAACTTTCCAGTATACTGTATAGCCATCGTCATGTTGTATACGTGACATTCCCAGTACTTTACTTATCTTATAACTGGAACTTTGTACCTTTTGACCACTTTCATGTAATTCCTCCATCCCCCACCCTCACCTGGTAATTACAAATCTGATGGCCTTTTCTATGAGTATAGTTTTTGTTCTGTTTGGTTTAGATTTGGCATGTAAATAAGATTATGTAGTATTTATCATTATTACTTTTTTGGGCTGTGCATGTGGCATGCCAGATTCTAGTTCCCCATCTAGGAATTGAACCTGTACCCCAACCTCTAGGAAAATCCCTACATAATATTTCTGTTTGACTTATTTCACTTAGCATAATGCCCTCAAGATCCATCCATCTTATTACAAATGGCAATTAGATAAGTGAACTCTTTGCCAGGGCAACTCTTTGCCAGGAGAGGCAAACAGGGTGCTCTCCACAGGGACCAAATTTAAGGGGCAACAAAAAAACTCATAAATAATACTTTAATGCAGTATTTTAAAAATTAAAATTAATGTAAAAATCCATGATGGAGTAAAGAGTAACAGTTTTTAAAGATTTTTATTTTTTTCGGATGTGGACCATTTTCAAAATATTGAATTTGATATAGTATTGCTGTGTTTTATGTTCTTGTTTTTTGGCCCCAAGGGGACCTTCACTTTCTGATCAGAGATCAAATCTGCACCCCCTACATTAGAAGGTGAAGTCTTAACCACTGAAATGCCAGAAGTGAAAGTCGCTCAGTTGTGTCCCACTCTTTGCAACCCCATGAACTGTAGCCTGCCAGACTCCTCTGTCCATGGAATTCTCCAGGCCAGAATACTGGAGTGGGTAGCCATTCCCTTCTCCAAGGGATCTTTCCAACCCAGGGGTTGAACCCAGGTCGCCTGCATTGAAGGCAGATTCTTTACCATCTGAGGGATGGCCCTAAAATTGCCAGGGAGGTCTCCAAATAGTAACATTTTAAATTCTGAAAGGATCTGTATGAATCCCCCACCACGACCCCATGTTTGCCTCTGGCCACAGTGTACCTGGACAGCGCTGGTCTTCGCAGGTGTCATTCTGTGGTCTCTCGTCTCTTCCGATGACTCATGATGCCTCATTTAAGGCTTGTGTGTTTTATTGCTTTAGATTGTGAGCTGCTTTCTTTCCTTGGAACTTAATCTTTGGGAGAACTTTGAATCTTTAATGGAAGTGACCTACCTGTAGAGAGAATGTATATTTGCCTTCTGCCAGCCCGAGGCTGCACTAGGAACCTGGGAACCCTTTGCATTTTGTGAAAGTTTTCTTAAGCTCCTCAAGTGGGTGAATTGCAGTACAAATGGAAGGGCTGGGTTGTCGTTTCAGGTTTTCAAGAAAGATTATTTTTTCCTTCCAATCAAGGTTGAACCAGGCAAGTCCCCTTGCTCCTTCCTTCCTAAAATGGGTTTGGGTTTTGGTTTTCATGTGTCTTTATACTGAGCTTGCCGGAGGCCCTGATTATGTGCCGAAATCTCCCACTATCTTGGTGGAGCCTTGGGCTTTATCTCCTGTCCCCTGCAGCCCAGAAAACAGTCTGGACAAAACTCAAGGTCTCCTGTCTTTCACAGTAACCCTTGGGAAGAAAAGCTGACTTAGGTGCTCACTTACCTCCCAGGCTTCCCGAGTTTACTGCATTTTCGGCCTCTGTAGAAATATTTCTATTTATGCCAGCTCAGTGGTGTTTATTTTGTTTTTGTTTTTACAAAATATTTAATCCACAAATTTAGTCTTTCCAAGTAGGAAAGCTATGTAGGCTCTAGTCAGCTGATGGCCATCCTACCTCGCAATTATGGCTTTTATCCTTTTTTGGTCAGGTTTTATAATATTTACTTTCTGTTCTGCAAATATAATCCCTGCAGTTATGCCCTCTTATCGATGTATTTAAATGGCTCATCTTTAATCTTATCACTGCCCCTTCCCTATCATCTTTTTTATTCATCTCTCTAGGATGTTTTTCAGAAAGGGCTCATAATTGTTTCATTATAGTCCCTGAATCTTTTATTTTTGAAACTCTTCTGTAGCCTTCAAAACTGAAAGCATATCTTGGCTGGATACTTCTTTCTCTCATACTTTTGTGGATGTTGCTTGATTTTTGTATTGGTCAGAGTTCTCCAGAGACTCAGTAGCATGACTATGTGTGTGTATATGTATATATTTCAGAGGCTGAAAATGGGATGATTTTCATGATCACCCATTGGCAAGTTGGATACCCAAGAAAACCAGGGGTGTTTTCAGGCCAAGTTCAAAGGCCTGAGAAGATTAGATGAGATGTCCCAGCTCAAGCAAGTGAGGCTGGAAAGAAAAGGGGTGACTTTCTCCTTCCTCCATCTTTTGTTCTATTCAGTCCATTGATGGATTGAATGATGCCCACCCACACTGGGGAGTGCCATCTGCTTTACTGGTCTACCAGTTTAAATGCTAATCTCATCAAGAACACCTTTGTGGTCAGTCAAGTTAACACATAAAATAACCATGACCAGTCCACCCTTTTCAATTTGTACCCCAATGCATCTCTTTCAACCATATTTAATCTCCAAATAAAGATAATAACAAGATCATAATTCCATGATACAACTGTCATGTGTACAGCTGAAAATACACTAACCTCTTCCCCAGTAAAAGAGGTAAAGTCCTTGAGTGGTATTTACTCTTCTTGATATGCCCTAGCTTAAATACTCTGATGTAAAATTAACGATACTTGAAAGCTATGATAGCTTCCCTGATAGCTCAGTTGGTAAAGAATCTGCCTGCAATGTAGGAGACCCCAGTTCAATTTCTGGGTCAGGAAGATCTGCTGGAGAAGGGATGGGCTACCCTCTCCAGTATTCTTGGGCTTCTCTTGTGGCTCTGCTGGTAAAGAATCCACCTGCAATATGGGAGACCTGGGTTCGATCCCTGGGTTGGGAAGATGCCCTGGAGAAGGGAAAAGCTACCCACTCCAGTATTCTGGCCTGGAGAATTCCATGGACTGTATAGTCCATGGGGATGCAAAGAGTTGAACACAACTGAGCGACTTTCACTTTTCACTTAAAAGCTATGATGTAAAGTCAATACATCTTCAGTTACATGATAAGGCAATAAGAGAGGAAAGAAAACAGAGATACACATACAAACATATCAAAAAATAAAATATTCATAACAGTTATAGCTATAACTAGCCATGTGTTCATGTGAAGTCGCTCAGTTCATAGCTGGCATTTATAACGCCCTTCGTCTAACCATTCTGTAATGTCTTTGCCTTCAGCAAGCACCTCAGGTGGTTGTGATTCTTTGCTTGCTGGGGTGACCCAAACCTTCATTTTTGAATCTCTTCATTTATCTATAATATTTATTTATTTATTTATTTTGCTGCACCACACAGCTTATGAGATCTTAGTTCCCTGACTAGGGATTGAATCTGGGCAGTGGACGCTGAGTCTTAACCACTGGCCCACCAGAGAAGTCCCCAAACCCTCATTCTTGAAGGGTTTTGGACCATTACTAACCCTTCCTCCCTTGGACTGTTGTCGTTTTCCATTGACTTTAATTGCAGGACACGGTAACACTAAGAGATGCCCACACACACTCTTCCTTACCTCCAGTCAATAGTAGTCCAGTTTCTGCTTGGCAGTCAGGACCTGTCACTCTAGCCAGCCGACATCATAACTCCCTTCTTTGCCTGTTGAGTCATGAGATGCACAAAGTGGCTGGGTGGCAGTCTTAACTTCAAGTTCAATGAAATCTTTATTGGGCCTCTGGGTGGAAGCATCCTTCCCTCTGGAAGAAGACGTCTAGGTCAGCAGAGCATAAAGTCACAGGAATAGGAAGCAAAAATCTTGCTGATGAGTCATTAGGTGAAATAGTGTGCCACTCCCTTGATTCCTGGACCCATGAATCCTGGCTATCAGAGAATCAGCACCATATATCTAATGCTGATTCAGAGCACACACAGCCTCCTGGCACACCTTGCCCCAGTCCTGGAACTGTGAAGTGAGTTCTTCTTTTTCTTTTCTTAATTGTATTATTCATTTTTGCCTGTGCTGGTTCTTTGTGGCTGCATGAGGGCTTTTCTCTAGTTGTGGTGAATGAAGAGCTACCCTCCAGTTGCGATGTGAGGGCTTCTCGTTGCAGTGGCTTCTCTTGTTGCAGAGCAACGGCAGTAATCGTGGTGCATGGGCTTAGTTTCCCCAGGGCATGTAGGATCTTAGTTCCCGGACCAGTGATTGAACCCATGTCCCCCGCGTTGGCAGGCAGATTCTTTAACACTAGATCACCAGGGAAGTTCCCCACCACAGTTTTAAACTTATCTGACTCTGGTTTCCATGCTTGCTATGTCTCTTCAAACTGTTCTAACTTTTAGTATGCCTTGTAAATTGTTGCTGAAAGCCAGACAAGATGCACTGGGTAAAAGGAATTGCTATAAACAGGCCTTCAGTGATGTTGCCTTGAGGTCTGTGCGTAGGGGAAGGGAAGCATTCTACAGCCTATGAGTAGGTCTCACTATTTTAGTGAGCCGATGCCCTGGGCTACAAACTTCACAGGTGTGTCTCCAGTTTTGGGGATGGGATTGTTAGCACTAGGATTGGGTATTTCCTTTCTCCCAGGTGGGTTAGGCTCTGGTAAAATAGCTTCTGTTGAGGGCAGATCTCATGAAGAACAGAATGCTCTGAGGGTGTCTCAAAATGGCTGCTTTTCCTCTCCTCCTGACAGAAGGAGAAGATTTTTCTCTGATCATCACTTTAAGAATCTGGTGGAGTTCCTGGAGGTAAAACTCACAAAGAAAGGGCCACTGCATCGAAGCCTGGGCCCCCTGGAGTTTTAAACCTTTAGGTTTGTTCACACTGAGCCTCCAGTAATTCAATGGCCGGGCGTGTTTCATCGTTTGTCTCTTTTTAAAATTTTGGTTGCATTGTTCAGCGTGCAGAATCTTCATTTCCATACAAGGGACTGCACTCGTGCCCCCTGCAGTGGAAGCGTGGAGTCTTAAATTCTGGACCGCCAGTGTTTTGATATTCCTACCCTAATGGGGTTCTAGTGGAGGCGTCTGTTGACATGTTTCTGCTCTGGTTAAGTTGTAATTCTTTGTATGTTCCGTCTATCTCTCCAACTGGGAGGGTGGGCAGGCAGAGGCTTATGCTCTGACCCCAATTCTCTAATGGATCTAAAAAAAAGGTGTTGATTCATTTTGTTCAGCTTTCTACTCTTTAGGATGGAGTGACAACTTCCAAGCTCCTTACATGCCAGACAGGAAGCTGGAAGTCTCTCTCCCTCTTTAAATGGCAGCTTTATTGAGATATAATTCATATATAACAATCCTCACCCTTTTAGAGGGTAAAATTCAGAGGTTTTTAGGATATTCACAAAGTTGTGCAATCCTCTGTATGTTGTGTTGTGCTCAGTCGTGTCCAAATGTTTGTGACCCCATGGACTGTAGCCCGCCAGGCTCCTCTGTCCATGTGGATTCTCCAGGCAAGAATACTGGAGTGGGTTGCCATTTCCTACTCCAGGGGATCGTCCCGACCCAGGAATCTGACTCGTGTCCCTTGCGTCTCCTGCATTGGTAGGCAGATTCTTTACCACTGAGCCACCTGGAAAACCCTCACCACTATCTAGTTTCAAAACATTTCATCACTTCAAAAAGAAACCCCATTAGCAATTGCTCCCATTCCCTCCTCCCCCTCACCTTACCCAACAACTGCTTTGAGTCTCTCGAGATTTGCCTATTCTTGATATTTCATATAAATTGAATCATACACTATGTGGTGGTTAGCCTCTTTTATGTAGCATAGTTTTCAAGGCTCATCCATATGGTAACATGTATCAGTATTTCATTTCTTTTTATGGTAGACCTATATTCCATTGTATAACCGTACCACATTTTATGTATCAGTTCATCAGTTTATGGACATTTTTGCTGTTTTCACTTGGGGGCTATAATGAATAATGCTGCTATGAACATTCATGGACAGATTTTTGTGTGAACATGGTTTTGATTTTCTGGGATATATACCAGAGAGGGGAATTGTGAGGTTGTGTGAAACTCTTGCATTTTAACATTTTAAGGAACAATACTTACTGATCATTTGTACATCTTCTCTAGAGAAATGTCTGTTTAAACCCTTTGCCCATCTTTAAATTCAGTTGTTTGTCTTTTTATGATTAGGCTGTAAGAGTTCTTTCTCCTGGATACAGTCACAGAGACATGATTTGCAAATAATGGGTTGTCTTTTCACTTTTTTCATGGTATTCTTTCAAGCAAAAAAGTGTTTAATTGTGATGAAGTCCAATTTATCGAATTAGTTTTTCTTTAACTTTTTTACTTTTGGTTTCATATCTCAGAAATCGTTGCCTAATTCAAGGTCGCAAAGACATAGGCCTATTTTTTCTTCTAAGAGTTTTATAGTTTTAGCTCTTACATTTAGATCTATGATCTATTTGGGATTAACTTTTCCATATAGTGTGAAGTAGGGATCTAACCTCAATTTTTTTCAAGTTGGAGTACAGTTGCTTTGCCATGTTGTGTTAGTTTCTGCTGTGCAGCAAAGTGAATCAGCTATGGATATACATATAATGCTCTTTTTTGGGTTTTCTTCCCATTTAGGTCACCAACTTCATTCTTTTATATGTGACACTCCAGCTGTCTTAGCAGTATTTGTTGAAAACACATTTGACTTGGCATCCTCGTGACAAACTGGTTGGACATAAATGTAGGGATTTACACCTTGCTAATTCTTACACATTTTTTTGTTGTTGCTGTTGTTAAAATGTATTTTCTATATTTTTATTTTTGGCTGTGCTGGGGCTTCGTTGCTCCTCGGGCTTTCTCTAGTTGCAGAGAGCAAGGGCTACTCTCTAATTGTGGTGCGAGGGCCTCCCAGTGCAGTAGTTTCTCTTGTTGTCAAGCGTGGGCTATAGAACAAGTTGGCTTCAGTAGCTGCGGCTGCTGCTGCTGCTGCTGCTGCGTCGCTTCAGTTATGTCTGACTCTGTGCGACCCCAGAGATGGCAGCCCACCAGGCTCCCCTGTCCCTGGGATTCTCCGGGCAATAACACTGGAGTGGGTTGCCATTTCCTTCTCCAAAGCACAAAAGTGAAAATTGAAAGTGAAGTCACTCAGTCGTGTTGGACACTTAGCGACCCCATGGACTGAAGCCTGCCAGGCTCCTCCGTCCATGGGATTTTCCAGGCAAAAGAGGACTGGAGTGGGTGCCATCGCCTTCTCCAGTAGTTGCGGCACTTGGGCTCAATAGTTGCATTTCGCAGGCTCTAGCGCACTGGCTCAATAGTTCTGGCGCACAGCTCAGTTGCTCTGCCACATATGGGATCTCCTCAGAGCAGGGATAGAGACTATGTCTCCTGCATTGGCAGATGGATTCTTTACCACGAGCCACCAGATTAGCTTCCTGACTCATTTTTAACAAGTCAAATCAAACATCTTCCTCAGTGGTGCCTTCCTGACCATCCTGCCTCCCTCTGCAGCCAATTAGTTAAGGCTTTTGTAATGTCATCCCAAATCCCAGTTCACAACCCTCTGTATGTAATTATTTACCTACCTCCTGGTCCATGTCTGACTCCGTAGATTCAAACTCTCTGAAGTCACTGTGGCATTTGAGTGCCCTGTACCTGGGTCCCTATAGGATATCCTCAGCTCTTTTTTTTTTCTTGTTTTGGTGCAGGATCTTGGTTCCCCAAATGGGGTGGAACCTGTACCCTTGGCAGTGAAAACTTGGGAGTCCTAACCACGGGACCGCCAGGGAATTCCCAGCTGCTGCCCTTTTGAAGGAAGGTTTTCTTTGTGGTGTTGGTTTTGCCTTTCTAGGGTGACAAGATCATCTCTATTTCCCTGGCACTGGAAGTCCAGGGTCCCAAGAAACACCTCAGTCCCAGGCAATGTAGATGGTTGGTCACCCGACCGTTCTTGCTCCGGGACAGGTTTGGGTCCTGGATGGAGGCTCTTGAGCCCAGGCCTGAGTTCTTGTCATGCTCCTCAGCTCTCCCCGGAGTCTGTGAACCTGACTCCTCCTCCGTGTCTGTGGAAAGCAGAGTCTGTGCTTCACTGACCACGGGGGTTTCCTGCTGACCCTGTCGCCACTTCACTGCTACTTGTCAGGCTCCAAGGTGTGTAAGAAACAGAATCTGGGAGGCAGAATTCCCCGTTAAGCCCCTCTGACAGCTCTTGTTCTCCTAGACAGCTCAGGCCAAACCCAGAGGCAGAGAGTCAGTGAGAGGTCAGGGCTCATCACTGACCTCCAGGCTGCATCTACCAGACTGTGCTGCAGCCCACATGGAGGGCTTTTTAGGAACTACCCATGATTCTTGCTCTCAAAGCTTCATGAGGAGGTCAATTCCTTTTTTTATTTCTACTTAAAAAATTTTTTTTTCATTTAAGTTATAGTATAGTTGATTTACAATGTTGTGTTACTGATGTATAGCAAAGTGAGTCAATCATATATATATATGTATATATATTCTTTTCCATTATGATTTATCATAGGATATTGAATATAGTTCCCTGTGCTATACAGTAGGACTTTGCTGTTTATCAGTTCTATATATAATAGTTGCCATTTGCAAACCCTTGCCTCCCACTCCATCCATCCCCAAGCCCCATCTGCTGTGGCAACCACCAGCCTGTTCTCCACGTCTGGGACTCTGTTTCTGTTTCATAGATAGGCTCGTTTGTGTCGTATTGTGTCATATTCTAGATTCCACATGTAAGTGATGTCATATGGTTTTGCCTTTTTCGTTACGACTTGTTTCTCTCAGTATGATCATCTCTGGTTGTACCCATGTTGCAGCAGAGGGCATTCTTTCATTCTTTTTGAGGGCTCAGTTGCATTCCATTGTGTATATGTACTGTATCTTCTTTATCCATTCATCTGTCAATAGATATTTAGGCTGTTTCCTTGTCTTGGCTATTGTAAATACTACTGCTAGGAACATAGGTGTACCTGTATCTTTTTGAATCGTAGCTTTGTCCAGATATGTGCCCAGGAGTGGGCTAGTGGGATCATCTGATGCTTCTATTCTTAGTTTTCTGAGGACCCTCCATACTGTTTTCCACAACAGTGTAGGCGGGTTCCCTTTTCTCCACATCCTCTCCAGCATTTTTGTTATTTATAGACTTTTTAATGATGGCCATTCTAATTGGTGTGAGGTTATACCTCATTTGAGTTTTAATCATATTTCTTTAAAAATCAGGAATGCTGAGCATCTTTTCACGTGCCTGTAGCCATCTGTCTTCTTGGAGAACTGTCTTTTCAGATCTTCCACCCATTTGTGAATAGAGTTGTTTGTTTTTTTGTTGTTGAGTTGTATGAGCTGTTTATTTATTTTGGAAATTAAGCCCTTGTCAGTCTCATCAGTGAATAGTTTCTCCTGTTCTGTAGGCTGTCTTTTTGTTCTGTTTATGATTTCCCTTACTGTGCAAAACCTTGTAAGTTTAATTAGGATCCATTTATTTATTTTTGCTTTTATTCCTATTGCCTTGGGAGTCTGACCAGGAGGTCAGTTCTTTACCCAACCTGCTAGGAGGATGTCAGGAGAAATGTCTCCATGGATTGATCCTAAGACCAAGAGCAGAAGTTTCCTGAGCATTTGGTTGGTTGTTAATCTCCGAGACTCTTAGAACCGTGCTATTGACCGAGTCATCCTTCCTTCACCAGCTGTGGGGATGTCTGGAGCACACTTGTGTTCCACTCCGCCAATGCAAAGCATTTAGGACATCGTGGTCCCCGCTTTGTCCTTGTTCCTGGTGTGTGATGGCCCCACCTTGCTATTTCATTCCTCTTTCCCCTTCTTTGCTTTATTAAGGTAAAATTACATCCAGTGAAAATGCACACATCTTACGCATACAACTGGATGAGTTTTGACAGCTCAAATGTTGACACCCAAGTACCAATGCCCAAATCAAGAAAAAGAACATTTCTATCACCCAGAACGTCTACTCGTATTTCTTTACGGCCAACTTCTCACCCTGAAACTATCCTTTCTCTGCTTTTAATATATTCACCTACTGTTTTTCATGTAGTCTCCCCCACCCCCACTGGTTGTAGTAGCTTTGTATTTTTTTCTTTTTCTTTCCTTTTTGGTTGCGCCACACGGCACGTGGGATCTTAGTTCCCTGACCGGGGACCAATTCCAAGCCCCTTGCAGTGAAAGTATAGAGTCCTAATCACTGGACCGCCAGGGAAGTACCCATGTAGTCTTTTGAATATCTTAAATCTTCTCTAGCAATGAGAAAGAGCATGAATAAGGAGGGTATTGTAATGAGGGAGATGTCCCAGCCCTGGCTCAATATTGTACAGAGCTCACCTTCCACCTGGGAGAATGACAGCGTGCAGAGTGCTGAGGAAGCTCGGATCCCCCCAATCTGAGGCCTTCTGCCAGGCCCTCCTCCCCTCTGTGTGTCTGGAAGCCTCCTGCATTTGGTGCCGCCCAGCCTGGGGGTGCTTCCCAGGACACCTCCTCGTGGGTGACTTGTGTCTTTGTTCACTGTCTCCCCCGTTGCTAACCATCATGGATGCTCCCCTTCCTTCAACCCAGCCCCAAACTTAGTCTTCACATTTCATCCTGCAAACCAGTGCCTGCCACCGTGCTGGGTGAGAGAGACACATAGACAAGGCCGAGATGGATTTGGCCCTCTGAGAAGTAAGGGGCTTGCTAACCCACACATGGGGAAGTCACCTCACAATACAAGACTGCGTGTGGCCTCAGGAGAGGAGAATTACTGTGCATTTATGCGCACCAACGTCTGCAGCAGTCTAAGGTCCTCGAGTTTATTAAGCCATTCAAAAATATTTATTTAATTTTGCTACATGCAAAGCACAGTTCTATACTTTTTTTTTTTTTTTTTTGCCGCGGGGCATGTGGGATCTTCATTCCCTGACCAGGGATTGAACCTGCAGCCCCTTCATTGGGAAGGTGGCATCTTAACCACTGAACCAGGAAAGTCCCCAGGCACAGTTCTAGACACATCAGTAATTAAAACTGTGAGGTCCCCTGCCCTTGGGGAGCTTGTACTGTCATGGCAGAAAATACAGAATAACTGTGAGAAACCAATAAATCGTGTAGACTGTGAGAAAGTAACCATTGCTATGGCAAAAAGGAAAAGAACAGGATCGGGGATCAGGAATTTGGGGCCGCAGGCCTGATGTAGGATTAAAGGAGGTGGTCTGGGTAGGTGTCACTGAGCAGGTGAGATCTGAGCATAGACTTGACAGGGGAGGGAGGAGGCCGAGTGGGTATCTAGGAAAGCCCATTCTAGGTCTGGGGTTCTCAGTATGTGGTGATTCTTCCCTCGTACTCAGGGGACTGTTTGCCAACGTCTGGAGACATTTTTGTTGTCACAACTGTGTGTATGTTTGGGTGCTGCTGGCTTCTACAAGGGAGAGGCTGTAGATATCCCACAATACACGCAGGACAACTCCCACGACAAAAAATTAGCCAGACGGCCAATGGTGCCAAGGTGAGGAAGCTGGCCTCGTAGCGGAAAGAGCCCGTGCAAAGGATCTGTGGCAGAAGCATGCCAGGCATCCATAGAACTGCTGGGAACCCATATGGCTGGAGGGAGGGGACAGGAGCCAAGGTGAGAGGCAGGTGTGCCAGCTGACACAGTGCAGGGAAGCAAGTGAGGACTGACACGAGTCGTCACTGCAGGGTTTGAAGTGGACGTTGATGTCATCTCACCGAACATTTGAGAGTCTCCACCAGGCTGCTGTGCTGGAAACAGGCTGTGGGACCAAAAGCCAGTGACCTGAGAGCCGGTTTGGACTTTCCCCTTTCCTCCCCATCTGGCCCTGCCCTCACTCCCAGCTGCCTCAGAGCAAAAGCAGCAGCTGGGAGATGTGCCCCCCCACCCCCCTCCCTGCCCCTGTCCTGTCCTTTCCCGGCACAGGGCACAGGCCAAGCCCCAGGCAAGGGCTCAGGATTCCCCTCCAGTGCATCCCTTCAGTGCGCAGGCGCACGCCCATGTCTCCCGGGTGAGAGAGGCACACACTGCCCAACCAGCCCCAGAGGCAGAGCTGTCCTTCAACGCAGGAGAGTCTGGGAGGGGGTCACCATCATCAAGTGCCAGCCTTTCGTCAATTCAATCTCTTTGTTATGAAAGATCCTGGGGGTTCCCTGTACCTTACCGTATGAATTCTTTATGAGCAGGCATTCCTTTTCCAGATACAACAGAAACAAAGAATTTAACATATTTAACAAAAATAACTAAAAAACACCCTCCACTGGCCCTGGAGCCCCTCTTCAGCTACCATCCCCCCTCCTCTCCTCGCTACCCCTTTGCATCAAACCTCATCTCCACCCACTGCAGTCTGGTTTCTGCCTCCCCCACTGCACCCAAACTGTGCTAACCTCTGTGTTGCTAACTCAACACGGCTGACAACTTCCTTACTCCCTGACACCGGTGCCCCCCTCCTCCCCCGCTGGGGCTCCTCTTCTGGTCTTCTGGAGTTCCTCAGCGGGATCTTAGTCCCCGACAGGGATTGAACCTGGCCCTCCTGCCTTGGGAGTGTGGAGGCTTAACCACTGGACCACCAGGGAAGTTCCCAGTCAGCCTCTCCTTCCCTCTCTCTGGGTGATCTCCCACAGACTCAAATAGCATTTACATTTAAAATATCATTTATAGGGGCTTCCCTGGTGGCTCAGCGGTAGAGAATCTGCCTGCCAGTGTAGGAGACAAGGGTTTGATCCCTGGTAGGGGAAGATCTCGCATGCCTCGGAGCATTTAAGCTCGTGCACCACAACTAGTGAGCCTGTGCTCTAGAGCCCAGGAGCCTCAGCTACTGAAGCCCACACACCAAGAGCCCACGCCCCTCAGCAGGAGAAGCCACTGCAGGGAGAAGCCTGGGCACCACAGCTGGAGAGCAGCCCTGGACGGCCACAACTGGAGAAAAGCCCGAGCAGCAAGGGAGACCCAGCACAGCTTACATAAATAAAGATTTTTTTAAAATATCATTTATAGCATCAGCCTGACTCCAACCTGATACACCCAAGCACTAGACTTCCCTGCTTGGGCATCTCACGGGTACTTCAGACCTAGCAGGATGGGATGGACTCTGTCTCAGGCTTGTTCCTCCCTGGAGGTCCCTATCTCAATGCATGGCACCCACATCCACCAGGTGCTTGTTCTGTCTTTATGATTTTGACTACTCTAGGTCAAAACTAGTTGCTGCTTAGCCTCTGGGGTGATCCTGTTTCTGGCACCAGTCATGCAGGTGAGTTTGGCCATGAACACACCATCTTTGTTCTTGTCATCTGCTGTCCCCACGCTGCACCGCTGGACACACACCAGCTCCTGAGCTGACAGGTCAGGTGAATGAAATCTTCAATCAGGCATTCTTCCTGCTCCCTACAAAATGGGGCCTGCTCGTCCACTCCAGGAAGAAGCCTGAAATGCTTTTGCAGAATAATGCCTAGTCAGACCACAGAGTACATTTCGTATATCCAACTACAATTTCCTCTTTGTATAATGAAAATTGCTTTCAATGCTCCTTGCATCCAAGTGAAGGCTCAATAACTATTTGTTAGCAGTGAACAGATAGTGATACCTCAGCAATTGTTAACTGATGAGCATGAACATGACTTAAGTATAAGCAAAATCTAAACTAACAAGCCTTAACCTCCACCAAAAGGCTAAAGACAAAGCTGCCACCAGCGTGGGCAGTAGGTGTCATTTGGAAGCCAAGAATCTGATCATCCTGTCTGGGCAATTTCCTACCATATGCATGTTGCTAGGAGGTAAAGCCTTCCACCCTCAGTAGAGACCCTATGGCCAGAGGTTCACTTTCCCAGCATCCCTTGCAGCTGATGGGGGTGTCACATGACCCAGGCTGAGTCAGGTGGACCACTGCCCCCTGAGATTTTGGCTTGAAGTCTAGAGAAACAAAGCCGCGTGAAGCGTATCTATCTCAGGGCCAGCAGCGGCCTCCAGCATCCAGGGCCAGTGGTGCTGGCAGTCCTGGCTGTGCATCTGTGTTCTGCAGGAGCTGTGGCGGGCCTGCCCTCAGCAGGCCAGATCCGCAGTGAGTGTTGGTCCCTGCCCATGCTGTGACTCCCTTGACTAGGTCTGTTTCCTGAGCCTGGCTATCCAACCTTCCTGGAGATTCTGGGAGCCTATGGCTTTTTTTCTGATTTTTGCTGCCCTGCACAGCTTGTGGGATCTTAGTTTACCTACCAGGGATCGAATCTGCACCCCCAGCATTGGAAGCTCGGAGTCTTCACTACTGGACTGCCAAGGAAGTCCCCCATGGCCTTCTGATAAACTCCTTTCCAGCTTGTAAACACCAGGGATGGTTTTTATTGCTAAAAACTAACAGCTCGCCACAGACAAGAACTTAAGGGAGAGGTGGAGGCCTTATGTCCTGCTCGTCTGAGAGCCACGCATCAACTCCAGGCTCAGGCTCTGACAGGGGACTCCTCCAGCGGAGCCTGAGGAGGACCCTGAAGCAGTGGGGCCAGAGGCTGAGATAGTCCTTCCTAGAGTGAGGTCCCCAACCAGCGGTGGATGCATCATCAGAAATGCAAATCCCCCTTCCCGGATCAACAGAACCAGAAGTGCCGGCGGGGGCTTCCTGGTAGTCCTGTGGTTAAGACCCTGCCTTCCACTGCAGGAGGTGTGGGTTCGATTCCTGGTCAGGGAACTAAGATCCCACACATCACAGGGTGCAGCCAAAAATTAAAAAAATAAAAAATGCTGGTGGTTAGTCTCAGCAATTGACACTTTAAGAAGCCCTGTAAGTGACTCAGATGTACCCTGAAACTTACCCTGGAACTTCAAGGAGGAGCCATGTGCAGCAGAAAAAGCATCAGATAAAAACTAGAGACCTGGTTCTAGCTCTTGACTAGTTGACTTTGGACTCATTTGCCTTTTCTGGGTCTAGTTTCCTTTCATCTATAAAACAGGGCTTGTGACATCCCCATAGAGGCTTTTTGTGAGGATCAAATTAAATAACGCTGTACACATACAGTGCCAAGCCTGATAACGGGCCCCCAGGAGAGACCCAGGAAATGATAGCTGTCGTTCTTCAGAATGGTTGCAATTAGTTCTCTTAGCAGACATCTGTGCAAATTTGGGCTGGGGCCCTAGTGTCTCAGCCTCTTTTTCTCGCTGTAACGTGCAGATAACAACCCTCACCTCCTAGGCTGGTTTGGAGAATCAAGGGAGATAAAATATGAAAGGAATGTTTTGTCCAAACTGAAACATGAAACTATGAAAACACAAAATGAAATAAAGTTCAAATATATTTACCCAGGGGACTTCCCTGATGGTCCAGTGTCTAAGATTACATGCTCGCACTGCAGGGTTTGATTCCTGATGAGGGAATTAGATCCTACATGCCACAGCTAAAGATTTTGAATGCCACAACAAAAATTGGAGGTCCCGTGTGCCACAGCTAAAACCTGGTGCAGCCAAATAAATAAAAAAAAAACTAAAAATATAAACCAAAAATATTCCACCTAGACAGCAAGACACCAACACAAGGCAAGGAAGGGCTTACTTACGGGTTTCTCATGAGGCCTGGGCTCCCACTGTGGGTGGAGGCTACATTAGGCACAGAGGATCCAGCAGCGAACTGGCAGATAATAGTCTCTGCTCTTGAAATTGTTCATAATTTAACTTTCAACTCATTCAGGCCAGAGTAGACTGCTGCTCATATTTCTACAGTAAAACATTTATGTAGAGTTATGTATACGTGTGTGTGTGTCTGTGTGTGTGTGTGTCTGTGTCTGTGTGTGTGTGTGTGTGTGTGTTGGTGACTTAGTTGTGCCCAAATCTTTTGTGACCCCATGGACAGTAGCCCACTAGGCTCCTCTGTCCATGGAATTATCCAGACAAGAACATTGGAGTGGGTTGCCATTCCCTTCTCCAGGGGATCCTCCCAACCCAGGGATCGAACCGGTGTCTCCTGCATTGCAAGCAGATTCTTTATTGTGTGACCCACCAGGGGAGCCCAACATATTTATATATACACACATGCTTATTTATAAACATTCATACATATGTGCTTGTGTGTGCTCAGCTGCTTCAGTCATGTCTGACTCTCTGCGACCCCGCTAGGCTTCTCTCTCCACGAGATTCTCTAGGCAAAAGACTGGAGGGGGTTGTCGTGGCCTCCTCCAGGAGATCTTCCTGATCTAGGAATCAAACCCGCACCATCTCCTGCATTGCAGGCGGATTCTTTACCCACTGAGACACCTGAGCTAACATATAAACCTTTGTTTCTCTACATGTGAGGGTCAAATTTGTGTGCGTATATGTAATTCCATAGACTTAAGTTAGATTTAAACTGAAGAAAGTTTTGAAAACACACATTTTAAAAACTGTGGTGCCAATTCCTTCCTCATTGTAATCATTTGTTTAGACCAGATGACACATACACATGGGTATGGAAATATATGGCAAAATTCTCTCTCACCGCAGACCCCCAGATTCCCAGCTCTTCTGCTGCAGGGGGAACCCTGGTAGAATCTCATGTGTCTCCTTCTAGAAACATAGGCTGCGCTTATGTAAGTTACATGTGTGTGTGTTTATGTGTGCGCTTACATATTTGCTCTTTTAATTATATATAATAGAGCTTGTTCCTTAAACAGCTGCATGTGTAAATTAGGTTTTGTCCACGATGTTTTGACCTCAAGCAATTCAGTTCAGTTCAGTTGCTCAGTTGTGTCTGACTCTTTGTGACCCCATCGACTGCAGCACTCCAGGCTTCCCTGTCCATCACCAGCTCCCAGAGCTTGTTCAGGCTCATGTCCATCGCATTTTTGCAAGGAATTATTGGACAACAAAGCACACTGCTTGAAAGTATGCCATAGGACTGCCTTGGTGGTCCAGTGGCTAATACTCTGCACTCCCAATGAGGGGGCCGTGGTTTGATCCCTGGTCAGGGAACTAGATCCCACAGGCTGCAACTAAGAGTTTGCATGTTGCAACTAAAGATCCGGTTTGCCACAGTGAAGACTGAAGACCCCACATGTGGTGCAGGCAAATAAATACATAGGTTCAAGAAAAGAATGCCATGATGTGATCCCAGCTCTCCCCTCCAGCAGGATTCCCTCCACCCACCTGGCTTCAGGCCTGATTTCTTTCAGCACGGTTTACCATTTGAGACTCTAAAAGCTGGATGGTTCGTCTGAGGCCTTACCAAAGGCCCGAAGCCAGTGGAGACCAGAATCCAGGTTTCCCATTTCCCAGCCCACCTCCGGCCAGAGGGTCAATGGCTGTTGGCAGACAACACAAGTGTAGTTTTCTGTTTCTGACTGAGTGATTCGTGTGTTTACATTTGCCTTCCCCAAAAGGGTCTGAGGTGGCTGCCAGTGAAGTATCAGGACTTGTGTTTGCTTTTACCGTTTTCTCCTGCTTGGAGGGGGGCCAGATGGTCTGACCCATTGCAGCGAAGCTAGAACTGAGTCAAGCTGAAGCTCAGGGCCAAGGCTGAGGTAGGTGCCAAGGGCCAGGGGCCAAACTAGATTGATCATATTAGTTATCAGGTCAATCTCCATGTTGCCGACATAGCCAAGTCTGAGTCTCAAGCCACAGAGCTAGGCCAGATAGTGGTGTCCAGAGCACACACCACCCAGGAGCCTGGCCCCCTCCTGACATTCAGTGCCATCTGGGCTGAGTCTTACTCTGAGGCAGCTATGAAATGGACGGAGAGCTGAGGATAAAAGTAAAAACCTTGTGGGGACTTCTCTGGCGGTCCAGTGGTTAAGAATCAGCCTCGCAATGCAGGTGATGCAGCTTTGATCCATGGTTAGGGAACTAATTTCCCACATGCCTTGGCGCAACTAAGCCTGCATGCTCCAGGACCTGAGCACCAGAGCAAAAGGTCTGGCATGAGGCAAGGAAGATCCTGTGTGTCCCAATTAAGAACTGATGCAGAGACACAGATGTGTAGAGTGGACTTTTGGACTCTGTGGGAAAGGGAGAGGGTGGGATGATTTGGGAGAATGGCATTGAAACATTATACTATCATGTAAGAAACGAATTGCCAGTCTATGTTCGATGCAGGATACAGGATGCTTGGGGCTTGTGCACGGGGATGGTCCAGAGAGATGATATGGGGTGGGAGGTGGGAGGGGTGTTCAGGTTTGGGAACTCATGTACACCCGTGGCGGATTCATGTCAATGTATGGCAAAACCAATACAGTATTGTAAAGTAAAATAAAGTAAAAATAAAAATTAAAAAAATAATAATAAATAAAAGCAAAAAAAAAAAAAAAAAGACCTGATGGAGCCAAATAAAA
The DNA here is from genome assembly GCF_032405125.1 of Capricornis sumatraensis. Lineage (NCBI taxonomy): Eukaryota > Metazoa > Chordata > Mammalia > Artiodactyla > Bovidae > Capricornis > Capricornis sumatraensis. Next base: position 77,541,357 of record NC_091076.1, read on the forward strand.
AAAATTTAAAACAACAACAACCATGACCTTATGACTGAAACTTTGAAATAGAGAAGGTACAAAGTCAAAGACGCAGATGACAGGCTAATCACTGCTCACCTAACCTTGGAATGCTGATCCTTCTTCTCTACTCATCAAATCCTACCCAGCCTTCAGGGCCAGTACTTCTTTCCCCTCCTCTGGGAACTGATGGGACACATAGGACAAGGGGTCACTTTGGAGTCCCAGGTTTGAATTCTGGTACCTTCACTTCCTGGCAAAATCACTCATTCATTCAACGAGTATCTATGGAGCATCTACTATGCATGAGGCATTAGCTGGGTTAGGGAAACAAAGATAAATTGATCACGGCCCCTGTACCCATGAAGCTGACAATAGGGAGTCAGAGGAGTCTACAGATGACAAAGTGGAGAGATAGTGATGTGTAAGATAAACACAGGCAGCTGGAATGCAGAGCGAAGTGCATTGTCAAAGGATGCACTGGGACCCAAAAGTTCCAGGCAGAATCCTTTGGAGAATTCCCTGGGATCAACCAAGGAAAGTGAAAGTGAAAGTCCCTCAGTTGTGTCCGACTCTTTCTGACCCCATGGACTATACAGTCCATGGAATTCTCTGGGCCAGAATACTGGAGTGGGTAGCCTTTCCCTTCTCCAGGGCATCTTACCAACCCAGGGATCGAACCCAGGTCTCCCGCATTGCAGGCAGATTCTTTACCAGCCGAGCCACAAGTGAAGCCCCTTAACCAAGGAAAAGTAGCCATTTATTCAACAAATACATGGAGTGAGTTACTGTGTGCCTGGCAAGAAGTAAGGCACTAGAGATACAATGGTCCACAGCACGAAGAACTTCACACTCCAGTGAGCGGATGCCCAATGCATATGAATTTTGCCTGGACTTCCCTGCTGGTCCAGTGGTTAAGACTCCAAGCTTCCAACTCAGGGGACCTGGGTTTGATCCCTGGTTGCTGCTACTGCTGCTAAGTCACTTCAGTCGTGTCCAACTCTGTGTGACCCCATAGACGGCAGCCCACCAGGCTCCCCTGTCCCTGGGATTCTCCAGGCAAGAACACTGGAGTGGGTTGCCATTTCCTTCTCCAATGCATGAAAGTGAAAAGTGAAAGTGAAGTCTCTCAGTGGTGTCCGACTCTTCGCGACCGCATGAACTGCAGCCTACCAGGGTCCTCCGTCCATGGGATTTTTGAGGCAAGAGTACTGGAGTTGGGTGCCATCGCCTTTTCCGTGATACCTGGTTGGGGAACTAATATTCCCACATGTCACATGGGCCCACCAATAAATAAATCAGTTGGGTCAAGTGCAATGATAGAAACACAGCATTGTGATCAAGAATAATGCTGGGGATATGAAGGGGATACAACTGTTGGAGGAGGATGAGGAAGAACCTTGTGCTGTTAGATCGCAATGAAAAGCGTCATAGGAATTTATTATACAGTATGTATCCTATCTATCTCTGATAAAGGGTCTAGAAACAGTGGTATTTCCCAAACTGCTGACTTTACTTTGTGCTTAGATCTTGGTTTCTCATAGACCTCTCTGTGATAGGAAACAGAGTTCTTTGAAGAACTCCCAGGGCTGGTAGAGAGGAAGTACAAAGGGTACCTGGGAGAGAGAGGTGCAGGGGTCGGGGAGAAGAAAGAGAAAGGGGAGAAGAAGGCCAAGAGGAAGAGAATAAGGACAACAAGAAGGAAAGGCTCAAAAACTAAAGAGGGTGCAGGGATCAAATGGAAAAATCTCCCACTGGATGAATCTGGACAATATAAATATTGAAATGGAGGCTGACTTAATAGGTTATAATACATGAAACAATCCATAACTAATGGACACATGATTATCCTAAAACTAAAGACAAATAAGTTGGGGAGGAGAGAAATTATAGTATACCGTAGTTTATAAATACAGAGGGACAATTATGAAGTCCACATCTTTAAACCAACCTAGTAATAACTGATTCAGGCAAGAATCATTAAAAGTTGTTAAAATCTTCAGACAAAAGTTTGTTGGAGGACAGGATATTTATAGGGTCTCAAATGTCTTTCCATAGACTTTTTTTTTCCATGTGGCCTGTGGGATCTTAGTTCCCCCAGCAGGGATCAAGCCTGTGACCCCTGCAGTGGAAGCACAGAGTCCTAACCATTAGACCACCAGGGAATTTCCTCTACAGACTATTCATTCATTTCAAAAGTGATAAATGTAACTTTAGAGTGGAGGAGCCTGGCACACATGACCTTAACCAAGGGATCAAAGTTAACATCACCATTAATGGGATGAATCATGACCTGTGCCCCCTGGTATGAGGCACCAAGAAGGACACTACAGCATTTCTAGGTCTTCACTGCCAAAAATGTGCAATCTGATTTATTCATTAAAATAAAGAAAAAAAAAGGGATGTTCTGTGATATTTTGATTTATCATAAGAAATATATACTTCGCCTATGTCTCCATTTCTGGCCCAGAGCACCTAAAGCCCTTGGAATTCCCCAAACTATAAGAGCAATGGGAATATCTTTTCTTTTAGCATTTGGTCTTTTGTCCTTGGTTTCTGAAACAATGCCAGGGCCATAAAGGTGAAAAGAATGTGTCATAACAAGTGTCATAACAAACCTCTTTCTACCACACCTGAGTTTATGTTAATGCAGTGACTTTTGGAAAGCCTCTGGGGATGGGGGCGGGTTACCAGGGAAACCAATCATGTGATTAGAGGGTTGGACGTTCAATCCCAAACTTCCAGGGAAAGTCTAGAGATGGAATTCAAGCACCAATGGCTGATGATTTGACCAATCATGTCTATGTAAAAAAGTCTCCATAAAACTGCAAAAGGACCAGATTTATAGAGCTTCTGGGTTCAACGGATATGTGGAGGGGCTGCGGGGGATACATGCCCCTTCCTACACACCTTGCTCTGTACATCTCTTCCATCAGCTGTTCCTGAGTTGTATCCTTTTGTAATAAACTGATAATCTAGTAAGTAAATGGCTCTCTTGAGCTCTGTGAACCTATTTAGCAAATTAATCAGTGACTAATTAACCACTGCTTCATAGCTGGTTGGTCAGAAGCATGGTATCAATCTAGACTTTCCCTTAGTGTCTCAAGCATATGGGGAGGGGATAGTCTTACAGGACTGAGCCCTTAACTGCGGGATCTATGCTAACTCTAGGTAGATGGTGCTGGAATTGGAGTTAAATTGTAGGAAACTCAGGTGGTGTCACGGAAATGCCTGATGTGCGGGAAAAGCATACATCTGGTGTCAGAAGTGAAGTGGAGTAGTAGGAGTATTGAGAGTAGAGGAGACTCACAACAGGAAGTGAGTTTTCCTTTACATCATCTGTAAAACAAGCAACCTGGACACAAAAACAACAATGTCGTGAAAGGCAAAACAAGGCCAAGAAACCAGTCTCAAAAAGGAGCTTTACAAGGCGTTGACACTGTGACCTGTGATCCTGGATCAGAAGAAACAATTGCTATAACACACATTATTGGGGCAATCAGGGAAACTTGAATGTAGATTTTATACTAGATAATCATATTGTGTGTGTGTGTGTGTCTGTGTGCTCAGTCACTCAGTCGTGTCTGATTCTTTGTGACCCCATGGACGTAGCCTGGCAGGTTCCTCCGTCCAGGGATTTCCAGGCAAGAATACTGGAACAGGTTGCCATTTCCTACTCCAGGGGATCTTCCCGACCCAGGGATTGAACCCAAGTCTGTTGAGTCTCTGGCATCTCCTGGATGAGCAGGCAGATTCTTTACCACCATGCCACGTGGGAAGCCCCAGTGGTGTTGTCCAGATATTAGGTATCCAGATTTGATAGTTACATTATAGTTAAGGAAGAGAAAATCTTTGGGAGTTCCCTAGCCATCCAGAGGTTAGGACTTGGTGCTTTCACTGCCATGGCCTGGAGTTCAACGCCTAGTCATCTGGGAACTAAGATCCTGCAAGCTGCATGGCACGGCCCCACAGATAAATAAATAAAAAATAAAAGAATGTATTTAAATAAAATCTTTGTTCTTAGGAGAGCCAAGCTGAACTATGTAGGGTAAAAGCCTACGATACCTGCTACTTACTCTTACATGTATCAATAAGAATAAGAAGATGAGGTATATTAATGTATATATATGAAGAGAAAGGTAAAGTAAATGTGGGGAAAAGTTGGCCATTGGTGAATACAGGGGGAAGGGCTAAGGGTGGTCATTATACTATTGTTGTTTAGTCGCTAAGTCGTGCCTGACTCTTTTATACCCCGTGGACTATAGCCTGCCTGCCTCCTCTATCAGTGGGATTTTCCAGGCAAGAATATTGGAGTCAGTTGCTGTTTCCTTCCTCAGAGGCTCTTTCTGAGTGGGTTTGAACCCACGTCTCCTGCATTGGCAGGCAGATTCTTTACCACTAAGCTATGAGGGAAGCCCGCCTTGTGCTATACTTGCAACTTTTCTGTAGGTTTAAAATTGTCCAAAACAAAGTTTCAGAATAAAAAGCTGGACTTCTCTGGTGGTCCAGGGGTGAAGAATCCAATGCAGGGCACATGGGTTCAATCTCTGGTTGGAGAACTAAGATCCTGCACACTACATGCAACTAAGCCCTCGAGCTGCAACGAAGACTCAGGGCAACCAAACATAAACACTAAAAATAAACCAAAAGCTAAAACCAGTTCCAATTTAAAATACTTTGGAGTGAATTCAGTGATCAAGTGTGAAATTTCTGTATCAGCTCAACTTATGATACCAAGTTTGGTAAAAGAAATGAATGAACCAACTTAAAGATAGTGCATTTATCTTCCTTAAAATGACTAATGAAGGAAATGAGAAGCCAAAGAGGTAGAGGCCAAGGAAAGAGGCTTTCAAAATGAGAGTGAAAAACAAAGATGTTACAGAGAAGTGAGATGTGGGCTAAGGTGTACCTGCTGAGGTGAGTAAAAGGGAGTGGTCTTCCACTAATCCCATGACTGGGGGTATACCCTGAGGAAACCATAATTGACAAGGACAAATGTACCCCAGTGTTCACTGCAACACTATTTACAATAGCTAGGACATGGAAGCAACCTAGATGTCCATCCACAGATGTATAGATAAAGAAGGTGTGGTACATAAATACAATGGAATACTACTCAGCCATAGAAAGGAAGCCATCTGAGTCAATTCTAATGAGGTGGATGAACCTAGAGGCTATTATGTAAAGTGAAGTAAGTCACAAAGAGAAAAAACAACTACTGCATATTAATGCATATATGTGGAATCTAGGAAGATGCTACTGATGAACTAGTTGCAGGCCAGTAATGGAGATGAAGATATAGAAAACAGACTTGTGCACAAAGTAAGGGAAGGAGAAGGTGGGATGAATTGAGAAAGTAGCATAGAAATATACATATGTGACCATATGTAAAATAGGCTACCAATGGGAATTTGCTCTATGACACAGGAGGCTCAAATCTGGGTGCTCTCTGACAACCCAGAGGGGTGGGACATGTGTATACCTATGGCTGATTCATGTTGATGTATGGCATAAACCAACATTACATTGTAAGGCAATTATCCTCCAATTAAAAATAATTTTTTTAAAAAAGGAGGAGTGGTCTTTGGTGGAACATCGGTTCAGCTGGCTGGTGGGTTGGGGGAGGCATAGGAGGGAGGGCCAGGAGTCATCAGCAAAGGGATGGTTTTGAATGTCTGAGGAAGGCTGAGGATGGGGAATAGGAGTGGAGGGTTTTCTTCATTGATTAGGTTTTTCTTTTTTTTTTCATTGATTAGGTTTTGAGCATACAAATTTTGACCAGAAGTGTGTGGGGTGGTGGCTTGGGAGGGTGGTTATGAATAGCTAGTCCTCTCTTAGGCTTGGTATCAGTTCATTCCTGTTACCTGGGATTGTTCCAGGTATAGCATCAAAAGTTCCCCCTGCTAGGAACCTTCTCAGTCAGGATCATTACTCTCCATTCCCAGGCTGCTCCCACCAATAAATATTCACTGGTCACTGCCAGCCTGGGAGGTTAGATTGTATTTATTCATTCAACAAGCTTTTGCCTGTGCTGAAAATACGGTGGCCAGCAAAGCAGACAGCCTCCACCCTTACAGACCATGTGAAATTCCTTCTTTGCACTGAAGTGGTATTAATAAAACTGCTGCTGCTGCTGCTGCTGCTAAGTCACTTCAGTCGTGTCCGACTCTGTGCGACCCCATAGACGGCAGCCCACCAGGCTCTGCCGTCCCTGGGATTCTCCAGGCAAGAACACTGGAGTGGGTTGCCATTTCCTTCTCCAATGCATGAAAGTGAAAAGTGAAAGTGAAGTCACTGAGTCGTGTCCAACTCTCAGCGACCCCATGGACTTCAGCACACCAGGCTCCTCCGTCTATGGGATTTTCCAGGCAAGAGTACTGGAGTGGGGTGCCATTGCCTTCTCCTATTAATAAAACTGGGCCTCTTAAAAAAAAAAGAAAATCTCATTTCCCCTCATCATAATGGTAGAAAATTTGAGAAGAAAAGCGTAAAAAGGCAGAGGAAAAAAAAAATCACACTGGCAGATTTCCTCTCAGTACTTTTCCTACACATTTCCCAAGTCACTTCCGATCAGTGTCCAAAAAAATGCAAGTTAATTTTAATTTTGGCTGCAAACCAAGAACAAAAAGGTTAAGTGCATTGAGTTAATTTTTCAAGCTCAAGTTAAAGGCTCTGAGGGTGATCTGCTGTCTCCAAGGGTCCAAACCTGTTTTGTTCCACTAGCGGGTGTGATCACAGACCTGGCCCAGGTGGGAAATGACTTTCTCTCCTCACCGAGGCTTCCAGATTTGCAATTTTTCTCTTTTTCCAAATTAAAATGCTGCGTTCACTTGATAAGGAATCAAGCAGAACAGAGGCCATTACCATGGGAAACAACAGTGCATCCAGCCCACCCCACTCCCTCGACCTAGAGGCAACCCTTTTTAACAGTTTCTATTTTTGTTTCTTCTGGAAGTTATTTCCAAAAATCCTAGCTCAAATGCCCATACTTTATTTCTTTATGTTCTGATTTCAGTGACTGTTGATGTTCTAATATAAAACATGAGGCATTTAGTTGATTTACATTCCTTTTTCCTCTCTTCTTCCCAATGATGACTATCTATATTATTATTTTGTTTTTATTATTATTATTTATTTTTTTTTTGGCCAGGCCTCACGGCTTGTGGGGCCTTAATTCCCTGACCAAGGATTAAACCCCTGGCCCTTGCTAAAAAAACACAGGGTCCTAACCACTGGAAAGTGAAAATGTTAGACCCTGACTCTTTGCGACCCCATGGACAACAGCCTGCCAGGTTCCTCTGTCCATGGAATTCTCCAGGCAAGAAGACTGGAGTAGGTAGCCATTCCCCTCTCCAGGGGATCTTCCTGATCCGGGGATTGAACCCAGGTCTCCTGTCTTGGGCTTCCCTCACAGCTCAGTTGGTAAAGAATCTGCCTGCGATGCAGGAGACCCAGGTTTGATTTCTGGGTCGGGAAGATCCGCTGGTGAAGGGATAGGCTACCCACTCCAGTATTCTTGGGCTTAGGTGGTAAAGAACCCACCTGTAATGGGTTCGATTCCTGGGTTGGGAAGATCACATGGAGACGGGAAAGGCTACCCACTCCAGTATTATGGCCTGGAGAATTCCATGGACTAAGGCCACGAGGTCAGAAAGAGTCTCAGACACAACTGAGAGACTTTCACCTTCACCTTCGCCTTCGCCTTCACTTCCTGTGTTGCAGGCAGATTCTTTACCATCTGAGCCATGAGGGAAGAAGCCCCCTAACTACTGGACTGCCGGGGTCCAGCCTCAGCAGAGTCCTGGGATACCCTCAGGATGGATGACGTTGGTGAATGAATGAATGAAATGAATAAATGAGAGAGGAAAGAATAGAAGCTGATATTCCTTGGTTTATACAGAAAGCTAATAAAGCCCCAAGACAAGGGATGTGTTTTGTTCACGTAGGCCGCAGGCACCCTCCTGGTCTCCCGAGGGAGTGAAGACGCAGAGCGCCTTCCTGTTCAGGTCTTAGAAGCCCAGGCAAATAAGTGAACACAGAGAGCCTCTGTGCTCCAAGGGATCAGCCTGAAAAAGAGAGTAAGAGAGGAAAAGAAAATAAGAAAGACACGGGGAGACCAAACTTCTTCGGTGAGCGAGGCCCGTCACTTTATTTTCAGAGAGGGCTTTTATAGCCTGAGTTGTACATTGAGCAAAGTGAAAAATGCAGAGTCAACTCAACATTCCATCAGTATAAACTTTTATTGATACCAGGTTCCTGCCTGCAAGTCTTATTTTTTGTATATTATCTTCTGCCCCAGAGGCCTGTTAACATTTTATGATCCCTTTTTGATAAAGGTTGGTCAGCTAAAACACTTACTTTCCCTTGAAATGTTTTCTTAAATTCCTTAGCCTGCATCACCCTTAAAGGGTTACATTTTTATGGAGGAAAGATACAGCGGGTTACAGCAAAGAAAGAACTTATTAACTCAAAGTCTAATGTTGCTAATGCTAAAGATGCTGCTTGTTTTTTCTACATTCTGACTATATGCACTCCACACAATGGATAAGGGATGTGAGAACTTGGCAGCAAGCATTGGCTCAACAATGTTGCAAGAGTCTGGATAAACCTGCCCAGTAAGCTAGAATGCTAACAGGGGGTTTGAAACACTCCTTTCATGCCCAGATTTATCAACTAGAGCCCTAAGTTGATTTTTTCCAGAGAAAGGTGGTTGGGGATAGCCCCCTGTTAATGTCAGAAGAGTAGGTGAAAGGCATAAAATAGTAAGACAGACAGATTCTGGTTTTGGGGTAGATGCTCGAGCAGGTCCAGGGGATCCATCGAGTCCTGAACCCTTGCTTATCAGGTCTCTTCTGCATGACCTTGTCATGGGTGGAATGGTCCAGAGAGTCCCTAGAGTCCTGCATGACCTTGTCATGGGTGGGATCTCCCGTGCTGGCTCCCAGCACTGGACCACTAGGGATTTCCCTATTTTTGCTTTCAAATAAATTATTATATTTTGGTTCCATCTATTTACCTCAGTGTCTCTAGTGAGAGGCCAGTTTATAACTCCTTTTCTCTCCACACTTCCACATGCAAACTTTTTCTCAGCCTTTCATTTACATAGTCATGATTTTGAATATTTACAATCATTCTAGCCACCAAAACAAAGTCTTCCAGATTTTTCTACTTTGATTCTAAAGGTTGAGGTCTAATGAACCGTACTTGTGAATACTGGTCACACTTAGGCCAAACAATGGGCAGAATTATATTTTCCATACCTTGCCTTCAATTCTACAACCCAGGAGAATGTTTCAAGCATACGGTCAATTAAATTAAATTGATACTAGGTCAGTTAAACACCATCATGTCATATTATATCTTGCCTATCATTTACATCAATAATTTCTTTTTCAGATTTGGACTTTTCCTAGAAATTCTGATGACTTTTCTTCCTTCTCTTACTCCTTACATATGCCATATCTTTTTTTTTCCCCCAAGTGATTGTTCATACCATTTATTCGGTTCAAGCTCCATTTGCCTCTTCCTCCAATTAGAACCCATTACTCCTTAAGTTTGCTCCACACTCATCATCCTGGCATCTTCATTCACTGATCTTTGGGCTGAGATCCACTGTTTCCTGTGTCTTATTTTGTCTTCTTTCTGGTTCGCTACCACATTTCCTGGTATACACCCTCAACTTTCTAGGAGTGTAGAAGCCAACTCTGCATGTCAAAACAGCCTTTATCTGTTTGACTGGATATAGAATTCTAGATAGAAATTCATTTCTCTCAAAATTGTGCAGGCATTTCTCCATTTAATCTTCTAGGATTCAGTGTTATTGATGCAAAGTTTGTAGCCATTTTGATTCTTGTTCCTTTAGAGATGAATAGTTTTTCTCTTTAGAAATGTCTATCATCTTCCCTTTATTCTTGATATTCTGAAATTTCATGAAGAAGTATCTAGATACAGATGATTTTTCATTCATTATCTTAAGCACACAGTAAACCCTTTCAGAATGGATACATTAGTTTTAGTCTTGAAGTTATCTCTTATTCTTTTCTAAGATGTTTTCCTTCCCTTCAATTTTTTCATTATTATTTTCTGGGGTTCCTAATAGCTGTGTGATCCTTCTGGATTTGTCCTCTGTGTTTGCTGTCATTTCTCTGATTTCCATTTGTCACTCTTTTGCTCTCTATATTTTTTCAAGTTTTATTTATTTATTTTTGGCTGTCCTGGGATTTCACTGCTGAGTGCAGGCTTTCTCCAGTTGCAGTGAGCAGGGGCTGCTCTAGTTGCGGTGTTCGGGCTTCTCATCGTGGCGGCTTCTCTTGTTGTGGCTCATAGGCTCTAGGGCTCGTAGGCTGCTGTAGTTGCAGCACATGGGCTCAGTGGCGTCCCAGCATGTGGAATCTTTCCAGAGCAGGGAGAACCTGTGTCCTCCGTGGACCACTGGACCACCTTGCTCTATTATTTTTAGAAATATTTTCCCCCCACAACTCTATGTTTTAATCCTTCTACTCAACATTTTACTTTTGGAACCACATTTTTAGTCCCTGCAAAATAATTCTTGTTCTCTGTTTCTCTTTCATATAGCATCCTGTTCTTGTTTTATGGATGTTTTGTCTTCTTGAATCTCTAAGTATAGATCTTTCTCTTTGTACTCTGGATTATCTCTGTTTTCTTGTGTTACTTTTTTGTGTGTGTGCTTATTTTGGTCTTTCTTTGCATGCAGATTCTCCTTATATGCATGGTGACCATTGTTAATATGTGATAAAGAACCACCTAGAATATGTATCCTCAGTGATGGCATCACCAACTCGATGGACCTGAGTTTGCGCAAGCTCCGGGAGATGCTGATGTGCCGGGAGGCAGTGTGAGGAATTCCCCCCGTGACAAGGTCATGATGAAGGAAGCTGACATACGCAAGGCGTGCTCAGACTTCAGGGGCCCCTCTGGAAATTCCTAAGCATGTACCCCGACAAAATCTGCCGGTTTTTGTGCTCTGCTTTTCCACTCTTCTGACATTCTCTGGAAAAAGTCAATTCAGGGCTTTAGTCTTCTGCATTTGAAAGAGTGTTTCAATCCAAAAACCCCTCTGATGGCTTTCTAGCCTGCCTGCAGGACTCATACAGCTGCGTGTGTGATTGTTTGAGGCCTCCTGACCGCAGGAGGCACAGGAAGCTTAAAACATCCTAGGAATGTAGGGGCTTCCGAGGAGTCAAAATCTTTAGAATAAGACTGATTAAAAGTTTCATTTGTTGAGTCAATGCTTGCTGCCAAATTTTCATATCCTTTATTTTTAGATATAGTTGGTATATAGAAAAACAAGTAGTAGACCTTGTATTAGCAACATTAGATCTTTGAGTTAAGTACCTTCTTTGTTATAACCCACTGCGCCTTTGTTCTATAGAGATGTAACTTTAGCGCTTTAAGGAGATGTAGATTAAAGAAAAACACTTCAGGAGAAACAAAATTAACATTCATTAAGGAAGAGAGCCAAAAAGTGTTAACAAGCCTCTTGGCTAGAAAATAATGTAAATCACCTGAGACCTTTTGTATACAAAATGATATACGGAAAGAGTCTGGGTTGCGAATGCTACATAATTTTGTGTTACCCATTGATCTCCATGTTTTATCAAAAGTATAAAAGGCCTTCTGAACAATAAAGGATGGGACCAGTTTCTCGGACCAGTCTCTCAGCCTGGTTTCTTGAGAATCTGGCTCCCCCTGTGTCTCTCTCTCTCTCTTCTCTCCCTTTCCCTCCCTCCTCTCTTTACTTTAATTTCAGGCTGAATTTCCATCTGGGGCGCGGAGGCCCGCCAAGTCTACTTACTTGCCCTGGCTGTTAAGACCCGCGCGAAAGGGAGCCTAAGGTGAGGCACTCTTAGATATTCAAGCGAGCGCCGGTGGCCCAACGTAGATGGTGCAAATTCCTTGTCTGGAATTTTATTGGTCTTCCGCGTAAACCAAGCTATTCAGCCCTCTTCCTCCACTTAATCTTGCTACTACACTATAGTTTCTTAATCTAATCTTATATCAATCAATAAATAAGTTTTTCTCACGCCAACGCAGTCTACCCTTCGAATTCCCTGGATCCACCGGGGCTGGACCCCAGCACTGATGGACAGGAAAGCCTGGCATGCTGCAGTCCATGGGGGTCGCAAAGAGTCGGACACAACTGAGTGACTGAACTGAGGTATCCTCAATTATATTATTTCTTCTCTACATTTCTCCCTGGTGGAAATTTGGCCTAGAAATTCTTTGTGAATCAAGATAGGATATATAAACTGAGAGGCTTCATTTGGGATAGGGAGAGTTGATGGTCAAAAGACTTTTGCCCAGGAAGATGAATCTTCCAAATTAACTTTACTGCTTGTTCCAGGAACTTCCAGTAAGACCCATTAGCTCTTCAGTAGAGGCATCAACTGATGAAGAAGGAAACAGACAGAGCTGGACTCCATCTTAGGCCAGGCTGTGAACACTAGGCTACACACATGGGCATCCTCCTAAAGGACTCTGAACTTTGTGCAGGGTGTCTATAGAAATGGCATACCCACAGAAAACCAGACTCCTGGATAAAAGAGCCTCAGGACTGGTACTTGGACTCTACATTGCCTAAAGGAGTATGCTAATTATCTCTGTAACAGAACAAAGTGGTAAATTCCATATGTTTATTGGGATATGACCCCAGGCCTACTGATAAACATCCACTGTTTATCAAGTCTTGTGACACATGAATCATGAGTTAACTTTGATCCTATCTCTCTTTTACCTTGTCCAGACTAGTTTCAAGGAATTTGGGGAGGTGGGTATGAGCAAGTACACTTAGGGTATATAAGGTTTTCACAAAAACTGGTCGGGGTCCTTGACTAAGAGGAGACTCTGCCTTGGGCCCTCTGGTGTAATAAACTGCACTCCACTATGTGCACTGTCCTTCTGAGTGAGTTTGTTTCCTGGAACGCATGGCTACAACATTTGGTGCATTGGCCAGGAAACTCCTCACTTTGAGGAGACAAGTTCCATTTGGGACTACTCTGAGGCCTTGCAGCTTGAATCTTCTAGAGGGGGAAGATGCCTCGCCCTTCTGGAAGGATTCTGCCTCTCAATGCCTGGAGCTTTCACATTAGCAGGTAGTGGACGGCAGCAGGGAAACAGAGCGCTCAGGTGAGGAGGAACCCACCCGGCAGGTTGGAAGAGGGGGCCTGATCACTCTACCCCCCTGGGAGGGACCAGAAGGAACAGGGACCCACAGGAGCCTGGAGTAGCCAGGTGGCGATTGCTTGGTACACAGGTCAAGGAGCTTAGGAAGGGAATTTGCCAAGGTCATTAAGGAGGTGTGTCCACACCGTCTCAGGGAAAATTATTACCAGCGATCGCCAGGGGATTTTTAGGATAGGAAATTGGTCGTTGTATGCTCATATTCTGCCCTCCCCCAGGAGGTGTCCCATCTGCTGTGAAATGCTTGACCCCCTCGGAATTGTCAGGCTAGAAGGAGGGGGATACATAAGTGAGTATGAATTGGCTTTCCGGAGACAGCCTGGGACATAGGATATTTAACCCATCTATGTTTTCATCCGCACCTGATCAAGCCCACCAAAGCAGAACGGATTTTAAGGGAGAAACAGTCTTGGACCACGTGGTGTTCTGGTATGGCCTTGCTGACCAGCAGGTGAAGGCACGCCATTTCTCCTTCTCCCTCTGAGATCTGGCAGGATTTGGACAAGGATGACTTGCCCCTCCCGCAAACTGGATGAAGACGCGCCCACTGGCCCAGTGCTCCACCAGGACCGGAGGCCGCCTTAATGCTCCATCCAGGGCCAGGTGAAGTTCCTGCAGCAGCTGCTGCCCTTCCGCCAGCTCTCCCACGCGTCATAGAGACGCCACCTCAGTGGGCTCTGATCCTGTGGCAGAAGCCTCTGGCCAACACTTCCAGGATCCAGCTCCAGACCAAGCTATACCCGCTTTTCCCGGTGAGTATGACAGGAAGGGGAGGGAGATGTTTGAAATTAAGTAGAGACTGCGCTCTGCCAGAGAGCCGGAGGGAACAGACAAGAGAGATTTGCAATGCTAGCTGCTGCTCTGGGAAAGTCTATCTCTGGAAAACCTCCTCTGCCCCAGGGACAGGACAGTCCTTCAACCAGTCCCAATGGAGTCCCCGGCCCATTACAGCCAAAGCAGTGTGCCTAGTGCGGAGGTTTCTGCCACTGGAAGAATAAATGCCCTAAGGCAAGAAAGGAAGAGGAAGCTCCCGCAGTTGTGGGGCTTGCTAGCTTGGAAATTAAATAGGGCTGCCGGGGCTCAGAGATATCAGGTCCCCAGAGCCCATGGTAACCTTAAAAGTGGGGGACCAAAACAGTGACTTCATGGTGGATACAGGAACAGAACTGTCAGTAGTAACAAAACCTGTGGCACCACTGTCCAAAAAGACTATCGCTGTAACTGGGGTATCGGGAGAAGAGATGATTAAATCGTTTTGCCAGCCCAGAAAATGTCAGATGGCGGGGCACCAAGTGATTCATGAAATCCTCTACAGTCCTGAGTGCCTAGTAGGAAGAGACTTGCTCTCCAAACTAGGAGCACAAGTGACTTTCTCCCCTGAGGAGAGGCCCACCTGCCAGATGGGCACTATGACTTATTTGTTCTCTCTCTCAAGACCCCCCAAGATGAGTGGAGGTTGCACGAGCCTGGTCCGGGTGGCCAGGAAGAGCATGAGAGCTAGCTAACTCAATTACTCCCTGAGGTCTGGGCGGAAGATAACCCCCTCCTCACCCCAGGCTGGCTAAACATCACGCCCCAGTGATAACAGAACTCAAACCAGGCACCATCTCGGTTAGAAAGTGCCAGTACCTGGTACCGATAGAGGCTTGGGCCGGCATACTGCCCCACATCAATAGATTAAAACAAGCGGGCACTGTAGTAGCATGCCAGTCAGCTTGGAATACGCCAATCCTGCCAGTCAAAAAGGAAGAAGGACAGGACTATAGGCCTTTACAAGATCTCAGGCTAGTCAACTAGGCTACTGTGACTTTACACCCCACTGTTCCAAACCCCTATACCTTACTTAGCCTCCTCCCGCCAAGGACTAAAGTTTATACTTGCCTAGATCTCAAGGCTGCCTTCTGCATACGCCTCGCCCCAGCGTCACAGCCCATCTTTGCCTTTGAATGGGAAGATCCAGTTGGGGGCACGAAACAACAGCTCATCTGGACTCCCTGACAAGGGTTTAAGACTCCCCAGCCATTGGAGAAGGCTTGGCTTCTGACCTGGACTCATTCCATCTGGAAGAGTATGGATCTTGGCTCCCACAATACGGGGATGACCTGCTGCTGGCTGCAGAGACCAAGGAAAATCGTTGGGAAGGGACAGAAGCACTGCTCCAGCTGCGGATGGAAGCAGGTTACCGGGCGTCGAAGAAGGCATAGATCTGCAAGGAGGAGGTGAGGTATCTGGGGTTTGTTTTAAAGAAGGACACAAGGTTCCAGACCCTAATTGGGTCTTATATGCTGATGGCACTAGCCTGATAAAAAAAGGACAACGGCTGTCAGGTTAGCCAAAGTGAAAGGGGCCATCAAGACTGAAAAGGGATGGTGGGAATTGCCAAGTGGCAAATTATTGGTACTGGAGGAGCTGGCACACACTCTGCTAAGCCAAACACACCAAGCGACCCGCCTAGGCCATGCTGTCTGCTCACAGGTTAATGCTGCCTCTCGGGTATTCAGACAAAAACCTCCGGGTATTCAGCTGAAAGGCATGCTGCCCTTTGAACACCTGGGAGTGGACTTCATTGAAAGGAAACCTCATCGACATTACCGTTACCTGCTGGTCATGGTATGTACGTTTTCAGGATGAGTAGAAGCTTTCCTACCTGCACTGAAAGAGCATCAGAAGTAGTCCGGTGCCTGCTTAGAGAAATGGTTTCCAGATTTGGACTTCCTACCAGCATTGGTTCAGACAATGGCCTGGCTTTTGTAGCTGATTTAGTACAGTAAGCAAAACTTTAAACATCAAATGGAAACTGCACACTGCATATAGGCCCAGAGTGCTGAGATGGTGGAATGAACAAACCGGACACTTAAAGAGACTCTCCAAGTGGATCATAGAGACTGACTGCTTCTGGGTGGACTTGCTTCTGGCTGCTCTGCTCAGACTCAGGATGACCCACAGTCCCAAGGCTATTCTCCATACAAAATTGTGTGTGGGAGGCCTCCTCCCATAATAAAACAGGTGTCAACAAATTTGCCTCAGGTAAGGGGGGATAGGATTTCACAGCAGATGGAACTGGGTAAGGTAATAATTCAGATAACTAAGTTTGTACAAGAAAGGGTGCCGTTCCCCCTTGGGGAAGAGATTCATGAGTTTATGCTTGGTGACAAAGTATGGGTCAAAGATTGGAAACTTGATTTACTAGCCCCTCGGTGGAAGGGCCCTTATACTGATACTCTGACTACCCCTACTGCAGTTAAAGTTGCAGGTATTGCCCCTTGGATCCATCATAGGAGGGTAAAGTTAACATACCACGCAGACCCAGAAAACGCTGAGTAGACCCCACAGAGAGACCCCGCTTACCCTTGAGAGACTAAGACCATCCTTAAGAGGAAGGGAAAGAAGATCCCAGATGAGCCCCTTGAGGATGAAGCTGCATAATTAACTCCTGCTGCTTGGTCTCATCAATGCGCACATTCCTACGCCAACTTACACAATACCTCCAACCGTTGGGTATGTGGGGCTCTGCCTCTGTCTGTGATGGATGGACTTCCCTGGTGGCTGTCACCGCTCCGCCAAAGAGATTTTAAACCACTCCACTCTTTTCTGGGACACAATCTTAATCTCTCCCTGCTCTCTGGGTGTAAGCTAGACCTAGTCAATAGACTCAGGTCATAGGGTTACATTTGATATAAATGCCAGTGTAACAAAAGCTTAACCTACAATAAGCCCTGGTAAATCTACCTTATTTACATGCTAGGTGGACAAGATCTGTGTTTCAATGGTATAAGTACATTGCTGACTTATTCATACCCTCTATAGGGACAAACAGATATGATTAAAGTAGAGGCCTTGACTAATTTCACAAAACAGGCCCTCCGAGATAGAACAAAAGCCATCCAAGCCTTAATGAAGAGCAAATCCAAATGAGAAAAACAGTAATTCTAAATAGAATGGCTTTGGACATACTCACAGCTGCTCAAGGAGGGACCTGTGCTGTAATTAAGGTTGAATGTTGCGTATGCATTCTTGACTTATCTGGCAATGTATCAGCTGCTTTAGATGTCATGAAAAACCAGGTAAAAGCAATGTCAAATGAAAACATTCCTTTCTGGACTTTGGTCCTATCTTGGGTGAAGGGCCATTGGTGGGACCTGTGCTATAATTAAGGTTGAATGTTGTGTATGCATTCCTGACTTATCTGGCAATGTATCAGCTGCTTTAGATGTCATGAAAAACCAGGTAAAAGCAATGTCAAATGAAAACATTCCTTTCTGGACATTGGTCCTATCTTGGGTGAAGGGCGATTGATGGAAAACTATATTTACCATTGTTATAGTTGCCTTGATAGTTCTGCTTTGTGGACCCTGAATTTTACAATGTATTCAATGTATCCCGATGAATGATGCTCATAATATGAGTTAAGAGCATCAAGAGGGGGGAATGAAGGAGGAAACAGACAGAGCTGGACTCCATCTTAGGCCAGACTACGAACATTAGGCTACAGGCATGGTCACCCTCCCAATGGACTTTGTGCCTGGTGTCTATAGAAGTGGCATACCCATGGAAAACCAGACCCCTGGATAAGAGTGCCTCAGGACTTGTACTTGGATTCTCCCTTGCCTAAAAGAATATGCTAATTATCTCTGTAACAGAACAAAGTGGTAAATTCCATTATGTTTATCAGGATATGACCCCAGGCCTATTGATAAATATTCACTGTTTATCTGGTCTTGTGACAGATAAATGGATTAACTTTGATCCTCTCATTTACCTTGTCCAGACTAGTTTCAAGGAATTTGGGGAGGTGGGTTTGAGCAAGTACACTTAGGGTATATAAGGTTTTCACAAAAAACGTGTTGGGATCCTCAGCTAAGAGGAGACCGCATTGGGCCCGCCGGTGTAATAAACTGCATTCCACTATCTGCATTGTCCTTCTGAGAGAGTTTGTTTCCCTGAAGGCGTGGCTACAACACTGACAGGTTGCATCCTAGACTATTTGAACCCCTCACCTGCAAATCCTCATTTTTATGGTGTTCATTCTAAATTATTTTATCACAACCCTAACCAACCCCTGTTTCTACCTAGCATGCAAAGACCTGCTTTACACCAGATTTCAAAGTCTTAGGAAATCTTGTGGGCTTACTTATCTCCCTGTGAAGTGTTGTCAGACTGTCAAGGGATAAGTAATAAACTTGGCTTTGGGTGATCCAGGGTTAAGACTTAACAAACTGGAGTTCCAGTGGTTAAGACTCCACACTCCCAATGGAAGGGGCATGGGTTCCATCCCAGGTCAGGGAGCTAAGATCCTGCAGGCTGAATGGCAGGGTGTGAAAAAAAAAAAAAGAAATTCCAAGTAAATTTGAAGATCTAATTGTCTTTATTCAACATTCAGGAATCAGGGATCAGAAAACATCCCATTTAACAAGCAGACAGGCCTTCCAACAAAACAAAGGGATCTTCTATAGAGACAAGGTGTGTATCAGCAAAAGAAAAGAAAGAATTGATTCAGGCAAGGTCACCTGGTCACCTTCCCTTTGGGGTGAGGACGGGCAGGGGTCTTATCCAGCCGACTACCTCCTCACTAGCGTGGATCAGGGAAATTCCAGACTAATTGGTTTAAATCGCTGCTGCTAAGAGAGGCGAAACTTCCATGAGCTCAGGTGTGGTGTTTTGGTCTTGCTACAGGTGGCTCCGCACAAGGGACTCCATTTGGGGTCGATTTAAAGCGACCTCTGTGACCTCCTTGTAGCTCCTCGCTGAGCTCAGGTAACCCCTATTATTTGCATAAGTGGCTCGTGAGTTTCCAGAGAGGTCCATTTGGGGAACACACTTGGGGTGGGGGTGGGGGCACACAGTTCTAGAAGCTTGCTCTCCTCAGGTGCAGGGTTCTGGGGTTTAAATCAACTACCAACGGATTTGCTACAAGAAGTGGAAACCCAGCCTGCACTAATGCCAGACCTCAGCTCTTTTCGTTACTTGCAGGAGGATGTCTTTAGGTGCGGCTGCTAAAATCCGAATGTGCCTTGGCCTCCAGCTGTGCTGACTGAGGGAATAATAAGACCAGCCACATGTGGCCTTGTCACCTTGGCCTGCAGGCCTAATTTAGCAATCTCGCTCGGGGGGTACTAGACCCGCCGCACTTGCGGCAGTGTTCCCGCCCGGCCACCGGCACCCAGGCTGCCGTGGAGTTTCTGCTGTTTCAACCCTCGCTCCCCTCTCTCCCTCCGGCCGGCCGCCCGCGTGGAGAGCTCAGCCGCACACCCCAGCTCGCCCGCTGCGCACTCACACACACACATCGCCACGCTTTTCCGCGCTCGGGAGGTGCGTGCCTCCGGCCGGGACCCGCTCTGCCCTCTGCAAGCCGAGCGGCGCGCCGCCCTGGTCCGTGCGAGGCGCTCGGCCCAGCTAGGAGTTTAATCACCAACAGTGTCCGGTTTCCTGTCCTCATCCCCTACCCCCCCGCCAACCCTGCTCCCGCCCCGTTTCCCTGGCCCCTCCCTCTCCCCGGCCAGATCCGCCCGCCGGCTCCCCCTCCCCCGATCCCTTGGGTCCAGGGATGGGGGGCCGGTGAGGCAGGCACAGCCCCCGCCCCATGGCCACCCGTCGGATCCAGAGGCGGAGGGAGCGCCGGGGGGAGCCGGGCACCGCCCTGCTGGCCCCGCTCGTGCTGGGCCTGGGCCTGGTGCTGGCCTGCCTCGGCCTCCTGCTGGCCGTGGTCAGCCTGGGGAGCCGGGCATCGCTGTTTGCCCAGGTGAGGCCCGGCTGCACACCCCTCCCTGGGACTGTGCCGAACATCTGATGGGGCCGGTGGGCAGGCGGGGAAAGGGGCCAGGAAGGTGGGTGGAGGGTGAGATGTCAGGTGGAGAAGGACAAGGTAGCTGCCTCCTTCCCAGCAGGAGCCTTCCCAGAGGGACCTGGTGGCAGAGGAAGACCCGGACCCGCTGGTGAGTGGGGGGTGGGTGCTGGCTACCTGGTTGCTGGGCATGGGAAGTGTGTGCCCCGCTTGTGCCAGCCATGTGTGTGGGGTGTGTGTGCATCAGCCCTCTCATGCCTGGGTTCATGAGAGTGACAACTGTGTGTAAGGGGTTTGTGCCCCCTTGGTGTCAACCAAGTACCAAGTGTTTACTGGCCATGGGGGGCGTGGGAGTGTGAGATGCAGGACCTTCTATGGAAGAGGGATGCTGGCTATGTGTGCAGGGTGTGTACTCATTTTGCACACTGACTGGGTGTGGGCGTGTGTGTGATGTACCAATTGCTGGTTGAGGGGAGCGGACTAGGGGGATGTGGCTGGTCTTGGGGAGAGGGGTGAGGGCTGATCCCTGACCCCAAGAACTTGCCTCCCGGTGGCCTCGGCTGCTCTTGGCTGAGGGACTCGGTCGTCTTGCGACTGGGCCTCTCGTGACGGGCCCCCTGTTGGTCTTAGTTTGTGTCTCCTGGAGTCCCTGGTGAGATCCTGGTTTAGCTGTGCCCTTAACGCTCTTAGGACCTGAACCCCCAGCCCGAGGAAAGCCAGGATGCTGTTCCTTTCCTGAAACTGGTTCGGCCTCGCAGAAATGGTGAGCAGCCCTTTATCCCAACCATCGGTTCAGTTCAGTTCAGTTGCTCAGTCGCGTCCAACTCTTTGCGACCCCATGAATAGCAGCACGCCAGGCCTCCCTGTCCATCACGAACTCCCGGAGTTCACTCAGACTCACGTCCATCGAGTAATCATAATATCATGGAGGCTTCTGGACTCACTATCGGTTTTGTTCATCATAAAAGCCCTGTGAAGCAGGCAGAGCAAAACCCATTATCCTTGCTTATGGGTAGAGAAACTGACACAGAGAGTAAAAGGGGGGTTCGGAGTCACAGAGACTCAAACCTAGAATTCTGACCCTCCCTCGGAAGCTCCTTCCATTGCATAGACCTGCTTCTCACTCAGACCCCACCCTGAATATGAAGGCGGGTGGCCAGGAGTTAGGAGAGCTCCTGAGGTCCTGATGAAGAAGAGGTAGGGGAATCAGAGGCCCAAACGCCCAAAGCAAAGACTTATGACTGGGGTGACCCTGTGACCATGTATCCAGGCTTGCAGGCTTACACCTGTGGGCTCAATGTGATGATTAATAATCCCCTTTGTGCTCAGAAGCATCCCACTTCGGATGATAAATTATCAGTGGCTATACCTGTGGAGGAAGATAAGGCCTGAGGTTCTGAGACCAGGAGACTGAACAAAAATAAGGATGCCAGGGTACCGGGGGGAATGGGGCTGAGAGAGTAGTTCCTGGCCACCCACCCCCAGACATGGGGACTGCTTGGCCCATCTGTCTTTCCTTGATCCTCAGCATCTAAAGGCCAGAAACCACGGGCGCGCAGAGCAGTTGCAGCCCACTATGAAGGTGGGTGATGGGGAGCCATGCCCAGGGAGAAGGGGTGGCTGGGCGCAGGGCAGGGCTCACCACCCCTTACCTGTGTCTTACAGTTCACCCACGACCAGGACAAGACGGAGCACAGGCAGGTGAGGCCCCGCCCCGCCTCTGAGCTCTTCTCTTACCCTCCCAGCCCTGGCCTTCTGGACAAGGGACCCCCTCCAAAAACTTGATTCCCACCCCCATCCCCACCTTCAACATCAGAAACTCCACAAGCCAGTTCAAAATGCTTAGGGCTCGCTTCTCTTAGCTCCCAAAACTGGACTTTCTCCGTGACTCAGACCTGGGACCCCAGGGAGACCCCTTCCCCTTTCAGAGACCAGGCAGATCCCCCCCCAGCAAACCACCAGCTGGGCTTTTCCTTCAGCCCTTGCTCATCTCCAAGAAGCATCTTTGATTTTTTTCCCTCTTCTTTCCCTTCCATATTCCAAGAGTTTTTGTGCTCTGATCATTTTTCTCTAAATATTTCCACTCTGATATTCTTTTCCATCTCTACCCCACCCCTACCTAGGCACCATGACCTCAGAACCTCAAACTCAGTCTCCAGCTCCTTCCCCATTCTAGACTTTCCCCACCCCTACTGTGTCCCACCTGTGTTGCCAAGTTCAGCCTCCTTAAGCCTGTCTCCCATTCTTCTATTGCTTTTCTGCTTGGCTTTCAGCCTCTCCATGCTCTGGTCTCAACCTCTCTTCCTGGCACATTCTTATGCCCTCTCCACACTTGTTGGCTGACACCCCCTACCCACCAATGTGCTTCTTCTGGACTTTGGACATACTGTTCGTTCACCTGGAATTCCTTTCCATGTGACAGGCCAGGAGGCAAGATACGAGAGTGTCTTAGTCTAGGGTTGGCAGCTGAGATGGAGAGAAGTGAATGGATTCAGTGTGTAGATTGAAGAGGACTTGGTAGAGCAGGATAAGGCAGGGGGAAGGAATGACTTCTAGATTTTTAACTTGGGCATCTTTGAGAATAATGGTGTCTTTTATTAAAGGGGTGTTAACCAGGAAGGAAATAGGTTGGGGGGGGGCATGTAAATTAATAACTGAATTTGAGAGCTAATAATAACTAAGTGGATAAATAATAATAAACAAGTGAGTTTCACAAATAGTTAGCTGGACTTCGTGAATGGCTCAGGCCTGGGCAGAGTGTGTAGAGTCAGGAGTTGTCACCAGATAGATGGTATTTAAAGCTACAGGACGGGATGAGACACCCACGAGGGACGTGGGCCCCACAAGGAAAGCCCTGAGGCTCTTGGAGCAGAGTAGGAGGATCCAGCAGAGACTGAGAAGCAGCCGGAGAGAGGGGAAGAAACCCAGGGAGGGCAGTGTCCTGGAGTCTCAGAAGACGTAGTTTCAAGAAGGAGGATGTGGCTGTCTATGTTGAATGCAGCTGAGTGGTCACATGAGATGAGAACAGAGAAATGACTGCTGCATTTAGTAACATTCAAAGCCAACTGGTGACCTTGACAAGGGCGGTGGCTGGTGTGGTTAGGTTGGAAGCCAGTGTGGATGGGTTAAGAGAAAATCGGAAATAGGAATCAGAGGCAGTGACAACCTTCTCCAGAAGTTTCTCTGTGACAGGACCAGAGAAATGGGCCAGGAGGTAGAGAAGGATGTGAGTCCAGGAAAAGTTCAGTCCTTAAGAAATACTGCCTAAATCATAGCTACCTATTCAGTGTCTAATCTCACCTAATCCTTGAAAGAGTCCTAAAAGGAAGATAATCCAGCCATCTCTTTTTTACAGATAGAGATGACCGGAACCTGTCCAGGTCATGATGATGCTAAGAGGTGGGGCCAGGATTTGAATCCAGCTAGCTGTGCTTGTGTTCCAGACATTGCGTGAGAGGCGATTCTCAGTGCAGGGGTGGGGGAACCTGCAGGCAGCATTCAAAAAGGTGGGAGGGGGTGGACTCCAGAAGGAAGAAGGGGATGGGATGTGTCATCTCATCTCCATAAGAGGGTCAGTGGTGATCACGAGAACAAGTCGGTTTGTGGTTTGGGTGGGAGGACAAAAGGTAGCCCTTACCTGATGCCTTTGGGGTCCTCTGGAGACTGAGGGAGATGGGCAGGAGGGATAGTGAAAAGCAAGCCTAGCAGGGAAAAAAGGGTGATTGCCAGACAGTAAAGAACGAAATTTAGTGATACCATGGTCTCAGGCACACCATGCCCTTAGCCACAATGAGCTCAAACTAGTTCCCTAGCCAGGAATGCCCTTTCTCCTTCTTCCCCCTACTCTTCATGCCTCAGGCCAGCCTTCCTCCCTTCTCTCTGGACCATTATTTCAGCAGTTACCCAGACATTTACTCATTCGTTGACTCAGCACACATGAGCTGAGATGCTACTGTTTGTATGCACCCAGCTCGGTGCCCACACTGAGTAATATCCAGACCTATTTGCAAGGAACTGCTGTCTAGGAGAGGAGGCAAGCATATAAATTTGTAAATTACAATGTGATATGACAAGAATAATAACGAAAGTAGCAAGAGACACATGGCCAGTACAGAGGAAGACAACTTTACAATGGAGTCAGGGACTCCTTCCCAAGGAGGCATGGGCTCTTACCCAAGTGTGAGTATAAGATGGACAGAGGGGCAGGGACACTTGTACAAAAGCCCAGAATTTGCCAAGAGTCTGATGAGGCTGGAGGACGGGGAGCAAGCGGCTCGATGCGGTGGAGGAGACAGATCCAGACGAGCAGGATGGGGTGAGGCTGGAGAAGCATATGGAGCCAGGTCACAGTTGGAGTCTGGAGGTTCTTCTGAAGTCAAAGCAGAAGAGTCTCACGTCTGCATTTGAGAAACATCACTCTATGCCTCTGTGTAGTGTGGCGAGTAAACTGGAGCAGGCAGTTTACTCCCGGTGGAAACAGGGAGCCTAAAGAGGAAGGAGCCTGAACAGAGTCCCAGTGAGAAATGGCTGAGTCCACACACACAGGGGAGGGAGACAGCTACTTGGGTGGCAGGCTTGCTAGCAACTGGTGATCAGTGGATAAAGCTGGTGAAGGAGAGAGAGGCTTGGGTGCTTGATAAGAGGTAGAACCAGGAGCCCAATGTGGAATGCAGTCAAGCAAATTTGGGGTTGGGGGGGCCGGCTCAGTTTTGGTCTAGGTGAGTTTGCAGTGGGGAGCGTGGGGAGGTTACTCTAATGGCAGGCAGGTAGCAGTGTCAGGAGGGGCAGGCACGGGCAGAGCTGGAGACTCAGATTGCAGTCTTGTGAAATAAAAGCCAAGGCAACCCATAGGTAGGGATGAAAATGCCCTGTGAGCATTATGTTCCTGAGAAAGGAACCAGGAGAGCGCCCCGGGGCAGGCAGAAGATGGGGGTGCCGGGAAGGAAGCTTCCCAGGCTCCTGAGATGAGGTGCCGGAAGCCCCGGAGAGCAGCCTGTGGACCCAAACAAGAGACAGCTGCCCCTACAGCCTCTTCCTCCTCTGTTTTCTTCCCACCAGCATGTGCTTGGTGTCTGCTCAGAGCAGCCCCAGCTGCAGGGCCTGGGGGGCGGTAACCAGACCAGTTCCCCTGCTCCTTGAGGGAGGCAGACCCCAAACTATCACAGAAGGAAATAAAGATGATTTCTGTCCTTGGGGACTGCTATGAGAGAGATGCGGTGAGTGGAGAGTTTAACGGAGACTAGCTATTAATATTTCAGACTGGGAGGCCTGGCGAGGTCACTCAGAGCGACCAGACTGACTGACAGGAGGGAGGAATTCTAGGGGGAGGGAAAAGCAGTAAAAACCCTGTGGAAACAGTGAGCTTGGTGCCTGGCAGGAACAGAAAGTGGGCCTGAGGGCCTGGAGTCTTGTGACTTGGAGGAATGTGTGAGATTAGATCTGAGAGGTAAACAGGGGTGGCTCATGGAGGGCTGGGAAGTCACTTGAGACCCTGCTTTGTCATTTGATTGTCTTTACAGCTTGCAATTACCTTGACTCTAGTTTTGTTGTTGTTAACGGCTTTATTGAGATATAATTCACATACTATACAATTCACCTTTTTAAAATGTACAGTTAAGCTTTTAGTATAGTCACAGAATTGTATGACTATCACTACAGTAATTTTAGAGCGTTTTCCTGACCTCAAAAAGAAACCCTATACGCTTCACCCACCACACTGTATTTCCCTGATCTCCTCCAGCCCTAAGCAACTGCTAATCTACTTTCTGTCTCTATGTATTTATTTGGAAACTTCATGTGCATGTGTGTTCAGTCACTTAGTCATGTCTGACTCCCTGCGACCCCATGGACTGCAGCCCTCCAGGCTCCTCTGTCCATGAGATTCTCCAGGCAAGAATACTGGAGTGGGTTGCCATTTCCAACTCCAGGGGATCTTCCAGACCCAGGGATTGAACCCCCATCTCTTGAGTCTCCTTCATGGGCATGCACATTCTTTACTATTGCGCCACCTGGATATTCATAGAACATGTGATCCTTTGTGACTAGCTTCTTTCACTTAGCATAGCGTTTTCTTGTTTCCTCCACATTGTAGCCTGCATTAGTACTCCATTTCTTTTTATCCCATTGTATGGACTTAACACGATTTTCCTTATCCATTCATTAATGGATGGAGGTTTGGGTACCATTTTATTAGTTTTATTTTTTTAAATCTTTTTCCCTTTTGATTATCTTTAATTTTAATAACCCAAGGAATATATGATTCAAGTAACGCATCCATCCATACCTTCTCCAAGTAAAAGAGCAAATGGTGCAGACACAACCTATAAAAGCCCCCATGCTTCTTGAGTCCTACTCCTCTCTCCAGAAGCAGCTGGTGAGAACTTGCTGTCTATCATTCTAGTCCTCTATGTTGGGTTTCTTCCCCTAACTTCCTATCACACTCCCAGCT
Organism: Capricornis sumatraensis; assembly: GCF_032405125.1. Taxonomy (NCBI): domain Eukaryota; kingdom Metazoa; phylum Chordata; class Mammalia; order Artiodactyla; family Bovidae; genus Capricornis; species Capricornis sumatraensis. The sequence goes on from NC_091076.1 coordinate 77,567,786, forward strand.
CCCTAGGCCGCGGCTCTTCCCTTCCCCTGGGCCTCCTAGATATCTTCTGGGTAAAGTGGGCCCAGAGGTTTATAAACTCAGTGTCTCATCAGCCAGTGTGAGAAAGTTCTCTAGAGGGATTTCCCCTGTCTCTGAACACCCACATTCAGGTGTGGACGGGACGGTGAGTGGCTGGGAGGAGGCCAAAATCAACAGCTCCAACCCCCTGCGCTATGACTGCCAGACCGGGCAATTTATGGTCACCCGGGCTGGGCTGTACTACCTGTACTGTCAGGTAAGCCCCACCTGGCTCCACGGGTAAAGCCGGAACTGAAGGAGAAGGGTTGGGCTTCGGGGTTGGGGGCAAGTTAAAGGTGGGGAGGGGGAGCATGGGGTTTGGGCTGAGAGGAGCCTTGGGCCTCTCAGGACACCTGAGATGAAGCCGAGGGCCAGCAGACCCTGAACTCTGCCCCTCCCCTGCCTCCCCAGGTGCACTTTGATGAGGGGAAGGCTGTCTACCTGAAGCTGGACTTGCTGGTGGATGACACGCTGGCCCTGCGCTGCCTGGAGGAATTCTCGGCCACTGCGGCCAGTTCCCCTGGCCCCCAGCTCCGTCTCTGCCAGGTGTCAGGGCTCTTGCGCCTGCGGCGAGGGTCCTCCCTGCGGATCCGCACCCTCCCCCAGACCCAACTCAAGGCTGCCCCCTTCCTCACCTACTTTGGACTCTTCCAAGTTCACTGAAGGGCTCCGGTTTCCAGGTGGCTTGTCCCCACGGCCGCTCTCTGAGCACCCCTGTCCCCTCTGTCCCACCCTGAGCTGCTCCTCCCCCAGACCTGCCTCTACTCCCGGAAGGCTGCCAGGGCTCACGTGATGTCCATGCCACTCAAATATTCCCAGCCTCGCTGACAGCTCTCCCCACCTCCAGCTCTCCACCTCACTAGCTCCCCAGCCCCATTTATCTCCTGACTCCCCAACCCTGGCTGCAGCCCCCCAGGACACTGTGTTTACTGTACTCTGGGTGATGATGGGTCGTCCATACCCACTCTTCAGCCACTAAGAGGGGCCAGATGCCAGAGAGACTGGGACTAGGCCAGGAGTTCCCGAATGTGAGGGGTCAGAGACCAGGACAGGCTCCTCCCCTGATAATTCCCTGTGGATTTTTAAAACAGATATTATTTTTATTATTATTGGGACTAAATGTTGATAAGTGGATATTAAAGAGAATATGTCATGGTTGGTGTCTTTATTGGGGCTTAGGGGATATCCTCAGGGTAGCTGAGGGCCAATGGAAGGTGGGGGTCTGGGAGGTGGGGGGTGGGGGAAGACGGTCACCTGGAATTCCAGGACGACATCCAGGCTTGGGCATGGAGACCTACGTGCCTTGAAGCCCCAGGCAGGAGAAGAGAATCAAAAGGCAAACTGCCAGGGGAAAAAAAAAAATCAATTCTCTGCCCAAGGTCCAGCAGAAGTGGCCTGATTTACCTAGGAGGCGGGCTTCCTCCTGTGGGGAATCCCTGGGCTGGGAGGGCAGCGGCCCTTCCTGTTGGCAGCCTGGGCACCTGCAGCAGGTGCTGGCACCAGCCTGGGCTGGGACTTGGCGCAGGGAGGGGGGAAGCGGGGGGTGGGCAGGGAAGCAGGCGCGACGTGGGGGCTCAGGGTCAGGAAGTGGGACACTAGGGCCCAGGGACACGGGAAGCTGCGCCCCAGGGTCCAGGCAGGAGTCCTACAGTGGTGGGGCGCTCTGGCTGTCTCTTTCTCATTTGTCCAGAGCCTTATGTAAGAGCGTTTCTGGGGAAACAGGAAGTCCCGCTTGCCAAGTTCAGCAGAGAGTAGTGCAGGCCTTCTTCCAACACACCCGGCCTGGCCTTAACCCCGGAACTCAGCCAGTTCCTTGCTTCCCCGACCCTGGTTCTCCTCCCCACTAACCCCCTCTCCTCCCCTCCTCGCCCACCTTCAGTCACGGTGAGCGGACTGCCCCGGAGATCTCACCTGTGCCAAGGCGCGAGGGTCTTCCACTCTCCACCTTTGACCCTCGGTGCTGCCCAGCATGTCTCTCCATCCCGGCTCCTGGCACCATGCCCCAGAGCCAGCCAACCTTCCCTCCCCCACTTCTGGGGCCGCCCCGGGGTTCCTGCGCTCTGGCCGCTCCTCCTGGGTGTCACTGGGAGCCCTGTCCTTCCTAGAGAGACTAACACCAAATTCTCCTGAGGCTGGAGGAGGTGAGGGGTCTCGGGACAGTGCTGGCCCCGCAGCAGGGTGCCAAGAGCACCAGCAGTTGCCCCAGCTTGCTTCCCGCCTCCCTTCTTTTTATTCTCAAGTTCCTTTTTATTCCTCCCTTGCGTAACGCCCTTCTTCCCTTCTGCACCACTGCCTGCACCCCCACCCTCCCCGTCACCTCCTTGCCATCCCACTCCTGAGACCACAGCTGTTGGCAGGGTCCCCAGCTCATGCCTGCCTCATCTCCTTCCTTCCTAAGCCCCAGAGGGCCCCAGGGAGACATGGGGGGACCCGTCCGAGAGCCAGCACTCTCAGTTGCCCTCTGGTTGAGTTGGGGGGCGGCTCTGGGGGCTGTGGCTTGTGCCATGGTTCTGCTGACCCAACAAACCGAGCTGCAGACCTTAAGGAGAGAGGTGACCCGGCTGCAGAGGAACGGAGGGCCCTCCGAGAAGCGGGAAGGGAATCCATGGCTGAATCTCCAGGAGCAGGTGAGTGAGGGGAGAAGCATGTCTGGCAGAAAAGGATGCGTGGCAGGGTGGTCTCTGGGTCTCTCAGTTCTAGCAGCTTGGTCGGCAAAGTTTGGAATGGGTGCAAGAGAGGGTCCCAGGGTTTGGAGGTCAAGGGAGCAAGCATTCCAGGAAAGGAAATTGTTAAAGATTAATGCTTTTCATACCTAACAGATTCTGGAGGAGAGCCAGTACCCAGACTCAGGTTGCTGGGGAAAGGTGCAGGAGAGATGTGAGGCATTGCTGGGGCAGGTGGGAGGTGGGGGGTGGGGGTGGGGAAAGGCTTTCCTGGGACCCTTGCATCTTAGCCTAACCCTGACCCTCTTTCCACAAGCAGAGCCCTGATGGCACAGAAGGCTGGGAGAATGGGGAGAGATCCCGGAGAAGGAGAGCAGTGCTCACCCGTAAACAGAAGAGTGAGGCCTCCGGGGTGCAGCAGGGGTGGGAGGTGATCCACAGCAGGGGGATCTGGAGACTGCAACCCTGAGCCAGGGCGAGGGCGGAGGGCTGACAGTCGTGCAACTGCTGAGATCTCCTCCCTCTCTCCCCAGAGAAGCGCTCAGTTCTGCATCTTGTTCCTATTAACATCACCTCCAAGGGTGAGCACTATTTCCAATCATGGCTTTGGGGTCGGGGGCAAGATCTAGGAAGTGTGGGACTGGCACATCAGCCAAAGAGAACCTTAGAGAATAAGTGTCTGAGTGTGCACAGAAATCCTCACTGCCACATTCTTTGCCTCCAGAGGACTCTGATGTGACAGAGGTGATGTGGCAACCAGCTCTCCAGCGTGGGCGAGGCTTGGAGGCCCAAGGATATGTTGTTCGAGTCTGGGATGCTGGAGTTTATCTGCTGTACAGCCAGGTAACCCCAAATATCCTCTGAGCCTCACCTGAGGGCCTGGAGGTCTGTTTTCCCAAAGCCTTGTACCCCAGCACTGAGGTTTAACCCCTATTCATACCCCACTTAGAGGGCCCTTCTTCATTCCTTGGCTCCTTTGTCAGGGCTCCTGAGGCTGCCCAGACCTGAGCCACGCCAGCCCACTTTATTCAGCATCCCCTCCCTTCCCTGTCAGGTCCTGTTTCATGATGAGACTTTCACCATGGGTCAGATGGTATCTCGGGAGGGACAAGGAAGGCAAGAGACTCTATTCCGATGCATACAAAGCATGCCCTCCAACCCTGACTGGGCCTACAACAGCTGCTACAGTGCAGGTGAGAGGTGGGTGGGCGGTGCAGGGTGGTTGTGAGAGGAGCAGATCCCTGACCTGGGGCAACAGTAGGGGAGCTATGGCAGGGGCTTGGAAGCTGGGGTGTAGAGGCGGAGGTGAGGAATGGACAGAATGCGGTAATCCTTACAGGAGACAAACATAAGGTTGAGCTGGATAAGGGAGGGGAAACATCAGATTATCTGTATGGCTGTGCTTCACTGAGCATCTGTTTTCTCCCCTTTCTCAGGTGTCTTCCATTTACACCACGGGGATATCTTGAGTGTTATAATCCCTCGGGCAAGGGCCAAACTTAGCCTCTCTCCACATGGAACCTTCCTGGGGCTTGTGAAACTGTGACTGTGTTGTAAAAGGTAGTTCTGAGCTTGGAAGACCAGGGTGGGTACACTTTGGAGATGGCCAAGAGCTGATTAGACAAAGGACAGGGAATAGTCAGGAACAGAGGCCCGCCTCTGCCCCCAGGTTTGACAGCTCATGACTCTCCCTTGTTCCCACCCTCACCCCCAGGACTTTGAATTCACGGATATTAAAGAGGTAGAATAGCTTCTTTTTATTCTCCAGCCCCAAATTCTTGAGGGAGTCGGGTAGGGGTGGGGGTGGGAAATGCCAGGCTTTGTCTAGACTTCCTTTGGGTCCCACTGGAATGCTTCCAGAACAGCACCACCATCTAGTGGCGGTTTGAGACAACCATCCTGTCGGTTGGCAAATGTCCACGAGTTCTTCCTCCGCTCAAACTCCTGGTTCTTTACACCACACCTCTCTTTAGGTACCCTCTGCCTCTCCACCCACAAGAAGTCCCATCCTCACTTCGCTCTCTATCTACTGGACTCCAGTTTCCATCACTATCTCCAGAGGTGTTAATTGTTAGGCGCCGGTCTGCAGAGGGCGCCTGATGACGACGGCCCCCTTTCAACCACACTATTACTCTTCAGGTCCCAAGTTTTGCTTTCACTCTGTCCACTATCGTGGCCCGGCAGGCCGGGTCGCCTTGGCTAAATCATACGCCCCAGTCCTGATCCTGACTCACTCCTCTGATCTCTCCTTTCTGCGCAAGCCCTGCCCAAAATTTAAAAATAAAGAATAAATAAGACCTTGGATCCATTTCCCCCACTGCTGTGCCTCAGCCCCGTCCACGCACCGGGACCTCCCAGCCCTCTTCCGACGCGCTTCACCGCTCCCACGTGTCAGAGCCCCCAGTTCAGGCCCGGGGGTGCGTGGAACACCAGGCTACACCGTGCGGGGGCGGAGGGCGGAAGATCCGCACGGGACACGCACGCGCAAAAGAACTAATGGAAGGGCTGCCAGGCGCAGCTCGGGTTCAGCGGGTGTGCGCAGGCGCAGCCCTGAGTGGAGCTCGTGGGCGGGGCGGTCCCGTGGCGTCTGCGCTCTCGGGTAGGCGGGGCTAGGCGCGTGGTGGCCCCGCCGGCGCTGTTCGCCGGGTGTGACGCACTAATTGTGCGCCACCGCGGCCGGTGGGCCTGGGGCTCGAGGGAGGGGAAGGAGGAGGGGGAGGTGGTGGAGGTGGAGGCTGAAGCAGAGCAAGAGGCGGCCGCGGCGGGGCGGCGCGGCGCGCGGCCCAGAAGCGTTGGAATCCTGAATTGAGACGGCTGCGCCTGAAGACAGCAGAAGTCGTGGGGCCGCCGCCGCCGGAGAGATGAGCCGGGAAGCCTGAGGCCGGAGACGCCCGCCCTCGGGCCTGTCCGCCCGGCTTCCCCGCTCTGGGTGAGGACGCCCCCTCCCCTCCCCCCAGCTCTGCCACGGCCTCTCCCATTTCTGGACCCCATTCCCACCTAATGGGGGCCCAGGAGGCCCTCGAAGGGGCTTTATAAGGCCCTTGCACGCGGAGTCTCCCGAGCCTGTAGGACCACACCGGTGCTGGGACGCATTCGGGTCCCCAGGACGGAGCAGGAAGGGGGCTGGGCCAACCTGGCTCGGCTGAGTTCCGTCTCAGCGCGCCTTGACTCGGCTCCTTAAGCGCCATCCGGTTCTCTTTCAGTTTCCTCTAAAATCCTTCCCTTCTCATTAGATTCTATGACCTGAACCGTAGCCCTCGTATCCCCATTCCCTCCTGAGACGACCCGAACATGCCCACACACCCCATTCATTCCGCGGTGATGGAGAACTCTCTTCTCACTCTCGTTTACGGATTCCCGGCGGAAGTTGTGTTCTCACATATCTCTGTACCATGTCAGTATTCCCGTACTGAGCCATTTCCCTTATTAGCTCTCAATTAGGATATCCCTTGGGCCAATAGACTTGTGTTAGTGCTCAGTCGTGTCCGACTCTTTGCTATGGACTGTAGCCCGCCAGGCTCCTCTGTTCATGGAATTCTCCAGGCAAAAGAATACTGGAGTGGGTTGCCATTTCCTTCTCCAGGAAATTTCCTGACTCAGGAATAGAACCTAGGTCTCCTGCATTGTAGGCGGATTCTTTACCACCTGAGCTACCAGGGAAGCCCCTGGTGGTATTAAAGTAGAGAAGTGGAGCCTGCAAATACTAGGCTTGATGTGGGGATCTGAGAAATAAGAGCCCTGAGGCCTGCTGCTTAGCCATTCTTCCTTACCTCTAGCTGGTCAGGAGAGAGATGGTGGCACAGACTCTAAAGGGCAGCTTGTGGACCATGTTAACTATAAGGAAGATCTGAAGTTAGGAGTGGGCAGAGGAGGGGCTGGGGAGGGCTAAGATCCTGGGAGAGCAGGAGTCTCTTGCTGTGTTAAGACCTGGGTCTAAGGAAAGGAGTCCTGGTTTAGAAAAGCCAGTCATGTCTGCTTGAAATCTCTCTTTTCAGTAGTTTGTGTCTGATTGCAGAAGACGCATGTTGAGAAAGAGAGGCGGAATCTGGGGTGTAGGATGTTTGGATTCTGACACTCCAACTTTTGTTTTCCAGGCTATTGGAAGATGAAAGAGACTATACAAGGGACTGGGTCTTGGGGGCCTGAGCCTCCTGGACCCGGCATAGCCCCAGCTTTTTCAAGTCCCAGGCGGGAGCGTCTTCGTTGGCCCCCACCCCCCAAACCCCGACTCATATTAGGTGGAGGGTTTGGGCCAGACCCTGGGTCAGGGACCACAGTGCCAACCAGACGCCTCCCTGTCCCTCGGCCCTCTTTTGATGCCTCAGCTAGTGAAGAGGAGGAGGAAGAAGAGGACGACGAAGATGAAGATGAGGAGGAGGAAGTGGCAGCTTGGAGGCTGCCCCCCAGATGGGGTCAGCTGGGAGCTTCCCAGAGGCCTCGCCCTCCCCGCCCTACTCATCGGAAAACCTGTTCACAGCGCCGTCGCAGAGCTATGAGAGCCTTCCGGATGCTGCTGTACTCGAAAAGCACCTCGCTGACATTCCACTGGAAGCTTTGGGGGCGCCACCGGGGCCGGCGGCGGAACCTCGCACACCCCAAGAACCATCTTTCACCCCGGGAAGGGGCTGTGACACCACAGGTGCCATCCCCCTGCTGTCGTTTTGACTCCCCCCGGGGACCACCTCCACCCCGGCTGAGTCTGTTAGGTGCTCTCATGGCTGAGGATGGGGTGAGAGGGTCTCCACCAGTGCCCTCTGGGGCCCCCATGGAGGAAGATGGATTAAGGTGGACTCCAAAGTCTCCTCTGGGCCCTGACTCTGGTAAGGTGGGAATGGGGCAGAGGAGAGGGTGGAAAGGGCTAAGATCCTGGGAGACCAGGAGTCTCTTGCTGTGATAAGAGCTGGGTCTAAGGAAAGTAGGAGGGCAGAGAGAGAGATTGCAGAACAGTTGTGCAATGTTTTAAGCCCCACTCGGAGCAGGAACTAAGTCTGGGAAGAGAGTCAAGGCTGGGAAACAGGATTCCTAAGTAGGTGCCCTGTGCATAGATGAGAGAGGGAATCATGGTTTAGAAAAGCCAACCATATCTGCTTGAACACTCTCTTCATTTGGCCTCTGAGGGTAAGTGCCCCATGCATGTACATCTCATTCTTAAGAGTGGTGGGATGGATCTCTCTGGGTAGAGGAGTACATCACCTGGACAGTTGTATGTGACATTCTCACTCAGAATGTTTCTCTGTCGGAGAACCCCAACTAAACAACATCAGGCTCTGTCTTTATTAATTATTTGAGTATTTATTGAGTCTTTGCTGTATGCCAGGTACTATGCTAGGCATTATGAGAAATAGCTTTGAAATTTACATCTCTCTGAATCCTAATGTTTTCTTGCTCTCCTTCTGTTTTTGAGTACAGGCATACCTCATTTCATTGCTCTTCACTTTATTATACTCCAGAGACATTGCATTTTTTACAAATTGATGGTCTGTGGCAACACTGAGTAGAGCAAGTCTTATCAGTGCCATTTTTCCAACAGTATTTGCTCAGTAGCATGTCTGTGTCACGTTTTGGTTAATTCTTGAAATATTTCATTGCCTCCACCCCTGAAAAGATTACTGCTCACTGAAGGCTCAGAAGATAGCATTTTTAGCAATGAAGTTTTTAAAAATATTTTTATTTTATTGGAATATAGTTGATTTACAGTGTTGTGTTAGTTTCAGGTGTACAGCAAAGTGATTCAGTTATACATATATTCATTCTTTTTTAGATTCTTATGCAGGTTATTGGAGAACATTGAGTAGAATACCCTGTGCTATATATACTAAGTCCTATATTATATATAGTAGTGTGTATATGTTCATCCCAAGCTCCTGATTTATCGTTCCCCTCCACATTTCTCCTTTGGTAACTATAAGTTTGTTTTTAATATTTCTATAAGTTGGTTTCTGATTTGTAAATAAGTTCATTTTATCTTTTTTTAAAAATCAGCTTCCACATATGCATGATAGCGGTTTGTGTCTCTGACATCACTTAGTATGATAATCTCTAGGTCTATCCATGTTGCTGCAAATGGGAGTTTTTTTCATTCTTTATTTTATGGCTGAGTAACATGCCAGTGTTTACATAGGCCGCGTCATCTTTATCCATTCATCCGTTGATGAACGTTTAGATTGTTTCCATGTCTTGGCTGTTGTAAATAGTGCTGCAGTGAACATCAGGGTGCAGGTATCTTCAGATTAGGGTTTTCTCCAGATGTATGCCCAGGAGTGGGATTGCTGGGTCACCCGGTAGTTGCTGTTTTTAGTTAAGGAACCTCCATACTGTTCTCTAGTGATTTTACCACCTTACATTCCCACCAACAGTGTAGGAGGGTTCCCTTTTCTCCACACCCTCTCCAACCTTGTTTCTAGACTTTTTTCTTTTTAAGAAGACAGAGGTGGTTTATTTGTTTTTTGACTGTGCTGGGTCTTTGTTGCTGTGCATGGGCTTTCTCTAGTTGTCAAGAGTGGGGGCTCTTCTTCGTTGTGGTGGCTTCTCTTGTTGCGGAGCACAGGGTCTAGACACACGGGCTTAGTTGCTCTGTGTCATGTGGACTCTTCTCTGACCAGGGATCATGTTGGCAGGTGGATTCTCATCCACTGTACTACCAGGGAAGTCCTCGTTTGTAGACTTTTTGATGGTGGCCATTCTGACCAATGTGAGGTGATACCTCATTGTAGTTTTGATGTGCATTTCTCTGATGATTAGTGATGTTGAGCATCTTTTCATGTGTAATAAAGTATTTTTCAATTAGCTTTTTAGATATAATGTTGCACACTTAATAAATTATAGTTTAGTAAAGGTAAGTTTTATATGCACCAGGAAACCCCCAAATTTGTGTGACTCAGCTTATTACAATATTTGCTTTATTGTAGTGGTCTGGAAGCAAACCCGCAATATCTCTGAGGTATGCCTGTAATAACTCTTCCTCTCTGTCCCTTATAACCTCTTGAACATAATTGTCTCATGCTTTAGGGTTTTCATTCTTTAGTGTTTGTACTGGTGGATTTTGTTTCAGTTCCTCCTTCTCGTGGTCTTATAATTTGCGTGCCTCATTTACTCTTCCCATTGTTCTTTGATCTGAGTGAGTTTCTTGCCTCCATCCTATTTCCCCTGCGCTGCAGGTCTCCTCTCTTGTACTCTGCCCAATGGCTTTGGGGGACCACTTGGGCCAGAAGGAGAGCGAAGTCTGGCACCCCCTGATGCCAGCATTCTCATCAGCAATGTGTGCAGCATCGGGGACCACGTGGCCCAGGAGCTTTTTCAGGGCTCAGATGTGGGCACTGCAGAAGAGGCCGAGCGGCCTGGGGAGAAAGCTGGCCAGCACAGCCCTCTGCGGGAGGAGCATGTCACCTGTGTGCAGAGTAAGGAGCCCTCCAGGATCTCGTCTTTCCTCTTAGCTGACTGTGAGATTGGAATCTGGAGTCTCACTTTTCTCTCCTCCCTCCACTCAGGCATCTTGGATGAATTCCTTCAGACTTACGGCAGCCTCATCCCCCTCAGCACAGATGAGGTAGTGGAGAAACTAGAGGACATTTTCCAGCAGGAGTTCTCTGCACCTTCCAGGTGAGGCATGAAAGAGATGCCCTTTGGAAGAGGGCTGGGACCTGAGAGATGGGGAGAGAATGCTGCTGCCTTTTCTCCCATAGGGATGTAGTCGGGGAGGAGGAGGAAGCTAGAACTGAAGGGGAGGAATCTGCAGACAAGGTGCCAAGCCCCCGTGAGCCACCCGGGAGGGCCTTTACCTGGGACCCTGAAATACCACGTGGACCTAAGTATTCCTGTGCTTCTTACAGGGGAGTGTGCCTTTAGCAAGTCCTCCAAAGGACCCATGACCCAAAGAAAAAGTTTTAGATTCTTATTCTAGGCAGTAGAAGGTACTCTGTGCCCAAGCCACCGCCCCCACACCAATCTCTTGCATGACTCAACCCTTGGCCTACCCAGGAAGGGCCTGGTGCTGCAGTTGATCCAGTCATACCAGCGGATGCCAGGCAATGCCATGGTGAGGGGCTTCCGAGTCACCTATAAGCGGCATGTGCTGACCATGGATGACCTGGGGACTTTGTATGGACAGAACTGGCTCAATGACCAGGTAAGGAGGTGTGGAGAAACAGGCCCAAGAGGGGGTTTGGGGAACAACGTGTTTGGGGCCCTCTCTGTGGGGAAGCCCTGTACCCATGCCACACCCTCCGTGGCAAGTGGCCTCCCATCTTCTCCTCAGGTGATGAACATGTACGGAGACCTGGTCATGGACACAGTCCCTGAAAAGGTAGGCCTAACCAGATACTTCAGTCCCTGGAAAAACTTTGGAAGTTTTAAGCAGCTTTTTCAGTCTCTTTCATGTCTTACATTTTACATAAAGAGGGTCTTTCTTTCTGGGGAGTGGTAGTAGAAGGTAATTTGTTAAATTCAAATTTGTAATCTTGGTCCTGAACTTTTCAATTCTAATCCTTTCCCCTAGTCTGTAGTGTTTTTCCCCAATGGCTAACCCCACAAATCAGGGTGGGAAGTTATAAGATGAGGTTGAAAACAGTTTGTGCTTTTTCCCTTTAGTAAGTTGGACTGGAGTTTGTGGAAACCAGTCCTTAGAGCTGTGATGAAGTGGAATGGGCGGGGGAGAGGACACGTGGCGGGAGGGCCTGCGGTCTGTTGATTCCACCTGGCTCTTTTGTATCATTGGCACAGGTGCATTTCTTCAACAGTTTCTTCTATGATAAACTCCGTACCAAAGGTTATGATGGGGTGAAAAGGTGGACCAAAAACGTGAGTTATGAATTCACATCTTATGTAACACCTTGCCTCTAAAGAAGAGTTCTGTTTCCTATGAATCCTTTCCCCAACCCTGTTCATTCAGACTTTCAAGTATTTATTAAATGTCTTTTGTGTGCCAGGTACTGTTCTGGGCATTAAGAATACAGTATTAAATAAGGAAAACTTATTGCCTTTTAGGGGTGAGAATCAATAAGCCAGTTAAAGTACAGCTGGTGATAATTTGCTGTAAACAATAGTAATGTGGTAGCATGGGGCTGGGTACTTTAGATAGGGTGGTTTGGGAAGGCTTCTCTTAGCTGATACTTGAGTGAGGAGGAGCCAACCCTGTGCACATCTGGGCAAGGGTATACTAAGCAAAGGGAACACCAGGAACATGGGACACAGAGCAAGAAAGAACATTTGAGGATCAGAGGGCCCGTGTGGCTGCCTGTGTGGTTGGAGCAGAGTGAGCAAAGGAAAAAGCATAGAAAATTTGGTCAGAGAGTAGATCCTGTGAGGTGTGGAGGGCAGGTCAACCAGGGTAGATTTTATTCTTTGTGGTCTAAGAAGCCATTGAAGAGCGTCAAGCAATCTGGGAAGTGACTCATGTTTTAAACTCCTGTTTGGTGATAGAGGGAAAGGGGGCAAAAGTGGAAGCAGGCAGACTAAACAGAGTAGCTGAGAAGTCCTGATGAGAAACTTGGACCAGAGTGGTCAGTGTGGAAATACTGATAGAAGTAGTTTTATTTAGGGTAGCTCTTGCAGGTAGAACCAATAGGACTTTCTGATGGATTGGACATGAGAGATGAGGAAAACATAGCAGTCAAGGATGATGCCTAGGTTTTTGGCCTAAGTTACCGGGGAATATAATTAAGGCGGAGGGCAGCAGGTTTGGTGGGGTGGGAAAGAGTTCTTTTCTCCATTCCGATTAGTTTACCTGTCCTCCAATTCAAAGGCCAGGAAATTTCTATAGTGAGGTAGGGCCATTGCCTCTAGCATTTCTTAATTCCTGTTTCCCTGTAGAGGTGGGGTGACATGCATCGGAAAGAACTTGGCTTTCTCTATGCCTGTGTTTAAATTCCACCTCTGTCATCTCTTACTTCTCTCACCTTGAGCAAGTTGCTTTACTTTTCCAAACCAGTTTCCTCATGAGAACTATGTTTCAGAATTGTTGTGTTAACTGACTAAGCATCTGTTAGGTGCCATGCATTGTTCTTAGTGTATTACGGATATCGTTGTTCTTAGTGTATTGTGGATATTAATTAGTTCAATCTGTGTAACAAACAGGTGAGGGTAGATACTGTTATTTTCAGTCTTACAGAAAAAGGAATTGAGGTATAGAGTTACTAAGTAACTTGCTTGGGTCATAAGCTAGTACATGGAGGAGCTGAGTTTGAACCCTGAGAGTCTGGCTCCAGGATCTTGAACCTACTAAGCACTTGTACCTTTAATGTGTAAAAAGTACCTGGCCTATCCTGGGCCCTCCAGTGTTTGTTCTGTACCACCTCCTCTGTCTTGCTTTCCTCCTTAAGCCCAAGAATCCAGACATCCAGATGCTGGGCCTTGCTTCACAGTCCAGGGGCTGGGTGTTGAGTTCTTCCACTTAGTTCCTTGCCTGCTCCTCCTTTAGAACTCTCATAACAATTAGCAGGATTCCTGTGCTGTCTTACCTGACCTCCATCCCTGCCTCCTTAGGTGGACATCTTCAATAAAGAGCTCCTGCTAATCCCCATCCACCTGGAGGTGCATTGGTCCCTCATCTCTGTTGACGTGAGGCAGCGCACCATCACCTATTTTGACTCGCAGCGCACCCTGAACCGCCGCTGCCCTAAGGTTTGAGAGGGAAGGGAGAGATGGGCAGAATGTGGGGAGGAGATCCAGTGGCAAGGCATTTCAGGCAGAAGGTTGGGTTTTAGGTCTCTGATGAGCAACCTGGGCTTGGTGCCTGTGACCAGCACAGCTTGGGTTCAGTTGGGAAATGAAGAGGCTCACTTCCTCCTTTCCTCCATCTACACAGCATATTGCCAAGTATCTGCAGGCAGAGGCAGTGAAGAAAGACCGGCTGGATTTCCACCAGGGCTGGAAAGGTTACTTCAAAATGGTAAGTTCCTAGAGGAGGTTTAAGCAGGGTTGGGGTGGTAGGGGGTGTGGTAGGACGCAGAAGTTGAAGCTATACCCTTAGGGTCTCCAGGAGAAGGGCTTACCTTCTTTTTATTCTCCAGAATGTGGCCAGGCAGAATAATGACAGTGACTGTGGCGCCTTTGTGTTGCAGGTAAGCAGATACTAGGTGGGTTAAAGAGAGTTGGGAGGGAGGGGGAAGCTGTTCGGCCTCCCTCATTTGACTTAGGACCACTTACGCAGTGGGAGTAACCCTACATGTTAGAATGCAGAAACCGTGATTTCATTGGTCCTCTTTTGGCTTCTCCATACCTTGTTGGGACGGGATCCTTGGGCTCTGGCCCTGATATAGCTGCCTCTGATCCCCAGTGCAAAGTGTTTTTGTTAAACACTTGATATTTTATGTACCAAATAGGAACCTTGGCTTTATAGTCAGATTTTTTTGAACCCCAGCCTATGGGACCTTGGTTTCGTTTGTTTGTGAAATGGGAATATTTTTGGAAAGATCCTGTGAGAGGTATATCAGAAGAAATATGTAGCACAGGTCCTACTGGGTAGCGGGGAGGTGGGGCGTGCTCAGTAGGTGGTTCTCATGGCCTGCTTTGTTAACCCCAGTATTGCAAGCACCTGGCCCTGTCTCAGCCATTCAGCTTCACTCAGCAGGACATGCCCAAACTTCGTCGGCAGATCTACAAGGAGCTGTGTCACTGCAAACTCACTGTGTGAGCCTCGTATCCCAGGCCTCAAGCCCATTCGTTAATGGGCAGGGGAACATGGGAGACCCTTCCCAAGAAACTCAAGTTCCTTTTGTCTTTAGCCTCTTTCCACCCAGTTCCCTTTGGTTTTTCATATTTAAATGTTTTGATTTCTGTATTTTTTTTCCCTTTGAGAGAATACTTGTTGATTTCTGATGTTCAAGGGGTGGCCATGGAAAATCCCCTATTTCCCGCTGTCTGCAAGGGAGTATGGCCTTGTGGCCTGGGTGGGGCAGTCATCTCCCTTCCATGTGCAGGGGCGGGGGTGGGGGGCAGAAAAATCTAGGGGTGGTGGGCGGGCAATGGGATTACTGCCTGCCAAATCGTCAAACATTTTTTATATATATATATAAATGCCACGGTCCTCCTCTGTCAATAAAGGATCCTTTGGAGATACATAGTGGTGGTCTTCCTTAAGGGGCCTCAACCTAGTGGATATGCTCTCAGGCTTTCCTCCAGCCAGTGCTGTTAGCTTCCCCTTATGGGATTTAAGACTCCTGGGGCGAGCTTTCCATCCGTGGCTCAGACAGCACCACCACCATGCCGTCCACAAAAAGAATCCCCCAGTGGAGGGCGCCAAGCTGCAAGTACGGAGGGTTGGTAAGCCTCAAAAATAAGGGAGCTTGAGAGGTGCTAAAGTTGGGGAAACAGCACACTTAAGGGGGCCGGCAGTATTTATGACAGCAACCCCAGATGCTAGTAAACTCATAAATCAGTTTACTCCACCCGTTCTTCCAGCCCAGGAACCCTCCTAGCCGCTGGGGTATGGTTCTTGATTCCATTATCTCTGCACATTCGGGGTTGGTGTCCGACTTATCGTTGGTGCAGGAGAGAACAAAATTAAACGTAGGTCCAGTGGAGACCTGGAGTAGAGATCGACGAAAGTGGTAGTCCCGGGAGCCCGGAAGTCCCTGGAGGCTGAAACCTCGCCCCCTTTGCCTGATAGGGCGCGCTAGGCCACATGACCAGGGCACTATCGCCTCCGCACGTGTAGGGGTGCAGGGCCTCAAGATGGCTGCCAGGCCTCGAGGCCTGACTCCCGTACGTCACTTCCGTACCGGCAAGAAAGGCGGGTCCTTTAGCCAATGAGGCTGCGGGGCGGGTCTTCATCTTGATAGGCGCTCAAGTTACCCAATGGTGGCTGCGTGCCAGGGCGCCTACGAATTGACGTCACGCCGGGTTGCTGAGAGGCGGCAGGCGGGGCCGAGGCGGTCAAGCCAATGTAATGGCTGGGGCGGGGTCGAGCGCTCTATAAGTTGTCGATAGGCGGGCACTCCGCCCTAGTTTCTAAGGATCATGTCTGCGAGTCAGGATTCCCGGTAAGAAAGATATTTGTAAGAGGTTGTGGCTACTTACTTTGCTACCCTTTTCGAAGACTCCAGTGGGGGGAGTTGAGGCCCCCCCAGCCCCAGGCCCCCCAGCGTTGAGGGGAGACTCAAGACGGGAGGATCCGTCGCGTGGAGGGGGGGGGGTGAGGGGCGGGTCCACGACCGACGTTGCCGCCAGGCCCTGGGAGAGGCCGAGGACAGCTCGGCTTTCGGGACCTAGCTCGCGAGGTTAGTGAGGGATCCTCGACCGACGCGGTACGCGAAGCCCCGTCACTGAGTCGGGCGGCGAGGTCGCGACTTTTAGTAGGGAAAGGTATAGAGGCGGGCGTGCGTGGCCCGAAGCCGCCGGTCCGATTGCCTTACTGCCGGAGGGAGGGCTCGCGCGCTCGGGGTTCCGGAGGATTCTGACGGTGCCACTCGCCGAAGGCGGGGGTCCCTGGGTCTATAAATCCAGTCGCTTAGTCGCGTGGAGCTATGGGTCGGGGGAGAAGAAGCCGGCCGTTCAGTGTGCTGGTTTTCTTGACGGCCAGGACCGAGCCTAATCCCGAGGAGCGGCCGCGTGAGGCACCGGGAGCCCACCCGGCGCCGGGCGGGCGGGTCCATTTTGCCGCACAAGTCGGGCAATTGGCAAACTGCGGATGGGCAGGTCCACTTTCCTTCAGGGGTGAGCGGCCTGAGGTATGGGAGGGCGACGCCATTTCGCGACGGGGGCGGGCGGGATGTGGATTGTTCCCTGTAGTGTGTGTGGCGGGGCGGGGGGGGCCGTTGCCGGGTGGTCGAGGGAGCAAGCACATGGCTGCTCGAGGCGTTCCCCTCCCCCAGTCCGCTTCGCTGCTAAGTGTTGTGCAATCTCCCCATTTGCTAGCTCGGCTGGGGCTCATTGTGCGTGAGGCCGCCACCGCCCGCGGCCTCCCACATCCGGGCACTGTGAGGGGGGGAGATGGGCTGGAGGGAGTGGGGGAGGTGCGGGCGGTGTGACGTGGGGGGAAGGGGATGTCCTACCCCGGCGTCTGGGAGGTGGAGGGCGGGATTTCCGGCAGGCAGGGGCCTCGGGAGGTGCACGCGCTTGGGTTTGGAGCGCCGGACCCGGGACACGTGGGCCGGGAGGCAAGCACCACCTTAAGCCACCCCTTAAGCGCAGCGCAGTTCCTTCCAGCCTTTGGGTCTTAACGGAGCGTTACTCCATCGTGTCAGGGTGGCTTGGCCTGAGCCGCTCCCGGGATGGAGCAAAGGCTTGACTCAGTTGTAAAATGACTTGCGTCTTACTGGAACTCGTGGGGGTGGCAATAGGGAGTGAAGGCTGATGGCATCATGCAAAGCCGGTTGCTGGTAGGAAGAGATTGCTTGTCAGGATTTCTACATACTCCTGTTTTTAAACCAACAGATCCAGAGACAATGGCCCCGATGGGATGGAACCCGAAGGCGTCATCGAGGTGAGGCTGGATCCCTCCCACCATTATCTTTCAACTCTGGGAAAGGCAGTGCTAGCAGCATTATTTCGATTTTGCACTGGGGGTCAATGAATAAAACCAGAACCCAGGATTCAACTGTGCTACTTAGCTTAAAACCCCCAGATAGGTAGGAAATATCTAATTCCTTTATGGTAGTATATAATACTTACTGTTTGAAACATGTCATCCAAATTCTGTTCTCCTTTGTATTAACAGCCAGCTTCACTGTTTACAGGTGGGTTGACCCCTAGGGTGGTTTCCCAGGCTGAGTAGAACCAACCAGCTGGCTTCCTTGGATTAAAGAGAGATTGTGGGTTCTGAGGTGTCAGTGCAGGTAAAGGGGCTTGTTTGCTCTTATACAAGAGCACAGCCCCATTTCTCTTGATTCTTTGGCTTCCTGCAGAGTAACTGGAATGAGATCGTCGACAGCTTTGATGACATGAACCTCTCAGAGTCACTCCTCCGTGGCATATATGCCTATGGTTTTGAGAAGCCCTCTGCCATCCAGCAGCGAGCCATTCTTCCTTGTATCAAGGGTAAGATCCCTCTGCCCTACAACAAGTTCTGAACTGTCCCTGATCTGGGTAGAGTGGCACCTGGTTGGTGGCGCCTGTCTCATATCAGTGAGGGACAAAACAACTCCTTGTTTATCCCAGCTTGGCTTTTGCTCTGTGCCCATGCCTGGTTCATGCCCTGGACACATGGATTGACTGCTGGTTTAATCCCTGAGGTAGTGTTTTGGCCATATCATGTTGGCTTTTTACAGCTATATTTCTAGACTAATTTTGTTGCAGTACTAAATGACTGAAACTTGGCTTAGTTTTCAGTTCTGTTCCTGTTTGGGTACTACGTTGTCAAAAAGTCTGAAGCACTTACTGCTGAGCACATAACATCTCTGTTGGTCGCTTATTGATCTCATTCAGCAGGGCTTTTGAATGTCCCATGATTCCCAAGAATGCTTTCTACCATGTCAAATTTCTCTCCCAATTTGTGTTTAGGTTATGATGTGATTGCTCAAGCCCAATCTGGGACTGGGAAAACGGCCACTTTTGCCATATCAATTCTGCAACAGATTGAATTAGATCTAAAGGCCACCCAGGCCTTGGTCCTGGCACCCACTAGAGAGTTGGCCCAGCAGGTGAGTTTACTTTCCTTCCCCTGAGGGGCTCATTTAGAAATGATCTGCAGAAACCAGAAGTATGTACCCTAACTACCACTGTTTTTAGAACTGAAGTAAGGGGAAAACAGGTGATGTGAAGTCGGTTGATGACATCCAAGTCTCAAGACTTACTAGGTTAATTATAAGCTTTTTTTTCTTACACCAAACACTATAAGCATCCCTTACTCCACCCATTTCCTGAGTCAGATGAAAAGGCTGCTGGGTGGAGCCTGGCTGGCTGGGCAAGTTTGGCCATTTTATGAACAAAACTCCCTGGCAATGGGCAAAGAGGCACCTGATTGGTGGTGTTGCTCTTATATCAGTCAGGGGCAAAGCAGATGTCTAGTCCTTTGTTCATCCTAGCTTGATGCCTGGATTGGTGGCCAGAGCTATTTCATGCCTGGGGCACATAAAATGTAGGGCTGTTTTCCTTAACCTTGAAAACATCAGAAACCCGTCGCATGAGTTGACTGCTAATTGAGTTTAAGGGGATGCATTCTTGTAATGTTCTATGGAGCTGTCATGGTCATTCTGTGCCTGACTTCCGAACAAAGATAATGTAAGGAAGAAGTTACCGTAAAGCTCTCCTCTGGGGCCTTAGGGTCCAGAATATGATTTGAAAGTGAAGATCTAACATAGATTCTATGGGGCAGGAGTATGTTAGGTCTCAAAGAGTTGGAAAGAATTGAGTGTTTAAAATGGGGCCTGGCAGTTGGAGCTAATACACAGGCACTGTTCTTATTCTGATTCAGATACAGAAGGTAGTTATGGCCTTAGGAGATTACATGGGTGCCTCGTGCCATGCCTGCATTGGGGGTACCAATGTACGTGCTGAGGTGCAGAAGCTGCAGATGGAAGCCCCCCATATCATCGTGGGTACCCCAGGCCGTGTGTTCGACATGCTTAACCGGAGATACTTGTGTGAGTGCATCTGCTTTCTAGTCCTCTGGGTCACTTCCATATGCATGCTTTTTTCCAGTTTCTTAGTTTGGTTATAATTTCATTTCCAATGATATCCTCTGAAAGAGCTGCTCTGTGATGAACTCCATGCGTGTCATCTGAGCCTGGCTTCTCTGTCATCTCAGCCCAGGTAGTGTTCTACTTCCCAAGGCTGTTGTCTTGCCTGGAAAGGGGATCCCAGGCAAAGGATCAACCTTTGTATTCTGAGAGCAGACTGCCTATCTGTTCTTTATCAGGATAGCTAGGTATATTTCAGATTTTTAAATAACTACCCGTTGGTGTTTCCTTTTTCTTGTAGCTCCCAAATACATCAAGATGTTTGTACTGGATGAAGCTGATGAAATGTTAAGCCGTGGATTCAAGGACCAGATCTATGACATATTCCAGAAGCTCAACAGCAACACCCAGGTGAGGACAGGGCATTGGGGTTGTCTTGCTTGTATGGCTTAAAGCTTTGGATATAGGTTGTGGTATGCTTGGGGGTGATAATAGAAGAGCATTTATCAACTGCCAGGGAAACTACGGAATTCTGGAGTATTCCCTACCCTGAAGCTGCTTTTATTTTTAATTAGGTGGTTTTGCTGTCAGCTACAATGCCTTCTGATGTGCTTGAGGTGACCAAGAAGTTCATGAGGGACCCAATTAGAATTCTTGTCAAGAAGGAAGAGTTGACACTGGAGGGTATCCGTCAATTCTACATCAATGTGGAACGAGAGGTGGGGCGCAGTGCAGGAGGCGGACCTGGTGGTGAGTTGTTGGGTATAGCCCCTGACTGATCTCCCCACCCCCACCCCCCCCCAGGAGTGGAAGCTGGACACACTGTGCGACTTGTATGAAACCCTGACCATTACCCAGGCAGTCATCTTCATCAACACCCGAAGGAAGGTGGATTGGCTCACCGAGAAGATGCATGCCCGAGACTTCACCGTCTCTGCCATGGTGAGGTTTCTCTACATTGTTTACCACCACAGTAAAACATGTGAAGAGTATTACTTACAGCCACTTCTCTCAGAAGCAACAGACCCACCCTTTACACCATTTCATTTCCTGTTTTAGCACGGAGACATGGACCAAAAAGAACGCGACGTTATCATGAGGGAGTTCCGCTCTGGCTCTAGCAGAGTATTGATTACCACTGACCTACTGGTGAGTAGAGGGGCATTTGGACAAGACTGGAAGGAAGGGGAGAGAATCCAAGGTGATTCCCTCTTCCAAGGGGCCTACTAGTGCCCCTCTTCAGGAAAGTAGCAACTTGGAATAAAATCTGGCACGCCTCAGGTTTCTGAGGAAAAGGGGGTGTTTATTTCCTTTGCCTTCCTTTGGCTGCCTACATGTATGGTTAATTCTGGATAGACTTGTGCTTTCTCAGTCATACCCTGAAACTGCCTTCTTTCTTTACATAGGCCAGAGGCATTGATGTACAGCAAGTTTCCTTAGTCATCAACTATGACCTCCCCACTAATAGGGAAAACTATATCCACAGGTAAAAGAAAATCTGGTCTTGTTAACCAGCCCAGTCCCTCTCTTGCCCAGTCCTCCCTACAGAGAAGCTTCTGATTTTTCTATTTTCCTTATCCTCACTTGTTCCAGAATTGGTCGTGGTGGACGTTTCGGCCGTAAGGGTGTGGCTATTAACATGGTGACAGAAGAGGACAAGAGGACTCTTCGAGATATCGAGACCTTCTACAACACCTCCATTGAGGAGATGCCCCTCAATGTTGCTGACCTCATCTGAGGGGGGCTGTTGTGCTACCTAGCACCAGCCAGGGATGAAACCTTGGAGGGCGCTGAGGAGCAGCAGGAGGGGGGAGGGAAGGGAGCCAAGGGATGGACATCTTGTCATTTTTTTTTCTTTTTTTTTTTCTTTGACTCTTTGAATAAATGTCACTTTTTGAGGCAAAAGAAGGAACCGTGAACATTTTAGACACCCTTTTCTTTGGGGTAGGCGCCGTCTTCTCCCAAAAACACTAATCCATTTCCCTAACCTAGTCAACCTCGAAACCCCAGAGGCTCTCCCACCCCAGCTGAATTCCTCTGAAAACATTGATTCAGTAGGGGCTACAATTTTGCTCCACCTCATCTGCTGGGCCAAATCTGGAGGGCGAACCCCTGAGCGAGGTAGTCCAGGGGATTGTCCCCAGGCGGGGGGGAGCAGGGGAGAGAAAATGGTAGCCATTTTTACATTGTTTTGTATAGTATTTATTGATTCAGGAAACACACACAAAATTCTGAATAAAATGACTTGGAAACTGCCTGCCTTGGCTTCTCATTTCTTCCCTCCTCTTCCCTCCCACCTGCTGTTGGGTACAGCTGTATTGCCCCCGCCCCTGCTAATAGTTAACTTTCTGTTGCACTTTCTTGTTGACTGGAAAATGGTCATATTAACCCGGGGGTATGACCTTTACATAGGGGTTGAGCAAGGACCATCATAAGCACCTCACATGTCTCAGCAAAGAGGAAGTGATGGAGGGAAAAGGGAGTGCTACATCCTAGTGAGCTCTCCCATAGAGGGGCTGCTGCCTCTGTAATCACTTGTTGCAACTGCCAAGCATATTTTGCTGAGGAAGACAAATCCATAAGGAACAACTTCCCCAAAACTCCCCATCTCACTACCCACATGATCCTGCTAGCTCCTTTGGTGACACCAGGGCCAATCATTTAATGACTAAGAGATCACGGTGGCTGGGGCTGAGGTGCCTGAGTCAGGCTGGGGGTGGGATCACCTCGAGTTAACAGGAAGTCAGAGATTTCCTCTTTTTTCCAAACAGAAGGCAGAGGGTACAGGGTTGGTTGAGCAGGCAGCTGGTACTAACTGCTGGACTTGGGGTGAAGGCTGTTCTGTCATGAGGTTGGCTGTGTTCTTCTCTGGGGCCTTGCTGGGGCTACTAGCAGGTAAGGAAGAAGGGGATGGGGAGGCGGCCCCTGGGAAGAAGTCCGCCCTGGGTTGCTAACCAGTCTTTTCCTCAAAGCCCAGGGGACAGGGAATGACTGTCCTCATAAAAAATCCGCCACTCTGCTGCCATCCTTCACGGTGACACCTACAGCTACAGAAAGCACATCAAGCCCTGGAACAACCAGCCACAGAACTACCAAGAGCCACAGAACCACCACTCAGAGAATCACCACCACCATGCATACAACCAACACCACAGGAACCACCAGTGGCAAGTCCCCAACAGCCACTCATAGTCCTGCTACCACCACCAGTCATCAAAATACTACAGTTCATCCAACAAGCAACAGTACTGCCACAAGTCCAGGACCCTCCACCAGATCCCCCCACCCAGAACCACCACCCTCTCCAAGTCCTAGCCCAGGCTCCAAGGAGGCAATAGGAGACTACACTTGGAGTAATGGTTCCCAGCCCTGCGTCCGGCTCCAAGCCCAGATTCAGATGCGAGTTCTGTACCCAACTCAGGGTGGAGGAGAGGTAAAGCTAAAAGACTGGAGGACATGAAGGGAAGGGGCTGAGGCCTGATATTCAGAAGTCGGGGAGGAAGAGCAGAGGAGACAAATACAGACTGAAGACAAAGGGAACATGGAATGGCAGAGCTGTGCAGTCTTGCGACCTCTCATCTTTAACTTCTACAGGCCTGGGGCATCTCTGTACTGAACCCCAACAGAACCAAGGCCCAGGGGGGCTGTGAAGGTACCCATTCCCACTTGCTGCTCTCATTCCCCTCCGGACAGCTCAGCTTCGGATTCAAACAGGTACTAACCCGCATCCCTCCCTGTCGCCCTATCCCTACCAACCTCTTGCCATACTCCTTACTCTATACCTGGATGCCACTCTCCCCTGCTGCCCTGAGTCTTCCTGGTCACCTCCCCAGGATCCACTGCAGAGCACAGTCTACCTGAACTATATGGCTGTGGAGTACAACGTGTCCTTCCCCCAGGCAGTGCGTGAGTAACCTCCCCTTTCTCACCACTTGTACTAGATATTTATGGGTTCCTGAAGGGACCCAGGCTAGTGGGTGGAGATGTGGATACGGAGCTAACTCTTCCTCATTCTTTTAGAGTGGACATTCTCAGTTCAGAACTCATCCCTTCGAGATCTCCAAACCCCCCTGGGCCAGAGCTTCAGCTGCAGAAATGCAAGCATCATTGTTTCACCAGCTTTACACCTCGATCTGCTCTCCCTGAAGCTACAAGCTGCTCAGCTGTCGCCCTCAGGGGCCTTTGGACCAAGTAAGACCTATTTCTTCCCTCCTCGAATTTTCCCATTGCACTGAAAGCCCCCACCCAGGCTTATAATCTCCCTCCTTGCACCCCCAAATCTCCTCCCTCAAGCTTGTCACAGCTGGGGTAACTGTCCTTCCTCCTCCATAAGGCTCTCCCCAGGCTCCCCTTTGTTTCTCGCTCTGAGACATCTAGGTGAGCGCCTCACCAATCTCTACTTCGCAACATCTCCTACATTCCTTCCTCCCACCTTGATCCCAACCACCACCACTGTGACACCCACTTGACCTGTCTTTCTACCAGGTTTCTCTTGTCCCAATGATAAGTCCATCTTGCTGCCTCTCATCATCGGCCTGATCTTACTCGGCCTCCTCACCCTGGTGCTTGTTACCTTCTGCATCGTCCGAAGACGCCCACCCACTTACCAGCCCCTCTGAGCATTTTTCTCAATATCCAGGGCACCAGGAGGTGCTTTCATTTCTCATCACTCAACTGACTCAAAGAGATAAAAGTTATCATCCTTCCCTGTCTTGATGAACAAAGAAATAATGCAACTGGGAGGGATGAGGGGAAAAATGTTTATTAAATATGACTGATTCTCCATCTCCCATGGGAAAATAATAAAATTTGCTCAAATCTTTATCCCTGGTTTTCCTTGTCCTTCCTGCCAGGATTAAAATCCATTAAGTTTGTCACACACCTTTTGGTACCTTCCTTGGTTGAGTCTAAGGGTCCTAGAAACAGCTCACCAGGAGCGATGAAAATGTCACTGTGTGGTGCAATGCCCTCATGGATTCCTCCTTCAAAGTCTGGCACAGCTGTTGTCAAACTGGCCTTGCTGCCTCCCTTGCTCCTCTTTTCCTGGGGTCTCTGGCTGCTCCAGTTACCTCTCCTCCAATCCAGGGGAGCCACCCATCCCAGCAGCCCGTCAAATGCCCTGCCCTACCCACTGTGTCTGGGCTAGCGAACAACCCAGATTAAGCTCCGGCTGCATCTGGGATGCTCCTCTCACATGCAAAGGATTTTCATCTACCACAAGAGCAAT
This sequence comes from Capricornis sumatraensis, assembly GCF_032405125.1. Taxonomy (NCBI): domain Eukaryota; kingdom Metazoa; phylum Chordata; class Mammalia; order Artiodactyla; family Bovidae; genus Capricornis; species Capricornis sumatraensis. The sequence goes on from NC_091076.1 coordinate 77,592,286, forward strand.
GCGTACTCTGACTTCCATAAAATATCCTCTATGCTCCTAGGCAACCCACAGTCCCTGGTGGTGGTGCCCCCTAGTAGTGGTGGGTGGCACCCCTAGGACAGCCCCAGTGTGGATTCTAAAAAGGATCTCCCCAACCGCCCTAGCCTGAACGACCAGACCAGGGAGTGCTAAATTCCCCTTTACAGTTCATCGCCCTGTGAGCATCGCCAGGGCCAGTATGGGGCCCTTCCAATTGTAGGAGCCTTGTAAGGTACAGAAAGCAGCCACCAAGACCGGCAGACCCAACCCTTTTGAGGGAGCACGTGGCCGAGACCCAGCAAACACACCACCGCCTCGCGACACCTCGTAAGACCCTGCAGACTGTGGCGCAGGAGTCACCGACAGGTGTGGTACTCCCAGCAGGTGCACAGCCACCAGAGCGCGATGACCAGTGCCATCTCCACCAAGCCTTGGTGTCCTGGCACTGGGTGCCAGAAGGCATCGCTACTGCTGGGTAGTCTTGAGATGCCCCTAGGCGAGATGCTAGGGCGCCTCCGTCTGGCCCAAATCCTGGCTCACCACCTGGTTATAGAAGGCCGAGAAAGGGGCCTTGGCCCAGGGGTGACGCCCTCGGGCCAGTGGGGTGAGAGGGAACCCCGGGGCCTTCGTTTCACACAAGCGGCCAGGACTGGGCCCGTATGGGAGCTAGGGACGCTGCCATCTCCCGAAACCGGGCTCTTCTTCCCCATCGCCTCTACCTCTGCTTCACTGTCCTGGCCCAGCGCACCCATTTGCCTCGGCGAACCTGAGGAGGGAGAAGCATGGGCCTTGCGCCTAAGGTGAGCGGCCTGGCTCAGACTGTTTCGCTCCCATCGGCGCCATGTCCTCTGGAGACACCGAGAGTACAGGAGGTGGAAAGCTACACCGCCCACACCCAACGCCATTTTGGAGACTCACGCCCCTTCTCTCTCAACTTCGAACAATGTAGTAAGCTGGAAGAAGACAAGATGGCGCCGAGCAGGAGGAGCGGAGAAAGGAAGGATAAATCTTACTGCGTAAACAAAGGCTCGAAAAATGGAACTGCGCAGGCGTACAGCTTTGGCACGCTTTAAAAATTCGAGCAGCAGGGAGGGAGCGTCCAAAAACGTGGTTTCCAGGCGAGACCTATTTTACGTTAACGAAGGTGGGACGGCGTAAGGAAGAGCTGGCGCGGGAGGCGGGGCGCGGTCCTGCTTAGTGGCGGGAAGGCGGGAGGCGGAGGCTCGGAGCGCGCGTGCGCACTGTCAGTCAATGGCGGTTTGAGGGATTGGCGGAAGTTGACTTTGCAATATGGCGGCCGAGGTAGACGGGCCACTTAAACGGGTGCTGGTGCCGCTTCTTTTACCTGAGAAATGCTACGACCAAATTTTCGTCCAGTGGGACTTGCTTCATGGTAAGTTTTATTTTGCATCGGGTCAGAGTTTTGCGCCAGCGCTCTCCGGCCGTAAAGGGGCCATGAGTGCGGACTAAGTGACGGCGGCATTTCGGGCGGAAGTCGTGTCTGAGAGGGGCGGAAGTGTCTCGGGCTCCGTAGAATGAGGACTCCGTATTTGGGCGAGAGGAGGAGTCGCCAGGTGGGGGTACTTTGCTTTAGCGACCGATGAAAGACGGAAAGACTCAAATTTTACAAAACACAATTTAAGATCTGATTAGATCGTTCTAACATCTAATCTGTACACCTTCAGGAGCAATGCTACAAATGATTCAAAGCCTCTTCTGAATCAAGGCCTTCTGTGGCACCCCCAAGGCTCCTGCCATCCTAATGGCTTTCCTCCCAGCCTCCACGTTTGCTCACGGTGTAATTTTGGGCTTAATTTGTCTGGCTTCCTTTTTCTATTTACTAGGCAACGCCACAGCCAAAACCCTCCTCTGACATCAGACCTTCACAGTCCACCCCCTCAAGTTTTTTGGTACCGCTCTGTTCTCCCGGGACAATGTTTTAGCTGCGTTCATGACCCATGATAGTCAACTACCACTGGGGCAAATACTTTGGGGGTGGACTTCCAGGCTGGAGAAGTTGTTGGTAGCTAGAACATAAAAGCAGGCCGTGGAAGTTCCTGAGTAGGGGCCAGGGACAGTGTTCGAGAATGAGCGATATAAAGAAAACCTATCCTTGGAGAGAAAAGACTTGTGGATTGCCTACTTGCTCACAGGCGGGGAATAAAGGATCAGAGGACTCTTGGGCCTTGTTCAGCTCTACACAAGGAAGCAGTGGAGAGCCTTGGAAGTCAGATGAAGGAGTTTAGGTGTGATGGGCAGGGAACGGAAGAGTGGGTCAGAGAAAAGAAAAGGTAAAAGCTGTTTTGGAGAGTCATCTTGTCTGAACGTGATATGGTTTGGAGTAGGAAGAACTAGGCCTTTTTCACCTGCCTTCGGACCACCCAAGATTTCGTTTTGTGGGTATGTCAAGATCTTAAAGCACTTAAAGCCTTTAGGCCTACAAGTCCTGGCCTGGGTTCGAGGTCTCATCTCTGCTTAATTTCTCTTCTTAGTTCCCTGCCTCAAGATTCTCCTCAGCAAAGCCCTGGGGCTGGGCATTGTGGCTGGCTCACTTCTGGGTATGTTTCTTATCATCTTCAAGTCCTGCTGCTGGGAGGTGGGTGGAGTCCTGAGATAACATAAACTGAATGGGTCCCTTAACTAGAAGTGGGGTTAACATGCCTCCAGGTCTGCTCTGTGGCTGTTGTGCTGTGCACCCAAGGGGTGTCAGCTCCTCAGCCCTGCCTTCTCATCCTCTTTTCCCAGTAAAACTACCCCAAGTGTTTAAAATACTGGGAGCCAAGAGTGCCGAAGGATTGAGTCTTCAGTCGGTAATGCTAGAGCTAGTGGCGTTGACTGGGACCATGGTCTACAGCATCACCAATAACTTTCCCTTCAGGTGAGAGAAAGCCTTCCTGCCCATTATCTCCAAGGGTAAATGCTCACAACTCTAGTGGGGGTTAGAGGGAGGGAGGCAAAAGGGCAGGAAGTCTTAAACCTTTCTGGAACTCTAGTCATCATCTATGGTGATGATGAGAGGAGGTGAGCAACCCAAGAACACCCAGTTTCCAATCCTGAATCAACTGCATGGGGGCTGCCGGGAGGCAGGAGGTAAGGGACCAGTAGGGCTGTGGTGGATAGGGAATAATCAGAAAATTGTGTCCCCAAGATGGATGGGCTCTGGAGGCTTTCCCTGCCTCTTCCAGGCCTGCCTTTCTTCCTTCCAACTCTTGACTCTGCAGCTCTTGGGGTGAAGCCCTGTTCCTGATGCTCCAGACAACCACCATTGCCTTCTTGGTCCTGCACTACAGAGGACAGACTGTGAAAGGTGCTGAGGATTGACCCATGAGCTGGCTGCCAGCTCTCAGGAACCTTGCTGGGAAGGCAGGCTTGGGGAAGCCAGGGGACTCAGAAGTTGACAAGGACTCCTTATTTCCCTGTCTCCCAGGTGTTGCTTTCCTAGCGTGCTACGCCCTGGTCCTTCTGGTGCTGCTTTCACCACTGACGCCCCAGGCTGTAGTCACCCTGCTCCAGGCCTCCAACATGCCTTCGGTGGTGGTGGGAAGGGTGGGTCCTGGGAACAAGGGAGAGGATGTTGGGAAGGGGGCTGGGTAAAGAGTAGAGGAGAAACCCAAAGTTTGCAGGGGGTGGGACTGAGAATAGAGAAACGACACCGGAACATGGAATGAGTTCAGATGACAGAACAGTGTCTCAACTCTTCCCTTAGCTGCTCCAGGCAGCCACCAACTACCACAATGGGCACACAGGCCAGCTCTCAGCCATCACAGTGTTTCTGCTTTTTGGAGGGTCTCTGGCCCGAATCTTCACCTCCATTCAGGTGAGTGCACCTCCTCCCCTCTAGAGGGCACCATAACTTCACCTTACCTCTCCCTGCCCGAGGACTTCAGGCTGCCTCTTTTGGAACCCTTTCGCTTAAGTGACCCTAGCTGTGTCTCTCACCCAGGAAACTGGAGACCCCCTCATGGCTGGAACCTTTGTAGTCTCTTCTCTCTGCAATGGCCTCATCGCTGCCCAGGTCCTCTTCTACTGGAATGCCAAGGCTCCCCAAAAGAAGAAAAAGCAGTAGAGTTGAGTGGGCTCCCTGAGTACATTCCATGTTTCCATTCATCCACTCAGCCTTGGGGTCCTTCCCATCTGGATCAGTTTGCTGGTGTGACTTTTAACCATTCCCTGTTCTTCTGCAATTGCAACTTTGATTGGCCCAGATCCTTAGGATGGGGTAGAGATTTTCAGGCTGACATTTTAACATTGTGTGCTGTCCTGTGTATATGCTCTGGAGTCATTTAAACATTTGGCTAAAATTCTTCCTTTAGCAGAAGTTTCTAGCTAGTTAATCTATTCTGGGCAGAAGTCTTACCCTGTCCTCCCCATTTCCCCACTTCCTTTCTGACCCTGAAGGATAGAGCCTGGACAGTGGAAGAGACCAGGTGCTTATGGTTTCCTTTCTCCCCCAGCCTGGCTCAGACTGTCTCCTGGACCCCAGTGCTTGGTGGGGGGGTAGGGGGAGGGGGACAGAAGAATGACTCAGGCAGGGCCCCAGGGTGGGGTGAGGAGGTTCCTGCTCTGGCAGGTCCAGGCGGAAGGGAGTGGAGACTGCTGGTTCCTGCTGCAGTAAAGGGGAACAGAGATGGAACAATAAAGACTCAGACATGGTTTAATTGTACAAAACTGTATTCTGCCTACAAAAAAAAAATCTGTGGGTTTTGTTCCCCCTAGCTTTCTGGGGTTTGAGGAGTACTGCTCGTCTCTGAACTGTGGTCCAACACAGTTCTAAAGGATTTGCAGCCTGGGAGGTGGGGGCGGGGCGGGGGGTGTTCTGAGTAGAAACAGAAAAGGAGACTGGAAACCTTTCTGGGTGGTCCCTGCCTGTGAGGGTTAGAGGTGGGTTAGGGGCAAGGGGGTCCCTGAGAGGGCTGGGTTGTACAGAGGGGGAGAGCCTGGGGGTAGGTAGGGGCTGTAAGCAGGGAGTAGCTCCCCCTGGAGCCTTGGGTTACTCTGGGGGAGAGAGCATGGCGAGGGGCCCTCCGGTTTACAGTGGGAAGAGCTGCAAAGAGAAACACTGTGGTTAGAAGGCATTTGCTCCCTGGGTTGGAGGTGCCAAGTAGGGTCCCTGATTCACATGTGGGGGTAGTTCTGACCAGTTCTGCACCGACAGGTAGAATTAATCAGCCACCCATCATCCCTGGCTATCCGGACCCCCCCCAGAGTACCAGTGATAGGGAAGGTAACCCCAGGATGGCTTAGAGCTGCACCACCACCGCAACCATGTCAGGGCATGCTCAAGTGCGAGCTTGCGTGCTGCGCGCCTGTTTTTCTCTTTTGGGGCGGCAGGCCAGGAAGGGGTAGAGTTGGGCTTGGCCTGTCCTTGCCCCGGGGCTGGGAGAGGAAGCCGGGTCACACGAGGGCCAGAAGCGGGGGCCGGCGGTGGGGGGGGCGGGAAGGATGGGAAATTCAGGTAACTAGAACAGAGTCACATCCAGGTTGCTGCTCTTGCAGTGTCACCACCAACAGACTCTGATGGAAGAAAGACCCTGGCTCCCCTGAAGTCTCCCACCCTTCATCGGGCACCCTCCAAATTCCTCCATGAGTGTCCCCTACTTGGGTGGGCTCAGGACCCCTGCCAGCCAGGCTCTCTGATATCTGCCCCCACCCAGGCTCTAGGACAGGGGCACAAGTTTCTGTCATCTTGTTCCCCGGGTACTCACCCATAACTGCCAGGAAGGTAGGCTGTCGAGTAGTTGGGGGGCTGGTACCCAAAGCCTCTGCTCCCCTGGTTGGCTGCATATCCAGGCCCCCAGACTGGCCCGCTGCCAGCCACGCCGCCGCTTCCCTGGCTGAAGTGGGGGGACCCGGCCCCCGCGCTCTTGGTCTTGCGCCGGGGCCTGTACTTGTAGTCAGGGTAGTCGCGCAGGTGCCGGGCTCGGAGCCGCTTAGCCTCCTCCACGAAGGGCCGCTTCTCATCCTCGCCCAGCAGCTTCCACTGCGCGCCCAGGCGCTTGGAGATCTCCGAGTTGTGCATCTTCGGGTTCTGCTGCGCCATCTGGCGGCGCTGGGCGGAGCTCCACACCATGAACGCGTTCATGGGCCGTTTGACCTTCTCCAAGGGAAGTCCCCTGGAGACAACTGGGCTCCCGGCGCCCTCCCGCTCCTGGGGGCCCGAGGACGAGGAGGTAGGGGCCGTGGGAGTGGGAGAGTCCAGGTTCCAGGCCTGGTCGTGTGAGGAGCCCGGTACCGCCATGGGGGGGCCGAAGGGAAGCCTTCAGAGGGCGTTTCTACACGCCCTCCCCTCCGAAGTGAAACGTTGATCCCCAAACCCGGTATCCTAAGTGTCTTTCTAATCCGGAGTCGTTACAGAGAAATTCGTGTCCTTTAAAGGTATAAACCGTCCCAAGTTCAGAGTCCTTATAATGGAGCCCGTACTTCCAACCAATCCGGCACTTCTGGGGAGTCCAGCGCAAAAACCGCTGCCTGGTACCCGCTCCTGTACAGGTTGTGCTCTCTCCTTGTGGCTGCGAGGTTCCCGGCGACCGAGTCTGGCTCCCCCTGCCTGCTGCCCGCTGCCCGCTGCCCGCTGCCCGCCAAGGGCCCGGCTTCGGTGAAGGCGGTAAACCTCTGCGGTCGGGGGGTCCCGCAGCTGCCAGGCAGCGTAGCCCAGGTGCCACGGCCCTCTCTCACCTGGTCTCAGCGTCTGTGGCTGGCGGGTGGGCCAGGCTGGGGAACAGCTTTTAACGACTGGCTCCTCCCCACTCCCTCCCAACCGACCGCGCCTCCTTAAGGGCGCCAACATCCCCCTCCCTTAGGCCAACCCAGGTGTCCCGTTCTTCCCAGCCCCCAACACTCCCCCCAGGGGACCACACCCCCTCTCCACCCAAGACCCATAAGTCAGGCCTTCCAGCCCCAATAGCCTGAACATCTACCCCTCCCTTCTTAAGCACAGCGATTTAAAGTCAATATCTTTGCACAAAGGGATCAAGTAGAGGGGGATCAAGAGCCCTCAGGGTCAGAGTTGTGCTGGGAAGAAGGTGGGAACACCCAACCCACTAACCCAAACCTTTTCCTGGTGCCTACAACTGCTCAAGCCCCGGACCAGCCCAGGGGCAGAAAAGTCAGGCAGTCAGGAGGCAGGCAGGCAGGCCATTTTTGTTTCCTGAGTCATCCCAGCAGGTGCTTGGGTGGTGATACAACCCCTTGCCAGATGAGAAAATTTAAACTCTCACCACTATAGCCCCCAAACCTAGGTTTCTCCACATGTTTTCTCTCTCAACCTCAGAGTTGGGAGGCAGGGCACAAGGAAGCCCAGAAGAACCAAGGCTGAGAGATCAGTGATACGGATGCTGGAGAGGAAGCCTGGATCCAGAGCAGAGTACCAGCAGGAATGAGGGCTCGACACCTAGGTTCCAGGGGCTGTCTTGAGGGAACCCTGGTCCCCAAGGCCCAGCCCAAGCCCCAGGCCTCAGGTAATCGGATTAAGCAGCCTGCCTTGGCTCTCAGCTCTTAGCAGGAACAGCTCTAGCTCTGAGCAGCCCTACCTAGCCTGCTGTGACTCAGGGTATAGGAGTGGCCTAGCTCCCTCTACCAGCAAACCTGGGGGAGGGGAGAAGCAGCAAGGCACCGGCTGCTTTTCGCTAGACCAGGAGGGTACCTGGGCCTGGGGAATTCAGGAATGTCAGAAATTCCTAGACGTAGACCATCTCTGGAATGCTAGAGAAGCCAGTTGTGGTGATACAGGAAACAAGGGCCAGGGCAGGTCACTCCTATAGAAACAGATGGACCAAACTAGGCACAAGGAAGGTACAGGAACCAGAGAGCCATTTGGATTTTTTTATTCTCTTTTTAAATACTGTACAGTGAAAAATAAATACGCCTTCTCATCCACCAGACAAGGTTGGTCCCCCCCTCCCCTGGGGGACCTTGTCACCCCCCTTCATACACACCCCTGGTTCTACTCCAAAACCTTCCCCATGCCTCCCACCCACTTATACCCTTACTATCCCCGTCTTCCACAGTGATGAGGCCCCAGAAATGGGGGGTACAGGATGGGAGGAGGGATAGCAGGGGAGCCCCCCTGAACTGTCAAATCTGGGTGGGTCAAGGAGCACCCCGCACCAACAGGCGGAGAATGGGGGTGTTCAGAGAGAGATTGGGGCATTAGAGGATAAAGGCACATCCAGTCTGATGGGGAAGGAGAGAGACTCCCCTCACCCTGGGGGTAGGGTGGACAAGAGGGAGGGGGTAGGACCCTGTTACACACCCCTCCACTAGCTCCTGGAGGCTGGGGGGGACCCAAGCTGCTGTGCCACCCCCCTCCCCCCTAGATAAGAGCAGCTCCAGCGCAGGTCAGTCGGGCCTGTGAGGGCCATTGGTGTTGGGCAGCAAGCGAGATGGAGAAGGGAGGGATGCGGGCTGGAGGGTTTATGAAACCCCATTCACCAAACTACCCAACTCCAAGGGGGCGGAGAGCTCCCCATTCTCTGAGGGGCCCTTAGGAAGCTTGCTGACAGAGTCACCCTGAAGGGAGAGTGGGAAAGAAAATGGAGAGGAAGGAAAGGAGGTCAGTAGAAATTCAGGTAATGCCATTCCCTACCACCTAAGACCTCCAGGCATCTGCTGGGACCCAGGGGTTGGTCACCAGTAGTCACTTTTACTGGGATCCAGAAAATATGAACCAAATGGCCCTTTCTCTTCTATACAAACTTTTCACTATTCTACATGCAGCCTAAACTCCAGCTGCATGCCTTCCCTGCAATTTCACAAGCGATTTCTTAGCGAGTTTTCATGTGCCCCCTACTCCAGAGCAACACAAAAGGTAGTGGGGTAAACTATGTCTTCCTTGCCTACCTTCTGCCCTGAAAGAGAATCCTCTGAAGGTTTAGTGCGATCCACGGGTGGCCGCTGGCGGCTCTGAGACTTTGCTCGGGAGATATAGTCAGCCACAGTCACTGGGGAAGACAGAGGATCAAGTTTCAGAAGGAACCCAGGTATCCAGCCCCTAGACACCCACTGGACCCCAACCCCTAGTTTCCACAGGATAGGAGGCATCCTGTTCTCTGAGGCAGTCTGCTGGAATCCAGTGTTAGCTCACCTGGCTGACGGTCTCCACTGATAGAACCATCAGTCCGGTTACCACGGTTACGGCGGCGGCGGCTCCGATTACGACGCTGGGGTCTTGACTCATCTTCTGTGGGGCACGGGAAAATGAAAACTGCGCATCAATCTCCCACCCCCTCAATTCTTGCCCAGCTGCAATCTTTCACACCCTCACACACCCCTTACCCAGGCCATTCTCCGTCATGCCGGGCCCGTCGGATTCCAGGCCTCCATCCATGACAGTCCTGTCCTCGTCGGTGCGGCGGCGGCGGGAGCGGCGGCGTCTGGCGCTTGCTGGCGGGGGTTCCCCCGGCTCTGAATCAACGGGGGGCTCTGGTTCAGATGTGTCCAGTAGGCTGTAGGGATTACTGTCTGGGTCCTTCAGCACTGGTTGGAGGAAGAAGGAGTTGGGAGTCAGGTGTCCACCATCTTTCTTTTTGGCCCACATTCATGAACCCAGCTGTCTGCTTCTGGTACCTGAGCTTATCGATGAAGAGTTGTATCTTGAGGTGGGCCGGGGGGCAGGTGGGGGTCCCCTACCCCGGCCTCCTATTGGACGCCTCCGGCTTTCTTCCCCCCGGGTCGGGGGATCCCGGTCGCCAGGCCCAGGTCGGGTGGGCTCCTCCCTCTTCTCTGACTCCGTCTCAGAAGCTGTGGATAGGTCTGAGTTGGGCCCTGAAGAACATAGTGGCATTCAAACAGGGTCCCTTACCCTATCCCAGGATCCATCCCCACCCCCAAGCTGGAAAATTCTCCCTCTCACTCCTTAGTCCCTCAGCCAATCACTTCATCTTCTCAATCACCCTTTCCTCAAGCTTCCACTCAGACCTCTGCCTCCCACACCCCACCACTGCTTACCCCCCACTCCCATAGATATCTCACCATAGGCAGGACCGCCTGTCCTCCGGCCCCGGCCCCGGCCCCCATAGCTTCCCCCATAGGTTCGTGTGGTATGAAGGGAAGAGGAGGAGCTCTCATCAGTGGTATATCCAGCCTTGTCACTGCTGCCGCTGCCCCGCCCACTTCCAGGAGGCCGAAAGCCCAGCCCAATCTGCCGAAGCTGCTCATCAATCTGCAGCCTCTCCAAGCGGAGCTGCTCCACCTCCTGGTTGGGTAGAAAAACAAGCAAGGAGAAGTAGGTGAAAGATCAATAGTCTCTCTTCACGCATCTCTGCCCCAACTGTCCCTAGGGACCTGAACTCTCAGGAACACAAGGCTTAAAATAGGGAAAATGATGGGTTCCAACTCCACAGCCCCAATTTTCCACCTAACAGTTTCTATTCTACTCAGAGACACAAACTGGAAACCACCACTTTTAACTCCATCCAGCATGCTCCTCAGTCCCCTGTACATGTGGGTCTTCCCTCTCCCAGGCTCCTGGCTCGGGTACCTGCAGGTAGGAGAGGTGATATTCCAGCAGAGCCTGAGCATTGCTGATGTTTTCTCGGGTGCCAACAAATATGAAAGGAACCATGCCCTGGAGAGCAAAGGACACATAGATTAGAAACAGACTCAAATCAAGTATTAAGTCCACCTTGTCTAAGAAGCCTACCCAAAAGGGATCTTTCTGGGCTCGCCATCTACTAGGAAAAACCAAAGTTCCCATGCCCTATCCCCTAGAAATCCCAGCCCTCAAGAGAATGGCTTGGAGAACAATCATATCTACTCTGGAAACCAATCTCTAGGTGTAGTTGCCCCATACCTCTTCCCTGGGGTTCTTCTTGTCATTATCACCTTCAACTCGAACCCTCACCACACCGGATTTATCCACAATCTCCTGGATCACTTTCCCGTTCTTTCCAATCACTTTGCCTGAATAGGTAAAGGAGGAGTCAGGCTTTTTTTTTTTTTAAGGAAAGAAAAAAGAGCAAAAACAGACAGTTTTCCAGCTTCTATGCAAGAATTCTGTTTAATGAATCTCCTGCTTCTAGGCGTCTAGTGTGTTTTCACACCACAATCGCTAGGAATTAGTTCTCCCATTTTTGTCACTCCAATTACAGACTGTTTGGTCTGTCCTCGTGAAATGAAGTGCACTGGGAGATGCAAAGCCAGAATCACTTTAGAGCATCTCACATCTGGCCCCCAACATGTTCTCTTATATACATACACAACCCTAACTCACCAACCAGATTCCTGGGCACTTGCACGGAGTCCTCAGAAAACTCAAGATAGCTCCGGGCCTGTCGGCATGCTTCAGGAGTCTAAGAGAAGAATGGGGAGTTATTAGTAAAACAGAGGACCTGGATCTCAAACAGTGATCTTCCTGCCACTCTCTGTCTTTGGGAAAAATGTGCTGCCGCCACAGTCTGGCAGGGACGAAGCAACTATACACCAGTTAAAGGAAAAAAAAGGTATGCACATTATTTAAAAAAAGGGGAGAGAAGTGAACACGACAGGCTTCCTTTCTATTTCACACACTCTTCTGTATCCCCGAAGGGACCTAGATGACAGATATCTTTTGCTGACCTCCCCATAGATGCGGAAAGTGCAGGTCTCTTCACCCAATTCAATGGCAGTCACCCCAGGTACTTTTCGGGCCTGCTGGATGTTGGCACCATGAGTCCCAATTGCTAGTCCCATCAGGTCCTCTCGCACTGTGAACTCCTCTTGGAAAGCTGCCGCCAGCTGCTTGCTTGTCTGAAAGAAAAAAAGACACTGACTTATAGGAATCATGGTGAAATCTCAGACACCTGTCCCGGGAATCTGACACTTTGCATAACTTCAATAAGAAAAGACTGTGAAAGAAAGCCAGAACTATCTGGAAGTCCACTGACCACCAGGACCTGTGTGGAGAATTTAGGAATGCTTCATTCCATTCCTACCTTCTCAGTACCAATGGCTTGGTGGGCAGGGGAGGTAATGATAGCAGGGTTTGGGCTAGGAGCCATCAAAGTTCTGGATTTGGCTCTAACACCATCTGGCTGTATAATCCCAAACAAAACATACTCTCTGTGCCTCTGCTGTTATCCACTGAACGATTACCCCTGACCTCTGTTCCCCACTAAACGATTACCCCTGACCTGCCCCATTCCCAGACTAACAAGAGGATTAAATGAGACTGGTGTTTAGAAAGGACTTTTCACATGGTAGATGCAAGTGTAAGGAATATTTACCTTATCCAAACCAGTACAAACTCCCAAAATAAAACCCAAAAAGTTGAGGAGAAAGCAAGAGGTTAAGAAAAGCATAAAAAGAGGCTATGACACACCATGCTACCACTTCATTTCTCAACCAGCCCTCAGAGGGAGGCCTGAGTACAAAGGCAGGCAAAGGGAAAGGCTCTGGCAGCACCCTGAGGAGCATCCCTGGAGAAGTACAGATTACCATTTGCACAGGCTCCCATAAAGATCAGTTCACTTGATTAAAAGGAAATGGATGTTCAAATAACACATACACGTGTGCACCTCATTTAGGACAGTATAATTCCTAACGGAATCTGACCATCATAAGATGTCAGGATTCAAAAAGACCTTGTATAAACACTCTCTTTCAACTTCCTCATTGTCACAGATAAGGAAGAGAAAACTCACTGGAATCAAATTATTTGCCAAAGGTCAATTATTTGACAAAGCAAGACAGGATTGATTCCAAGACTAGGGATCTTTTCCAGTGTACAAATGGCTCTCACAAAGTGGTTTGGTTCTCAGAGGTAATTTGGGGGCACCCAGTGGAGGTAAGACCCACACCTTCTTCTACTTTTAGACAGACCTGTTCTGATTCATCTGTCTTATGCATTGTGCTTTCAAGTAAAATTTCACTTGGTCACATGGTCCCGTAGCTTTAAAAAAAACAGCTTCACACTAAAAACATGATGGAGCTCTGCCATCCGGAGAAGTCTGAGATGAAACAGCAGACCCAGGTTTAATGGCCCAGAAAGACCTTAACCTCTGTTCTGTAAACATAAGAGTATGAGTGGAGCATGAGGTGGGAGGGAAGACAACAAGACCATTCAGCAGTAAAAAGTGGAGCCCAAACTTACCTCGAGATGCTTGGTAGCTTCTTCATTGCGTGACATGAGCAGCAGTTTGGTGCGCAGGCTTCGAAAATGCATATCACCCAGCAGGGATGCTCGCTTCACAGGGGCTTCCGTGGTTGACTGGAAAGAAACCAACAGAAAAGTCACTAAAAACTGCCTATGTTTTAGAGGAGAGTCAGGAACTGGGAAATCAGGACACCTGAGTCTCTGGAAAAGGGCAGGAGTTTAAGAAACAAAGCTGAGGAAGAGAAAATCACTGTTGGTCTCACAAGGGCCTACTATCTGGATGCCTATGGGAACTGATCTTACGGGGCAAGCACAAGTGAGAGTCATACTGTTTCTGAGAGTCCAAATATGCAAGAAGGGTCCTTGACCCAAACTGCAATATGATGGTCAGGTTGAAAAAAAATTAAGGCATACATGAGAAAGACTAAGGAATAGTAGGGCTAACCTGGGTCCACAGGATTCAGGAGGAATAAAGTCCTTTCTGACAAATAAATATAAGCACACTTTAGCTCTTCCCTTCTTGCAAAAGAGTTAAAAGGGGAGAAGGGCTTAGGTGAAGTTCAGGCAAAATAAACTCACCAGGATGAAGAGCTCACTATTTGTGATGTTGAGAAAGATGCAGTTCGCTCCCAACGCTTTCTTAAACTCTTTATGGACGTTTTCATTGGAACAGCTGCAGAGAAAAGAGAATAGTGCTCAGAGGGCAGAGTGTAGAGTATAGCTGAACATTCACGGGAGAGAGAGGGACTGAGAAAAACAAGGACTTCAGTTAAAGAACAGAGATGAGGAAACAGAACTGGGAGCAGAGAAGACTCTAGGGGGTCAAGGGAACACAAAACACACTGGGAGCAGGGCAGGGGACAAACACGTGCAGAGATGAGGACCATAAAGGGGGTCCCCCACACCCAATATCCCAAACACTCACGCCTCTCTCAGATCCTCAGGCACAGCCATGGTAACCTTGAAGAAGCTGCCTTTGGTTGCAAGGGGATTGGGATTAACGGGCCGAAGCCGTTCCAGGGTGACAATCTCATTGTAAGTGGCATCGCAGGCAGCATATTCAATAACATAGAACTGGCAGAAGAAAGAAGGTGTGGATAACATGAGCTTCTGTCTCCCACCATTCTCTGACAAAAATGTTTCAGCAGTTCCCCCAAAGACCTTGACAATCAGTCACACTCACATCTCCCTTCATCATCCGCACCCGGGCCAGCCACCAGCCACAAGGCTCTTGCTCATTGGCTCGAGAATAAACCTGAAGAGAAGTTGAAAATAAAAGAGATCTTGAGGCCCATCTAAAAACATCAAGAATAGAATGAGCATTAAGACACTTAAGAGGCATCCTAGACCAAGATAAAGGAAACTAGAGGAAGGAGCTGCTAGTTAAAATCAGAGGACACTGGAGTTCAGATGCTGTTATCGTAAATGGAAGAAAAGTGGATCTCCTGAAACTGGGAAGCTCCCTAAAGGCTTGATTCATCACAATGGTGATGGACACTTCACTCCTCCACAGACTGCCTAGCTGGATGGAGGAAGGAGAGTGCAACAAGCAGTAAGGAGCCTATGATACCTGTATCAGGGTAAGGGAGATGCAGAATCCTGGGAAAAGTGATGTTTAGAAAAGGTGGACTTCAGGCCCTTACCTCCACTTCATCCCCTTCTGTGATCTCCTTGTTATAGTCAGCTGGAGGTGGTAGCCGGACATCCCCAAAAGGAATCTGTCTCTCACTCTGCCAGCTGCAAGGGAAACAGTGATACAATAGCTATTCAGGCTAGTGTGGTTGCCTGTTTCTTCAGAAAAAGGTAACTTCCTCCACTGGACATTTTCCACCTTCGCTGGTGATTAGAAGCTAAATTCCAGGCTCTGCTCCATATCAGTGTCTTCCATCTCTTGCTAGAACCTAAATACTGAGTCAAATGCCCCCACCAGCACCATTTCCTCTCCTAGGATCCATACAAGTCGCCCACCCAAACCCCTGGCTCTTGCCCACCTATTACATGCCTCATGGGACTCAGTCGCCCCTTCTCCACTCTCCTTCTAGGACCTAGTATGCTGGATTCTCTATTCCCAAGGTCTTACTTGTTTTCAAAGAAGATGGTGACAGAGTCTTCATGGACATCCTTCACAAAGCCCTAGAATGGATTTTAGAACCAAGTAAAGAGGAAAAAAAAAAAAAAGACAATTAACCACCACCTCAGCCATTAGAGGAACAGGCACCTTTGCAGCATCTTATACTAGAGGTTGGGCTTCTCCGGTGGCTCAGTGGTAGAGAATCTGCCTGCCAAGCAGGAGATGTGGGTTCAATCCCTGGGTGGGAAAGATCCCCACGAGGAGGAAATGGCAACCTACTCCAATATTCTTGCTTGGAAAATGCCATGGACCGAGACTGGGGGGCTATATACACTCCATGGGGTTGCAAACAGTCAGACCCGACTCAGCAACTAAACAACAAAACTAAGGTTTCTTTTTCTGGCCAAACCACACGGCTGGTGAAACAGTTCCCAGATCAAGGATTGAACCCAAGGCCATGGCAGTGAAAGCCCAAATCCTAACCACTAAGCCACAAGAAAACCCCCACCCCACCCCCCAACCGCCTTTTTTTTTTCCTTTTGTAAAACTAGTTTTAGATGGGAACACAAGCAATCTAAAAACCAGGCTAGAGAAAGCTGCACTGGGGAAATAATACAAATGGTGAGGTAGCAAGAAAAGAAATAATACTGGCATGGACAGAGATGTTACAAAATCCAGAAATAAGATGAGACAGAAATTAAGTATAAGGGAAAAACATCACCTGTATCAGAACAGCCTGGAAACTAGTGGTCTCCTATGGCTCCCACAGGGGCCTCCCTATCTGTCTGCCTCCTGCTGTACTGAGCGGCTTGCCAGAGTTCAATTAAAATACCAACAACATTCAGCAAAGCTAAGAATATCCCATGAGACAGTGTGAGGCTGTCCTGGAACACCTAGAGGACATCAGGATCTGCCAAGAAAGGGTCTAACTCCTAACACAGCAAGAGACCTGAGCAACTTGCTGCTCTGATGCCTGGCCCATACGAAAATAATCAGAACACTAGACAAGTTCAAAATCCAAAAACAACCTACAGAAAGAAAAATTAGGATTTAAAAGACATGAGGGAATTCCCTGGTGGTCCAGTGGTTAGGACTTTCACAGCTGTGGACCAGGGTTCAATCCCTGGTCGGGAACTACAATACTACAAGTCACGTGGTATGGGCAAATAAATAAAGACGTAAGATTTTTTAACGCTAGACTATGACACTGCTAAGAATTTGAAAAGGGTAATAAAATCTGTAGAAGACCCCAAACTTGAGACCTTGACAAGGAACAGCAACAGGAATGATTGAATGGCTTGGTCTACCTATTTTCTTTTTTTTTTTTTGGCCAAGGCAGTGAAAGCGCTAAGTCTGAACCACTGGACCACCAAGGAATTCCCTACTTCCTATCTTCTGTCTTCACCGAGAAAGCCAAAGTTAAGAGTTCAATCCTATGCTCCCAGTTTTCCTACCTTTTCTATTTTTCAAATGCTCAAAATTAGGGATTGCTAATTTTGATAAAGTCCAATTTATCAATTAGCTCTTTTGGTTTCATATCTAAGAAATCTTCACCTAATCCAAGACCACAGACGTTTCCTCCTATGTCCTTGTCTAAAAGTTCTATAGTTTTTATTTTACATTTAGGTCTATGATCCATTTTGAGTTAAATTTTTTAATATGGTGCCAGATACGATTAAGTTCATTTTTAACCTATGGATGTGCAGTTCTTTAAACACCATTTGTTGAAAGACTGTACTTTTTCCAGTAACTGCCTTTTCATGTCTGTCAAAAATCAGAAAATTCAAACTAATGTATAATGACAAAAGGCATTAGTGGAAGACTTTTGGGAATGACAGAAATTGTGGTGATGGTTCATTTTATATGTATGTCAAAACTTAAATTGTATGGTTTAAATTTGTATGCTTCATTGTATGTCAATTATGCCTCATTAAAGCTTTAAAAAAAATTAGGGGTTTCAAAAAGCAAAATAGTTCTTATACTATTCCTAAGGTTTGCAGATAGGAACAAAATATGAGCTTAGGAGAGAAAATACCAAAAATGCACACTTGGGTCACTCCCACCTCAGGGAGAACTGGTCAATCATAAACACTTAATTCACTGTTCTTTCCTTAAATCTAAACCTAAAATTTCCCTCTTGATATGAGCCATCTTCCTCTTCTTTTGAGAAAGGATCTCATTATGGAGTCTTACTACTGCCCAGAACTCCTGGTCCTGCCTAGCCTTACATACCCATGCTTTAGCTTTCTCTGCCATTCCCTTCCTTGGAAACATTTTTCCCACTCTTCATTCAGCTCCATCAGTGCTCACTCCTCCTCTTCTCCACTCACAACTGAGGCACTTTTACTTTTCACTGTTTGCCCAAGTTCCTCTTCTCTTTTGGCTTCTTCCCTTTAACTCCTTCCCCTCCACTTCTTTTTTCCTTAGCTCCTTTTAAGTGTCCTCCTCCCCTCCTCCCACAATGACTATTATATCTTTTCCCCCTCTTTTCTTCCTTTATAAGGGTCTGTCTGGATTTCTCTAAAAATTTCATCTAGCCTCTGCAGCTGACTTTATCCAAAATGTCTATCTCTAAGCTTTAGAAACAGTTAATGAAAAGAAAGTTAGCTATTTTCAAAACATTTCTGGGATGAGATAAAACACTGTGGAAAAGATAGAAGAGAGTCACTTGCCTGCCTTTTTTGTGAAGAGATTCCCCACTCCTAGATATAATCATTCACAAAAAATGCACTTTTCCCTCACATTACTCAGCAGTTCAACAAAACACCACTCATTCTTACACTTCTAAGGTCTTTTTTTGTCAAAGATTCTCCAAAACAAGCTTTCTCCTCAATTTCATATTCCAATTCACTCTCTGCTCCTTAATTCCACTCACATTATCCCAGTTTTTTCCTTCATAGATACCAGTGGTAGAAAGTGAGTTCCTTGTTCTGCTCAGTCCATGCTCACTGAGAAGATAAGCAAGGGAGGGCAAGAGCAGTTAAGTGAATCTCTAGAAGGCTACCTAGATCCAAAGGATGACTCAATTCAATTCAACAGTCATGGCAAATGGGCTTTGGCTTACAGGTGGATGCTATATCCTTAACAAAGGAGTAGGTATTGGGATATCCAGGTAAGGTCTAGAAAGTTGGATGGCCGTGTCCGGGAAGATGAACAGATATTTCACTTGGGAGAGTACACCTCAAGGAAATATGTGCATTAAGTTCTGACAGAAAAGGAAGAGTTGATGGGATAGCTACAAGATAACTTCTGGTATTTTCAGTTCTAACTTGTAAGAAGAAAAAAAACAACAGGACCCAATTCTGAGAGAGATGAAAGGAACCTCCCCAGATTTATAGTTCTAGAAGCAATGTAAACACTCCTTGAACCACACTGAAGTCTGCTGAGTCATGAATATTAAATCAGCAGCAAGGTCAGATTCATAAGTATATGGCACTGAAAGTTAAGAAAGATTACTGAATTTAAGGATGTTTTGTTGTTCAAATGAGACAAGGAGCAGAAAATGCTAAAGTGGCCAAAATACAAACTCCATATTACCTGGCTTTTAGTTGAACTCCAAATTCTATTCTCTGATTCAAAGCATCCTATCTTTGATTCACTGAATCAAGTCTATCACTGCCATATAGCCCACAGGAGAAAAGAGAAAGATTCAGAGACAGACTTTCTACTTGACACTTATATGTGGAAAGGGAAACATGCCCCTTCCCAGCAGTCTCACACGGTTAATTCAAACTGGATACTGATCTTTCCCATGCTTCCTGGAACAAAAGCAAACATTATATCTTGATCTCAGACTCAATTTAAGAAGCACTTTCTTGGAGCTGGGAAGGACCCTGATGAAGGACAGGATATTGTGGGAAATTAGGTTAAAATCTTATGAGATAGGGTATTTCAACAAAGGTAAGCAAGCTTGAGGGGAAAGGATATAAGAGACAAATGTACTCTATCAGAATCAGAATGGAATTAAGAGACTTTGCCAAAGAAAACAAATGGTATGGAGGCATGCTAGAGAAAAAAGTCCCATGAGTTAGGAAAGTATGTAGAAAAAGAATGAAAGAAGGGGTAAATTGGGAGCTTCCTTCTTCCATGTTAACTGGGTCATGGAATAGGTAGTTTTGGGGGATTATGCAGAAATACTAGGATAAAAAGCCACAGACTTAAATTGAGAAATTAAGACAGATGTGGGTACGCATAGGCAATGAAGAATATAAAGAAATCTGGTGAGGGGAAGTCAGGCAGGAATGAATAGGCATTTAGAGTGGGTCAAAAATGACTACACTGAACTTATCAATTGAAGCTGGGGCAGAAACCTACTCCAAGGGCTAATATGAGACCCTTTCCAGTTATAGCAAGATATGACTTCACAGGGAAGGAAAGTCATTTCCAAGATACGAAGGTGGAGAGGTCCACTACGGGAGGAAAGGCTTGAGGGGAAATGGAGGAAAGGGGGCTCTTGTCCTCACAAATAATGGATGAGGGCAAAATGAGAGAACAAGTCAGGAAGCAGGAAAGTCTCTGAGACAATCCCAGGCATAAAGCACAAAGCGGTTCAAACTAACAACATAACAACAGTGGCAAAAGAAAAATTCCTGAGAGGCAAGAGGGGTCTCCCTCTAGCTTAATATAAATGAACGGGGAAAAAAGTGTCCTAAAAAATAGATTCGGGGACTTCCCTGGCAGTCCAGTGGGTAAGACTCTGCATTCCCAATGCAGGGGGCATGGGTTTGATTCCTGGTTCAGAAACTAAGATCCTGAATGCTGCACAGCCAAATAAATAAATATTAAAAATGTAAAGACAGTCCTCTTCTCCTTTAAAAAATAAATAAATAAATAGACTATTGGGTTTCCAAATTGGGCAGGTTGACCAAAAGTCTTCTAGAAGTGGAAATCCTTAAGAAAAAGATAAACAGAAGTAATCCTCATGAGATCTCATTTTAGATAGAGAGTAGGAGTATGAAGCTCACACTCCTCAAAATGAAGAAACTATATGAATGACCTAAATGTATGAGGTCAACGTGAGATGACAAATACAAAACCATCCTCCAGTAGAAGAGCAGACCAACTAGTCTTGGAAATAAAGGGGTGGGGTGAGAGAGACTTGTGAAAAGATGCCACCTTATGGCTAGGAGGCAACTAGACTGATACAGCCCAGAGTTCCTGAGGTCAAAGATACTAAATGTCATAAACAGCTTCTGACCGTTTCTCCTTGGTGTGGGAACAGAAATATAAGATGAAAGTGGAGTGAGTCTTTCAGAGCCAGTAGGCAGAGGCCTCTCCGAGGAAGATGAAAGGATCTAATACGGGACGGCCTTCCCAAGGGGGTAATAGGGGAGAATAAAGAGAATTCTCCATGTGCTTGGACTGTGGGGAAGAGGTGATTAAGATCCAAGGTATGCCTTCTATTAGGAGACAGGAAAAGTCAATAAGACGCTAGGGTAAATGGGGTCTCTCCTGGGGGCTGCGGGGGCGCTGATCCAAGCACAATAATGCCCTGATGTTCATTCCCAGACATGCGGGTAAAAGCAGGTGTAACAGAGGGGCCAAAAATAAGGGGTTAACTTCCAGAGGTCTCCCCCAAGGA
This sequence comes from Capricornis sumatraensis, assembly GCF_032405125.1. Classification (NCBI taxonomy): domain Eukaryota; kingdom Metazoa; phylum Chordata; class Mammalia; order Artiodactyla; family Bovidae; genus Capricornis; species Capricornis sumatraensis. The sequence continues at coordinate 77,613,025 of NC_091076.1, forward strand.
GGGCCGCGGGTGGGATCGTGGGTCCAAGGTTCTAAGGGTCAGGGCTAGCTCCAGAACCTCGATCCCACCCCACTCTTCCCCGTTCTGGCTGGAGGGAGGGGGCTGAAGACCGCGTCCCTGGCCGGCGCGCCGCCTCACCTTGTAGAAGGCCCCGTTGGAGCCGCGCACCTCGACGGGCAGTCCGGGCTCCACATCCCCCCCCGAAGCCAGGCCGCCCATGGCGCCGCCACCGCCTCCGACTCCCCCGGCGGCGGCTGCAGCAGCGCTCTGAGTACGAGCCGGGCCAGGTCCCCGGCGTCTCCCTGGAGGAGGAGCTGGAGGGGGAGCCGCGGGGGGCGGGAGCCGGGCCGGCCCCACGGCGGCCCTGCCACAGCCAACGAGCAGGGGGCCGGGGCCGGGCCGCTCCCCGTCCGCCGCCGCCGCCTTGGTCTCCGCCACCGTGAGGAAAACGGCCGCCGCCGCCGCTGCCTTCGTCACCTCAGCTTCCGCCCGCCGCCGCCCCCGCTGCAGCCTCAGTCCCGGGACCCACTGCTGCCGCTGCCTCTACACGGCCTCCTCCTCCCTCTGCCGCCGCCGCCACCTACTGCGCAGACGCACCGGGCACCCGCCCGCCGCGCGCGGGCCCCGAGGGCCACGGCGCACGCGTCAAGGCTGGCGACCCAGCTCTCGCTGGCCAGCGCATCAGGGCTTCCACACTCCTCTTTCCTCTCTCACGCCCCCTCCTGGTCGCTGATTTACGCTTGCGCAGAACCAAACTGACTCTCTTTCTTCGCCACCCCACCATTCCACCGTCCAGTCTCTTCCTTTCCCCGCCCCACAACACAGAGAGCTAACCAATCATGGGGAGGGAGGGGCCGAGCTCACTCAATCGGATTGGGCTTCTGATGCTCCTTGGTCAGACCACACCCACTTCTCCGCTGTGCGCTCCACCAGGCTTGGAGAAGTTAGGGACGGGCATGCGCCTGAATGATTGCTTGGTCACTTTCTCCACCTTTGTCTTTTTGGTGCGCACGCTCCGGGGGCGGGGGGTGCGCGGGAAGGAGGAGTCGAAAAGCAAAAATGGGCCTAGTGCGCGTGCTCTGGGCCTTACAGTCCACATGCCGGTATGGACTCTTGAGTGTTTCTGTTTGTGCGCGTTAAGATTTAAATTAAGAGTCACCCTCTTGCCTTGAGAAGATTCTGATCCTGCATATGATGAAAGGTTAAAGAAAAATTTCAAGACACTACCGAAAGGCAAATGCAATTTGGCACAAGATTATTATCTACATGCTGAGAGATTTCAAAATGGGAAAAATTGTTAGAGAAAGGATAGTTGAGGGGAAGCTTAGGATTCATAAACTAAGTAAGAAATTTAAGTAGAAGTGAATAAAATAGCCAAGAAATTAGGATCATGTGTGTGCAGCTAATCATTTAGCAAATATTTATTTAGCCCTCACTGTGTTCCAATTACCCAAAACAAGGATTTTATGATATATTGGAAATGGTGCAGACAATCACATTTAAGTAAATAAAGTGATTAGAGTTCATCTGAAGATGTGTTAAAGATGAGGACTAGGATAGAGGGAATCCCAAAGACACAAACAATGGTCAGTTGCCCTTCAGCATGATAGGGAAAGACCACTACAGGGGAGCTAATGCAAATTGAGATTTGAGGGATAAGTAGGCGTTTGCTAGAGGAAATGCAATAAAACTATTTTTGAGAGAACAAGGAATAAACAGTGCAGAGGAGCAGAAAAAACAAAACATGTCCTTTGGGGAACCACAACTAGTTCAAATAGCATTTGGCTTGAAGTAGGGAAGCTAAACTGTGAAGCACTTATAAATCAGGTTAAGGAGAATGGCCTTCACTTTATCAATACTACAGAGTCACTGAAAGATTTTAAGCAGTAGTGTAAGTGCAGTGGCTCAGCGGTAAAGGGTCTGCCTGCAATGCAGGAGCCGCAGAAGACACCGGTTCAATCCCTGGATCAGGAAGATCTGGAGATGGGAATGGCAGCCCACTCCAATATTCTTGCCTGGAGAATCCCATGGACAGAGGATCCTGGCGGGCTATAGCCCATGGAGTCACAGAGAGTCAGACACAACTGAGCATAAAGTACATGTCATACATGTCCATCCCCAACTCCCTAACTATCCCTTCCCCACTTCCTTCCCCCCCTGCAACCATAAGTTCATTCTCTGAGTCTCTCTTTTGTAACTTCATTTGTATCATTTCTTTTTAGATTCCACATATAAGGGATGTCATACGATATTTCTCCTTCTCTGTCTGACTTACTTCACTCAGTATGACAATTAAAAATAATTTATTTAGCCTTCCATTATGCTCACACTAGGTTAAGTCTTCTACCTCATGCTGCTAAAGCATTGTATACTCTTATGGTACTCATCATAGTTATAATTTTCATTATTTCTCCAGTGTTTGTCTTCTGCCGTCACACTATAAGTAAACCCTGTGAGATCAGAGACTGGGTTCCATGTGTCTGTTTGTCCCCAGTATTGTATACCCAGTACTTAGCACAGTTCCTGGCATAGCAAGTAATAACCAAAGGAACCAATGTCCTGTAGGTCAATGGACATAGCCCAAGACAGGTCTGGGCTAGAGAGGTAAATGTGAGAATTATCATCATATTGCTGGTTTAGTCGTTGTGTCTGACTCTTGCGATCCCATGGACTGTAGCCCACCAGGCTCCTCTGTCCATGGGATTCTCCAGGCAAGAATACTGGAGTGGGTTGCCATTTCCCTCTTCAGGGGATCTTTCCCACCCAGGAATTGAACCTGGGTCTCCTGCACTGCAGGCAGATTCTTTATCAACTGAGCTACTAGGGAATTCCATCAGCACATTAGACATCGTGAAAGCTATAAGAGAAAATTAGATGTCTAGAGAAAAGTGACTTAGAAATGAATTGGATGCCATGATAGAACTCTCAACTACAACAGTATTTAAAGGACTGACAGGGAATTCCCTGGTGGTCCAGTGGTTAGGACTCTGCACTTCCACTGCAGGGGTCACCAGTTACTTATTTATTTTTTGGGCTGCACCGCACAGCATGTGGGATCTTAGTTTCCAGACCAAGGATCAAACTTGTGTCCCCTGCTTTTCTGCATTGTAAGCGCGGCATCTTAACCACTGGACGACCAGGGAAGTCCTAAGGGGGCACCAGTTAAATCCCTGGTCCGGGAATTAAGATGCTATGTGCCATGCAGTGCAGCCAGAAATTACAAAATAAAAAAGTAAATGAAGGGTTGTCAAAAGAAGAGGTGCGTTCAAGAGTGCCTGAGACAGAACATCAGTAACTAAGGTGGCAGAAATGCTAAAGTGATTAGACTATCAGCAGTGATTCTGATGGGGCTTCCCAGGTGGCACTAGTGGTAAAGAGCCTGCCTGCCAATGCAGGAGACTTTAGAGACGCAGGTTAGATCCCTGGGTTGGGAAGATCCCCTGGAGGAGGAAATGGCAACCCACTCCAGTATTCTTGCCAGGAGAATCCCCATGGACAGAGGAGCCTGGTCGGCTACGGTTCCTAGGTCGCAAAGAGTCGGACATGGTTGAGTTATAGAGGAATAGAGAGGGAGAGAGAAATTAAGTGGGTCAGATTATCAGGAGGGCTGGCTGTCAAACCAAAAAGTTTGGTTTTGGATCCTGAAGTCACAGGAGTGGCAGAATTTTGTTTTGGAAATGGCACCATCATAACTTCCAAGCATCTGGCAGCATCAGTCCTCTCAGATTTGACTTGTACTTTTTCATCTGCTCCTGTCTTTGTCCAGAATGGCCAAGGATGAGAGTGGAAAAACAGGGGACAGCATTTCAGAAGGGAGAATGGCATGTGCAGAAGGTCCAGAGGGGAGAGTACAGTGCATCTGAGGGACTGGAAGGAGTCTAATGTGGACAGAACTGACTTAAAGAGGACACAAGGCTGGAATAATGTTTCAGATGATGGAAGTTTGGGCCAGAGCCTGGAGGGACTGGCAAGGGGTTTGGACTTTGTGCTGAGAGCAGTGGGAACTGTAACTGGATTTTCAGCAGACTTGCCTTTAGGTGATATTATTTTAGCTGGACTATACAAGATGTGCAAAACGTGTCAACAGAATGCCACAGCCTGTCTGAGGATTTTTTTTTTTTTTTTTGCTACACCATGTAGTAAATGGGATCTTCGTTCCTAGCCAGGGATTGAACCCACTGCCCCTGCAGTGGAAGCATGGAGTCTTAACCACTGGACTGTCAGGGAAGACCTGCATTAGGAGTTCTAAATACTTAGAGAGTTTGGTAGGAAGATAGAAAGATGGGTAGATTGATAGATAGCTAAAAGCTAAAGAGATACGAAAAATGGGGATTAAATGAAAGTTTACAGATTGAATGTTCAGACTTGCCCCAGACTCCCTCTTCACCCAGCTCTGTGTACAACCAGATTTATACCCTCCAGGCAGGAGTTTGGAAGCATCTCTTCTGGGAAATCTGATCAGACAAGGAAAAAGACCTAAGGGTTCTGACAATAGGGGTTCCTCGAGGAAACAGCCTCATGAATCACCCTATAGTAAAAGTTTGTAGTCTGCATGCCTCTCTACCTTCTATACAGACACAATCACAGTTGCCGATCAGTACTTCAGTGTACAGATCTTAAATATAAGCATACAGCTGAGGATTACCAGACATTTGAGGAAAGTCTTTAAACAAAAGACAAAGACTAAACAAATAGAGAAAGAAAAAAAAAGCATAGAGGAAATAAAGACTATCCAAGAAGGAAAACACTATTTTAAAAACCTATGAATATTCTCAGACAAGAAAAGAACATTTATCCATGAAACAAAAACAGAACATTCTTAAAATGCAGAGAACAAAAGAGAGCTCTTAGAAATTAAAAACATAAAAGCAAAAATAAAAACTCAATAGGAGGCATGTAATATATGCCATGATAAATATAATTAACACTACTGTGTGTTACATATGGAGCTTCCCTGGTGGCTCAGTGGTAAAGAATCTACCTGCTAATGCAGGAGACTTCAGTTTGATCCCTTGGTTGGGAAGATTCCCTGGAGAAGGAAGTGGCAATCCACTTCAGTATTCTTGCTTGGAGAATGCCATGGACAGAGGAGCCTGGTGGGCTACAGTCCATAGTGTCAAAAAGAATCAGACACAACTGAAGTGACTTAGCACAGCACAGCACTTCAACTCTCTAGGCAGCATACATCATGTTTCTTACAATTTACACATTTATGTCACCTGCTCATCCTTGTCCAGTATCTAAATCATGACCATTTAACCAATGGTTATTCCACAAAAGGAATAATAAGTCACCATTGAAAATGACGATGTGTTTAATAGCATGGGAAGATGTTTCTGGTTTATTGTTAAATGAAAAATGTTTGCAAAAGAGTATGATCCAGTAAAACCACACACACTTAACTAATTATATGTATGTTTATATGTATACATATACATTGAAAAAAGTCTAGGGAACTGATACCAAAGGGTTAAGAGTAGTGATGTAAGTAAGGCTATGGATTCTATTTTTATCAGTTCAGTTCAGTCACTCAGTTGTGCTCAACTCTGTGCGATCCCATGGACTGCAGCAAGCCAGGCCTCTCTGTCCGTTACCAACTCCCAGAGTTTACTCAAACTCATGTCCATTAAGTCAGTGATGCCATCCAAGCATCTCATCTTCTGTCATCCCCTCTCTTCCCGCCTTCAATCTTTCCCAGCATCAGGGTCTTTTCAAATGTGTTAGTTCTTCATATCAGGTGGCCAAAATATTGGAGTTTCAGCTTCAGCATCAGTCCTTTCAATGAATATTCAGGACTGACTTCCTTCAGGATGGACTGGTTGGATCCCCTTGCAGTCCAAGGCACTCTCAAGAGTCTTCTCCAACACCACAGTTCAAAAGCATCAATTCTTAGGTGCTCAGCATTCTTTATGGTTCAACTCTCACATCCATACATGATTACTGGAAAAACCATTGCTTTGACTAGACGGACCTTTGTTGGCAAAGTAATGTTTCTGCTTTTTCATATGCTGTCTAGGTTGGTCATAACTTTTCTTCCAAGGGGCAAGCGTCTTTTAATTTCAAGGCTGCAGTCACCATCTGCAGTGATTTTGGAGCCCCAAAAAATAAAGTCTCTCACTGTTTCCACTGTTTCCCCATCTATTTGCCATGAAGTGATGGGACCAGATGCCATGACCTTAGTTTCCTGAATGTTGAGTTTTAAGCCAAATTTTTCACTCTCCTCTTTCACTTTCATCAAGAGGCTCTTTAGTTCTTCTTCACTTTCTGCCATAAGGGTGGTGTCATCTGCATATCTGATATTGATATTTCTCCTGGCAATCTTGATTCCAGCTTGTGCTTCATCCAGCCCGGCATTTCTCATGATGTATTCTGCATATAAGTTAAATAAGCAGGGTGACAATATGCAGCCTTGACATGCTCCTTTCCCGATTTGAAACCAGTCTGTTGTTCCATGTCCAGTTCTAACTGTTGCTTCTTGACCTGCATATAGGTTTCTCAAGAGGCAGGTCAGGTGGTCTGGTATTCCCATCTCTTTCAGAATTTTCCACAGTTTATTGTGATCCACACAGTCAAAGGCTTTGGCATAGTCGATAAAGCAGAAATAGATGTTTTCTTGGAATTGTCTTCCTTTTTCGATGATCCAGTGGATGTTGGCAATTTGATCTCTGGTTCCTCTGCCTTTTCTAAAACCAGTTTGAACATCTGGAAGTTCACGGTTCATGTACTGTTGAAGCGTGGCTTGGAGAATTTTGAGCATTCCTTTGCTAGCATGTGAGATGAGTGCAATTGTGCAGTAGTTTGAACATTCTTTGGCATTGCCTTTCTTTGGGATTGGAATGAAAACTGACCTTTTCCAGCCCTATTCCTGACCTTTTCTCAGCACTTCTGAGTTTTCCAAATTTTCTGGCATATTGAGTGCAGCACTTTCACAGCATCATCTTTTAGGATTTGAAATAGCTCAACTGGAATTCCATCACCTCCACTAGCTTTGTTCGTAGTGATGCTTCCCAAGGCCCACTTGACTTTGCATTCCAGGATGTCTAGCTCTAGATGAGTGATCACACCATCATTATACGTACTTACTTACAAAAAAGTAAGTATGCAAAACTATATTTTTTTTGTATAGTTCTTCTGTGTATTCATTCCATACCATTTCTGTCCTTTGTTGTGCCCATCTTTGCATGAAAAGTTCCCTTGGTATTTCTAATTTTCTTGAAGAGATCTCTAGTCTTTCCCATTCTATTGTTTTCCTCTATTGCTTTGCATTGATCACTGAGGAAGGCTTTCTTATCTCTTCTTGCTATTCTTTGGAACTCTGCATTCAAATGGGTATATCCTTCCTTTTCTCCTTTGCCTTTTGCTTCTCTATTTTTATATGTCCCTTCAAACTTCTCTACAACAAACCTGCATAACTTGTAATAAAATAGCATGAAAGTGGGAAATGAGTCTGTTTGCCTTCTTGTCTCCATGGGTCCTAAAGGTTTATTTTAGTTCTACTAAACTGAAAATAAAGACTTTGTGACTTTTGAAAAAGAAAAAGCACTCCCTAGCTGCGTGGATTTTTTTTAAAGTTGGGGCGAGTGATCCTTCCTAGTGTCCCTGAAATGCGGCCACCAGGTGGCAGCCTGCTCCATCTATTGAGTTGGTGGGCCTGGCTCAGTCTTAAATTCCATAAGCCCAGGCCAGACGTGGCAGGCCTTTGTCCAGATCCCAAACCTGACCAACAAGCTTGATGCGCAAGCTGATCCCTTCCCTTCTTTTTCTATATACCACAGACCAGAGTCAGTACTCAGTCCATTGAGGGTAAAAGTCATGTTGTTTAGTCACTGAGTTGTGTCCGACTCTTTTGTGAACCCATGGACTGCAGACAGCTAGGCTCCTCTGTCCGTGAGATTTCCCAGGTAAGAATGCTGGAGTGGGTGGCCACTTCCTCCTCCAGGGGATCTTCCCCACCCAGGGATTGAACATGCTCTCCTGCATTGGCAGGCAAGTTCTTTACCACTGAGCCATCAGGGAAGACCAGAAATCATCTTAGGCCCAGTTTTACCCCCAGGAGCAACATCCACTGACCAGAATGCTGAGGGAGCGGAGCTGAAGCTTATGGACTCCTCAGTTCTTCTACCCAACACCACATCGACATACAGAAGGAATTCTCATTTATTTTTCACGCTTAACAAGGAGGTGGGAAGGCCTGCCTCTTCCTCACTTCTGCTCTTTCTATCTGGGAATATTCGCCTCCGACCCTCCTTCCCTTCCTTCAGGGAGGCTTTGGTCAGTGGAGACAGTCTCTAAGGAGTGTTCAGTTTGTGGGGATGGAGAAGCTGAAACAGCAATCCCCCAGGGGTGGCATCACTTTCCTGCCAACTCCCTCATCGCCTCTCCTTCAAAGCGAAAGCAGTGCCAGCCCTCAGCTTCCGTCAGATCTTGGGCTCCGAGGGCCTTGTACAAGTCCATAGCCCTCTTGTTCCAGTCCAGGACTGCCAGGCGTAACTGGGAGCAGCCCTTATCCAAAGCCACCTGTGAGAGAAGACACTGCTCACTTTTCTGGAGTCAAAAAGGAAAAGACTTTCTCACCCTCTATTCAACCCAGGTGCCTCCCATACAGCTCGGCTTTGCCAGGGCCTAACTCCTAGTGCCATCCCTCTCCTCACCTCAGCCACTTTTTTGATTATTTTGGAACCAATCCCTTGACCTGATGTGGGGAGAAAAAAGAAGGATTGTCTGAGTTGAACAGGAGCAGCAAAGGTCATAAGCTAGGATTGAGAGACAAGGGATGGTGGTCCCTTCATGGGTTGCTTTTCTCCCATCCTGGCATCTTCCCAGTACCTCGATATTCTGGCTTCACATAGATGTCTTCTAGATAAATATTTCGTCCGTTCCATGTGCTGTAGCTGAAGTAATATAGCCCATAGCCCACCACACAGGGCCCTGCAAGAGAAAAAAAAGAAGGATCAGGCCTCTGGGCACCTGGGGGAAATACCTTTGAGGCTGATTGGAGAGGGCACCTCTAAAGTTGGGGTATTCTTACCCTGTGGCTCCCCCGGTGCAGAAAGAATCTCTGCCACCAAACAGTGATAGAAAGGAGTCTCTCCAAAGCCATCTGCTCTTAGGGCTGCAGAGATCGGGTTTGGGATAAAGAGAAGAGAAAGAAGGACTGGGTGTGTGCCCAGCCTACAGTTATTGCTTGGGGAGTCCCAGCCTCCGTCAGGACTCAGGATTTGGGTCCCTACCTTCTTCACTGATCTTCACCTGGTCTGAGAGTTTCTCGTACTCAGCGAGTTCCTACAGCGCGGGGGCAGAGGCTAGATGAAGGCAGGAGGGCCTCGCTGCTCCCTCAGCAAGACCTCAGGGCGCGCTCGTCCCTCTACTCCCACTTCCTTCTCCTCCACGCCCCCCACCCCAGCCACTCTGACCCCTTCTTGGGACCCTGGTTTCGAGCCGGCAGCCCTCACCCGAATCAGCCTTAGGATATTTCCACAATCTCCCTCCTTGGCTTCTCGGATCATCACGAAAGCCATCCTGTTCCCCAACGTCAGGGACCGAAGTCTTCCGTTCTGCAGGAAGGGGAGACGAGCAACTCGGACCCTTTAAGGGGCCTACAAATTCGGATTCCCGAAAGCCGCGGGAATGGCGGGGAGCGAGGCGGTGGGGGCTCCAAGGGCTGGGAAGCTGAAGCTCGATTCTGGCTACTGCGGAGAGAGAGGTAGAACTAAGTGGTCCTCACTGTCTGGGCGCCCCTAATTTCAGCCCCCGCCAGCGCGCACCTGCCAGCCAATCAGCTTGCAGAACGGATATGTCCCCACCCCGCCCCCACCCCGACTTTGCCCCACAGTGGCCGAGTCCCGTGACCGCGCCCGTGGGCAGGGGTCAAGGCTGTACTGCAGAGGCTTTCTCGTCCGAGTTATCTGGGTGTTCCAGCCTCCAGTGGAGAAACCCCACGGCTCCAAAATTACCTCTTTCTTTAACTGAAGAGTGCAGTGATTATCTGCTCTTCCCTTCGCTCAAACTCACCCATTCCAGCCCACCCAGACTCCAGACTCGGGGTGAGCCCCAAGACCTCCAGCTCTTTCCTACTGGCTCAAAGTGTGACTTCTTCTGGGGGCATTTATATTTTAAAATGGATGAGGGAGAGAGGGATGAATTTCTATTGGTAAATGGTTCAGCGTTGTGATAAACGGATAAGAAGCTAACTGGGGGTGGGAGGCAGAACTCCTAGTATCCACTGAATCACACTCAGAGACAATCCCTCCTTAGGAGGCAAGCCTCAGAGGCCTGGGAAAACACCGAGGGAGGAGCTCAGAGCAGATACCAGGCTTTGAATCTGCATTATCTCCATTCATCCTCCTTCACATTGACCCCAGAAAGTAGGTATTATTTTTCACATTTTGCAGACAGGACACTAAAGCACACTGGTGGGGTGACTCACCCACAGCCAACCAGCTGGTGTTTGGGATTCCATGTCTCAGCTCTAGACCTTATAGAAGATGCTACTTGGGTAGCCCAGCAGGAGTGTTTCTAGATCTCGTGTTTGTCATCAAGGCAGCCTCTGCAGGTAGGCTTGGAGGACCCAGGAAGGAGAGTGCAAGTGAGCTGTCCTCTCTCAGCTCATAAACTTGCCCAACAGTGGGGGAGGGTAGTGGAGAAACTCTGTCCCTCACTCCATTTGTCCTCAGAGGGGCCAGAGGGTCAGTGGCCCTGTCTCCTGCCCCCCTTCTTCCCCCAGGGCAACCTTTAACCCTCCAACAACCATGTGGAAGGCTGCCTTCCCCTACGCATTTGCCCCAGAGTCATTGGAGGCTAAAAGAGGACCGCAGCTGATTATGGTGAGCAGAGGTCCACTGGCCATTTGGCACGGGCTGCTGCTGCTGCTGTTGCTACCACTTCCCAGCCACGGAGGACCGGCCCTGAGACCTCCTCTCCCCAGCCAGGTGCAGGAGTGGGGACAGGGTGCTATGCCCTGCATGTGTTTCAGTGAGCTACGCTGGGGCTTTGCCCTCTTCTTTGCTTTCCTCCTCTGGCCTAGTAGCAATGCCTCCCCCTCCATCTGTCTCTGGCATGTCCTTATTTTGGCTTACTTTTCTCTTCAACAGACAACTGAAGACTCTCCTGCTCTGCACCTCAGCAATGGCCCTGGACAAGAACCCGTTACCATTATGACCTTTAACCTCACCAAGATCACAAAGTATGAGATTGACCCAATTCTTTGACCTAGTCTCCTGACATCACCCTCTCTCCATCAGCTCCTCTTTTTTTCCTTTATTTAATTGAAGTATAGTTGATTTACAGTGTTGCATTTCTGGGGTACAGCAAAGTGATTCAATTATATATATTTATAAAACATATTATATATATATATTCTTTTTCAGGTTCTTTTGTATTATGGCTTATTACAAGATATTGAATATAGTTTCCTATGTTATACAGTATGTCAACTATCTATTTTATATATAATAGCTTGTATCTGTTAATCCCACACTTCCAATTTATCCCCCCACCTTTTGCTCTTTGGTAGCTGTGAATTTGTTTTCTATGACTGTGACTTGGTTTTGCAAATAAGTTCATTTGTATCAGTTTTTAAATTCCACATGTAAGTGATAGCATATGGTGTTTGTCTTTCTCTGTCTGATTTACTTCATTTAGTATAATCTCTAGGTCTGTCCAGGTTGCATTGTTTCATTCTTTTTATGGCTGAATAATATTCTATTGTGTGTGTGTGTGTGTGTGTGTGTGTGTGTGTATACCATGCATATATATATGCATGTGTGTGCATGTATATATATAGACACCATGTCTTCTTTACCCATTCCTCTGTTGATGGACCTTTAGGTTGCTTCCAAGTCCTGGCTATTGTAAACAGTGCATCAGTCCCTCTCTTTTCCCTGTCTCTCTGTCCTTCTCTCTACCTGAACTCCTCCTCCCTCAACCTCAAGTCTATGCTCAAAGCGCACGCCCCCTACACAGTCCTTCCTTTCATGTCCTTCCAGAATCTCCTCCTCTTTTGAGTTTCGGACTTGGGATCCAGAGGGAGTCATTTTTTATGGTGATACCAACCCAAAGAATGACTGGTTTATGCTGGGGCTTCGGGATGGCAGGCCTGAAATCCAGCTTCATAATCACTGGGCTCAGCTTACAGTGAGTGCTGGACCCCGGCTGGACGATGGGAGGTGGCACCAGGTAAGTCAGATTTGGTCCTGAGGGAAGCGTATCTTGAGCTGGTCTGAGGAAGGGAACGGAACCAAGTCATGAGGCATCCCTCTACCGTTATCACCACATTGAAACCACACAGAGGCCCTATGAAGCTGCTATTCTTGTCTGCATTTTTTTCAGAAGGGAGTTGTGAGGCTTAGTCAGTTTGTAAGTGACAGGTCCAGAGTGAGCTGGGGGTACCAGCTCACCTTTCAAGTACATATTTTTTCTGTCAGACTAGACTGCCTCTCTTAGGTTCCAGGTTTGGTTTGGTTTGGTTTTGGTTGACGGTTGTTCAGCAGTTAGTTGTGATTTGGGATTATCGTGATAGGTGAGCTCGAGTCCTTCCACTCTGCCATCTTCAGTGTGGCATAGTCTAGATCACCTCTGAATAAAGCGGTAGAGGCAGGCTCCAGGGACCTCTGATTCCTCTTCTCTTTTTCTTCTCGCAGATGGAAGTGAAGATCCATGGGGATTCCTTGCTACTCAGGGTGGATGGGGTGGAGGTGCTGCGTCTGAGACAGGTCTTTGGACAACTGGCCAACAATTCCCAGCTCGTCATGAGGATTGCACTGGGAGGACTGCTGTTTCCTGCCTCCGACCTCCGGTTGCCGGTAACTGCATCCCAGGGTCAGGAACCATGACCAAAGCTGATAAAGCATTGCTGACTGGGTGGCCATAGGGATCTGCATCTACATTTTTTAAGGAGAGGGGTGAGAGATGCATGGGGGAGGGCAAATGCTTGGGTCTTAGAGGGGAATAAACAGGGTGGGGAGGCTGAGACTGGGGCTCAGATATCCTGATTCCAACATCCTCTGCATCTTCCCTCCCGCCATGGGCTCCAGCTGGTCCCTGCCCTGGATGCCTGCCTGCGCCAGGATGACTGGCTGGACCAACAGGCCCAGACCTCGGCATCTGTCCCCACTAGTGTCAGAAGCTGTGCTTTAGAGTCTCAACCTGGAATATTCTTCCCTCCAGGGACTGGTGCAGAATTTGGTCTCCAAGGTAAAGACTATTTTTCCCTCCATGACCAGCTCTGTGTCCATCTCCCTCCACCGCTAGCCCCTTCTCTCCATGAATCCCTAGCCTTAAGACCTCAGAAGGATCATTTCTCCCCCTAGAAATTCCCCAGCCTCATGCAGAGCCCTGGGCCTTCTCCTTGGACCTGGCACTCCAGCTGGCAGCAGGTTCAGGCCGCCTCCTTGCTCTTGGGACGCCAGAAAACCCTTCTTGGCTCAGCATCCACCTCCAAGATCAAGTAAGGCGGGGCATGCTGCCTATACTCAGTGGAGCCTAGGAGCAATGAGAGGAAAGGGAATTCCAACATGTCAACAGTATGAAGGCTTTGGGAGGTGGGGGGCAGTGCAGAGACACATATTAAAGCTGCCCACAGCAAGCAAATGACCTTTACTTAGATTATATATTTTCTTGGGGGTGGATATGGTTTTATAGAAGGCCAAGACAAGAGAGCTGAGGCAGGACTGAGGTGGTGGGAATGGCCAGAGATAGATAGACTGGATAGACATAGATAGTGTGGCTGAGAGGAAGAATCCAGGCAGCCAGTGATGGGGCTACAAGGAGTGGGTGCAGTTCGTTCTTCCCTCCCCCACTTATGTCCCTTCCCACACACTCTGCAGAAAGTGGTGTTGTCTTCTGGGTCGGGGCCAGGGCTGGATCTGCCCCTCGTCTTGGGGCTCCCTCTTCAGCTGAAGTTGACTGTGTCCGGGGTGGTTTTGAGCCAGGGGGCAAAGAAGGAGATCCTTGCTCTGCCTTCCACGGGCCCTGGCTCCCTCCTTGATCTCTGGGTCCAGCCGCAGGGGCGTCTCTTCCTAGGGGCTTTGCCAGGTAAGAACGAGCGGAGCAATGTTGAAGATTCTCAGCACACCATGGGAAACGGCTAAGGGCAGGGGAAGAAGCGGGAAGGGGCACATTTTTAGGGGAAGGAAACCTCTGGGAGGGAAGAGGAAAAGAGAGAGGATAACGGGGTGGTGGGAGGAAGTGCTTTCAAATATTTAAGTTGGAGAACTGAAAAAGTGGGGAGGAGCTTCTGGATCCAGGTTCCCCTATCCCCAATGTCCCCTCCATGCTCCCTCCCTCTAGGAGACGCTGCTTCTGCCTCCTTTTGCTTGGATGGCCTTAGGGCACAAGGCCAGAGTCTGGACATGGACCGGGCCCAGAGCAGAAGCCTGAACATCTGGACTCACAGCTGTCCCCAGAATCCAGGCAATGGCAGTGACACCACCCATTAAATCCCCACCTAAAAACCTCCTTTGAATGTTACTCCTTCATTTATTCAGCAAATGTTTATGGTGTGTCTGCAATGTGCCAGGCACTGTGCTGAACACTGAGTCATACCGAGGAGCAAAACTAACCCTGCTTCCTGTCCTTTCGGTGCTGTGGTCCCCTGGGGGAGGCAGGCATCCATCAAAGACTAACAAGTGAGTAGATAATTGGAAACTCTGATAAGTACCATAAAGGGGCAGTCAGAGAACTGAGAAAGCTCAAGGGCCAGTGGCCTTGACCTACACTGGGGATCAAGGAGGGCTTCCTGAGGAAATGATGACTTCCTAGGCTGAGACCTCAGTAACAGCATCACAGACACACACCCAAATACCAGTCACCTTCTGGGAACCAGGAGCCCACCTCCCTTTCCAGCAGCAGCTGCCTTGGAACTTGAGCTTTGTTGCTCTGAGGCTGGTTCCCGGAAATCAGGAGGGAAGGGAAGACATGGGATCTTTCTTGTCCTTTAGTCAGGCCACTGCTGTCCCAGACAGGAGCAGCAGGGGGTGTAAGTGGGTCACAGAGAGATGGTGGCCTTCTGGGACAAGGGGTGGAGGCAGCAGGGAGAAAGAAAAAGCGGGGGTTGGGGGGGTGGCGAGCAGAGGGAGAAAGATGCCTCTATCTCTCCTCATCTTGGCCCACTAGCTTCGTTCCCAGAAGAATTTGTCTTTACTCCATTAAACAAGAACTGGCTTGTGCTGGTCCCACCTGGAAAGAACAGACAGATTCAGGAGTATCTCTGCCTTCAAAGAATATATGGAGACCTAGCCCTCAGCCCCCAGACCCCTGGAGATTCCTGGTGCCCTGTCTCCTCCTTGGGGTACTCTCCTGCCTCAGTCCCCAGCTCCCTGGGAAACTTCATTCCCATCCCCCATCTCCAGATCCCATGGGGATCCCAGTGTCCCAGCTTTCTAAGTTACGAGGATCTGCCTACCAGTAACCCAGGCAACAGGGTGAGTCACTCATTGGACCTGCTGTTCCTCTTCTACAAGTATTAGCCAGGACCTGAGTGACCCCAGTGTAAGAAAGCTTCCAGAGAGTCTCTGGGTTGGAAGACACATCCTAGGTCCCTCCTTGAACCCTTACGGTCTCAAGTTTGCAAGGTCTACACTGTCTCTGTCCAGTCAGAGTGTTTTACAGGAATGTACTCAGCATGCCAGGGAGTCCAGATTCAACTCTGTCCCTGGGCAATGTTCAGGGTCACCCTAACTGATATTTATAGAGCATCTGTTGAATACCAGGCACTGTTCTAGACCCTCAGAATGCCTTGATGAAAAGGGTAGACATGGGGACCTCCCTGATGGTCCAGTTAAAGCTCTGTGCTCCCAAAGCAGAGGGCATGGGTTCAATCCCTAGTCAGAGAACTGGAGCCCACATACCACAGCTGGAGATCCTGTGCACTGTGAGGAAGATCCCGCATGCCTTGATGAAGACTGGAGATCTTGCATGCTGCAAATGAGACCCCCAAAAAAAGAAGAGAGAGAGAGGGGATGGTCAGACAACCCATAAACCGAAACAAATAAGCAAGGTCATTTCAGGTAGTGATTATCTCAATAAAGAGAGTAAAATCCTGTAGTCAATCAGAGGTGGTAGGGGAGAGGCAGCATTAGCCAAGTGGTCAGGGAAGGTCTTTCTGAGGCAGTGTCACTTCAGCATAGACCTGAATAATGAAACCAGTCCTGTGGGGTGCCTCAGGTATGAGCAAGCCAGTGGGAGTGAGAGGCTAAAGGGCCTGAACACGCCTGGGTCCCCACCAAAGGGGTTATTCTGAGTGGCAACTTCTTGGCCCCGGGTCCCTGAGGAATCTCCTGAGGGTTGGCTTTTCTCTCTTCCCTCCATCCCATCCTGTCCAGGACACTGTGCCCCCAACCTCTCTTTCTTCAGCCTGCCCTAGATTCCAAGATTCCTGATTACCATCCAGAGCTGTCTACACTCTTTCATTAAGACTGATTCTGCTTTGACACAGACTCTGCCAGGCTCCCACCAAGTGCACCTACAGTGCCAGTCCAGTGTCCCTGCCTCTCTCATACCCCTAAAAACCTTTCTGGAGCTTGGCAGCATATGGTGTAGCCTCCAGACCTATGCCATCCACTCACGCCACCATGTGTGTTACCTCTCTCTCCCCTTCTCTCTTTCCTTCTCTCTCTCTTTCTTTCAACTAACATTTATTGGCCCCTGACAGTATGCCAAGGGGCTTCCCTGGTGGCTCAGCAGTAAAGAATCTGCCTACAATGCAAGAGACTTGGGTTCAATTCCTGGGTTTGGAAGATTACCTGGAGAAGGAAATACCCACTCCAGTATTCTTGCCTGGGAAATCCCATGGACAGAGGAGCCTGACAGGCTACAGTCCATGGTGTCACAAGAGAGTTGGACACGACTTAGCGACTACACACCAACACACACACACAACAGTATGCCAAATACTGAGTTAGGCAGTCTACAGGGACTCCAAAAATAAATAACACTTGGTCCTGGCCCAGAGAGTAGTGGTCTGGGGAGAGAAACAGACATGTAAAATGCTTTCATAGGGATCTCCTAGGAAGTGCGAGGAACTCAAACAAATTACTAGTCCTCTTTACTTTTCAGTTTCCCCATCTGCAAAATGGGCAGGTTACTCTACTCAGGGTTGCTGGGAGGGTTTGATGGAATCGCATAGGTTGGATGTGTGGCATATAGAAAGTACTCCACGTACCAGAGATGTTGCTTTTGTTGATGTCATTAGCCTTGTGTGTAATTCTTGAAATAGAAGTCTCAGCCTTCTGGGTACGGAATATAAGGAAGGGTGTGTGATGTGATTGAACTGGGGGCAGGCTGAGATGGAATGAGGGCAGACTGGGGAGGCTCCTTGTGCCGTGGAGGGAGAGGCCTTGTATGTCCTCCTGGGGAGTTGGAGCTTGATACAGTTAGCAGAGGAACGTCTGTATTTCCTTCCTGTTTGTTTGATTGTGATAAAATACACATAACAAACAAAATTTACCATCTTAAATGTTTTTTTTTTCGCCTCACCACATAGCTTGTAGAACGTTAGTTCCCTGATCAGAGATCAAACCTGTCTTAACCATTGAACCACCATGGAAGTCTCCCATCCTAACCATTTTTTTAAAAAGATTTATTATTTATTTATTTTGGGTCGTACTGAGTCTTCAGTATAATGCAAGGCTTTCTCTAGTTCTAGCAAGCAGGATCTACTCCTTGGTTCCAATGCACAGGCTTCTCATTGTGCTGGCTTCTCTTGTTTCAGAGTTCGGGCTCTATTTGTATGGGCTTCAGTAGTTTCCATGCAGGGGCTTAGTTGCCCCAGAGCATGTAGGATCTTCCTGGAGTAGGGATTGAACCCATGTCCCCTGTATTAGCAGGCAGACTCAACCACTGGGCCACCAGGGAAGCCCCCATCTTAACCATGTCTAAGTGTCCTGTTTAGTGACAATAGACTTCACAGTGTTGTGGAACCATCCAGCTCCAGAACTCTTCTTGTAAAACCGAAACTCTGTACCCAGTAAATAATAACTCCTCTTGCTCCCCTCCCCCTTCTTTCCTTGTTCTTGTCTCTACAAAGACCCATCTTGTTGGGAACCCAAACAGCTGAGTCCCTGGGATTTCGCTGGGAGGGGGAAGGGAATCACTGGGCACAGACCTCAGGACAGGCTCTGGGTATGGGTGAGGGGAGATGGGAGCTCTTAGTCCCTTCCTCCTTTCTGGAGATGCTGGAGGGAGGCCTGAGTTCCAGGGAGAGGTTGGAGGTTGTAATGGCTCTTTGCCCCACACCCTTCCTCAGCTTGTTGCTCTGTGAGCACTAGCACCGCTTGGAGTCGAGGGTTCTCCCCCCTCAAATCCCAACCCTCCTCATGCTGGCCCTCACCTTGACGAGAAGGTGTGGAAGGGAGCAACATTATCTAAACATATAGAAGACACTCGTTCTTTCTTTTTCAAGTGACCTTGGGGTTCAGGCAGGGCAGAGACTGAAGCAACAGTCTTGAAGCCACCCCTGGGCCTGTGTTTGCCAAGCTGTGTGTGTTGAGGGTAAGATCCAGGCTCATCTCTCTAGACTGAGGCTGGCCCATTACTCTGCTCCTTATCTGATGAATGGGGCTTCCCTGTTGATCAGAAGATAACGAATCTGCCTGCAATGCTGGAGACCCAGGTTTGATCCTTGGGTCAGGAAGATCCCCTCAAGAAGGGAATGGCAACCTACTCCAGTATTCTTGCCTGGAGAATTCCATGGACAGAGGAGCCTGGCGAGCTACAGTCCATGGGGTCGCAAAGAGTCGGCCATGACTGAGCGAATAACACTTTCAGTACTGTCTGATGAAGGAAAAGGCAAGTTGCTTCACTAGGGTTACACGTAGAAAGAGCTATTCCATGTTTAAGCCCAGTTCAGCAACCAAGGGGCTTCCCTGGTGGCTCAGTGGTAAAGCATCTTGTTGCAATGCAGCAAACCTGGGTTCAATTGCTGAGTCGGGAAAATACCTCGGAGGAGGAAATGGCAACCCACTCTGGTATTCTTGCTTGGAGAATCCCATGGACACAGGAGCCTGGTGGGCTACAGTCCATGGGGTCGAAAAGAGTCAGATATGACTAAGCATTCATGAAGGGCGGGGCAGCAACCAGGCTTTATGGCGGGTAGCTCTGTGGGTTGCTTGGATATGGGGGCTATATACAAAATGTAAGACAGGGACTTTCCTGGTGATCCAACAGCTAAGACTTTATGCTCCCAATGCAGAGGGCCTGGGTTTGGTCCCTGCTCAGGGAACTGGATCCCACATGCTGCAACTAAGAGTTCACAGGCCCCAACTCAGGATCCCAGATGCGGCAACTAAAAAGATACCGCATGCTGCAACTCAGACCCGGTGCAGCCAAATATTGAAATAAAACAAAAACAAGGTCTAAAGCAAAGGCCTGTTTTGAAAGAACTTACAGCCTGGTTGCAAAGATAAACTAGATGAGTTTTCAGCACAGTTGCTGAAGACAAAAACCTAGGCAACTAGCCATGATTCCTCTCTCTCTCACCTCCATTGCTCATGACAGATCCTGAACTTCTGTCTCCACCTGTAAAGCTGCTGCCTTGGGCCAGGCCATCCATATTTCCCACCTGGACCGCTACAAAGCCTTGCTCCCTGGTCTCCTTGCTTCCCATGGTGAGCTCTCACACAGTGGCCATGGTGATTTTCATTACATTTAACTGAGTCGATTCCCTGCTTAAAATCCTAGAATTGTTTCTGTGATGGTTGGATTAAAATCCAAACTGCTCCCTTTGGTTTACAAGGACCCTTACGATTTGGCCTCTGCCTACCTCTCAGATCTCTTGCTGTCCCAGTCTTGCCTTTTTCCCTCACAGGAGCGCAGCCTTTGCACTCACCCCTTCCTCCTCCTAGAATGCTCTTCCCCTACAGTTCCCCATGGCTCCTTTGCATTACTTCGGGTCATTAAAACTTACCTTTTCAGTAAGACTTTCCCTGAACACTCAGGCATTCTCTGGCACATCACACTTTTACTTTTACATGTCTTACTTTTTTTTCTGCATAATATTAATGTTATTAATTTTGAAATTTAACTTAATGTATTTCTTTATTCTTGGCTGTGCTGGGTCTTCGCTGCTGTGCAGGCTTCTCTCTAGTTGTGGTGAGCAGGAGTTACTCTTCGTCGCAATATGCAGGCTTCTCATTGTGGTGGCTTCTCTTGCGGAGCAGGGCTCTAGGGCATGCGAGCTTCAGTAGTTGCAGCACATAGGCACAGTCATTGTGGCTCTCAGGCTCTGGAGCACAGGCTCGATAGTTGTGGCACATGGGCTGAGTTGCTCCTTGGCATGTGGGATCTTCCAAGACCAGGGATCAAACCCATGTCTCCTGCAGTGGCAGGCGGATTCTTTACCCCTGAACCACCAGGGAAGCCCTGTTTAAATTTTTATTGAAAATACTTATTTTATTCCTGCTCTAAATGGGTGAACATCTTTTAGGGATTGCCCCACTGCTGATTTTTTTTAATGAATTTTTATTGGAGTATAGTTGATTTACCATGTTGCGTTAGTTTCTGCTGTACAACAAAGTGAATCAGTTACACTCTTTTTTAGATTCTTTTCCCATATAGGTCATTACAGAATACTGAGTAGAGTTCCCTGTGCTTTACAGTAGGTCCTTATTAGCTATCTATTCTATATATAGTAGTGGGTACATGTCAATCCCAGTCTCTCAGTTTTTCCCTCCTCCCTCCAACATTTAATTTGTTTGTTTTTACTGTTTATTAGAATGGGAGCCCCAGGAGCATAGGGACAAGAACAGCGCCTGGCTCTAAACAAATGCTCATTAGGTACGCATTGAATGAATGAATGGAAGTTGGGGCTGGACTATGAAGAGTGGGCAGTCTTCCAGGACTCGGAAAGAAAATGGACAAAGGTATAATAATGTCAGGAGTAAGCACAGCCTGTCCCAGGAATGGCCCGCTCAGCTTCAGCGGAGGGCTAGTTGGAGCCTAGAGGCAAAAGAAGTTGGGGACACAGACTGGGTCTAGACTGTGAAGCTCCCTGAAAGTTAGACTAGGAATCAGAACTGCATCCTGCAAGATCACAAGAAGCCATTTGAAGCCCTTTGAGCTGAGGGGTGGCCTAACTAAAACTGTCTTTTGAGAAAATTAATCCAGAGTCTGCTGCAGAAGGGACTGAAGTAAGACCAGCTGCCTAATTTGTAGGACCCAGTGCAAAATGAAAATGTGGAATCCCTTATTCAAAAAGGGGAAAGGACTTCCCTGGTGGTCCAGTGGCTAAGACACTGCACTCACTGTGCAGGGGGCCTGGGTTCCATCCCTTGTCAGGGAATCAGATCCCACATGCTGCAAATATAGGTCCTACATGCCGCCTCCAAGGACCTCCTGATAATAATCCCAAGTGCCACAACTGAGACCTGGCACAGTCAAATAAATAAATATTTTTGAAAAAATGCTGGAAAAAACTGGTCTTCCATTTAGTAAACTGGAGAATTCCATGGACAGAGGAGCTTGGCAGGCTATAGTCTATGGGGTTGCAAAGAGTCAGACATGACTGAGCCACTAACACTTTCTCTTTTCACAAGGTACTAAAATATAAAATGCTTTCCTTTCTTCCACGATTCTTCTCATGACTTTTCATGGTGTTTTTAATTTATTTAATGTTATTTTAAATAAAGAAAATAGCATTTTTTAACCTTCAGCTTACTGATGACTGAAATGAAAACAGAATTGTGGGTTGCCCCAATTTTCCCTGTCTGTCATCATTGCCAGAAGAAGTGGTTGGCTAAAGCAGCGAATTAATGTGACTGGGAATGGATATGGTAGGATGCCTGCCATCATCCATGTCTCCTAGAAGACCATTATCTTCTTTCAGGATTCAAAGCAAATTCTGTTTCAAATGGAACGGTAGCTTCTCAGCTGTCATCCCCTACACTTATTCAGGTGTAGACATGACATGCTTATCTTGTACTCACTTTGAGTCTCACTGAACTCCCATGTATGGTGGGTCCATCAGAGTTCTGTGCCGACTCTTTGTGATCCCATGGATTCTCCAGGCCAGAATACTGGAGTGGGTAGCCTTCCCCTTCACCAGGGGATCTTCCCAAACCAGGGATTGAACCCAGGTCTCCCTCATTGCAGGCAAATTCTTTAGCAGCTGAGCCACAAGGGAAGCCCTCTGTGCTCGTGGAGCGTCCCAAATGGCATGTTAGGCTTATCTCCTCTACTCACACATATGGGCTATTGTCCCATTGGACAAAGCACAAGTTCAAAGGTAAAATTATTAAGAAATCCAAGATGGTGGCCACAAAGCACAAGACCAAGCACAAGGCAATTCTGAGCCTGGGCCTTTGAAACAGGAGGGAAGAGGGCAGGACACACACTTTAAAAGAAGGACATAGCCCAAGGACATGACATAACTAATTAGAACAAAATAAGTCCAAGATGGCTGACTTCCACTAGACCTTGAGCCTCAGAATGAAAGTGTTAGTCTCTCAGTCGTGTCCAACTCTTTGTGATCCGATGGACATAGTCCTCCAGGCTGTGATGTCCATGGAATTCACTAGGCAAGAATACTGGAGTGGGTAGCCATTTCCTTCCTCAAGGGATTGTCCCAACGCAGGGATCAAACCTGGGTCTCCTGCACTGCAGGAGGATTCTTTACTGTTGAACTACCAGCAAAGAGCCTCAGTATATGCTCACTGCAACACATCTGCAAGGTAAGTGACACACCCACCAGTGCCATGACCTTTCTGAGGACAAGAATCAAAGATTAAAAAGTGGGCAGTGGCCCAGTTCCTGGAAATCCCCACCCCTTCCCCTGAAATAGAATAATCCTCCCACTCATTGACTTCCCTGGTGGCTCAGATGGTAAAGCGTCTGTCTACAATGTGAGAGACCTGGGTTCGATCCCTGGGTTGGGAAGATTCCCTGGAGAAGGAAATGGTGACTCACTCCAGTACTCTTGCCTTGAAAATCGCATGGATGGAGGAGCTTGGTGCAGGGTACTATCCATGGGGTCGCAAAGAGTTGGGCACAACTGAATGACTTCACTTCCCATTAATTAGCCTATGAAATTGCCCAGCCCACAAAACATCAGTCAGTTCAGTTCAGTCGCTCAGTCATGTCCAACACTTTGTGACCCCATGGACTGCAGCATGCCAGACTTCCATGTCCATCACCAACTCCCGGAGTTTACTCAGACTCACTCACGTCCATCGAGTCAGTGATGCCATCCAACCATCTCATCCTCTGTCATCCCCTTCTCCTCCTGCCTTCAATCTTTTCCAGCCTCCAGGTATTTTCAAATGATCAGTTCTTCATATCATGTGGCCAAAGTATTGGAGTTTCAGCTTCAGCATCAGTCCTCCCAATGAACACTCAGGACTGATCTCCTTTAGGATGGACTGGTTGGATCTCCTTGCAGTCCAAGGGACTCTCAAGAGTCTTATCCAACATCACAGTTCAAAAGCATCAATTCTTCAGTGCTCAGCTTTCTTTATAGTCCAACATCCATACGTGACTATTGGAAAAACCATATCCTCGACTAGATGGACCTTTGTTGGCAAAGTAATGTCTCTGCTTTTTAATATGCTGTCTAGGTTGGTCATAACTTTTCTTTCAAGGAGCAAGTGTCTTTTAATTTCATGGCTGCAGTCACCATCTGCAGTGATTTTGGAGCCACCCCAAAATAAAGTCTCTCACTGTTTCCATTGTTTCCCCATCTATTTGCCATGAAATAGAGATCTCTTCAAGAAAATTAGAGCTACCAAGGGAACATTTCATGCAAAGATGACCACAATAAAGGACAGAAATGATATGGACCTAACAGAAGCAGAAGATATTAAGAAGAGGTGGCAAGAATACACAGAACTGTACAAAAAAATCTTCATGATGCAGATAATCACGATGGTGTGAACACTCACCTGGAACCAGACATCCTGGAATGTGAAGTCAAGTGGGGCTTAGAAAGCATCACTATGAAGAAAGCCAGTGGAGGTGATGGAATTCCAGCTGAGCTATTTCAAATCCTGAAAGATGATGCTGTGAAAGTGCTGCACTCAATATGCCAGAAAATTTGGAAAACTCAGCAGTGACCACAGGACTGGAAAAGGTCAGTTTTCATTCCAATCCCAAAGAAAGGCAATGCCAAAGAATGCTCAAACTACCACACAATTGCACTCATCTCGCACGCTAGTAAAGTAATGCTCAAAATTCTCCAAGCCAGGCTTCAGCAATATGTGAACTGTGAACTTGCAGATGTTCAAGCTGGTTTTAGAAAAGGCAGAAGAACCAGAGATCAAATTGTGAACATTGCTGGAACATCAAAAAAGCAAGAGAGTTCCAGAAAAACATCTATTTCTGCTTTATTGACTATGCCAAAGCCTTTGACTGTGTGGATCACAATAAACTGTGGAAAATTCTGAAAGAGATGGGAATACCAGACCACCTTACCTGCCTCCTGAGACCTGTATGCAGGTCAGGAAGCAACAGTTAGAACTGGACATGGAACAACAGACTGGTTCCAAATCGGGAAAGGAGTAAGTGAAGGCTGTATATTGTCATCCTGCTTATTTAACTTATATACAGAGTACATCATGAGAAACGCCAGGCTGGAAGAACCACAAGCTGGAATCAAGATTGCTGGGAGAAATAATCAATAACCTCAGATGTGCAGATGACACCACCCTTATGGCAGAAAGTGAAGAACTAAAGAGCCTCTTGATGAATGTGAAAGAGGAGAGTGAAAAAGTTGGCTTAAAGCTTCAGAAAATGAAGATCATGGCATCTGGTCCCATCACTTCATGACAAATAGATGGAGAAACAGTGGAAACAGTGAGAGACTTTATTTTGGGGGGCTCCAAAATCACTGCAGATGGTGACTGCAGCCATGAAATTAAAAGACACTTGCTCCTTGGAAGGAAAGTTATGACCAACCTAGACAGCATATTAAAAAGCAGACATTACTTTGCCAACAGAGGTTCATCTAGTCAAGAGTATGGTTTTTCCAGTAGTCATGTATGGATGTGAGAGTTGGACTATAAAGAAAGCTGAGCACTGAAGAATTGATGCTTTTGAACTGTGATGTTGGATAAGACTCTTGAGAGTCCCTTGGACTGCAAGGAGATCCAACCAGTCAATCCTAAAGGAGATCAGTCCTGAGTGTTCATTGGGAGGACTGATGCTGAAGCTGAAACTCCAATATTTTGGCCACCTGATATGAACAGCTGATTAATTTGAAAAGACCCTGATGCTGGGAAAGATTGAGGGCAGGAGGAGAAGGGTATGACAGAGGATGAGATGGTTGGATGGCATCACTGACTCGATGGACATGAGTCTGAGTAAACTCTGGGAGTTGATGATGGACATGGAAGCCTGGTGTGTTGCGGTCCATGGGGTCTCAAAGAGTCGGACACGACTGAGCGAATGAACTGAACTGAACTGAGCTGATGGGACCAGATGCTATGATCTTAGTTTTCTGAATGCTGAGTTTTAAACCAACTTTTTCACTCGCCTCTTTCACTTTCATCAAGAGGCTCTTTAGTTCTTCACTTTCTGCCATAAGGGTGGTGTCATCTACATATCTGAAGTTACTGATATTTCTCCTGGCAATCTTGATTCCAGATTGTGCTTCATCCAGCCTGGCATTTCGCATGATGTACTCTACATATAAGTTAAATGAGCAGGGTGACAATATACAGCCTTGACGTACTTCTCTCCCATTTTGGAACCAGTCTGTTGTTTCATGTCCAGTTCTAACTGTTGCTTCTTGACCTGCATACATATTTCTCAGGAGGCAGGTCAGATGGTCTGATATTCCCATCTGTTTAAGAATTTTCTAGTTTGTTGTGATCCACACAGTCAAAGGCTTTTGCATAGTTAATAAAGCAGATGCAGATGTTTTTTTCTGGAACTCTCTTGCTTTTTCAATGATCCAACAGATGTTGGCAATTTGATCTCTGGTTCCTCTGGCCTTCCTTATTGATCAATGCAAAGAAATGGAGGAAAACAATAGAATGGGAAAGACTAGATATCTCTTCAAGAAAATTAGAGATACCAAGGGAACCTTTCATGCAAAGATGACCACAATAAAGGACAGAAATAGTATGTACTTAACAGAAGCAGAAGATATTAAGAAGAGGCGGCAAGAATACACAGAACAACTATACAAGAAGGATCTTCATGACTCAGATAACCACGATGGTTTGATCACTCACGTAGAGCCAGACATCCTGGAATGTGAAGTCAAGTGGGCCTTGAAGCATCACCATGAACAAAGCTAGTGGAGGTGATGGAATTCTAACTGAGCTATTTCAAATCCTAAAAGATGATGCTGTGAAAGTGCTGCACTCAATATGCCAGCAAATTTGGAAATTCAGCAGTGGCCACAGGACTGGAAAAGGTCAGTTTTCATTCCAATCCCAAAGAAAGGCAATGCCACAAAACGTAGCCACCCCATATTTTGGGGCCTCTCACCTCTGAGATGGCCCACACTCCGTGGAGTGTATTTCTTTTTAAATAAATCCATTTCTTATCTATCACTTTATTTCTCACCAAATTCTTTCTGCACTGAAACACAAAGATCTTGATCCTCACTAAGTCCAGACACAAGGTGAGTCATTCTAATTAAGACAGTGTGAGTTACATGGCTTCACCTTGTTTGACTGAGCAGATCCTGAGTCCATGAAACCTGCCCTGACCTGCATGGGGAAAGTTTGAAGGGGAGGATGCTAGAACACGAATTGTTGGGGAATAGAGCCAAGAGTGTAAGGTAAGAGTTGAAAGAAGAAAAATGTCTCCAAGGAAAAGTGACAAGATTTGAAGAGACATGAAAAGACAATAAATCTTAACAGGAGGTCTTTGGAGGCCCTTGAACTTCCCTATCAGATTGTAGAAGCCCCGTTGAGAACCTCAACTTTACCTCTCTAGGGCTGGGTTGCACAAGGTCTTTAGCAGGTACTCAGTAAATGTTTGTTGACAAATGGGCAAATGAGGAGGGGAGTGCAGAAAGCGGGGGCAGGGGGTGGGTGGTGGGAGGAGACAAAACACCCAAGCATATGGGGCTCCAGGGCTGGGTTCTCAAGGCAGGGCTGGGGGCTGGGAAAGTGGTGTTGGAGGGGCTTCAGAAGGGTGTGGGAAGGCAGGGAAGCCCCCAGCCTTGGTGAGAACCAGGTGTTGGGAGAAGAGGCTGTGGGACTGGAGAAGGAGGTGTTGGGGACATTGGCAGCATCTCCCTCGAGGGGAATTTCCGTCCTGTGGTGGCCTCTATGGGTCTCCTGGTGACGTGTTCTAACCTCCACCCCTGCTAGTGTAGTATCCTGGCTAATCTCTTCGATCTGTTTTTCTTGATCTCTGGCTACTTCTCTGTTAGTCTCACATTCTGCCCTGTCTCCAGGATCTTAGTTTCTTTCTAACTCTCAGCCTGGGGCCCCTATCACAGCATATATCTGCTTTCCTCTCTGTCTGCCGTGTCCCTCCGGGGTTATCTTTCCATTTTGCCCAGACACGCCTTCTATCCTCTCCACCCATCCAGATCCCGTCCAGTACCTGCGGTGGGAGCAGGGGAGAGACTCGGTCCTGAGAAGGCGTCAGGAGGCGGGCCCAAGCCCTTTCTCCAAATTTGCATATGCATGAGGTCGCCCAGGCCAGAGAGAGGAGGCGGGGCTTCTGGGGGCGGGGAAGGGGGCGGGCACCCTAGGAGCCGCCGAGTATAAAGACCGCGCGCCGCTGCTGCTAGCCCCGCACTGCTGAAGAGCGGAGCCTCCGCCCGGGGGACCCCTATCCCTGCCTGTCCCCACAACTGCGCGTCCCCACCCCACCCCCGTGGCCGAGCCACCTTTGGTGTGGCGGTCTCCACTCGTCAGAAGAGCCTTGAACAGTCACCCGACTCCTCTCCACAGCCTCTTTGCATCTCGGATTTCGGGGCGGCCCCCTCCCCCACCTCTCCCTGCCTCTTTGCACCCCGATTTTTCTCCGCTTCGCTCGGGTTTTGCAGCCGTCTATTTTTGCATCCCTTTTCGTTTTGCTTCTGGGAGGTCTAGGGGGTGAAGCTGCGCTCGCACCCCTTCGCCTTTTTATCCTCCCCTGCTCGGACAACCCCCCTTTTCATTGCAGTGGGGGGGCTTAGGATCTGTTCATCTTACGCCGCGCCGTCAGCACCCCGCAGCGTGTGGCCTTGCGCCCCGGAATTGGCAGCGGCTGCATATCTGAGGGGGGTCTCCCTTGGCCCCGCTGCCTTTGCTCCCCGCGCGTTCCGGTGCGTGAGGGGGCTTCAGCGCGCCGCACCCCGGCTTCTCCATAGTCCTCCGCCCCGCGCGGGACTTGCCCCCCGCCGTCAAGATGGTCATCCAGAAAGAGAAGAAGAGCTGCGGGCAGGTGGTTGAGGAGTGGAAGGAGTTCGTGTGGAACCCGAGGACGCACCAGTTCATGGGCCGCACAGGGACCAGCTGGGGTATGCGGGGCCGGCCGTGCGAGGGGCGGGAGGCGGGGGGATCCGCCTGGCGACGCCCGGGGAGGACCAGGTCCCGCCGGCGCAGCCCCAGCTCCCTTCCCGGGTTCCCGGCGTCCGGCCCCCCTGCCGGGCTCCGGGCTGGGAGGGGGCCGAGTCGCCGGTCTAATCTCCCTGGCTGGCCGCTGCGGAGGCGTAGAAAGTAGGTCACTGCCGCCTTCCCGCCCCCCGCGGAGCCCCCTCGCGCGGGGGGTCGCGGGCTCTGCGCGCGTGTGCTCGCCGCGGCGCTTGCGCTCCCTATCGGGGGCCGGTCAGCTCTACACGGTCGCCCCCTTTCTCCAGAAGAGCGCCCCTTCCCTCCCTCTGATTCTCACTAGCTGGCCAGGCCCTTCTATTTTTAGCTCGTGCCCACCCCTTGGACCCTGGGAACATTCATTAGGGGGCGGGTCTTGGAGAGGTGGGGTGTGTGTTGGAGAGGGTTCTTCACAGCGGAAGTTGTCTGGATCCCACTGCCTCGTGTTTTGGAGCCTTCTGTGACTGCTTCGTGGGTGGGGGGCTGTGGGGCCGGGGTGCCACTGGGAGGTGTTCGGGGCTGGGTGTTGGGCTCAAATGTCACAAGCGAAGGGAGTGGTCACTGGTGGTGAGATGTGTACATCATCTGGGCCCTGTGTCTCAGGGCTTGGATGGCCTGGCACCTTCCCCACCCATACCTTGGAGGTGGTGTGTGGGACCACATATTCAGGAGATGTGGAGGGATTTGTGTCTGGTTGAGGGTCCGGTACTGGGCATAGATGCCAGTGAAGGGTGGATTTCTTCCAAAATGGATTTTCAAGCTGGGAAGTTGAAGCACAGGAGATGTTGTGTGTGACACAATTTACAGTTCATCCACACTGACTGAATGCTGTTCCCATTAGCCCACACAGTCAAGGGGCCCTTGAAGTGGGTCTGATGCAGTCCTTATGCAGGAAACGTGAAGTCCAGTCCGTGGGATTGGAGGGGTCCTTGAGTCCTTGGGAAAATCTGGGGAGGCTTGGGGAAGTGTCTCCTGAGATGGAAGGACTCGAGATCTGGGGGAATGGAAACAGCAGGTACTCACACTAGGCTGAGGAGTGACAGTGACTTGTCACGTCCACCAAGAGTCCACCAGGCTCTCTGCCTGGAAGGCTGTGGAAGATCTTCCTTTACACCTGCCTCTGCCCTGAGTGCTGAGTGTGAGCTGGGGGTGGGGTGACTGTTGAAGGCTCTGGACAGCTGTCTCTGAGAGATTTTGTAGCTTTGGCCGGAGCCCTATTCAAGGTTCATCTCTTGTAGGGCTCAGAGAAGATTTTGCTGTTTGAGTGTGAGGGTCCACACCCTCACACTCAAAGGGTTTGAGAGTTTGGTGGTGAATTGGGGCCAGTGCCAGCTTGAAAAGTCATCGTGCTGGACAACTTCAAGCATGAGTACCCATATAACAGTAACAGATGGTGTGCCTTTTCAGGGCCATGAAGGTTGACAAGTTGAGAATGTAATTTGTGGCAAAATGACTGTGGCCTATACTAGGGGTTGTCCAAGCAACAAGAGTTTAGGTTTCTTGTGTCCTCCACAAAACTGGACTTCACTGTGCTGTAGGACCAGAAAGGGCTGGGAGCCATGGCTGGAAGCCAGACACACTGCCTTTTTCCAGCTTGTCTCCTTTTGCTCCCAGGGGAAGGCTCCCTGGGGCTCTGGCATCCTTTCCTGGGCAGAACCTCTGAGTCGGGGAGGGGCACGTGGCAACAGGACAGGTCGTGGATGGAGACCTGGCGCCTGCTGACCCTGTTTCCTCCTCTTTAGCCTTTATCCTCCTCTTCTACCTCGTCTTCTATGGCTTCCTCACCGCCATGTTCACCCTCACCATGTGGGTGATGCTGCAGACAGTCTCTGACCACACCCCCAAGTACCAGGACCGATTGGCCACACCAGGTGAGTGATGAGACTCCCCCACCAGCCAGGCTCACTACTCTGGTGCCCCCAAGCCTCCCAAAGGAACTCACAGGTTGAGAACTGTCAGCTCTTAGAGGTTTGGTTCTGATAAGCCAGTCACCACGTGCTGGGCAGTTCTTTTTGAAGGCCACCTTCACACTCCCCACAGCTGAGAGCTATGTGATCTGGAGAGGTGGCAGAGGGTCACAGGAGATCGCCCTCCCCGGAAGGGGATCTCAGATCTTCCTGTCGTCCCTCACCCTGGTGTTCCCCATGTCCATCTTCTTCCCTCTTTGTGTGGTCCTTTGTCTTATGTATACCCCCTTGTTCTTGCCTCTGCTGACTAGGGTTGATGATTCGCCCTAAGACTGAGAACCTCGATGTCATTGTCAATGTCAGTGACACTGAAAGCTGGGACCAGCATGTTCAGAAACTCAACAAGTTCTTGGAGCGTGAGTACAGGGTCGATGGCTATGCAGGACTTCGGGCAGGGGGTTGGGGACCCTGGGAGCAGAACATGAGGTCTGTGACTCCTTCTCGCCCACCTCCTTAGCTTACAATGACTCCATCCAAGCCCAGAAGAATGATGTCTGCCGCCCTGGTCGCTATTATGAACAACCAGATAATGGAGTTCTAAACTACCCAAAACGTGCTTGCCAGTTCAACCGGACCCAGCTGGGTGACTGCTCTGGTATTGGGGACCCCACCCACTATGGTTACAGCACTGGACAGCCCTGTGTCTTCATCAAGATGAACCGGGTACTCATATCCTTAGTCCCCAGGGAGAATGGAGGAGGGAGTTACCATCTGCTGGCAGTTGCTTTCTTTTACTGGGGCACTTGGGCTTCGGGAGACTTTTAGATGTTTGAGTGGCTGAGAGAACAAGAGAGATGTGACTGCTGGAGGCTGAGATCATGGCTGGGGGGCTGGATATTTCTGTTTTTGATAACTTCTTTCCCTAACCCTCACCACTGTCTCTCCTCACTCCAGGTCATTAACTTCTATGCAGGAGCAAACCAGAGCATGAATGTTACCTGCGTGGGGAAGGTGAGTTTGTTGGGCCTTGTCCATCTGTTTGCCCCATCTGTTTGTCCTTATGGTTTCCATGTCATTCACTCATCTCTCCCTATCTTCTTTACTCCAGAGGCCCCATAACTCTAGGGACAAGGGGGTAAGCATGGGCTTCAATATGGCTCAAACTCCAAGGCGCTGCCACCCCTCATGCTTCTGTCTAGGATGCAGAAGTCTGCCCTTTTATATGATAGACACCCTCTCCCTGACTCTACCCGAGCCCCTGCCGCTGGCTTCTCTCCCTGATCCTTCCATCTTCTCTATTCCCTGACCATGTCTTCTGCCCTCAGTCTCATGTCTCTTCTGCCCTCAGTTCTTTTTAGGTATCTGGTAGCTGCTGGTCTGTGAGCACCACCTGCCACCACTAAGTTGTCCTTGGAGCCCTGCTCCCCCCACCTCTGTCCCTCTAGGAGCTTCCTGCTCCTCTTGCTTCATCTCCCTTCTTGCTTCCTACTGAGCTCTTACTCATTGATCTGTTCTCTCTTGGCTCCGCTCCAGAAACCGATTCCTGAGGATGGGGTAAGAATTTGGGGTGGGAGGGCAGTAGAAGGCTTCGGGCTCCTTAGCACCCTGGAGAACTTCCCAGGCTGATGGAGGAGACAGGACACCCCCTCCTGTGCACGCGCGCAAATATACCAGACTCAACAGCACAAGGGATACGGATTTGAGAAAGCACAATCGGGATGAAGGAGGAACAAAGGGAAGTCTGGCCAGCGGCTGAGTTCCCACCATCCCTAACATGCTCTCCTCCACCCTCCTGCGTCCCCCACAGCGAGATGAAGATGCCGAGAATCTCGGTAACTTCGTTATGTTCCCTGCAAACGGCAACATCGACCTCATGTACTTTCCCTACTATGGCAAGAAGTTTCACGTAAGTCCTGCGGGAGGCCGGGTGCTGGCTCCTCCAGGGGAGCAGGGTGCGGGATTGGAGGCCCAGCTGCCTCAGGCCTGGAGCCTCGCTCTCCTCCTCTGGCCCAGGTGAACTACACGCAGCCCCTGGTGGCCATCAAGTTCCTGAACGTGACCCCCAACGTGGAGGTGAACGTGGAGTGCCGCATCAATGCTGCCAACATCGCCACTGACGATGAGCGTGACAAGTTCGCGGGGCGTGTGGCCTTCAAACTCCGCATCAACAAAACCTGAGGCCCCCTTCCTCCCGCCCCCACCTCTTTCCTACGGATGCTTCTGGAATACCCCTGACCCCGCCTGATCCCTCCCTCACCCACCCCAAAGGTATTTTTTATAACAGAGCTATGGCTTGTCTGAGCCTCGCGCCCTTTTCCTTTCCTTCTGAACCCGGCCTGACATCTGTCGTGATTCTCTGGTTGCGCACACTTTCCACCATCTTCTTCCTGCCCAAGCTCTGTCAGAGACAGGGAGATGGAACCC
Organism: Capricornis sumatraensis; assembly: GCF_032405125.1. Classification (NCBI taxonomy): domain Eukaryota; kingdom Metazoa; phylum Chordata; class Mammalia; order Artiodactyla; family Bovidae; genus Capricornis; species Capricornis sumatraensis. The sequence goes on from NC_091076.1 coordinate 77,645,819, forward strand.
CCAAGACGTCATAGAGTTCGGAGTCTTTCTAGTCCTGGTGTAGCTGTGAGAGGGGTGTCCTCACAGCTCCCCACCCATCCTGCCCTCTTGTCCCACCCCTCCAGAACTATAGAAAATGCCCACCCGCCCACCTTGGGCTTCCCTCATAGCTCAGTTGATGAAGAATCCGCCTGCAATGTGGGAGACCCCGGTTTGATTCCTAGGTTGGGAAGATCCCCTGGAGAAAGGAAAAGCTACCCACTCCAGTATTCTGGTCTGGAGAATTCCTTGGACTGTATAGTCCAAGAGTTGGACACGACTAAGTGACTTTCACTTTCTTTTCACCCACCCACACACAAATGGCAATCTCTTCATGCTTATCTCCAGACAGAATGTGGCACTCTATTCTTTTTTTTTAAATAACTGAAGTATAATTAACTTACAACACTGCTGTTAGTTCCAGGTGCACAGCTTAATGATTTAATATCTCTGTAGGCTACAGAGTGGTCACCGGTGTGACCCTCTATCCTCCCATGCCAGCCCAGCCGCTGTCCCCCTCCCGTCTCCCACACCTTCTGCCTTGTCTACCACAGTCGCTGTCGTGGTGGCTTTTGACTTGTGTGACTCCTCTGGTCAGTCTTTCCTCATTTCTCCATCCCCATTCCCTCCACTGAAAGTGGGACCACTTGTAACTGAAGACATGGTGGCTCTGTGGCCTTTTCCTTCTTTCCTGGCACAGCTGGTTTCTCACTCCACGTTGAATACGTGAGCTGGGAATGAGGGTCCAAAAGAGAAATCCCTGTTGGTTCTTGAAAATTCTCTTCCCAGTCTCCTATCACTCCTCAGAGGGGCGGGGTTGACCTAAGCTGAATATCCACTTTGTTTTTGCCGATGGCTCCCTCCCCTCTGTTCCCTTTCCCAGAATATCCTGCAAGTTCTACTTCCCAGGCGCCCTGGGGGAGGGGCAGCCACTTTGGCTGGGTCCCCAGTGGCCACCTTGGAAACGTCAGCTGGTTATGGGACTATTCCATCTCCTTCCCCTCCGCCCAGATCTGCTCCCCCACCCCCATCCTCTCTGTGGGTTCTCTTAGCAAGTTATCAACTAATCATTAACTCCTCCCCTTTCTTCCGCATGCCAGCCTGAAAACTGCAGATACCTCCTCCTTTTAAGACTCTGAATTTCTTGGCTCCATCTCCTTCAGACCCCTTTGCCTTCTTAAACAACCCCATAGTGCCCATAGAATGTTAAATGAGGGACCTCCTGTGTTCTTGAGTTATAGAGGCATTTTAACTCTTTCTTCTCCCACGCCCTTCACTTCCCCATCTGTAATTTCCCCGTTCTCTTTTGATGCTGCAGCTTCCATACCCCACCCACGGGTGGACCTTTCCCTGTTTTTCTCTGGCTGGATCTGAGGCTCTTCCCTTTGGATCCCATTGTTTTCCTGCACTCCCCTCACCCAAGTGGTCTCTCTCTGCAGTTATTTAATGCCTGTGTCTGATCTACTGTAAAAAGAGGATAAAGTACAATAAAATGAGAGCAATTATATATATATATATATAAATATATATATCATACATGGAGCCCTGAGTGCAGGTTGTTCCTTTCTGAGCTTTTGGAGGAGCCCTGGGAAGGGGGTGAGGGGTGGATTGGGGTGATCTGAGGGATACCCAGCCCTTGGGAGGACCACTTCCCTGCTTTGATCTCTTCTGTCCAGTGTCCAAGCAACTACCTCCTAGATTGCTCCATCACCCATACTGTCTTTAGATCAATCACTCAATACAAGACAGGCAAGAAGCCTATGTCCTTTTCTACAGCTATACTTATAAAGTGCCTACTATGTGCATTCTAGGCATCGTGAAGATACACTTATGAAAGAGGCAGAGTTCCTGCCCCCAAGGAGCTCCCCAGTATAACAGGAGAGGGGAGGAGCACACGAGAAACTCTCAAACCAGGTAGACCTAAACGTATTTCCAGGAAAGAGAGAAAGCTGGTGAGGACAAAATTCAGAGTGGTCAACCACTCTCTGGGGGGTCGGTGGGGTGGTTCATAGGGAAAGTTTCTTAGAGGCTTAAAGGATGGGGTGGCTTTGGGGAGAGGCTAGCATCAGCAAATGCCCAGAGACAGACAAGGACAATTGACTGGAAGAAACAGATCTCAAAATAGAATGAACCATAGGATTCCAATTTTGTGTATAAAAAAAGCACACAAGCATAGAAAAAGGATGGATGAGTCTGTACAACAATATTTATTGTGGTATTTTGGGATGGGTTTAATTTTTATTTTCTTGGGGTTTATTTGTTTTTGTTTGCAATGAGTTGGCCTGGGTGTTTGCCTTGAAAAAACAGCTTTATTATTTCTGCATACACATATATATAGTTTTATCCTGAGTGCACAGTACACACACATGGATTGCTGGGTTTTGGTCATATAATGCACATTATACATATTATGTGTGTGTGTGTGTTAGTCACTCAATTGTGTTAAACTCTTTGTGATTCCATGGATTGTAGGCCACCAGGCTTCTCTGGAGTGGATACTGGAGTGGGTAGCCATTCCCTTTTCCAGGGGATCTTCCAGACCCAGGGATCGAACCTGGGTCTACCTGCATTGCAGGCAGATGCTTTATCGTCTGAGCCACCAGGGAAGCCCATACATATTATATTAGATATTATAGACAATTTTGTGCATTACACTTGTTCATTCAATTTCACCTGGCCTAGTAGAGTTCTAATTCATTTTTTTAAATGGCTGCATAATATTTTTTTTCTATTGGGTTGTTCTTGTTAATTTCTTAGAGCTTCTTGACAGTTGTAGATATAAACTGTTTTCTACATTGTAGATTTCCCCCAATCAATTGTTTGTCTCTTGTTTGTGGTGGCTTCTTTACTGTTAAAAAGTGATTTTTCTTTTTTTTTTTTCGGCCACACTGCGTGGCTTGTGGGATCTTGGTTCCCAGACTAGGGAGCAGGGATAGAACCTACCCCTCAGCAGTGAAAGCACGGAGTCTTCATAACTGGACTGCCAGGGAATTTCCAGAGGCTATACTCATATTTTGTAAAAATATTTTGGGCAGGATTTTATCTCATTTTAATTTTTACATATGCCTTAATTCCTTTGCCTATTTTTTTTTTTAAAAACAATACAACTAAAAATTTAATTAATTAATTTATTTTTGGCTTCACTTCTCAGCTTGAGGGATCATCCACGACCAGAGATTAAACCCTGGCTTCCTACATTGGAAGCTTGGAGTCCTAACCACTAGACTGCCAAGGAATTCCTGCACTTGGTCTATTTTGATTTCTTTTTGTGTGTGGTACAAATGAAGAGTCTGGTATTATTTTATTAGTGTGTCAGCTTCATTAAAATTCTTAATTTACTTACTCCCATTGATTCTTGGGTCAGGAAGATCTGGAGATGGGATGGGCTACCCACTCCAGTATTCTTGGGCTTCCCTAGTAGCTCAGATGGTAAAGAATCTGCCTGCAATGAAAGAGACCTGGGTTCAATCCCTGGGTTGGGAAGATCCCCTGGAGTGGGTTGGAGGGCATGGCAACCCACTCCAGTATTCTTGCCGGGAGAATCCCCATGGACAGAGGAGCCTGGTGGGCTATAGTCCAGGGGTTCGCGAAGAGTCACACTACTGAGCAACTAAACACATTGAACTGAAATACCAACTTTGGCTGTATAATACATTTTACTATATACTGAGCTCTTCTTCTGGATTCATTGCTGGCTTGTCTCTCACTCCGTATACCAAGCCATATTGATCTGATTCCAGTTGATTTTATAGTCTGTTTTCTGATATCTAGCAAGGCAAGCAAGCCCTCTGCCCATTCCTTTTTAAAAACAACTATTGGTTATTTGGGGGCACTTATTCTTCTCTATAAATTTATGACAAATATATCCAGTTCTCAAAAACAAAAGCCATCAAGACTTGTTGAGATTTTAATTGTAATTGCATTGTATCTTTATTTCAGGAGAACTGGTCTTTTTTATCAGATAGTAAGTTTTCCCATGTAAGAACAGGTTATCTTTTCCTTTTGTTTGGAGCTTGGTTTATGTCCTTAAATAAGGTTTTATAATTTTCTCCATATTGAGTCTGTGCCATTCTTTCATTTTTTTGTGTGATTCTTGTGAAACTTATCCTTAATTATTTTATTGCCATCTACTATCCATCTACCTTATTAAATTAGCTTAATTCCATCATCTATTATTAACTAAGAGGTCAGTTTTTAGGTACATAAACATAATCTTATGATCCAAAAAGCAAAAATATTTATTTTTTAACCAATGTTTTGTTTTCTTCATTTAAAAAAATCCTGTTGAGTGCTCTAAAACTGATGTTAGTGGGCATTCTTGCAGTGAAAGCAAGTCTTATGGTATAGTTCTAATTTAAATTGAAATGACCTTAGGGTTTAACCATTAGGATAATACCAGTATTCCATTACTATTGTTTTTTTGGCCAGGTAGAATGTGGGATCTTAATTCCCTGACCAGGGATCACACCCAAACCACTGGACCACTAGAAAGTTCCTCCATTACTATTTTTATTTTTTAAGGAATGGCTGCTGAAATTTAATCAAATTCCTTTCAGCATCTGTTGATATGATCATATTTTTATTCCTTAATTTATTAATACAATGAATTATGTTGACAGACTCTCTATTAAACCAATTTTATGCTCCTGGAATAAACCCTACTTGGTTATAATGTTAATATTCTTTTGATTAACCAATATATATTTTTTGATACTATTTAGAGATTTTGCATCTCTATAAATTAGTTTGCTTTTAATTTTTTAGTATCTTGATTAAGTTTTAATATTAATGAAATCACAAAAAATTTACATGAATTGGAGATTCCACTTTTCCTATGGTCTGGAATAGTTTATTTAAACATTGGATTAATTTGCTCTTATTCTTCCTTTTTTTTCAATCAAACTCTTGGGTTTTTATCTTTGTTTAAAGTGTATCTTTTTTTCCCCCCTTGAGTCCTGCTTTTGAATTTATTCTTTCAACCAACTTGGCTTTCTCTTTCAATAAGTTATATCTTTAATTTTTAGGATGCGTGCTAGCTTCCTTTTTCTTTTTCTAAATAAAGAAAACATCTATGGCTTTACATTTTCCTCATTGTACAACTTCTGCTGAGTGTTATAGATTTGGGAGCCCCTGTGTTCCTGAAATCAAGGAGATAAGTTTTAAAAATTATTCTAAAACTTAGCGGAACAGGACTTGGGCTCTTTGAATGTGAGGGCAGGGCCAAGTCTGCCACGGGTCGCCACAACATAGAACAATCCTGAGCACACAGTAAAGCATCAGTCAATGAATATCTGCTGGCTAGATTGTCAGGAGGGAATACAGCCAGAGGGAAGGAAGTGAGCAAGCAGGACCAGAGAGGTCAGGGACTCATTAGAAGTCACACAGCTTAGTAGAACTGGCCTGAAAATCCAGGACTAATAATTCTCAGACCAGTAACCTATCAGAACACAAAGGGATTGGCAGAGCAAGAAAGGCTCTGCTTTGTGAAGGAGTAGAGCAGAAACAAAAAGAGCTAAGGACACACTCTAGAGAAATGTGGGGTGTAGGGGGGGTGCAGGACACTGGTCAGAAAGAGGCTCAAGGTGACCTGACTACAGGAGTGAGGTGAGGAAATGAGTTTCAAGTGCTCTGATTTACCAAGGGCCTGGCTTGTGGGGAGAGATGGCAAAGTTAAAGATCTCTACAAGAAGTGGTTCTGGGTATCCTGGGGAGTGTTTGGCATTCTCCAGAAAGGAAGAAAAAGTGTGATTTCGAGGCCAGGGGGCTGGTGGCTTCACAGCTGTCTGGGATCCTCAGGGTAAGCCTGGGGATTCCCTCAGGGACTTTAAGTCAGGTTGAGGGAACAGTGGTCCCAGAAGCCCTTCTGGACCTTACTCTGCTCTCTCTGCCCCCAGGGAGGAGGCAGGATGAGCTGTGTCCCCAGTCTGGCCATCCTTCTAATGCTGGCTCAGGCAGCAGTGGTGGGTGTGGGGTGATGGGGAGAGCCTGCCCCCAGCCCCCCTCCCTGGGAGCTGGCAGCCCTAAGGAACAGAAGGGGTGGAGGGGGGTGCAGGGCTCCCCAGGCTCAACTTTCCTCCCTACCCCAAGAAGCCCTTTGAAAGGTTTTCCTGGCAGAGTTTAAAGCTTCCATTCATTCCGCTGGCTGGCATGAGGCCCGGGTGAGGGGACGCCGGGAAGGCCCCAGTCCCATGTCCCAGCCCTCACCTTAGCCGCCCCCACTTCCCGGGGACCCTGGTTGGCAGGCCTTCTCTCTCCTCACCATAGCACCCACTGTCCTTCCCCTTGAGAGCCCAGGTATCCTGCCCCTTTCCTGGGAGCAGATGGCCACCCCGGAGGCTCAGGCTTACTAAATCAGACATTTAAATCCTGTAATCCTTGGTGAGGCTGAGAGGGGGCAGCAGCCCAATCCTAGAAGCAGGAGCAGAGAACTTGTGCCAGCCCTGGCAGGAGGGGAGGGGGGACAGTTGGTTCCCAAGTTATGAATGGAGGCACCCCTTCCCTTATTGTCATGCAGCCTGCAGACTGACCCAGTCTCCAGGCTTTGTTCTCCTCCAGGAAACCAGGCACTGGCGCCGCCTGCCGCCACCCTCCCGCCAAAAAAAAGTGCTCCCTGAAGACTCAGGTGGCTGCTTCCCAAACTCACTCCCTTAATTCACCCCTGCACTGGCCCCAATCTCTCAAGACACACAGGTGGTAGCAAAGTTTTATTGTAAAATAAGAAATTGATATAAAAAATGGGATATAAAAAGGGAAGAGGAGGGGTGTGAGTGACACATGCAGATGTGCCCTGCAGAGCACAGAAGGAATCTGCGGAAGCATTTGGGGGAAATGGAACAGGTACTGGCAGATACAGCCGGGACAGAAGCCACTGGGATCCAGGATAAGGTGAGCTTTCCCCTTTGGCACTGAGGTTCACCAAGGGGTTATGATCTGGCAGGGCCAGAAGAGAAGGGACTTGGAGACTTCTTCCCTTTAACCAGCCATCCAGTCAGAAACTGTCAAATCATCCACCCAGGGGGACAAAGGACCAGCACCCATAAAAGGCACTAAGTCCCAGACATTATAGAATCAAATGATGGTTCTGGGGCCAGACATACATTATTTCATTAACCCTCACAACAAACTCCCCGTGAGGTAGGTTATGATTATCAGTTTTTTATAGATGTGAACAATGAAGTCAGGAGAAAATCGAACAACTTAAGATAGCTTCCCTGGCTAGTATGGCAGAGGACTGAGTTTTCCAACCCAGTGTATGGCTGGTTATAAGATGTTCCTCACATTCGGGAACAGCTTCTGACCTCTCCCGAACGCTGCTCACAGTAAAAACCTTGAAAGCTAAGCTGGAAAGCGCCAGCACCCCCCAGATCCCCAGAAAACCATGAGCACAGGTCTGCCTCTTTGGCAGAGCCGCAGGCTGAGCAGACGAAGAATCCCAGGGGGTTTCTAAGGCGCACCTGCACCAAGCAGAGGTCTAAGCACCTGAGTCTCAAAAAATGCCAGGGAAGGGGCGGGGGGTGAGGGTGGGGATGTCAACCGGTGACAGGAAGCAGAAGACATCAGTCTGAGTCAGGCCCTTCTCTCTTGAGCATTGGTTTTTTATGGCAGGAGGGAGAAGGCCCCTTCTTAGACTTCAGGTGGCTGTGAGAAGAAAGGGGAGGGGAGGAGATGACATCATCTGAGTGAGAAGCTCTGGGCCCCTCTTCCTGGACCTAAGCTTCGAAGGGCCTGAGGCAGGAGCAAGGAGAACTTATGTTAAAATGGTCACAGCCAAGGGCAGACATGCTGACTGAGTACCTTGGGGTACTTGTGGGTATAAGTCTCTTAATCTTCCCTTACCCCAGTTGACACATGAGGAAACTGAGCCCGGGAAGGGAAGTAACAAGGCCAACATGACTCTAGTACTTTGGAAGGCTGAGCATCTGACTCCAAGGCCTGATATCCCATAGTTATCAGGTCTCTATTTGAGACCCTAGCTCTGAGAGTCTAGGGTTTGCTAGAATAGGCAAAGAAACATCCATGCCCCGGACCCCCGGAGGCAGGAAAGTGGAGGAAGCCTAAAGAATGTCTGGGTAGGGTTGGGACCCAGCGGCAGGGTATCAGCTGTCTTTTACCTTGAAGGCAGGACCAGAATGGAATACCATGGCTTTCTAACACAGGAAAGCAGCAGATACGTGTGTGTGTGCACCCAGGCACTGGGGAAGACCTGCATCACTCACCTAGAATGAGCCCTGCTTTCCCCTGGTTCCCTTCCAGCCTGAGCATCCATCAGCTCCAAGGCCTCATTCAGCTCTCGGAACATCTCAAAGCGTTTACGCCCACGGATCTGTGGCAAGGAAAGAAGGGAACAAAGAAATATTAGGCAAAGTTGCTACAAGAACCAAGGGGCTTCTCCAGTAGCTCAGTGTTAAAGATTCCACCTGCCAATACAGGAGACATGGGTTCAATCCCTGGGTGGGGAAGATCCCCTAGAGAAGGGAATGGCAACCCATTCCAGTATTCTTGCCTAGGAAATCCCATGGACGAGGAGCCTGGTGGGCTACAGTCCATGGGGTTGCAAAAGTCGGACACGACTGAAGGACTTAACACCACAGCCACCATCACCACCGCCAATGAATCATGGCCATGGACAGAGGAAAGGATGACTAGAAAAAAACAGGCTTAACCTCACAACTGGAGAAGGCGATGGCACCCCACTCCAGTACTCTTGCCTGGAAAATCCCATGGACAGAGGAGCCTGGTAGGCTGAGGTCCATGGGATCTCGAAGAGTCGGACACGACTGAGCGACTTCCCTTTCACTTTTCACTTTCATGCATTGGAGAAGGAAATGGCAACTCACTCCAGTGTTCTTGCCTGGAGAATCCCAGGGACGGGGGAGCGTGGTGGGCTGCCGTCTATGGGGTCACACAGAGTCGGACACGACTGAAGTGACTTAGCAGCAGCAGCAGCAACCTCACATCTGCGACATTTATATTTTTTTCTTCCCTTACCCAACCCCAAGGAGTGGGGGTGAGAGACTGCACCTCTCTCTCCCCACCAGACTTGGTACCTGAAGAGTGAAATATTCTCCATCCAGTGGTTTCTTCTTTTGCTGTGGAGAGGAGCTGGTGCTGCTGGGCAGTGCTGGGAAAGAGGCAAGGAAAGGTGAGAAAAGAGTGAATTGGGGGCAGAACTGCACCCTCGCTGCCTCTTCTACCTCCTGCTCACCTCGCTTAGTGCTCCCAGGGGGTGGCTCGGGGCAAGACTGCCCCTTCTTGCGAAAATTTTCTTCCTCAGTGCGGCGGTCTCTCCCAGGACAAGCACAGACACGGACCTCAAAGCTGTTCCGTCCCAGCAGGTTACCACTACCAGGGTAGGAAGAGGGAAGCAGGAGGCAATCAGGAAGGGGGACCTTGTCTCTGTGTTCTCCTGTGAACCAGGTCCCACCTACTCCCAACCACCTCCATCCCAAGGGGAGCCTGAGCGCCAGCTCCAGATTGAGAAGACCCCAGCAAGAGAGGTCCCAAAGCCGGAGAAAGGAGGAAGAGAGCAGCAGAGAAGTCCACAAAGGGAATGCAGCGAGAGGGAACGATGGCTGGTAGCGTGAGAGAATGTGGTGAGGGGCGGGGCCCCGGGGACAGGCAGGCGGGGGTGAGGGAAGCTAGCGTGGAGGGTGGTGTGCGGTCCCTACCGAGAGTCTTCCAGTGTGATGATGGTGAGGATGGGCCGCCGGTTCATGCCCCCCATGCAGGAGCTGTTACACATGAAGTTGTAGTGGATGGTGGTGCACTCAGACTCGATCTGGGAGAGAGCACAGGCCCAGCGTGAGGCTACCCAGCCCCGCGGAGGCGCTAGGCCTCCGTGAGCCTGCTTCCTCAGCTGTGGAATGGTGAGAACCCATCTGCTCTGAGCACCCCACAGGCCGTGGGAGGTCAAGTAAGAAGGACAAAGCCCCCTCCCTCCCACCTAGGGTGGTCACGGACAAACCCCCTCCCCCTGGAGACCTCAGTTGCCAAACCGGACCTCGGGGGACTCATAGGGCACCACCACACTGTGTCTAAAGGTGTTCCGGTCGTCCAAATACTCCGCGCGTAAATTCCCTTCCACCCGGATAAGGTGCTGAGGCGGGGCCAGACCTGAGAGCAATCAGGGAGGGATTAGAACTTGGGGGCTCCGGGTGCCAGGCCGGTCCCATCCACAGCCCCCACCGCTCACCATCGCTATAGTCAGAGGAGCGCTCATGGTGGGGACAGCGCCTCACAACCTCCGTCATGTGCTCCAGCTTCTTGTAGATGGCCATGGCGCGGACGCGGGTGCCGGGTGGGGGAGGTGAGTCGACCCATAGCTGCACTGGGCAGGTCTTGGCCAGCTGGCAGAACAGCTTGTTGAGGGAAGGGGAATACTGGAGAAGGAGGAAGAACGAACGGAGGGGTCAGGGGACAAGTACCCAAGGGTCGAATGTACAAGCACCGAGTACCGACTGGAAGCCGGGTCCTGTGAGTGGAGGGTAGCTAGATATGGCAGGGTCGGGGGTGGGGTGGTCCACATCCCAGAAGTGTACTTCTAATAGCTACAGAATGAATAAGAGTGAAGAAAAAAGGAAAAAAGAAATGGCCTCATGACAGATACTGAGAATGTGACGGTAAGGATGAAAACCCAAGGGCCAAGGGGGAAAATGCAACCTTGGGATGGAGTCAAAGGTTACAAACTAACTAGGTAAGATCTAAAAAGACTGACAAAAAGGCAAAGGCTGAAGTGGAACCCCAAACTTCTGAACAGAAAACCCCTAGGCTGTATGGCCAGGCACTGATAGGGAAGCCGGCTCCCCAGGGCCACTGACCGTGCAGGTCACAGACTTGGCTGTTCCAGAATGCAGGAACCCGAGACGGAAACCGTAGTTGCCAGGGTAGGTCTTCTGGGAGGGGACAAAGGACGACAGGGGCCAGGAGGTGGCTGGTGGCAGGGCAGCTTGGGCAGGAGGCTCTGGCATTTGGGGTGCTTCATTCGGACATTCAACCAGCCAGGTGGCAACATCTTCTGAGTACGGGAGCAGGTCATCCACGGGCGTGGAGAGCTCAGAGGACTACAGATGGGAGGAGTGCATCAGAAGGCCCGGTTCCCACCCTCTGGACCCGCAGCCCCAGGCCCCCTGTGCCCCAGGCCTTACCAGAAGGTTGTTTTCAGGAAGTCTGAAAGAAAGAAGCAGAAAGTCAGGAGTGGCTTTTGTTTCTCCCAGGCCTCTACTAGGGGGCTGGGGACCGTGGTGGGGCAAGGTTATTGGAGTCTGAGCAGTAAACCTGCCCTCCCTCCAGACCTCCACTCACAGGTTCCACAAGTCTGAAAATGTCTCCTGACTCAGAGGGGGCTCCACACCGAGTTCTGCCTGCGATTCTTCCATTGTAGCTCCCTGGAAGGTTGTGTGGCCGCTGGAGGGAGAAAAGTGAGGATCCAGCCTGAGACACACCCAACCCTGGGTCACCCAGCCCAGAGCCAGGAGGGACCCCCTCCGCCCACAGCACACCTGGAAGCTGAGGATCTGCTGGGGGGTAGAGGAGGCGCCTGCCCCACCCCTCAGCAGTCTTATCACACACTTCCTCGAGGGATAAAGGCAACCAGAGAGGGACTTCCAACCTTTCCACCACTGAATCCACAAGCCTTCCTCAGTGTATATGTATTTCTGCCCTCCTTTGCAGTAATATGGAGAAAGAAATGGCAACCCACTCCAGTATTCTTGCCTAGAGAATCCCATGGATGGAGGAGCTTGGTGGGCTACAGTCCACGGGGTGCAAAGAGTCGGACACGACTGAGCAATTTCACTTCACTTTGCAGTAATAAGGATGAAGTAACTCTCGACTCATTTCCTCTGCCCCCATCCCTCTACCTGCTCCCCTGGGATGGTTCCTCACCCTGGCTTACAAATCCCTCAGGGCCCAACCCCTGCCCACCTCTCTGACCTCACCTCTTAGCACCCTCTTCCTTTTCTGGCTTCCCTGGTGGCTCAGATGGTAAAGCATCTGCCTGCAATGCGGGAGACCCGGGTTCGACTGCTGGGTGGGGAAGATCCCCTGGAGAAGGAAATGGCAACCCACTCCAGTATTCTTGCTTGGAAAATCCCATGGACAGAAGAGCCTGGTAGGTTATGGTCCATGGGGTCGCAAAGAGTCGGACACAACTGAGTGACTTCACTTTCCTTTTCTGATGCTTATCAGATACTCCCAGTTCACTGAACTGGGGACCCTGGGCCCTGCATCGCTACAGGGTAACCTCCTTCTCACCGACCTCATCATGAACGTCGCACCTTAGCAGGGATGTTTCCCTGGACTTCTCCATCACAGCCAGCCAGCCAAACCCTGTCACCTTATTTTAATTCAGGTCACTCTATTTTAATTCTTGTGGTAATTACACTATGTTACCTTTCCCTGCTCATTTTGCCTGTTTCCCCTATTGGAATATAAATGTCTTCAGGGTAGGGAAGTTGTCTTGCTCACCAGTTACTAGCATAATGGCTTGCACCTGGTTGGGCTCAATAACTGTGGTGAATAAGTGAATCCTCATACCCAGGCTGTAATCTGATTGTGAGCAGTCAAAGGAGCAAAGGGGACAGGGGGGTGGCTGCGGCCTGGGCCAGGGCCCTGTCACCACCATCTCATCTCCCAGGCTAGCTTTCAAATAGTTTCAACATGCCATCTTTCTTGATGCCAAATTTGTCATCAGCTTTGCTCAGAACCATGCCACTGATGAGAGTCCATGTTCACTACACTTTTCCTCTGTGTCCATGGTAATGACAACCCCTTCCAAGCAAGCAGCTCTTGTGGGCTTCTCTGGTGGCTCAGATGGTAAAGAATCTGCCTACAAAGTGGGAGACCTGGGTTCAATCCCTGGGTTGTGAAGATCCCTTGGAGGAGGACATGGCAACCCACTCCAGTATTCTTGCCAGGAGAATCCCCATGGACAGAGGAGCCTGACGGGCTATAGTCCATGGGGTCGCAATGAGTCAGATATGACTGAGCGACTAAGCACACACACCACAAAGGTTCACCTGCACCTTTCTGTTGATATAGGGTCTGCGTACTTATGTAGAGTGTGCAAAATCGTTTCACATGGGGTATCTTGTGGTTGTTCAGTTGTGTCTGACTCTTTGAGACTTCATGAACTGCTGCACACCAGGTTTCCCTGTCCTTTATTATCTCCTGGAGTTGGGTTATCTTACTTGTCTGGATAACCACACCTGCCTCTTGACAGGTGAGAACGTCTTAGAGAGGTTAAGTGATCTCCCCACAATACATATAGGTGAGTGAACGAGCTTTTATGAAAAATGACTGTTTGAAGGTCTAGGATTAAGATGCTTACTTCATTATAGACTACCCTGCAGAGCTGTTTTTCGTAATCAGTTAAGTCTAGAGGAGATTTTCGCTGATGAAAGTCCGTCACCTGAGAGGCTAGCAAAGGGCCACTTATAGCTCCCAAAGCTGATGGGGGATGGACTCTGAATGTGCCTGGAGGAAGGCAAGAGGGAACAGCAGTGGGATGCCAAACATTTGCCTCGGGGTTAGGGTTAGGGTTAGGGTTTCCCCTAGATCGATGATCAAAATAACTTTTGAGACTTTTATGGAAGGGAAGCTGTTTATGTAGAGATGGGGCGCAGAAGTCAAAAGCCCTGGATTTGATGCTGTATCATCAGTTAAATTTGCTGCATGACCGCACTCATCTTAAATCTCCCAGGGCAAATATGGCAGAGCATGGGCTCTGGGGGCAGACAGGCTAGGCCTGTATCCCGAGCCACCGTCTAATAACTGTTTAACTTTGGGAGGTTGCTAATCCTCTCTGTGCTTCCCTGTCCTTTGCTATAAAATAGTATCCCACTGATTATGGGAAATATGAGAGCTCAATAAATGCTTCTCTTTATATGGTTATCCCAATTTTACTTGTTCTATATTATTGCTGGAGAGAGCTTTGTGACTGGGAGCGGGTGGGGCTTTTATGGTCCTGCTGGGATCTTCGCTAGTTCATCCCCTTCAGGCAACTGTGTTCAGTAAACAGGTTGGGAGGGGCTGTTCTGGGAGGGTGGGCCAAGGTCTCAGTCCCACAGGGAGAGGGACAGCCCTGTGGACCTAGGAGGTCTCCCTCTCTCAGTCCTTGGTAGCAACTGAATTCTCATTTTCTTTCTCTAGGAAACCTCTTCAGAGCACGTACTTCCCATGGGTGTGAACATCAGGGGTTCATAATACTGAACTGTCAGAGGCTGAACCAGACCCTCCGGATGGCTGGGGAGGTGGAGCCTTTCCAAAGCAGCCCCCTGGGAAGGCAGTAAACTCAGCTGGGACTTAAAGGAGAGGCAGGCCGATCACTATCCTAACGATGGCTGCTGTTTATATAGACCTTACCGGATCCACTGCTTTCAGTGGCTTATCTCAGTAATCCTCTCAAAAAGCAAGTAAGGTAGGTACTATCATCAGAGGAGAGAACAAAGTTAAAGGAATTACCCAGGCTCAGAAAGCTCTCCAGGGTCAGGGCCAGGGATTTGAACACAGGCTGTCTGAAGCCACACTCAAGCTCTAAATAATTATGCTCTGGGTTCTCCCAGGGCCTGATGTTTGGGAAAAAAAAACAAAAACAAAAAACTTTTTGTTGGCTGGAAGCTGTGTAATTGAAAAAAAGTGATTCTCGGAAGAAATAAGGGAGCATCTGGTAAAACTGAAAACCATACCTCTTACTACTTAGCAAAACCATTTCTTGGTGGACAGCCTAGAAAAATGATTGCAAGGGGGCAATAGAAGTCTTGCATAAAATGTTCATGACATTGTTTTTCCTAGCGGCCGGTGACAGGAAACAACCTTGGTATCCATCAATAAGGAACAGGTAAATGAAATGCGGTGTATTCATTACAGTGGTTTAGGGAAATGAATTTTATGTGTATAAAACCCTGGTCCTTTCCCCCAAGAGTAACCTGTTACAGTTCAGAAACATACTGGGTGAAAATACGATTTGCAAGAAAAAACAAAACACAGTAATTTAGTCTATGGAAATCAAACACATAAAATGATTATTTATTGCTTATAAATATATGTATAAAAGCATGAAAGGCAAGAAGACTACAAATTCACAAAATCTTTAACAGTGATGATATTCTCAGGGAGAGGGGATGTATGCTTAGGGTATTGGGGGTAGTAGAGTCAAGGGGTTTTAGTTTTTCTTCCCCCTTTGGCTGTGCCTTGAAGCTTGTGGGATCTTGGTTACCCAACCTGGGACTGAACCTGGGCCCTGGAAGTGAAATAGTCAGGGAATTCCCGGTTTTAGCTTTATTAACAAAGAAAAAAATTTTAAAGGTGGTATCTATACATTGCTTGTGTAATTAAAATAACATAGAGACAAAAATAAGACAAAATGTTGTTAAAAATTATTTGGTGGGAATGTGTTGTTACTCTTGTACTCTGTACTTTTCCAAAATAAAAATATCAAGGGAAAAAAAAAAGGAAATTATGGATATTTGAATCAGATTAAAAAAGGTAAACAGAATAATGTCCTCTCAAGTACCCATCACTTAGCTTCAAGAATAATCAAGCATTTTGCCTTTATCATCTCACCTGTACCTCTAGTCACTCCCCACAACCCCACAAATGTTTTTGAGGTGAAACTTACATAGGTTGAAATTGCATCATACTATTTTGATCACAAAATTTGACAAACTTTGATAAAGCTCTGTAATCTACCCATACCAAGACAAAGATACTGTGTTCTCTTCTGAAAGTTTTATGTGTAGGTTTATTAACCATGTCAAATTTACTGTTGTGCATGGTGAGAGGTGGGGGCCAAAATCCATTTTTCTGCTCCAGTTGTTTCAGCACCATTTGTTGAGACTTTCCTCTGCCCACTGATTCACTCTGGTACCTTCACAGAAAATCATTTGACTACATTTATGTGTCTTTTCCCAGACTCTATTCATTGATTGTTGTTCTACTGTAACTTTATTATTTTTTTAAGTTTTATTATTGGAGTACTGGGGCTTCCCAGGTGACACCAGGGGTAAAAAATCTGCCAGTGCAAGAGACACAAGAAATGTGGGTTCAATCCATGGGTTGGGAAGATCCCTTGGAGGAGGAAATGGCAACCCACTTGAGTCTTGCCTGGAAAATGAGGACAGAGGAGCCTGGGAGGCTCGAGTCCATAGAGTCACAAAGAGTTGGGACACAACTGACCATACATATATTGGAGTATAATTGCTTTACAATGTTGTGTTAGTTTCTGTTGTACAACCAAGTCCTACTTAACTTTACAGTAATCTTGAAATCAGGTATTTTAAGGCCTCCAACTTGTACCAATGTTTTGTTTCAGAATCAGCTTGTCAATTTCTACATTTTTTAAAAATCATTGAGTTAAATATTGCTGAAGAGTACTGACACCTTAACACCACTGAGTGTTCCAATTCATGAATATGCTAAAATTTCCTTAAATTCTCTCAGCAGTATTTTGTAGTTTTCTATATAGAGCTTTTGTCCATTTTTTGTTAAATTTATCCCTGAGTATGACATGCTTTTCACCATGGCTTCCCAGGTGGCTCAGTGGTAAAGAATCCGCCTGCCAATGCAAGAGACACAGGTTTGATCCCTGGGTCAGGAAGATCCTTTGGAAAAGGAAATGGCAACCCACTGCAGTATCCTTGCTTGGAAAAACCCATGGACAGAGGAGCCTGGTGGGCTACAGTCCAAGGGGTTGCAAAGACTCAGACATGACTTAACACATGTCAGGTTTTTGAGTTTAGATTCAAGGTTGCTATTATATAAAAATACAATGTATGCATATTGCCTTTGAAAGTTGTAACTTGCCTTTAGTTTTAGCTTTCATTTGTTCTCATTGTGTGAAAATGAATAATGAATTTTCTATTAGGACTTTTGGTATACAGTCATACCATCTGTGAATAAAGCCATTTTATTTCTTCTTTTCCAACGGTTATGTATATATTAACAGCATTAGGCTGGCCTTATAAAATGAGTTGGGCAATGTTACTGCCTCTCCATTCTGAAAGAGTTTATGTGAGATTGGTATTGTTTCTTTCTCAACTTTTTGAATTGAAGAACAAAGGAGACAGATAGGAAATAGCACTCAGACCCAAATGCTAACAATAACTGCATTAAATGTAAATAGACCAAACAGTCCAATTAAAGCAGTTCAGTGGGGGAAGGAAGGCTATTTCAATAAGTGGAGCTAGAACAACTAGCTATCCATAAGAAAAAATAAAACAGAACCTTGAACTCACAACATGAAAAAAATTATTCCTTGACTAATAAATTATGGCTCACAGACTTGTGTTAAATCTAAAACTACAAAGATTCTCAAAGAAAATATATGAGAAACTATAAGAAAATATCTTCATGACCTTGGGGTAAGATCTCCTAAACAGGTCAAAGCAATCACTGAAAAAAAAAATCAATCTTCTGTTCCTTGTAAGAGTTGTTAGACAAGCAAGAGGTCAGGAGAAAACACACGTATCTGACAAAGGATACACATTATTGCTATCCAGAATATAAATGACTCCAACACCTCAAAGACACAAAAAAGCAAATGAACCAATTTTTAAAATGGGGAAAACACTTGAACAGTCTCTTAATATCTGACACAGAAATGGCCAGTAAGCACATACAAACTGTTGGAACATACTTAATTGCAAAATAAAACCCACATTGATATGGCACATTAGAAAGCCTGACAAATCAAATCCTGAGACAGGATCTATCTTGCTGGTGGGAATATAAAACAGTACAACCACTTTGAATAACTAGAACTTTTTAATGTAATTAAAAAATACAAATAAACACCTCACTCTATGACCAAGCAATTCCACTCCTAAGTATCCAAAAGCATAAAAACATGACTACAAAAATAATTTTAAGAATGTTAATAGCAGCTTTATTCAAAATAGTCTTAAATGGGAAGCCACTCAAAGGCCATCAAAAGGAGAATGGATAAACAATCAATGGTTTATTTATTCAGTGGAATATACTAAAATATAAAGAAACAAAGTATTGATACGCTGATACATGCAATAAAATGGGTGAATTTCACAGACGGAAAGAAGCCCGACACAAAGGAGCACAAACTGTATGATTCCATTTATAAGAAGTTCTCCAACAGGCAAAATAAATCCACGGTAACACAAATCAAAGGCGGTGGCTGTAAATGCTACTCCTAACACAGAAAAAAGCACGTAAGTACCGCGCAGTGTCATGTTCGTAGCAGGTGCGTGGTAGGTGACCGCGCCCTAAATTATGAAGATGCCGGGAAAATTGGTACGGGTAGAAATCCTAGGCCCGGTCCGCCGCCTCCGGCGGGCAGAACCAGTCGAGACCGAAAGGCAGCTTCGAAGACCTCGGCCCCGCCCCTCTCCAAGCCCCGCCCCTTCCGCTTCACGACGTTCACTCTGCGTCCGAGAAAGGAATGGTTCAGCCCAAAGCTAGATACAGAAGTTGTTTCTCCGCCGCAGAAAACGACCCATCGTTAGTCTTCTATCGTTTAATTCTCAAATGTATCCATTCTCGAAATACCCAGGGTCTGCCCTCTGACACTAAAAAAACAAAAACAAAAAAAAACCCAAACCGTCCACGCAATGGTAGCGTCCGCCTGGGTAGCGGTCGATCGGGATGGAGCACACCATTCAAAGAGGGGGAGGGATTGAGGTTTGCATCAAAAATACCTCTTCCTTTCCAAAAGCGGTAGCTAACCAGGCTAGGAGGGGGGAGGGAAAAAGTAGAGGGGTTAGCAGCCTCCTTTCACAAGTAATGAGGACCAGTATAAAAGACCTTTTCTCTTTCTACTTCCCTCACGTCGGGTGAATAGTGGGCTGCTCCGAAAAAAAGAAACCGGAAATGCTCCGGCAGTGGTAGAAATGTAAATGTAGAGCCAAACAATAATAGGGCCTCTGAGGCCGGGCTAGTACTGCAGGGCTTCGCGGGCAAAACTCTGGTTTAGCAAGCCCCCCCTTCCACGACTGACAGCCTTTAACCGGATTTTCTCCATCTAGCGGAGCTGAGAGCCAGTGGGAAAGATTACTCCAGGAAGGACAAAGGTCCGGAAGTTATGGGACCTTAGCAGCTTGGACTTTCCGGATCACCCAGAACCACTTCGGAACGGAGCCCGAGGTTCCACTGGGATGCTGCACGTTCTAAAATCCTGAGCCATGAATCCCCGAAGTTTCGAGATCCGAAAGTCGACCCTGATGCTTTGTGCATCTTATTTCACACACCCTGGGATGGAGTTAGTGGTGGTGGGGAAGAACCCCTTGGGCCGGCTCAAGGTTCCCCAAAGCCCCACTCCCCCGCCCAAGTGTTCACCTTCGAGTTCGGCTGGTCTTAACATCCCAATCATCTACACTCGGGCCTCCTAACATTGCATTCCTGTTGGTGCCGCTAACCAAGACCCCCGCCCTCCCTGCCGCTAATCGTTAACCCCCCAGTTACCGCCCCCCCCAGCCCTTTATACCCCCGAACTGAAAATACAAGGAGCCAAGAGCCCGTGACTCATAGAGGACTCATCAGTCTCAGTCAAGAGCTTACCCGAAGCTCAGGGGAGGGTGTCACCGTCCTGGGATGCACGCTCCGAGGTCGGACGCTAGATGACCCCGGAGACCAGCGGCCACTGCGGCCAGGATGGTGGCTCTGGACTTTTGAAGAGCTCAAAACTTTTAGCGCCAGTCCGGAGCACGTGGGAGGGGAAAATCCCAATCCCAGCAACCCTCGCGAGGCTCCTGGCACAAAGCTGGATAGTCGCCATGACAAGTAAGGGCAAGCAATTCCCCTGCGGGCGGAGGCGAGGGGAAAGGAGAGCAGGAGAGGAGAGTGCGGGGAAGGTCAGGATTCTCGCCATATTGGTAGTGTAGCTAGTGACCGTTTGGATTGGGGAAGTTCGACAAGCGAAAACCATAACGGCCGAATTGGTGGAAACCATTTTGGAAGATTTCTGCCATTGTTTCATATATGGTGAAAGGAAGAAAGCCTTTGCACTTGCATTCTCTGACTGGAACACTCCTCTCCTAGATAGCTGGATAGTTTTTACGCATCAACTAAATTGTCAAATTTTAGAAAGGCCTTCCATAATGTCCCTATCTAACGTATACCTCCATATGCGCTATATTACACCATCTTAATTATTTTCACACCCCTATCACTTTCTGACCGAGAAGGCAATGGCACCCCACTCCAGTACTCTTGCCTGGAAAATCCCATGGATGGAGGAGCCTGGTAGGCTGCAGTCCATGGGGTCGCTAAGAATCGGACACGACTGAGCGACTTCCCTTCCATTTTTCACTTTCATGCATTGGAGAAAGAAATGGCAACCCATTCCAGTGTTCTTGCCCGGAGAATCCCGGGGACGGGGGAGCCTGGTGGGCTTCCGTCTATGGGGTCGCACAGAGTCGGACACGACTGAAGCGATTTAGCAGCAGCAGCAGCATCACTTTCTGAAGTGATTTGTTCCTTGCCTTCAATACACAGCAACCTAAGACTTAGAAGGGCAGAGACCTTGTCTACAATCTTATTGATTGTTGTTTCCCAGTACCTATTACAGTACTGGGTAGCAAGTAAGAGTTCAATAATAAATATTTATTGAGTGAATGAAAAGAGACTGAGGCCTGAAAAATTTAGCTAATAAGATGCAAAAGAGGCGCAAAACCTGTAACATCTAATACAGCGCTGGCGCCCTCTGCCGGTTGGAGAGGAGAGTAGGTGCTTTAAGAACGATCGCCGAAGACCGCAGGGGGAGCTCAAGCACTTCTCGTCGAGGCGGAAGCTTTCGGACTACAGCTCCCAGCAGCCACTTCAAACTTCCCAGGGCCCCAGGGCTTGATGGGAACCCGTGACCTGTTACATTCCTACCCCTCCCCTCCCTTGGGTTGCGCGCGAAGTCTGATCAGGGATGCGGAGGTCCAATGGAAAGGTAGACCCAAATCCCGCGAGAACTGGTGGCACGTAGCTACCGACTAGGCTTAGGAACGCTGTTTATTCGCTGGGCCTTGTGCCCCCTCCAGGGAGGAGGAATACACTGGAGCATTTTTCCGGTTCTGCATCCCAATCCCTGCGAACTTTGAAGCGGTCTCGGCTGCTCCGCGGGCCCGGCCCCTGGTAGTCGACGGGAAGAGGGCTGCCTGGCCGCGGCTGATGTCTGCCGCGCTTCTTCTGCAGTATGAAGACGCCGGAGGCTCCACCATTAGCTCCAGACTGCCTTCCTTCAGACCAGGCCCCAGCTCCAGCCCGTCTCTCTCATCAGGCTTCCCCGATGGATAAAAATACGGACCCTGAACTGATGCCGCCGTCACGCGATGGGGATGATCTGCCCCAGGTGTCCTCAGATCCCATGGCTGGCTTAGCTCTGTCCCAGGAGCTGGAGGAAGGGGTCCCAGCTTCTCTCTCCACTCCCCTGGAAACAGGGTTTGGTCCTCCTAGTGAGTTGAGCAGTCGAGTCGAGGAGAAAGAACTTTCTGAAAATGTGAGCCTTCCTGCAGAAGAAACAAACAGGCCAGAGTTGGGGCCCGGAGAAGACGTGGAAGGTGTGTCTGAAGAACTCAGTCCAGAGGATGAGGGATACACGTAAGTGGTGCTAGCAGTTGGCTCAGAAGTCTGAGGAGATTGGGAGAGTGAGGTAATCTCATAGGCCAGTCCTCAGCCCCATTTCTCCAGGCTCATTTCCACTTCGCTTTGGCGACCCAGGTTTGTTGTCTACCCCCCATCTTCCTTACAGCATTTGGAACTACAACTTCTCCCAGGTACCTCGGTTTCTCAGTGGTTCTTGGTCAGAGTTCATCACCCAACCTGAAAACTTCTTGAAAGGCTGTAAGTGGTAAGTAAGAATTATAGGGCAGCGAGAAAACCACGCCCAGGATTTCCACCTTAAAACAGCCCAGTTATCTGGGAGAAGGATCTACCATGGTGTGAGAAGGATCTTCAGTTGCGTTTAGGGTTGTGTGTCTTCTCTCCTCAAAATCCTAGGGGTGTTTACCTATCCCAGAGGTCAGCTCAGCCCTAGCCCTGCACTTGGAAAATCTAGGTCTGTCCAGCTTTCTAACTCTTTCATCCTCCTAGGGCCCCTGATGGTTCCTGCATCTTGACCAATAGTGCTGATAATATTCTGCGGATTTATAACCTGCCCCCAGAGCTGTACAATGAAGGGGAGCAACTGGAATATGCAGAAATGGTAAGGCCAGGGGCTAAGAGTTAAGTGCCGCTTCATCAGACATTGCACATTCAAGGCCTTCCTGTAGATGGAGAAAGAACAGTCCACATGTTTCCTGTTCTCAGGCAGGACACTTCTTCGCCATGAGTTTCCACAAGTAATATTTCTACCCTGAATTCTGAAGTCACTTAAAAAGATGTTTGTCCTTTAGTTAGGAATATGTGTTTCCTGTAAGAGTAGTGGCTTTCTCACTGTGGTTTTTAATTGACTTACAGAGATGTGTTGAATGACCACCAGTAGTCACTTACTGTGTTTGGTATTGGGGTAAAGTGATGAATGAGACAAAGAGCTGGTTTGCTTTTTTGTGTGGGAGACAGACAACAAATGTGTAAACCAATAAATAATGAAGTTCTTTACAGATAATAATAAGTCTGTGAAGGAAATGAATAAATGCTATGAAGGAAATAAACAGAACAAAGAGAGACTAACTAGAGGATGCCGCTTTATTTCTACCTATTTGTATTTTTTAATAGTGTCAGTTTATTTAGGACTTCCCTGGTGGCTCAGATGGTAAAGCATCTGCCTACAATGCGGGAGACCCAGGTTCGATCCATTTTATTTACCTATTTATTTATTTAAACTTTATTTATTTATTTGGCTGTGCCAGGTCTTAGTTGTGGCACGCAGGGTCTTTTAAATGTGGCGTGTTGGATCTAGTTTCCTGACCAGGGATTGAACCCAGGCCCCCTGCATTGGGAGCTCAGAGTTTTAGCCACTGGACCACTGGGGAAGTCCCGAGGATGCTGCTTTAGATTAAAAAAAAAGGTCAGGGGAGGGGCTCTCTGAAGAAGGGTCATTTGAGCTGATATCTGAAGGATGACGAGATCAGTCATGTGAAGTTTTCCAAGAAAAGGCAAAAATGCTATTATACAAAGACCTAGAGCTGGGAAAGAGCCTTGTGTGTTCAAGCAACAGAAAGCAAGCCAGTACGCCTGGGCCAAGGCCAGTGAGGGGGAAAGCGTGGTGAAGATGGCAAGGTGTCTGGCAGCCACATCTTGTGGGTAGGACATTTGGAGTGTTTTGAGGAAGCCGTGGGAGAGATTAAAAGAGAGGAGTGAAATGATGGCTGAAATCTAGAGAATGGATTGTAAGTGGGCAAGAGTGGAAATTCATCTGGATGTGTATCCCACAGTCTAGGTAAAAAACGATGTTGGCTTGTGCTGGTGTGGTATCAGGAGAGATAGAGGTGGGTGGTTTTGAAGTATATTTCTTAGGACTTGGAAGTCAATTGGGTGGATAGGGATACAGTTTACTCAGAGGATATGAAGAAGTGTTGAGACAGAGGTAAGGATTTTTAGATACTTTAAATGTGAAATGTAAATCTAAGGAGGGACTTGGAGAAGGGTGCTGGGGATATACGTTGAAAGTGGGAGAGCATGTCGATGGTATCTTGGAATTGAGGATGGAGTCAATCTCAAGAGAGAGTGGAGATGGAGAAGAAGGCTCAAGCAGATGGAGCGCTATGGCACATGGAGATGGGTACAGGAGAAGTTACAAAAGTGGAGGCCAAAATCACGTCTAATGATTCTGATGATGTCTAGCCATGTTGAGAGTGATGGCAGATTTAGAGAATGACCATAGAAAACGTTAATGACTTTAAGAAAAGCACTTTCAGAGAAATGTTGGAGGCAGAAGCCGATCGTGGGGGGATGGAAGAGAAGATTCTTTGAAAGTGTTGCCCTGTGAAAGGGAGCTGAGAAATGGAATGGTGACCGGAGGGAATGTGGGGTTAAAGAAGGGTTAACAAGATGCTTCTGTGAGGTCAGGAATAGCCAGTAGAGAGGGAGGAATCGCTACTGTAAGAGAGGGCTGTGTGTGACAGAGTCTATGCGTGACTGGGAGAAGACAGGATCCAGAGCACACTGAAGGACTAGACTTTGACAGGCGCAGCATCCTTGCTCGCCGTGGGAAGAAAGGCAAAGGGTGTGTTCAGAGGCAGTTGTTTGGTCATGGGAAGATTTGCGTGTCTCCGTCTCTTGGCTTCTCAGGGAAGCATAACGGGAGGCTATCAGCTGAAGGGAGGGGGCTGTGGGGAGACAGCAGAAGGTGTGAAATGATCATTCCCCGGGGAGTAGAAAATCAAAACCACCAAGGAATGCTTAGTGTAGAGTAGTGTTACTCTTTTTTTTTTTTCCCACTCAGTTGTGTCTACTCAGTCTTTGGGACCCCATAGACTATACAGTCCATGGAATTCTCCAGGCCAGAATACTGGAGTGGGTAGCCTTTCCCTTCTCCAGGGGATCTTCTGAACCCAGGGATCGAACCCAGGTCTCCCGCATTGCAGGCGGATATTTTACCAGCTGAGCCACAAGGGAAGCCCAGCACTATTCTTCTTTGCTCAGTCCCCGCTAGAAATTTGTTATCCTTCATTGAAAGTGAGACCAGTTAGCATGGTTGTGGATCTTTCCTTAGTAAGTTGACTATAGTTTCTCTGTTTGTAAAATAAGGATGGTAATAATAGCACCCACTTCATAGAGCTGTGGTGAGAAGTAAAAGAATTAGGGTAAAGTGCTTAAAATAGTGCCTGGCATGTAGTCAGTGTTCAGTACACACTAGTAGTCCTTGGTGTTAGTTGAGTGCAAGCATGGTCTAGGAGGAATAGGACTGGCTGGGGTTTGCCAGGAGAGAAAGAGCAGGAGTGTTTCGAAAGTGTCTGCCGGGGTACCCCTGTCATGGTTGACCAGCATGTAAGGTGGATAAGGAAAAGGGTTGTAAATGGGTTTCTGATGAAGCTGAACAGTTATTGTGGTAGAAATTCAGGGAGCCGAATGGGTTGGATGTTCTTTTTTTTTTTCCCCCAACCCAGGCCCTCCCTTGGCAGTGAAAGCATGGAGTCCTAACTACTAGACTGGTGGGGTGTCCCTGGATGGGTTGGAGATGATGGCCAGAGATTGTGGTGATGAATCAGTTGTGGGTGTGGGCAGCTGGTCCAGAGTGGAAGTGGTGGCCGTGGGTGCTGAGGAAGTCAAGGAATGGCAGAGGCCAGGATGTTGGGCGTTTTTATTCATTCTTTCATTGACTGATTCATTCAACAAATATTCATTGAGCACAGTCTACATGCCATGCCTGTAGGTCAGTGGGAGTGCAGGTCTTGTGAAAGAAAGGTGCCCTGTTCCAGGGATGGTCCTGAACGCTTGCCTATCCTGCATCTCTGTGAGCTCGGAGACTGCAGACATGGGGGTTCTTTGTGCAAGCTGTAAGGCACACCTCGCCCTGGTTCCTGGAACAGAAACCAGTGGTGTCCAGAAACCAGGACCAGATGGGCATGGTGCAGCCAGCCTGAAAGAGTTGAGGACCAGGGATAGTTAGAGGAGGCTGGAAATGTGAGAGATCGAACATTTATTGCACACACTTGTTTTAGAGGAATGAAAATGGTACAAAGGGGGGAAAGTCATTGTTTTCTACCACTCTGCAAAATTCAGCCCTTTATGTTTTTATACATTCTTTCTAGTTGTTATTGTTCAGTTGCTCAGTCAATGTCCAACTCTTTGCAATCCCATGGACTGCAGCACGCCAGGCTTCCCTGTCCTTCACCATCTCCTGGAATTTGCTCAAACTCATGTCTATTGAGTTGGTGATGCCATCCAACCATCTCATCCTCTGTTGTCCCCTTTTCCTCCTGCCCTCAATCTTTCCCAGCATCAGGGTCTTTTCCAGTGAGTCAGCTCTTTGTATCAGGTAGCCACCATATTAAGAGCTTCAGCTTCAGCATCAGTCCTTCCAATAAATATTTAGGGTTGATTTCCCTTAGGATTGACTTGTTTGATCTCCTTACTGTTCAAGGGACTCTTAAGAGTCTTCTTCAACACCACAGTTCGAAGGCCTTAGTTCTTTGGTGCTCAGCCTTTTTTATTGTCCAGCTTCTGCATCCATACATAACTACTGGAAAAACCATAGCTTTGACTACACAAATCTTTGTAGGCAAAGTAATGTCTCTGGTTTTTAATACACTGTCTGGGTTTGTCTTTGGTTTTCTGTCATTGTCATTCTTCCTAAGCTCTGTCCAAATACTGAAGCTTTCTATGTGGTTGTAATACTATGGTAGATGGTTTTGTACACTATTACTTTTAACAGTCATATCATAAATGTTTTTTGTGGTCCTCCAGTCTTTGTGGTTATCATGCTTAATGGTTTATGATATTGCATTGAATGCTTATGATAGTTTTCTTTTTTTTTAAAGGCTTAAAATGTATTTTAGTAAGTTCATGTTGTGTTATTTCATTTCTCAGAAAAACTTCAAAGGTATTAGGGGCAAATCAAACATGGTACACCAATACAATAGTACCAAAGACAAACCCAGACAGTGTATTAAAAACCAGAGACATTACTTTGCCTACAAAGATTTGTGTAGTCAAAGCTGTGGCTTTTCCAGTAGTTATGTATGGATGCAGAAGCTGGACAATAAAAGTTCATGTTGTGTTATTTCATTTCTCAGAAAAACTTCAAAGGTATTAGGGGCAAATCAAACATGGTACACCAATAAAAAATGCACAGCATAACTACCTAAGATAGGCAAAGCTAAGAGCTACCATCTGACATACAGCAACCCTGTTCTCAAGATTGTACTAGGCCTGTCAAGAAAAGCTGTGAATGGCAATATCACAGACACAAAAGGGCCACTTCTGGGTTGTCCTTACCCAAGAAAAAGATGGAGACAAGTTTAACACAAGATTTTTTAAAGATACACTAAATAAAAATCTCTAAAAGAAAATGTCTTCCTTGGGACATGAAAGGGTCATATATGGGACATAACAGAACCGTATGTATGTTGTCTGTGACCTCTGTGGACATGTGCCTGAATTCCTACCTGGGAGTGATTGGAACAGTGGGGCCACAGTCACTAGGGGATGTTCGGTTTTTGTGGTATATGTGGCAGGATCTCTGGGGTGAGACAGTGCACTAAGTCGTGTCTGACTCTTGCAACCCCATGGACTGTAGCCTGCCAGGCTCCTCTGTCTATGGGATTCTCCAGGCAAGAATACTGGAGTGGGTTGCCATTTCCTTCTCCAATGATAGTTTTCTTAACTCTTCTTTTGTTTTGGACTTTTGGGTTGTTTTCAGGATTTTTTATATCATGAATTATTTTTCAGTGAACATCTCCATGTGTTTTGATGGAGATTCTTCAGAGAAACAGAGAAGTTTTATAAGAAATACCCTAAGTCGGAGAGTATCAGTATTTTTTTTTATGTCTTGTAATACCAATAATCAGTTTGTTTTCAAAAGCTTTTTATGCTGTTTATTCTTTTTATTATTATTACTGGTGTTGGCAATATGAGTATACCAGTTCTATCACAACCTCACTCATTAGCTATTTTCTTTTTTAAGTCTGTATTTAATTTGTGGCATTATTGTTTCTGTTTCATGTTTTGATGTTTTGGCCTTGAGGCATGGTATTTTCATTTTTAACGTCTGAAAGTTTGGTATGGAAATGGATAACATTTATTTAGGTGGGGAAAGTGGGGGACGGTTTGGGGGTATTTTTGTGCATCTGTGTACTGCTTCTTCCCAACACAGTTTGCCAACTCCTCTCCTCCTTTTTCTACCTTTTCACAGAGCTTTCTGGAACTCCTATTTCTATGTCCCCGCCTCTTCCCTGAATACTCTGCCGACCCTGTGGCTCTTGCCTGAGGCCTTCCCTTTCCAGTACCTTCTCTAGGGGAGACTGTGCAACCTCTGTGTCCTACATATCTCAGGTTGGGGAGGGGGTGTCCTCATTCTCAAATGCTATATCCAGACAGTTGCTTTTCTGCTTTGTAAAAACTGTTCCTTTGTGGCTTAGGCTGTCTGATTCTCCCTAACTTGCTGAGTACCTTGGCACCTCAGCTCTCTTCTGCATGCCACGTCTTTGTACCATCTTGGTGACCTTAGGTATCCAAACCAGAAACCAGGGTCTCATCCTTTAATCGCCCTCTCCTAACCCCCACATCCAATTAATTACCAAATCCCATCAAGTCCACCTGATCTTTCTAATTTATCCAGTTCACTCTGTTTTAATTCAAGGTGCTATTATTTGGAGCCTTATGTTATTGGGACAGTCTTCTGTTTCCATTTTCCCATTAAAACATTTGACTGCTGATTGTGCTGATTCCTCAGTAGGTGTTGGGGAAGCAGTGGTAAGTAAGACAGACATGATTCCTGCCTTCTGCAGAGTGGAGACACAGAAGGCATTTGGAACGTGGTTCAGGAGGAGGCTTCCCATGGGGAGAAGTATCAGAGACCCAAAGGATGGCTAGGATTTGACCAGGAAGAGTTGCTGGGGGAAATGAGGGAAGGCTGTTCCAGACTTGGAGTCTAGTGTGTGTGAAAGCCTGCAGCCCAGGAATGCAGTGAGTTGGCATCTTCTCAGAGCTGGGAATCAGGATGGTGGGGTGTGGAGATGTTACAGGAAAGAAGGCAGGGGTGAGGGATGAGCTTGGAGAGGTGGGTGTGGGGTAGATGCCTGGTAAGGGAAGTCTTCCTAGAAGATTAGGTTTTATACTGAGGGTTATGGAGAAGCATTGCAATGCTTTGAGCAGGAGAATGATGTGGTACATGAGTCCAGGGCCTCAGTGTGGCTGAAGAATGGAAAATTGAGTGGCAGGTGAGAGTATGGGGAGGAGGGAGGCCAGGGCATGTGTAGAAACGCTGGCAAGAAGGTAGTGGCTACACATGGAATCAGAGGTAAGGAGACATGTTCAAGTGAACCTAGGAGGTGGAATTGGCAAGCTCTGGCCTTGGATTGGACCAGGAGAGGAAAGGGCGTGAAGAGAGTAGTAGTCAGGGTGCTCAGACTTCAGCCTTGAGAACCGGGTGCAGAGCCCAGGAGGAGCAGCAGATTCAGAGGCAGCAGAAGCTGGGTCTATCCCGGCTAAACTGAGTTTGAGGAGCCTGTGCGATGCCCTAATGGAACTTTCCTCCAGGCAGTCAGATGCAAGGGTTAAGAGTGGAGATGTGGACCTGCAGTCACAGCTGGGTGACATCACCCCAAGGGCTAGCAAGTAAGGGACAAAGGACTCATATCCTGCTGATGTGAAGATTTCCTTCAAGTCAGTAAGTCAAAGACAACAACCAAGGAGAAAACTGAGCAAAAACTATGAGAAGGTGCACTTAGAAGGAAAAGTGTCTTCATTGGTAATGAGAGATGCCAGTTTATATTGTAATGAAATACCATTTCACAGCCTTCAAATTGAGAAAAATATGGGAGTCTGGCAACAGCAAGAGGAGGCAGAGCAATGGGTGCTCCTACATGCCGCTGCGGGGAGAATAAATTGGGATGAGCACTTTTGGAAAAAAAAAGTGACACGATCTCGTAGAGTTGGCAGAGCACATACTATGGAGCCCAGTGGTTTCCCTCAGTAGCAGAAACTGCAGAGAATCCCTCCCACATGTGTACCAGACTGTTAAAGTGCACTTGCCAGAAACTGGAAAAACATCAGTGACTGTCAATAGAGAACGATGCGTGAATGGAGTGCTGTGAAGCAGGGAAAATGCGTGAATTCAAGCTAAGTTTGTCACCATAAATCTCATAATCACGATGGGACGCATACAGCTTGGTACCATTCATATTAAGTTTAAAGGCAAGCAAGACCATGCTATATATTGTCTTTCCTCTATGAATATATTCCTAAAAAAATATACAAGAATGATAAATTCAGAATAGTGTTTCCCTCTGAAGGAGGATTTCATTGGGAAGAGGTTTTTAACTGTTTGGTAAAACATTTTGTTTCTTAAGCTGAGTGGAGGCCTCACAGGGTTTGGTTTGGCTTTGTTTTAATACTTCTTTGCTTGTTTGAACTGGTCGATAACTTTTGTAAAGGATCCAATGGCACCTGGTAGGTGGCTTGGTGGGTATTTGCATCATTGGCTGGTTCTTTGTCTCTGGGTTGGGGTGTTATTTGTGTCGCTCTCTAAGTGTTGACAAAGCAAAAGGATAAATCTGTATGGCATTTAGTGGCCCAAGTCTGATGTGAAAGTCTGAGCTAGGCTTGAATTGGAAGATCAAGATCTTGTTCTTGTATTTGCCTGATGTGCCTTCCCCTGCCTGGTTAAAGTGCCCACAGAGCGTCTCCCGCTGCCATAAATCTGCTCCAGGTCCAAGTGGGCCTCCTTGTCCTACCAGTGACCCAGGCATCTCCGCATCTCTGTCTAGGCCCCTGTCCTTCGAATGGTGGAAGGCGACACCATCTATGACTACTGCTGGTATTCCCTGATGTCTTCAGCTCAGCCAGACACCTCCTAGTAAGTAATGTCTTTTGCCTGCTTTCCCTCCCCACCCCCGTTTTAAGGGGACCCTCTGCTGAGAGACACCCAGGGGCTGTGGGGGTCTCAGGAGGAGGGAAGCTTGCTTTGACCTTCAGATGTGAGCTGAGAGGGCCGGTCAGTTGGCTTCCTCCCCTTCCTTTGACAGCACCGGGGCCTCGGTGTCCATGTCTCTCTCAGCGTGGCCAGCAGCAGCCGGGAGAACCCAATTCACATCTGGGACGCCTTCACTGGAGAGCTCCGGGCTTCCTTTCGCTCCTACAATCACCTGGTAGGGACTCTCTGCCCAGCCCCAGGGCTTGCCCTGGCCTAGCTCTCCTTCCTGGAGAAGGAAGAGGCTGTGCGCCAGGCCTGTTTCCAGCCCTTCCCTTCCCCCAGGATGAGCTGACAGCAGCCCACTCGCTCTGCTTCTCCCCGGATGGCTCCCAGCTCTTCTGTGGCTTTAACCGGACTGTGCGTGTCTTCTCCACATCCCGGCCCGGCCGAGACTGCGAGGTCCGAACCACGTTTGGTAAGCAGTCTACACCTCCAAGGGAGGAGAGAAAGGGGCCCAGCCAAGAGCAGAGGGGCCCTGTGGTCATGTGCGGAGGTAGGGGGTTGAGGGGTTGTTACCCTCACAGCCCTGGGAGGTTGTACCCAGTAGATAGAGGAGAAAGCAGACTCACGGAGGGGATAAAACTTTCCCAAGATCAAACTCTAGTCAAGAGTTGGTTCACTCCTGAGCCCCTCCCCTGTTGGTTCTTTACCTCTTGGTTCCCAAAGTCTTAGTTTTTCCAAGAAACTGGAGAAGCTGATTCCGTTTGCCTATAAGTCTCAGCTTTCTGACCCTTCCAAGGAAAAATTGAGGGGACTTCCCTGGCAGTCCAGGGGTTAAGACTGCACTTCCACTGCAGGGGGCACAGGTTTGATCCCAGTCAGGGAACTAAGATCCTGCATGTCTTGTGGTGCAGCCAAAGGAAAATACAAAAGCAGTAATTGAATGCTTATTAGGTATTGGGGTGGGGAAACAAATAAGATGGAATTTTTTTTAAAAAAGAAAAATTGAGATTTGAGAGGGAAGAAAGTGGGGCTTGCATCTTTCGGTCCTTTGAAGGGGATAGAAGGATTTAGGGAGCATCAGAAGTTTTCATCCTGCTGAAAACAAATGGGGTGTAGGGGACACTGTGTCCAGCACCTGGGCTCTGGGACAGGAGACAGAGGTACACCTCTGATTAGCCTGGTTAATGTTGGGTACTCTTGCCCTCTCCCCTACGTTGTTCCTTCCCCTTCTAGCAAAAAGGCAGGGCCAGAGTGGCATCATTTCCTGCATAGCCTTCAGCCCAACCCAGCCCCTCTACGCCTGTGGCTCCTATGGCCGCTCCCTGGGCCTGTACACCTGGGAGGATGGCTCCCCTCTTGCCTTGCTGGGAGGACACCAAGGGGGCATCACACACCTCTGCTTTCACCCCGATGGCAATCGCTTCTTCTCCGGAGCCCGCAAGGTAGGGATCATATTCTGAGGTTCCAAAACAAGTGGGTAGAAGGCAGGAGTGGGGATGTAGTCTGCTGTGTTGGGAGATGGGCATGGGGGAAAAAAGTCAACCCAGCTAAAGGAGTGCTTATAACCCTGGAGGGAAGCAGACGTGTCTTGGAGGCAGGGGAGTGGAGGGTGGATTCTAGGCTCCTGTTTTTTGTTCTCAGGATGCTGAGCTTCTGTGCTGGGATCTTCGGCAGCTTGGGCATCCACTGTGGTCCCTGAGCCGCGAGGTGACCACCAATCAGCGTATCTACTTTGATCTGGACCCGTGAGTGACTGGCACTCCTCTCTGCTGGGGCCTTGATGCCCCTGGGATGCCAGAGCCCAACTGCGGGATCCCAGCCCTTGACGGTGAAGGGTTCCTGCCCTGGGTGATGACTCCATGTCGGCAGGCCTCTCCTCTCTCCTCCAGGACCGGGCAGTTCCTCGTGAGCGGCAACACTAACGGGGCTGTCTCTGTGTGGGACACCGGTGGGGTGGGGCTTGAGAGCAAGCTGGAGCCAGTGCTGAGTTTCCAGCCCCAGAAGGACTGCACCAATGGCGTGAGGTCACGAGTCAATTTTGCACATTTGGGGGCTCGGTTTGGGAGGGAGGTAAACCTGAGCGAGTGGGCATCCTGGCTCAGGGAACTGACCAGCGCCACCCATCTCTCCCTATAGCCTGCACCCTAGCCTGCCTCTGCTGGCCACCGCCTCCGGGCAGCGTGTGTTTCCGGAGCCCACGGAGAGTGAGGATGAGGGGGAGGAGGAAGTGGACCTTCCTCTCCTCTCGATGCGCCACGTGCACCTGGAATGTCAGCTTCAGCTCTGGTGGTGTGGGGGAGGCCCAGACACCAGCATCTCAGATGCCCACCAGAAGGAGATGGGACAGGGAGGGACAGAGGGGGGTGGGGGTGAGTTTACATAAAAAGATTTTATATGATACTAGAGTCTTTGTGTCTCTTTGGGGAGGCAGATGATGGAGATGAGGCTGGGAGGGGTACCAGTGGGCTCTGGAGTCCAGCAGCAGGGACTGGCATAATATTCCTGAAACCAGGGTTGAGAGGTGGGACTAGGCGGGAACCAATGGGGCTGCGAAGCTTGGTGTGAAGTCAAGCCAGTGGGGGGTGGGGCCTCATGCCATTGACTGGCGGGTTGCTAGGCAACTTGGTAAACTGAAGAGGGGAAACCTGTTTGAAATCTCACTCCCAAGGTGGGGGCGGCAGGGGTCAGGGTGAGTGTGGCTGAGCAGGAGTGGCAGGAGCTGTGTGTCAGACTGTTGGGTGTGACTGTGTTAGACTGTGCAGACGGTGACAGACGAGTCACCCGCTCTCTCCCGCTCGACACTATTTACCATCATTCGGCAGCAGAGGGACCGTTAGTCAGCTCTGGGGGAAGGAGAGCCAGAGGACCGCCTCCCCTCCCCTGGACTCCCCGAGAGGCAGGTGACTGAGTAGCCGGAGTCAAGGGCACACATGAAGGAGTAAAGGTGCCGAAAACCACAGACG
Source organism: Capricornis sumatraensis (assembly GCF_032405125.1). Taxonomy (NCBI): domain Eukaryota; kingdom Metazoa; phylum Chordata; class Mammalia; order Artiodactyla; family Bovidae; genus Capricornis; species Capricornis sumatraensis. The sequence continues at coordinate 77,679,272 of NC_091076.1, forward strand.
TCACATTCTGTATTCCCGTTTGACTCAGGGCAAGGGCGAGTCTTTCAGCAGCTGTCACTCGTCTGGTTTCTCCATTTATCTGCTCTGTCTTTGGTTGGGGTGGTGGTTGTTATTTCAAGCAGTGGCTCCCTGCTTCCCCTCCACACACACCTTACCAGACACCGAGAAGGGGTCTCTGAAGAGAGACTGTCAGCAGAGGGTTTGATTGTGGACTCCCAGTCTGAGGGGAGAACGGGACGCCTGTGACGACTGGAGAGGAGTGAGGAATGTCACCTCTGCCCAGAGGTGCTGAAAGCCGGGGCTCTTACACCCAAAAAGGCAAAGCCTCCTCCCTTCCCCCAGGATAATTGGAAACAGCCCTTCCGGCTGAACGCGGGTTTGGGGTTGCAGGTTTTGCCTTTCCTCTCCAGACCCGTTTCTCCCCACAACCATCTAAGAAGGGCCCGCGTTTCCCCCCTAATCTCTTGTCTTTCATCAATGCCCAGGTAGCAGTAAAGGGTCGGGGAGGCTGTGACAAGGGACCCCGGGACTGGGAGTTCGGCAGCCTGGGTTTGGTTTCAGCTTCATCCCAGATTCTCGGTGTGACCTTGGGCAAGTCACAGGGCCTCCCGAGCCTCAGTTTCTTCATCACTGCAATGGGGATCCTTCAGCTCTGCCCCTCCCACCTCACACAGGTAGTCTAGACGAACCACTCTGCTCGCTCCCGTAAAGTGCGGAGCCTTCAAGGTTATTATTATGCTCTCCAGACCTCCCAAGAGCAGCGGCGATGTTTTGGGATGGGGGAGGAGGAGGCTGCGGGAGGGAAAGGGGCTGGGTTCCTCGGGATGTAGAGGGCGAGAGAGCCTTTCTGGATTTGAGAGAGCGGAAGATTCCAGCCGTCCTGGCGATCCCAGGGCAGGAGGGGAGGTGGGCAGAAGCTAAGCCAGAGGCCGAGAGTGGCAGAGACAAAGGGGGCGTGAGAGACCGCGCAGGGGAGCAAGGCGGGGCGCGGGGTGAGACAGCTGGGCGGGCGGGAGGTGCGCGAGGTGAGGGGGGTGGGGGACGTGGGCTGCGATCCTGCCGCCCGCTCCGACTCGGGCTCCAGCTCCGGTTTTTCCCTCCACCATCCTTTCCCCCTCCCCGCCTCTCCTTTAACTCCCCCCTCCTGGGCTCGGGACTGGTTTCCTCCCTTAGCCCGCTGCCCTCAATCCCAGCGAGGCTGGGGCTCCGGCTCGGCGCCCCATTCCCCGCTCCCTCCCCTGGCGCCCCATGCCGCCCCCGCCCGGCCCCCGGCTCCCCCAGTCCCCTACTTAGGCCCGCTCGCCGATCCCGGGGTGCCGGCGCGTGGGCTGGGGGCATAGGGCGCCTGCAGACCGCCCCTGGAAGGGCTCCTGTGGGCTGAGCGCTCCGGAGCGGGGTCACAGGCGGAGCAGGAAGCGGGTCCGCGTGGGAGCTGGGGGCATCGGCCACCCGGGCGGCCGGGGCAGAATAGCCCGGGCGGCCAAGGCAGTCACCCCCCGGGGGTGAGCGACTTTGGGGGAGTTGGTGCCCCGCCCCCCGGGCCTTGGCGGGGTCATGGGGGCCCCCCATTCTGGGCCGGGGGGCGTGCGAGTCGGGGCTCTGCTGCTGCTCGGGGTTTTGGGGCTGGTGTCTGGGCTCAGCCTGGAGCCTGTCTACTGGAATTCGGCAAACAAGAGGTGAGCGGCGCCGGGCTGGGGAGACCCCACACCTCCTGGGCAGGAAGCTTGGAAGCTTTGGGGACTTTGAGGGGCTGGGTTCTCTGAACTGGGAGGAGGCTGGAGGGAGGGTGCTGGTGTGTGGATGTGAGCTGATGGGTAACCAGACAGAGGTGATCTTGGGAGCCAGATTCGCGAGTGGCACACAGAGCTGGATGTGGGTGGTGATAGCCATGTGTCAAGAGTTTGAGAGACCCCCAAGGGGCAAGGATTTGGAAGTTCCTGGGTAACCCGGGGGGCCGGGGAGCGGTTATTTGGGTTTGTGGGAGACTTGAGTGGTGTCAGGGGCTGGGCTTAGACGGAGCCTGGTTAATGTCAGCTCTCAGGAGAGCAGCTGAGTAGGTGCTGCTGAGGCGCTGAGAGGAAAGGGGGGTGCCTCCTTCCCCAGAAGGGACTCAGTGGTGGAGATGCGAGGGGAGGGGCTCAGGTTGGGGTTTCAGGGACAACTCGCCCATGCCTGTTTGACTCTTCTTCACTCATCCATCTCCCAGCTCGTGCCCACAGAGGGTCAGTGAGCCCCTGGTGGAACAATTTCCCAAGCAGAAGATTTTACTCCCTTCCTGGCTTGGGGATTTCTCACTGGAAGAAGTCTGGAGCCCCTTAAAGCCCCCGTGTTCTCTCTTACATCTGGAGTCTTGGACTTGGTTGCCCCTTCCCCCATCTCTGCTGCAACCTCTTCTATCAGACCTCTATCCTGTGGCATACTTCCTTTGCTCTGAAGAAAGGCCAGGGGTCAGATGAAACTTCAAGCCACACAGAGTAGGACAGAACCCTTGGGAGGTCCTCCAGATCCCTTGACTCCATGCAGATCCCATTCCCCATGAGCAAAAGAATTCTTGGTCTTGAAAACTTCCTACTTACCTGGGGAGGCTGTATGAGGCTGTGGGAAGAGGTCATGCTTTGGAGCTCAAAACCTTCTAAGTCTTAATCCTAGCACTGTGGCTTTGGCCGTGTGGCCTTGGGCAAGTCACTTACCTTTCCAAGTTTGTATCCTCAGTCCTTACAGCCTTTAGGAAGATTATAGGTAAGGTATTTGAACACATTATAAGCTCATTGAAGAAGAACAAGGGTCATTGTTCTTTGGCCTCTGTCACATTTCCCTGGCCTGGCCACCTCTCTCCCCTTTCTCTTGGGGTCTAATCTCAAATATCTTTTCCTCTCTCAGTCTCCTACCCATCAGCTCCCACATGCAGCTGAAATATCAACTGCAGTGTGAGGATATGTTAGGCTTATTCTGATAGAGTTGAGAAAAGGGAGTTAGAGTGTTCTGGGGGCTCTTTGGGATGTTGGATGGGAGGGAGACTGGGAAGATACCAGCAGCAGTCCCCTGTGACCAAGTTCGGAGACCCTCTCTGCCGTTCATGCACTGGGAGGGGCCGCAGTTGTTGGCAGGTTAGGCTAGTGGCCACTGGGGCCAAGGGAGACATGGGCTTGTGTCAGCTGTGGGTAGAATAGTCAGCTCTTTCCATTCCAAAGCAATAGGTCACTTTCCCTAGGAAGTGCGGGATCTAGGGGAAGATGGGTGCTGAGCAGGGTAAAGTCTGGGGCAGCTGGCCCACAGACCCTGGTTCCCGTTAGCCCCATTTAGGGCCATTGCCAGGTTTGCCTCCTGTCACATTGCCTGGCAAACTTGGGTCACTGGATCACCCTCCACACTCTTCTCCCATCCTGCCCCCTCTGCCCTGAAATCCCTGAAATTCAGTGGTGGCCTGGGGGAGGGGAGGCTCTGCCCCCATCGTTGACTGCCATGGAATAGTGAAATCACCTGGGAGGGTGGGCTGTGTGGTTCCAGAGAGGCCAGCTCCTTGGTAACTGGCATCGTGTTGCCATGGCAACAGGGCTGGTGATGGAGCGAGAGATGGCAGTGTGCATGTGGTGAGGGCGGGCTGAAGAGTGCATTTGGGCACACCAAGGGGCAGGAGACCTCTGAGCCGGGCCTCCTGCTGCTTCCCCATGTGAGCTTCCAGAGCCCTTAGTGCCCGCGCTGTCAGAACAGACTCCCCACTCAGACAAAGGCTGTCCTGCAGGGGTGAGGGATGAGGAAGGCAAAGCTTGGGGACCAGACCTCTGACACCTCTCATCCTTGTCCACCTCACCCTCCTCCCCACAGGTTCCAGGCAGAGGGTGGTTACGTTCTCTACCCTCAGATCGGGGACCGGCTAGATCTGCTCTGCCCCCGGGCCCGCCCTCCGGGTCCCCACTCCTCTCCTAATTACGAGTTCTACAAGCTGTATCTGGTAGGGGGTGCCCAGGGCCGGCGCTGCGAGGCACCCCCTGCCCCAAACCTCCTCCTCACTTGTGACCGGCCAGATCTGGATCTCCGCTTCACCATCAAGTTCCAGGAGTATAGCCCTAACCTCTGGGGCCACGAGTTCCGCTCACACCACGATTACTACATAATTGGTACTGCTGGGCAGAGGGCAGGGTCTAGTGGGAAGGTACCCCTGGGATTGAGGGCAGATAAGGGAAGGGACCCTTGGAGCCACCTCGGATGGTGTTGGGGCCAGGAGTGGAGATGGAATAGGGGTAGCTCTGAGTGCCAACTTCTCCCTCTGGTTCTCTTCCAGCCACGTCGGATGGAACCCGGGAAGGCCTGGAGAGCTTGCAGGGAGGTGTGTGCCTCACCAGAGGCATGAAGGTGCTTCTCCGAGTGGGACAAAGTAAGCGGGGCTGGGGCACACCTGCTAAGGGCTGGAGGAGGCTGGGGCAGTATCTTCATGGTCAGGGGGCAGCTGTCTCAGCCCCTCTCTCAGGTCTTCCCTATCTCCAGGTCCCCGAGGAGGGGCTGCCCCCCGAAAACCTGTGTCTGAAATGCCCATGGAAAGAGACCGAGGGGCAGCCCACAGCCTGGAGCCTGGGAAAGAGAGCACTGCAGGTAGGAACCACGGGTCCAGCCTCCTGCCTTCCCTCGTCCTCTGCTCTCGGACCCTAGCTGCCCTGCCGCCACCTTCTCCCTCTGCAGTTTTGGGGGCAATGATACAGGAAAGAGGAGAAGAGAGGATGGGAGGGTGGGACGGGAATGGAAGCCAAATGAGGAAAAGACTCAATTAGAACTAATTAGCCAAGTCAGTGCTTCAATCAGCGCTGTCAGAGAAGGGGGGAGGACTGCCTGGCACGGGTTGAAGGGCTGGACACACCTGGATTCGGAATGGGGCTTGGTGGGGAGGGGAAGGGCTTGGGGTCCCCAAAGGGCCTGAGCACTACTGGGGAAGCCCATGGGAACCCCCAAGGCTGGGTGTCCAGATGCTCAGGTGGCTCCTTCAGCCCCTCCCCCTCTTTCCTCCTTCACCCCTTCCCTGCCAGGTGACCCCACCAGCAATGCAACCTCCCGGGGTGCTGAAGGCCCCCTGCCCCCTCCCAGCATGCCCGCAGTGGCCGGGGCAGCAGGGGGGCTGGCGCTGCTCTTGCTGGGCGTGGCAGGGGCTGGGGGTGCCATGTGTTGGCGGAGACGGCGGGCCAAGCCTTCGGAGAGTCGCCACCCTGGTCCTGGCTCCTTCGGGAGGGGAGGGTCCCTGGGCCTGGGGGGTGGAGGCGGGATGGGACCTAGAGAGACTGAGCCTGGGGAGCTAGGCATAGCTCTGCGGGGTGGTGGGGCTGCAGACCCCCCCTTCTGTCCCCACTATGAGAAGGTGAGTGGTGACTATGGGCATCCTGTGTACATCGTGCAGGATGGGCCCCCCCAGAGTCCCCCAAACATCTACTACAAGGTATGAGGGCTCCTCCGACCTGGCTCTCCTGGATCCAGCCCTTTGTGGGGTGCTCCTCCAATTTAATTCATGGTTTGAGGGACACCTCTAGCATCTCCTTGGCCCCCTTTACCCCATCAGCTCCTCTGCTCCTCCTGGCTCTTGCCTCTCCTCCACTTTTAGGATTCCCTGAGACATCCACCCAACTATCGCCTGCCCTCTGGTTGGCTGTGTGTACCCTTCTGTCTCTGTGTTTCTGGGTCCTATTCCCCTGGGGAGGGGCCAGAGATTCAGCCTCCTCCTCTAATCATGACCCAGAGATCCTTGTTCCCCTCACCCACTGAGAGCTTGGGGTGGGAACAGTCTGTCTTTTGGTTGGTACTTCTCCTCTTTCTGCCTCTCACTGTTTTTCTCTTCTCCCTTTCTTTTATTTTCTTTCTCTCTCCTCTGTCTCTAGGTCTGTTCCTCTTCCCTAGCATCCTCCTCCCTGTATCTCCTTTTACTTACCCTCTTGGCTTCTTATCCTGTGCCCCTCCCATCTCCAGGGTTGGGGCATCAAGGCATTTCTCCTCTCAGCTCCCTCTTCTGACTTCTCTTACCAACTGCTCCCCTTAGTCTGCCAAAAATGGGGGCCTTATGGGGAAGAAGGCTCTGGCATTCCACCCCAGCTCAGGGCATGGGCAGCAGGACTCCTCCTCTGCCCTGCCCCAGGCCTCTACATACGTACTCCAGCCATTTGGGGTGGTTGGGTCAAGACAGCTATCATGAGAAGAAATATGCTGTTTTGTCCAGTGGCCAATAGCAAGCTATGAACCAGTCGGGACACTTATGGACATGGTCTGATGCTGAATGGGCCACTTGGGACAGGAAGTGACTTGCTCCAGACAAGAAGTGACCAGGCCTGGACAGAAGTGGCCTGGGAAGTGGCAGAAGCAGTGCAGCAGGAACTGGAAGTGCCTTCATCCAGGACAGGAAGTAGCACTTCTGAAATAGGAAGTGATCTGGCTGGAACCGGAAGTGGCTTAGTCTGGGGGGTGGGGGGATGTGGATGGTTCATACTCTGTGGAGAAGGGAGGGGGGGCAGGAGGAACTTCCCATTTCAGGAGGAAGCTGGAACTTAACTCTAAAGATCAAGTGGACTGAGGAGGGTCTTCCTAGTATTCAGTGGCTCGTGCCAGGATCCCTCTTCCCCTGTTCTCTGTGCTGCTTTTAGGACAGCTAAGGTGACTGCCATCTGCTGTGGCAGGCTCAATTTGTCTTGTTTTTCCCTTTCCATATCCCAATATAGTCCCTGTTACCCAACAGGGTGACCCCCAAGAACCCATGTGTTGTCCCCAGTAACCCAGATGGCTGTCTTGTTTATCATATCCTCCATATCCTACTGCCTTCAAACTCAACACAGCTCCCTTCTTAGTGACCAAAATGGTGGCCTACTGACTGGTTTAGCTGATGGTGGTCCTTAGCAACAGCCACTCTTTTCATAGTGACCAGCTGATACCTCTTCCAGCCCTCTAGTGCACAATTAATTGGATGTTGCCTCAGTTTCCTCCCAGCTCATTTCCATTAGACCAGAGCTGCCCTTGGGCACCACATCAGCCACCTCACTCACCAGCCAAATGGTTGCTTTGTCCACCAGAAGTCATCTCTCTGGTGCTGTAGTTCCCAGCTCCTTCCTGATTTTTCTAATCACTCCTTCCAGAGAACAGGAAGTTGATATTGCCATGGGGGAGGTGGCGGTATATGGCCATCACCTCAATAGTTTTACTGTAAAAGGGAAATTTGAACAACAAAAACCGAAAAAAAAAAAAAAGAATAAAAAACTTGAAAAGTTGACAAGAAGGCTGGAAAATGTTTGGACATGAATTGGGATGGGGAACTGGTGGTTAGAATGACTTTCCAGCTGAGGGTTGGATTGCATGAAACCAAGGGGTAGGGAGAGGGTTTGGTGGGATCACTGAGGTGGATAATGCATGATGTGCTGGGGGAAGGGGATGGGATGGGTAAGGAGGTGAGTGAGATGGCTGAGGAAGGCAGCCACTTCCAATGGAGGGAAAGAAAAACCCAGGTGGGAGTGGGAGTTGCCAATATATCCTATTGGGGATGTCCGAATATACATTCACACGTGGGGGAAAGCCTAAGTTTCTATTGTTAAACCAAAGTACCAGACTCAAAGCAAGTCTCAGAAACAAAGTGGAAAAAACATGTTCACGTGTTCAGTTTATACTCTCCTACCCTGACCCAAGGCACTTGTATGTCCAGAAGACTCAGGGACCCAGGCATCAAGCTGCCTATCCCCTGGCTCCCTGTGTACCCATAACCCAGGCTCTTCTCCCCATAAAACTTGGGTGCCCAGCCCCCTAGACTCAGGCCCATTCTCCAGTCACAAAAGCAGCCGTCAGGAGCATCGCTGGAGCCAGTCGGCAGGGGTCACAACCTCTGCCCTGCCCGCCCCTCCCTGACTTTAGGTCCCCTCCCACTGTCTCCCATCTGCCTGGAGGTCAAGGGGTCCTCCTGGCCCACCTCTATCCGGTGAGACCCCTGCCCCTCCCCCTGTCTGAGCAAGATGCCTGGGTCCCAAGAGGTGCAGGTGCTATAGGAGGGGAGTTGAAAACTGGAAGGCCAGGTGCTGGGCTGTCTGGAATCTACTCCTGCCTTCTAAGCCTGCACTGGAGCTTGCCTGAGGTGGGGAGGCTGGAGGCGGGTGTGGAAGGGCTGGTCCCTGCCCCTTAGTGGGGGTTGGTTGTCATGGCAACATCCCCTTCTCCACACAATAGGAAGCCCCCCTCAGCCTCCCGCGTGGATGGAGCCGACAGCCCCATCGCTGGCTATCAGCCTCAGGGACTTGGCAACCGTCACTATGGCAACCCAGAGCCCAGCAACAGGGCCCGGTGAACGAGGGAGGGGTCCATGACTGGGGCAGGGCTGTGTGTGAGAGGGGGCAAGAGAGCCAAGGAAGACTCCCCCTACACATATATCCAGAGGAACAGGTGAAGAGAAGAGAGGGAAAGCAGTGGAGATAAACAGTCTCCGTGACAGACAAACATCTCACCAAAGCAGCCGAGACATCACAACATGCTGAGAGACAGGAAGACACCTGGGGACAGATGCACAGCTGGGGAGAGGAACAGCACATTCTGCAGTCCCTGCAATACCCTGGGATACACCCCCTCAGAGCACTGGCATCTATGGACTCTCCCTCCTGCAACACTGACAACACAAGACCTACAGCCTTCCACATGTGTGGTGACTCGTGTATGTTTTGAGCTATGATATTTGAAAGCTCAGGTGACTTCATACAGAACAACACATGCCATCCTATTTGCTTTCTAGGTACAAATACACAAACACACTCCCAGGATAACAGCCATAACAGAAAGAAGAGGGGCAGGAAAACATTCATTTATTCATTCATTCGCTCAGCATCATATTAAATGTCTACTTGGTTCCAGGTACTATATCAGGCACTAATAGTATGAGGTGAATAAGGCAGTCTCTGCTTTCATGAAGTTCACATTTTGGCGGGACAACATAATAAAATTTCTGGTAGTGATAAGTGATATAAACAAAACAGCAAGGGGATGCAGAGGGTGGAGGGTATCAGGGAGATGCTTCAGGTTAGAAAGGTGTCTCTGAAGAGAGACATTTGCTCAAGACCTTGAATAATGAGGAGTAAGGAAGGCAGGCAGGCTTCCCAAGTGGCGCTACTGGCAAAGAACCTGCCTGCCAATGCAGGAGATATGGGTTTGATCCCTGGTTCAGGAAGATCCCCTGGAAGAGGGCATGGCAACCCAGTCCAGTATTCATGCCTGGAGAATCCCATGGACAGAGGAGACTGGTGGGCTACAGTCCATAGTGTCGCAAAGAGTCTGACACAACTGAAGCAACTTAGCATGCACATAAGGAAGGCAGACACTATGGGAAGGGCAGAGCAGAAAGAGGGAACAGAAAGTGCAAAGCACAGAGGGGAAATCTAGGCGGGCTTGGAAATAGCAAGGAATACATCACAGCCACACACATGTTCTAGATGTGTCCTGTCCTTCCCCAGCCTCAGCCTGCAGGGCAGCAAATGACTAAGGAAGAATCCACATTTAGGAAGCTGAGCTAACCTGTGTCTTCTATGTTGTCCCCTTTGTTTCTTGTGCAGATGTGAGTTGTGTTTTCCTCAGCTAAATTTTATACTCTGGGAGGGCAGGGATGATGCCCTGAGATTTTGGGCTGCTGGGACAGAGTTCAAAGCAGGCAGGCAGAGTGGAAGTAAAGGATCTGAGAGAGCTGGGGACCACAGAAGGTAAAGCCCTCACCCAGCATAGGATGGAGGCTGCCCTGGGGGCTCTGCTGCAGACAGAAGCTCAGATTTTTCTATCCTTCCAAACAGAAGCAGGATATAAATTAAGTTGAGGTGTTTATGTTTGTGTATGTGGTCAGTGTTGAGGGTTTTAAGAAAAGGAGAATAGAGCAAAGGGTTGCAGTGGGAATTTCTGATGGAGGATGATTGACACCACAACTGGAAATTTAGTTAGAATGAAAAACGGAGCTTTCTAAAGGGAATCATGAACATGGGGCATTCCCTTCCCTAGAGTCCTTTCAGGATCTGTAGGCAGGCTGGGAGAAATGTGGCAGGCTGGTTTGGAGGCAGGGGGTTGGCTGAGATGGGTTGAAGGAGCTGGGTGAGTGTAGAGAAAAGGATGCAGACTAAATGGGAGGGAAAATTTAGCACTGGAGAGATGTTTAAAAGGTAGCAGGGAAGGTGGAATACTGAAGCGAGTTTTGAGGGGATCAGGTCCCTGGGTCCCAGAAGGATCAAAGCCCTTTGTGGCCTGGCTCTCCCACTTCCTTCAGTTGCCATCAAAAACTCAGGCATGGGTTCCCTCCAATCCCAGTGGCTGGTGGTGATGGTGGTGGTGGGTGGGGGGGTGGGTAGATTGAGCAGCCTGGGGGGGTGGGGAGCGGCAGCTGGTGAGTGGGGAGGAAGCTGTGTGTTCAGCAAACAGCAGCCTCAGTGCCCAGTGGCTGCCTCCTCCCTCATCAATCAGCTCAGCCAAATGTCCTTGCATTCCCACCACCCCAAGGGGACTGGGGCTGGGCCAGGGTCCCCAGGGGAGTGAGATGGGATGGGTGGGGGGAGATGGGGGTGGTGCTTGGCTCCCCATCTCTTGGCCTCTGTTCTCTCTTCTCCTGGAAACTCTCAGCTCCCTCTGTCATGGAACAGACTCCCTCCTGGCTGCGACCACCTACCACCCTGAGGGCATCAGCTACAAATCACCTGTGGGGGTCTGTTGAGGGGCGGGATGGGGGAGGGGAGGAGGGATGAGCCAGGGCTGAAGAGGAATCTTGTTCTGGTTCTCACGGGACCAGCCCAGGGTAGTCAGCAGGGAGGCTGCTGGCACAGAGGCTTTGTGCTCCCAGCTGGCCTCTCCATCCCTGATGATGCCCTGGAAAGCAGGCTGAGACATGGACCCCAGAAATGTCCTCCCGCTACCCACCTTGTCCTAGCCCCCAGCACTTATCCTCTGCTTCCTACCATCATCCAGAGGGCCAGCCCCCAGCTTACCCTAAATCTGCTGCTTCCCTTTGGGGACTGGGGCCTCCAGACCTTAGCCTCTGGCTCCCTCTCCCTCCTCCTCAGCCCTTGCTCCCCTCAGGGACCCAGGCGTCCTGCCCACTCTGTTCACCATAACAACCATTCTTTTGGAGTTGCTTAAGACTTTAATATCATTTCATTAAATCAGCTAGTTCAGAGAAGGTTGGGGGCACAAAGAGCCTGGGGTGGGCAAAAAAGGGCCAAGGTAGGGGGGCTGCAGGGGAAGAGCCCCCTCTCTCCGTGGAGATGGCTCTGAGAAATCAAATATTGACAGTGAGAGAACAGAACTTATTAAAGCTGGGACAGGGGTGTGTGTGTGTGGAGCTGTGGGAATGGCCAGATGCCTGGTTCTGAGGGTAACGAAGGTTCTGGGAGGAGGGAAACCCTGAAGCATTGTGGTACAACTCTTCTGCCCATTTCCTCTGCCAGGTATTGAGTCTTGCTACCCTGGCTGTTTCTCAGCTGTCTCCTAGAGCCCCTGGGGACAAGACCCCCATCACAGATGTGGTTGCCCCACCTTCAGCCCTTCCCCCTACCTCCACCTCTGTTGATGAGCTTCAGTAGCATTTAATCGGATTGAGCAGTAATTAGCAAAGCGAGATGTTTGATTACCTGTTTAGCATAATGTAGGGGGCTGGGATCCCTAGGCACAGCCAAGGTTGTGTGTGTGTGGGGGGGGTGTCAGAAAAGAAATGGAGTCTACACAACCTTTCCCTGAGGGAGCCATGAACCCTGCTTATAAGTCTCCCCATCTTATGCCTCCCCTCAAATCGTCACTCCTTTGGGACTTCTCTCTGGGGGATCTGACCAATCACGTCACCTCTCTGCCACCCACTGCCTAACTGGTTAGCAGGGTAGCCCTGCTTGCTGTGCAGCTGGTTGTGGGGTGTGGCAGGACCCCCTCTCTTCTTCAGTTCTTGCCCTCAGCAACATGAGTGTGGGCTGAGCGGGAGCCCAGACACCCACTTTGAAGACAATGGCGGGGGATGCCAAGGGTAGGGGTTGTCAATTTTGGAAATAAAAATGGGGTAGGTAGAATGGTGAGGTCAGAGCTGGGTCCGGGTGTGGATTAATCCACAGGCCCTTCAGGAGTACCAGGGACTGCCACTCCTCGCCTGCCAGAATACTGGCATAATGAGACCTGTCAGGTGTGAACATCAACCAGGAAAAGGGGGAACTGAGGTGCCAGCTTCGCTCCTCATCCAGCAAAGAAATTGTCATCAATTTAGCTCCTCATGGAAATGTAATCAGTGGGCTCGCTGCTGGCTTTGTCTTAATTAGGCACTATTGATGGAAGCAGGGAGGGTGCCCTCCCATCCCCCTGACTCGCTTCCTCCCTGCATCTCCCAGCCCTCCCTAAAGCTTCTACCGCCCCAGGTACAGCTCAGTCTTCCAGGCGCCTCTTTCGGCAGTCCAGGCCTGCAGCGCCCCCTAGCATCGGCCGCGGTCTGCCCCTCCTCTCACACTCCTCTCCTCCCTCTTCCCCAGGACTCAGCCTTTGTTCTTATGGAGAGCCGAGCCCCTCCCCGGCCCGGTCACCTTCCCCAGAGAGTCCCCGCCTCCTGTCTCCCCCAAAACGAGCGACGCTTTCTAAAGTCAATCCTCAGATTCCAAAAATTCCACTTCCGTTCTTCCTTCCCTCCCCCGCCCCGCGCTGCCGGCGATCCTAGACCCCAGTCCGAACTAAGAAGGTGGATCGAGCGGGAGGGCAGGGGTGCTCCAGCCCCGGTTTTTCCCCCGGACTCAGCTGCAGCCACGGCTGCCTCGAAATCCTGGAGCTCCTTCTAGAGCGCGTGTGAATCTCGCAGGCGGGACCTCGGGCGCCATCTGCTGGACTCGCCCGGGATGGAGCCCGCAGACCCGGCGGGGGGGTCGGGAGCTTGGGGTTCCCCCAGCCTTTTCAGTTGTTTCCAAGGGTTGTTTCCAGCTCCAGTCCGTCCAGCCCGTTCCCAGACCAGGCCCCCTGCGCCCCTCCAGCTTGCCAGATTTAGCGGCTTTCCCTTGCCTCCCAGCCTTCTTGCCCCGGGTCCCCGCCTGGGTGACGCGGACGAAGCCGGGCCGTTAGCCGCGGACCGGGGTTTCTCTGCGTCTGCGCAGAGGAGGCTGGTTCCGCAGGCTCGCGCCCCGGCCACTCCCCCGCCGCCCCACGCCCAGGGTTGCCGAGGCGACGCGTGCAGGCGCTGGCCCGAGAAAGTCACGCGGGGCAACTTCTTAGCTAGAGTGACCGGTCGGTCGGTCTAGGGAGGAGAGGGTCGGCATCGTGAGGTGTGTGTTGGGGGGCAGCGGGAAGCGGGGAGAGGAAGAGTGCGAAGCTATGCGGAGAAGGGGCAGTGGGGAGGGGGTTCGAGGGGGAGCTGTGGAGGGACGGGGAAGAAGGGGCAGTTGGGGGGGAGGGGAGAGGAAGGGGCAGTTGGCGGAGGAGAAGGGCCAACTGGAGTTGAGATGAGGAAGCGGGGACAGTTGTGACAGTTGTGGGAAGAAGCGCCTTTGAGGGGAGGTTTGCCCACTGGTACACTGGTGGTTGGAGGAGGGGGCCGGCCCCTTGCCTTATTTCCTGAGAAATAGAGCGAGTCTAGTAGAAAGCGCCTTCTTGGGCCACGGTGTGGGATCCGGGGGTGAGCCCCTAGGGGAGAGGGCTCCCAGCCTGGCCGGCGGAATGTCCCTAAGTTCCCGCCGCTGGCAGGGAAGCACAGCCTGACGCTTCTCTGGAGACCGGTGGCAGAAGCCGCACCGCTGTAGTTGGTTCTGTTGATGTGTTGGCCTAATAGAACGATTTTCCTTGGAGCAAAGTACAAATCCTTCAAGTCTGAGACTCATAACGATCAATGCCTGTGGCAGCCTGTGGGGAGGAGGAAGAAAAGCCACAGGTGTCTGTCAGACTGGAGCTGAGTGAAGAGGGACTACCCAGCCGTCAGACATTGCCCTGGGTGCCCGCCAGAGATGCCCTGCTTCCCACCATCCCACTTTTCTGAGAGAGACATTCCTGGGGCCTTCTTATCACGCCGTTTCTTCCTCCCCCAGACACAATTCCAAGTTTAGTGTTGGATGACTTTTGTCCTTCATTTTTCCAGTCTGTTTTCAAGGCATCCGAAATTGAATGATATTAGTCTTCATTAATTGGTCAGCACAGAGAAACACAGCCAGCTAGGCTAAGAGACCTTTCAGTACACTCAGAACAGGGTTCCTACCACTCAGGAATGGAAAGCTAAAGAGACACATTGCAATTACTGATTTTTCCTTGTTTAAGGAGGTCACAGATTTTAGTGTGGGTAGGAGGGACATTTTCCCCCCTCCTTCCAGCGGGGAACTTGGGAGGAAAGGAGATACATAGGAAAATCATCTTGGTTGCTTAGTGACTTGACACAGTGAGTGAGAGTGTGGAAAAAAGGAACCTGAGGACAGTATTCCCTTCCCTGGGCCCTCGCTAACTCACCATGGCCCTGAGTGATTGAGGGTGTGTGCAGCCACACCTCAGCTGGTAGATCTTTTCTTAATTATCTATGTTCTCACACCTCTGGGCAGAGATAGGGGTTCCTATATCCTCATTAGTGGGTATCTGCCATACCATCATTTTTATTATTTTTATTTCTTGGCCATGCCTCGGGGCAGGCGGGATCTTAGTTCCCCAACTAGGGATGGAACCCATGCCCCCTGCAGTGGATATACAGAGTCCTAACCACTGGGATGCCAGGGAATTCCCTGTGCCTTCATCTTTAGCTTCCATTTATTCCTCATGTCTTCAGGGACTGATTTTGATTTTTAACCCAAGGCCCTGAAAAAAGTGGGGTATCCCAGGGAAAGGACTGAGGTTTGGGGGTAGAGCTGGTTGTGGACCCCCAGTGTCCGTGTACCTGCAGGTTTTGCCTACACGATGTCCAGCAAAGCTGACAAAAAGCGGAAAGTGACTAGCCGGGGAAGCGCCCGCCGGCGAGCTGCCCAGTCTACTCTGGATGCACAGGTCGAGGAGATCACCTTGCCGACCACCAGCGAGGTCCAGGCGGAGCCCGAGACCATCAGGGAGAACCCTGGTGGGTACCTGCTGGAGAGAGACATGGAGGCAGAATGTTTGTATCTGAAGAGAGTTTTAGGGTCGGGGAGCAGGTTCTGTTTCTTCTGGGTCAGAAGAAAGGAGTTTAGTTGAATTTCAGGCCGCTGCTAATTCCCTTGTTTGGGGTTTTCCCTCCTGGCCAGCCTTATACTTGTTCTTTCAGTCTTAAAATTTCTCCCCAGTGCACCCAGAGCTCACCAACAAATCTTCTATCCTAGCCTTTTCCTTCTTATTTCAAGTGTTCCTGGTTGCTCCTACGCCAGTGGAGAGGGTTTGATCTCTTCCTTTCTCACCCTGGGTGGCAAAACAAATAGTGGTTTCCTCTCATTAAGCCCATCACCATGGAGACTCAGCCTGCTTTGCCATCCTTTGAATCCTAAGCCCGACTGAATCTTTCTCCCATCTGTTTAAGGTTGTTGTGTCTCCGCCCTCAGTTTGGCAGGGTCTTGGTAGACTAAGGGTGTTCCGGTTCAAGGCCACAGGAAAAGAAGCCTGACGTCTAGATTGAGGAAGAAAAGAGTTTAAAGAGTCTGCCTCTTGTGGCTTTGATTTGAGGGGGATTCCTCCATGGCGGGTGAGCTGAGGCCATTAGAGTTGAAAGGTGCTGTCGCTGGGCGGTCCCTTAGAGCGCTGGCCAGTGTAGCTATGACTCAGCTACAGATAGCCCTGCCCTTCTACCTGGGGTTTCCCATACTCTTACCAGCCTGTCAAGATGGAAAGAAATAGAATCTCCTTTTAACAGGAAAAGGTGAGAGATTAGGCGTGGGCGTGGGAGAAAGGTCCAGGGTACAAAGAGCCTTGCCCTGGGATCTAGACATTAGAAGCGTACAGTTTTTTTTTTCTTTTGAGTTCTTAAAAGCTGTTTAAAGCGGGACTGGCTTCTAGAAGCTGGATACCAGAAGCAGCAGGAGGAAAGAAGGAAGGCAGTGAAGTTCAATTTGGAGAATCCTCTGGAGTGGGAATGGAAGAACTTCTAAATGAAAGCATTAACCCCAAACACCAAGGATCTCTTTAGCTCTAAGCCTTTTAATTGTTTGATGTCAGCTTTCTAGCTGACACTTGATAGAGGTTCAGAGAAGACTTGGGTCTCCAAGGCAGCCCTGAAATGAATATTAATTCCTGTAGTCTTTGGAGTTGGGAGGAATTGAAGCTTGTCCTACTGGAGCCAGAGGGGGCCTACTATGGTCTGAATGTTTGTGTATCTCCCTGCCCAAATTCATATATTATAATTTTAATGCCCAATATGATGGTCTTACTAGGTGGGGCCTTTGGGTGGTGCTTAAATCATGAGGGAACTGTCATGAGTGGGATTCATGCCTTATAAGAAGCGACCTGGAGAGAATCCGTGTTCACTTCCACCATGTGAGGATACATAGAGAGGTCTGCGACCCAGAAGAGGGCCCTCACACCTCAGAGGTGCCAGCCTTGCTGGCACCCTGAACTCGGACCTCAGCCTCCAGAACTTTGAGAAATAAATGTCTGCTGCTTAGAAGTAAGGGGAGGAATGGGGAAGCAGTGACAAACTTTGTTTCCTTGCACTCCAAAATCACTGCAGAAAGTGACTGCAGCCGTGAAATTAAAAGATGCTCCTTGGAAGAAAAGCTATAACAAACCTAGACAGTGTATTAAAAAGCGAAGACATCACTTTGACAAAGGTTCACATAGTCAAAGCTATGGTTTTTCCAGTAGTTATGTACGGATGTGAGAGTTGGGCCATAAAGAAGGCTGAGTGCGGAAGAATTGATGATTTTGAATTGTGGTGCTGGAAAAGCCTCTTGAGTCCCTTGGACTGTAAGGAGATTGTAAACCAGACAATCCTAAAAGAAAACCAACCCTGAATATTCATTGGAAGGATTGATGCTGAAGCTGAAGCTCCAATACTTTGGCTACCTGATGCAAAGAGCTGACTCACTGGAAGAGACCCTGATGCTGGGAAAGATTGAAGGCAAAAGGAAAAAGGGGTGACAGAGGATGAGATGGTTAGATAGCGTCACCGACTCAGTGGACATGAATTTGAGCAAATTCCCAGAGATAGAGGAGGACAGAAGTACCTCTTGGGCTACAGTCCCTGGGGTCCCAAAGAGTTGGACATGACTTAGTGACTGAACAGTGACAACAAACTGATATTTTGTTATAGTAGCCTGGAACAGACTAAGACCAGGCCTAAACACTTCTGGGTGATGGATGGTGGCTTAAAGGGCAGACACCCATTTGAAGTTCTAGTTGATAGCCATTTCCACTAAGAAAAGAAGGAGAAGTACAGGTTCATAATCTCATATCTGTAATTTTAAAAAGCCTTGAGAACTAAAAGTTTTTTTTTTTTTCCCCTCAGAGTTTGGCATCCAAACTTATTTGGTGGTAAAATATAACCTAAACTGACTTGAGGTATTTATAGTCTATTTAAGCCACTTAGTATAAATTTTCCTATGTTTTACTGCAGGAATACTAACATGAAAAGTGGAGTGCTGCTCTAGAGCCCCTGGGAGGTGGGTGGGGGTCTCACATACCATACTATATTACAAGTCTAAGATATATGTGATCCTGAGAGTTTTGGATGAGATGGCTGGATGGCATTACCGACTGGATGGATGTGAGTTTGAGTGAACTCCGGGAGTTGGTGATAGACAGGGAGGCCTGGCGTGCTGTGATTCATGGGGTTGCAAAGAGTTGGACACAACTGAGCAACTAAACTGAACTGAACTGAAGAGTTTTGGATAAGGGATTGTAGACCTGTATTTCAGGCAAAGAGAAAAACATAATGAACACCCATGTATCCATTATCCAATGTATAAATTAATCATGATAGCAACAAATGAATCCTTCTGTCCCCCTGCCCCTCAAGCCCTTCTCTCCTTCTCCAAAGGTCACTGCTATCCTGAGTTGATGTTTGTCATTCTCAAGCTTGTTTTTTTAAATTTTTACTGCATGTATCTATGACCATCACATATTAGTATCATATTGCATGGTTTAGATTTTATATAAATCGTACTATAGAAGACGAAACCTATTTACTCTTGAGATGGTCTAAGTCTCGCTCTCTCTGCCTTGTTCCTGTCTGCAACCTTGGACGCCCTTGGCTTTCTCGAAGGCCCTTGGCTGTCTCGACTACACATCCCTCTCACTCCTGAGTTCCTAGAATCAGCTGTTCCATCTTCCTCATGATTTCCTTCCTCAACTTCTTTGCTTTACTCCCCTCTTAGGTTTTCTTTCTGGAAGTCTGAGTGTCCTGTTCTCTGACTGTCCTGTTCCCCAAGGTCTTCTGGTTCCATCTCATCTGTTCCTTCCTCCTTTCAGCCCACAGGAGATGGGAAACCCACCTGTTTTGCCCCAGTCTTCTGTGCGAACAACAGATCATGAGGGAGAGAAACACCCCCTTGACTTTTATGGCATCCAGAGTCGGGGTGGGGGTGCTTGGAGAGGGGCCAATTTCTGAGGGTCTCAGCTTCTCAATGTGAGAAGAGGCTAGGGGAGGAATGGCAGGCCAGAAGCTGAGTGGCTAGAATAACCTTAATACTGACTGCCTTCATTCCCCTGCCTCTCTCTGCACCCCTGCCAGCTTTTTTTTTTTAAAGAAAATTAAGATATAATCCACTTACTATAACGTTCATGTGTTTGGGACTTCGCTGGTGGTCCAGTAGTTAAGAGACCACCTTCCAATGCGGGGGACATGGGTTTGATCCCTGGTTGGAGAGCTAAGATCCCATATGCTGCCAGGCAAGCGCCACAACTAAGACCTAATGCAGACTAAATACATGTATAAATCAATCAATCAATATTTTTTTAAAATTCATACTTTTAAAGTATATAATTCAGTGATTTTTGCTGTATTCACCAGCCTATGCAACCATCTCCACTATCTAATTTTAGAACATTAAAAAAATTATTTATTTGTCTGCATCAAGTCTTAGTTTCAGCATTCGAGGTCTTTGGTTACTGCGTGTGAACTCTAGTTATAGCACATGGGATCTATTTCCCCGACTAGAGATCCAGTGGGGGCCCCCTGTATTGGGAGTTTTAACCACTGGACCACCAGGGAAGTCCCTAATTTTAGAGCATTTTAACTCCTTCACCAAAAGCTGCTTCAGGTACCTTGAGAAACTGGCATCCGATGGCCACTATATCTTTACTTCTATGTTTCATGAGAGCTTAGCCTCTTAACAGTCACTCCCCATTCCCCTTTCCTCCCAGATCCTGGTAACCATTAATCTGGTACTTTCTGTGTCTTTGAATTTGCCTGTTGTGGACATTTTATATAAGTGGAATCATACAATATACTGTCTTCTGTGACTGGCTTCTTTCACTTAATGTTACATTTTCATCCACGTTGTCATATTATAGCAGACTCTCATTTTTTTTCATGGCTGATTAATATTCCACTGCAATTTGTTTATCCATTCATCCTTGGTGGACGCTTGGGTTGTTTCTGCTTTTTGGCTGTTGTGAATAGCAGTGCTGTGAACATGCTGCTGCTGCTGCTGCTAAGTCGCTTCATTTGTGTCTGACTCTGTGCGACCCCATAGACGTCAGCCCACCAGACTTCCCCGCCCCTGGGATTTTCCAGGCAAGAACACTGGAGTGGGTTGCCATTTCCTTCTCCAGTGCATGAAAGTGAAAAGTGAAAGTGAAGTCGCTCAGTCTTGCCCGACTCTTAGCGACCCATGGACTGCAGCCTACCAGACTCCTCTGTCCATGGATTTTCCAGGGAAGAGTACTGGAGTGGGGTGCCATTGCCTTCTCTGGCATTGTGAATGGCTGTGAACATGGGCATACAAATATCTGTTTGAGTCCCTGCTTCCAGTTCTGTTGGGTATACCTAGAATTACTGGATCATATGGTCGCAAAGAGTCGGACACTACTGAGCGACTGAACTGAACTGAACTGACTGATGGTGACTCTATATTTAATTTTTAAAGGAATGCTTTCATTTTTGAATTTTCTTCTCAGAGCCAGTATTGGAGCAACCTGAAATACAGAAAGAAGAATTAGAGGAGCGTGAGGTAGATGTGGTAAGTTTGCGTTGTTGTTGAAACAAGTATTCCTCATCAGCAATTGGTGAATCAAAGGATCAGTTGCAGAATGGTGTTTGAGGAATTCTCTTCAGTCTGTCACTTGATACCTTTTCTTTCTACCAGCAGAAACTGGTAGCCTGCTCACTGCAAATCCAGTACACTGAGTAAAGGGCAAAGTTATCTGTGCCCCCTATTCCTCCAGAAGAAGAGAGCTTTCAGGAGGGAACAGGACTCTTAGCAGGCCCTTCCTCAGCTCTCCATCTTGGGTCAAAATGTGGCAAGCTTTATCTGTCAAATGGGTGAACATCTGGACAAGTTGAAAAAGCTGGCGGACACTGTCCTAATTTCTAAGACACCCTCTTTCTTCCTGTCCTTTGGCGCTCTCCTTTGGCTGAAAAGTTTACAGAAGCCACTTGAAATATTTTCAGAAATTGACACTCCATGACCCCTACACCTTTATTTTCAAGCTGCATCAGAGCCTGGGGACACCTTCTAACCTGGGTTAGAAGAATAGTGACCTTGAACTTTCTAGAAAGGGAGAGCAAAGTAACAACTACTCATTAAAGAAAAAAACTGGAAGGGACAGAAAAGTAAAACAAAGAAAGGGAAAATGAAATTTATGACTAAACACATTCAATGTTAATAATTGGGTATATGTCCTTTCTTTCTGTAGATTTGAGAGTTATTTTGTTTTCTAACAATCTTAACTATACTACACATTATACTTTTTAAATTAGGCTTTTTCACAAAACATTTTATCATTCTTCATGTTATTACATTCTTAAAAAAAAAATTATGGGGGATTTCCCTGGAATTACAGTGGTTAAGACTCTGTGCTCCCAATGTAAGGGGAACTAAGCTCCTTAAAAAAGAACCTTAAAAAAAAGTTGGGATGCTGTTATTTTTTATCAGAAATGCATAAATCACAAGACGCCTCTTTTTTGGGGGCTGTACCTCGAGGTTTGTGGAATCTTAGTTCTTGAACCTGGTCCTGGGGAAGTGAAAACGCGGAGTCCTAACCACTGGCATGTGTGCTATGTCACTTCAGTCCTGTCCGACTCTTTGTGACCCTATGCACTGTAACCTGCCAAGCTCCTTTGTCCATGGGATTCTCCAGGCAAGAATACTGGAGTGGGTTACCATGTCCTCCTCCAGAGGATCTTCCCCACCCAAGGATCAAGCCCACGTTGGCAGGTGGGTTCTTTACCACTAATGCTACCTGGGAAGCCCCCTAACCACTGTATTGCCAGGGAATTCCCTGTAAGCACCATTTTAAATGTTCACACAGTGCTTGATAAGGTATATGTACCGTAGTTAAATCCTTACTCTTGGACATTTTTCCATTTATGATTTTTTTTTGCTTTCATAGTACTGTGATGAATTTTATAAATAAAACTAACATATTTTGAAATAGTATTTCCTAAAATTAGTCCTGGATATGGAGTTCCTGAATCAAAGAGTAAAGAACATTTGTAACACCTTTAATACATAATGCCAAACTATTGTTCAAACAAACTGCAGTTTTTGCCCTCATACTAGCAACAAACCCTTTCCAAGCCTGGGTGTTAGCAGTTTAGCAGGTTTGTTTTTTTCTTTTTTAATAATTATAGGCAATACATGATATACTTTTGCTGTGTTTATTTTTATTTCTTTAATTTCAAGTGAAATTGAATATTTTTCCACATTTTCATTTCCTCTCTCTCTCTTTTTTTAATAGCATGAAATGTTTGTTCATATCCTTAGTGTTCTTCTCACTGGGTCTTCATACATGTCTTTTTAAAAAATTAATTAATTTTAGTTGGAGGGTAATTACTTTACAATATTGTAATTTTTTTTTCCATATATTGACATGAATCAGCCATGAGTGTACGTGTATCCGCCATCCTGAACCCCCCTCCCCTCTCCCTCCCCATCCCATACCTCAGGGTTGTCCCAGTGCACCAGCTTTGAGTGCCCTGTTTCATGCATCAAACTTGGACTGGTGATCTGTTTCACATATGGTAATATATGTGTTTCAATGCTATTCTCTCAAATCATCCCGCCCTCGTCTTCTCCCCCAGAATCCAAAAGTCTGTTCTTTATATCTGTGTCTCTTTTGCTGTCTTGCATAAGGGTCATCGTTACCATCTTTCTAGATTCCAGATATATGTGTCAATATACTATATCGGTGTTTTTCTTTCTGATTTACTTCACTCTATATAATGGGCTCCAGGTTCATCCACCTCATTAGAACTGATTAAAATACATTCCTTTTAATAGCTGAGTAATATTCCATTGTGTATATGTACCATAGCTTTCTTATTCATTCATCTGCCAAAGGACATCTAGGTTGCTTCCATGTCCTAGCTATTGTAAATTTTTAAAAAATATATTTATTTATTTGGCTGTGCCAGGTCTTAGTTGTGGCACTTGGAATCTTTAGTTGTGCCATGTGGGACCTAGTTCCCTGACTAGGGATTGAAATCTGGCCCGCTGCATTGAGATCACAGAGTCTTAGTCACTGGACCATCAGGAAAGTTCTTTTATGCATGTCTTTATATATGAAAGATTTTGGATCAGTGGTTAAATTTTCTTGACCTGGAAACTGTAAGCAAAAGGGATTTCTTCTCATCTTCTAGAAGTATGGGGAGGACAGGGTGACTTCTCCAGTTCCCTGAGCTAGGTCTTCATATCCTCTAGCTTTCTTAATGTATTTAATACTGTTCTAAATAATGCTATGTTTTTTCTAGCCACCAGTTATGACCTATTTTCCATCCAATTGATTTGTCCTTTGTTGTTTTCCAGTTTTGTCTTTTCCCCTCCCTTTTTCTTTTTTTCTCACTGCTGGGCCAGTTAACTTTTGCCCAGTGTAGTAAACGTATTCCAGTAGTCTGCGGAGGCCACATCATGGAAAAATTGCTCTTCTACCTTTATTCTTTTTCCAGCTTGTAATCCTCTTGCCCCTAATTGCTTAACTGAGGCTAATATCCTACATGTTCCCTTAATTTAGTTTTATTGTGAGGTTGAAGGTTGCTTGATAAGACATTTTTACAACCACAGGCATAAATGAAATATCTCAGAAAGATACTATCCCTTAGTCTTCCTCTATGATCCATTCTATTTTTACTCATAGAGGGAATTGGATCTTATTGTCTTGTTTCTTCGAAAGTTTGAAACCTATCAGTCAGTTGGTCCTCAGCTTTTTCTTCCGAACCTACCTGCCTCCTCTCACTCCCCATGACTCCCACACATGGCAGTGGAAGGGAGAAGTGACCTACACTGACAGCTGTGCCTGCTCTGGCCCCCTGCTCTCATTCTGCAGAAGCCCCTCTTCCTGTCCCGAGCTGTACTGACAGGACTGGCAGACGCCACGTGGACAGAGGAGCATAGCGCTGTTCTGGAACACTTTGCCCAGGACCCTTCAGAACCCATCCTCACCATCTTCATCGACCCTTGTATGGGGCTGAAGCTAGACCTGGGAATGCCTGTGCAGGTGCGTACTCCACCATCCAGACCCCAAGGTGTTCTCCCTATGGGGCTGAGGGTTCCGCAGACCCCAGTCATCTGTATCTAATCTCTCATGCCCAAGGTCTGTTGAGCCTCACAGTGTGTTGGACACCCTGCTTGGCAGCAGAATACAGAGAGAAATGAGGCAGGTTTTGCTTTTGATGATCTCATGGTCTAGTGGGGAAGACAGACATATAAAAAATATTTACAATATATTATGATGCCTGGATGAAACTTTATAACAGTCTTATGGGAGCAACTAATGTAGCCCCTGGAATGCTGGCAAGGCCTGGTGATGGAGGAAATACTTGAGTCAGGGATGAAGGGTAAGTAGGATTTCATTGAGGCTGAGTAAGAGCATCCAGGTAAAGAACACTTTATGTGCAAAGAAACGAGGAGTTGGGGAAATGATACTGAAAAGGTGGGTTGGTGTCTGCCTCTGAAGGGCCTTGAATGTTATGCTAAAGAATTTGGCTTTATTCCAGAGGGAACTATTAAAGGCTTTCATGGGTTAGATAGGTAACTATTTCAACAGTGGGGAGGATACAGTAGTGAAAGGTAAACCACAGGTAGGAAAACAGTTAAAAGACAGATGTATAGTAAAGTTAGTGGTAGAATATGGGTGGTGGGTGTACAGGTTATTATTGTAAAATTCTTTTAGTGTTTCTGTATGTTTGAAATTTGGGGAAATAAAATTTTGGAAAAGAAAAAGGCTATTGCTTGGCTTTTATTGGTCCACATACAAAAATTGAAATGATAATGAAGAAAAAAAAATGATAATGAAGAGTAGCGTGGTCCTGCACAATGACACAATTTGTAAAGCTTCCTTATTAAGCAAAGCCCAAAACAGGCTATCTCTTTTTCCTGTATATTGGCAATAATTGGCTATAATGCATCACACAAAAAAATTTCATTCAGAAGAGTAACAAAAATATGCCAAAAACTTAGGATGTATATGAAGGAAAACAACTTTTTTGCAGGCCACAAAAGAAAATTTAATAAATGATGAGCCCTATCCTGTTTCTGAGTGGGAATCTTAATATTATGAAGATCATTCCATCCAAATAAATGTACCATTTTATTACAACTCCAATTGAAGTACCCAGTCCCTAGATTGCTAGTGTAAAGGATTTTTAAAAGTATATCCTGAGAAATAAAATAGCAAAAAAATAAAATGATGAGGAAGGAAAGTGATGAAGGAGACCTGTGAATGAAAATCTTTTATTAAATTACAGTAATTAGGACTGGCCTGGTTGTCCACTGGCTAAGAATCTGCCTGCCAATACAGGGGGCATGGATTCAATCCTTGGTCTGCGAAGATGCTACATACCTGGGGCAACTAAGCCTGTGTGTCACAACTACTGAGCCCGTGTTCTAGAGCCCAGGAACTGCAAATTCTGAGCCCATGAGCTGTAACTGCTGAGCCCATGTACTACAACTACTGAAGTGGGAGCACCCTAGAGCCCATGATCTGCAATGAGAGAAGCCACTGCAATAAGAAGCCCGAACACGGAGCAACTGGGGAGTAGCCTCCACTCACTGCAACTAGAGAAAGCCTGGGTATAGCAATGAAGACCTAGTGCAGCCAAAAAATAAATAAATAAGAGTAATCAAAACAAAGGTCCGTCTAGTCAAGCCTATGGTTTTTCTAGTAGTCATGTATGGATGTGAGAGCTGGACTATAAAGAAAGCTGAGCACTGAAGAATTGATGCTTTTAAACTGTGGTGTTGGAGAAGACTCTTGAGAGTCCCTTGGACTGCAAGGAGATCCAACCAGTCAATCCTAAAGATCAGTCCTGGGTGTTCACTGGAAGGACTGACGTTGAAGCTGAAACTCCAACACTTTGGCCACCTGATGCAAAGAGTTGACTCATCGGAAAAAAGACCCTGATGCTGGGAAGGATTGGGGGCAGGAGGAGAAGGGGACGACAGAGGATGAGATGGTTGGATGCCATCACTGACTAAATGGACATGGGTTTGGGTAGACTCTGGCAGTTGGTGATGGATAGGCAGGCCTGGCATGCTGTGGTTCATGGAGCTGCAAAGAGTCAGACATGACTGAGCGACTGAAGTGAACTGAAAATAGACCAGGGCAGGAATATGTATTATATAGGCAACAGCAAAGAAGCAGAAATAAATGAAACATATAGGCAAGCATTTTCTACAAAAGTAGCATTTAAAATCTGTGGGGAAAGATGGATTATTCCATGAATAGAATTGGGAAACATGGAAAACAAAGGTTTTCCATTTAAAAAATGTAGATAGCTTGGGCAAGAGGGAAATAGGGAGCTGTTGATCAAAGGGTACAAATTTTCTGTCACTACAATAAAGGCAACAAAAGCAAAAATAAACAAGTGGGACTATATCTAACTAAAAAGCTTCTCACACAGCAAAGGAAAATCATCAACAAAATGAAAAGGCAGACTATGAATGGGAGGAAATATTTGCAAATCCTGTATCTGATAAGATATGAATACATGTCCAAAATATACATAAAGAACTCATACAATTTAATAGCGAGAAACAAACAATCTGATTTAAAAATCTGCAGAACTGAAAAGACATGTTTCCAAAGAAGATGTACAAATGGCCAGCAGGTACCTGAAAAGGTGCTCAGTGTCACTAATCAGAGAAATTCAAATCAAAACCACAATGAGGTATCACCTCATGCCTGTTAGAATGGCTGTCGTCAAAAAGACAAGAGAGAACAAATATTGATGAAGGTGTGGAGAGAAGGGAACCCTTGTGCACTGGGAATGTAAATTGGTGCAGTTGTGGAAAACAGTATGGAGGTTCCTAAAAAAAGAAAAAAAACATTGAACTACCATATGATCTAGCAATTCCACTTCTGAGTATGTATCCAGAGGAAATGAAGTCACTCTCAAAGAAATATTGGCACCCCCATGTACATTATAGTACTATGTATAATAGCTAAGATATGGAATCAGCTTAAGTGTCCATCATTGGATAAGTGGATAAAGAAAATGTATATATGTATATATATATACACACGCATACCATACATACACACACTATGGAATATCATTCAGCAATGAGAAAGAAAAAATATCTTGCCATTTGCAACAACATAGGTGGCCTTGGAGTTCCCTGGTGGCTCAGATGGTAAAGCATCTGTCTACAATGCGGGAGACCCGGGTTCAATCCCAGGGTCAGGAAGATCCCCTGGAGAAGGAAATGGCAATCCACTCCAGTACTATTGCCTGGAAAATCCCATGGACAGGGGAGCCTGGTAGGCTACAGTCCATGGGGTTGCAAAGAGTCGGACATGACTGAGCGACTTCACTTTCACTTTCGGGTGGCCTTGGACGGTATTATGCTTAGTGCAATAATACAGAGAAAGACAAATACTGTATGATCTCACTTATATGTGAAATCTGGAAAAAAAAAAAAAACCCACCTCATAGGAACAGAGAACGGCACAGATTGAGAACCAGAGGAGGGAAAAAGAGGACTGATTGGTGGTTACCAGAGTTGGGGGTGAGGGAGTACAGAAATGGGTGAAGTTGGCCAGAAGGTACAAACTTCCAGTTATAAGTTCTGGGGATGTGATGTACAGTACAGCACGGTGATTCTAATTAACAATAGTGGCTTATATACTTGAAAGTTGCTAAGGGAGTAGATTTTTAAAGTTCTGATAAGAAAAAAATTGTAACTATGTAAGCTGATAAATGTTAGCTGGGACTTATTGTGGTAATCATTTTTGCAATAGATATACATATCAAAGCATTACATTGTATACCTTAAACTAATACAATGTTATGGGTCAATTATATTTCAGTAAGACTGGGGGGAAATGATACAGAATTTCATTTATGCAAGGTTAATAAGTTCTGGAGATCTAATATACAGTGTGGTAACTGTAGTTAATATTACTGTATAATTTGCTAAAGGGTAGATCTTAAGTGTTCTCATTACAAAAAGAAAGGAGAATGGTAACCATATGGAATAATAGATATGTTAATTAGCTTGACTGCAGTGATCATTTCACAATGCACATTTATATCAAAACAGCAAGGAAAGTGAAAGTGGCTCAGTCATGTCCGACTCTTTGTAACCCCATGGACTGTAGCCCACCAGGCTCCTCTGTCTATGGGGATTCTCCAGGCAAGAATACTGGAGTGGGTTGCCATGCCCTCCTCCAGGGGATCTTCCTAACCCAGGGATCGAACCCAGGTCTCCCACATTGCAAACAGATTCTTTACCAGCTAAGCCACAAAACAGCAATGTGCACACCTTAAACACAATTTTAATTTGTCAATTATGGTTTGGCAAAGCTGAAAAAAGCCTTTTTCCCATGCCAGAATATATTCTAGGGCTTCCCCAGTGGCTCAGTGGTAAAGAATCTGCCTGCTAATGCAGTAGACACAGTTTGATCCCTGGTCCGGGAAGATCCCACATGCCAAGGAGCAACTAAGCCAAGGTGCCACAACTACTGAGCCTGTGCTGCACAGTAAGATAAGTCAGCGCAGTGAGAAGCCAATGCACCGCAACTAGAGAGAGGCCCCTGCTCGCCACAAGTAGAGAAAAACCCTCGCAGCAGTGAAGACCCAGCACAGCCCTAAGGAAATAAATTCTACATAGATCACGGATTTAATTGTATTCTAGGTCAAGATGGACAGTTGAAAAACTTCCTTAAGAAGTTATTTCTTTTGAATACTTGGAACAATAGCAAAAAGTAAAGCCAGAAAAACAAACAAACAAAAACAAGCACCCAAGAGGAAACAAACTAGGAAAGAAGCAAAATCTGATCTAATAAACTTTGAAAGTGGGCACCAATGAAAGGTCTATGCACTGATTTAAGGAAACCGTTCTCCTTGCAGGAATGGTGGACACCCCTCCTCACCACCACCAGCAGTGAAATGGAGTGAACCTCAGAGTATTTAACAAAATCTGAAAAGAGAGAAAGAGCCTATGCATTTTAACAAAGATTTTACACTGTTTTAAATTGGTCTTAACTACCTACTCATCCCCTCACGCTATTATTTTAACCTAGAGAAAAGTGAATGGAACGTAAAATACCGAGTCATTTCACTTTAACTTCAATGGGGAAATCAAAGTGGGCTTTCACAGTGGGATGTCAGGAAGTCACCCACAGTACTTGAAAGCAGAAGGAATGAATTCAGAGAGCGGAGCAAGCATGAGGCAAATGAAAAGGAATTGCAGGGCAACTACAAGCATACTACATCAGGGGAGAAAGACAGCAGAACAAAGCACGCACATGAGGAAAATGTAACTGAACAGAAGGCAGTTTTTCACACCAGCATCATGTTTCAATACGACTTAATAAGAACTTAATTTTTTAAAAAGCTGAGCAACGAAACAATAAAATGTGAGAATGAAATAAAAGAGTGAGTGCAGATTTTTGAAATAAATAAAGCAGCATGTTTACATGTTAAAACTAGTAGGTTAGAAACAGCAAGGGAAACAGCAAGGGACTGAAATAACTATTGCTGAAAATATGAATGGACATAAAACAGAGGCTTGAGATAATTACAGTGTAGGGAAAAGAAAAAACCAATGACAATACAATTAGAGAGAAGTTGATAGATGTGAAAGACAGACACAGGTAATCTAACATAGGGAGCCAGCTAACTAAACAAAATATAAATTTTAAAATAGAATACAGAGAATTTCCCTGAACTGCTGAAGGAACTGAATGGGGGAACTGAAAGGACATACTTTATTCCAGAAAAATTTGTTACATAATGTTTAATGTCAACACATGTCTTAGTTAAGCTGCTTACATTCAGGGAAATTAATTCTTTGGAAACATCACCTATGTGGTATTCCTGCCAAGAATATTTAACTTGGATCTAGTAATGAGGAAACAATCTGATAAATTAAAATTAAGGGACATTTTGAAAATCAACTGGCCCGGAGTATTAGAAATATCACTGTCAGGAAAGAAAGAAGCCTTGTGTGATCTGAACTGGATCCTGGGTGGGAAGAAAGCTGCTGTAAATGACATTATTTGGACCACTGGGAAAATTTGAATGTGAACTGTGTATTATGTAAAGTATTAAATGAAGTTCAATTTTCTGAGTGTGATAATTAGTTTGGGGAGTGTTGGCGAGTATCCTCACTTTTAGGAGCCATATGCTGAAGTATGTAAGGGTGTAGTTTTATAACGTCTGCTACTAGCTCTGAAATGGCTCAGCAGAGCGATAGAGGATGAGAGACAGAGATGGAGAGAGAAGAGAGTGCAGTCATGCACACATATGGCAAAATGTTAACAATTAGTGGATCTAGATGAAGGGATGTCCAAATAATAGTATAACAAAAATTGGGAAGTGATAAGAAAATGAGAGAAAGTATGAGGCTGCATGCCCATGTTCCTACCTTTCAAAGAGGTGAGTCAGTTGAAGTTAAAATTGAAAGGTAATGAGAAAACTAACCTTTGTTTTTTAGCTACTTGGCTTGCGAGACCTTAGTTGCCTGACCAGGGGTTGAACCTGGGCCAACAGCAATGGCAGGGCTAAGTTCTAACCACTGGACCACCAGGGAATCCTGGAGAAAACTAACCTCTTAATATTTTTCATAATCTTTCTTATAACCTTAGAAAGGAGTCTTTTAGGAAGAAATCTCTCTTACACCTAAAGAAACATTTATTTGGAGCTCAACAATTTATCAATGTCTTTTTATTCCATTAAATTCAATACTTTTAATTAAAAATAGCATGGTCTTATTTTGAAATAATTTTTTATTTTTCTGTGTATATATCTACAAGAGATGTCTAGAATAATATTCTCTAATGATAATGATTAGTGTCTACATGGTGGAATTTTAACAACATTAAAATTTTTATCTGTGTGCTTTTCTGCATTGTTTCAGATATTTATAATTAACATAATTTTAATAAAAATAATAGTTGTTAATCTTTTAAAAAAATAAATACAAAATGCCAAAATTTAATTTTGGGTAATGGGAAGATGAATGATTATGAATTTCTTCTTTGTACTTTATTTTCAGTTTTTAAAGTTAAGTAAATTATAGAGAGTAGTTACAAAAGCACTAAAGAAAAAAACAGTGAAATTGTTCTTAGAGTAGGAATGACTTTTCTAATCATGTAGAAGTCAGAAACTAAGAAGTTTTAACAACATGAAAGCTATACATTTTTGAATGTAAACAACAATAAAAACTCAGCATAAACAAAACTGCAGGATAAATGAAAAATTAGGGGAGGGACTTCCCTGGAAGTCCATCTCCTTTCTGCTTTTCCTGTATCCTTTTCATTCCATTTATCCATCCATCTGTCATTTATGGAGCATCTAGTATGTCCCAGTCACTGCTAGGTTCCGGAGAGAATACACAGTCTTTACCCTCAAGGAGTGCTCTCTGTATTTCCTCCACAACCCTCTGGATACAGAAACTGTTGTGTCCCTGACAAGAACAGGAAACATCTCGTGTTTCTTATATTTGGAGAAGGATCAGGATATGCTAAGGGGATGTGACCAGGGTTTCATGACTGGAGCCTCAGATTCCCTTGGGTAGCATGACTGCTATGGACCATAGCATAGCATGGACCCTGAACTCTGCTCTACTGTCTTCAATGCAGACCCAGAACCAGATTGTCTACTTCATTCGCCAAGCCCCGGTCCCCATCACTCCAGAGAACTTTGAGGAGACGGTGCAGTTTGGGACAGTGCGGGGTGCCTACATCCCAGCCCTGCTTCGGCTGCTCAGTGGCGTCTTTGCCCCTCAGATCTTTAAAAACACAACCTGGCCCGAGAGCATTCGAAATCATTTTGCTTCTCACCTGCACAGGTTCTTGGCCTGCCTGACAGGTGAGCGGAATGGCCGGGGTGCCTGCTGTCTCCCCAGTCCCCACCAATAGTCGAGCGAGTGAGGCAGGTGGGAGATTGATCCTGAGTACCTGCGTTGTTTGGCACAGAGTAGGTGCTTGGAATGCGTTTGCTGAATGAGTGACACAGGGTCCGCAGTGTGCCTTCTAATCTGGATACAGTTTTCTGTGGTCCAACAGTTGCCCAGACTTGCTCAGAGTTGGAAATTTCCAAGAGTACATGTGGGGTTAGGGAAGCTGGAGGTAGTGTGGGGGCGGCAGGGGAGTGCATGTGTCCTGAAAGAGAGTGTCGAGGCCATTGTATTGCTCTCAGACCTCATTTTATGACAGTCTCTTATGACATCTCAACGAAGTTTTCCCTCTTGCTTTCTGTCATTTTCCTGATGTCAAAAAAGCATGAGTCCTAGTTTCTCCTCCCTGCTCTCCTGAGACGCACATAGCTCCTGGGCCCCGGATCATCAGCCATGATAGAAACTAGGGTGGCATAAACCCATCACCCTCTGTGAACTCTCCTGGTTCTTTCATTTCCTCAGACACTCGGTACAAGCTGGAGGGCCACACCGTCCTCTACATCCCCACAGAGGCCATGAACATGAAGCCTGAGGTGGTGGTTAAAGACAGAGAGCTGGTGCAGCGACTAGAGAGTGAGTGGCTGGCGTTGCTCCTGTGTCGGGGCTTCTGAGGGGGAGGAGTAGGGAGGGGCAGCCCAGAGGCTGGGACAGGAGGTGGGTTAGGAGGGCTCTGTTGGGGGTGGAGGGAAGGATGAAAGTGGGGAGCGCTGCAAGGAAATGCAAGAGGTTTTGTGCTCTCCCCGGCAGCCTCCATGATCCACTGGACACGGCAGATAAAGGAGGTGCTCAGTGCCCAGGAGTCGGTGGAGACAGGAGAAAACTTAGGTCCTTTGGAGGAGATTGAGTTTTGGCGCAACCGATGCATGGACCTGTCTGGCATCAGCAAACAGCTGGTGAAGCCGGGAGTGAAGCACATCGAGTCCATCCTGCGTCTCGCCAAGTCATCCTATCTGGCGCCCTTCATGAAGCTGGCCCAGCAGATCCAGGTTTGTGAGTGGATCGAAGGATGCAGACTTGGCAGAAAGTGCCAGTGGTGGGGA
Source organism: Capricornis sumatraensis (assembly GCF_032405125.1). Taxonomy (NCBI): domain Eukaryota; kingdom Metazoa; phylum Chordata; class Mammalia; order Artiodactyla; family Bovidae; genus Capricornis; species Capricornis sumatraensis. Next base: position 77,711,730 of record NC_091076.1, read on the forward strand.
TAATGTAAGGCTCTAAGAAGAGTCAACATATTCATCAAACGCAGAGATAGAAGCACCCAGTGCTTGGACTTGGGCTTGTGGGGGAGTATAAAAGTAGTAGAACACAAGGCCTCAAGGAGCTTATAGTTTAACTAGGGAGACATCTAGTTACTTAACAAATGTACTACGTTGAGTGCCCTCTAGAAGCCCAACCCCTACAATCCAGCTGAGAAGGAAGGCTAACACAAGAGATGACTGTGTGGCCTGGGGTCAAAGTCGAACCCATCCAGTTCAGCAAAGAGAGCTGCAAAAGAAACACTTTAAAAATTTATATTTGAGGGCTTCTTTGGTGGCTCAGGGGCTTCCCTTATGGCTCAGCTGGTAAAGAGTCCGCCTGCAATGTGGGAGAACTGGGTTCGATCCCTGGCTTGGGCAGCTCCCTTGTAGAAGGAAAAGGCTACCCATTCCAGTATTCTGGCCTGGAGAATTCCATGGACTGTATAGTCCATGGGGTCTCAAAGAGTTGAACACGACTGAGTGACTTTCACTTCACTTGGTGGCTCAGCGATAAAGAATCCGTTTGCCAATACAGGAGACATGAGTTCGATCCCTGATCCAGTAAGATCCCACATGCCATGGAGCAACTAACTTCTTGTATCACAACTGTTGAGCCTGTGCTCTAGAGCCTGGGAGCCACAACTTCTGAAGCCTCCAAACCCTAGAGCCTGTCCTCCGCAACAAAAGTCGCTGCGATGAGAACCAGTGTGCCGCAACTGGAGAGTAGCCCCTGCTTGCCTAATCTAGAGAAAAGCCTGCGCAGCAACACAGATCCAGCATAGTCAGAACAAAATTTTTTTAAAAATTAAATTTTATATAATATGACAAGCTGATTGTGTTAGTGTTGTGACACACAGAGATCAGAGATATCTGTAAAATACAGAGAGAGAAGCCATCTCTTCCTAGCAGGAATTTGAAACTGGTATTCATGGAGGCCTGGTGTGCTGCAGTCCATGGGGTTGCAAAGAGTCGGACATGACTGAGCGACTGAACTGAACTGAAGGGAGTTTGGGGCTTCCCAGGTGGCGCTAGTGATAAAGAATTCACCAGCCAATGTAGGAGCTGCCAGACATATGGGTTCGATCCCTGGGTCGGGGCCATCCCCTGGGGGTAGGAAATGGCAACCCACTCCAGTATTCTTGCCTGAAAAATTCCATGGATAGAGGAATCTGTGGGTTACAGTCCATGGAGTTGCATGGAATTGGACACGATTATGCATGCACCAACACACTTTAAGGGGATTGAGCTATAGTTAGATGGAGAAGTCTAAAATTCTCTTTGAGAACAAGGTAGTGAAAGGGGGGCTATGGTGGGAGCCATAAGGTGGGATGAATGCAAGTGATGTCCAGTCAGTTGATCAACAGCTCTTGAGCATCTCCTTGGTGCAGAGTTCTTAGTTCAAGGGGAAAAGATAGAGGAATAGACATGTAACCTGAGTTAGAAACTAGTCAGTGAGGAAAAGCAGGCATGCACGCACTCTGGTCCCAAAGGGTTGCAGAGACCTGGGGTGATGAGGTCTAGGTAGCGTTAACTGGGAACACTTCCCGGGAAAGGCAGATCGGTTGGAATTCGAGGAGGACCAGAAGCACTCGCTTTGAACCTGTGCTTTCCAGGAGCTAAGTCTTCTCCTGATTTCTCTTTACTGCCAGGATGGCTCTCGTCAAGCACAGTCAAACCTGACTTTCTTGTCGATCCTGAAGGAGCCTTACCAGGAACTGGCATTCATGCGGCCAAAGGACATCTCTAGTAAACTCCCGAGGCTCATCAGCCTCATCCGTATCATCTGGGTCAACTCTCCCCACTACAATACTCGGGAGAGACTGACCTCCCTCTTCCGGAAGGTGTGTGTCTGCAGAGGGTGGGACAGAGGGTGGTGAGGGGGTGGCCATGTTGGTAGCATGCAGATTTCTGGAGAAGGTAGAATTCACTGGGCAGATCTATGGTGAAAAGGTAGTGAGCAATGCTGTTCCGGTCGGACAGAGACCACAGGCCCTTTGCCTGCATCATCTGCTTTAGTGAGGCTCAGAGTTGGGACCTGGACTGGACACTTTGCTTCCAGATGGATGAAGCCCAGGTGGGAAGAGGGGGTCTTTGTGAAGAGGTGTTGATGGAGCACAGGGAGGGGGCCAGGAAGGACTGACTCCCAGGCTGAGTTGTACAGGAAGGGAAGACCTGCTCTTTCTCATTGCCAAAGATGGACCTTGCAGTGAGCGAGAGGCAGATATAGGAAGGAACACTGGCTTTTGAGGAGCAGAACCCAGCATATTTCATTGGGGGAGGGGCAAAGAGTGGGGAAAGGGCACTGAGCTGAGCACTGGCTGGAAATGAGGTGGGCAAATAAGGTGGAACCCAGAGATGCTGCCACGTGAGTGGAGGACCAGGGATGAAAGGAGCCATGGGTATCAAGAAGTAGGAGCCCGAGACCTGAGGCATGGTCTTGGGGGCTCCAAGAGAGGGTCAGTGCAACTAAGGCTGCGAACTGAGATTGTCGGGACTCCTCCCGCAGATGAGCAATGAGATCATTCGCCTGTGCTGCCATGCCATATCCCTGGACCGCATCTTTGAGGGCTACGTCATCTCTAGCAAGGAGGACCTACAAGGCTGCATCTCTTGCTGTCACTCCTGGAAGGACCACTACCTTCGGGCTGTGCAGACACATACCCAGTACGACTTACCTGGACATCCTGTGTGTTACCGCTTGTCACTCCTGGAGCGGGGAGATTTCGAGCCCTTCTGCTTGTACTTTAAGCCTGTGGACTGAATTTTTTTTTTTTTTTTAGAGTTTTTATATGGTCCGAGTTTTCTCTCTGGATGCAGATATTCTAGCTCTCAGTCCTGGGTCCTCCGAACTCTAAGTAACCTCCCCTCCCTCAACCCAGGAATCCCTCCTGGTCTTTTCCTCCTTCCTTGGCTCTAACGTCTAAAGTTTAATTGTGTGTAAACTTTCTCTTCTGGAGGAGGAAATAACAACCCACTCCAGTATTCTGGCCTGGGAAATCCCATGGACAGAGGAGCCTAGAGGGCTACAGTCCATGTGGTCGCAAGAGCCAGGCATGACTTAGAGACTAAACCACCACCACCACCACCACCACCAAACGTTTTCTTAGAACCAAAATGTTTTCTTTTTCTCTCTGGCTCTCCTCACCTTGTGTTTCTTTACTTGGCGTTCAGAAAAACTGTTTATTGGGGTCTCATTTTCTCAGGCTCCCTTTGAACCAGAACTCCTGGTTCTAGCCTGGCCTGGGGAGGTAAATGACTCATGTTCCTGCTTCCAACTGATCAGTCTTTCTCACGACAGGTTCTCCACCCGGGGCTGGATCCTAGACCAGACCAGCATATTTGCCCAGGTCGATGCCTTTGTACAACGCTGCAAGGACCTCATCGAGGTAGGAAGACTGTCAGGGAGACAGAGCCCACAGCAGATGCTCCAGAATCCCGGCCCAGGGGCGAGGGAGCTGGGGCTGGGGGTGAGGCTACACACAAAACTTGCCTCTTTGGTTCTTATCACATGGCTGTGCACCTAGCCACCATCCTGTGCTCAGAGACTCTTGCCTGTTATCACTGCCTCCATTCAGTTCAGTTCAATTTATTTGCTCAGTCATGTCCGCCTCTTTGCAACCCCATGGACTGCAGCATGCCAGGCTTCCCTGTCCATCACCAACTCCTGGAGTTTACTCAAACTCATATCCATCGAGTCGGTGATGCCATCCAACCATCTCATCCCCTTGTTGTCCCCTCTCCTCCTGCCTTTAATCTTCTCCAGCATCAGGGTCTTTGCCAATGAGTCAGTTCTTCGCATCAGGTAGCCAAAGTATTGGAGTTTTAGCTTTAGCATCAGTCCTTCCAATGAACATTCAGGACTGATTTCCTTTAGGATTGACTGGTTGGTTCTCCTTGCAGCCCAAGGGACTCCCAAGAGTATTCTCCAGCACCACAGTTCAAAAGCATCAGTTCTTTGGTGCTCAGCTTTCTTTATGGTCCAACTCTCACATCCATACACAACTACTGGAAAAACCACAGCTTTGACTAGATGGACCTTTGTTAGCAAAGTAATGTCTCTGCTTTTTAATATGCTGTCTAGGTTGTCATAGTTTTTATTCCAAGGAGCAAATGTCTTTTATTTTTTTATTTTTTTTATGTCTTTTAATTTCATGGCTGGATTCACCATCTGCAGTGATTTTGGAGCCTAAGAAAATAAAGTCTCTCATTGTTTCCATTGTTTCCCCATCTATTTGCCATGAAGTGATGGGACCAGATGCTATGATCTTCGTTTTTTGAATGTTGAGTTTTAAGCCAGCTTTTTCACTCTTCTCTTTCATTTTCATCAAGAGGCTTTTTAGTTCTTTTTCTGCCATAAGGGTGGTGTCATCTATATATCTGAGGTTATTGATATTTCTCCTGGCAATCTTGATTCCAGCTTGTGTTCATCCAGCCCAGCATTTCACATGATGTACCCTGCATGTAAGTTAAATAAGCGGGGTGACAATATACAGCCTTGATGTACTCCTTTCCCTATTTGGAACCAGTCTGTTGTTCCATGTACAGTGCTAACTGTTGCGTCTTGACCTGCATACAGATTTCTCAGGAGGCAGGTAAGGTGATCTTGTATTCCCATCTCTTTAACAATTTTCCACAGTTTGTTGCTTTGGCATAGTTAATAAAGCAGAAGTAGATGTTTTCCTGGAACTCTCTTGCTTTTTTGATGAGCCAGTAGATGTTGGCAATTTGATCTCTGGTTCCTTTGCCTTTTCTAAATCCAGCTTGAATATCTGGAAGTTCTCAGTTCATGTACTTTTGGAGCTTGACTTGGAGAATTTTGAGCATTACTTTGCTAGTGAGATGAGTGCAATGGTGCGGTAGTTTGAGCATTCTTTGGCATTGCCTTTCTTTGGGATTGGAATGAAAACTGACCTTTTCCGGTCCTGTGGCCGCTGCTGAGTTTTCCAAATTTGCTGGCATATCAAGTGTAGCACTTTGACAGCATCATCTTTTATGATTTGAGATAGCTCAATTGGAATTCCATCACATCCACTAGCTTTGTTCATAGTGATGCTTCCTAAGGCTCATTTGACTTCTCATTCCAAGATGCCTGGCTCTAGGTGAGTGATCACACCATCATGGTTATCTGGGTCATGAAGATCTTTTGTGTATAGTTTTTCTGTGTATTCTTGCCACCTCTTCTTAATATCTTCTGCTTCTGTTAGGTCCATACCATTTCTATTCTTTATTGCACCCATCTTCGCATGAAATGTTCCCTTGGTATCTCTAATTTTTCTTGAAGAGATCGCTAGTCTTTCCCATTGTATTGTTTTCCTCTATTGCTTTGCATTGATCCCTGAGGAAGGCTTTCTTATCTCTCCTTGCTATTCTTTGGAACTCTGCATTCACAGGGGTATATTTTTCGTTTTCTCCTTTGTCTTTAGCTTCTCTTCTTTTCTCAACTATTTGTAAGGCCTCCTCAGACAACCATTTTGCCTTTTTGCATTTCTTTTTCTTGGGGATGGTCTTGATCACTGCCTCCTGTACAATGTCACGGACCTCGGTCCGTAGTTCTTCAGGCACTCTGTCTATCAGATCTAATCCCTTGAATCTATTTGTCATTTCCACTGTATAATAATAAGGGATTTGATTTAGGTCATACCTGAATGGTCTAGTGGTTTTCCCTGCTTTCTTCAGTTTAAGTCTGAATTTGGCAATAAGAAGATCACGATCTGAGCCACAGTTAGCTCCCAGTCTTGTTTTTGCTGATAGAACTTCTCCATCTTCAGCTGCAAAGAATACAATCAATCTGATTTTGTTATTGACCATCTGGTGATGTCTATGTGTAGAGTCATCTCTTGTGTTGTTGGAAGAGAGTGTTTGCTATGACCATTGCATTCTGTTGGCAAAACTCTTATTAGCCTATGCCCTGCTTCATTTTGTACTCCAAGGCCAAATTTTTTTCATATTTCATTGTGCAGCTAAAATTCACCCCAGAAGCCCGTTGCATCTGCTGAGTTCTCCTTAGTTTTTTAGCCATTTTAAGCGAAACCAGTAGTGAGGGACAGGGAAGCCTGGTGTGCTGCAGTCCATGGAGTCGTAAAGAGTGGGACATGACTTAGCAACTGAACAACCACAACACAAGCTAAACCAAAGAACTTGGGACAGGAAGACTCAGACAGGAGGGCAGGAAGCCTCATGCTGACTTCTTTGCAGGTATGTGACTGTCAGTACCATTTTGCCCGCTGGGAAGATGGAAAGCAAGGTCCCCTCCCCTGCTTCTTCGGTGCCCAGGGGCCCCAGATAACACGGAACTTGCTGGAGATTGAGGACATCTTTCACAGAAACCTGCACGTGCTGCGAGCCGTCCGCGGGGGCATCCTGGACGTCAAGAACACCTCTTGGCACGAAGACTACAATAGGTGAGAGGGTCACAGACCACCCCCTCCATAGACAGGGAAGGGGGGCAGGGGAGAGCAGAGCGGAGTGTGGGGGCAGCAGGTCAGAAACGGGGGGCGAGCAGGGGAAGCTCACGGGGCTGCTCAGACGCAGGGTGCCACAGCCAGCCTTTCTGGCCTTGGATCCCGGTTCTGCCACAGACTAGTTAACATGACTCTGGGCAGATTGCTCTACCAGCCTGGGCCTCAGTTTCCTCATCTATAAAATCCGGTTAGCAATACAGCCTACCCCACTGAGTTGTTTTGAGGACTAAATGGATTCCTGTGTGTGAAGCGCTCAGTGCCGACACTGAGGATGCCCTCCGTACATAAAACATCGGAATTGCACTCAGGGGAGGTTCTTGGGGCCAGGCGACGTTGCCCACCCTTCGACACGCCTCTAACGGTGCAGGTTCCGGGCTGGAGTCAAGGACCTGGAGGTGATGACTCAGAACTTGATCACCTCGGCCTTCGAGTTAGTCTGTGACGTGGAGCACGGGGTGCTGCTGCTGGATACCTTCCACCGGCTCTCGGCCCGAGAGGTGGGACTGCCCACCAGCTTCCTTCCTCCACCCCTGGTTCACTTGAGCTTTCCTTCACGTCTGCCTGGTCCTTCCAGATGCCGTCCAACCACCATCTGTGCTCTCGCCCATGCTCTAAACTGCCAGCGGTTCTTTTCTTCCTCTGTCCCTGCCCACCCCTTCCCCTGGTGTCTGGAGGGCTTGGGGGCAGGAGTACCATGGCAGGGGGTTAGCTTTCTTCCAGGATGGGGAGCTGCAGGGACCCCATATCCCTGGTCATGTCATTTACTTCCTCTTCTTCGTCAGGCCATCAAGCGAACATATGACAAGAAGGCCGTGGACCTCTACATGCTGTTCAATAGTGAGCTGGCACTCGTAAACCGTGAGCTGAACAAGAAGTGGCCCTACCTGGAGCCCTACATGGCCCAGTACTCAGGGCAGGCCCACTGGGTGCGCATCCTACGGCGTCGCATTGACCGAGTCATGAACGTAAGCCTGACCTTTCCCAGAACTTGTTCTCGGTGCCACGACAGAGTTTGCAGGCTGAGCCCCAGGCTGGTGGGTGGGAGCCCTGCAGGCCAGTCCAGAGCATCTCCCTGGAGAGGTTTCCTGACCTGAGACTAAATGGGTGCGAGGGGCGTGTCAGAGGAACTGGCCTGTCCTGAGGAAGGGCTCATGCTTGTTTTTGACCTTGTGTCTCTTATATCTTTCACCTCCTGTAATTGACTTTCTTTTTCCAACTTTTTTTCTCAAGCTGAATGTCTGTGCTTCTCTTTCTTCTTATATTTTATTATTGGAGTATGATCGTTTCACAGTGTTGTGTTGGCTTCTACTGTACAGCAAAGTAAATCAGCTGTGTGTATCCATATATCCCCTCCCTCTTGGACCTCCCTTCTACACCGGCCCCCGTTCTACCCCTCTAGGTCATCATAGCACTCTGAGGTGAGCTCCCTGTGTTACGCAGCAGATTCCCACTAGCCATCTGTTTTACACACGGTAGTGTACATATGACAGTGTGTGGATGTGTGCTTAGTCACTTAGTTGTGTCCGACTCTGCGACTCTGTGGACTGTAGTCCCCCAGGCTCCTCTGTCCATGGGATCTTGCAGGCAAGAATACTTGAGTGGGTTGCCATTTCCTTCTCCAGGGAATCTTCCCCACCCAGGAATCGAATCCATGTCTCCTGGTCTCCTGCACTGGCAGGTGAATTCTTTACCAGTGAGCCACCTGGGAAGCCCGTATATGACAGTGCTCCTCTCCGAATTCTCGCACCTTCCCCTTCCCTGTGTTCATTCTGACTACCTCTTTCGCTGAGCCTGGTGTCTTCCTCTCACCTTTCTCTCTGGCTCCCCCTTCCCTCCGAGTAGTCAAAATCGATCTCCATGCCTTGTCTTACACATATAATCGGGGTGTGTGTATTGGGGAGGGGAATAGGGCTCTCAGGGCGATGATAACACGGAGGAACGTGGCAGGTGGATCCCAGCGTCCCTGGTTCTCCTCCACAGTGTCTTTCCAATGCTCATTTCCTGCCCCACATCGGGACCGGAGAGGAGAGTGTGCACACCTACCAGCAGATGGTTCAGGCCATTGATGAATTGGTGCGAAAAACCTTCCAAGACTGGACAGCCACGCTGGACAAGGACTGCATTCGGCGGCTGGACACACCATTGCTACGAATCAGCCAGGAGAAGGCGGGCATGCTGGACGTGAACTTTGACAAGTAGGAGACCCTCCCCGCCCCTCTCCTGCTCTGCTCGTCCTTTCTATGGCAACTTTCCCTTCCCCAACCCTCCTGAGAGTTTTAACTCCCATCTCCTGGTTCCTCCTCTCCATTCCTCTGATTCTCTCTTACCCTGTAATATATTTCCTCCCACTTCTTAGTCTTAAAAAAAAAAAAAAACTGATTGAAAATAGAAAATCCACTGTCACCTACTACACCAGTGATGTAGGTGTCCTGCCACTAGGTGGCCATGGTGGCTCAGCGAAATCGTCCCAACCATGAGCCACCGAGGGAGTTTTCCCGAAAGTCAGTGGGGCTCTCAGGTCACACCCTCTCCTATAGTTGTAGAATCATGACATTCTCATATCACCAGGTTTTCAGTTTAACCAGTCTATTCATTAGTCATTCAGAAATACATAGTGAGTGCCTTCCATGTGCTAAGAACCAAGATGGGCACAGGTGTGTCCAGTGACGATGTCCTTGCCCCCTGTTGCTCTGTAAGTGAACTGTTATACCCTGGAGCCCTGCCTCCTTCCCAGATAAGATGCAGAAGAGAGAATAAAGAAGGAACTTAGTAAGGCGGCTGTCTACAGAGATGACGACCCTTCTGATGACAACGTTTTCCTAATAGGAAGGAAGTCACTTTCTTCTTGATCGGTTTGGGCTCCTTATCATCAGCAAGCCCCTATAGTAAGAGTGGCTTCCCAGGCTTCTAGAACTGACTTTTACTCATGGAATGTCCTTATTTGTTGGGGGAAATGTGGAAGGGGCTTTGCCAGAGACGGCCTGTGTGGAGATGGACAGAGAGACTGAGTGTGTCTGTCCTGGGAGCCAAAAGCAACCTAACTGGGAGATGACACATGATGTTTGAAGCAAAATAACCAAAACGGGGAGACAGTGCTTAGTGTCAGGTCAGAGGGGTGAGGGGGAGGCAGAAGTGAGAAGGACAGAGAGATGAGAAGCCACATGGATCAGGAAGCAGGTGACAAGCTGGGTGTGAAGACCAGAGGGTAAGAGATTTGAAATAGGCCTTTGACCAGAGAGGGGTGTCGAGATCTGCTTTGATAGGGCTCGTGTTTTTTTGAGGACTCCATAAAATGGCCTCATAAATCAACAATAAGATTTATTTTTAATATTTATTTATTTGGTTGCACTGGGTCTTAGTTGTGGTATGCAGCATGTAGGGATCTTTAATTGTGGGATTTAGTTCCCTGACCAGGGATTGAACCCAAGCCTCCTGCATTGGGAGCATGAAGTTTCAATTACTGGATTGCCAGGGAAATCTCTTAAGTACCTTTTAATATGAATAGTAGCATACTGTTCACACTATTCTATACATCTGAAGTGTTCTCAAAATGATTTATTTGATTTTTTTCTATTATAAAATTCTTGATCCTTTTAGAAAATTTGCAGAATGCAGAAAAGTAGAAGGAAGAACAAGATTCCCCCAAAGATAACCACTCTTAAAGATTTGGTGTATACATATATATATATGTATATTTATCACTCCATGTTCCCCCCACTTCATATGCTTCATATGGTTATTTTTCTTTAATTTTTAGAATCTTTTTAACTTAAAAATGTATTTATTTGGCTGTGCCCGGTCTTAGGGTCTTAGCTGTGGAACGCTGGGTCTTTAGCTGCAGCATGTGGGATCTAGTTCCCTGACCAGGGGTGGAACCCAGGCCCCCTGTATTGGAAGTGAGGAGTCTTAGGCATTTGGCCACCAGGGAAGTCCATCTTTTTTTACTTTTTAAATTAAAGAAATTAAACAACAGAAGTAGTGCATGCTCACTGTAAAAGAAAAAAGAGAGAGATTGATGTATAGAAGAATATAAAGGAAAAAGTGAAAATCCAGCACACAGCTCCACTCCCTGGAGGTAACCGTGATTACCATGTAATCAAAAATACACACTGCACACACAAAACAGGATCTCATTATAAACAACATTTTTTAACTTGCTTTTTTTGAGGTTAACAATATGTGTGGGAGATTTTCCATTCTGTGTGTACAGAACTGCATAATTACTTTTCATGGCTTACAGCTTCCCATGCTTTGACTGTACCATAATTTAATCCATCAACCCACTACTGGTGGACCTAGAAGTTGCATGGTTTCCATGAGGGTCCTGAACATTCTGTGCTGGGGGCTTTCACCTGGACTCCCTGAGTCTTGTTCCGTTCTCACCACCGCGGTGTGTCCACCTGACGTTTGAGCTTAGCACCTGGCCATGTAGCCCCAATAAGCTTAGGAGACAGCTTTCTGTCTGCCGTGATCATCTCTTGTCGAGAGACACATTGGATATTTATCTCAAATACTGTTTGCATAATCTTTATAGCAGAGCTTAACAAGACAATTTTGGGCCAAATATTTATGGCCTGGGTTTAGCAGAAACCCAAATAATGGCTAAAACACTTTTTCCAGAGAGAAGAGATACCCCGATTCTTTGGCAGTTGTTGTCTAGAGGGATCTGTTATAAACTGCTTTACATTTTTGTGGCTTTAAGCTAAAACTACCTCAATCCAGTAAACAATGTATGGGGGAGAAACAAAAAACCATGATCACAGGGAAGGATTTTGAAAAGTCTGGGCTCATTAAACCAGTAAAGACATCCAAGACAGTTTCAGCTTTTCTAAACCTTTTCTAAATATGACGCCTCCAACGAGGGGCAGATAACTTTATCAAGTCTACTTTTTTGTGCTCATGATCTAGATAAGGTCTTGAAATAAGCGTGCTCTTCAAATGCCCTGATTGTCCTCAGAATTACCTGACTCTCCCTCTATTCTGGGAGACTTCCAGTCCCTAATAGCACCGATCTTATCTTACAAAGGGTTTTGTTGTCCCACCTTCCATCCCAAATATTTGAACTCTGAAGTCCAAATTGGCTTTTACCACATTTTACAGCCAGACCAGCCTTACAGATTGCACTTAACACAAACATATTCCAGATGGCGTCTGTACCCTGGCTGAAAAGAGCTGTGTTATCACTGTGTAAGTAGCCAACTCCTCTGTGTAGCAGGACTTCTCCAGGGAAAGACAAGGGACACTGGCGTCTGACAGTATTTTGCGACTGGGACTTCCTCTTTCTCCTTTTCTCTCTGGTCTGAGAGCACTTTCTCCATTAGGTCAGTTCATTCTGGGCTGTCAGCACCAAACCCAGTCAGCCTACTTGCCCTGGCTCCATTGCCTGAGCACTTGTCCAAGGAAACAGAAAATATTTTAAAAAATAATTCCCCAGACTGATTTTTTAAAATTAATTTTTTTTAACCATGCCATGACGAGGCATGTGGGATATTAGTTCCCCAACCAGGGATCCAGCCCATGCCCCCTGCATTGGAAGTACAGTGTCTTAACCACTGGACCACCAGGGAAGTCCCAGACTGGTTTTTTTTTTAAGAAATTTTATGTACCAGGAAAATAAATTTGTATTCCAGAAACTTCTTGACAAATTTCTGGCTAAGCCTGAGCATCACTGTGAAAAAAGGTCCTCATAGGGTTTTCAGCTCAGCATCGGGAAGGTGTTTTTCAAATTCATCGTATTGACTGACAAGTTAAAATTTGATAATTTGGCTTAAAGTTATTTGGAAAAGTCTTGTCAAGATGAGGAAATGAAGGAAAAATTTAGTGCACTGTTGGATAGTATATGTATCCAAGCAGGCTTACCAAGAATTTGACAGAGTCAAATTCAAGGCCTCCAGCTTGAAGAACATAAGAGAATATGATTCTCTTACTAGAAGTGTTCCCGTACGTATTTACACCCCTCCACCCTCCTGGTATAGCTATGCTAGAATTTGTGGTTAAACTGATATTCAGTGTTTTTCTTAACATGACTCTGTTAGTATTGTTTACTGTGGAGCCAAATCATGTTCAGTTGTTCCAATTCTCTCCTTGCTTGTATGACACTTGTTCTTTTTGGAATTAACAATGACCTCACTATTTTTGTTAGCACATTATTCACTATCATTAATTTTTCCAGACCAACCAATAAAAATTCCTTTGGATAATATTTTCCTTTGCTATCTGACTTATCACGTATGCTATCAATTTTGTGTTCTTAGCACTATCCCTCCTGGAATTCCCTTGTCCTCTTCCTTCAGCCCAGCTGGTTGGTTTTGAGGCCAGGTGTCACTCTGGGACTTCCCTGAGCCTCTTTTGTTGTTTGATTCCCCCTTTCCTTTGTCTTCCTCTTTCTTGGTTGATGTTCTTATTTTGGAGCTACTACAGTCTTTAGTAGCTTTCCACGGTACATGGGAGGTAAACTTTTTGAATTCTTGCATGATTGACAACAACTGTTTTCTGCCTGACACCTGTTAGCCCTTTGTGGAATTCTAGATTGAAAGCAGTTTTCCTTCATTTTGGCTCTCCTTTACATTGGAGGCTTTCCTTAACTGTCCAGTAATCTGCTGTTCATTCCTATTTGAGAGAGCCTTCTTCATTTTGAAGACTTTTGACACAGTTTCAAAAATAACACATACTTCAGTGAAGATTGGCAAGGTGTGAAAAACAGCATTTCTTTGTCCACAGTCTCTTAAAGCACATATCACAAATGAGCTCTTGATGATAATTTCCTTCCTTGGTAGAGTCCTCTCCAATAAAGGTGGAAAACTTTCACTGTGATGTCATGTCCTATATTGCTACTTTAGTGCTTGCTTAGTAGAACAGACACAAAATATTCTGAAATTTTCACCTCAGTGTTCTTTTAAGATAACATCTTGGTGATATTCAGGATATAAAGCTTCATCAGAGTATCTTGAGATTATAGGGCTTTTTATCCTCTGTGATTAAAAATGTAATTTCTTTTTTTTTTTTAAAAAAAGAAAAAAACAGATTTACAAAGTCAAATAACTTTTACTCAAGATGTAAAAGTGTTTAAAATATTGCATATTTTCTCCTGGCATTTTGTGATTTTTGTCTTTATATTTGGTTCTTGGCTCCAATTTTCAGTTTATTTTGATTTAGGGAGAGAAGTGCAGATGCAACTTGAGTTGGTTTTGTGTCTTTTTTAATCTATCCCCAGATGGCTAGTCAGTTGACCCAATCTCATTTATTAAACTGCTATCTTTATAGTATAACAAATTCCCAAGGATGTCTGTTTTGGGATTCACTATCCTGTTCTGATAGGTCTGTTTATTCATATGTAGAGACCAAATTGTTTTTATTATTGTCCTCATTACTCTCCTTCTTATATTTTTTTCTTGGATATTTTAAATATTTATTTCTCATAAGTACATTAGAATCTCTTTGTTTAGTTCCCCAAATAGTTCTATTCCTATATTTTGGGGGGGAACAAGATTGGGTTAAATTTATAGGTTAACTTAAGAAGAATGATGATGGACAGGGAGGCCTGGTGTGCTGTGATTCATGGGGTCGCAAAGATTCAGACATGACTGAGTGACTGAACTGAACTGAACTGAAGAAGAATGAACATCTTTAAGGTCTGAGTTTTTTCTATCCAAGAATAGCATTTCTTTCTTTCAGTTTATTTAAGTCCTGTTCTTTTGTTCATAAGATATTTTTCATACATATTAACCGACTAACAAGAAATGTGATAATATATATTAATATCTTTGGATGATCTCTTAATTTTTGGTATTTTATTTTTGTTGTTTTTATTATCATTGGTCTCTTTTTCTCCATGATAATATTGAACTGATTATAGTTTTTATATTGGAAAATTTGATTTTAATAAGTTAATTTTGTACCCAGTCCCTTTTACAACTAATTCCCTTGTTTAAAATAGTTTTTTCTTTTTAAAAAATTTGCTTATTAATTTTATTTTTGGCTGCACTAGGTCTTTCATTGCTTTCTCTAATTGAAGCAAGCGGGGGCTACCCTTTGTTGTGTTGTCTGGGCTTCTCTTCCCAGGCCGGGGATCAAATCCATGTCCCCTGCATTGGCAAACGGATTCCTATCCACTGTGCTACCAGGGAAGTCCAGTTTTTCCCTTTTAAAACATTTTTTAATTGTGAAAGATCATATTGTACATACAGAAAATTACTTAAAACCTACATGTTCAATGTAATCTATAGGTATAAAATAAACACCTTTGCTACTGTCACCTAGGTCAAGGAAAGAATGTGGCCAGCAGTCCAGAAGCCTTCCTACTTATATTTCTCAGTTGAACTATCTGTCAACATTTACAATTCAGGAGACTTTATATAAAAATTCACTTTCTGGCCTCTCTTGAAATCACACTGAGCCCATATCCCATTTGGCAGTAAATACCTGGAACCCTCGAGCAGTGATTCTTGGGGATGGACCTCTCGCTCTTTCGCCCAACTTTAGGCCAAAACTCAGTTGCAGTTTATCATTGCATTAGAGCTATGCTTGCCTTGGAGTAAGTGGAATTCCCGAACTTTGCTTTTGGTGATGAAATCCAAAGGAGCTGGTGCTTGGTTGGATATTGAAAAGTCAAGGTGAGGGAGGACACGTGTTCTGGTCCAGACAGTGGGGTGGGGCCATCTCTGCACGGATGCAGGTGTCCTCGGCTGAGAGAAGCAGCTGAAGCCACACAGTAGGTGAGGTCACCCAGGGCTAGTGTGCTGGGTGTGCATGACCTCGAGGGGCTGGCGTGCCAGGGAGCTATGGGGGAGGTGGATGCTTCGCTGAGTCTCCAGAGTCAGCTGGATGAGATTTCCAAGGGACCCTGGAGAGAAAGGCTGTTTGTCCTGACAGGTGGAGCTGACAAGAGAAGCACCGAGGTTCAGAATCCAGGGAGAAAGGCAGAGAGGAGGCCACCCAATGTGGAGGCTTAGAGGGGAGGGTGAGGCCAAGGAGGTTCTCAGAGTGTGGCTACAAGAAGTCCTATGAGGAATCCTGGGCAAGCTAGATGGAAGCAGATTTAGGGACTTCCCTGATGGTCCAGTGGCTAACACTCTATCCATGCTCCCAATGCAGGGGTCCCAGGTTCAATCCCTGGTCAGGGAACTAGATGCCACATGCTGCAACTAAGAGCTTGCATGCGGCAACTGAAGATCCTATGTGCCGCAACTAAGACCTGAGGCAGCCAAATAAATAAATAATTTTAAACATCTTTTGAAAACGCAGACTTAGAGGGGAAGGTGGGAGGCGGCTCTCGGGACTGAGGAACGAGAAGAAAAGAAAGGAAGGGAATTCAGGAGGCCAGTTTTTCACAGAAGGCAGGCTGTGAAGGGGGCAAGCAGTGTGGTACCAGGATGTGGAGTTGAGGGTAGGTGGTGTTTTGATTTTGTTTTAAGATTGTAGAAACTTGGCTTATTTAAATGTTGATGGGAAGGAACGAGTAGGGTGGGAGTGTAGGCAAGCTGGAAAAGATGGTGTCTGAGGATGCAGAGGGAAGCTGGATTGGAAGGACTTGACCTTGGATGCAAGGATGCCCTCTTCTGTAGTAAATGGAAGAAATTATAGGTATGGGGTCAGTTACGTTTATAAGTTTTAGAGCAGGGAGCATGTAGGGTTCTCCCCTGGTGGCTTTCGTATTTCTTTGAGGGAAGAGGTGGGGCTTTCTGCGGAGAGTGAGAGGAGCAGACCAGGTTTGAGAAAGCAGAGGATTTGCAAACAGTCCCTGTGAGAACAGGAGGGACAGGAGATTGGGGAAACCCCAGGGGTGCAGCCTGAGAGGCCAGCTGGGACCAGAGACATTGAACGTGCAGCCTGCTAATCTGTGTAGTCGTGTGATCTTCTCCAGCTTTGCTTGGCCACCTTCACATGGGCTCAGAGGAGAAGAGAGTGGACAGGGCCAGGGATGGGGTTCGGTCAGGTGGCTTAGACTAAAGAAGGAGGCGAAAGACAGAACTGGTGAGAGAGCAGCGGAAGTGGGCAGGGTCCTTGGAGGAGGGGATGGAGGTGGAAGAGGACAAACAGGCAAGAAGAAAGGCCAGGGGTCAGTGACCTGAACGTCCCCATGGGATCAAAGGTCGACTGGGAGGACTTGAGTGCAGGTGCTGGGATGGATGAGGAAGCTGAGCTGGGGAGGGACCATCTGCTTGGAAACTGACCTTAGAGGTGGTGGGACATGAGTTCCAGGGCGTCGCCACTGAGTGGGGAGGAGAAGGTCAGGTCATTGGGTGTGAGGTGGCAAAGGACTTAGGACAAGGGCCACAGACACAATTAAAAAAAATTTGGCATTACTTTTAATAAAGGAGAAAGAAACAAGTTAAATGAATTTTAATTTTCAACCCGGTATTCCCCAGATATTACCTTGCCAATATGTAATCAATGTAAAGAATTGTTCACAGAGAGTTTTCTATTCTCTTTTTCATGCAACATCCTCTTTGCCTTTCATCTTTATGTCTGTTTCTCTATTTTATGAGGGATCTCTGTCAAATTTATCTTGTATCTTTCTTTTGGTTTAAAATTTTTCTGCTTTATTTGTAACTTCCAAGAGCTCTCTTCGTGTCTCTTTTATAGCATCTTGTTTCTGTCTCACGAACGCTCTTTGTTTCTTATCTCTCTCTGAGGATGCTTACTGTGATTTTTCTTTCGGGGGTGGGCCACCTTTCTGCATCTCCATCCCCTCTCCTTCCCTTCTGGTTGCTTTATTCTGTTTAAGGAAAGATAGACCCATTTGAATTTGGAGTTCCAAAGAATAGCAAGGAGAGATAAGAAAGGCTTCCTTAGTGATCAATGCAAAGAAATAGAGAAAAACAATAGAATGGGAAAGACTAGAGATCTCTTCAAGAAAATTAGAAATACCAAGGGAACATTTCATGCAAAGATGGGCATAGTAAAGGACAGAAATGGTATGGACCGAACAGAAGCAGAAGCTATTAAGAAGAGGTGACAAGACTAGACAGAAGAACTATACAAAAAACTTCTTTACAACCCAGATAATCATGATGGTATGATCACTCACCTAGAGCCAGAATCCTGGAATGAGAAGTCAAGTGAGACTTAGGAAGCACCACTACAAACAAAGCTAGTGGAGGTGATGGAATTCCAGCTGAGCTATTTCAAATCCTAAAAGATGATTCTGTGAAAGTGCTGCACTCAATATGCCAGCAAATTTGGAAAACTCAGCAGTGGCCATAGGGCTGGAAAAGGTCAGTTTTCATTCCAATCCCAAAGAAAGCCAATGCCAAAGAAGGCTCAAGTTACTGCACCGTTGCACTCATCTCACACACTAGTAAAATAATGCTCAAAATTCAAGCCAGGCTTCAACAGTACGTGAACCGTGAACTTGCATAGTCAAGCTGGTTTTAGAAAAGGCAGAGGAACCAGAGATCAAATTGCCAACATCCATTGGATCATAGATAAAGCAAGAGAGTTCCAGAAAAACATCTATTTCTGCTTTATTGACTATGCCAAAGCCTTTGACTGTGTGGATCACAACAAACTGTGGAAAATTCTTAAAGAGTTGGGAATACCACCTGACCTCTTGAGAAATCTGTATGCAGGTCAGGAAGCAACAGTTAGAACTGGACATGAAACAACAGACTGGTTTCAAATAGGAAAAGGAGTACGTCATGGCTGTATATTGTCACCCTGCTTATTTAACTTCTATGCAGAGTACATCATGAGATACGCTGGGCTGGATGAAGCACAAGCTGGAATCAAGGTTGCCGGGAGAAATATCAATGACCTCAGATATGCAGATGACACCACCCTTATGGCAGAAAGTGAAGAGAATCTAAAAAGCCTCTTGATGAAAGTGAAAGAGGAGAGTGAAAAAGTTGGCTTAAAGCTCAACATTCAGAAAACGAAGATCATGGCATCTGGTCCCATCACTTCATGACAAATAGATGGGAAACAGTGGAAACAGTGTCAGACTTTATTTTGGGGGGCTCCAAAATCACTGCAGATGGTGATTGCAGCCATGAAATTAAAAGATCCTTACTCCTTGGAAGGAAAGTTATAACCAACCAGATAGCATATTAAAAGGCAGAGACATTACTTTGCCAACGAAGTCATGAGAAGCGCTGGGCTGGATGAAGCACAAGCTGGAATCAGGATTGCCGGGAGAAATACCAACTCAAATATGCAGATGACGTCACTCTTATGGCAGAAAGTGAAAAAAGAACTAAAGAACCTCTTGATGAAAGTGAAAGAAGGGGAGTGAAAAAGTTGGGTTTAAACTCAACATTCAGAAAACTAAGATCATGGCATCTGGTCCCATCACTTCATGGCGAATAGATGGGAAAACAATGGAAACAGTGACAGACTTTATTTTGGGGGGCTCCAAAATGGTGAGCCCCCAAAATGACTGCAGCCATGAAATTAAAAGATGCTTACTCCTTGGAAGAAAAGTTATGACCAACCTAGACAACTTATTAAAAAGCAGAGGCATTACTTTGCCAACAAAGGTCCATCTAGTCAAGGCTATGGTTTTTCCAGTAGTCATGTATGGATGTGAGAGTTGGACTATAAAGAAAGCTGAGTGCTGAAGAATTGATGCTTTTGAACTGTGGTGTTGGAGAAGACTCTTGAGAGTCCAAGTCTTGCAGTCCAAGGGACTGCAAGATCCAACCAGTCAGTCCTAAGGGAGATCAGTCTTGAGTTTTCATTGGCAGGACTGATGTTGAAGCTGAAACTCTTAATACTTTGGCCACCTGATGTGAAGAACTAACTCATTGGAAAAGACCCTGATGCTGGGAAGGATTGAAGGTGGGAGGAGAAGGGAATGACAGAGGATGAGATGGTTGGATGACATCACCAACTCAGTGGACATGAGTTTGAGTGAACTCCGGGAGTTGGTGATGGACAGGGAGGCCTGGCATGCTGCAGTCCATGGGGTCGCAAAGAGTCGGACACGACTGAGTGACTGAACTAAACTGACTCCCCACCTTTTGTGCAAGGAGAGGCAGAGAGCAGTGTTCTGCGACCCTTGGTTGTCTGATTGTATTTCAGGGACAGGGGCTGGAAAGCTGATTGGCACCTCTCTGAGCAGGAAGGGTGGCTTCTCAACTGCAGGCCTGTCTGGATGGGCTGTTTCCTGGTGACTCCAGAGGTTATCAGCCTCAGCACGTTTCCATTTAGGCTGGTCTGAGGTCTCAGAAAACCATCTCTCAAACTCTGTTCCGGAGGATATAGGTCCCAGTGCCAGAGTACTGGTGTCTGGGTGGGAAGGGGAAGTGGGGGTCTTAACATTCATGTGTACATGGTGACTCACTGCCTCTGCTTTCAGTGCGTTACTCTCTCCTACAACTGGGCCTGGGGTCCCCAGTCCAGGGACCCTCTGTTTGTCTCTGCACTGCTTCCCCAGACAAGAAGCCTTCAGTCTTATGCTGGGGCAAGGAGAGGCAACTTGCTTAACTCTGCAGAGTAGCGCTGCTTCCTAAACTCTCAGCTATTCTGCTTGTTTTAATCCCACCATCACGCCTTTCCTGAGATCCTTGGAATTACCGCCCCACCCCCACCCCGAGCCTTTGGAGGGGGTTCTTAGCCATCTCCACCACCAGCTGAGGACTCTTCTGCTCCTTATCCATCTGCTCTTCCATGTTTCAAATGTTTTCAGTCATTTTCTCCTTGTATTTGTGGGCCTTAAACAAATGAAACATTCTTTAATGTTGTTTTAGTGGTTTGGGGAGAGAAGCAAAAGTCAGTGGGTCCCGTTGCCTTCTTTACCCAGAGGTTCTGCTTCATTTATTTTATTTTATCTATTTACTTGGCTGTGCTGGGTCTTAGCTGCAGCATGTGGAATCCAGTTCCCTGACCAGGGATTGAACCCAGGCCCCCTGCATGGGGAGTGCAGAGTCTTTGCCACTGGACCACCAGGGAAGCCCCTCTGCTTCACTTCTTACTTTTAAATGTCTCCATGCTCCCCAAGTCCATACCTCTTGAACTGGTGTTGGTTCTGGCTTGCACCCTTGCACAGCCACCTCAGAGGCTCTGCCTGTCTTTCTCCCCAAGGACCCTGTCGATCCTCTTTGTGGAGATTGACTACTGGGAGCGGTTGCTGTTTGAGACACCCCATTACGTGGTGAATGTGGCTGAACGTGCTGAGGACCTGCGCGTTCTTCAAGAAAACCTGCTGCTTGTCGCTCGGGACTACAACAGGTAGGGCCCACTCCTCACTGAAGCCCTCCTGCATGCCACTTCCTACCCTCTCTTGTCTTTTATCTGCCCCATGATATTGTCCATTCCTACAGTACACATCCTTCATATTTTGTCCAACTCAAAAAAAAAAAAAAAGGTTTCCTATTCTCTCTCATGTGGCCCTACGATTATTCCTGTCCCTTGTAGTGTTGTCTTCTATCTTTAGAGTACAGAGCAAAACAACAGGTCCCCTCCCACCCCATCAGGCACTTGGACCATGTATATTGTTGGCCTGAGTCACTTCTCTGCAAAGGAAGTTGATAGCATTAAGTTTATGGGCCCATAACAACATAAGGTTGGTTGAACCAAGCAAGGCCATGCTGGCCCTCCTCTTAATCCCATTGGCACTCATCTCTTAAGTGAGGCTTTGCTTGAAATTGGGTACCTTTCTTAGGCCATTTCAAGTCCAAAGGGATGGGACCAGCAGTCTTGTTTGGGTGTCTAGAACTGTGCTGTCCAGTACAGTAGCCACTAGATGCATGTGTTTTTTTCTATTTAAGTTAATTGAAATTAAGTAAAAGTTTAAAATTCAGTTACTCATTTGCACAGGCCACATTTCAAGTGCCCCACAGCCACATGTGGCTAGTGGCTGCCATACTGGGCAGCACAAATGGCAAAACATTTCCATCATCACAGAAAGTTGTATCGGAAAGTCCTTGCCTAGAATCATGAACTTTTCGTCCTGGTGTGGAGGTAAGGTCTATCTGAGCTTGTCCCCATTTAGCTACTGGCCTTCTCTTACTCGCAGGATCATTGCCATGCTGTCCCCAGACGAGCAGGCCCTGTTCAAAGAACGTATCCGGTTCCTGGATAAGAAGATCCACCCTGGGCTCAAGAAGCTGCACTGGGCCTTGAAGGGGGCCAGTGCTTTTTTCATCACAGAGTGCCGCATACATGCCAGCAAGGTAGGTCATGGTCATTAGAGTCTAAAGGTCTGCAAGGCTGACTGAAAAGCTGACATGTGGGTACTTAATACCCAAGTCTCGGGTAGTGGCAGAGAGACCAGGGTAACTGTGTGAAAGAAATGAAGTGTGTTTAGTGAAGGACTTTTCTTTTTTTATTGTCAGTAACTCTAGCTAGAGAATAGATGGGAGGATGGAATTAGGCCCAGAGGATCTGTTCCCAAACTCCCCCATGGGTGGGGTCTGTCTCCAGGTGCAGACGATTGTGAATGAGTTCAAGGCATCCACTCTGACCATCGGCTGGCGAGCCCAAGAGATATCAGAGACACTGCTGGTGCGCATCAGCGGCAAACGGGTGTACAGGGACCTGGAATTTGAAGAGGACCAAAGAGAGCATAGGGCAGCCATGCAACAGAAATTGATGAGCCTGCATCAGGATGTGGTGGCCATCATGACCAACTCCTATGAAGTCTTCAAGAATGACGGTCCTGAGGTAAGGGTCCTGTGGCCAGGGCTTTGTGGGTGAGCAGATCCCCAGCCCCCCGCAGCCCCATCAGAACCTTCTCTTGGTCATCCCCCTCCCTCCCCATCCTGATTCTGTGTGTGCCTCTCAAACACCCCGCTCTAGCCTTGGATTCACCCAACCTTCAGCTTTTCAGCCTCTTCCTACATGTCTGCCTTTCTATTAAAACAACTCATTTCCCTCCCTATTGGCTGGTTCTCATTTCCCAGGACCTGCTCTGTTTTGCCTGAGGGATTCTCTTCCCCACTCTTCCCACAGATTCAGCAGCAGTGGATGCTGTACACAATTCGGCTGGACCGCATGATGGAGGATGCCTTGAGGCTGAATGTGAAGTGGTCTCTGTTGGAACTGTCCAAGGCCATCAATGGGGATGGCAAGACCACCCCCAGCCCACTCTTTCGAGTGCTTGTCATTTTGAAGAATGATCTTCAGGGAGGTGTGGCCCAGGTGGGTGGGAACCACTTTGCCCCAAACATCCTGAAACCATCATACTTTGTCAGTTTCCGTTAATCCTTAGACTTGGCCCTAGGCATTGGCTTTGTCCTACAGCCTCCAGGCCTGGTTCTGAGGTGTCCAGACTGCCTAGTCCTGAACTCACAGGCCCCTCCAGGGCCTGTGCTGAGCCCTCCCCATGGTGCTCCCACAGGTGGAGTTCTCTCCCACTCTGCAGACTTTGGCTAGTGTGGTCAATGACATCGGCAGCCACCTCTTCTCCACCATCTCCGTCTTCCGCCACCTCCCTGAAATTCTCATCAAGCGCAAGTTTCAGCGTGAGCCCATCCACACCATCGTGGGTGAGTAGGCATCCAGTGCAGGGGTATCAAAAGCCTAGGACCAGATGAGGGAATTCCCTGGTAGTCCAGTGGTTAAGACTCCACACGCACTTCCAGTGTAGGAAGCTTGGGTTTGATCCCTAGTTGTGGAACTAGGATCCCACATGCCACGTGGTGTGACCAAAAAAAAAAAAAAATTAATTGAAAAAAAAACCAAACCCTAGGACCATGACAAGCTAGGAGAAGAGACCAGGGCTCTTTCCGGACATACCTGGCCAGTTGTCTCCGTGGATGGTGGAAAACCCAGGTCAAGGGGGCTGGATTGGGGAAGGGAGACAGGACACAAACAGGGGTCAAAATTAGGTGACTGATGCTCAAGGGATTTGGAGTTTGGGGTGAGGAGACCCGGAAGGAATTGTTTGGGTAACAAGGCTGGGATGTAAGAGGCCTGGATACCAACAGGTGAGACATCTGTATCCCCCAGAACAGAGTCATTCTTTTATGTTCTGCTTCCTCCTTCATTTTCTACTACTCACATCTGAGTGTGTTTCTTTGGGAAAGTGATGTTGGAGGGGAGATTCTGGGGCAGTTGCCAGGGGCTGGGCTGGAGCTTGGGTCGGGGTGGAGGTTAGTGAGAAGTATCTTGCTGGGTCTTGAAGAACGGGATGAGGACATCAAGAAGATCCAGGCCCAGATCAGCAGTGGCATGACCAACAATGCAAGCCTGCTACAGAACTACCTCAAGACCTGGGACATGTACCGAGAGATCTGGGAGATCAACAAGGACTCCTTCATCCGCCGATACCAGCGCCTCAACCCGCCTGTCTCTTCCTTTGATGCTGACATTGCCCGGTAAGGAGCTGTGAGGACCATAGGAGGGGGTCTGGCCTGGAGACCGAGGAGTGGGCAGAAAATGAGAAGAAAGGCACTGGACCTTTGTTTCTTAAGGAGGTAGGGATCCAGTGAGAGCTGGGAAAAAAAGAAACGTCAATTAGATTTTTTTCCTACCAATCTCTCTGCTGAAGCACCACATCAGCAATTTAGAGTTTCCATCAGTCTTCTCAAAAGAGTATAGTAATAATGATTTATTATTATATGCTTAAAATTTATAAATGAGTCTAGAACATTCTGTCACAGTCAGTTCAGTTCAGTTCAGTTGCTCAGTCATGTCCGACTCTTTGTGACCCCATGGACCGCAGCACACCAGGCCTCCCTGTGCATCACCAACTCCTGGAGTTTACTCAAACTCGTGTCCACTGAGTCAGTGATGCCATCCAACCATCTCATCCTCTGTTGTCCCCTTCTCCTCCTGCCCTCAATCTTTCCCAGCATCAGGGTCTTTTCCAATGAGTTAGTTCTTCACATCAGGTGGCCAAAGTATTGGAGTTTCAGCTTCAGCATCAGTCCTGCCAATGAAAACTCAGGACTGATCTCCTTTAGGACTGACTGGTTGGATCTTGCAGTCCCTTGGACTGCAAGACTTGGACTCTCAAGAGTCTTCTCCAACACCACAGTTCAAAAGCATCAATTCTTCAGCACTCAGCTTTCTTTATAGTCCAACTCTCACATCCATACATGACTACTGGAAAAACCATAGCCTTGACTAGATGGACCTTTGTTGGCAAAGTAATGTCTCTGCTTTTTAATATGCTGTCTAGGTTGGTCATAACTTTCCTTCCAAGGAATGTGTCTTTTAATTTCATGGCTACAGTCACCATCTGCAGTGATTTTGGAGCCCCCCAAAAATAAAGTCTGTCACTGTTTCCCCATCTATTTGCCATGAAGTGATGGGACTGGATGCCATAATCTTTGTTTTCTAAATGTTGAGCTTTAAGCCAACTTTTTCACTCTCTTCTTTCACTTTGATCAAGAGACTCTTTACAGTAAACTTGTTTTTTTATAAAAATACTTAAAAATCTTTCTATGTGTCATGCCAGAACTCTCTGTACACCTGTACAAATTCACACATTGTCATTCATATAATTAGAGTCTTAAAAAGTTAATATGGAATCCATTTCTCACTTATTATGTTTGAGAGCATCATTAGAGTTTATGGCTTTTAGAAAGTAAAATATGCATGTGGTTAGTAACTTAAAAACCCTATAAAGCAATTATCCTCCAATTATAAGTAAATTAATTTAAAAAACCCTAAAGAGTTGTCAAAAATAAAAGACTTTTTACCAAAAAATAAAAGAGATTTAAGGGAAAAGTTGCTCTTGTGGGGAGTACCATGGGATCCCCCTGGAAGAGGAGAGATGCTAAGGATCTGAAAGGTAAGAGATGTGAACAGTTTCATTTTAAAAGTGCAGACAGGAGTTAAATTGAAGAAGATTCTATTTTTAAAACTTTATTTATTTAATTTACTTATTTTGGGCTTCACCTTCATTTCGGCACATGGGCTTTCTCTTGTTTCGTCACATGGACTTAGTTGCTCCACAGCACATGTGATCTTAGTTCCCTGACCAGGAATTGAACCCACGTCTGCTGCATTGGAAGGCAGATTCTTAACTACTGGACCACCAGGGAAGTCCCTGAAGAAGATTCTTATATTCTGATCTGAACCCTCATCTCTTTGTCCTCTAGTCATTCATTCATTTGTTCAAAAACCACCATTGTCTTATGGGTCATGAAGAATTAAAACAAAAAAGAGCAAGTTTTCTCCTCCCAAGGGCTCTAATGCAGTGGGAAAGATACAAATATTGCGGACAGAGCAGTGGCTGTGGGGTCTTGAGGAATGTTGAAATCCCATCTCCACCATTTACCAGCCGTATAATCTTAGGTTGGTTCCTCTCATTCTCCGGGCCTCAGTCTTCTGTGAAATCAGTGTTATACTATCAACCACATAAGGTTGTGAGGTTATTAAGTACACGTGGAAGCACTGTGTGAACTTTGAAGCCTGCATGGGCCAATATGCTCATTGCTCTTATATCAGCTTCCCTGTGATCAGCGCTGTGGGTGAGGCATGCAAGGTGTTGGGCGGTTCAGTGGAAGGAGAGAGAATGTCCAACTTGGGGATGTTAGAGGAGGAAGGATGTGGTTGAAAGGAGTGACTTTTGGGCTGGCCTTTTTGGAATGGGTAGGATGCCAGCAGGCAGAGATGGCCAGGGAGAACCTGTTCACCAAATAGTGAGCATCCAGAAAGGAAGTCAGCAGAGGGCATTATGTACAGCAGCCACTGTCATCCTCTCCACAGCCTCGCGGGGTGGATTCTGTTCTCATTGCCATGTTACAGATGAGGAGATTAAGGCTCAGAGCCGTTAAATAACCTGCCTGAGGGCACAGAGCTAGTGAGCAGGACTGTGTGAACTCAGCCTGGATCTCTGTGCCTTGAAATCAGACCAAGGAGTCTGGAAGCAGTGAAGGGAAAATGACACCATCACCCGTCTGCCCCGGGCAGGTTGAAGTGGGGCACACCCGGGGTCAGAAGGATGCTGGGTGGGCAGAAAATATCACCCAGTCAGGGTGTCCGGCACGTCTGCCAAGGAAAAGCTGTCCTAGCAGGGATGTGTGGGCCCTTTCAGCTACACAGAGGTGGCTAATAATGTGCAGAAGGAGGAGACGGTCCTGAACATCCAGTTTGTGCTCCTGGACTGCTCGCACCTCAAGTTCTCTCTGGTGCAGCACTGCAACGAGTGGCAGAACAAGTTCACGACCCTGCTCAAGGAGATGGCAGCCAGGCGGCTCCTGGAGCTGTACACCTACCTGCAGGAGAACTCGGAGAAGTATGTGGACAGGCCGTCGGTGGGTGGGGGCACACTGGCTCAGGCCACCAGTTGGGGAGAGTAGGCCTGGCCTTCCCACCCACCCCCTCTCTCTTCCCCTGCCTGCAGAATCAGCCGCCTTCCCCAGACCCTGGAGGAGCTGGGGGTCAGTTTGCAACTCATGGAGACCCTGCAGCACGAACTGCCCACCATGGAAACACAGATCCCTCCCATTCACGAGCAATTTGCCATCCTCGAGAAGTACGAAGTGCCAGTCCAGGACGATGTGAGTTCCAGCAGCCCATCCCAGCCCCAGGCCGTTGGCTGTCAGGAGGGAGAGCAGAGAAGTGAGTGGTGGAGAAGGTGCAAGGCCCCAGAGCCTCTGAGAGCCAAAGTTAATTTGTGTGCTCTTTCGGGTCAGCTAGAGGATTTCTTTCAGGCCCAGCAACTGCTCGATCTCTTTGGGCCTTGTTGCCCAAGAGCTTGGAACTTGGCCACAGACTCTGGTCTAGAGGATTGGAAACGAGTTCTTCTGGGAGTTGGTGGGACAGGAAGAGCTCTGTGGGCCACCCTCCCCTTTGTGATGTCCCCAGGTGCTGGAAATGCTGGACAGTCTCGGTGGGGAATGGGTTGCCTTCCAGCAAACACTGCTGGACAGTGAACAGATGCTGAAGAAACACAAGGAGAAGTTCAAGACAGGCCTCATTCACTCAGCTGATGACTTCAAGAAGAAAGCACACAATCTTCTAGAAGAATTTGAAGGCAAAGGTACCCTTCTCGCAACCTTTCCTTCTGCTTTTCCCTTGTCTTGACCCAGTCTTTCAAAATGTGGGTCCCAGGAAAGTGCCAAACAAGGGAAAGAGCCAGGCACTGCTGTCAGTGATACACCTGTTGTCACTGAGTTTTGGCTGGAAGGCAGCAGCTCTGCTCACGTCTCCAGTTTTCTTACACCAGCTTTTCATCTCATTACTGACTCTCCAGCCACAGTTAGTAGTTTCAATGCATTCTTTTCAGTGGGTCCCCTCTTGTTTTCCTTCTCTTGTGGGAAGAGAGAAGTGAGATTTATACACAAAGAGGTAGGTGAGCCACAATGGCCTTTCAGAGGACCTTGGCCTTGAGTGAGAATCTGAACCTCACCTTGGACACTCCACAGGCCCCTTCACCAGCAATGTGGGGCACCAGGCAGCCCTGGAGCAGATCGCCCACATGCGGGCCATGCTGAACGCCATGCGGGAGGAAGAAAACATCCTCCGTGCCAACCTGGGCATCTTCAAGATTGAGCAGCCAGCCTCCAAGGACCTGCAGAACCTGGAGAAGGTGGTGTGCCTAGCAAGGCCCTCATGGTGACCCAGGGGAGGGGGTAGTAGGCAGAAGAAGGGGTCCCATGGGCCTCAAAAAACACCTGGGACAAGGAAGATGGGTGCACGAGAAGCTTTTTTTAAAAACAGAGGTAAAACTTGGGGAGCAAAAGAGCCATTTTACAATGAACAGTTCAGTGGCATTCAGTACATTCACGATGTTGTACAACCATCACTTATAATTCTAAAATATTTCATCACCCCTCAAAGAAATGCTTAAGCAATCATACCCCACCCTATTCCCTCTCCCCCAGCCCCTGTCGACCATTAATCTATTTTCTATGTACAGTTGACCCTTAAACAACACTGGGTTTGAACTGGTAAGGTCCACTTATACATGGATATCTTAAAATAGTAAATACTATAATACTACACAATGTGTGGTTGAATCCACAGATGGGAAACTGGATGTAGATAAACTGCAGATATGGAGGGTGGACTATAAGTTATACACAGATTTTCCACTGCATAGAGGGTTGGTGTCCCTCACCCTCATGGTTTTTAATGGTCAGCTGAACATGGATTTTTCCTATTCTGTATATTCCGTATAAATGGGAGCATGCAATATGTGACTTTTGTGTATGGCTTCTTACATTTGTCTAATATTTTCAAGGATCATCCATGCTGCAGCATGTGTCAGTATCTCGTTCCTTTTTATGGGTGAATAATATTCCATTGTATGGATATACCACATTTGTTTATCCATTAACCTGTCAACGGGCATTTGGGTTGTTTCCACTTTTTAGCTACTGTAAGGAGTGCTGTTCTGACTATGCCTGTACTTGCATATGTTTGAGTTCCCATTTCCAGTTCCTGTGGGTATGGACATAGGAGTGGAATTGTTGATCTCATAGTAACTCTGTGTTTAACTTTTTGAGGAACCTCCAAGCTGTTTTTTCCAGAGCAACTGCACCATTTTACGCTCCCCCGGCAGTGTACAAGGGTTCCTATTTCTCCACATCCTTGTCAACACTTCTCCCTTTATTTTTGGCCCTAGTCATTCTGGTGGGTGTGAAATATCTCCCTGTGGTTTTGATTTGCATGTCCCTCCTGACTAATGGCACTGAGGATCTTTTCAAGTGCTTGTTCCTTGAGGCACTCTTAAAGCAAGAGAGTGGAGAAAACAGTGTGAACTGAGGGGGAGGCAGCTCTGTGTTGCCGGGAGGGAAAATCTCCTGTGGATGAGAGGAGGCGTTTGTCAGGGAGAAGGAAGGTGGGAGTCGCCTGACTCTGTCACCTGTCTGGTCTGGGCCCCAAAGGAGCTGGACGCGCTGCAGCAAGTCTGGGAGATCACCCGAGACTGGGAGGAAAACTGGAGCCAGTGGAAGATGGGCCGGTTCCTGACCCTGCAGACAGAGGCCATGGAGACCATGGCCCACGGGCTGTTTCGCCGCCTCACTAGACTGGCCAAAGAGTACAAGGTGTGTGAGGCGAGGGTGGAGGGCCGCGGGCAGGCGACTGAGGAAGGCGGGCTGTGCTGGAAAGGAGGGCAGGTCTCCTGACGTCTCTTGCTTGTGCTCAGGACCGAAACTGGGAAATTATTGAAACCACTCGCTCCAAAATAGAGCAGTTCAAGAGGACCATGCCGCTCATCTCGGACCTGAGAAACCCCGCCCTTCGAGAGCGGTGAGGCTGCCCCTCACACCCTGGTCTGGCCTGGCGGTCACCTGGTTCTCCCGGTTGTTCCCTCCATCGCATTCCCACCTTGCTCTGCTCCTCTGTCCACCAACACACACCCTGAAGGAGGCTTCCCAAGAGCCCATTGCCTTCCCCTGTCTGTCACACTGTTCTGGGTTCTCTGGCCTTCTTGGCTCTTTCCCTTCTGTCTCCTCTCAATTTATGTTGTCTATCATAGCTCTACTTTATGTCTTCTGTCCCACAAAAGCCTGAATTTTGTAGTCCAAAGTCTAACATTTGTCCTTTAGGGTTTTTATTTTTGTGCCTTAAGAGGCCCTTGCCAATCCCAGAGCTGTCAATGCAGTATCTCCGTACTCTCTTCGCATACTTTATAATTTTGCTTCTCAAGTTTAATTCTTTTAATGCATCTGGAACTTATCATGTTATAGAGGAGGACTTTGAAACTGTTGAGGCTAGCATAGACTATTTCATATGTGGTATTTTAATAATTGTATATCCATTTAGGAGTAAATAGTTTTAGTTCTTTTTTATTGCCTCTAGCATGATGTTTTTGGCAGTGCTTCACTAATATCTATTATACGATTAAGTATAACCTAACCACTTTATTTGCTTAAGTTATTTAACCTCGCTAAGCCTCAATTTCTTCACCTATAAGTGGAATAACATTTATAGAGTGACCATTAAAATGAAATGCCTCATGTAGAGCACTTGGCCCAGCACCTCATCTCTAGTAAACCTGCGATCATCCATCTGAACTCCTCTTTTAGAGTCAGCAACTCAATCTCTGTATTCCCCACAGTGCCTAAAATGGGATCTTAGAGCCTATTTAGGAAATATCTGTTGAATCTCAGATTAATAAAGGCACGGAATCATAATATCCCAATGGAAGAAAGTTAGGGAGCAATGCTCACACTTCCCGGTAGGCCCTGCTGACTTTTTGTCCCCAGCTGATCTGACCTTTTGTCCCCGCCTACAGGCACTGGGATCAGGTCAGGGATGAGGTCCAACGTGAGTTTGATCAGGAATCAGAAAGCTTCACCTTGGAGCAGATCGTGGAGCTTGGGATGGATCAGCACGTAGAGAAAATTGGGGAGATCTCTGCCTCAGCTACCAAAGAGCTGGCTATAGAACTGGTATGACAGAGTCCTCTCCCATACTCCCCTGTTTCCTCAGCTTTCTGGAGCAAAGGCTTCCAGCTTTTCATGATCTGAGGGTCCCTCCCAGCTCCTGTTACCCTTGGGGACTCAGTATCTGATTGGTCTGTCCCCCACAGGCATTACAGAACATTGCCAAGACCTGGGATGTGATTCAGCTTGACATAGTGCCCTACAAGGATAAGGGCCATCACCGACTCAGGTAGACAAGGCTGTGGGACCTGGGCTGCAGAGCGGGGACCAGGTTTGGCAGGTGGGGATGAACTATGATTCTGATACGTTTCACCCCAGAGGGACAGAAGAAGTATTTCAGGCCCTGGAAGATAACCAGGTGGCTCTGTCTACCATGAAAGCATCTCGCTTTGTCAAGGCCTTTGAGAAAGATGTGGACCACTGGGAGCGCTGCCTCTCCCTCATCTTGGAAGTGATTGAGATGGTGCTCACAGTGCAGCGCCAGTGGATGTACCTCGAGGTTAGGATCACCGCCTGAGCTCTCCCTATATCCCCTGGATAGGAGATATCCTATCTCCTTTCTTTGCAGAGGATCTAGATAGTTGCCCTAGTTTCAGCTCCATTGTCCCACCTCTAAAGCCACTTTTCATCTAGGACCTAAGCATCTGAACCCTCAGCTTCCTCCTTGAAAAGCCTTTGTTCTCCTTCCATTTTTCTTCTTGAACCCTTATACTTGGCCTCCCAATCCCAGGTTTGGTTCTAGAACCTAGACATCCCTTTGGTTCTTTTTTTTTTTAATTTTACTTATTAATTTATTTTTGGCTGTGCTGGGTTGTCACTGCTGCATGGGCTCCTCTCTCGTTGCGGTGCTCAGGCTTCTCATTGCAGCAGCTTCTCTTGCAGAGCACAGGCTCTAGGGCACTTGGACTCAATAGTCATGGCTCCCTGGCTCAGACACTTGGCGGCATGTGGGATCTTCCCAGACCAGGGACCGAACTCGTGTCTCCTGTGTTGGCAGGTGGATTCTTTACCACTGAACCACCAGGGACCCCCTCACCCTTTGGTTCTGATGCTTCTTCTCTTTCATTGTCTCTTCTGGTCTAAGCATAGGGAGCAGAGAGTGGAGAGGGTGTGGGAAACAGCCTCTCACACCCCTTATTGGCCCTTCAGAACATCTTCCTGGGAGAGGACATCCGGAAGCAGCTGCCCAATGAATCAGGCTTATTCGACCAAGTCAATGGCAACTGGAAGGCCATTATGGACCGGGTGAACAAGGACCCCAACGCTCTCCGGAGCACCCACTATCCAGGTCTGAGCCCTGACACAGCCTCGGCGGGTGCTCTGTGTGTGTGAGGTCAAGGCCACGTGCTTCATGTTTTTTTAAAGCTTTAAAAAGAATTGTATTTATCTTCGGCTGTGCTAGGTCTTCATTATTCCATGGCTTTTCTCTAGGTGTGGGGAGCAGGGGCTACTTTCTTGTTGTGTAGCATAGGCTTTCGGCGCGAGGGCTTAGTAGCTGTGGCTCCCTGGCTCTAGAGCACAGGCTCAGCAGTTGTGGCGAAGGGGCTTAGTTGCCCCTTGCCATGTGGGATCTTACTGGATCAGGGATCGAACCCATCTCTCCTGCATTGGCAGGTGGATTCTTTACCACTGAGCCACCAGGGAAGGCCCCCACATGCTTCATTTACTGAAAGACTGACCATTGTACCCAACTGTCCTAAGCCTTACATAGTAGTTCTGTAGATTAAACTCTTCTAAGCATTACATAGTAGTTCTGTAGATTAAACTCAACACATATTTGAGCAGAGTACAGTAGAGCAGTGAAGAGGATGGAATATGGAATCAGACAGACTTGAGTTCAAAATCCTGCCTTCCTGATTGCATGCCTTCAGGCAGCTTGTTTCCTCCATACTGCAGCTTCCTTGCCTGTAGTATATGTATATGTGTGTCAGGAGCGGGGAGCATATTTTATCTTACCTTTTTTTTTTTTGGTCCTGCCAGAGGCAAGATGTAGGATCTTAGTTCCCCAACCAGGGATCAAACCCGTGGCTCCAACATTGGGAGCATGGAGTCTTAAGCACTGGGCTGCCAGGGAATTCCCACAGTGAGTGGTTAATGATAACTATTTCTTGGGGTCTTTGTGAGGATAATAAAGGAGTGTATAGCACTCAGCGCAGTGTCTAGCATAAAGATAGTGCTGTTATTAGCACTGTGTCTCAAAAAACTCTGATTAAGGAATCACTCTTCTTCTCTATGTGGTCCATTCAATCAGATGATGTAGGTAAATGAGATAATGCAGATAAAGCACTTATCCCATTAAATGGCACAGAGAAAATCTTTGGTTACTAGGCTCTATTGTTATTACCTTGACTTTAATTGGTTTATTATTAATAGATTAACTAGTCTTTAATGTAGACACTTTGATAGACATGGAGATTGGGTAAGGAGATAGGGGGAGATGTGGGCATACATGGTGAGGTCTGGTTATTTGTGGTCAGTAGGGGTAAAGAACCAGAAAGTCAGGTTGGGCAATGGATGGGTGGATAGATAGCCTGCGAAGAGTTTTGGCAGGGGATATGGAGGACCTGTTTATTTGCCTGGGCCAATCTGACAATTGAAAAAATTTTCCCAAGAACCTTAACTCTACACATTAAAGAAAAAACAACACTTTATTTCAATTACTCTGATAATATATAAGTATTAGGATGTGCAAAATTGAGTGAGAACTTGAATTTTTATTAATAATATTTGAGATAATTGACATAATTACATTTTAGAACAATGTATACTGCTACTGCTAAGTCAATGTATAAGCAGAGCCATAAAAGCAACACTCTCTCTTGGTTGAACACACAGAACAAACCCCTGTTGTCTATGGCTACCAGGTCTCCTTGTGGTCTCCAGGGGCTATCAGGGGGTCATTCAAAAGCTCTAATGGCTTGTAGACTCTGTCCTTGAAGGCCTGAGGGTCACCTTGGAGTTCAGACTCTAGGGCATCCATAGTTTCTTCATAAAGCTAGAGACTGGGAAGACCAGGGGATAAGCCAATCAAAATCTAACTCTGGGAGGAAACTAACATTATTGAGAACCTATAGATGTGAACACGGTTTATTTTATAGCACGAATTATTCTTTGAGGTGGATCTTATTACTATTTTACAAAGAGGTAAAACCTCCCTGAGGTTAACCAACATGCTAATTAATGAAAGACCCACATCTGCCTCCCAGTCAGGTGCATTTTTTTTTGTACCATGTAGCTTGCAGACGCAGCAGCAGCAGCAGCAGCAGCAGCTTGCAGATCTTACTTCCATGACCAGGGATTAAACCTGTGTCCCCCTGCAGTGGAAGCTCAGTGTATTAACCACTGGACTGCCAGGGAATTTCCTCTAGAACTCTTTTCACTCTATCACGAGGAACACTGGCAGTCCCAGTGATGGTGGACCTTTTTCATTGTGCACATGTGATGTGTATTTAAATCTAATGATTTAACTTGCTGAATTGTTTATGGGCAGAACAGTCTCTCACTTTCAGAAGCTCTTGGGATGATTGGCAGAGCCCCTACTTCTTTGGTGGAAAGAGACTGATGGGATATGTAGTTATATTAATGGAATCATATATGCATAATTAATTATAATGTATAATATATACCATAGTGTATAATGAACACTTAATAATGAGTTCATGAGGAGGATGGGAAAAGAGTGATTAGGGGACACTTCTCTGCTTCCAAAAACCAAATGGCAGTCTGCACCCCAGCATCCGCGAGCTGGCAGAGTGGGTATGGTTGGAGGCTGCAGATCTACTCAGGGCAATGGTAAAAGGGCCACGACCAATGTCACTCACTGTTCTCCTCCCCAGGCCTCCTGGACACATTGATAGAAATGAACACAATCCTTGAAGACATCCAGAAGTCCCTGGATATGTATTTAGAGACCAAGCGCCATATTTTCCCCCGCTTCTACTTCTTGTCCAATGATGACCTCCTGGAGATTCTGGGCCAGTCCCGCAACCCAGAGGCTGTGCAGCCACACCTCAAAAAATGCTTTGACAACATCAAACTGCTGAGAATGCAGAAGGTCGGTGGAGGTGGCCACGATGGGCAGGAGGGTAGGGGAGGGATGGTGACATCAGTGAGTTCACGGCCTCCGAGGAGACCATCCCCCTCCTAGGGGGATAGTAATGATTCTGGGTATCTGGGACAGAACTTTCTAGAACTGGTAATATAGAGGGGGAGGTGGGAGGGGCAGAAATGACCCCCAAAGGGCTCAACAGCTTCCTGCTTCTGCAGGTTGGGGTACCCGGCAGCAAATGGGAAGCGTTGGGAATGTTCTCGGGTGACGGTGAATACATCGATTTCCTCCACCCAGTGCTTCTGGAAGGGCCTGTGGAGGTGAGCTGTGGCCAGGGTCTAAGAAGCAAGCTCATTCTTCTAACTTTGCTGGCTCTATGAGGAGAGACCATCTCTGTGAAGGGGCCTTAGTCACTTTGTGCCTCCCACCTGCCATGCCTAAAACTCTAACCTCCACCATGCTTTCCTGAAAGTCCGTCTGACACTGGTCTCCATCCCCTTCAGGGACTCGAGCCGGCTGCTGCCCAGCTCCCACTTTTCTCTTGGGCCCCAGAGCCCCGGGGTCCTCCTTCCCAATCACCTTTGCTCTGGGCACTCTTTACTCTGGCCCTGAGGCCGAGCCATCCTGTTCTCGCCTCCTCCCCAGTCCTGGCTTGGCGATGTGGAGCGGACCATGAGGGTGACCCTCCAGGACCTTCTCCGGAACTGTCGCCTGGCTCTCAAGAAGTTTCTCAACAAGAGGGACAAGTGGGTAAAGGAGTGGGCTGGCCAGGTGAGCTGGGGTCAGTAGAAATGAGGGAACAAGAAGGATGGAGCCACAAGGGAGCAGCCAGTGTAAAGACAGGGTCTGGAGTCACCAAAAAGGCAGGTGTCCTGCCCCCTGTCCTGGGCTGTGACCCAGAAGCCTGCATGCTGGACTCTTAGCTGCTGACTTAGGCCTGTGCCCACCCTCCAGAAGAGGTCAAGCATATTGAGAGGAGAAGCACCTGGTTTCGAATGAGCCAGGATATGGGAGCTGGGCTGTGTGGGTGGCCAGGGATGGGCCTTTGGAATACAGCCTCCACACGTGCCCCAGATGGTGATCACCGCCAGTCAGATCCAGTGGACAGCCGATGTCACCAAGTGCCTGCTGACAGCTAAGGAGCGGGCAGACAAGAAGATCCTCAAGGTCATGAAGAAAAAGCAGGTGGGGAAACACCACTAGAATGACAAGGGCCTGGCATCAGAGCTGGAAGGAGGGGCTGATCCATTGGAGTGAGAATTAGTGATGAGCTGGTGGGAAGGGGTCAGAATGGGGTGCATTATGGGAGGTGTCCAGCGAGGAGAGGTCAGGTGGGTCAGAAGTATGTCTCCCTGGGCTGATGTTGAAGGTCAGGAACTGCAGTGAGGGTGGGGTCAGCATCAAAGCTGGAAGAAGAACGAGGCTGGGACAAAAGCGATTAGGGTTTGGTGGCTCAGCCCATCTTCCCCGCTGCCTCATTCCACAGGTGTCAATACTGAATAAGTACTCTGAGGCCATCAGGGGGAACCTGACCAAGATCATGCGCCTTAAAATTGTGGCCCTGGTGACGATAGAAGTCCACGCCCGGGATGTGCTGGAGAAGCTTTATAAGAGTGGCCTCATGGATGTCAGCTCCTTCGACTGGCTCAGCCAACTGCGCTTCTACTGGGAGAAGGTGCAGAAGGGCCAGCTTCCCATTCTCGTACCCTAAACCCGATACTGACGCTTTGATGAAATTCATGTTCTCTAAAAAGAGTAATATCTCAGGCCAGCCCTCAGTCCTCTCCCATCACCCTAATCCAGCTGGTAACTCTCTCTTGGATCTGCCACATCAGGAATGGGAAGAGGCCTGTTTCCAGGGAGCGCCCACTCTGCTGCTGCTGCTAAGTCACTTCAGTCGTGTCCGACTCTGTGCGACCCCATAGACGGCACTCTAGGTGTCCCTTAATCAGCAGCTGCTGCCATGGACTGGGCTGGACATGTGCAGCGCAATTGCCAGTTTCCATCCGAGCTGTAAACCCATCCCTCTTTCCAACTCTAAACAGAGCCCCCAGTCTTCTCCCTGATGCTTCCAGCCCTCCTCTCAGCCACAGCCCTGACTCTCCCTCCATGCCCACCTCTCTCTTATTCTGCCCTGTTTCCCAGGATCTTGACGACTGTATGATCCGTCAGACCAACACGCAGTTCCAGTATGGTTATGAGTACCTGGGTAACTCTGGCCGGCTCGTCATCACCCCCCTAACCGACAGGTCGGCCGTGGGGAATGAATGGGGTGCTTGGGGTAGGGGCAGTGAAAGCTGAGCCCAGGCTTCTAGGAGTCTGGCCTGAATCCTGCCCTCCACTCACAGGTGTTACATGACACTGACCACGGCCCTGCACCTGCATCGAGGCGGATCCCCCAAAGGTCCCGCGGGCACAGGGAAGACCGAGACGGTCAAGGACCTGGGCAAGGCCCTCGGCATATACGTTATCGTGGTCAACTGCTCCGAGGGCCTGGACTATAAGTCCATGGGCCGGATGTACTCAGGCCTGGCTCAGGTCAGCATCCTGCCAGCCTGGCCAGGACCAGCCTGACCCCTCCATATCTTTTAGTTTCAGAAAATCAGCTGAAACCCAGATCTGGTTCAGTGCCCTGTAACTGATGACACTGCATCGCCTCAGTTAGTTCTTACAACTGGGGAAGTCCCTGCGCTTCCCTGGGCTCACTTTGCTTATTTGCATAATCAGAAGGTTATGTAAGGATTCAGTAAGAGAACTAGTGTAAAGTCGTTCATGCTGGGGGCGCTCAACACCCACAAATTCCCTACCCTGCTCTCTTTCCTACCCACGACTCTCAGGCATTCTCCTAGATCCTTCCTGTCTGATGGAAAGTTCTGGCCAGAAACTACAAAACTACCACAGCCCCTTCTCACACACACTCACACATGCATACTTGCACACATTCATTTTAGAGGCCACTGTTTCTAGCCAAACACTTCAGGGGGAGGATAGGTTAGTCACAGTTTCTAGTTTTTCCCAGTCCAGGGTCACTTGTCTTCCTCCCAGCAACTCTGCCCCTCCTTCCCCCAACTACAGACGGGTGCCTGGGGCTGCTTTGATGAATTTAACCGCATCAATGTGGAGGTGCTGTCAGTGGTGGCCCAACAGATCCTGTCCATCCTCTCTGCCCTGGCTGCTGGCCTCACCCGCTTCTATTTCGAGGGCTTTGAAATCAATCTGGTGTGGTCCTGTGGGATCTTCATCACTATGAACCCTGGTAAGAGCCTGGGAGTAGAGTAGATGGGGCTCCTGGGGGCCAATGTCAGTGCATCTTCCCTCTCCCCCACCCCAGGCCAGTGCATTTAGCCAAGTGCAATGCTGCTAAAGGCAACAAAGTGTGAGAAAAGGATGAACACATGCATTTCTAGGAGAAGGGGAAGAAACCTTACTGTCTTTCCTAAAGGGATTAGTGTTGGCTCGGGTGCATAGATGTCATCCTAGTCTTTCAAGGTACTTAGCTTTTTTCTTCTGTTGAACTAGCTCCTAGAGTTCTGGTCTATCTGCCATCCCTTTTGTCAGATGAGAGAACCTCCCTGAAGTGCAGGGCCTAGGGTCTCTCATCACTGTTGCCTAGGAACAGCTCTGTGGGTAGGATCTAGGAGAAAACAGGAAAGGGCTTCCGCACTAAAAGAATCAGAGAAACAGCTGCGATTTCTATTAGCACCGAGTGAGTTATATTGGGTCAGCCACAAAGTTCATTCAGGTTTTCCCATAACATCTTAATGAATAAACCTGAACAAATTTTTGGCCCACCCAATCCATGAAACTTGGAGAGATGGGAACAAGACAGCTCTGTAATTTGAGCCTGAAGCAGGGCCTTGCAGCAAGTAAGGAAAGGGCCAGGGGTAGGAAAGAAGAGCAGAGAGGTGTGGGAAAAGCCAGGGCTGAGATGAGAGAGGAAGAGATCTTGGAGATGGAGCTGGGGATAGGGCTCAGGATGAAGCAGAGAATGGGGAGAATGGGATTGATGGGGAAGTAGGTCTTTGGGAAGCAGTGTCCCCTGGAGAAGGGAATGGCTACCCACTCCATTATTGTTGCCTGAGAATCCACGGACAGAGGAGCCTGAGAGGGTTTCAAAGAGTTCATAGGGTTTCAAAGAGTTGGACACGACTGAACAATCAACACTTTTGCTTACTCTTTCATGGATTCTGAATACGTGGTGCTGTTTTCCAGGCTATGCTGGCCGCACAGAGCTTCCTGACAATCTTAAATCCATGTTCCGGCCAATTGCCATGGTGGTGCCCGACTCTACACTTATTGCAGAAATCATTCTTTTTGGGGAAGGCTTTGGCAACTGCAAGGTATTCTGATCATCTCTTGTCTCCGATACTTTATTTCTCATCCATGATTACCCTCTGGGCCCAAGAAACACCCCCAAAATCCTCACAGTCATTTTATCCTACAAGAAATGTAGGATATGGGGGCAGGAGAATCCAGAGGAGAGAGGTCTTCCCTCTACCACGCCACTGGTCCTTGATGGCACAATTCACAAGACCTTCCCATCCCTTATCCTCCAGCTGCTTCATGCCCGGGCACCCACCTTCTTGTATCTGTAACTGTCCCTACACAATGCAGAGGGATTTATGAGGAAATGGATGGTTCCTTCCTCTGTTTTGGCCTCCAGGTTCTGGCCAAGAAGGTGTACATGCTCTACTCTCTGGCTGTGCAGCAGCTCTCCAGACAGGACCACTATGACTTCGGCCTGCGTGCCCTCACCTCCCTCCTGCGCTATGCTGGCAAAAAGCGCCGCCTGCAGCCCGACCTGTCTGATGAAGAGGTAGACTGAGGACGCCGTCTTGACCCTTACACACCACCACCACTGGTCCTCTGCGCCTTCACTGGAGTTTTTCACATCCTTACTTTCCCTCAATCAGTTTTCCCACTCTTCCAGCCGTCCTTGGTGTTGCCCAAGTTCTACCTGTCCTGTTGCTCAAGACTAGCTTGGGTGTATCCATTGTTATTTCTTATTTATTTATTTTCGGCTGTGCTGGTTCTTCATTGCTGCATATGAGCTTTCCCTAGTTGTGGTGAGTGGGAGCTACTCTTTGTTGCCATCCATGGGCTTCTCATTGTGGTGGCTTCTCTTGTTGTGGAGCACGGTCTTTACATGCTTGGGCTTCAGTAGTTGCAGCCCTTGGATTCAGTAGTTACGACTCCCAGCCTCTAGAATGGGGGCTCCGGTAGTTGTGGCCCATAGGCTTAGTTGCTTCACGTCCTGTGGTATCTTCCCAGACTAGGGATCAAATGCATGTCCTCTGCAATGGCTGGCAGACTCTGGTTCACTGTACCACCAGGGAAGTCCTTCCTTGTTCTTAGCTCCTGCCTCTCACCCCTCTAGAGAGGAAAGGCCTAATGAAGAGCTGGGCTCTGGCTCCTCCAGCCTGAGTCTCTGTCTTTCCCCTCCAGGTTCTGCTGCTCTCAATGAGAGATATGAATATTGCCAAGCTGACTTCCATCGACGTGCCCCTCTTCAATGCCATCGTGCAAGATCTGTTCCCCAGCATTGAGCTGCCGGTCATTGACTATGGCAAGGTATTTGATCCCCAAGACTTCCTGGCCTCTTGTGTGAATGTGGATCCTGTGGTGTCCTAGGAACAAGACACCTGGCTTCCAGGCCTTGTTCTGCCCTTCACTGGCTATCCATTCAACTGGCTATGACTTTGAGCAAGACGGTTACCCTTTCTTTGGGCTACTTTATCTATAAAGTGGGACTCCCTGGTGGTTAGGGAATGATGCAAACTTATTCCAACACTCTACATTCTCCCCTCAACTCCCCAGGCCCCGACTCACCTGCTCAAGGACTTCTACTCATCAGTTCCTTGACTTTATGGAGATCTCTGGTCCACTGGCCTTCTACTTTATACCCGTCAGCCCTCTCCTGTCTCTGCCTCTCTCCTCATCCTCTCTTTTGAGGAGAGACTGCTAGGAGCTGTTTGATAAGGGAGAAGACTGGGATGGAAAGGGCCAGGGGAGGAGAATTCTAGAATGTGTAGGAATTTTCTTCTCTGGCAATATGGCAGTTTAGATATCCTGAGTGATCCTTTCCATTGAAACCACTAAAATGCTGGATAAAGATATAAAAAAACACCTTTTAAAATGTATTGCTAAACTGGCAAGAAAGAAAGAATTCTGGGATGAGGAGGGGAAGTAAAAGCAGGGAGGCAAGTGAATTGCCAAGCTGGCTTTCTCCCTGAAAGGTTTTGTTGAATGTAAGACATGAGGAAAGGAGATAAAGTAGTTCAGGTTTTGAGGTATAACAGAAAACCCAGTCGTGCATAGACTTTGGCCCACAAGGGAAAACACCTTCGGTAAGTGGGAAAGTGAGAAACCCACCACTGAGGAGTGTCCATACAGTAAAGAAAGTTGCTTGTCACGACTGTTGGCAGTGAGAGGAAGGGGCAGAGTCTCCTTTGAGACTTCCTGACCTTGAGTCAGCCTCACATGGTTTCTGGTCATCGTTTATTTTACTGTGTACTCCCCCCAAATCTCAAATTTAGAATTTAATTTGAAGTATTTCCAGGTTGTTAGTGTCTCCCCCAAGCGACTGGCAGAAACAAATGCAAATTTTTTCTAGAAGAATGAAACTTCAACTTAAACGCCCAAAGAATTCTCGTAAAAGCCTAAGAAAATGAGCAACTTCTGGTCAAAAATCACAAAACAAACAAGGAAACAAGATATCATGAAGGGAAGCCAGAGAACAACAAAACAGTGCAATCAGACCCCAGAAGACTACAGATATGGACAATAATCAGTACAGAATTCTAAAAGTACCTACATTTAATATGTTTAAAGAAATAAGAGAGAAGTTTGAAACTGTGATCCAGGAACAAGATACTTCTAAACAGAGTAGACTTGAAAAGAACCAATAGAATTGCTACAAATGAAAAAATATAATTGAAATTTGAAAAACCCAACAACCTCATTATATTCAGAGAGGACTTCAAGGTAAAAAGGTGGATTAAAAACAATTTTGTTTCCTTTTGAAAACCTGCTGCAACTACTCTAAAGGGATGTTTTTTTAAAAAGGCATCTATACCAGGAAGGATGGAGTGAATGAGAGAGGCGATAACAACAGAAGTATAGACATAGGAAATAAATGAGTCAAGTAGTGACTTGTGTTGTGAATCTCAGCAAACCTGAGAGGCTGGAAGTAGGGAGAATTTTTAAGTAGGAAGTA
This sequence comes from Capricornis sumatraensis, assembly GCF_032405125.1. Classification (NCBI taxonomy): domain Eukaryota; kingdom Metazoa; phylum Chordata; class Mammalia; order Artiodactyla; family Bovidae; genus Capricornis; species Capricornis sumatraensis. The sequence continues at coordinate 77,753,721 of NC_091076.1, forward strand.
GGTGTTGAGGGTGCTAATCCTCAGTCACTTAGTCATGTCTGACCCTGCAGTCCTATGGACTGTGGACTGTAGCCCACCTGTGGACTGAACTACAAGGGAAGCCCAAGAATACTGGAGTGGGTAGCCTATCCTTCTGTCCATGGGATTTCCCTGGCAAGAATACTGGAGTGGGTTGCCATGCCTTCCTCCAGGGGATCTTCCTGGCCCAGGGATTGAACACACGTCTCCTGCATTGCAGGCGGACTCTTTACCACTGAGCCACTGAGTAAAGGAATTAGACTTGTGGAAGCCCAAGAATACTGGAGTGGGTAGCCTGTCCCTTCTCCAAGGGGATCTTCCTGAGCCAGGAATTGAACCAGGGTCTCCTTCTTTGCAGGCGGATTCTTTACCAACTGAGCTATCAGGGAAGCCCACTGAGTAAAGGGGATGTAGCTAAAATAAGAAGGATTGGAGGCAGACTGTCTCAGGGCAGGTCCCCCCTTCTCTGTGTCCCTGGATGGCTGTCCCTTTTCCACTTTGGTAGAAGACTAGAGGGTAAAAATAGTAGGTCTCTGGTTTGGGGGACACAAAATATAGTTGAGGAAAGGAGAAAACCTTGTTAAAAATGGAGATAAAGAAACTTTCCTGGTGATCCAGTGGCTAAGACTCTGCACTCCCAATGCAGGGGGTTAGGGTTCAATCCCTGGTCAGGGAGCTAGATCCCACATGCCACAACTAATGAGCCAGTGTGCTGCAACAAGACCTGTCACAGCCAAGTAAATAAATATTTTTTTAATTAAAAAAAAAACTTGGGGCATGATGCTCAATATACATACACACACATAAATACACACAAACATGATAATACAACTAATTCTCAGACAGTGGAAGGACGTAGTAGAAGTGAGGCCTCTTAGTGTGTTTGAGAGATACAAGTAAAATCCTGCATATGTTTGAAATTATTTGGTTGCATTGGCTGTGTATTTTAGAAGGTCACACTCTTCTGGGACCCACATGTGTCATGGCTCTATAAGCATTCGTTTATTTTTTATTTTTAAAAAAAAATTTATTGAAGCCTAGTTGATTTACAGTGTTGTGTTAGTTTTGGGTGTACAGCAAAGTGATTCAGTTTTACATATATGTAAATCCACATATATATGTGTATATGTAATTATAATAACTTATTTATATATAATAATTATATACATGTATACATATAAGCCCAGGACCAGACGGCTTCACAGCTGGATTCTACCAAAAATTTAGAGAAGTGCTAACACCTATCTTACTTAAACTCTTCCAGAAAATTGCAGAGGAAGGTAAACTTCCAAACTCATCCCATGAGGCCACCATCACCCTAATACCAAAACCAGACAAAGATGTCACAGAAAAAGAAAACTGCAGGCCAATATCACTGATGAACATAGATGCAAAAATCCTTAACAAAATTCTAGCAAATAGAATCCAACAACATATTAAAAAGATCATACATCATGACCAAGTGGGCTTTATCCCAGGGATGCAAGGATTCTTTAATATCTGTAACTCAATCAATATAATACACCACATTAACAAATTGAAAGATAAAAGCCATATGATTATCTCATAGATGCAGAGAAAGCCTTTGACAAAATTCAACATCCATTTATGATAAAAACACTCCAGAAAGTAGGAATAGAAGGAACATACCTCAACATAGGAGAAGGAAATGGCAACCCACTCCAATATTCTTGCCTGGAGAATCCCATGGACAGAGGAGCCTAGCAGGCTTCAGTCCATGGGGTTACAAAGAGTCGGACATGACTGTGTGACTACCACCACCTCAACATAATAAAAGCTATATATGACAAACCCACAGCAAACATTATCCTCAGTGGTGAAAAATTGAAAGCATTTCCCCTAAAGTCAGGAACAAGACAAGGGTGCCCACTCTCACCACTACTATTCAACATAGTTTTGGAAGTTTTGGCCACAGCAATCAGAGCAGAAAAAGAAATAAAAGGAATCCAGACTGGAAAAGAAGAAGTAAAACTCTCACTGTTTGGAGATGACATGATCCTCTACATAGAAAATCCTAAAGACTCAACCAGAAAATTACTAGAGCTAATCAATGAATATACTAAAGTTGCAGGATATAAAATTAACACACAGAAATCCCTTGCATTCCTATACAATAACAATGAGAAAACAGAAAGAGAAATTAAGGAAACAATTCCATTCACCATTGCAACAAAAAGAATAAAATACTTAGAAATATATCTACCTAAAGAAACAAAAGATTTATAAATGGAAAACTATAAAACACTGGTGAAAGAAATCAAAGAGGACACAAATAAGTGGAGAAATATACCATGTTCATGGATCAGAAGAATCAATATAGTGAAAATGAGTATACTACCCAAAGCAATCTATAGATTCATTGCAATACCTATCAAGCTACTAAAGGTATTTTTCACAGAACTAGAACAAATAATTTCACAATTTGTATGGAAATACAAAAAAACCTCAAATAGCCAAAGCAATCTTGAGAAAAAAGAATGGAACGAGAGGAATCAACCTGCCTGACTTCAGGCTATACTACAAAGCTACAGTCATCAGGACAGTATGGTACTGGCACAAAGACAGAAACATAGATTAATGGAACAAAATAGAAAGCCCAGAGATAAATCCATGCACCTATGGACACCTTATCTTTGACAAAGTAGGCAAAAATATACAACGGAGAAAAGACAATCTCTTTAACAAGTGGTGCTGGGAAAACTGGTCAACCACTTGTAAAAGAATGAAATGAAACTTTCTAACACCATACACAAAAATAAACTCAACATGGATTAAAGATCTAAACGTAAGACCAGAAACTATAAAACTCCTAGAGGAAAACATAGGCAAAACACTCTCAGACATAAATCACAGCAGGATCCTCTATGACCCACTTCCCAGAGTAATGGAAATAAAAGCAAAAATAAACAAATGGGACCTAGTTAAACTTAAAAGCTTTTGCATAATGAAGGAAACTATAAGCAAGGTGAAGAGACAGCCTTCAGAATGGGAGAAAATAATAGCAAATGAAGCAACTGACAAAGAATCTCAAAAATATACAAGCAACTCCTGCAGCTCAATTCCAGAAAAATAAATGACCCAGTCAAAAAATGGGCCAAAGAACTAAACAGACGTTTCTCCAAAGAAGACATACAGATGGCTAACAAACATGAAAAGATGCTCAACATCACTCATTGTCAGAGAAATGCAAATCAGAACCACAGTGAGGTACCATCTCACGCTGGTCAGAATGGCTGCTATCCAAAAGTCTACAAACAATAAATGCTGGAGAGAGTGTGGAGAAAAGGGAATCCTCTTACACTGTTGGTGGGAATGCAAACTAGTATAGCCACTATGGACAACAGTGTGGAGATTCCTTAAAAAACTGGAAATAGAACTGCCATATGACCTAGTAATCCTACTGCTGGGCATACACACCGAGGAAACCAGAATTAAGAGACACATGTACTCCAATGTTCATCGCAGCACTGTTTATAATAGCCAGGACATGGAAGCAACCTAGATGTCCATCAGCAGACAAATGGATAAGAAAGCTGTGATACATATACACAATGGAATATTACTCAGCCATTAAAAAGAATACATTTGAATCAGTTCTAATGAGGTAGATGAAACTGGAGCCTATTATACAGAGTGAAGTAAGTCAGAAAGAAAAACACCAGTACAGTATACTAATGTATATATATGGAATTTAGAAAGATGGTAATGATAACCCTATATGCAAGACAGCAAAAGAGACACAGATGAATAACAGTCTTTTGGACTCTGTGGGAGAAGGCTAGGGTGGGATGATTTGGGAGAATGGCATTGAAACATGTATATTATCATATGTGAAACAGATCGCCAGTCCAGGTTTGATGCATGAGACAGGGTGTTCAGGGCTGGTGCACTGGGATGACCCAGAGGGATGGGATGGGGAGGGAGGTGGGAGGGGGGTTCAGGATGGGGAACACATGTACACTCATGGCTGATTCATGTCAATGTATGGCAAAAACCACTACATTATTGTAAAGTAATTAGCCTCCAATTAAAATAAATTTAAAAATAAAACACACAAAATTTTTATTAATGCCTAGTTGACGTACAGTGTTGTGTTAGTTTCAGGTGTACAGCAAAGTGATTCAGTTTTATATATATGTAAATCCACATATATATGTGTATATATTATACATATTTTATATGATGTATAATTACATATATATTTATATGTATATTCTTTTTCAGATTCTTTTCCATTATAGGTTATGACAAGATATTTTATATGGTTCTTTGTGCTGTAACATTGTTCAGTTGCTCAGTCATGTCCGACTCTGAGACCCCATGGACTACAAAACTCCAGGCTTCCCTGTTCTTCACCATCTCCTGGAGCTTGCCCAAACTCATGTCCATTGAGTTGGTGATGCCATCCGACCATCTCTTCCTCTGTTGTCCCCTTCTCCTCCTGCCTTCAATATGTCCCAGCATCAGGGTCTTTTCCAATGAGTCAGCAGTTTGCATCAGGTGGCCAAAGTATTGGAGCTTCAGACTTAGCATTAGTCCTTCCAATGAATATTCAGGACTGATTTCCTTTAGGATTGACTGGTTGGATCTCCTTGCAGTCCAAAGGACTCTCAAGAGTCTTCTCCAACACCACAGTTCAAAAGCATCAATTCTTTGGCTCTCAGCCTTCTTTATGGTCCAACTCTCACATCCACACATGACTACTGGAAAAATGAAAAACTACTGGAAAAACAAAGGTCTGACTATACGGACCTTTGTTGACAAAGTAATGTCTCTGCTTTTTAAAATGCTATCTAAGTTTGTCATAGCCTTTCTTCCAAGGAGCAAGCATCTTTTAATTTCATGGCTACAGTCACCATCTGCAGTGATTTTGCTGTAAAGTGGGTGCTTGTTTATTTTATATATAGCAGCTGTATCTGCTAATCTCAAACTCTTAATTTATTCCTGCCCTTTCCCCTTCTGGTAACCATGAGTTTTTCTTCTGTGTCTGTGATTCTGTTTCTGCTTTGTAAATAAGTTCATTTGTATAATTTTTTAAGATTCCATGTAAGTAATATCATATGATATTTGTCTTTCTCTGTGACTTCAGTTCAGTTCAGTTCACTCGCTCAGTCGTGTCTGACTGTGACCCCATGGACTGCAGCATGCCAGGCCTCCCTGTTCATCACCAACTCCCAGAGCTTACTCAGACTCATGTCCACTGAGTCGGTGATGCCATCCTACCATCTCATCCTCTGTCGAGTTACTTAATCCTCTGTGTGACTTACTTAATATGATAATATCTAGGTTCATCCATGTTGTTGCAGATGGCATTATTTCATTATTTTCTATCACATCTTCTTTATTCATTCATGTTGATGAGCATTTAGGTTACTTCTGTGTCTTGGCTATTGTAAATAGCACTGCTATGAACACTGGGATGCATGTATCTTCTCGAATCAGAGTTTTCGTCTTTTGTAAGCATTTCTTTTTAACTTAGTTGGTGAGTTGTTTAATGTCTGGCTCCCCCACTAGACTATGGACCCTGAAATGGGATGAACACTAATTTGTTCTCAGCACCAAGCACACTGCTTGGCACCTACTTTAGAGGTTTAATAAATGTTTGTTGAATGATATTAGAAGATATTTGTAGAACTTTGTATCAGACATTGTGTTTCCTGTTGACTATTTTTTGAATACAACAGGCCTGAGGGTGAAGTACTATCATGACTCCCAGTTAACAGATTAGGAAACTGAGTCTCAAAGAAGTTCACTCACGCAGGTTCACATGGCTGAAACCTACGGACCCAGACTGGCTGACACCAGAGCCCAATCTCTTAACTCTGCAACTGGCCAACTTCCCAAGGAAAGAACAACTGTCAGGGTGCAAAGGGCCCTGGTGCCATTTTTTAAAACCATTTGAGTATTATCCTCCCAGACACTGGGGAGCTTTTGAAAGCCCTCTATATGCCTCACCATTTTTTTCCATTTCCTGTATTTCCCCTTCTCTCAGCTGCGGGAGACCATTGAGCAGGAGATTCGGGACATGGGCCTGCAGCCCACCCCGTTCACCCTCACCAAGGTCATCCAGTTGTATGAAACCAAGAATTCCCGCCACTCCACCATGATCGTGGGCTGCACAGGCAGCGGCAAGACTGCCTCATGGCGGATTCTCCAGTCCTCCTTGTCCTCCCTGTGCCGCGCAGGGGAGCCCAACTTCAACATTGTCAGGGTGCGGAGCTGGGGCAGTGGGACTGCTGTCCAAGACTTGAGTAGCAGGTGGGGGCGCCAGGATGTAGGGAGGGCAGTACAGACCAGGAGGGCGGCCTGGGAGGGGTGAGAGAGACCGAGGCTGAATACAAATACCTGGAAATAAAGGGACAGCCTGGGATTTGTGTCTGCCGGCAGCTCAAAACTCCCTTCCTGTGTCTATTTTAGGAGTTCCCTTTGAACCCTAAGGCACTGTCCCTAGGGGAGCTGTATGGGGAATATGACCTCAACACAAATGAATGGACGGATGGCGTCCTGTCCAGTGTCATGAGGACGGCATGTGCAGGTACCCAAGGGGTCGTGGGGTGGGGAGAGCAGATTCCTGAATTTCCTGAGGGGGTGGGCAGTGTGGGGATAGAAAACTCAGTTTGGGGGAAAAAAATGCTTGGAAATGCAGAGATCCCAGGAAGCAACTGCTTGCGTCTCCAGGAAGATGAGCATGGAGGGAGGGCAAGGTAACAAAGCTGTGGTTTCCTTCTCCTCCACCTCCTACCAAGACGAGAAACCAGATGAGAAGTGGATCCTTTTCGATGGCCCTGTGGACACTCTATGGATTGAGAGCATGAACTCCGTCATGGATGATAACAAAGTGCTGACCCTCATCAATGGAGAGCGCATCGCAATGCCTGAGCAGGTTGGGGAGTGGAAACTGGAGGGCCCCAGGGCAGGGCTAAGGGGAAGAGCAGGGCCAAGAGGAAAGAGGAAGTTCTATAGGAACAAGAAAGAGGAGGAGGACACCTGGACTCAGGGCAGCCTGTGAGACTGAAGAAGAGATGCCTGTCTGCCACGGACGCTGAGGACAATCCTATAGAGAACTGTGTACCAGGATGCGCGGTGGCAGAGACTAAGGCAGTCTCATTGCCACTGACATATGGGGGAATGACCTGCCCTTGTGCACCTGGGCTGTAATTTATGAGCTTTTGTAAAGAGCCCACCCTTTCCTACTCAATCAAACAATGTGAGGTGAAGAGAGACTTCTCATAAGGATGACCTTGAATAAGCCCTAATTTTTTTAAATAACCAAATCATTTGTAAAGCTTAGGTCCTTATTCATCCTGCCACACGTGGTACTCAGTAGAGACACCTTGAGGCATCAGAATTCTGGGTATTTTTACTACTGAGAGAAAGACAAGATTCTGACCAAGTATATCTGTAGGTGTCTCTCCTGTTCGAAGTGGAGAACTTGGCAGTGGCCTCCCCGGCCACCGTGTCTCGCTGTGGGATGGTGTATACCGACTACACAGACCTAGGTTGGAAGCCCTATGTTCAGTCATGGTTGGACAAGAGGCCAAAGGTATGAAGGAGATGGAGGAGCGGGAAGTAACCAGTGGGGCCTGGGGGTGGTGCACAGAATAATTCAGAGCTCCTGCTCATTCAATGCCAGGTGGAGGCCGAGCCCCTTCAGCACATGTTCGAAAAGTTCATCAACAAGATGCTGACCTTCAAGAAGGACAACTGCAATGAGCTGGTGCCCCTCCCAGAATATAGCGGCATCATCTCCCTCTGCAAGCTATACTCCGCCCTGGCCACACCGGAGAATGGGGTGAGAGGGGGCCAGGGCAGGAAGGGCTCTCAACCTCCCGGGAAAATGTCCGGGAAACGATGTGTCTGAGACACAATTGGAACATGAGGCTTGAGTGGAGCAGAGACTCCAAGAGGAGGCCTCACCAACTGTGGAGGCAGCAAGGGTGTGTATGAGGGTGTGTGTATGCGTGCACACGTGTGTCCACGTGGGCACATGTGCTGCAAGGCCAAACTCTATATTTATATCCAAATCAGATAGAGAGCACAATGGGCTTCACTATAATTTCCTGCCTGTATTTAAGAGCTGAGGATAGTTCATTTGGTTCCTCATTTCTCCATTCTTCTGAAATTAAGTATTAAATCTTGGAATCTGTGAGCCCTTGGGATACTGTTTTTGCTGGGAGGAGCTCCCCAATTAGTCTGATGAGGGGCTTTAGAAATTTCCAGATTAACTGATATTGAAGAACATTTTTGTTTAGTTTAGAATTATGGTGTAAGGACCAAAATTGGATATTTTTCTGCTGAGATTAAATCACTGCCTAGAAATGGTTCATATTGTTTTTAAGGGCATTACCAGCTCATTCAACTATTAATATATAGTTGTATAACAGTTAGGATCTATAACAGTATGTGTCATTCCTGGTATGATCAATATAAATTAAAACTATGTAGGTGAACTTGCAAGGTGACATGTAGGAAAATGATAGTAAGGTAGTATCAATGGCCCTCAACTGCTGAGGAGGACTGCTGGGGGAAGAAGGCTGATGAACAGAACAAAGAGAGGAGGGCAGTCTATGCCAACAGGATGACTTTTGCAGAAACACAGATAGGAGAGCCAGCCCCCCCTGGGCAGGGTGGGCTGATGGGTGGTGTCGGTGTGTGGTACCTCTTAGCTGTAGCAGAGACCCTGAGAAGAGGATGGTGAGATGTGTGCGAGTGTGAGCTGGAAGGACAGAATAAGGACTCTGGATTCAATACAGCAGACACCAGAGTCTCAGCACAACTTCCCGTGGTGCTTTTGTAGCTTAGTAGGTTTATGTAAATGTTTTGATTTAGGTTTCTCTACAACTACATGGTTTTCCAAACAGAACCAGGAAGGGAGGGAAATTTTAATTCTTTGTGATGAGTTGCCAAAATAGACCCCTCCATCTCTCTTTTTAAAAAACATGTATTTATTTGGCTGTGTTGAGTCGCATGGGCTCTCTAGTTGTGGCACTCAGGCTTAGTTACCCCACAGCATATGGGATCTTAGTTTCCCAACCAGGGATCCAACCCAAGTCCCCTGCATTGCAAAGCAGATTCTTAACCACTGGACCACCAGGGAAGTCTCTCTCTCTCTTTTCTATTCACCTTTATGTTGCTTAAAAAGTTTTTTTTTATCGGGGTATAATTGATTTACAATGTTGCATTAGTTTCAGGTGTATGGCAAAATGAATCTGTTATACAAATACATACTTCTACTCTTTCTTGATTCTTTCCCCATATAGACCATTACAGAGTATTGAGAGGAGAGATCCTGTGCTATAGAGTAGAGCCTTGTTGCTTAGCTATTTTATATATAGTCATGTGTATATGTTAATTCCAACTTCCCAATTTGTCCCTCTCCCCAACCTAGTCCCTTTGGTAACCATATGTTTGTTTTCTATGAGTCTGTTTGTGTTTTATAAATAAGTTCATTTGTATCATTATTTTTTAGATTTTTCACATAAGTGATGTTTTTCTTTGTCAGACTTACTTCACTTAGTATGATAATCTCCAGGTCCAGCCATGTTGCTGCAAATGGGATTATTTCATTCTTTTTAAAGGCTGAGTGATACTCCATTGTATATCTGTACACATCTGCTTTATCTAGTCCTTTGTTGATGGACATCTAGGTTGTTTCCACATCCTCACTATTGTGAACAGTGCTGCAATGAACACTGTGGTGCATGTATCTCTTCAAATTATGGTCTCCATCTCTTCAGTTAATAGATTTAGGATATTTCCTCTTCTCCTTTTCCATGCAGGTGAACCCAGCTGACAGTGAGAACTTTGCCTCCATGGTAGAGCTGACATTTGTGTTCAGCATGATCTGGTCGGTGTGTGCCTCTGTGGATGAGGAGGGCCGCAAGAAGATCGACAGTTACCTCCGAGAGATCGAGGGCACTTTTCCCAACAAGGTCAGCGCCTTCCAGCTCAGCTGTCCTATTTTTCTATAACCCTGATCCTCAGACATCTTGAGCCTCAGCCTGCCACCCAGCTCTCTTTCTTCTTCCCCGCGATCTATGAGTGCTTTTTCTGGGCAGGGAAAGCCAAAGACAGGCTTTGGTAATCTGACACACATTCCGTCCTCAGGACACAGTGTACGAGTATTTCGTGGACCCAAAGATGCGGAGCTGGACATCATTTGAGGATAAGCTCCCTAAGAGTTGGCGCTACCCTCCAAAGTCAGAGCCGGGCCTGGGGGGTGGGTCAGGCTTGGGATTGCTGTGGGGGGGAGATGTGGCAAGAGAGTTGAGATGACTTTCCAGAACAGGAAGCAGAAGCTAGAGGAAATGGGACAGGGTCCCTGAGGAGAATGCCTGATCCCCAGGCCCCACAGGAGGCAGGGTGGGTGATCAGAGAGCAGTGATGCTAGAGAAAGAGTGGGGAGCAGAAGGAAGCAGGAGTTAGAAAAGAGTGGGCCGTGATCTTGAGACACAGTCCCTTTCCCCACCCCCAGCTCCCCCTTCTATAAGATCATGGTGCCCACCGTCGACACTGTCCGCTACAACTACCTGGTGAGCACCATGGTGGCCAGCCAGAACCCTGTCCTGCTGGTGGGTCCTGTGGGGACTGGAAAGACCTCCATCGCCCAGAGTGTCCTGCAGTCCTTGCCCTCCAGCCAGTGGTCAGTGCTCACAGTCAACATGTCTGCGCAGGTGTGTGGCAGGACCCCCGGGCCAGGTTGCCAGCCCCTGCTCCCTCCCTGTCTCTGCTCCCCTTTGGGAGCCCAGTGCCCGCTGGACATGCCTCTCTAACCTCGAATTTCTCTCTTGGGACCCAAGCGTTCATTCTGTACCTTTCCCACCAGACCACATCTAATAATGTGCAGAGCATCATTGAGAGCAGGGTGGAGAAGCGAACCAAGGGTGTCTATGTGCCTTTCGGAGGCAAAAGCATGATCACCTTCATGGATGACCTCAATATGCCAGCCAAGGACACGTTTGGGTCCCAGCCCCCGCTGGAGCTGATTCGCCTCTGGATTGACTACGGCTTCTGGTATGATCGAACGAAGCAGACCATCAAGTATATTCGAGTAAGCATCCAGAGAATCTGTTCTTCGAGTCTCTGTTCCTTCCCGTGATGGGTTCTGTCCCCACTCCACTGGGACCCCAGGATAAAGTCCTGTAAGCCTGTGTTCCTCCCCACAGAGGGGGGTCCTGCCTTTCTTAGGACCCAGACATCTGGCTCCTTCGTCAATTCCTGCCAGTAACTCTCTTCATTGACTGCCCTGTGCTTTGTGACCAAGGGAGCCTGTCCTCCAACTTCTACTCCTTTCCCAGGCCTCTTACACCTTGCTTCCATGGCAACACTGATGCCAACCAGAGCCGCCCACAACACCCCTCTCCAGGCCTCTCCGCCTCCCATTGTTTCAGGAACCACCTCCCTGGTACCAATTCTCCACTCCCCATCCAGGATCCAGGAATCTCCTGTCAGTCCTGACTGTTCTCCCATGGGATCCTGAGCATCTTGTTTATTTTTCCTGAATCAACGGGCAGTCATTTCAGCCTGATTTCTGGGGCACTCATCTATCTGACAGGGTCCAAAACTCAACTAATAATAGATTCATATGTTTCAGAGAAAGAACATACATACACAGATACAAGTATATATTAATATATGTGTATATTAAAATAGAAGAAAATGTCCAGAAGATGTTATCAAATGTTGTGTGTGGTTTGTTTTTTTTAACTTACCTCTATTTTCCAAGTTGGGAACATGGATTATAATGATGACATAAGAACAAATAGGGAATTCCCTGACAGTCCATTGTTTAGGACTCAGCGCTCCCACTGCCAAGGACCTAGGTTCAATCCCTGGTCAAGGAACTAAGATCTCACATGCTGAATGGCATGGCCAAAAAAAAGAGAAAGAAATAAGAACAAATTAGTTACCTCAGTAACTCTGTGGACATTAAAAGCGTCCCAAACCCCTTCCTTTCCCTCACCTTTTCATCCCCATTACTCCATGTTTCTTCCTGCTCTTCCCTCTTCCCGTTTGTCCCTCCATTCCCTCTCATCCTCCTGGCTCCTCTTACATCTTCCCTATTTCTTTGCCCCTCCTTTTCCCCTCCTCCTGCCTGTCTCCCCCAACCCCACCTGACCCATCTGGTCTTTGCTGTCTAGGACATGTTCCTGATGGCCGCCATGGGCCCTCCTGGGGGTGGACGGACTGTCATCTCCCCAAGGCTGCAGAGTCGATTTAACATCATCAACATGACCTTCCCCACGGTGAGGGCTTCCTGGGGGCTGGGGGAGGGGCCATAGAAGGCAAAACCACCCGTGTCCTAGAGAATGAGGGCACAGATCACAAGCTGCATTCAGGGAGCTCTGATACTTGGAGGGGAGACTCTCTGCTCTCTGCAGGCATCTTTGCTTCTGCTGAGCTGGCTCTGGTGTGTGAAGCCTGACAGTCCCAGTGGGCAGAGAGTGGGGCCCAAGCAGATGAAGGGAAGGCACACCCTCCAAAGAGGAGACTAGAGCAGCTAGGGGAGGCAAGGGAAGAACCCAGGGGTGTCCCCAAACCTCAGAAATACAGACAAATAATAATGCAATATTAAAAAAAATCAGTACCAAAATTCAGGATGAACAAAACACCAACATTTTAAACAAATACAAGATCAGTATAGTGCCATGCTGAGCTACATGAGAGCCCGAGGCAAAAGGAAAAACCAACAGTACAGATCCTGTCTTTATTTAAAACGTTCGCATTTGTTCATTGTGGACAGTTTGCATTAATTCTGATTTTTAAATACACTAAAGTATGACTTCTCTTGATTTCTGAGGGGTGTTTTGTGCCCCTCCCCACTCTGCTCCCAAGTACTTTACTCCACTGACCCGAGTCCCCGCCTTGGCTAAAAGGCCAGGAGCTGCGAGATTGAGTCTGAGGGCCTGTTTCTAGGAGTCCCAGATCATCCGGATATTTGGCACCATGATCAACCAGAAGCTCCAGGACTTTGAGGAAGAGGTGAAGCCCATTGGGAACGTGGTGACCGAGGCCACCTTGGATGTGTACAACACTGTGGTGCAACGCTTCCTGCCCACACCCGCCAAGATCCACTACCTCTTCAACCTTCGAGACATCTCCAAGGTGAAACTCCATCTGACCCTGCCCCTGGGCCAAGCACAGCCTCCTTGGAGGTATTCTCCCTTCCTCAAAGTGAGCCCACACACCCCAAATCACCCCATCCCGGAATGCCATTTCCGCTAGAACTTCTGGAGGGACCCTTTTCCCTCCCTCCATCCCACTGGCCACGCCTCTCTCCCAGGTGTTCCAGGGCATGCTGAGGGCCAACAAAGATTTCCACGATACCAAGTCCAGCATCACCCGACTTTGGATCCACGAATGCTTCCGGTGAGGGTGCTGTGGCCCACCAGACCCAGGCCTCCCCAAGCCCAAGCCTCCACTCCCCCATCCCCATCCCCTGCTCTCCTCCCCAGGGCCACTTTCCTCTTCAATCCCAGATCTAACTCCAGCTCCCTCCCAACAGAGTCTTTTCTGACCGACTGGTTGACGCCGCAGACATGGAAGCCTTCGTGAGCATCCTAAGCGACAAACTCGGCTCCTTCTTTGACCTGACGTTTCATAACCTTTGTCCCGACAAACGTTCTCCCATCTTTGGTGAGCCAGGAGCTGTGGCCCCTGTAGGCTGGAGAGTCTTAGGAGACGGGTTAGAAGAAGAGGCGGGGCACTGGGGCCCAGGGAGGAAGGGCCCTCTGGGGAAGCCTGGGGAGGACCAGGCATTTGGAATCTGTCCCCTCTTGCCATGGCCCAGGGGACTTCCTGCGGGAGCCCAAGGTGTACGAGGACCTGACGGATCTGACGGTCCTGAAGACAGCCATGGAGACAGCACTCAATGAGTACAACCTGTCACCCGCTGTCGTGCCAATGCAGCTGGTGCTCTTCCGAGAGGCCATCGAGCACAGTAAGCACTTCCTGTTCCCGGGCCTTCTCCAGCATCCCGGTGACAGGGTACTCCAAGGAAATGGGGATCTCTTCCCAGATCTTTCTCAAACTGAGCCCCAGAAGTTTCCCTCCTCCCTGACCCCAGATGCGCTTGTGTCCATGGGTGGACATTTTTTCTTTGATGACGGTATTTAACAGACATGGTGAAGGTTGAATGGTGAATTGCTACCCAAGCTTCAGGCACTAACCTCTTCCACACTGGTGGGTCCCTCTACTGCAGCGTCAGGTGTCCCAGCCCCCAGCCTAGGGCCTGGAGGTCCCCTGAGCTTGCTCAGCCAAATCATTATCCTCCCTCTTTCCCTCCAGTCACACGGATCGTGCGGGTCATTGGACAGCCTCGGGGCAACATGCTTTTGGTGGGCATTGGGGGCAGCGGACGGCAGAGTCTGGCCCGCCTGGCCTCATCCATCTGCGAGTACATCACCTTCCAGATTGAGGTCACCAAACATTACCGGAGGCAGGAATTCCGAGAAGGTAAGGCTGGGTTTCTGAGACGGAAGTGGGTTTGGGACTGAGAGTGAAATAGCAGGAGGGAGGGAAGCCAGGTAGGGAAGATGGTGTCCTGTATGTGTCCCTGGCTGGGGGACAGCTTTCTAATTAATAGAAGAGGAAAGACAGACAGAAGGGTGAATCTGAAAGGTCTCTGTCTCCCCTGGCCCAGATATCAAGCGTCTGTATCGCCAGGCTGGGGTGGAGCTCAAGGCCACGTCGTTCCTTTTCGTGGACACCCAGATTGCTGACGAATCATTCCTAGAGGACATCAACAACATCCTTAGCTCGGGCGAGGTCCCCAATCTCTATAAGGCGGATGAATTCGAAGAGGTGCGATGCTTCTACACCCACTACCAGTTGATTCTGGCTTTCCTAGGTCCAGAGGATGCCGCTGTCGCGCCCCCTCTCCAGCTCCTCCATTAGGTGGAAGAACTGTTCCTCTTGGGCCTTCTTCCCTCCCTGGACCCTGGTGGGCAGAGCGGCCTTAAAACCCACACCCCGTGTGCCCCGCTGTTCCCTCCCGCCCTGGGTGCTGTCCTGGAAACCTCCCCCCTCTGACTGTGGCGGCGTTCACCAGATCCAGACGCTCATCATAGACCAGGCGCGCGCTGAGCAGGTGCCAGAGTCCTCGGACAGCCTCTTCACCTACCTCATCGAGCGCGTGCGGAACAACCTGCACATCATCCTCTGCCTCAGCCCCGTGGGCGACCCCTTCAGGTGACTCCCGTGTCGGCCTTCTTCTCCCTCGGGAGTTGGTGTGTGTTTGGGGGGCCACTCCTCCCCGCTCCTGGTCTCCCTGCCTTCTGCCCCCAAGACTCCGGAGTAGCGCCAGCCTATCCCGCTGCGCCCACGTGTCTCCGCGTCTTACGTCGCAGCCTGCACCAGGGCGTGGTTCAGCCTGCCGGATCTTTAGTTGTGCCATGTGGGATCTAGTCCCCTCACTAGGGAGCAAACCTGGACCCCCTGCGTTGGAGGCGCAGAGTCTTAGCCACTGGACCACCAAGTCCCAGCCTGTGCCTGCTTTCAGCAACTTCCTGTTACTTACATGGGACTCATCCTCTCCTTTTTGGTAGATCAGTTTTGTTTATTTTTCTGGAAGGTGAAGGCTGTTTTTTCTTTTTCTTTCAAGTTTTAAGTTGTGGTTTAAAAAAAACTTAAATTTTACCATTTTAACTGGTTTTAAGTACATTCACACTGCTATGCAGCAGATCCTCAGAGCATTCTTGTCTGAGACTGTAACTCGATACCCAGTGGGAACTGCCCACTTCTCCCACCACCCCCAGGCCTTGGTAGCCACTCTTCTACTTTCTGTGAGTGACCACCCCTAGATACCTTATAGATGTGGAATCATGCAGTATTTGTCATTTTGTGACTGGTTTATTTCACTTAGCATAATGTCTTCAAAGTTTATCCATGTAGCCAGCATCAGAATCCCCTTCCCCTTTAAGGCTGAATAATATTCCCTGTGTGTCTCCACCACATGAGATCCATACTCCGTATTTTCAAGGGCATCAGAAAGGAGGGGAAGGACAGAGAACTTATGCAGAGAGGCAGTTGAGGTCACCAGTTTGTTTATCTTTGAATATTTTTGGCTTGTGGTGTATTCCCCGTGTACCAAGCTCTGGGCTAAGCATCCTGTATGTGTCACCCCATTGAATCCCCTAACAACTCTAGTTAGTATGCTTTGTTATTCCTTATTCGAGGTGAGGAAACTGATGTTCAAAAGGTTACGCCACTTGACCAAGATCCATATTTGGTTGGTGTGAAACTGGCTCTTTCTGACCCCAGAAGCTGTTTCTAAATCATGCACCAAACCAGCTTTGAGGGGAGCAGAATCTGGACAAGGCGACACAGGAGCACAAGGATGGGGCTTCGGGGTTCCTAGGGAATGAGTGAACTTGTGGCAAAGACAGTCGCTGAAGGCCGAGTCTGCGAATGGACTTAACCGCTTCTCACAACCCCTGCCAGGAACTGGATCCGCCAATACCCAGCCCTGGTGAACTGCACAACCATTAACTGGTTCTCAGAGTGGCCACGCGAGGCCCTGCTGGAGGTGGCTGAGAAGTACCTGATGGGAGCCGATCTGGGGACCCAGGAGAATGTGAGGCCCTCCTCCCCATCTCTCCTCAACCCCTGCACTCCCACCCATTTCCGTTCTCCGTTTGCCTCTACTCCTGCTCTGTCTCATAGCTTCTATGCATTGATCTCAGATCCACAAGAAAGTGGCCCAGATCTTCGTCACCATGCACTGGTCAGTGGCCACATATTCCCAGAAGATGCTGTTGGAACTTCGAAGACACAACTACGTCACACCCACTAACTACCTGGAACTTGTGTCTGGATATAAAAAGTATGATGGAAGAGTAAGGGGCACAGAGGGCCTGGGAACTTGGTGGATTTTTTGGTTTTGTTTTGGCCGCACCTTGTGGCATGTGGGATCTTAGGTCTTTGACTGGGAATGGAACCCGTGCTGTCTACAGTGAAAGCACAGAGTCCTAACCACTGAACCACTGGGGAATTCCCAGGAGCTTGGTGTCTTTTGAGGGGTATTGGTGAAACAATGTCTTGGAAAATATCCAGGAGCTGGCCAAGGGGACTGACCTGAGGACTGGGAACTGAATGGCAGAGAGGCGGGGGGCTTGTTTCTGTCCAGGAAGTTAAACCAAGAGAGGGGTTCCAGGGGATGTGGCCATCTCAGGGGCCCTCTGGCAGTGACCCCTTTATATACCTCTGTGTCCTTGTCTCCTGGAATAATGATGTCCCTGATCCCAATCACATTGCAACTGTGACATTATATCATGGGTATATTTGGCAATATATATCCTCTTCTCTCTGCCTTTAATATCTTCTAGACTTTCCACCATTCCCAAGTTATATATTCATTCATTAAGTTGTATTGACTGTCTTTTTACATGCACAACACAATAATTTGCTTCGAAGTTTATAAGAAAAAGGTTAAAAAAAAACCCCTCATGTTTATTGGATTTAGTATTTCAATCAAGGTGAAGAAAAAGCCATTTGTAATAATAATGATAGCCAACATTAATTCATTCATTTAACAAGTATTCTGAGCATGTACATTCTGTGCCAGGCTCTATCTTAGATACTTGTAATATATATGCAAGGAGATCCAACCAGTCCATTCTGAAGATCAACCCTGGGATTTCTTTGGAAGGAATGATGCTGAAGCTGAAGCTCCAGTACTTTGGCCACCTCATGCGAAGAGTTAACTCATTGGAAAAGACTCTGATGCTGGGAGGGATTGGGGGCAGGAGGAGAAGGGGACGACCGAGGATGAGATGGCTGGATGGCATCACTGACTCGATGGACGTGAGTCTGAGTGAACTCTGGGAGATGGTGATGGACAGGGAGGCCTGGCGTGCTGCGATTCATGGGGTAGCAAAGAGTCGGACACGACTGAGCGACTGAACTGAACTGAACATATATGCCAGTTAACAAAATCAAGTCCTTGCCTTCCCTGGGTCCATAGATTCACATCCTGTTTATGATTTCCCAGTCACTGTGTTAAGCAATTTACATGCATGTGCCTACGTGCTCAGTTACTCAGTCATGTCTGACTCTGACCCCATGGACTGTAGCCTGCCAAGGCTCCTTTGTCCATGGAATTTTCCAGGCAAAAATACTGGAATGGATTACCATATCCTACTCAAGCGTATCTTCCCAACCCAGGGATCAAACCCTCATCTCTTGTGTGTCCTGCACTAGCAGGAGGATTCTTTACCACTGCACCACCTGGGAAGCCCATATTTAGTATTTAATTCAGAAAACAATCTTTCTTAGACTTTTTTGGGGGGACTGCACAACATTAAAACTTTGTGAATGAGTTGCCAACATTTAAAACTTGAAGCCTTGGAAAACTCCAGATTTCCAGTCTGTCTTAAAACGTCAGAAATTGTGGCAATACAATTCCACATTCACTCTCAAATGGAAAAAACCAAGCTGAAGCCCAGGGCTTTGTCCAGAAAGGTCCGTCTAGTCAAGGCTATGGTTTTTCCAGTAGTCATGTATGGATGTGAGAGTTGGACTATAGAGAAAGCTGAGTGCTGAAGAATTGATGCTTTTGAACCGTGGTGTTGGAGAAGACTCTTGAGAGTCCCTTGGACTGCAAGAAGACCCAACTAGTCCATCCTAAAGGAGATCAGTCCTGGGTGTTCATTGGAAGGACTGATGTTGAAGCTGAAACTCCAATACTATGGCCACCTGATGTGAAGAGCTGACTCATTTGAAAAGACCCTGATGCTGGGAAAGATTGAGGGCAGGAGGAGAAGGGGACGACAGAGGATGAGATGGCTGGATGGCATCACCGACTCAATGGACATGGGTTTGGGTAGACTCTGGCAGTTGGTGTTGGATAGGGAGGCCTGGGGTGCTGCGGTTCATGGGGTCACAAAGAGTTGGACACGACTGAACTGAATTGAACTGAAGCCCAGGGATGGCCACCCCCTTGAGAGAAACTTGTATTTTCTGGTTCACTGCAGCCCCACTGCCTGCTGCACAGTGGGGAATCGCTGCACAGTGGAAAGGCCTCAGGTAGGGAAGTGGTACAGTGAAAACGGTAGCCAGCACGCCAACTCTGACAACGGTGTGTAGAATAAATGAGAGGGACGAGAGTCCAGAAACAGGAAGACCAGTTGGGAGGCTGTTGGCAATGATCCAGGCAAGGAAATGATACAGATCTGACTAGGGTGGTGGTGGTGGCAACAAGCAGAAAGTCAGGGACCAGAGCCACGCTGGGAAGGGAGGCCACATGGGCCTCTCCTTTCTGAGGACCCAGACTCCTGGGGTTCCTGATCCTACTCTGTCCCCTAGGTTGCTGGCGGAGAAGCGGCAGGAGCTGCTGGACCAGGCCAATAAGTTGCGGACAGGGCTGTTTAAAATAGATGAAACTAGGGAAAAAGTGGAAGTGATGTCCTTGGAGCTGGAGGATGCCAAGAAAAAGGTGGCTGAGTTCCAGAAGCAGTGCGAGGAGTACCTGGTCATCATCGTGCAGCAGAAGCGGGAAGCAGATGAGCAGCAGAAGGTGCCCCCGCCCCCCCAGATCGCCCCTGCCCCTCACGTCCCCTATTCCCTGTGCCCACCGGGCAGAGGGGCTTCCCAGCCTCCATCAGTTATAGGGCAGGGGGTGCCAGTTCCACTCCTCAAGTCTTCTTTAGCTTTCTCTTGCATCATTACCACTAGCAACATCACCCCCACTTCTGCTCAAGGTGAAGACAAAACCCTCGTCTTCTCTTCATCCCTAGGCTGTCACAGCCAATAGCGAGAAGATTGCAATTGAGGAAGTCAAGTGCCAGGCACTGGCCGACAATGCCCAGAAGGATCTGGAAGAGGCATTACCAGCCCTGGAAGAGGCCATGCGGGTATCAGGACGGGAAGGCACAGGAAGGAGACTGGGCTGGCCTTCCTTGTTCTCAAAGTCCCCTTGGAAGGGAGGAGAAGAGGGGAACTTCAGCTAAGTCCTGTCTCCATAAAGGACCCGTCTTGCCACCTGAGTTGACTCTGGTCCTCAAGTTCATCCCTTTTCTCAGGCCCTGGAATCTTTGAACAAGAAGGACATAGGAGAGATCAAGTCATACGGACGGCCCCCAGCCCAGGTGGAGATGGTGTTGCAGGCAGTCATGATCCTTCGAGGCAATGATCCCACCTGGGCAGAGGCCAAGAGGCAGCTAGGTGAGCCAGGAAACTGGAAGGTAATTTATGCCAGCCCACCTAGCATTCCTCTGATCATCTGCTGGGCATCAGGTGCTCAGAGAGATAGAGATGAAGGATGCACTGTGCCCACTCTCAAAGCACAGAGCCTGGTGGGGAAGACGAGGCATAACCATCAGTTAAGGTCTTCGGTTGTAGGTAGCTCATCTTCATTTAAGCAAACGAAAGAAAAAAGAAAGAGGGACTTCCCTGGTGGTCCAGTGATTAGGACTGCACTTCCAGTGAAGGGGAACGGGTTCAATCCTTCATCAGAAGAGCCCACATGCCCCATGACTCAGCTGCACACACACACACACACACACACACACACACACACAAAGGGAGAAGCTGTTGTAAGGATATTGGAATATATTACAGAATCTAAGGACAGGAGTGCCTTTGCTCCCCACCCCTGAAAAGGACAAGAATCAGAAAAGGGAAAACAAAGGTCTGTCTTACTCTTGTGATATTTTTCCTGCTCTGCATTCTGTTGGTGGAATATAGCCTGTAAGCTATAGTTTGGTGACTCCTGCCCTAGAAGAAAGTGCAAAGTATATAGACAGAATGCTGTGTGGGATGAGTGGTCAGGCTGAGAGGGTGGAAGGTACGTGATGGGAGGAGAGGCTGGGGAGGTTGTGGAGGCTCTGGGAGCCTCAAGGGTCTAGATGAGGGAGCACGGCCAGTGGAGGGACTGTGGGATGAGGTCAGGCCTTGGGAACTGAGGCCAGGAATCATGTGGCTGTGCCTGAGCAGTGGAGGTGAGGCCCCCAATCTTCATCCCCCAGGGGAACAGAACTTCATCAAATCACTGATCCACTTCGATAAAGACAATATCTCAGACAAGGTCCTGAAGAAGATCGGAGCCTACTGCGCCCAGCCCGACTTCCAGCCTGACATCATTGGCCGCGTGTCACTGGCCGCCAAGTCCCTCTGCATGTGGGTTCGGGCCATGGAGGTAGGCAGCGACAGGTGGGGTGGGAGCAGTGAGGCCAGGTGGGAGGAGGGGCATGGAAGGCTCATGGCAGGTGAGTGGTGGCGAGTGAGAGGGTGCCTGCTGTCTCTCCGCAGCTCTACGGGCGGCTATATCGGGTGGTGGAGCCCAAGCGGATCCGCATGCACGCTGCATTGGCCCAGCTTCAGGAGAAGCAAGCCGCCCTGGCTGAGGCTCAGGAGAAGCTGCGCGAGGTGAGCCTCGTACCTATGTTTTCCATTTTCCGAGGTGGTAGCTCTCCCAGATTCCCGATTTCTAGGATGCTTCCTTTGTGTTTATTTCTCCCTGTCTAGTTCTACCCCCTCCTCCTTATAGTCCTGTCTGCCTCCCACTCTGCGCCTTGTTTAGACGGCTGCCTCTGGCTCAGAAAGCTAAGTCAGTTGAGACGATTACAAAGGCACAGGGGCGCTGTCTCCAGGGAGCTCTTCCCACAACTGACCTGTAGCTAGCAGTGTTCGCCATCCTTTGTTGGGGCCCTCTGGAGAAGGTCCTTGAGACAGTAACTGATGAAATCTGTGTGGCAAATGGGTTTTTGCTCGGGGGTTGGGGCAAGGATGTCACACTGCTGCTTGGACCTGGAGGAATACGAGAGTGTTGGAACCTGGGGTTGTCATATGGAGGTAGAGAGGGTTATTCCTGTGAGAGGGCTAGATAGTCCAGAAGGTGCTCGCCTTCCAGATACATGCACAAGTAACTCTCCTATCAGGCAGAATATAAATGCTATTATCAAGAGTTCAAAACTCTTCCAGTCTTTCATTTAATTTTCTATCATTGATTTAATAGGTAGTATAAATATATCCACGTGGTTTGAAATTCAAAAGGACGAAAACGTACCCAGTAAGAATTCTCCCTTTCAACTTCTGCTCTCTAATCACCAGCTCCCCTCCCTTGAAAGTAACTTCTGCCTTCCAATGCGGGGGACACCAGTTTGATCCCAGATCGGGGAACTAAAATCCCACATGCCTCGGGGTAGCTAAGCCCATGTGCTGCAACCAAGATCCAGCATGCACACACACATACACACAAAGAAGATTCTATTCTGACCCATTTCTGGGGCTTCTAGGGCAGTTTCCAAACCAGGGGTCCCTAACCTTTGCTGTGTGTCAGAATCGGACCTAGGGAAAATACATATTTTCAGGGATCCAAGCAAATGAGTAATGATTAAAATTATTTACTCAAGATTTGGATTGAAATGTAATATAGCTGGACTCTGGGCCCCTTCCCAGACCTCTAGAGCTGTGTTCAGGGTTTCCCATCTCTGAGCAACTCTGACGGGAAAGAAGGCTTCAAACGGCTGATTTCCAGGCTCCCTCAGAGATTCTTACTTAGTTGGACTGGCAGGAGTCCAGGGTCAGCACAGTGCTAGCTGCAAGCAGGTGGCTCAGCATGCCTGATTCTGAAGTTCTATTGAAAGCTGAATTTGCATCTTACACTTTCAGTAACAAAGGAGAAATTTCAGTTCCCTGTTTGCTTACTGTTACCAACTAGAAGTCCTCAAGATGTGGTGTGAGATCCCCCACCAGAGACCTAACATGAGGTGCCCTACAAATGCTTCTCCCGAGAATGACGCTGTTGGCAGCTGACCCTACAAGCCCATTTTTTCCCCACATGTGAAGGGGACAACCCCTAATTATTTGGCCCAGGATATGATTCATCCAGAGGTGAGAAACCTTTCCTAATGGATGGCCATACCTGTGAGTGTTTAGGCTTGAAAAAAAGAGTAAAAGAGTGAAGATTTCAAGAGAGGTTGAGAGGTAATGATGAACCGAGGTGGTGGGGGATTGAAATCAGGAGGTGGGGTTCTAGCCCCAGCACTGGCAGTAACCAGCAAGTCACTTAATCCCACTTAATCTTGGGCATTGGAAGGCACATTCTTAACCTCTGGACCACCAGGGAAGTCCCAGAACAGACTCTTCATCCACCACAGAACTCTTAAGGCCACCCTTGCAGACTACATCTCTCCCCTGCCCAAGCCCCATTTCCTAGAAATTGTCTTGCTTCAAACATCCTGTCTCTATAGAGAAAGCCACTCATTCATAGACAAAGCTATAGCCATCTGCCAAGGTCAAAATAACACAGGTTTGGCCTAAAGACTTTCACTGAAGTCACAGAAGTTAAAAGTCAACCACACAAGTGTAAAAACCCACTGGGCCTAACATGAGCCTTACTCACCTTACTCACCTTACTCAGAACACCTGTTCACACGCTGCAGTCTGATCAGGAAACCCCCAGCACTGTAAAAAATGTCTTGGGGGGTTTTCTGGTCTGCATATATGTATACTCTCTCTTTTTTTTAAACCTGTGCCATTGTTTTTTTCACTTTCTCTTTTTTTCCATTTTTTCATTTTTTGGCCGTGCCATGTGGGTTGTGGGATCTTAGTTCCCCAACCAGGGATCAAACCCACACACTCTGCATTGGAAGCATGGTGTCTTAACAACTGGATGGCCAGGAAAGTCCAAAAGGTATACTCTTGAAGGGATCTATCTGAGAACTAGTAGTCTTAGTCTATGCCCGAGTTCTAAGCAAATTGAAAAATGAAAGGCATTTGGTCAAAATATCACCTATAAAGCCTAGGCTGGAGGATGTGGAAGATGTCTGTGAGCAAGTGGCCCTCCTAGTGGGGACCCCTATCCTCAGACAGACTTACCTGGTCTTGGGCGTTGTTGGGGGGGGGGCAGAGTGGGACTTGTGCTCACCCCTAAAAAGAAAGGGCATGAGCTCAGTTGAGCATTCCCAGTTTACTCTTTCCAATTTTACCAGTCAGATCAGTCACCACCTCCCCTGGAGAAGGGTGAGAAAAAATCCTGGAGGAAGTCTTCCAACACACAAGGGAACGACCAAGACAAAAAAATCATAACAAGCCATGACCCCAAAGGAAAAAATAAACCCAGAGAAAATTCAAGTTATGGAGAAAACTTGAAAAAAGCAGACCTCATCTAATTAGTATCATCAGAGAGAGTGATTAAGAAAGAAATGACATCCACAGAACAAAAATAGGATGATGAAAGGCCAAACGAAAAAAAAGAACTCTGGGAAATTTAAAAATGATCAAAGTGTGACATTCGGTAGAAGGGTGGGAGGACAGCATCACAGAACATAATACAAAAATCAAAACCAGAGACAGAAAACAGAAGAGAGAGAGGAGACACAGCCAACCCATAAGAATTTCTGGAAGAAAAAACACATCAGGGATAATAGAAAAAGTATTTAACAACCAGTTTGGCCCACACAGTGACCTGTCTGAGTGGGTCTCAACACGAGCAGCCCAGCCTGGTTGACACTGGGCACCAACCCAGATCATGATGACATTGACTGTTAGCATTTGACCATTATAATCAGTCTAGAGATGGAGCACAGAAGACCCAGTGTGGCCTCTCTTGACTGTCAACCTCAACGATATAAAAATAAAAGTACCGCCTAAAAATTGGGGAAGTGGACATAGCTGGGAACGACAGGGCAGTGCTTTTGCAGCAGATAAAATAGAACACAGTTTTAGTGTGTTGGGACTTTCCAGTTGTTAAAATTCTGCACTTCCACTGCAGGGGCACAGGTTCAATCCCTGATCCTTGGTTGGAACACTGAGATCCCACATGCCTGCACAGTGGCAACAAACAAAAAAATATAGAAATTTATTACTTATAACAACTAGAATGTTATTTAACATTATATAAAGGGAGCCAGTAGCAGAGATTAGGAACTATTAGGAAATTTGGAGAGATTGTGTATGCTTGCTAACTAGCTTCAGTCGTGTCCGACTCTGCAACCCTATGAACTGTAGCCGCCCAGGCTCCTCTGTCCATGGGATTTTCCAGGCAAGAATATTGGAGTGAGTTGCCGTGGCCTCCTCCAGGGAATCTTCCCAACCCAGGAATCGAACCTGCTTCTTTGTCTCCTGCACTGGCAGGTGGGTTCTTTACCACTAGTGCCACCTGGGAAGCCCTTGAGAGATTCTAAATGCCCTTGAAGTGGTCTTTGTGGGTGTGAAACAAATGGTGAGAATTTTAATTGGTCCCTCTTATTATAGTATTGAAATGAAGTCCACTTAATTTATCCAGTCATGTTCATGTCCTGATTTTATAACTTGTATCTATCAATAAACATTGTGATACTTGAGGAAAAAAAAAACTACTAGATGTAGAGAGAAAGGGAGGAGGTGTGTTGGTATAAGGGAATCAGATCTTCATCTATCATAGCATTAAGTCCATAGAAATAGTCTAACATTGATAAAGCAGGAAACAGCTGTATAAAATATACTTGCAGTATCTGTAGAGGATGAACTAGAAACAGGTCACATTGGCTACCTCAAGAAGGAAGCTGGGTAGATGGAGAAGAGTGTTGGGAGGAAGATTTTTCATGCTTTCATGCCTCTTGAATTTTTAAGTTACCTATTCACAAAGTAAACACAATTATAATAGGAAAGGACTAGCAGCATCAAGATATGCTTATGCAAGGACAAGGATACTCATTACAGCTTCGTTAATTATAGAAAACGTTGGGAAGACACAAATGTCCATCAGTAGGAAACTTGTCATATAAATTGTGGTTCCATCATACACAAAATTTGCAGCTGTTAAAAAGAATGAGACAGCTTGACAAGAATGGATTTGAAGACAGGTGAAAAATAGTAAAGTATAAAACAGTGATATTGAATGTTACCATTTATCTTTTTGAAAAAAATCATCCATTCAAGAAATATTTATTGAGTGCTGGGCACTACCTGGGTCTGATTCAGTGGCGAATGTGGCGCTCCCCTCACGATGCTTACGTTTTCTTTACTATTGATGGACTCAGTCTGGAAAGTTACACTAGAAACTGATGACAGTGGTTCCCTCTCAGGTTGGGGCTGGGAGCTGGGGTTGGGAGTGGGAGGAAGACAAACCCCGGCACACTTTTCCTCCTTTGGAATGTTGATTTGTGTGAAACATATTCACCATTCAAAAAAAAAAAATGCAAATGGGACAAGTTATTTTCAATAAAAGTTAAAGATGTTAGGTGTGATAATGGTGTTATGACTATGTCCTTTTCTAAAAAGAGATGCATTATGAGGTATTTGAAGTTGAAATGTCATGAGTTTGTAACAGTCTTTAAAATACTTTGGTGAAAAACAAGTAGATGGCGTAAATACAGCAAAATGTTAACAACTGTTAAATCTGGGTGCTGGGTGTGTAGGTATTGCTTATATTAGTCTTTTTCTTAGGTTTGAAAATTTTCATAATTATTTTCAATTAAAAAGATTAAAACTGCAAAAATTTAAAGCTGTATATATATATATATATACACACATACATCCAGTAGCTGCATAAGCGTAACAGTCAGAGATAGGGAGGTAATTACTTGAAGAAATAAACAGAGACATGGTTAAAAAATAATTTGCTATTGAAGAATGGAACTAAGTAGCAAAGTGGGCTAGAGGACCGTTGCTTTTCCTTATAACCTCTTTTATTTTATTATTTAGGTTTTTAACCCTGTGCATATATTTCTTGTGTAGAAAATCAAAACAGTGAAAACATGCAAAATAAATAATGAAATATAGGTCTATCACACAGGTTGGCTGCCTCCCCAGAGCCCAGTCTCCACAGGAAGCCAAATTATAATCAGAGTGTTGCTCAGTGCATGGAGGTGCTTGTGTGAGCCTGATGACAAGTGTCACGCAGTAGAGCCTACCAGATAACCCAGCACATGTGTGTGAGGGCCAGAGCACCCTTTTCCTGTGGGCCCCTAGCCTCTGAGTGGCCCATCTGATCCCTGAGTGACACCTTCTTTCTTTAGATGCTCAAGTCACTCAAGGGTGACATTTTGAATCTCCACTTTGCTTTAAAAAATGTTCCCTGGAGGGAATTCTCTGGTGGTCCAATAATTAGGGCTCCACGCTTCCACTGCAGGGCCATGGGTTCAATTCCCGGTTGGGGAACTAAGACTTTACATGCCTCCTGGCACAGGCAATAATAATAATAATAATAATTCCTTGGAGAGCTACTTATCTCATTCCCAAGTTCTTGGAAGTCAACCTCAATAGTTGGGAAAAAGCGAAAATTTCCTTGTGATGAGAACTCAGGAGTCACTCTCTCAACAACATGGAATGGCAGTTATTTTTGTGCTATCTGGTCCTCTCTTGTCAGAACATCCTGTGTGGTTTATCCTTGTGCTAAGAGAGGCCCGTCTCTCCCTCAGCCTTGAGTTCATGACCAAGTAGTTTCCAGGCTCAAGGAAGGAGTGGTGGAGTGGTAGAGGCTCAGGAAAGAAAACTCACCTGATCACATATATTTGACCTTGTTTTTTCCTTCACAACAACCCTGCAGGGTAGGTGTTAATTTTTTGTACCAGAGGAAACTGAGGCTCCAAGAGATCATTTTTCGCAGAGGTCATAGAGCCACAACATGGCAGATGGGTAATCTGAAGCCAGAATCATCTGGCCTCCAGCCTGTGTTAGATCCCTATACTCTGATCCCTCTCAGGTGGCTGAGAAACTGGAGATGCTGAAGAAACAGTATGATGAGAAGCTGGCACAGAAGGAGGAGCTTCGCAAGAGGTCCGAGGAGATGGAGATAAAGCTGGAGCGTGCTGGGATGCTGGTGTCCGGGCTGGCTGGAGAGAAGGCCCGATGGGAGGAGACAGTAAAGGTGAGGCCAGCTGCGCCCCCTGGCTCTCCTCGCTGTTGCCCACCACTGCCACCAGCTCCTTGCCCATTTAGGTGGAGGGACAGGAGGGGAAATGATGGCAATGCTTGGGTGTAGGGACACCCAAGAATGGGGAGTGGGCTTTCTTCCTCTCCCATTTGGTGAGAATAGTAGGAGGAGAGGCTTTTGTGCCAGGAGGGATCTGCCTCCTTGTGTAGGTGCGGCTGGAAAACACTCACGAGGACCCCAATAGAGCCCACTGGCCTGACTGAAGCCAACCTGGGGCATCTCATCTCTGATCTCAGTGAGCTCCTGGCTTCACAAGAGGGTTAGGCCTTATCACAAGTGACTGCTGCTGCTGCTGCTAAGTCGCTTCAGTCATGTCCGACTCTGTGCGACCCCACAGATGGCAGCCCACCAGGTTCCCCCATCCCTGGGATTCTCCAGGCATCACAAGTGACTAACACTGCTGAATTCCCAGGTGGTTCAGTGATTAAGACTCCATGCTCTCACTGCCGAGGGCCTTGGATCTAAGATCCCACAAGCCATGTGGCACAACCAAAAAAAGAGAGAAGAAAAAAACATTGCTGTTAAGATTGGGGAACCCAAGGGAGTCCCCTCATGGTCAAGTGGTTAGGGTTCGGCGCTGTCACTGAACTGAGATGCTGCAAGTCACATGGCACAGCCAAAATATGAAAAAAATAAAACATGGGGAACTCAAAAGTCATGAGAGTAGGGTTGAGTTCTTGGGGCACAAGGATTTAGGAGAGGGAAAGACTCGCTCTGATCTGGATAATGTCCAGAGGGGAGAGTGCCTTCAGACCTGTCCATGTGCCTCCAGTACGGGCCCAGGAAGACCTATACCTACCTCCCCTGCTGTCCTCCAGGGCCTGGAGGAGGATCTGGGCTACCTGGTGGGAGACTGTCTCCTGGCAGCTGCCTTCCTGTCCTATATGGGGCCCTTCCTGACCAACTATCGGGATGAGATTGTCAACCAAATCTGGATCAGGAAGGTAAGGCAGGGATCAGGTGTGATGCATGAGTTCCTGGGCTCTAAGAGCACAGCCTCTGGGAGTAACAGAGATGTTGGAAAGGGGCAGAGGTGCTGGGCTCTGATACCCAGGCTGAAGCTCCGGGCTCCTTCCACCCAGATTTCAGGGCTGCAGGTTCCTTGCTCACCCCGCTTCACGTTCGACAACTTCCTGTCCAATCCTACCAAAGTTCGGGACTGGAACATTCAAGGGCTGCCCTCGGATGCCTTCTCCACTGAGAACGGCATCATTGTCACCCGTGGCAACAGGTGAGGATGCTGCTGGGAGCACAGGGCCGAGTGAAGGCTGAGCCTATCTTCTGACTCACACTTCCTCCTTCAGGTGGGCACTGATGATTGATCCGCAGGCCCAGGCCCTGAAATGGATCAAGAACATGGAAGGAAGTCAGGTAATCAGGGCTGGGGATGGGGGAGGGCTGATTTGTCCCCTTAGATTCTCTTCCCAAGCGTGACTCTTCCTGAGGTCCTACCCTTTGGCTATTACCGATCTTGTATCCCTCAGCATTTCTTCCATAGTTTTCCTTGCTTTCCAGGGCCTACAGATCATCGACCTGCAGATGAACGATTACCTCCGAATCCTAGAAAACGCCATCCAGTTTGGATATCCAGTTCTGCTCCAGAACGTGCAGGAATATCTGGATCCCATACTCAACCCTGTGCTCAACAAATCTGTAGCTCGAATTGGTCAGGATCCAGGCTTATGGTGGGGTTGGGCTGAGACCAGTGAGGTCGGACCCATGGCAAGAAAGCGCTGGGTCTTTGGCTGTGTCTCCTACTACCCTGTCCCTGTATTCAAACACACCTGGGTTGGGGCCGTAGGCAGGCTGAGTCCCTACTACTGGATTCCAGTTGGGGAGCAATGGGTCAGCCCACACTTGGTCATGTGGAGTCCCTGCCCTTGACCCTCTTGTCAGTGCAGGTGGTCGGTTGCTGATGCGCATTGGAGATAAGGAGGTGGAATACAATCCCAACTTCCGTTTCTACATCACCACCAAGCTCTCCAACCCCCACTACAGCCCAGAGACCTCAGCCAAGACCACTATTGTCAACTTCGCTGTCAAAGAACAGGTGGGTGGCAACCGAGCCTAGACTGAACCAGGGTGAATCCAGAGGGCTCAAGAGTCGGCCAGGACTGATAAAAGGTTGAGATTGTGTCGGGCAGCTGGGGATGTGGGGCTTGAGAGGTGTAAAGGGATGTAAAGGGTAAAGGTCACCAGAGTGGGGTTCTCACCACGGGTCCTGGCCATCTCAGGGCCTGGAGGCCCAGCTGCTGGGCATTGTTGTCCGGAAGGAGCGGCCGGAGCTGGAGGAGCAGAAGGACTCGTTGGTTATCAATATCGCCGCTGGCAAGAGGAAGCTCAAGGAGCTGGAGGACGAGATCCTTCGGTGAGACCCTGCCTCCCCCAGCCCACAGCCAGCGGGTCTGCTCGCAGGCTTGACTACAGTCCCGGGGGGCTGATGAGGGGTCGCCCCTCCCTTGCTCCCGGCCAGCCGCAGCACCCGCTGAAGCCCCTTTATCCACGCACCTCTTGGCTTTTCTCCAGGCTGCTGAACGAGGCCACGGGCTCCCTGCTAGACGACGTGCAGCTGGTGAACACCTTGCGGACCTCCAAGATAACCGCCACCGAGGTGACAGAACAGCTGGAGACCAGCGAAACCACGGAGATCAACATCGACCTGGCCCGAGAGGTGAACCACAGCGACCTCCGGCCCCGCCCCCTCTCCGAGCCCCCGCCCCTCCGACCCTGACTCCGCCCCCTCCACAGGCTTACCGCCCGTGCGCCCAGAGGGCCTCTGTGTTGTTCTTCGTGCTCAACGATATGGGCCGCATCGACCCGATGTACCAGTTCTCCCTGGACGCCTACATCAGCCTCTTTATCCTCAGCATCGACAAGAGCCATCGCAGCAACAAGCTGGAGGACCGCATCGACTACCTGAACGAGTACCACACCTACGCTGTCTACAGGTCTGGGCGCCTCACCGCGCCCCACGCGCGTCCGGTGTGAGGCCCAGTGGCTCTGTGCCCACCAACCCCTCTGGTTACTTGTGCTTTGGAGCTGCCCCTGCCACCGCCCCTGGTCCCCTGCTCTTCTCACCATACACCTCCCCTGGACAGTGTCCACCCTCTGGCTGACCATCACCCAT
Organism: Capricornis sumatraensis; assembly: GCF_032405125.1. Taxonomy (NCBI): domain Eukaryota; kingdom Metazoa; phylum Chordata; class Mammalia; order Artiodactyla; family Bovidae; genus Capricornis; species Capricornis sumatraensis. The sequence continues at coordinate 77,784,743 of NC_091076.1, forward strand.
GGGCTGACCAGTCCCAGCCCCAGTGTTTCCCTTGAGCATTAGCCTTGTGTGGAGGACCTACCCCTGTGCCAGCACTTCTCCAAAGGTTAACGTGTCCACGACGCAGATTAATATAGACTCCGACTCAGTAGGTCTGGGCTGGGACCTGGGAGCCTGCATTTCTAACAAGCTCCCAAGTGAAGCTGCTGCCCCTGGTCTGTGGCTCCCGCTTTGAGTAGTAAGGTTCCTGACCCCCTCGCCTGGACATCCCACAGACCCCTCAAGGTCAACCTGTTTCACATTCGACTCGTCTCTCCTCTTTCTTCAGGGGCTGCACCCCTGAGTGGCACCAACAGCCACCTCCCAAGCACCCGAACTGGGAGAGATTCCTGGCTCTTCACTGTCCCTCACCTCTCAGATCAGTCCATAGGTTTTGCTCATGATTCTTCCTGCACACTGTTCCCCCATCCCACCCAAGTCTCTCCACTGCCATGACTCACTTCGGTTGAGGCCGCCATGATCTTTCTTTCTGAGTTCCCCCACGGGTTCCCAACAGGTCCTTCTGCCTCCAGCTCTGTCCCTCTCCAATCTGTCCTGCCGTTAGCAACGAGAGCCTTTCAAACACGAATCTGGCCATGCCACCCCAGCCCCGGCTTCCATTCTGTGGTGGTTGCTTTGTGTCCAATAGCCATAAAGTCCTCCATACCTTGGCTGCCACCTGCCCCCCAGCCTCACCTTCCCCCTCCTTACACTGGACCCTGAGCATCGCTGATGCCCTGCACACCATGGTTTTCTCACCACCACCGCCTCCTTGGCCTGTATCTGAGCTCTCCCTGGCATCCTCCCCTCTCGTCTCTGCCACATCACAGTAACTCTGCTGCACTTCTGGCTCCGCTCCAGGCAGGGGAGTGCTGCCACTCTTGTATAGGATTCATCTTGTCACACAGTAACCTCCCGTGTCCTCTCATATGGTCTCTCACTTGTCCTCCCCACTCTGCCTGACTTCCTCCAGGACAGCAGGACAGAGACTTTATTCATTCACCTTTGTGTCTTCAGGACCTGGCAGTGTACCTGGCACATAGCCAGGGTCCAGTCAGTGTTGAGGAAATTCTGGGGGAATCACATCCTCTCCTCTAGAGCCCTGAAGGCTAGGCTGTTTACAGGAGGCTTGGATTAGAGACTGATGAAGGTCCTCCCTATAGGCAGGGCTCTGTGATTGTCGGGGCTACACTCAGGAAGCCTCGATGCTGAGTATCCTGCCTCCCATACCCCCACCTCCTGTCCCCTCCCAGGTACACCTGCCGCACGCTTTTCGAGCGCCACAAGCTGCTATTCAGTTTTCAGATGTGTGCCAAAATCCTGGAGACTTCTGGGAAACTCAACATGGATGAATACAACTTCTTTCTACGCGGGGGCGTGGTGAGTTGGGTCGAGAGTATATCTGAGTGTGGGGTGGACAAGGTCGGGAGTGGACCCCAGATGCAGAGAGTAAGCCCAGGATCCAGCAAGTGAGCGGAGGAAAGCTGGCAGGAGCAGGTGTATGACAAGCTCGTAGGGGCCGTGGGGAGTGGCTTGCCTGCATTACAGGTGGGGCTCTGAGCCCCTTCCCTGTGGCCCACTGATTGGCATGACCCGGCCACTCTTTCACTGTTTCTCAGGCCACTCCTTCGCCATCCTGAATTCCGTGGTCACTGTTACACTCTCTCCTTTCCAAACACCCTCAGCCTCTTTGCCTCCTCCCCACTCCAGCTGCACAGGCTTCTCACTGTAGCAGGCATGTCCCACCCCAGGGCCTTCACACCAGCTGTTCCTTCTGCCAGAAAATTGTTCCCGCAGGTGTACACTGTGCCCCTCCCTCTCCTCCTTTAAGGCTTGATTCAAATCTCACCTCACTGAGATTTCCTTGACTGTCTTAATATTTCCAGCTACCCTTAAGCACTTCCAGTCTCCCTTAATCTTCCTCAACTTGTTCTCTTTTTCAATGGCACTGCCATCTTTAACCTACTAGATAATTATTTGCTGTGCTTTTGGTTCATTATCTGCCGTCCCATGGGGGAAAATAAGCTCCTCAAGGGCAGAGGTATTTGTCTGTTCTGTTCAGTGGTGTGTCTCGAGTGCTTAAAACATAGTTGCTGCTAAGTCGCTTCAGTCGTGTCCGACTCTGTGTGACCCCATAGACTGCAGCCCACCAGGCTCCCCCATCCCTGGGATTCTCCAGGCAAGAACACTGGAGTGGGTTGCCATTTCCTTCTCCAATGCATGAAAGTGAAAAGTGAAAGTGAATTCGCTCAGTCATGCCCGACTCTTAGTGACCCCATGGACTGCAGCCTACCAGGCTCCTCAGTCCATGGGATTTTCCGGGCAAGAGTACTGGAGTAGGTTGCCATTGCCTTCTCCATAAGACATAGTTGGTGAACAATAAATATTTGTTAAATTAATAAGTGACAGTAAACAGGTTGTGCTTCTCTTAAGGGTGCAGCTGCAACTGCCATCATTCAGGTAGAAGGCAGTATTGCCAGGAAACCACCAGAGGGCGCCTGCTTCCTAACTTTGGACTGTGCCTTCACCCACATGGTGGCTCAGGGACACAGGGTCCCCCTTTCCTTCCATTTATTTCCCCAATAAAGGTGGATTCCAATCCATCTCAGATTCCTTCATTCATTTCTTCATTTTGTTTCATGAAATACTCATCTTGGCTTTTTCACCTTGAAAAAAAAAAACTCTTCTTTTGGGAGAGTCTGGTCAATGCTTTTCTCCTCTTTCGTCCCCGCCCCAGGTCTTGGATCGTGAGGGCCAAATGGATAACCCTTGTACCACCTGGCTCGCAGATGCCTACTGGGATAACATCACAGAGCTGGACAAACTGACCAACTTCCATGGGCTCATGAGCTCCTTTGAGCAGTATCCTCGGGACTGGAACCTGTGGTACACCAGCGCCACCCCCGAGAAGGCCATGCTGCCAGGTGCCTGGTGCCAGGCCTCCTTCTCCTTTCTTTTCCCTCCTTCAGCTGCACACCTGCTCTTTGCTCTAATTCCTCCCGTGTCTCTCCCAAGTTCCCTCAGCGCATCTGCCCCCTGGCCCAGCGTCCCTGCAGGCGCCTCTTTGTTCAGATTCCCTGCTCATCCAGGCTCTCTAACCCCACCCTTAATCTTGTCCCCAGGTGAGTGGGAAAACGCCTGCAATGAAATGCAACGAATGCTGATTGTTCGCTCTCTGCGCCAGGACCGTGTAGCCTTCTGTGTAACCTCTTTCATCGTCTCCAACCTTGGCTCCCGCTTCGTTGAGCCGCCTGTGCTAAACATGAAGTTGGTCAGTGGCTCTTTCGCCTTCCCACCTGCTTCTCCCTGTCCCAGTCTGCCGCCCGCGCTTCCTCGGTCTTTCCCGAGACCTCACCTGGCCTTCTGCCTAAGGTGACACCCTGTGCTGCTGGCAGGTGATGGAGGACTCGGCCCCACGGACCCCACTGGTGTTCATCCTGTCCCCCGGCGTGGACCCCACCAGTGCCTTGCTCCAGCTGGCTGAGCATACAGGCATGGCCCAGCGCTTCCACGCCCTGTCTCTGGGCCAGGGCCAGGCCCCCATCGCAGCTCGGCTCCTCCGAGAGGGTGTGATTCAGGGTCAGTGTCTACCCAGTTCTTCTGCCCCCAACCGTTGCCCTGGCCCAACTGTCCACCAGCTCCCACCTGTCACCCTGCTGTCACTGCAGCTCCTGCTCCTCCAGAAGGCCTTGGGGGTTGGCACCTGAGCACTTGGACCCTCCCCCTAAACTAGCCCCTCAACCAGAGGAACAGTGGGGGGACAGAGGGGGCATGGGGAGTGGTTCCCACCACACCAGCACCTCCTTGCAGGACACTGGGTCTTCCTCGCCAACTGCCACCTGTCTCTGTCCTGGATGCCGAACTTGGATAAACTGGTGGAGCAGCTGCAGGTGGAGGATCCGCACCCTTCCTTCCGCCTCTGGCTCAGCTCCAGCCCCCACCCAGACTTCCCCATTTCCATCTTGCAGGCCAGCATCAAGATGACCACAGAGCCACCAAAGGTATGGGCAAGTGTAGGCAGCAGCAGTGCCCACGCTAGTGGGCCTACCTGTCCTCCTGGCCTCAGAGAGAGGCTGTAACCTTAGCTGCAAGGCTGCTTGTTTGATTCTTCTGTCCTCTAAGAAATTCCACCTCTGCATGCCAAACTCTTAGAACATAGTAGTAATAGCTAACTTTTTTTGAGTGTTATTACATGCCAGGCATTGTTCTAAATGCTTACATTTATTAATTCATTTAACATACATGCCTATCAGGTAAGTACTATCAGCCCCATTTTACAGGTAGGAAACTGAGGCAAAGGAAGAGTATATAACTAGTGTGTGGACCTGTCAGCCCCTTCCTCCTCCGGACACTTCCTTACATTCTCTCCCTACTGTCACTTCCTGGCCTTTTTCCTTCCCTCCAGCTCTACTGAAATTTTTATCTCCAGTACTACGAGGTCACCTTGGAATGCAATCAAACCAATCTTTTAGAATCTGATCATGTCACTACATCCTGCCCATTTACCTCTGCTTAAACTATTTTTGGAGAAGGCAGTGGCAACCCACTCCAGTGTTCTTGCCTGGAGAATCCCAGGGATGGAGGAGCCTGGTGGGCTGCCGTCTATGGGGCTGCACAGAGTTGGATACGACTGAAGCAACTTAGCAGCACCAAACTATTTTAGTAGCTTCTCGTTGCTTTTAATCAAGTTCACAACCCTGTTCACATGGCCTGTGTGCCGCTGCGAGCACTTCTCCTGCTTTGTCTGTCCCAACTTTCCCCTTCGCTTTCTTTACCTACACTATCAACTTTTTAAATTGTTTCGCTGTTCTTCCTCGACAGACTGTGTTCTCCAGCTTGCTGCTTTTTCATACACTGTCCTCCCTATTTTCCTCCCCACCTGCTTCTTTGCCCGTTCAGGTCTCAGTCCCACCAGCACTTTCTCAGGAATCCTCTTCACTGTTCCCTCCGACCTTCCGCTACAAGAACTTTACACATATTAGTATGATTCTGGTTAATACATGACTTCTCTTCTAGACTGTAAGCTCAAGAGGGCAGAGACCGTGTCTTTTTCGTCTCCCTCACCATTTTGCTCATCCTCTGACTAAAGCAGGGACCTGTTTGTAGTAGGTGCTCAATAAATGAGAACTGATCAGATGTACAGGCATGTGGATGTCTTTCATCATTAAATCCTTCTTTGGCCACCTTGGGGAAGCTGGCACAGTTGACTGTCCCCCCAGTTTCCCTGACACACCCCTGGTCCCCCTTCTGTTTTTTGCAACATCATCGATTACTTCTGTGTTTCTTTCTCCTCCTGTCCTGTCCTCATTCTACATTTCCTCCCTTTACAAGTTGATGGAGAAACTGTCCTCTTCCTGATTTCAACCCCAATCCCCTTCTCTGGCTCCATTACTGAATTCAGTGCCAAGTATGAATTCCATCCGGTTACAAAGTATTTTTTGGCACTCCAGCACCATAAATTACTAGCTCTCAAAATAAGTCTTCAGCTCCTGCACGCAGATTATCTCCTTGGCCCATTTTTGTTAATCAATCAGTTCAGTTGCTCAGTCATGTCTGACTCTTTGTGACCCCATGGACTGCACCACGCCAGCCTTCCCTGTCCATCACCAACTCCTGGAACCTACTCAGACTCATGTCCATTGTGTCAGTGATGCCATCCAACCATCTCATCCTCTGTCATCCCCTATCCTCCTACCCTCAATCTTTCCCAGCATCAGGGTCTTTTCCAGTGAATTGGTTCTTCGCATCAGGTATCCAAAGTATTGGAGTTTCTTCAGCTTCAACATCAGTCCTACCAATGAACACCCAGGACTGATCTCCTTTAGGATGGACTGGTTGGATCTCCTTGTAGTCCAAGGGACTCTCAAGAGTCTTCTCCAACACCACAGTTCAAAAGCATCAGTTCTTCAGTGCTCAGCTTCCTTTATAGTCCAACTCACATCCATACATGACCACTGGAAAAACCATAGCCTTGACTAGACGGACCTTTGTAGACAAAGTAATGTCTCTGCTTTTTAATATACCGTCTAGGTTTGTCATAGCTTTTCTTCCAAGGAGCAAGCATCTTTTAATTTCATGGCTGCAATCACCATCTGCAGTGATTTTGGAGCCTCCAAAATAAAATCTCTCACTGTTTCCATTGTTTCCCCATCTATTTGCCATGAAGTGATGGGACTAGATGTCATGATCTTAGTTTTCTGCATGTTGAGTTTTAAGCCAACTTTTTCACTCTCCTCTTTCACTTTCATCAAGAGGCTCTTTAGTTTTTTTTCTTCGCTTTCTGCCATAAGGGTGGTGTCATCTGCGTATCTGAGGTTATTGATCTTTCTCCCAGCAATCTTGATTCCAGCTTGTGCTTCATCGAGCCCGGCATTTCATATGATGTACTCTGCATATAAGTTAAATAAGCAGGGTGGCAATATACAGCCTTGATGTACTCCTTTCCCAATTTGGAACCAGTCTGTTGTTCCATGTTGTTAATGGCACCACTAATTTTTAAAAATCTGTGTTTAAAGTTGATTTTTATTTACCTTTATTTTCTTCTGTCAACAGAAGTAGTCTGTCTTCCCGTTAAAAAAATGTCAAACAGTTCAGATATGAATTGTCAAAGAGATGCAACCCTTCTTTTTTAATTCGTTAAGAGCCTTTCTTATTGCCTTCTAAGAGAGGCATGTGCCTTGTAGCCAGAGGGCCCTCTGTTGGCTGAACCGCACCCTCTGTGATGGGTAGAGGTGTGTTGGCCCTGAGGTAGGTGCTGTTTAGGTCGGTTTAATAAGCAGTAAGCATGGAGACAATGAATGGGAGCAAATTCCATGAGGAAAGAGGAACCAGACAGGATGGCTTTGCAGTGGGTGGGTCACCAGGGGAGAGAGTCCTGTTGGAGGTCAGCCCTGTTGGAGGAGAGCTGTCCATGAAGGGCTGCCTGCTGGTGATGCAGAACCTTCCTGCAATTCACCAAACCTTCTGAGAAAGGACATTCAGGTGTGCTTGGTGCAACTCAATTCCTTTTAGAAGCTGACAAAGAGGCCAATATTTAAAAAAAATTTTTTGAAAATAACTTTAAGTTTACAGAAAAGTTGTAAGAATAATAGTACAGAGAACCCCCTATACGTTACCCAAATCCATCTGTAGTTAACATTTTGTCCCACTTGCTTTATCATTTGATCTCTGTTTTTCTCTCTCTCCACTCATACTTCTGAAACATTTGAGAGTAAATTGTATATCCTGGCCCTTTACTGCCACATACTGTAGTGTATTTCAGTGGAAAGGACTCACTCCTAAGAATCAGGGTGTTCTCTTATATAACTGCAACACGGTTGCTGATTTCAATAAATTGATACACTATTTTAATCTAAATGTATTATGTGTTCCAATTTTGTTAAGTGTTGCAGTTATCATATACATATACAGATGGGTTTCTAGGCCCTTTATGCTGTTCATTGATCAAGTTGTTTATCCTGGGGTCAATATACACTGTACTAATTACTCTCTAGTTCTATAATAATTCTTGATGGCTGGGGAAGGCAAATCCTGCTACCTTATTCTTCTCTAGGCTATTCCTGATCTTTTATTCTCTAACATAAATTTTGGAATTAGCTTGTCAAGTTTCACCAAAAAAGTCCTGTTGATCAATTTGGGGGAAATCAACATCTTTAGCATATTGAGCTTCTCAATCAATGAGTATAGTAGGTCTCTCCATTTATTCTTTCTTTTAATAAAATTTTGTAAAGTTTCTAAAGATATATACATTTATATTAGATTTATTCCTTGGTGCTTTACATGACTTGATGACGTTATAAATGATAGTTTTAAAAATCAGATTTTCATTTTGTTCTCGGTCTAACCAATGTTCTTACGTCTGTTTTCTCCCTGCTCCCTTTTGTCCATCATGATGAATCTCCTTAGAACACTGTTTCAATGTATCACTGTCCTATTCAAGACAGAAATGGCTCCAGGGTTCCTGGTGTATCGAGTCCAGTCGGCTCAACCTGCGCTTCTTACTGTATCGCCATCTACTCACGGTCCTTCTTACCCTATCTGAGTGCTTCACTTGATTTCAGTTAGATCCTCTTCTCACTTTATCTTCCCTTCGTGCCTTTATTCCTCCAGTTCTTCCCATCTCTGGGCAGCCAAGGCCCTCCTCTCAGCCTCGTTACATCCTTCCTATTTGTAAGATTTAGCCAAACCCCAACCTGCTCATGAAGCCTGATAAATCCAAGCATATAGCTCATTCCTGTTTAATGATATGTCACTATATACTAACCCTTTGTACAAAATTATGTACATTTCTTATTAATTCTGCCACGTCAGGTCTTAGTTGTGTCACACAAGATCTTACATTGTGGCATGTGGATTCAGTAGTTGCGCTGCAAGGGCTTAGTTGCTTGGCGGCATGTGGGATCTTAGTTCCCTCACTGGGATCACACCCACATCCCCTGCATTGCAAGACAGATTCTCAACCAATGGACCACGAAGGAAGTTCCCATGTTTGTGTTTTTGTTCATATTTTTTGGCACTCACAAATTGAGTTGGCCTACCCACCACTGAGAACATCACAGTTGAGGGGGATCAAGAAGGGGGGGGTGGAGACGAGAAGGCAGGGCTGCCATGAGTCCATACAGCGCCTGCGTGTGAAGAGGAGGACAGCAAGCCCTGTGGATGAGTGCATGTCTTGGCATGCAGCTCAAGGGCTGGATTTCAACCTTCACTCATTTCTTCAGCCAGTGAGTGGCCTTATGCAGTGAGCAACCTTCACAACTGAACACAGTGATGCTAGTGTTGGGGCCATGCAAGACACATGTCATCCCATCTCTGTACTTCCTTGTCCTCAGGGCCTAAAGGCTAACATGACCCGTCTTTACCAACTGATGACAGAGCCACAGTTTTCCCACTGCTCCAAACCCACCAAGTATAAGAAGCTGCTGTTCGCACTGTGCTTCTTCCACTCTGTGTTACTTGAACGCAAAAAGTTCCTGCAGCTTGGCTGGAACATCATCTACGGCTTCAATGACTCTGACTTTGAGGTTTGTGCTGACCAGGGTCCCTCACCCCACCCTCCCTCCTTACACTTTCTGCCCCAAGGCTGCCCTGCAGGAATCGTCACTGACTGGAAGCCCCTGGAAGAATTCCTGCCATAACTGTGTGTGGGGCTGGGGGTGTGGGCTGGGGCCACGCACAGGTGTCAGAGAACTTGCTGAGCCTCTACCTGGACGAGTATGAGGAGACGCCCTGGGATGCACTCAAGTACCTCATCTCCGGGGTCAACTATGGTGGACACGTCACGGATGACTGGGATCGGCGCCTGCTGACCACCTACATCAATGATTATTTCTGTGACCAGGCTCTCTCGACCCCCTCCTACCGGTGAGGGGGGCACTGAATGGGGTGCCAGGTGGCAGGATTGGGGGTAGGGGCAGTGTTTGAGGAGTGAATGGGAGATTGACTTGGGGGCGAAGTAAGAGCATAGAGTTGGATGGATAGGGCCTTGGCCTGGCATGGGAGCCCCAAGTCCCCACAGTACAGTAATAATTCTGCACTGACTCCCCAGGTTGTCAGTGTTGGAGACCTATTTTATCCCCAAGGATGGGAGCCTGGCCTCGTACAAAGAGTACATCAGCATGTTGCCTGGCATGGACTCCCCAGAGGCTTTTGGCCAGCACCCCAATGCCGACGTGGCCTCCCAGATCACAGAGGCACGCACTCTCTTTGAGACTCTGCTTTCCCTGCAACCCCAGATTACACCCACCAGGGCTGGAGGCCAGAGTCGGGAGGAGAAGGTAAGGACAGACAGTCACCTGGGGGAGGGAAAGCAAGGCGGAAGAGAGGTCTACACTCAACGCTCCTGCCTCGGCAGGTCCTTGAGTTGGCTGCCGATGTGAAACAGAAGATCCCGGAAATGATCGACTATGAGGGGACCCGAAAACTACTGGCTATGGACCCCTCCCCACTCAATGTGGTCCTTTTGCAGGAGATTCAGAGATACAACAAGCTGATGGAGACCATCCTGTGAGATGGGGGGAGGCGGGGCTCTGTGGAACGCAGGGAGGGGGCAAGAGGAAAGGCCTTCACGGCCTGCCTAGGATGGCTCTTCTAGGCCCATCCCATCCATAACCCTCCACCTTTCCCCATCCAGCTTCTCACTGACAGACCTAGAAAAAGGCATCCAGGGCCTCATCGTCATGTCTACCAGCCTGGAAGAGATTTTCAATTGCATTTTTGATGCCCATGTCCCTCCGCTCTGGGGAAAGGTAAGATTATCTGGTGGTCCTTCTCCAACAATGAACTCTCCTTTTACTCCTGGACCCGCAGCCTCCTGGTCCTAGGGAAGCCTATAGCAGAAAGCAGTGAGCCTGGGCTTTGGAGTCAGACAGGTTCAAGGTTGAAATCTGACTCCGCCCTTCACTGACTGACTGCAAAGTTATTAACATAGCAACTTACCCAGGGCAAGTTTCTAATTTCTCCAAGGATGTTTCAAGGATTCCTGGTACTGTGCACCTTAAAAGGTGCTTCATTAATGGTAACTGGTTAGCATTGCTGGTGCTATTGTTAACAGTTGTCATTTTATGCTTCTTTCCTGGAAATTGGCTTTTGGAGAGCTTTGCCGAACTATGGTTTGGGGAACAGGGGCTGACACCATATATTCTTCTATCTGCTTCAAGTGTTCACAGTAAGAATTTGAATGCATGAATAAGTGAATGAATAAACACACACTACCTCCTGCTCCAGGCCTACCCCTCACAGAAGCCATTGGCTTCATGGACCCGGGACTTGGCCATGCGTGTGGAGCAGTTTGAGATGTGGGCCAGCCGGGCACGGCCTCCTGTGATCTTCTGGCTGTCTGGCTTCACCTTTCCCACTGGCTTCCTCACTGCCGTGCTGCAGTCATCAGCTCGCCAAAACAATGTGAGCCACGTGGATAGTGTGATGGGAATGGATACTGATGATATGTATTTGCTCTCCTCTGTATGTGTGGGAGGATCCTCCCTTATTCTCACCTTCAATCTCCAGATTTCAGTGGACAGCCTCTCTTGGGAGTTTATTGTTTCCACTGTGGACGACAGCAACCTAGTGTATCCACCCAAGGTGGGTGCCACATGTTCTTAGGGCTCTGAGCAGAGGGGAGTCTGGTGGAGGAGGAGGGGCTGGGAGCAAAGGTGGGAAACGACTGGTTGAGAGGGAGGGGAGGAAAGAGGTGGCAGGACAGGGGTGGGGGCATTGGCAACTGAGGGTCTGTATTTACCCCCAACCTGTCCCCATGTCTCTCCAGGACGGTGTCTGGGTTCGGGGTCTATACCTGGAGGGTGCTGGCTGGGACCGGAAGAACTCCTGCTTGGTGGAGGCAGAGCCCATGCAGCTTGTCTGCCTCATGCCCTCCATCCACTTCCGGCCTACTGAGAGCCGCAAGAAGAGTGCCAAGGGTGGGACAGTTTGCCCCCTCCCTAGTTTGCCTGCCCCCTCCCTAGTTTGCATCCTAACCCAGCCTCTGCTCCACCCCTCCCCTCCCACCTGCTCCTGCCTTGCTTTCCCAGTAGCTCCAGGGTCTGACTCATTCTCCTCTCCTTTCCTGCAGGCATGTACTCCTGTCCCTGCTATTACTATCCCAACCGGGCAGGCAGCTCAGACCGCGCATCCTTCGTTATTGGCATCGACCTCCGCTCTGGGACCATGACCTCTGATCACTGGATCAAGAGGGGCACTGCTCTACTCATGAGCCTGGATAACTGAGAGGGCCTCCTCTTCTTTTCGTTTGGGGGGTGGGTGGTGAGGGTCGAGGACTTCAGGAGCCAAGGCTGATAATGTACCTCGGACAGAGACTAGGCTTCACTCAGGCCTTTACCTCGGTTGAATTTGTCACGTGATGAGGCCCTGGTAATACCTAGTCGTGTTGATCGTAAAGAATTTTATCGGAGCTCAGCTCAGTAAAACACCCCTGACCACAAGCCCCAAGTCTCTCAATGGGATGGCTGGGGTTTGGGGGGAGGGGGGGTAGTCGGGAGGAAGCCCAGGGCCTACAAAGGATGAGCGCTCCTGTGGGCTGCTGCCGGATAGGGAAAGCAGCAAGGGAAGTGGGAGGTCTGGAGAGGGAGAGGAGGCGTGGCCTCGGCGAATGGGCAGGGCAGTGGGGCCTAAAGAAGGTGTGGCTAAATCTCTGGGCAGGACTCGAGCGGGTGGGGCGGGGCTTACTTTGGAAGGGCGCGTGATCCGAATGGAATAGGGGTTTGTCAGGCAGGGATCCGTGCTGGACCCCTGTCTTGCACCTTGAACCCTGCACCCCGCATTCGGCATCATATTCGGCACCTGTGCAGAGGCGAGCGGGGCCGGCAGAAAGCGGGGCGGAGCCCGGCACAGGGACTCCCGGCGCGAGAAGGGGCGGGATCATGAGAAGGGGCGGGGCTGGGGCGCGGGGGGTGGGGGGGCGGTGTTTGTGTTGGAAAATCCAACTGCGCCACGGGGCGGAGCGGCCCCCCCAGCCCCGACCTGGGAGAAGGGGGGGCCGCTCGACCCCCTGGGCGACCTTGGGGAACCTGAACACCTGGGACACCCCAGAACCAGGTAACGGGGAGCCGCGAGGGTGTCTGGAAAGAGGGAAACCGTCTCGGCGCAGGGGGGGCGGGACGCCTGAGGCGCAGGATGGGTAGAGATGAGGATGGACGTTCGGGTCTCTGGAGAGGCACTGGGAAGAAGACTGGGTGCAGGACGTCTGGATCCTCTAGAAGAGGGTAGGGCAGCGTGAGGGAAGAACTGGGCGGCAGATGTCTTGGGTTCCGGATGTTGAGGGGGCCCTGAAAGGACTCCCTGTCCCTATTGGGCTGGGATTCCCCTTCCCGACACTAGGGCGGGGGCGCAGCGCTGCGGTCCCTCTCTGAAGGGCAGGACTAAAGGTCAGGGTTTGCAGTTGGACTCTTGAGGGCGGGTGTGGTCAGAAAGGGATGTGTCTCAGGTCCTGGGGCCGCGTTAAGCCTCCCTTTGGTTCTTCCCACGGATGAGGTGTGTAGCCTCAGCTGTGACTCTCACACCGGCAGCCCCGACGGCCTCCCAGCGGTAGCTTTCGCCCCATCCCTTCCGCGGCACCTCACCCCGCTGCACTCAGCCTCACCGCGCTAGTCCCCCATCCCCGGTCCTGCCCCCACTCTGCCACCTCGGGTTACGAGCTCACCCAGCTCGGGCCCTTCTCCACTGAACCTTCGCGACGTAGCCGCGAGATGGCGAGAGCGAGACGCGCACAGCGCGACTCAGGGTTCTGGGGTGGGGGATGTGGCCTTGAAAACAGCCGAAGCTCCCCGTTCGGCCAGAGGGAAAGGTGGGCTGAGGTGCTTGTTTGACTTCCTGTCATCTCGGCCCCCTCACAGGAAACTGAGGGCGGGAGGGCGAAGGGCAGGGGCGGGAGAGGGGCTCAGGGCTCTTTCTCCGCCTCCCCTATCTGCGATAAATAGTGGGGAGGGGGCACGCGGGCAGGTTACTAAGCAACGGAAATTCGCTTCCTGTCGGCTGCGGCTTGTGGCTGACTTAGGATGGGAGTTGGCAGGGTGGGGGGCTGGGAGACCGCGGCGAAGGTCGAGGGCAGGTCGCCAGGTTCTCGAGACACAGAGAACCCTAGGAGGAAGCCGGGGAGCAGCGAGCTGCACTGCCACAGAAACGGACTCGGCGTGAGTCCGGAGGGAGGCGGGACCCAGGAGCAGTGATGAGCTCCGCTCCCCTTCCCTCTTGGGGGTTGCTTGCCCTGTTGCCAGAGTAACTGGAGAGCTAGACTCCGGGGCCAGATTCCCGAACTCGCGCGTCCGCCCAATCCGCTCCAGCGGCTGCCCCTGACATCAGGGCCTTGGCAGCCAATGTGGAGGAGGCATCTTAGAGCGAAAGGAAGAGAGACAGGGGAGGGGAGGGGTGGAGGCGGGGAGGGGAGGGGTGGAGGCGGGGAGGGGGGAGCTGCCCGGGACCCGCACGTGCACTCCCACACGCTCGCGCCCACCCTCCTCCCTCCGCCGCACGCGCCCGAGTACCCCACCCTGCGCTTGCGCGGCGAGTCAGCGCTCACCGCGCGCCCCCCTTTCTCCTTTCTAGAGACTCGGTTCGCAAACGAGTACCGGGCTGCACTTCTCAGCCTCTGGGGACCCAGACGTCTGGGTCCGCTAGCCTTCTTCCTAGGGGTCTCGAGCAGTTAATGCCCAGCCTGGTGTGGGAGGAGCCAGCTACCTGTTCCCCACCCCAGCTGGCGCCCCACTCTCCCAGGTGGGCTGGGCGGAGCTGTGGTTTCCGGCCCCATATGCTCCGCCGCTGCCGTCCCGGGCTCTGGCTAAAGTTGCCTCCCCAAGAGGAACCGAACGGGTATCAGCGCCTCTTCCCGAGGCTTCACGCGCTCGGCCCCGGCTGCTGTTGGCAGCAGGGAAGGGCTCTGCGGGGAAGCCCCGGACGCCCCAGGTGACTCTTCCCGGACCATCACAACCCGTCTTCGCGTGAATTCCTCCCCTTGGTGTGCACCGAAATCTTTCCCATCCCTAACGTTTCTTCCCCACTCGCCCTGGTGCTCTTTGCACCTCCCTCGGCTCCTTTCGGGCTGTCTCTCCCGGTCCTCACTTGTCCTTCTCGGCTTCTCTCAGTTATATAACTCTTCCTCTCGCCGTGTCCTGATTTCAACTCCACAGACTCCGCCCTGGAACAGCGCGGGGAGGGGCAGGAGTGTTGGGACCCAGACAGATTCCGGCTGGCGGCCGGCTGGGCACAGGGGATCCCGCTGATGGGAGACGGAGCCCCCGCGGGACCTGGTGCCCCCGCCCCCCACCTCCCACCCCCCCTACGCGAGATCTCGCCCAGGAGAGAGAAGGCACAGTATCTCAGAGGCGTGTCGGGACTCCGTCAGAAATGTGGGTTGGGAGGTCAGGGGTGGAGGCGGAGAGGAGGAGCCGAGAGGCCCGAGTCCCTGGGATTGGAGCCGCGTAGGGGGCAAAAGATAAGGGCGGGACGCCTGGGTTCCTGCCTTCCTCTCCTTTTTGGGCTCCCAGAATTCCTGAGGCTATTTCCCAGGAAGCTTAGCCCGCGGCTCCTCTCCGCCCCTCGGGGTCAAAGGTCTGTGTTAAAGGTGGCCTGGGATGATGTCACCCGTGCACGTGCCCTGGGATAGTTGCCAGGCGATGAGGCCTCCACCCCTTTCCATTCCAGCCCCTCCCCCCACCACAACCTCCGCCCCGAGTCCAGCTGCAGCCCCGTGCCATCTTTCCCCCTCCTCCGTTCCCTTGGCCTTAGCGTCCTGCAGGTGGGAAACCCTGGCCTGGAGTTTTTGAGGGGGAGGGGCAGGGGTGTGGTGTGGTGGACTTTGCCCGTTTGCTGGGCTAAGGGAAGCTTGGGTCACTTTTCCCTAGATTGACACAGAAGAGCTTTCCCTCCAAGCCCCCTGTACCCGCTGGAAAGAGCCTCCCAGCAGTCTTTTCCATTTCCCACCTGCTGCATTGCCAAGAGGCTCATGGCCCCCACCCCCATATTGAGTTGAAGTGGGAGTGGTTGCCAGCCCCCTGGAGAAGAGCTGTGTGGTATACATCTGGACGCCAGCTCAGCCCTGACCTTAATCAGTGGCACCCCACCCCCACCAGTGAGGAAAGGGGTCAAGAAACTATATGAGACTGAAAAGTCAGGGTCTTTATTCTGTGTAAGTGTGTGGATCTCTCTCTTGAAGGAAGGGGACTCAGTTGATAGCTACGCCGGCCCTTCTCTATTAAGTCCTGGGGTTGCTAATGGTATTGGAAAAAATTGGTTTCTCTTTTCCTGTACCTTTAGGGCTTGGATTGTCAGATCAGACCTGGATTCCATTCTCAGCTCTGCCACTTAGTGGCTACAGGAATTTGGAAAGGTCACAACCTCTCTGAGCCTCCTGTTCTTAGTCTGGAAAATTTAAATATCAATACTTATCTTGTAGGCAGTTTGTGCAAAGCACCTAGCACAGTGCCTGGCACAGAATGAACACTGAATGCTTGTCATGAAATGCTTATTATTTTTAAATGCTGTTAGTTATTATTTTTATTATTCTGGTTGTTAGGCCTGCTTCAAACTGGCCAAGACCTTAGGAGTAGGTCAGGGAGGAGTGGAGAGTGTGTGCCAATGTGGTCGGTGGGGGAAAGGGGGCTGGGGATTAGCTTCCCCTGCATTGTGCATTTTATTTGATGAGGGCTTTCCTCAGATTTGTATTGCTTTCTTTGGGATTATTTTTTTCCCTCTTCTTGGAGAAGAAACAGCTAAGACTATTCCTCTGGCTGTGAAAATAAAATAATTGTATTGTGGTTCTTGATTTTTGAGCAAGACCCCAGTCCCCTCCCATGTTCTCTGAGCTTTGCGAGGGACTCTACAGTTCCGGGGGGGGGGGGGAGGGGGGGGGGGGGGGGGGGGCGGGGGGGGAGGGCTGGCGTGAGGGGTGTGTAAAGGTTCGGGGGGGGGGGGGGCAGGGAGACGGGGGGGAGGGGGGGGGGGGGGGGGGGGGGGGGTGGGGGGGGGGGGGAGGGGTGGGGGGGGGGGGGGGGGGGGGGGGGGGGGGGGGGGGGGGGTGGGGGTGGGGGTGGGGGGGGGGGGGGGGGGGTGAGCCTTTCAATTTTGCCAAGGGACTCTACAGTTACTGGGAAGGAGGAGGTCGGAGGGAGGAGAGGGAGCCTGCTGGGTGGGGGAGGGGAGCTGGGAGGGGAGGAGGAGGTGGAGGAGGAGGAGGAGGAGGAGGAGGAGGAGGAGGGGTTGGGGAGAGCCTGCTACAGTTCTTTGTTTGACTCCGGGACTCAGGGACGGGGAGGAGGAGGGAGGGAGGCCGAGGCTGCAAGCGCCGGGGCAGGCCCAGGAGGCAGAGGAGGGACCGTCTCCCCCGCCCCCCCAGCCCCCACTCCCCCTCCTGCTGCTCCCCCCCTCCCTACCCGGACTCCGGGGGCACCGCCGGGGGACAGACACCCAGCAGGTAACCCCGGCCTGGCTCGCCCTCTCCTCTCGGGTTTTCCTCCACACCCTCCCTGTGACCCCTTTCCCCGGTTCCGTCTCCCCGTTTACCCTGGCTTGCCTCTTTCCCCGTGGCCCTCGGTGTTCCATCTCCCCACTTGGGGTAGTCGCCCGCTGGCCGCGCCGCTGTCTCGTGCAGCCTGACTCCCTTCCCCTCGACCGACAGCTTGTGCACCCCAGGTCTGCCCGCGGCACCTTTTGGGGCTCTGTCTGGCCGCTTCTCCAGGCTTTGCTTTCCTTCCGACCTATCTATCTCCTGGGGCTCTGAGGCAGGAGGGAGTCCCTGTCCTTTTCTCGCTCTCCCAGTTCCCCGCCCCCCAACTCTGGCCCCCTTTCTCCTTCTAGCAGTCTCTAGGGGGTGGGGAGAGAACCGGAATTTGGGGGGCCCTCTGGAGGGGCAAGGGACTGTATGTCTGCGGGCGAAAGGGGCTGTGAATGTGTTGGGGTGGGGGCGGGGGCGGTTAGAGACCCGGCTGCCTGTCTGTTGTCCCTTTAAATGGCCCTCACATTTCTGGGGACTTGTAGGGGGGAGGTGGCCAGCCGCCTGCCTGGGGGGCAGGGCCCTCTGTTCATCCACACAATCAGGGGTGGTAATGATTTAAAGGGACAGCTTTGGTGTGGCCGCTGCCACCCTTGGCCAGCTGGAGGGGGAGCCGGCAGGCCTCGTCTGGGGAGGCTTGGCTGGCGAGCAGGGCATTTGAGGCTGAATCCGTCTCAGGGCCTGCCAGGTCTGGGACAGTGCTTCAGCTGGGACCTGCATGGAGGGTGACAGCTTGCCTGGGGGCCACTCAACCTGGGCCTTCTCCAGGGCCCCACCTTTGGGTTCAGGGACTCCTTGGCCAAGAATCCTTGAGTCTAAACTACCGAGCCTGTCAGCCACCAGGTGGGGGCCACTGGCAGGTCTGCAGGTGAGCCGCCGGCCAGGCACACTGGAGCTGGCCCTTCAGTTCCCTCTTTTGTTGTTTGGCTCTGTGCACAAGAAAGCTCCAGCCCCTCCCCCAGCTCCCCCTTCCCGTCCACATGCCCCCGCCCCCCCACCACACACACACACCCACCCCAGCTGTTGGACAGATGAATTACAGCCTCCGGCTTGGGGCCAGGACTGGTGAGGGATTAAAGCTCTGGGGCTGGCCCTTTAAATGGCTGTTGGCCCCTCCCCCACTCTAGTGTCCAGACACCCCATACACACCCTTGCTGACCCCCTTGGACGCCCCTCACTTCTCTTGCTCTGTCCTAAGGCCTGCTGCTCCCCATTTTATAGGCTGGACTCTCCCTAGTATTCCCTTCTCCCCCAACATAACCCTATATACAAATGCTACAGACTGCACACACATAAACACACACACTTACTCTCTGGTCTCACATTCTGAGAGTCCCTGTCCTGGAGGGTTCCAGCCTCAAGTTTCCTTCCCCAGCAGAAGGACCTTGCCTGCCTGGCCTCCCTAGCCTGCAGCTGACCACTACCCTGGCCAGGTGAGGGGCCTTGCATGGGTCAGAAATAGCACCTCCCTGGAGGCAGTGTCATCAGCAGCTGAAGCAGCTTGCAGCACATTGCATCATGGAGGCTGGGGGCTGGGGGCTGGGTGCTGGTGGCCTGAGTCTCTGGGGCAGGGCGAAGGATAGGGGCTGGAAGGCCTGAGAGTGGAGAGGCTAAATGCTGAGCCCAAGTGTTGGGTCCTTAAGGGCAAAGAACTGTGGCTAAGAGGGCAGAAAACAGGTCCCCGAGGAGTGAGTTTGAGGTGAGGGCAGACAGGTGTGACCCCTGGATGGATACCTGATTCTTGGCCCTGGTCCTAGACACCTACCTTCTTGTCTCTGAGAGTTAGGAGGGGAGGGAGTGGGCCCCTATCGCCTTCTTGGGCCACAGAGAGGAAGGAGGTGATGGGGAAACAGGATATGGCCTTGATGGGTGGATGGAAGGGAGGCTTGCAGCAGAGGCCACTTCCAGACTCAGGCCTAGAGTCACAGTCCTTGATGAGGAGGAAGGCTTCCTCCCTGCTTGGCCGTTCATCTAGTCTGGCCACCTGTACTGCTCACCGTGACCTGCCTGCACCTGCCTGGGGGAAGGCAAGGGGGCAGAGTACAGAGGCTGGGGTTGACTGGTGTCTTGATAAGGTTAGGGAGGAGGCAGCGCTGAAGGAAGAGTTTCTGCAAGCCTAAGGTCAGGATGAAGCTGACTTGGGTGAGATGTCAGAGGTGGTTGGGACTTCTTTGGGACCAGGGACTCTCAGCAGGAAGGTCCAGTCAGAAGAGGGATCATGGGCTGGGTGTCCACTGTGGACTTAATACCAGTGCTGTGGCATGTGCCCTCACTCCCTGGTCCAGACTGCTTCCTAAAGGGGAAGGCTCTTGGATTGGCTTTTTCTGGTTGCTATGGAAACAGATTGGATTCTCCTATCCCATCTGACCACCAGAACCAGGTTTCTCCTCAGTAAGGGGATAGAAGGGGCACAGGAAAATTCTCCAGCCTGGGAGGACCCACCTCTAACTGGCTTTTCTCTTTTAGGTTCCCCCAGGCACCATGCCAGCCCCGTAGTACCACCCACCTCACCCACTGCGGTCTGCTGCACCCTACTGCTGGGACACTGGTTCCAATGAGACAGGGCACACCAAACTCCACCTGGTAAGTCCTGCCCTGAGCAATGCAGTACCTCCCCCCAGCAGTCCCAGCTCTGCATCCCATGCAAGAAAGATTGGTATGATCTAGATCATGCCCACTTCTCAGAATGGTCCAGTCCAACGCTGAGCATCCCCCCACCATGTGGTGATTGAGTGGTTCAGTCTTCCTCATTTATGGTGCTCCCCTCTGTTGCCTATGAATGGTTCATCCCTGTACTTCACCAGCCTCTTAACTACCACCAAAAAATCTACCCCCCTCCCCAAGTGCCTCAGCTCAGTTACTTATTGAATTAACCTGGGGTTTGCAGGCCAGAAGATAGAGATAAGATAGCTGGAGGGATTTTTTTCTTCTTCTTCTCTTTTTGGAATGAGGAGGGCTTTGCCCTGGTAAGAGTTGTTGAACAGCTTGGCTTATGAAGGGTGATTGGAAACTGAATTAGAGAGATACTGGAGGCCACTGTCATGAAAACCTGCCTTTTCTGCTTCCCTGTCTCCTCCTGCCAGTTCTCTGCCTAAGGCCCTGCTCCATCCTCTCCCCCATTCTACAGAAGAAATTATACCTAAGCTAGAAACCTGAATTCTCTTAAGTGCGTGTTGTTCATCTCCACTACTCAGTAATGCTATTTTGAGTGGAACTTAGAGAGTTTTCTTCTATGTATCTCTCATTATTTGGCAAGATGGTTGGCAAATTGGGGTGCCTCAGCAGAATTGCATTGAATGTGTTAACTGAGTGAGCTTCATGGCCAAGAAACTGATGGCTTCTGAGAAATGCTGCACAGCTTCCTACCTACATCTTCTCTAGAGGACATGAGACATTTGGGATGGTAACATGGGGGAAAGCTGAGGGACAGACTGACCCCGGAAACGTCCTGTGAGGATAAAACCAACAGGGATAGTACAGAGGCATTATAGAAGAGTGGTAAGAAGGAGGCTCTGGAAAGAAGCCTAGCTCTTACTCAAGGGCTTGACCAAGTTATATAACCTTGCTGAGCCTGTTTTCTCATCTGTAAAATGGGGTAGTACGACGTCAAGTTCTAGCGAGGAGTTTTTGAAAATGTCTATAAAGTGCTTAACACTGTACCTGGTATGTAGTAAGTATTCACTAAATGCTAGCAATTAACCATCACACTGGGAGCTACAGGGAGCTGTGAGGATAAGCAAGGTTGTTGAAGAATAGGACATAAATGAAGGCAGTGCCTGCGCCCTCAGTCATATCTGACTCTTTGCAACCCCAGGGGCTGTAGCCTATGGAGTGGGTTGCCATTGCCTCCTCCAAGGGATCGTCCCCACCCAGGGATCGAACCCACATCTCCTGCATTGGCGGGCGGACTCTTTACCATTGAGCCACCTGAGATGCTCCACAAATGAAGGCAGGCAAACCTCTAAATACTTGACTCAAACAGAAGGCTCACTGATCCGGCAGGATGCGGGGGATCAGGATGCGGGGGATCAGGATGCGGGGGAGTGGGGCGAGGAGTTAGCAGGGTCAGCCTGCTCCGGTGTCTCCCTGACTCTGTTCAGGAACATGAAGGCAAACACAGAAGGGCATGTGCAGAGAGACACACGTGATCACGCAAGTGATGCAGAGGCAGTCCCAGACAAAAGACCGAGACAGGAGCCAGGCAGACACACAGACCGTGTAGACAGGCGTAATGACAGGAACGCGTCAGACAAGGCACTGAAGGAGACAAGATGAGCAGATACGCAGGTGCGCACGGAGACAGACACCGGGACCCACACACTGCCGACCTTGTCAGACAGACTGGTGAACACAGCGGTCCAGTCAGAGGCAGACACAAGGCTCGCAGTGACACACAGCGGGCCGGGGCCGGCACTGTCACTTCTCGGTGAGGGGCGGGGAGGGGCCGGCAGCGGGGGAAGGCTGGGGAAGGGAATCCCGAACGGGCTGCCTGCCCGGGGTGGCTGAGTCACAGCGGAGCCCCAGCCGGCGGCCCTCCCCTCGCCTCCCCCTCCCTCAGGTAAGAAGCGAGCTGTAACCCCTCGCTGCCACCAGGCAGAACGGGGCTTGACAGCGAGCGGGACGTGGCAGGGTTCCCGGGCCGGCTCCACCTCCGCGCGTGCCGCGTGCCTGCTGACGGCCTGCTCGGTAATACCGTATCTGCGGGGTCTTGTCTTTGGCCGGCACGTGAATCTGCCTGCTCATGTCTGGCCCCTCATCCCGCACGGTAGGAGCGGTGTGCGGCTCCTCCGGCCTCGCGCCCAGAGAGAGTTAAGTGGGTGTGATTGATAGAGTGGGTCTCTCTCGGGGCTCTAGGGGAGGGGGGCCGGTTAAAGTCCCTGAGTCCAGAGCCCGGATGGAGGGGGCGGAGCTGGGCTTAGCCGGGAGTGCCCGGATGGAGAGGGCGTGGCTTCGGCTGGAGAAGAATTAACCCTTTCGGAGCGGCTGACTCCCAGGTCTCTGGGTCCGACGGTAGAGGCTGGAATGCCTGTCCAGAAGTGTACTGTCCTCCCAGCCTGGCTTTGGCTGCGTGCGTCTGCCTCTCATCTGTATTTGAAGAGCCTGTGGGTGTCTTTGCCTGCCGGTGATTGTCCCCTCCCCTGGGTTAGTACGGACACCGGGAGTCGGGGCGGGCTATTCCTGACCCAAAGCGAGAGTGGAGGTGAGAGTGGACCGCGCTCGGGCCGGCTGCCGGCCGCTGGGGAACAGGTGTGAGCGCGGCGTCGGGGCTGCCCAGCGCGGGGAGGGGCCGTCGTGGGGGAAGACGAGAGGGGAAATTCCGCGGGACCGGTGGGGAGCGGTGTGTGGGCTGAGTTGTGTCTGCCTCTGACTGTGTGTGTGTCTGTGTGTGTTCAGGGAGGCGGGGGCTGAGTCAGTGGGAATAAGGGGAAGGTTTTCTGGGTGACTCACGCTCCCCCACACCAAGCCTGAATCACATCGCGAGGGAGGGCTTTGTACAGGAGGCGGATGGGAAGTCAGGCGCCTGGGTCCCGGGTGGGGGCAAGGACCCGAGGTGGTCGACGAGAGTGAGTGTGTGTTTAGTGTACAGGAAGTTTTTGTTCTCTAGAGAGAGGGCTGCTGTATTCCGAGTACCGGCATAGGGGTTTGTGGACAGAGGTGGAAAGGAGCTGGAGGACGGGACTGGCTGTTTTAGGGAAAGCTGAGTCAGTTCCCCGTGGGAAAGGGGAAGTGGTAGAGGGGAAGTGTCATCATCGCAGAAGGGGAAGTTGCATTTCCTGGTAACTGGCAGCGCCCCTCGGCACCACTTCCCAGTCGAGGGTCTGTTCCTCAGATGTCCGGACCCTCGGTTCCCCGTTTCCCCTTGTCTGGTCCATGAGTCCCAGGACTTAGGTCAGGGCAACTGGCCAGGGCTATGCTAGACCGCAGTTAAGCTCAGGGCTTGGTAACTGACATACAGACTGTTTGGTGAGGAGATAGTTCTGACCGAAACTCCGCGTGAATCGCGGGAAGGGTCCGCAGAGCCCCAGCGCCTACCAGGGCTCGCCGGGGACCTGTGGGGTCCAAGCGCTTGCGTGCAAACAGATGACCTTGCCCTGCGGAGGGTGGACTGTTTTCACCAGAAACCTGCCTGCCCTTGTGGGTTGGGTGGAAATTTCCCCACAGGGCAGACTTGTCTCGGCGAAGGCGAACTTTCCAGCCGCCCCCAGCCCCTTGTCGCGCGTTCTCCCCCGGCTTCCTGCCCGGCGCTAGCTCCAGCTGGAGCGCTGGCCCCGCCCCCGCCGCTTTGTACTCTACACTCGCCTCTCGCAGCTCTTTGTACTCTAGACTCTCAATGGACCGATCCTGGAGCGGAGCCGGCTTCCTACCTGCCGGGACGCCGGGTAGGCGAGGAGGCGGCGAGGGGACCGTGATCCTGGGCTCGGAGAAGCGAGAAGGAAGAACTGGGGCTAAAGGGAAAGTGCCCAGGAATGGGAGCGCTGCTCCCTTCGTGGGTCTAGCCAGCACCGACGGGAAAGGGTTGGGGGGCGGGGTGAAAGAGGAAGTGAAACGGGTTCTGGGTTCTTTAAGGGAGTGGGCGGTGAGAGTGGGACAAGGGTGATGTCACCGCCTGGCGGGCCCCGCCCTCCTCCCTCCCGAAGGACCCCCCCCCCCCCCGCTACTCTTACACACGCCGCTTCCGCTGCGCAAGTAGCCACGTCACGGGCAACCCCCGAAATCCCCCCTCCCTTGGGGGGCGGGGGCCACGTGGGCCGTGGGGAACCGCGTGGCCCTGGCGGATAAGGGCATAGAGGATACGGGAGCCACGCGAGAGGGGCCACTCGGGACCGCAGTGCGCGACTTCTCAGAAGTTGGGGGATTCGAGGGGGGTTTTGGTTTTGGGGGTCGGTTGGTATTGAAGACCTACAGAGCCAGGGGAAGTGGAGCTGGAGGAACTGGGTATGAAGCTGGGGACTGACCATGTTTTGGAATGGGGGTCGGGGTGGGGGGTGGAGCGCTCAGATCGCGGAGCGGGCGGGTTTGTGTGCCATAGAAGTTGCCCTGAGTGGCCAGCCCTAAGCAGTTCCTAGAGGGTGGGGAGGTCAGAGGCTGGGCGAGATGAAGTGAGGAGGGGTAGCGACGGCTATGTCGGCATTGTGCATCCGTGTGCCAACCTTTCGTCTTAGGCGGCGGGACAGGGGCCGTTTCGGGCGGTCTAGCGCGGACCACTGGCGGCTCTGTGGGCGCGTGGGACTTGCGGGTAGCTCCATGCTCCAGGCTGGCCCGAGTGTGCGACCCGCCGCCTTCACCCGCATGGGTCGCAGGCTCCGCTTGCCTTGCCCGATCGAGTGTCAGCTTGGAGATGGAGACCCTAGGTGGGAGCCGCGGGGTCACGTCGGGGTCATCCCGGGCAGAGCCCGTCTGACCGGCTCCGCCGCCCCTCCTCCCCCGGCAGCGGCCGGGCTAACCTTGCTCCTATTGGTCCCAGCCAGGCTGTTACTGAGGCGGAGACACGGGTGATGATTGGCTTTCTGGGGAGAGAGGAAATCCTGTGATTGGTCAGGTCTCCGGAGCTCGCCGACGCCGGGAGAGGACGCTCCCACGGAGGCCGGGTAAGCGGCCGCCGCGCTGCAGCTCGGCCCCCCGGGCTCCCGCCTGGAAATCTGGCAGCGCAGCCACCCCTTCACCCCGGCTTGCCCTCCTGCGTGCTCCACTCCTCTGGGCCTCCGAGGGTTCCTTAGGCCAGGTGGACCGCTCCTCGAGGATAGTCATCTCTGCGCAGATCAGAGACCTGTAGGGGACTGTGTGCTGGCCAGCTCACATCACTCCTTTTCCACTCCTCTCCGTAGAATTGGCTGTGAAAGGCCCTGGGCGACTCTCTGGGAGCAGTGGGCACTCCTGTCAGAGCGGCTGGAGAGGGACCATCGCCCCAGGGAGCTGGGGCAGGGGGCCGTGCCCGATCTCCAGGGCTCCTGGGGCCACTGCTGACCTGGTAAGGGAAGACTGGGCCCAGGTCGGCTGTGTGTACCCTGACAGCTCAGTCTTTGTCCCCCGTAGGATCATCATCTCTTCTTTTTGATTTAGGCTGGATGCATCGGGCAGTGGACCCTCCAGGGGCCCGCGCTGCACGGGAAGCCTTTGCCCTTGGGGGCTTGAGCTGTGCTGGGGCCTGGAGCTCCTGCCCGCCCCATCCCCCTCCTCGGAGCGCATGGCTGCCTGGAGGCAGGTGAGAACTTGTTCAGTCTCTGCCTCCAGGCACTCTTTTTCCCATACTCTGCTCCTCAGCCTCGTCATCCACCTGGTGCCATCCCTCTCTTCTGCTGTCCGTCTGGTGGGCCTCAGTGTAGCCCTCAGCTGCTTTCTCTGTTTTCCTCACAGATTTCCTCTTCCTTAGGTAGAGAGAGTCAGGGCTGTTCCACTTTGCTGTAGATTAACAGAGTCTTTCTCTCTCCAGGTGCTCTGCCAGCCTCGGGCAGCCCCCACTCTCTGCTCCCCTACCCCCTTCACACGGCAGTAGCTCTGGGCACCCCAACAAACCGTATTATGCTCCAGGGTGAGTGAGGATTGAAAGGTGCTGGGGATGGGAAGTAACGCTGGGCCTTGTTCCTCAAGCCTTACCACCTCCCCTCCCTTTCTGCTCTGTAGGACACCCACCCCAAGACCCCTCCATGGGAAGCTGGAGTCCCTGCATGGCTGTGTGCAGGCATTGCTCCGGGAGCCAGCCCAGCCAGGGTTGTGGGAGCAGCTTGGGCAGCTGTACGAGTCAGAGCATGACAGTGAGGAGGCTATTCGCTGCTACCACAGCGCCCTTCGATACGGAGGAAGCTTGGCTGAGCTGGGCCCCCGGGTCGGCCGACTCCAGCAGGTGGGATGAGGCAGGACACAGGGACCTGGGGTTGTGAGTTCCGACTCAGTGTTCTCATCTTCCATCTGCTTCTGCCCTGTCCTCTGCACTGTCCCCCCACCTTCTCAGGCCCAGCTCTGGAACTTTCACGCTGGGTCCTGCCAGCACCGACCCAAGGTCCTGCCCCCATTGGAGCAAGTGTGGAACTTGCTGCACCTTGAGGTGAGGCTGGGGCTGGGTGGGCTAGGGCCGGGGGCCTGGCCAGGTCTGCACCTGTGTCATTCTCTCTTTCCTTTCTGTCTTCAGCACAAACGGAACTACGGGGCCAAGCGGGGGGGTCCCCCAGTGAAACGAGCCGCTGAACCCCCAGTGGTGCAGCCCGTGCCTCCCGCAGCACTCTCAGGCCCCTCAGGGGAGGAGGGGCTCAGCCCTGGCGGCAAGCGCAGGAGAGGCTGCAGCTCTGAGCAGGTATGATGGCAACTGGGTGGTCAGCAGTGAGCAGGCAGAGCTGGGGTGAGGAGTGGGACTCTCACACTCTCTTTTCTTCCAGACGGGCCTTCCCCCAGGGCTGCCACTGCCTCCACCACCATTGCCACCACCTCCACCACCGCCCCCACCACCACCCCCTCCCCCACCTCTGCCCGGCCTAGCCACCAGCCCTCCATTTCAGCTGACCAAGCCAGGGCTGTGGAGTACCCTTCATGGAGATGCCTGGGGCCCCGAGCGCAAGGGTTTAGCACCCCCAGAGCGCCAGGTGAGCTCCCCTTTGTGGCCGCTTGCCTCTCAGCTCGGTCCCTGTATCCTCCATTTCTCACGTTGTATCCTCATTTCTCACTGACAGGAGCAGCGGCACTCACTGCCTCACCCATATCCATACCCGGCTCCAGCTTACCCTGCTCACCCCCCTGGCCACCGGCTGGTC
Source organism: Capricornis sumatraensis (assembly GCF_032405125.1). Taxonomy (NCBI): domain Eukaryota; kingdom Metazoa; phylum Chordata; class Mammalia; order Artiodactyla; family Bovidae; genus Capricornis; species Capricornis sumatraensis. The sequence continues at coordinate 77,811,503 of NC_091076.1, forward strand.
CCGGCTGCTCCCCCAGGCCCAGGCCCCCGCCCCCCAGGAGCAGAGAGCCATGGCTGCCCGCCTGCCACCCGTCCCCCCGGAAGTGACCTTAGAGAGAGCAGAGTTCAGAGGTCGCGGATGGACTCCAGCGTTTCACCAGCAGCAACCACCGCCTGCGTGCCTTACGCCCCTTCCCGGCCCCCCGGCCTCCCTAGCACCACCAGCAGCAGCAGCAGCAGCAGCAACACTGGTCCCCGTGGCGTGGAGCCGAGCCCAGGCATTGTGAGTGACAGCCGCAGGTGGCGGGGGGGCGGAGTGTTGTGCCTGGAGCAGCCCTCTGACCATGGCCCTGCTCCTCTTGCAGCCCGGCGCTGACCATTACCAAACGCCTGCGCTGGAGGTCTCCTCTAACCAAGGCCGCCTGGGGCCCTCGGCACACAGTAGTCGGAAACCCTTCCTGGCGGCTCCCGCTGCCACTCCTCACCTGTCCCTGCCACCCGGCCCCACGTCACCTCCTCCACCCTCTTGTCCCCGCCTCTTACGCCCCCCACCCTCCCCTGCCTGGCTGAAGGGCCCAGCCTGCCGGGCAGCTCGTGAAGATGGAGAGATCTTAGAGGAGCTCTTCTTCGGGGCTGAGGGACGCCCCCGTCCTCCCCCTCCTGCACTTCCCCACCGCGAGGGCTTCTTGGGGCCTCAGGCCCCCCGCTTTTCTGTGGGCACTCAGGATTCGCACACCCCTCCCACTCCCCCAACCACCAGCAGCAGCAGCAGCAACAATGGCAGCCACAGGAGCAGCCCTACTGGGCCTGTGTCCTTCCCCCCACCTCCTTATCTGGCCAGAAGTATGGACCCCCTTCCCCGGCCCCCCACCCCGACACTGAGCCCCCAGGACCCACCCCTTGCACCCCTGACTCTTGCCCTGCCTTCAGCCCCTCCCTCCTCTTGCCACCAAAATACCTCAGGAAGCTTCAGGCGCCCGGAGAGCCCTCGGCCCAGGGTCTCCTTCCCAAAGACCCCCGAGGTGGGGCCGGGGCCATCCCCAGGCCCCCTGAATAAAACCCCCCAGCCTGTGCCGCCCAGGGTGGGGGAGCTGCCTGCCCGAGGCCCTCGACTTTTTGATTTCCCTCCTACTCCTCTGGAGGACCAGTTTGAGGAGCCAGCTGAATTCAAGATCTTACCTGATGGGCTGGCTAATATCATGAAGATGCTGGATGAATCCATTCGCAAGGAGGAGGAGCAGCAACAACAGGAGGCAGGCGCGGTCCCCGTCCCCCCGCCTCCTCTGAAGGAGCCCTTTGCATCTCTGCAGCCTTCGTTCCCCACCGACACAGCCCCAGCCACCACTGCTGCCGCTGCCGCCACCGGCACCACCACCACCACCACCACCACCACCACGGCCACCCAGGAAGAGGAGAAGAAGCCACCAGCCCTGCCGCCGCCACCGCCTCTAGCCAAGTTCCCCCCCCCACCCCAGCCACAGCAGCCGCCACCCCCGCTCCCCCCACCAGCCAGCCCGGCCAGCCTGCTCAAGTCCTTGGCCTCCGTGCTGGAGGGACAAAAGTACTGTTACCGAGGGACTGGAGCCGCTGTTCCCACCCGGCCTGGGTCCTTGCCCGCCACTCAGTATTCCCCTGGTCCCTCATCAGGTGCTACCGCCCCGCCACCCACCTCAGCGGCCCTGAGCGCCCAGGGCTCCCCACAGCCCTCTGCTTCCTCGTCATCTCAGTTCTCTACCTCAGGCGGGCCCTGGGCCCGGGAGCGCAGGGCCAACGAAGAGCCAGCCCCAGGCCCCATGGCCCCCGCCCCACCGCCCCCACCCCTGCCTCTGCCCCCTGCTCGCTCTGAGTCTGAGGTGCTAGAAGAGATCAGTCGGGCTTGTGAGACCCTTGTGGAGCGGGTAGGCCGGAGCGCCACAGACCCGGCAGACCTGGTGGACACAGCAGATGCAGCGGACAGTGGAGTTGAGCGATTGCTGCTTCCAGCTCCGGCCAAGGAGGAGAGCGTTGGGGTGGCAGCTGCGCCAGGACCGGGGAGCAGCAAGCGGCGGCAGAAGGAGCACCAGAAAGAGCACCGGCGCCACAGGCGGGCCTGCAAGGACAGTGTGGGGCGGCGGCCCCGTGAGGGCAGGGCCAAGACCAAGGCCAAGGCCCCCAAAGAAAAGAGCCGCAGGGTGCTGGGGAACCTGGACCTGCAGAGCGAGGAGATCCAGGGTCGTGAGAAAGCCCGGCCGGATCTTGGCGGGTCCTCCAAGGCCAAGCCACCCACAGCTCCAGGCCCTCCACCGGCTCCTGCCCCCTCTGCCCAGCCCACACCGCCGGCAGCCCCTGCCCCTGGGAAGAAGGCTCGAGAGGAAGCTCCAGGGCCACCAGGGGTCAGCCGGGCTGACATGCTGAAGCTGCGCTCGCTCAGCGAAGGGCCCCCCAAGGAGCTGAAGATCCGGCTTATCAAGGTAGAGAGCGGTGACAAGGAGACCTTCATCGCCTCTGAGGTGGAAGAGCGGAGGTTGCGGATGGCGGACCTCACCATAAGCCACTGCGCTGCTGACGTTGTGCGTGCCAGCAAGTGAGTTGGGGGTCACCTGGGAGGCTGTTGGCCTGGCCTGGCCTGGCCCAGCAGGAGGGCCCTTTAACCAGCCTACTTATATTTCTGTTTTAATCATTTCACTGTCTTTCCACAGGAACGCCAAGGTGAAAGGGAAGTTTCGTGAGTCCTACCTATCCCCTGCCCAGTCTGTGAAACCGAAGATCAACACTGAGGAAAAGCTGCCGCGGGAAAAACTCAACCCACCCACACCTAGCATCTATGTATGTGTGCCCTGTATGCTTAGAACCGCCCCCGCCTGTGGATTTTAGGACAGGGTTGGGGCTGTTGGGGTGCCCGGAGCCTAGGATGGGGCTCTGACCCCAGCCCTTTCTCCTTGGCTGTCCCTCAGCTGGAAAGCAAACGGGATGCCTTCTCGCCGGTGTTGTTACAGTTCTGTACAGATCCTCGAAATCCCATCACCGTGATCCGGGGCCTGGCAGGCTCCCTGCGGCTCAGTGAGTGTGTGGGCAGAAAGGTGTGGGGAGGGCTGCAAGGATTTGGGACTTTGGGGACCTCTGAGAGTCCCTCCTCTGGAAGACCGGACCACGGCTATAGTGAGCTTTCCTTAGTCATGTGTAAGCCGTATTGGACGAGTGCTCTGAGTGGGGCGTTAGCTGACCTCAGGCTTCCCGTCCATCTGTTGGAACCCAGCAGTAGGCAGGTGGAAAGGGGATGTATTTCAGGATCTGGTTAAGAGTCATTTCTGGTTTTCTTGGTGATGAACGATGTGAAGAATACAGGTGGTACAAAACCTGAGAAGCCTCATGGTTTAGGGCTTTCTTCTTTTTCAGCTTTTTATTGTGCACAATTTCAAACAGATACAAATGCAAAGGGAAACCATATAGAATTATAAAATCAGTTTTGTTTCTTCTGTACTTGTAGCTTTCTGTTACCCACATATCCTCCCCTTCCTTCACTTTTACTTGAAGCGCATTCTAGGCTTTCACTTGACAGAAAGAAACCTTTCATTGGATCCTGTGATAATGCAAAGAAACTCTTCTTCATTGAGCATATAGTGCATCAAGTGTTCTGCGTGTGCGGCCTCATGTATACATGAGGACTCTGGGGGAGGGGCTGGGACTCGAGCAGCAGGGGGAGAAAGGGGGTTGGCTCTGATCCAGGTAAAGGCCAGGTCAGGGAGGGCCTCCCAGCTTCATGAGGGTCTGGGGTTTTCACCTGTGCTTGCTGGGTCGAGCTCTGGGAAGCCTGTGTCCACCCCGTCAGAGCTGTGAGGAGCAAGGAGGGACAGGGTGAGTTGGGGCCTCACTCCTTGCTCGTCCCTCCCTTGCAGACTTGGGCCTCTTCTCCACCAAGACTCTGGTGGAGGCGAGCGGGGAGCACACGGTGGAGGTGCGCACCCAGGTGCAGCAGCCCTCAGATGAGAACTGGGATCTGACGGGCACACGGCAGATCTGGCCCTGCGAGAGCTCCCGTTCCCACACCACCATCGCCAAGTATGCGCAGTACCAGGCCTCATCCTTCCAGGAATCTCTGCAGGTGAGAGCTGCCCATGCAGGCAGAGGCAGGGGGTGTGGGAGCAGGGGACTTGGAGCCCTGGTTGTGGTGGGCAGACCTCAGGAAGGTGGCTGACCCAGGCCTGCCTACCCCTGTGGCCAAGCAGGAGGAGAAGGAGAGTGAGGACGAGGAGTCAGAGGAGCCGGACAGCACCACAGGAACCCCTCCTAGGTAGGACGCTTTGGCCCTGCTGTTCATGACTCCTTCCCTTCCCCTCACTTCCCCACCAACCTTTGCGCTTCACTCCTGCAGCAGTGCACCAGACCCGAAGAACCATCACATCATCAAGTTTGGCACCAACATCGACCTGTCCGATGCTAAGCGGTCAGTGGGGCTGAGGCCAGGGAGCTGGGGCGGGAATGCCAACGGGTTGGCAAAGTCCAGGTAGTCGCTCACCTGGCTGCCTCCTCGCCCCTGCAGGTGGAAGCCCCAGCTGCAGGAGCTGCTGAAGCTGCCCGCCTTCATGCGGGTCACCTCCACGGGGAATATGCTGAGCCACGTGGGCCACACCATCCTGGGGATGAACACGGTGCAGCTGTACATGAAGGTGCCTGGCAGCCGAACGCCAGGTGCGCTCCTAGCAGTGCTGCCGCTGGCGCTCCTCTGTCAACCAATGAGCGCCCAAGGGCGGGCTCGTCGCGCAACGCAGGCTCGGCTCCCACTGACCGTGCAGTTCTCTGTCGCCCCCTGCAGGCCATCAAGAGAACAACAACTTCTGCTCGGTCAACATCAACATAGGCCCAGGAGACTGCGAGTGGTTCGCGGTACACGAGCACTACTGGGAGACCATCAGCGCCTTCTGCGACCGGTGCGCGCCGCCTTCGGCCCTTCTCCCCTCTCCCCAACTAGATAAGCCCCCACGTCCCGTCCTTGGATCCCCAGATGTCCATCTGACCCTGTGGTTCTCCTCCAGGCACGGCGTGGACTACCTGACGGGTTCCTGGTGGCCAATCCTGGATGACCTCTATGCTTCCAACATCCCTGTGTACCGCTTCGTGCAGCGCCCCGGAGACCTGGTGTGGATTAACGCGGGCACCGTGCACTGGGTGCAGGCCACCGGCTGGTGCAACAACATCGCCTGGAACGTGGGGCCCCTCACCGGTGAGAGAGTGGGGCCAGGTGGTGGGGTGAGCCACTCAGCGGTGAGGGGCTGGGTCCCTGGGGAGTGAGCCCTGTAGAGGGGTGGGCTTGGAGGGTGCCAGGGCTGCGGCCCAAGTGGTCACCTGTCGTGATACTCTCTGGCCTGCAGCCTATCAGTACCAGCTGGCCCTGGAACGATATGAGTGGAATGAGGTGAAGAATGTCAAATCCATTGTGCCCATGATTCACGTGTCCTGGAACGTGGCTCGCACGGTCAAAATCAGCGACCCCGACTTGTTCAAGATGATCAAGTAAGGGAGGGCCCTGTTTGGGAGGGAGCCCATCCCCATCCGACCTGGCCCGCAGAACAATTCCTGGTTCCACCCCCCTTCCTCCAGCCACCTCTCCGCTGGGTCAGTCCTGCGGGGCTGCTGTGCTGGGTCGGCTGACAAGGCCCCTGCCCCAGAAGCTTTGTTCTCTCGCAGTCTGAGTACGTGAACTTTCTCTTGAGACAGGGATGTGTCGGGCGGTGACCGGGGAGGCCCGGCCCGCCCCACCATCCCCTCGCCCCGCCCGCAGGTTCTGCCTCCTCCAGTCCATGAAGCACTGCCAGGTGCAGCGGGAGAGCCTGGTGCGGGCCGGGAAGAAAATTGCCTACCAGGGCCGGGTCAAGGACGAGCCCGCCTACTACTGCAACGAGTGCGACGTGAGTGCCCCCGTCCCCGCTTCCCTGAGGGCCGGCGCTGTCCTCGGGCCTGCATCCCTGTGACCGCCGCCCCCTCCCCGCCGCCGCAGGTGGAGGTGTTCAACATCCTGTTCGTGACGAGCGAGAACGGCAGCCGCAACACGTACCTGGTGCACTGCGAGGCGTGCGCGCGGCGCCGCAGCGCGGGCCTGCAGGGCGTGGTGGTGCTGGAGCAGTACCGCACCGAAGAGCTGGCGCAGGCCTATGACGCCTTCACTCTGGTGAGGGCCCGGCGTGGCGGGCGGGAAGGCGGGCAGGCGGGGGCCGCGGGGGGCACCGGGGCGGGCTGGGGGTGGGCGACCGCACCCCTGAGCCCCGCCCGCTCTCTCCCGCAGGCCCCCGCCAGCACATCGCGATGAGGCCGGACGCCCCGCCCGCCCGCCCGCCCGCAGGGCGCCGCGGGGCCACCAGCACACGCCTGGGCTGGACCTAGGTCCCGCCTCTGGCCGGGAAGGGGGTCGGGCCTAGCCCTTCCACCCCATTGGCAGCTCCCCTCACTTAATTTATTAAGAAAAAATAATTTTTTTAAAACAAATATGAGGAAAAAAGGAAAAAAAATGGGAGACGGGGGAGGGGGCTGGCAGCCCCTCGCCCACCAGCGCCTCCCCTCACCGACTTTGGCCTTTCTAGCAACAGACACAAGGACCAGGCTCCGGCGGCGGCGGGGGTCACATACGGGTTCCCTCACGCCTGCCAGCCGCCCGCCCGCCCGCCCGGTGCAGACGCACGCGGCTCGCGTATGTACATAGACGTTACGGCAGCCGAGGTTTTTAATGAGATTCTTTCTATGGGCTTTACCCTTCCCCCAGAACCTCCTTTTTTACTTCCAATGCTAGCTGTGACCCCTGTACGTGTCTCTTGTTTATTCACTTGGTTATGATTTGTATTTTTTGGGTTTTTTTGTTTGTTTTTGTTTTTTGGTTTTTAATTTATAACAGTCCCACTCACCTCTATTTATTCATTTTTGGGAAAACCCGACCTCCCGCACCCCAAGCCATCCCGCCAGCCCCTCCAGGGACCGCCCGCTGCCGGGCTCTCCCTGGGCCCTAGTGTGTGTCCGGGCCCGGCCCGACCGTCTCCGCCCGTCCGCCCGCCCGCTCGCGGCTCCAGCCGGGTTCTCATGGTGCTCAAACCCGCTCCCCTCCCCCTGCGTCCTGCACTTTCTCGGACCAGACCCCACTCCCGACCCGACCCTAACCACGCCTGAGGGTGAGCGACTCCTGTACTGTAGGGGAAGAAGTGGGAACTGAAATGGTATTTTGTACAAAAAAAAAAAAAAGAAAAAAATTTTAAAGTTTTAAAGAAAGAACTATGAGGAAAAGGAACCCTGTCCTTCCCAGCCCCGGCCAATTTTAAAAACATGGACCTTCCCCTCACCACCCCACCCTCCCCTGTTTTCTTTTTAAGCGTGAAACAGCCCAGGCCAGGGCCTTACTGGGGCAGGGACACCCCGGGATGAGTTTCTCTGGGGCTTTATTTTCGTTTTGTCGGTTGTTTTTTGTTTTTTTCTCCTCCACGCTGGGGCTGCGGAGGGGTGGGGGATTTACAGTCCCGCCCCCTCGCACTGCACTGTCTTTCTGCCCCAGGGGCAGAGGGGTCTTCCCAACCCTACCCTTATTTTCGGTGATTTTTGTGTGAGAATATTAATATTAAAAATAAAATCAGAAAAAAAATCCTGTTTCGGTAACGTGCTAGTGGTAGCAGGGAGAGCCCTGGGAGGAGGGCAGCGAGACCGTGATTGATGGGGAGGGACTGCGCAGACCCCGGCTAGGGGAGCCCCTCCCCGGAGGCGCCTGTGGAATGTCCAGAGCGCCGGTCTCTCCTTGGCATGGGGGGGTGCCTAATCCTGGAGTCGCATTCCAGGATAAGGGGGGGTGGGGTGGGGAGAGGCTGGGTCGGGGGAGGGGCAGGAAAGAGGGCTATAAGGGCCGCGGCCCAGGCGGGAGGGAGCCAGGCGGGCCATGGCGGATGTCCCCGGGGCGCAGCGACCGGTTCCCGGCGGCGGCCCAGAGCCCCGGGACCCCCTGGACTGCTGGGCCTGCGCTGTGCTGGTCACGGCCCAGAATCTCCTGGTGGCCGCCTTCAACCTTCTCCTGTTGGCGCTGGTGCTGGGGACCATCCTGCTGCCTGCTGTCACCATGCTAGGCTTTGGCTTCCTCTGCCACTCCCAGGTGAGCATGAGCCCGCGTCGTCGGGGAAGGGTGGCGGTGGGGTCTGTGGGCCGCAACCTCGCCGGGCCCGGGCTGTTTGGCTTGGGCCTCATGCTGCTTCTCCTCCCACAGTTCCTTCGCTCCCAGGCACCCCCTTGCACCGCGCACCTGCGGGACCCGGGCTTCACAGCCCTGCTGGTCACCGGATTCCTGCTCCTCGTGCCGCTGCTCGTGCTTGCCCTGGCCAGCTACCGCCGCCTTTGCCTGCGCCTCCGCCTGGCCGATTGCCTCGTGCCTTACAGCCGAGCCCTCTACCGGCGCCGGAGCAACCCGCAGCCGCGGCCAGCCCGGTCCTCTCCAGGGCCCCAGGTTGCTCCAACCTCAGGAAAGGTCTGGGTCTGAGGACCCTCAAGTCAAGAACAACCCTGACGACTGCCCTCCCTCCAGGTCGGCCCAAGGACTTGAAGCTTACCCTGCCCTCACTCGTGCCTAAACCGGGTCCAGCATCCCCTTAGGGAACTGAACATCTGTGGACCCAATTCTGGTGAAAATTCGCCACACCCTGAAAACCCACTTTCGTCTCACTACCCATATCTGAATCCTGAACATCTGGGCTGGACCCTGCATCCCCCCAGCCCCCTGTGAATAGACCTCGCTGGTGCGCTGGTGCTCTCCTTTTCCGGTGCTGCTCTTAGTATTTACGGACTGGAGGTCGGGGGGAGGGGTGGCGAGGTTGGAGGGGAAGGAGTCATCACACATCAATAAAGAATTAATGAACTGAACGCAGTCCTGGGATCCTGTGAACAGAGGGACGGCACAAACACTCATTCCTGAAACGTGCCCCGGAGCAGGAAACAGCAAACGGGTGGGGGGCGGGGGTAGCTCTAGTTTGCAGGCCAGAGCATCCTCGTCTCCTGGCCTTCCCTTATCGCATTAGCCCGCTCTTCCTGGCCAGACCCCAGAGCTCTGTCCTTGACCCCAAAGGCACCTTCTCACCAATAGAGTGAAGGGGGCCCGGCCTCTGTCGCCTGCCCTGCTCCCCTTGGGGACCCAAGTCTTTTCTTTGACCCCAGTTTAAGAGGAACTCGGTGTTGCCAGGCCGGAGAGGAAAACAATGGGCTTTCCGGAGCAGGATGACACCCCCCTCCCTTCCACAATTTTGGAGCAGCTGCGTGGGAGGGAAGACGGAGGGGCCCATCCTAGGGCCTGTGGATCTGAAGTTCAGCCTGTCCCCTATCCTGACCTCGAATGTGAACCTTTGGCAGTTCTGGACATTCAGGTTGTGGAAGGAGAGCTGAGTGCTCCCGATCTCATATAAGCTTGCTCTAGAAATGAGATGTGCAATCCCTGCCCCAGCATCCCAGCTACACACAGACACAGGTTACGGTCAGTTACAAGTTTAATGAGGACTGAAAGGCATGTGCGACAGGGCTCAGAGATAGGGAGGCCCCCCCAGGCTCTCTCTTTGCACCTCAATAGAAACGATGTGGTGTCCAGGTACCATGGCCAGACCCAAGACACGGGGTTCCCCGGCAGAGAAGGAATCTGGAAAGAAGACTCAGCATTAGAGAGGCAGGACAGGGTCGGCCACGTCCCCTCTGAGCCACAACTTCTAGCCCCAGAAAATAGAGTGTGCGGCCAGGCACTTTAGGGGAAATGCCTTGCGTGAAGGTCCGCCGCATTCCCTGAGTGGAATGCGGCGGAGTGGGTGTGCATTCCCTGAGCACTAACCCGATGGCTTGAGGAACTCCTGCGCCGAGCCCAGGATAACGTTGCAGTCACGGTCGGTGCAGAGGAAGCAACCGACCAGGGTCCGTCCATCTGTCATGCGAATGCGCATAGTCTTGTTGAGCAGCGCCTCCAGCTGCTGCCTAGCGCGCGCAGCCGGCGAGTCCTCCTCACGCTCCCCGTCTGAGTCCTGTGCGGGGGCGGAACATGCGCTCAGACCGCGCTGCCCGGCTGCAGCCCGCCTGCGGAACCACAGTTCCCGACAGCCTGCGGGGCGCTCACACGAAGCCCAGAGGCTGCCGGGACCTGCAGTTCCCCTTCCGTTCCCCCATCTTGCTCCCCGACAGCCCCTCAATCCCAGAACCCGAGCTAACCCCGGCGCTGGAGCTGCTTTGACGCCGGCTGCAACAGCCATTTTCCTCTCGTAGCAGCATCGTTGGTCCAGCTCCGGCCATTTGTTCCCGGGCTTCCTCCAAGCCCTTCAACTTCCTAAGAACCTTTTGAGTCCAGTGGTCTGAGATCTCGCGAGTGCTCCCAACCTATTTTCTTTCGCGAGATCACCTCGCCAGTTCTTCGTCTCTTCAGCAACTGCAGAGATCTCGCGAGCTTCTCCTACACCAATGCTGCAGCTCAAGGAAGCCAATTACGCCAGACGTATTAAGATATCGCGAGAATTTTTCAACTCTAGATTCTTACATGTCTCACTGGAATTTAGCGACAGTTTCATAGTTACACTCCTCCCCTTCTTTTTTTTTTCTGCCTCGCGAGATAGTCTGCCCTAGAGTCCCTGTAGCCCAGACCACTGAATGAATTAAAACGCAGTGTTCTCTTTCCCTCGGACCTCCTGAGGACACAATTACTTGAACGCCGGAATCGGACTACGTTTCCCATGAGTACCCGCAGCCCACGCCCCTCTTTGCCTGTACCGCGTTTAATCTCAGTGGACGGTGGCCGGAAAGGAATAATGGTTTCCATGTCAGCGGATAAACGCGCTCGCCTTAGCTACCGGACGAGGGAGGATGCAGTAGTGAGTGCGTGCTGAAAAGCGAGGAAGCAACTAAAGTCAGTGAGCAATAGAGCAAGAGCTATGCCAAGCCGGGGCCTAGTGGCCGGGCCAAACTTTGAGTATTTTCAACGTCGCTATTTCACGCCGGCCGAGGTGGCCCAACATAACCAGCCGGAAGACCTCTGGGTGTCTTACCTGGGAAACGTGTACAACCTAACCCCGTTGGCACAGGAGTACAAGGGTAAGGGCCACACTTTGGGCCAGCGTCGGGGGTGTGTTTGGTTCTTGGATGGCTAGCACTGACGGCGGCTGCTCCTTCCCAGGAGACTTGCTGTTGAAACCCATCGTGGAAGTGGCGGGCCAGGATATCAGCCACTGGTTTGATCCGAAAACCAGAGACGTGAGTTCTTCTGGAAACGGGTTGAGGGGAGGCGGCGCTGGAGGGTTGAAGAGGAAAAATAGAGGCCAACCAGAGCCCGAAATAGTGACTGCTCCCACCCTCCTCCCCTGCTTTAAAAGATTCGCAAGCACATAGATCCGCTGACCGGTTCCCTGAGATACCGCACCCCCTGGGGCCGATTTCTGCACGTGCCGCCTCAGCTACCCCGTTCGGACTGGGCCAATGATTTCGGGAAGCCTTGGTGGCAAGAGTCGCGTTATGAGGTGGGGCGGCTGTCCTCCAAGACCCGGAATATCCGCATCATTAACACGCTCACGTCGCAAGAGCACACACTGGAGGTGAGAACCGGTGCCTGAGGGCAGGATAGAGGGAACTAAGAACCCCAGCAAAACTCCAAACAGCTCTGCAGGCCAGCAGCTCTCCACAGCCAATGGAAGCTGTTTTCTTCCCTTTTAGGGGAAACCAAAGAAAGGTTACTTGGGTCCTGGGGGTTGGGAATTTGCGCCCAGGGCGACAGTTTGTACATCTTAGTGATGGTGGTCCTCAGAAGCTCTTTCGTGCTGTGTTTTTGTACAGCAGTTGCAAGTGTACTCTTATTAGTCTGCTTTATTGTGGGGATGAGGTCAGGGCAGTGACGTTTGGGCCATCTGTTTATTTGAAGTGGCTGCCACAAAGGCAGATAGGACTTGGGGGCCATTCATTGCATGCTGGAGCTTCAAGTTTATTTCTGGGACCCTGGAGTGCCTTAAGCTGCTGTATCTGCCAAGGGAAGCCTCTAACCCGGGCTCTGTCGCCTTTTGGGCTTCTGGCCTTTGCTTCGTGTGTGTGTGTGTGTGTTCCACCCGGAACTCTGGGGTGGGGTGCTTTTGTGTTCTCCAGGTGGGGGCCCTGGAATCGATGTGGGAAATACTACACCGCTATCTCCCCTATAATGCACATGCTGCCAGCTATACGTGGAAATATGACGGCAAGAACCTGAACATGGATTATACTCTGGAGGAGAATGGGATCCAGGATCAGCAGGAAGAATTTGATTATCTCAATATGGACAGTACACTTTACACACCTGCAGTACTGCTGTACTTCAATGATGACCTCACAGAACTATAGGACGGGATGTGTATGCTCCTGTAGACTCAAGACCGATTTGGAGTTTAGCACTTTCTGTGCCCTGGAGGAAAAGAGGTGGGGATGGGGAGGGGCGATGCCTGGACCTAGACCTTCTTTCCACGCTGGGAGCTGGCATGAAGTTCCCATGCCCTACTGAAGTGTAAACATCCTGTTCCTCAGGTTCATTAGCGTTTACTCTGAGAAAGCTAGGGAGAATGCTAGAAGTGGATTCATTTTTAGGAATGATGCAAAAAAATAAAATATCTTAGATCAGGGAGATGTAGAAGAGGATAGTCAAATAGAGCTCAGGCAGAATTTTTCCATAGTAAGAGAAAGAAAAGCTCTACATAGGGACCAGGGATGGAAGAACTTTTCTGGCAATGATGGAAATGGCATGGCTGCAGGAAGATGGGATTTACAAAGACAGGAAGAGGAGATGTCTGCCACTGGCCACACAAAACTGGTTAGTCTTTCTTCTGAATAGTATTTGGCAGCTGAAACTGAAGAGGAAGAGGGGAAGTGAATGGTCACCAGGTAATTCAGGCCAAATATTATGCTATAAATGCTCATTTAATATAACTACCCATAAGACAGATATCATTCCCACTGTTCTACAGATAAATCTTCTGAAGCTTAGCAAGAAGCTTAATGGCACAGAAGGTACACTAGTTCGCAACCAGAATATAAATGCAGGTCTTCCCAATTCCAAAGTCCGTGTTCTTTTCAATATGAAGAGAATATGTCAATGTCCCAGCTTACTGCATAATGGAAACCTATAGGCCTATTGTGTAGTCAGCCATGGTGTGGTTTTGTTTGTTGGAGTTATTGCCTCTGGAAGGGAGTTAGCAGAGTTCTTCTGTGGCAGAGAGGACACAGGGAAGGCTAAGTGTCAGCTAAATAACAGCTGTTGAGGCTACTTCATGGTTAAACCCACAGCAAACCTTTCCTCTGGCTTTTCTGAGGCACAGAGGTGGGTATACACTGACTCCAAAAAACGAGAGTGGGAAAGGGCCACTGGATAGGCCACTTTGGATGGGGTACAAAAAGGAAGCATCAACATGTATATTCATGAAGGGCCTGTGCCTCTGACAGGAAGGTGAGGAAGACGGGGTTGGCCTTGCCAGATGGTGACTCTGCAAGAAGGGGCTTGACGGGTGATGCAAAGAGAGAAGCTAACTAAGTCAACTAAGCTAACTAAGTTCTCAAAAGAGAACAACCATGAAGGGCAGTGGCCAGATTTAGTCCCCTATGACCTAAGCAGGGAAGGGGAAATGAGAATAACAGGTGAATTTCTTGACAGTTTCAGGCAAAAAAAGAAGCAGGGAGATGTTAGTGCATCTTCCTGGAAGGTGGCCCCCTAGGAGTCAGTGGGTAGGCTGCACAGGAGCATGCTGAGGGGCTGATTAGGAACGGCATGGATAGAGGTGGGGATGTCTGTGTCCCCCTTTGGCTTCAGCAGTGTCTGAATTCACTGTGAGACAGCTTCCATTCAGTCCCATGTAATGACAGAATCCATGAATTATCTGAATCATTTTGACGTTTCATCAGCTCTGCAGCTATTTCATGTATATCTTGTTTGCTCAGTTAAACCCCTAACTATTTGAGAACCAAAACTATGCTGTTGCTCTAGCCTCGGCCTTAGGGCCTGTGCCTATGGATCTGCCCAAACTTACCCCTCTGCCCAAATTTCCTACTTCAGTACCTTTTGCCAGACACACATCCCCATCCTCATACAGTCACTCTCCAAGCAGATTATATCACCTAAATATCCCTGGGCTCCATCTGCTTTTCTCAAAGCTGTCATTACTTCTGGTCTGGAATGCTTCCTAACCAGTCCTCCCATATGCACTTCTGTCCTCCCTGGTGGCTCAGTGGTAAAGAATCCACCTGCCAGTGCAGGAGACGCAGATTGATTCCTGGATTGGGAAGATCCTCTGAAGAAGAAAATAGCATCCCACTCCAGTATTCTTGCCTGGAGAATCCCATGGACAGAGGAGCCTGACAGGCTGCAGTCCATGGGGTCGCAAAGAGTCAGACACGACTTAATGACTAAACAACAGCCTCCACACAGAGCAGAGTGAGCTCTGAAAAACAAACCTAAACATCTAACTTTCCTCCTGCAGATATCTCAGGGGCTTCCAGTTGCTTCTGGAATAAAATCCTAAATCCAAAGACCTTGCATAAATCAGCCTCTACCTGGCATCATCCCATCTTCATTCCCTACCTCCCAGTCACACTGGCTGGCTTTCTGTTCACTATACGCCTTTCTGCCTCAGAGCCGGCACACAGGCTGTACTCCCTGCTTGCAACCCTCTTCTATTTCCCACCTTGCTAAGTGTTTCTTCCTCACAGTGACCTTGTCTGATTTCTCCATGTAGGTCAAGACTTTCTGTTAAATCTTCTCTTAGCACCAGGCCTATTTCAGAGTGCTTATTACAATAGTAATGTTAACATTAGGACATAATTGGCTGGCTGGCTGCTAGATTGTAAGCTCACAAGGGCAGATAGCACGTCCGTCTTGTTCACTGCTGTATTCCCAGTGTTGGGCACACAGTTGCTGCGCAATAAATTTTGATGAATGAACTTAAATGTTAAGTGATTTCCTCTGCCTGTAATAGCTAGTGGATGGATGCTGTGTCCTGGGGGGCAAGATGGGACCAAGAAATAGGATGTCTGGGTCCTGAACTGTAATCTCTATCCACTGGTTTCTTTCCTTGCTCACCATAGATCCAAGACCAAAAGTTACTCCATAGAAGTTCTTCCCATCACAGAGATTTGGGGGGGCAATAGACCTGTCTTTTCTCTATATGGCCACCAGGTGGCTGTAGTCACCTATAGAGTGAAGGGAGAAGGGGCCTGGATGAGGAAAAACACTTCCAACTTCTGAACAGGTTAGGATTAAAGGTGGCCCGTGGAAATGCATAGGTGGGAGGAAAGGATCAGAAAAAAAGAGAAAACAACATGGCCACTATTCTGTTAGCATTAGGTTTGTTCCTGCTTTTAATTTTTTTCATAAGCACATGCCAGAAAAGGAGTGTAGTTTGAGAAATAAAACTCATGGGATAAGCCATGAAGGGGGTCTGATTACAGGAGTGGGTGTGTACAGGGTGAGACACAGAACTATGGAAGGGATAAAGATCACAAATTTTTCAGATAATAGAGTATGTTCTTTTATTCTTAGTGGGTTTTGTTTTGTTTGTATAAAGCTTTCTACTGGGTACTACCTTGGTTCTCTAGATATCCAAGACTGGATATTTGCATGAAGAGTATGTAAATAATGCCTGTTCCTAAAACCTAGATTCTAAATAGAACATGAATGTAGGCTTCAGGTCCTTCTGTGGGGGGGGGGGGTCTCTCGTTTTGGAGGGAGGTGGGGTGGGGGTGGTATACTGAAAGAACAGTTTCCTATCCTAAGTAGATCACTGCAGCTTCAAAGAATTCACCTGGTGAATATTTCCCACAAGCCTCAATCACTAGATGCACATATCCTTTGCAGGAAGTTTGCTCACTCAATGGGCTACAACATGCACACATGAAAAGATAAATGAATGGTAAAGGACAAAATTATGGCAAATCACCATTAGCCTGGGCCTGCAGAAATGATTTCTAAATATTGTGTGTATGTGTTTATGTCTGCATGTGCAGATGGGGATGTGTATTATTTTGGAGAAAAGTGTTGTAATTCCCATCTGAGTCTCAAAATGACCCAGCCCCTGACCCCTAAATAGTACACACATAAGCACGATCATAAAGACCGCAAAAGTAAAATATCAAAGGTGACAATACAATGTGGTCCCAGGATTCCTGTCACCTGCCTCAATGGTCTACTTCAATCTGATACAAGACAGTCTTTGAAATAAGATAGTAATAGGCCATGCTGAGTGGCATCACCTTCCTGCATGACAAACATAGGCTGCAGTTCCAGTCACCTACTGTTGCTTAAAACCATCCCCAAACTTAAGTGGCTTCAAACAACCACTATCATTTATTTTGCTGAGTCTGTAACTTGGGGAGGGTTCAGTGGGGACAGCTCATTTTCACTCCGTAAGGTGTCAACTGGGTAGATTACTGGAAGCTGGATAATTCACTTTGAAAATGGCTCACTTGCAAACAGCTGGAAAGTTGATGCTATCTATGTGCTCTTCTCCATGAGGGCCCCTTCTCAGCTTGGGTGGGCTTCCTCAAGGCCTGGTAGCTCAGTTCCAAGAGCAAGTCTCCCAAGAGAACCAGGAGGAAGCTCAAGCACTTTTTATAACCTCACCTCAAATTCAAGGGGAAGGAACTAGGCCTCACTTCTCAGTGGGACGTGTCAAAGTCACACTGTAATAAAAACATGTTGGATGTGAGTTATTATTGTGACCATTTTTGGAAAATACAATTGACCACAGATGCCCTGGAGGCAAAAGGAGGGACATCCAGTCAGTCTTGGGTAGCAGTGGGGTGTTGAGTCTTTCTGAAACCGAAGTTGGAATCCTGGTTCCAACATCCACTTCTGCTGCTGCTGCTAAGTCGCTTCAGTCGTGTCCGACTCTGTGCGACCCCAAAGATGGCAGACCACCAAGCTCCTCCATCCCTGGGATTCTCCAGGCAAGAATACTGGAGTGGGTTGCCATTTCCTTCTCCAATGCATGAAAGTGAAAAATCAAAGTGAAGTCGCTCAGTCGTGTTCGACTCTTAGCAACCCCATGGACTGCAGCCCACCAGGCTCCTCCGTCCATGGGATTTTCCAGGCAGGAGGACTGGAGTGGGGTGCCATTAACCCAGTACTGAACATCTGCTAAAACATCAGGCACAATACTGGACTCTGTGAATACCCTAAATAGTAAGGCGTAACTTCTGCCCTCAAGGAGCTTACAGGATAGTGGGAGATTCATAGAAGTTTGTGAATCTCTTAACCGGTCATCTTGCTTCCACTTGTACAAAGCAGCCAAGGGAAGTATTTTGTTTGTGTTTATTTTTTACTGGCATATAATTGATGCTTTTGAACTGTGGTGTTGGAGAAGACTCTTGAGAGTCCCTTGGACTGCAAGGAGATCCAACCAGTCCATCCTAAAGGAAATCAGTTCTAAATATTCATTGGAAGGACTGATGTTGAAGCTGAAACTCCAATACTCTGGCCACTATATGTGAAGAGCTGACTCATTTGAAAAGACCCTGATGCTGGGAAAGATTGAAGGCGGGAGGAGAAGGGGACAACAGAGGATGAGACGGTTGATGGCACCACCGACTCAATGGGCATGAGTTTGAGTAAACTCTGGGAGTTGGTGATGGACAGGGAGGCCTTGCATGCTGCAGTCCATGGGGTCGCAAAGAGTCGGACACAACTGAGTGACTGAACTGAGTAAAATGTGTGTCAGTTTCAGGTGTACAGCCAAGTGGATCAGTTACACATATACATATATCCACTCTTTACATTCTTTTCCCATATAGGTCATTACAGAATATTGAGTAGAGTTCCCTGTGCTACACAGTAGGTCCTTAGGGGGAAGCTTTTAAAGTTCCCCTGTTTAAAGTCTTCAAAGGCTTTAAATATAGGACAGACACCCTTACTGTTGTCCTCAAGGCCCTGGATGATCTGGCTCTTCCAGACTCTTCTTTTCTTAATTTTACATCTATCTTATTGAAGTATACTTGATTTACAACATTGTGTTAATTTCTACTACACAGCAAGTGATTCAGTTATATACACACAGAGATCGTATGGACTGTAGCCCCCCCAGGTTCCTCTGTCCATGAGATTCTCTAGGCAAGAATACTGGAGTGGGTTGCCATACTCTCCTCCAGGAGATCTTCCTGAGGGTCTGAACCCACGTCTCTTATGTCTCCTGCACTGGCAAGCAGGCTCTTTACCACTAGTGCCACTTGGGAAGCCCCATATACATATCTATATATGTGTGTGTGTATATTCTTTTTCATTTTTTTCCATTATGGTTTATTACAGGATACTGAACATAGTTCCCTGCACTATACAGTAGGACATTGTTCTTTGTCCATCCCATATATAATAGTTTGCATCTGCTAATCTGCATCCCTCCCCTGCCCCACCTCCCCCAGGTTCCTCTATCAGTTTCTGACACTCCAAGCTCCTTTCTGCCAGGGCCTTCTAACATGCTGTTTCTCTGCATGAACACCACCCTCCACTCATCACTTGGCCAACAGCTGCCTTTAAAGTCTTTGCTTAAATGTCACTTTTTCAAAGAAGTCTTCCCTGGTCCCTTCAATTATATCAACTCTTTCATCACACCCTCTCAGGTTGCCATAAGACATCATAATTACAATAAAAATATTTAGTGTAATTTGTTCTTTAATGTCCATATTCCTCCCTTTTTAGAGTATAAGCTCCAGGGAAACAGACATGATCAATATCCAGCACCCAGCCCCATGCTCAACCCAGAGCAGTTACCCAACATTCATAAAGTGAACACATATAATGTTACAAATACTACAAAAGGGCTAAGTATGAAATGCTTTAGGAGTATCTAATCCCAGTCTGGGGAGATCACGGAAGGCTTTTTGGAGAAGCATCATCTCCAGCTGAGACTGGAAGGACAAGGAGGAGGTAGCCAAGTGAAGAGGTGAGAGGGTGGGAGGAAGAACAGACAGCAGAGAGTGCGTCGTTTAGAGGTGAGGTTGTGTGGAGAGCTCAGAGGCAGAAGGAAGTGCAGAATGGTAAACCAAGAGGAGACCGACAAGAGACAGGAGGCCTCAAGAGGGTGGGCAAGAAGAGGCATTGAGACAGAACAGGTCCTGTGAGACTCTGTAAACCAGATTTTTTGTTTTTGTTTTTCTTGAGATGTGGTTCACATACTATAATATTCACCCTTTCAAGCATACAAGTTGGAGTTAAGGGTTTTATAAGGAGACTGTCATGATCAGAATTGCATTTTTGAAAAGGTGACTTGACTACAATGTCAAGGGAGAATGGATGGGAGGGGAGAAAAAGAACAAAGTGGAGACAGGGAGACAGTGCTGTTACAGCAGTCCAGGGAAGAAAGGGAAGGTGGCTGGCATGAAGTTCGTGGCCGTGGAGGTCAGAGAAGATGAACTCAAGAGAGAATTGCACAACCCAGTATTTTATTGGGAGGGGTCTGAGGCAGGGGGAGGAGTCAAGGATGACACCCAAGTTTCTGGCCTGGGTGACCAAGAGTATATGAGTCCAATGACAGATGAGGGAAATGATTGGAAGGAGAGTTTCATGGGGAAGGAAGATGATGCGTTTTTAGTTAGCTGTCTGAAGTAACTCTGGAGCATGGAAATAACAGATATCCAGATCTTACCAGGTATGTGGTATGAGATCCTGAATAGAGTTAAATTAGCAGTAACTATTACCAAAGTCAAAGATTCACTTTATTCACTTCAAGAATAAAGTGTGAGCTACATGGAAGGCTTGGGAGAAACAGTATCTAAGGGCGAGGACGAGAAGAAACTCAGAAGGATGAGCCAAAGTGGTTAAAAGAGACCCTGGAAAATGGTGCTGGTGAAGCCAAAGAGAGTATTTGAGAAGAGAGAACACTCAACAGTGTGAAACGTCACACAGTCAAGTAAGGTGAGGACTTGAGCGTCCACAGATTTAGCAACAGCGAAACAGTGGTGCCTTAGAGAAGATGATAGATGGATGAGGCATCAATGAGGTCTTCACAGAATTCCAGCTGTAGAGGAAGGAGCTTTCTGGCTTCTTAACTGCACACAATATCCTTCATTTAGGTTCCATTTCTTCAATCACAAAACATGAACAAAACAAGTAGAGATGCACTAAGGACAACAGGCATAAACCAGGTTATAATCACGTAAAAAGAAGTTACCTTATACTGTTGTTGAGAAGATTAAATATGATAAGGTATGGGGAAATGCCTAGCAGTATAAAAGGTCCTTTATAAAAGGACACTCAAGATTCTTCGTTTTCTTTCCCTTTCCTTATGTGATCCATTCCTTATTTACTAATGAATGCTTTCCTTGGGATTTCCTGAGATTGGACATTATTTAGCATCCAGGTAACATCTGTCATGATTGGAAAATTAGTAGACCATGTCTGTGACTAACTGGTTTCCAACCTAACAACAGTGTTTGTGCCTCCATTAGGAGAACTGCTGCTGCTGCTGCTGCTAAGTCGCGTCAGTCGTGTCTGACTCTGTGCGACCCCATAGACTGCAGCCCACCAGGCTCCCCCATCCCTGGGATTCTCCAGGCAAGAACACTGGAGTGGGTTGCCATTTCCTTCTCCAATGCATGAAAGTGAAAAGTCAAAGTGAAGTTGCTCAGTCGTGTCCGACTCTTAGCGACCCCATGGACTGCAGCCTACCAGGCTCCTCCGTCCATGGGATTTTCCAGGCAAGAGTACTGGAGTGGGGTGCCACTGCCTTCTCTGAGGAGAACTGAGCATAGTAAAATGTGGTTTGTTTCACATGACACCAGAACTGAGCTTATTTAAATAAAGCAGAGGAAAAGTGAGGAAATGGAGCCACCTGTTGGGAACAGGAATAATTAAAGTCAGCCCTTTGCTCCTTCAATTTAAGGTGCTGCTCATAACCCAGGTCGTGAAACCTCACACCTTACAAGCATCTTAAGTGGATCTCTCTGAAGTGAGAAATGGATAATAGTACATGTGATTGTTTAGAACACTAGCTACCTATTACCAAGTGCCGTACAGCCAGTGCCTTATGTAAGTTAACTCACTGATCTCCGCTGCAGCCTGGTGAAGCAAGCACTTACATCCCTGCTTGACAGATAAGGGAGCTGAGACGTGTGGGATAAGCTGCTTCCCCAGGGTCACTGTAAGTAAGTGGCAGAATTTAATTTCAGATGCTACCTGAACCCAGAGCTCAAACTCTTCCTTACTTGGCTATGGAACACCTATTAGGAGTTGTACGGTTTTGGAACATGGCATTTTTTAAAAATTAATTTTATTAATCACATCCAGTTTACTCTAAATTAAAATTACTCTTCCTATCCAGAGAGCTAGGTGGTGAAAGGGCCTATGAGCAGGCAAAGGAGCAGGAGGACAGCTTGGGGTCTGCAGGAAAGGTGTCAGGGCGGTTCTGCTCAAACAGCCAGGGCTTAACAACGGATGGAAAGTGAGGCATCCTCGCTGGCCAGTCAATAAGAAACTATCAAGAAATTGTTAAAAAGGCATTGTGAAAGGGGAAAAGATGTTTAGTTTTTGCTATTTTGTATAGAATTGTTATATTCAGTTTCCATCATAGTGATCAATCAAAGCAGGTCTAAAAGAAAATGGAAGGGAATTCCCTGGCTGTCCAGTGGTTGGAACTCTGTGCTTTCACTGCCAAGGGAGCAGGTTTGATCCCTTGATGAGGGACTAAGATCCTGCTAGTGGCACAGCAAGGTCAGAAACTGGCAGAAGACGACAAAGATAAAAGTTTGGAGATAAATCTTCCTTTTTTTTTTGTTTTATTTTCTGCCAGGAGTGTAGAGTCCCAATCGCTGGACTGCCAGGAAAGTCCTTTCCTTTTCTTCCAAGGTATCCCTTTTGCTTAATGAAGAGCAAAGAAAAGGTTTTAGGTAAAAGGCAGCAATAGAAGGATGAGCAGATGTGGGATCCCAGACTCACACAGATCACAAAAGCTCTTTCAAGAAGCAGGTGTTCAAGTTAAGAACTCAGAATTTTCCTCTTAATTTGGGTTGTTGGTTATCTTATGAAAGCAAGTTTCCAAAGAGAGGCTGGGCAGAGGGTTGGAAAATGAGCAGGCAAGTAAGGTAGACCATTTGAGTGTAGAGAATTCTTTCAGGAAGTATGGCTATGAGTGGGCATAGTAGTGAGGTAGAGTGGCAGCTAAAGGGTCCAGAGTGTCTCTTTTAAAGTTAGTTGAGATTTGAATACATTTAAATGTGGTTGGGGGGAACTTCTGTGGTGGCCCAGTGGCCCAGCCTCCATATGCCCAATGCAGGGGGCTGGGTTTAATCCCTGGTCAGATAACTAGATCCCACATGCCACAACTGAGACCCAGCACAGCCAAATAAATAAATATTTTAAAAACCTATATTGTTAAGAGAAAGAAAATAAATATGGTTGGCAAGGAGCAAGTAGAATGGGAGACAAAGGAGAGTTAGGGGATCACTGTTAATCATTACAGCTGGGAAGGCGGCAAGGCTGGGAGCCCAAGTGTAGGTATTAGCTTTGGACAGAACAGGAAGGAGGAAAGGACGAATACGAATACAGTTAAATAGTAGTTTTAGTGTCAGTATTTCAAGGGAGTTCTCGTCTGATGATCTGTCTCCCAGAAGTATATGAGGATATGGTGGAGCTGATTAGGACAAAATGGAAGAATTCAGGTGTTACAGGGTCTCATGGGTCCAAGAATAGTGAATAGAAGAGACAGCTGGAAGGATAGAAAGCTGCAGCCAAAGTAAGAGGCGTGAATTTAATATTTCAGAAGAAGTACTATTTTTTTCAGAAGGGGTAAGAATTTACTAGTTTCTAGAGGTGGGAGAGAAAAGTGGAATGGCGAGAAAGATCTCTAGATAGGATATCAAGGGCAGGATGGAGCCAGGGGTCAGTCTTCAATAAAAGAGGAAAGCAGATGACAGCCAGGGAGAGAAGTGGAGGGGTCTAACAGTCAGACTACTGGAGCCTTAAAGAAATAGGGGCTTTGCACAAAAGATGGGTGAATCTGGAAACAACCTTGGAGAGAAAGAATTAGATTCCTTTGGATACAAGATCTGTGTTGCTGTTCAGTCACTAAGTCATGACAAACTCTCTGTGACCCCAAGAATTGCAGCAGCCAGGCTTCCCTGTCCTTCACTATCTCCTAGAGTTTGCTCAAACTCATGTCCATTGAGTCAGTGATGTACAACCTCTGAATCCAGGTTTATTTTCCATATTACTGTGTTTTAAACTAACTTTTTAGGACTACCAAACTTTATGAACGAATGTTTGATACTATCTCCTATTCTCTTTCCATGTATTTTTAAAATTAAATTTTAAAACAAATTAAAAAATTTTTTCCTGTAATACATATAGAATATGTGTTGTTTACAGAAAATTCCAGGTAGACGAACATAAAGATATAAAACAAAAATCACTTATTCCTATCACTCAGCAGAAACGAGTATTAACATCTTAACCACTTCCTTCCAATATTTTCCTACACAGTCATGACTATACTACATACATGACTTTATATTGTTTTATGCAATTAACATTAGATCATAAGCATTTGCTCATGTAATCCTGTCATTGTGGCAAAAGGTTAAAAATTAGTAAATCTTAGTGAAAAGTAAGTGGATATTCATTGTACTCCAACTTTTCTGTTGGTTTGAAGTTTTTCAAAATTAAGAAGTTACAGGTGGGAGGAGGGATAAATTAGGAATTTGGGATTAACAGATACACAGTACTATATATAAAACAGATTAACAACAAGGACCTACTGTATATAGCACAGGGAACTATATTCAATGTCTTATAATAATAACCTATAATGGAAAATAATCTGAAAAAGAATATATATATATATTTATAACTGAATCACTTTGCTGTACACCTGAGTGTATTAGGCTTTTTGTTTATATATTTTGTGGGATCTTAGTTCCCCATCCAAGGATCAAATTGGTGCCCCCAACATTGAAAACTTGGGAGTCTTAACTACTGGACTGCCAGCAAAGTTCTTACTGTATACCTGAAACATTGTAAATCAACTATACTTAAATTAATAAGAAAAAAGTTACAGTTGGGAATGGAACTAATCATAGAGAAAAAGCAAGTGAATGATAACATAAAATTCAGGACCCTGGTAGGTAGGGTAGGGTAGGAAAGGAAGACTGCTATGAGGCTCTGAAGATATTTCTAACGTGGACTTCCCTGGTGGTTTGGTGGTTAAAAATCCACCTTCCAATGCAGGAGACCTGGGTTTGATCAGGGAACTTAGAACCCCACATGCTGTGGGGCAACTAAACCTGTAAGCCTCAACTACTGAGCACATTCCCCAGTGAAAGATCCCACATGCTACAACTAAGACCTGACACAGCCAAATAAATAAATACACAAATATTTTAAAAATAAAGACATTACTAATGCTATATTTATTAAACTAATACTGGATACATGTGTTTAACATTCCCTGTGGCTGATATATGTGATACATACTCTTTTGAACCTGTGAAATAGTTCTCAGTAATACATATATTTTTAAAATTAAAAACCTATCATGAACTTACTACTCTAGATAGATAAGGTCCACATACTACTTGCTAAATACTTTCGTACTCAACTTAAAACTGCTCTTCCTCCTCTCTGCCATATAAATCTTAGTTATCTTTTGGGGCCTACTTCAAGTACAACTATATCTGAAAATCCTTCCCTCCCTAAGAGCTCTTTTCTCTGAACTTTATTTTTACTACCACATATCCTTAATTAACTTTTTTGTGTGTTTATGTCTGACCTCAAATGGTTCTCTTCCATCCTCCTAACTAATCCCTTGGTCACTAAAATTTTTCAAGTTGCTTTAAAAGATGCACAATGAGAAAATGTTTCCCTTCCCAGGGGTAATGACTACAGTTTCTTGTGTATTCCTCTAGGAATATTCTATGAAAATTCACATTTTTTTCCTTTTCATCAATGGTACCATGTTATATATGCTCTTCTATAACTTTCTTTTCTACCCTTAATATTTTAGTTAGTTTTTAAACTAGAACCTCACTGTTGTTCTCAAAAGTCTAACTACGTTACACACACTGATTATATTTGTTTCCACACTTTTCTCTTTAAAGAGATGAATGGGAAATGATTTCTTTAGAGAAATCACACTACTTTCTGTCCCATTTGGCTTCATTTGTTAATCATTGAAAGTGAAAGTGTTAGTCTCTTAGTCATGTAGGATTCTGCAATCCCATGGACTGTAGCCCACCAAGCTCCTTTACCACAGAATTCTCCAGGCAAGAATACTGGAGTGTGTTCCCATTAGGCTACATAAATTTGTTTACACAAGTAACAAATGATACGTTCTCATTGTAAAAATTCAAAATTATCAATAAAGCTAAATATCTTGACTATTATTTCCTAAAAGTAACCACTGAGACCAATTTTGTATGTACATGTCCAGAATTTTTTAAAGGAATTTATATACATGTAAATGTATCTCTTGAAACATATAGTATTGCTTTTAGTTTCTCTGAATATAAATTAAATGATATCATAATGTTTATATTGTTTTACAGCATGTTTTCCATTCAACAATACAGTAAGGAATCTTACTATGTAGATGTAACTCATTTTTCTTGATTGCTGTGTAGTTATTCATTACTGTTGGAGATTTAGAGTGTTTCTAATTGTTTGCTATTACAAACAGTGTTGTAATGAACATCTTTGTACATTTCACCTCATGCACAAGTGTAATAATGGTTGTTTCTCTAGGGTTGTTTCTCTAGATGATAAGAGGTGGAACTCTGTATCAGAAAACATGTAAGTTTAGTAATGTACTTACAATTAAACTGACCATTGCCAGATCTGTAGTAGAGCTGTTAAACAGATAATAAGGTAATAATTGTGACCATTAATTCTACATATTACTTCTTTAAAAAAACCCTAAAATATCCATTGACTTAGAAGTCATTTAGTACACAGAAAAAAGAACAGCAGACTAGAAGTTTTAAGATACAGCTTCAAGTTCTGCTTCTGTCCCTAACAACTAATTTGATCTTGGGCAATCCTTTCCTGGGCCCATTTCTGTACCTACAAAATTCAAGTGATGTTTTGTAAAACACAGTACTTATACCACTGGTAGCATGCAGATTGCCTTTATTTTTATGGACTTTTTAATGATTATTTATATTTTAAAATAAGTTGAGAAAATTATAATAACCCATCAAATCAAGGATTTATGGGATTATTTATTAATATAAAATTTACTTTTTAAAGATGATTTAAGTTAAAGAAAAGTGAATTGACTTAAAGAAAAACAGTATGCACATAACAGTATAGATAGCATGTAAATATGGCAAGTCATGACTATGATGTATGAAGGAATGAGATTTCTTTCTTCACAAAATCAAGAAGTTAGATTAAAGCAGTAGATCCCAGACTTTTAGATTACAGTGACCAGTAAAACATTAAAAAAAGTTAGTGATCAACATGGAATTGTTTTTTATTATGCTAAATAATGACATTAAGAGCAACAAAACCCAAACCATTATCCATCCATATATATCCATCACCATTATCTCATAGAAAGATATTAAAAATCTTTTGTAACTATAAAAGCAGTACCTGTATGTTGAAAAATTTTCAAGTTGTACAGAAGCATAAAAATTCATTTCCTTTCTCTTCTTCTCTCTCTGTAAAATCTATCATGGACATCCTTCCACACAGATCTACCTCATTTTTAGAAAAGACATTTTAAATAAATATAGTTAAATACATTAGAATGTATACACATATACACATATATTACAGATGTCACATATAAATATAGCATATTACCTATTTTATATAAATATAATAAATATATAATTGCAGAACAAAGGACAGGGCTTCCCAGGAAAGGACCAGTGGCAATCTTACTTAGCCATTTGGGAAACACTGGTTTGGATGACCTTCTATCAATTCCATGGTTAAGCCTAGAAAATCCTCAGCATTTACATGCCTTTCATTATTATCACTAACTTTTATACTTCAAAAGACAACTAGGAATCGCTTTAACACCTCATTTGGTAGAAAAATCATAAGACTGCAAAGTGCTTTTTCAGTCCTTTGATCTGCTTGCTGCGTGAGTTCATGCCTCTGCTCTATCAATCATTCTCACTGGTTTCCTACATCAGAGTTGTAACTGGGCCCCATAGGTTTCAGGATCATATATGTGGTATTTTGTCTAGACACTGTTTTTCTGGGGAAAGGGTTTATAACTTTCTATGATACAAAAAAGGTTAGCAACTATAGCTCTGGCTGTTTCTAGCTTTTGCTTTAATCTTATTATTGGCTTCAGAGTCCCTTACAATTTTTTTCTTGTTCTTTCTTTTTTTTGCACCAATGGTGGGCATGTAATTTCTGGTTTGCATTTGACAACTGCACTCCTAAGTTTCTTGTTCTCACCTTAATGGTCTTTTCATTTAAAAAAAAAAAACAAAACCCTCTCCTACCAATTAGTCATATGGTATTTTAATTTTTTATTTTCTTTTTATTTTTTGAAGTACAGAAAGATAGAAAAAGGCAGAAAGTGGTGCCCTCTCTGGAACTGACAGGCAGGGGGACAAGTAGCTAGAGACAGCAAGACACACAGGCACAAACAAAAGGACTAAGGACAGACAGAATGGACAGCTGAAAGACAATGAAGAGGAACCTGTAAACACAGAAGAGATATAAGAACCAAACAGACAGAGAAGAAGGATGGCAAAAAAAAAACAGACAGGCTGGCAAGGAGAGAAAGGATTATTGACACAGGCAGGCAAAATCACCAAGAGGGATACAGACAGACAAACATAAAGGGGGAGAGAGAAAGAAGGAAAACAGCCTGAGAAAGAAAAACAGTAAGTACAAAAAAGAGATAAAGTGATAATAGCATTTTATACTACATATTGCTTTATAATGTGCTATCACATACATTACTGCAAGCAGACAGGGAGAATCCAGCAGACAGATGGGGTGATGGAAGGATACAAGCCAATCAGACAGAAGAGAGGGAGGTGGCCAATCAGAAAGAGGCTAGAATAGAGACCAAGACAGTTAAGAGGAAAGAGAACCAAGAAAAGAGAAGTAAGAGAGAAAGAGGGAAAAAGAGGAGAGAAACAGAGGCTGAAACAGTTAAATTCAGGAATACAGGCAGTGAAAAAGCAGAAATGAAAGAATAGTGCACTGTGTGTAAAAGTTTTAGCATCATTTTTCTTAAGAGACCTGGATACAGGCTGTTGTTTCTGCTTACCCCAAGGAGTTATAACATCTCTAAGGTGACATGTGAGAGGAGTCAGAAGCAAGGATGAAAAAGGGAGAAAGTTTTAACATGAAGCAAAATCTTTTAGACTAGGAGGAAGACAAACTTCTTGAACAGGTCTAGATCAACAGCCTAAGGGTGCTGCTGAGCCTAAAAGGATCTAGACTTATCTTCCTTTAAAGAATTCATATAGGCTTGGGCAAAGGAGAATGGAACCCTGTCTACTCCATGTGCATGTGAGCTCAGCTTACAAACCATCTGTACTTCGTAACTGTTCCTATATTTATAAGGTATTTTTCAGTACCGCCAATGGTTTCACCAGCAATGCTGTGCAGTCATCGGGATAACTCACGACGTAGAGCAGAATAGGATATTAGGAAACAGCAGGCCCTTCCTAAGCACACCTCAGGTTCTGGTAGTAAAAGCATGTAACTAGCAAGCAGTCAATCAAAAAGACAAGTGCCATAAAACAGAATCAAAAAGATAAGCAGCAAAGAATGACAAACCCATTGAGGTAGGAGGGAGTACTGACAGACTGACAGGAAGAAGCAACCAGCAAAACTGGGAGAGAATAAGGAAGGAGTACAGCAAAAAGCAAGCAGACATATATGTACAGATTCCGCTCTCAAACAAGATCCAAGGAATGCACACTGACTATCTCTGAGGAGAGGAAGAAGGGGATAGGAGGGAGGCTTATGCTTACTCTTACACAGAATACTTTTAGTTCTATAAAAAATTTGTACTGTGTGTGCATGTGTGTACACGCATGTGCTCAGTCGTGTCTGACTCTTTGCGACCCCAGAGACTGTAGCCCACCAGGTTCCTCTGTTCATGGAATTTTCCAGGCAAGAATATTGGAGTCGGTTGCCATTACCTACTCCAGGGGCTCTTTCCCACCCAGGGATCGAACCCGCGTCTCCTGTACCTCCTGCATCGGCAGGCCGATTCTTTACCACTGCTTCACTTGGGACGCCCTATTGTATGCACTACTTAAAAGTTGATAGAAAAAAAAAGAAGGGAAAAAAGCAAGCAGAGATGTGGACAACGAGAGCCAGCTAAGTAGATAGAAAACAGAAAAACAAAAAGACAAGGAGACACTGGGAAAATGGCAAAAAGACTGAGGCAGGCAGACTATGTGAGGAACCAGAAATATAAAAAGAAAAAGAAAGAATGGAAACAGAAGCAAGCAGTGAAAGAAGGCAGGGTAAGGAATATGGCAAGAAGGCAAGTTTGGGGGCAAGGGGGTCACTGACAGGTCTGTGGTAGTGAGACCATAAACACTGATGGGATGATGGGATAGGGGAAGCCTAGGGAGAAAAAGCTGATAAACAGACATACTGAAAAGGTAAAAGCATTAAACAGTGGGAGAGCAGCAAACAAGTGGGGTAGACAAGCAAGCAGACAGACATGAAGGGAGGCAAGGAGATAGCGTGAACTAAATAGGCATAAAGAAGAGAAGGAACAAGTGGAAGGGCAAGATAAGAGGCAAACCAAGACAAGGAACCATGGTAGGGCCTGGAAGGTAGACAAACCAAGAGACGGAGACTAAAAAAGTGATAGAGACAGGCAGGCGGAGAGACAGATGGCTAGAGAGAGAGTGGTGGGCAAACAGCCAGAGAAGCAGACAGACAACCAGAGAGAGAAAGAGGCTGCCAGCCAGTCAGGGAGGAGCAGACAGGCAGGCAGGCAGACAGCATAATAGGAGCAAGCAGGTAGGGAGGCAGGGGGAAACAAGGAGAGAAAAGAAAAATCACGGGGTCAGTAGGGAGAGAAAAGAGAACAGGAGATGCAGGCAGGCAGAGGAGGAGTTGGACAAGAGGGAGAATCAGGCAAATGAACAGATCCATATGCAAAGCACACTCAAGAGAATGATGAATGTGTGTACAGGGATGCACATGGCCACCTTTAGCCACCCACACCTGCAGCTCATGGTTCATGTGGCAGGCAGGCAGAGGCGCTCAGCACAGAGGGAGAGGGCGCACAGGCGGAGAGACTGCGGCGCACCATGATGTGCAGGGCTGCCCACATGCACGTGAGGACACTCTTCCCAGACACATGCAGAGGAGCCAGAAAGAGGGGGAGTCAGGCACACATGAGGAAGAGGCATATGCAGTCAAGAGCCAGGAAGACAGACGTAAACAGAAAGAAGACAGAGATGGAAAGTCACTTAGAGGTGACAGGACCTGAGCGTCAAGAGATGAGAAAGTCTCGGTGAAAAATAAAGACACACATACTCGGACACCCATATACAGAAAGGAGGGAATACCCAGATGGACTAGTACAGAGGATCTGAGAAAGGAGACTTAATGAAATCAAATGGAAGAGAAAATAGAGAGTTACACTCAGTACAGGAATAATGCAGGAGCTGAGGTAGGAGAATTCCAAAGTTCAGGTTAAGAAGGTGGAAATCAGTGCTCAATAAAGTGCATTAGCTGGGGCTGAAGACTGGCACATCAATAAAGAATATTTAAGCCTTATAAGTAAAAATATGCCTGTCACTATTATTTTCTGGTTGCTGCCTACCCACTCCTTCCTCTTAAGGTGTTTCCAAACCCTGCAGGGGCTGCTGAGTGGCTGGCAGCTATACTCAAGAGATAGAGAAACAACCCAGGAGAGAAATGATTCCACAGGCACATGTTGGGAAGCAAGGGAAAGGTCAAAGTGAGATCAAAAATATGGGAGGAAACTGGAGTAGTAAGAAAAAGGATGACAAGAATGAAACAGCATTGAATTGAGCTATCTGCCCTCCTTTGCAAGCACTGTTCAACTGGCAACGTTTATTTCATGACTACTATGACCAAATCTCTGGATGAGAAAGCTACTTTTGGACTCCTTTTCAATCTTCCATTTGATTCCTGGTATCATTTTAAAGATAAACATTGGCGTATAGTGGGAAACCGTAGGTCAGAAACTCAAATGAAAAATGTCAATGTAATCCCCTACCTCTTTCTTTTTTTCAGTCCCAGTTACTTTTCTGTTTCTTGGTACCTCAGTTTCTTCCACTTTATCAGTGTTGGAGATCATGGAGGAAGGGAAATATACTGAAATGGGAGAAAAGAGGAAATAATTTCACAATCTTCAGACTTAACTCTTTCTCCTTTATTCTAAAAATCTGTTCTATTTACTTCTAAATTAATTTCCCAAGTCCAATGAATTTTATATTCAAGTAATTGGGGGAGGGCAGGACGAGGTAAAGGAGAAAAGAGTGAGGATAAAATTTACAATTATAAATCACTGAAAAGGCTGGGCAAAGGGGAGAATCAAACATGGACTCCTTTGAAAAAAACTCAATCATCGTATCTATTCATATCTCTCCCCCAAAAGTCACTAGGATTTCTATCACTTTTTTAAAGAAAGAAAAAAAAAAAAAATCCAGTACCGCTTCTCACTTAAAAGATACCTACACAATTAAATGCGTTTTGACTTTAATGAGGTATGTAGAAACAGAGTTATATATAAACATATATTTCATCTTTTTCCTTTTCAATGCCTGAAGGGGAAAAAAACCTTCACATCAAACCACTCCCTTCTGAAGTATTCAGAAAAAAAAAAAAAAAAGCTTTTCTTTAAGAGAAGGGAGGTGGGGAGGAAGAGACTAGTAAAGAAAAGAAAAAAATTAAATCTAGTTGGACTAGTATCTAACTAGTTAACCTTTAACAATTTATGCTGATGTCAGACTGAGCATGAGTACTGATTAATGCCCCCCCCAAGTATTTTTTTATAAGGGGGGAGTTAGTCACAGCAGCCATTTTTGTTTTATGCAGAAATCCTTCATGCCCCCCCCAACACGCACACACACTCACTCACTCACACACACTCAGTACACAAGGAAAATATCTCTATTAATCTGTGCACTAATCAGTTATGAAAAAAGGGAGAAATTTGTGGGTTTCTGGGTAGAGGCTTGGAGATGGGGGTATAACAGGGAGGAGAATGGGGGGGGTGAAAAATGAAATATTAAGCCAGCCATTTTGTTTTAAAAGGGGATTTTTTCCCCCCTCTCCCTTTCTTCATGGAGGGGGTGGCGGTGCTGGAGGGGGGGTTGTTTTAAAAATAATTTCCAGGCGGCCATCTTAGTGCCTCAGCTCTGAGAAATATTTCTGAGCGCCCCCCTCAGAATTTAAATATATTTAAAGCCACGAAGAGGGGGGTAGAGAGAAGTCGAAAACTTTTATATATATATATATTTTTAATCCCGCTCTCTTGTTCTCTCGGGAGGAAGAGAGAAGGAAAAAAAAAAGTCCTCAATTTTTTTCCAAGAAAAATTTTTAGGGTGGTTTGGCCCCCCTCGTCAGACGGCGGCCCCGAGGGGGGGTTTCGGAGGGGGGTGGCCCGGGGGTTTGGGGGGCTGGGGGAGGCGGTGAGGAGGAGGACGAGGACGCCGCCGCCGAGGAGGAGGAGGAGGAGGAGGAGGTGGTAGCGGTGGGGGAGGCGGGCGGGCGGTGGGTGGGGGGGTGGTGGGGGGGCCAGAGCCACAGGATGGCTTCCCCTCTGAGGGACGAGGAGGAGGAGGAGGAGGAGATGGTGGTGTCGGAGGAGGAAGACGAGGAGGAAGAAGAGGGCGACGAGGAGGAGGAGGTGGAGGCGGCCGACGAGGACTACGAGGAGGACGACGACGAGGGAGTACTCGGGCGCGGGCCGGGCCACGACCGGGGCCGCGACCGCCACAGCCCCCCCGGCTGCCACCTCTTCCCGCCGCCGCCGCCGCCGCCGCCACTGCCCCCGCCGCCGCCGCCCCCGCCGCCAGGTAAGCGGCCGCCGACTCCCTCCCCCAGCCCGAGCC
This sequence comes from Capricornis sumatraensis, assembly GCF_032405125.1. Lineage (NCBI taxonomy): Eukaryota > Metazoa > Chordata > Mammalia > Artiodactyla > Bovidae > Capricornis > Capricornis sumatraensis. The sequence continues at coordinate 77,844,454 of NC_091076.1, forward strand.
GGAGCCGCGGGCGCGCGAGGCCCGGGCGGGGGCGAGGCACCCACCGCGCGGCCGAGCCGAGACGAATCCGGGGCGCGGGGCGCCGTCTCGGGCCCGTCGCCCCGCGGCGGTCCGGGCGGTCCGAGCGCTCCGGGCGGGCGGCAGCGGCCGCCCGGCCAGGCCTCCTCCCCTCCCCCGCCGCACCCCTCCCCCGCCGCCGCCGCCGCCGCCGCCGCCGCCGCCGCCGCCGCCGCCGCTGCCGCCGCCCGGGCTGGAGAGCGCTGGGCGCGAGCTGCGCGCGCGGACCGGGCCACTCGGTCGCGGCTTTCGGGGGAGGAGGAGGAGGAGATTTTTTTTTTTTTTACCCTCGGCGGGGAGGGGGTAGGCAGGAAACGGCCGAGGCGAAGCCAGGGCCCCCTCCCTGGCCGCGCGAGGGACCGCGGAGACCCTGGCGGCCGGACGGCGGCGTGGGGGAGGGGCGCGTGGGGGAGGGGCGGCCGCGCGGGCGCCCCTGGGGCTCTGGCCCCGGTGGGGTTGGACCGTGGGGAAGTGGGGTTTGCCTGCGAAGAACGGACCACGGCCCTCACCACCCCCCGTCAGGAGTTGGGAAGGCTGGGGGGGTGGTGGCGGGTGTCCATCGGACCCCCCCCACCTGCGGGGACTTCGATGCCCGCCAACTCTGGAGCGTGCGGTGGCACGTGGGGGAGGGGTCGTGTGAATGTTTGCGGGCGGCTGACGACTAGGGGCAGGTGGTGGCCACACTCCATGCAGACCACTTCCTGGAATGAGGCTGGCCCCGGCCCCCTCTCCCCTGCTCGTACTAGGGAGCGCAGCCACTGGAAATTGGGGAGCGAGAGAGTGGGGCACCAGATGCCCCCAACCCCACCCCCTTTATTTCTCTTCTGCTCTGGGCTCTTTTGTGTCAAGTGCTCTACCCCCCGCCCCCCACCATGACCCCGTCAGTCTGGGGTGGCCGAGCTGCCCAGCTGTAACTCTCACGTGGCTGCCATTCACTGTCACTCACTCTCCCGCTGAAACCACCCACACCCTGACCACGTTGGGGGGCGTGAACTGCCCACCCAGCTGTTCTGCAGCTTGACCGTCACTCAGCACCCTTCCCCGGGGATGACAAGTCATCCGCACTGTCTAGGCAGTTCTGCCCTGCGGTGAAGGGGCCTGACCGCTGCCTCGGGTCGGAGGCCCAATAGTGGCCCCCCTCTGGCCATCCTCTAGCGTGTTCTGCTAGTGTTTTTCAGGATAGAGCATCTTTCGGGTGGTCACACCCCCAGGCCTCTGGATGCCTTGCAGCACAAATGCACCAAACTTCAAAACGTCTAACATCATACTCTTTGTAAAACTGTCATATTGATCTGTGTGGCTTCTGTGGGAAATGTTCCTGTCTATTGGAGACAGCCTTTGAGGGACTGAAGCGCGGGGCGGCGGGGGGAGAGGGGGGGCGACTTTCTTGGGGCGGAGGGGGGGAGGGGTGTCTAATGGAAACAGGGTAAAGTCCACTTACCCCCTCTGGGGCTTGTCCGAAAACGGCAAAAGTTTTTAAAAAGTTATGCCGAGAGAGCCCACTGATTTTGCAGAAGGGAAAAGGAATAAAGAACTGTGGGGAGGGGGTTACCTGGAAGACAGCAGAGGTGCTAAAGAGAAAGCAAGGATGTCAGGTTAAGTTAGGGCAGGAACAGTTCTCCCATATGTATATTCCGAACTTAGAATGGGGTATTTGGGGGCTTTTGATCCCGGCTTTGGGTCTGTAAAGGGGAGTGCATGAAAGAATCTGAGGTCGAGATGGGTCTTTGTGTCAGTACTCCCTCCCCTTTTCCCTATGCTTTCTAAGCATCGTCAAACGTTTTAAAAATTGTATATCTGAAATGAAAACCCACCTCCTCTCTCTGGCAGGGCAGTTTTATCTCCCTTTTAGTCCTCCAAGTCAAAGGAGTGACCCAGATACACCCCCTCAAATGACTTTCTGAGGTAAAACTTTGGCAAAATATTTTTAGTCTGCCCATTATTTCTGTCTACATAAGTGTGGGCAAAATAATCCTCCTCTGAGGCAATTTGTTTGGGCTGCCCCCCACCTCTTTCTCTGTAAGATGAACTGATAGGCGTTAGAGGTTCCTATTGTTTTTCATTCTGACGTCTTTGATTCTCACCGTTTTGTTTTACATTCTTACCCAAGACCAGTTTTTTCCCTTCCCCCCTCTCCAGTCTCCTTACATTGTTAAACGTTTAAAATAATAGCACTCGTGCTGATGGGGGAAGGGAGCAGGAAGCCCAAAACTCATTTCTTCGCCCTCCCTCTTCTGGCAAGTCTAGAGAAATAATATAACATAATATATAGATGTGATTCCTTAGGGGTGGGGGTGGGGAATGATTGTGGGTGGTGCGGAAAATTCTGGTAGTTTCTTTGCAAAAGGTCTGAAAATACAAACCCACCCCCTGCATGCAATACGCATGTGCAGCAGACCTATTATGGTGGTTCGTTGTGGGGGAGGGAGGGGAATTTGAGAAAAAATAAATATATGTGTGAGAGATTGATGGTGAGATTAGAAGAAGAGAGGGGCGGGAGGCGAGGCTCTCGGCGAGGCCCCTCCCTCTCTCCGGTTCGCCAGGCCCCGCCCGGCCCCCTCGCCGCGCTCCTCCCTCGCCGTCTTCCGAGATCTGAGCCGGGATGTGGGAGAGTCTGGGCGCGCGGCCAGCATTGAGTGGCTGGTGAGGCAGAGGTTGGGACTTAGATTTGCTTTCCTGCCCTCCCTCTCCTTTCCTCGCCGTCTACTTTGCGTCCCCGCACCACCGCCGTCTTCCCAAGTTGGGGAACCTCCCGCTGGGGTGGGGAGTGGAGTTAACTGGCTGCGAGGTCCCAGGGCTGGTGTCCCCCCACCACCCCACCCCCAGCTGGCGGAGACCGAGGCCATTTCCCTGATCCTCAGCCAGTTGGCCTGCCCTTGCTACTGCCCCGGCAGCCTCCGTTTCCATGTTCGTATTAGCGGAGTCCCTGGGGTGAGGGAGCGCTGGCTGCGGGGCACGGCGTCTTACTGACTTCCCATTACGGTCCCCACTCTGTTTTCACACCCCGGGCTGCCTGCAGGCACCTCCCCCGCCCCCCCCCCCACAGCCCCCCAATTTTAGAGTGCCGTCCCGCGCGAGAGGGCACAGGATGCCGGAGCTGTGAGAAGTAGCACTGAAGGAAGGAGGCGCCGCGATTCTGAGGCGCTGGAAACCCGAGGCCTCCGGTGTAAATTGTGGCTAATTTTCCCTTGGCTGTTGTGGGGAGAAGGATTGTGTGTCCTAGAGCAAGGGGCTGGGCCGGCCCAGGCTTTCCCCTCCAGCGCTGCTGCCTCTACCTGAGCAGGACAGGTCTGGCTGGTTAGTCTAGTGCTTGCTGGGGGAGGGAGGCCTCACACCGGGGCCTCACTTCTGTGTGGCATCGGCTGTGTCTTCCTCCTGAAGTAGTTATTCTCTGAACCCTAAGCCTCCACAGTGTGGCAGGGGTCATGGAGAATGGGGAGAGGGGGACATCTGGGAAGAACCAGCCCCAGACTGTCTGACAGGGACATCTGGAGAGAAAGCCAGGGACCTAGCCCTGTTAAAAGCATGTACAGATTGTCCTTTGGGTTTGTGCTCATGAGTATGTGATGCTTGTGCATTTGAGAATGCATTTGAGGGTTGTGTCTATGCCTGTCCAGTGTCTTTGTGTGGGTCTCCCATACTGCTTAGATATGAATGGGTTAGAATGCTTGAGACTACATTTGGAGGCAAGGGGTGAGACCAGGGACAACGGGTAGGGCGCCTGAGTTCTCAAAGGGAACAGGGATGTGGATGTAGATTTGAAGGCACAATTGAGGCTGCTTGGGAGGAGGAGGAATGTATAGGTAATTGTGGAGACCTTCTCCTGTGGGGCTAGGGAGTGACAAAGGAGCCAGACACCAAGATCCTGTGGGCCAGAAGTGAACATGGCTGACTGAGGGTTTCTTTTCCTCCAGGGCTATGCTGGGGTGACAGGAATCTGGGTGATTATCTGAGGAAGTGTAAATAGAGGCCTCACTCCTCACAGAAAGGATGTCAGGGCCCCAGGGTGTTAGTGTGAGAGCCCAGGTGTCCACCTTTGGCTCTGCCTTCTCAGCATCTGGCTTAGGGAGCTGCCAGCTTGTGTCTCCCCACTCCAAGTGCTGGGGTCAGGCCAGGCCAGCAGCTGGGCATGGCTTCCCCAGTTCCTGGGCAGGATGCCAGCTGGCTAAGTGAGGGGGAAGGCAGGAGGAGCCCTGGCGGCGACTAAAAGGACCTGCCACAGTCAGAGCCCATGGCCTAGAGCCTGGTCCCTTGTTAGTAGGAGGGGAGAGACAGGAGTGGTTTGGCTGCTCTCCTCTTCTGACCCCTGACCTCCCATTCACAACCCAGGCGTCCCAGAGTACTCGAAACACTCTCTGTTTGCGTCCAGCAAAGGGAGGCAAGGTTTGGAAGAGTTAATGCCGGATTTCCTAGAGAGCAGGAACCAAGGAGGTGAGGGAGGAAAAGGGCTGCAGAGGCTGGGAGCCTAGAGGCTTAGGTTTTCCGGTGCTGTCTGCTCCAAAGATAAGGATGACATTCGACTGCTGCCTTCAACATTGGGCGTGAAGAAGAGAAAGCGAGGACCTAAGAAACAGAAGGAGAACAAGCCAGGAAAGCCCCGGAAACGCAAGAAGCTTGTAAGTGTTACGCATGCCTGACTCTACAGTGAGGCTTGGAGACCCATCCCAGAGACCTATGATTTCTCTGGGCCTGATTGCCATGGGGACCCTGAAGTCAGGGAGACCTGACTCCCTCTGCCTGCCCCTAGCCCCACTCCTGCTAGCCTGTATCTCCCAGGTCTGGGACCCTAACCTTACTCACTACATCCTAGTGAAGAGCCCTTTTGTCGACTTTACTTGCCCTGCAACACAGAGAAGCTGTTGGAAGCACTGCAGGTAGACTGCATGAATTCACAGCCCAGCAGTCCTCTATCTTCTTGGGCAGCTTACTTAGCTCTCTGTGCCTCAGTTTCCTCTACAAAAAAAAAAAAAAAAGGATAAAAATAGATTAGTTGCTGTCTCATAGGATTGTTGTGAAGTTTAAAAGAGACGATGATATTTTGTGCTAAGAGGAGTTCCTGGCACACGCTAGGGCTCAAAAAATAGTGTTTTTATTTCTCTCCCTTAGGACAGCGAGGAGGAATTTGGCTCTGAGCGAGATGAGTACCGGGAGAAGTCAGAGAGTGGAGGCAGTGAATATGGAACCGGACCAGGTCGGAAACGGAGACGGAAGCACCGAGAAAAAAAGGAGAAGAAGACAAAGAGGCGGAAAAAAGGGGAGGGAGAGGGGGGGCAAAAGGTGAGTAGATTTGGGGAGTGAGGGGAGAAATCTGTATCAATAACAAGCCTGAAGAGTAGGGGAGGGAGAGCCCTGGGCTAGCAGGGTGACAAATGGAGAGGCTGTGGTTTATGAGGAGTGGGATTGGGCTGGGAATGGAACAGAAAACTGGAAGCCCAGAGAAGCTGGTGGGTGGGCAGGGAGGCATGTCAGGGGGTGGGGGGAGCCCAGGACTGGAGTTAGGAGAGCACCTGGCTAACAGAAGCCTGGTATCCTAGCAAGTGGAACAGAAGTCATCAGCAACCCTACTTCTGACCTGGGGCCTGGAGGACGTGGAACATGTGTTCTCCGAGGAAGATTACCACACACTCACCAACTACAAAGCCTTCAGCCAATTCATGAGGTACGGTAGGGCTGGGGAACCCTCACGAGCCGATGCTTTTAATTTGGGGGAGGCCCTGGACCCCTCTGGGATCTGATGAAAGCTAAAAAATGGCTGTCCAGAGAAATTCACAGCACAGACACACCTAATTCCACATGTAATTTCAGAGAATTCCTGGATTCCAGGATCCAAGCTCTCTAGTCAGGAACTTTTCACTGGGGATCAGAGTTCCACGGCTAGGTTAGAAAACTCTGGTGACCGATGGCCCTCTCTGCTCTTAACAGTTCCAGTTTACCCTGCCTGACTTTCCTTCAGACTGGAGTGGAGAGGTGGCATCAGTGTTTCCCAGTTTCCTTTGCTCAGTTATCGAGTCTTCTGCCCTTCCCTTAGACAGCAGTAGTAACGGAGGATGCAGGCTGAGAGTGGCACCTGCAAGTCAATAGCTTCTAAAGTAGAGGAGAGAACAATAGAGATGCCTTTGGGGGAAGCAGGCACTTTAGCAGAGCCCTTCAGCCCTCTGGAGACAGCCTGCTAAAATTCAGGTCCTGGTGCTTCTTGGGCAGCTCACTTCTTTGATCTTCAGTTTCTGCATCTGTGAAATAGGCAAATAGTAGGTACCTTGAGGAGGGACTGGCAACCCACTCCAGTATTCTTGCCTGGAGAATCCCATGGACAGAGGAGCCTGGGGGGCTATAGTCCAAGGGGTCACAAAGAGTTAAGACATGACTGAAGTGACTAAGTATGTACTTTGGTTGGGTTTTGATGGGGTGGTAGATGGAAAGCTCAGCCCATTCCATATTGTGGGGCCAGGCAGAGTTCAGTCCCTGGTAGCGGTCATTAGTCCTGGTGTCTCACTGCTTCTCTACTAAAGACAGTGCTTCTTTCAGCACCACGGTCACCTGTGTCCTCACAAGAGCTTAATACCCACCTCAGAGCAGAACCAGTATGGCCCCTCAGACTCCACCTAGTGGGACCCCTCATTAGGTTCTACCAGGGCCTGTGGAACTCATGAGAAAAACACAGAGAACCGTAACAGCTCCTAGTAGTGTTGTAAGGATGGAATAAGATACCGTGTGTGAAAGCGTTTTAGGAACTGTAAAGTAGTTGTCAGAAGTATGGCATTTTTGGTAATCTTGTGTCTTTTGGTTTCATCCTATTTAATCTGCATTTAAATTTTATTTTGCCTATTTCTTTTTTGTTCTTTCGTACGTTTTTCTTGTTTTGTTAAACTTTTAAAAACTTACTGTTTGTTTACTTTAAAATTGATGTTACTCATGAGAGAACATGTTTACACTACCCAGGAACCCTAGCTTGTACATTGACTTTATTGCTGAGGGAAATGGCAGTATTCCCTGACCATCTGTGAAGGGTCCGAGTCTCCTGCCTCTGTATTTACAGGCCCCTGATTGCTAAGAAGAATCCTAAGATCCCAATGTCTAAGATGATGACCATTCTCGGGGCCAAGTGGAGAGAGTTCAGCGCCAACAACCCCTTCAAGGGGTCGGCGGCTGCTGTGGCAGCAGCAGCGGCAGCCGCGGCAGCAGCTGTAGCTGAGCAGGTGTCAGCCGCTGTCTCCTCGGCCACCCCCATAGCACCTTCCGGACCCCCTGCCCTTCCACCACCCCCTGCTGCTGATATCCAGCCCCTACCCATCCGAAGAGCCAAAACCAAAGAGGGCAAAGGTAAGAAACCTTCTAGGTCGAACAGCTGTCACCCCACCCTCCAGACTGCATGTTCTCAAATTGTAGTCTAGAATGCTTGTCTCCTTGGCCCTGATGGTTGGAAAAGTGCTTCCCAGGAAGGGTCTCAGTAAGACCATAGTCCATTAAGAGGCCCAGAGACCTTCATGGCCTCCGTTATTCCAGGATATTGTGACCTTGGGCTTTTCTCCCTCATCTGCGTTCCTCACTCAGGTCCAGGCCACAAGCGGCGGAGTAAGAGCCCCCGAGTGCCTGACGGACGCAAGAAGCTTAGGGGAAAGAAGATGGCACCACTCAAAATCAAGCTAGGGCTGCTGGGTGGCAAGAGAAAGAAGGGTGGCTCGGTGAGAGGCCCCTCCCGTCTGTTAAATTCCTGGGGGTGGTCAGGGACCTGGGGTCCAGACAGACGGGTCCGTGAGGACAGCTGGAGCGGGAACCCAAGGCCTGGGGAGGGGAGTGGAATCCAGCCGGCGCCCCTGACAGCCACGGGGCTATGGGCAGTATGTTTTGCAGAGTGACGAGGGCCCCGAACCGGAAGCCGAGGAATCAGACCTGGACAGCGGCAGTGTCCACAGTGCCTCAGGCCGCCCCGATGGCCCCATCCGCACCAAGAAACTAAAACGAGGCCGGCCAGGAAGGAAGAAGAAGAAGGGTGAGGGGCGTCAGCTGTGTGTGGCTCTGACAATCAGCCCTCCTCTGGTTCCTTTGCTGTCCTCCTTATTTTCAGTTGTGACTTCTTTACTCAACCCTTTTCTCTTTCTCTCCCCTCCCCCATTCATTTCTCTTGGCTCCCTTGGCCTCCACTCGGGTGTATGACAGTTCTGGGCTGTCCCGCTGTGGCTGGGGAGGAGGAGATTGACGGCTACGAGACAGATCACCAGGATTACTGTGAGGTGTGCCAGCAGGGTGGGGAGATCATTCTGTGTGACACCTGCCCTCGTGCCTACCACCTCGTCTGCCTTGATCCTGAGCTTGACCGGGCTCCTGAGGGCAAGTGGAGCTGCCCTCACTGTGTGAGTACTGGAGCCACCTCTTCGTCCCTCAGCGACCGCCTCCCCCATCTCTTTCATCTGTGATATCACTTGTCATCTTCCTACCCCCAGCTGCCTGGGCCTCTCAGCAACAAATGTTTAAGGGTCCAGGATCCTCGTGTGTTCCTCTCCCTCATCCCCTCGGCCCCGCCAAATCAGCATTTTTGAAAACTGAGGTGTCCCGTTTGTTCGTTCCCATGAATCTTCTCTGTACTTCTAGGATCTAGGTCTCCTGGTTGGTCTCTGTCTTCCATTCTCACTTCTTCTTTTTTGTGTCTGTGTCTGTCCTTGGCTTCCCAGGAGAAGGAGGGGGTCCAGTGGGAAGCCAAGGAGGAGGAGGAAGACTATGAAGAGGAGGGGGAGGAGGAAGGGGAGAAGGAGGAAGAAGATGACCACATGGAGTATTGCCGCGTGTGCAAGGATGGCGGGGAGCTGCTGTGCTGCGACGCCTGCATCTCCTCCTACCACATCCACTGTCTGAACCCCCCGCTGCCCGACATCCCCAACGGCGAATGGCTGTGTCCCCGATGCACCGTGAGTGGACCTGTCTCTCAGGGTTTCTTCTCAGCCCCAACTCCTCCTCCATCTCTGGGGCCCAAACGTCCGGCTCTTTCTTTCTCTTCTCTCCCCACCACCAGACCTTTGATTCTCTTGTGGGACTCCCCTACTCTCCTACGCTAACGAGGGGCTCTTTCTGCCTCTTTCTTTCCTGTTTGTATCCACCCCGAAGTGTCCTGTGCTGAAAGGCCGTGTGCAGAAGATCCTGCACTGGCGGTGGGGGGAGCCACCTGTGGCCGTGCCAGCCCCCCAGCAGGCAGACGGGAATCCGGATGCCCCACCTCCACGACCTCTTCAAGGCAGATCCGAGCGAGAGTTCTTTGTCAAGTGGGTGGGCCTGTCCTACTGGCACTGCTCCTGGGCCAAGGAGCTGCAGGTACAAGGGTGTCTCTGTCCCGTCTCCTGTGGCCCCGTTCACTGCTGCTCTCCCTCTCTCACGCACCTCTTCTCCTGTCTTCTGTCCCCTTTGCTTTCCCTCATATTAGGTCTCTGGCCCCAAGACCCTACCAGCTCTCTTAGTTTCCGTACGTGGGTCTCCTGGTCTCCAGTTGTCATTCCCTCAGTCTCTGTTAGATTCCTCCCCTGAGGCGTAATGGAGCCTTCCTTAGCCTGCCTTAATTCCCATCTCTTCCCTTTATCTATCTTAACCATATTTTACCGACATCCCCAGTCTTAATAACCTGTTCCTTCCTCATTTTACTTATTACCTCCCCACTCAGGTCCTGTCTCGGACTCTGTTCTCTGGCATGTTACTCATTTTCTTGCTTTGACTTTAACTCTCTGTGTCCTTCATCCCACCGCTCCCATGGCTCATTTTCCCATACCATTCCCCCTGCCGGCCGCTGCCCCGGCTCCTTGTGTCCCCTCAGAATGTCGGGACTATCTCTTCCCTCCTCTGTGCCCCACCAGCTGGAAATCTTCCACTTGGTGATGTACCGAAACTACCAACGGAAGAATGACATGGATGAGCCCCCACCCCTGGACTATGGCTCTGGTGAGGACGACGGCAAGAGTGACAAGCGCAAGGTGAAGGACCCGCACTATGCCGAGATGGAGGAGAAGTACTATCGTTTTGGCATCAAGCCAGAGTGGATGACCGTCCACCGGATCATCAACCACAGGTGAGCCCTTGGTCCACGGGAAGGCCGACCTGGGTTTTGTCACTGTTCTTGTTGCATGATGGCCCCATGTTAGATAATTGATCTAACTGGGTAATTCCCACCACAGCCCCAGCCTCTCTGGCTTTGTTTCCTCTATGGAGGTGGGAGAAACCAGGAGAAAAGTCCAGCCCAGCACGGACACCTTTGTCCTTGCTTCCTCTAATCTCGAACAGCTTAAGAAATTACACAGGAATCTAGGGATTTGGATGTGATAAAAGCAAAACATGATTTATACAGACCAATGTTTCTAGTACTTCTGTCTTCATAGTACTTATCATTACCAATGTTTTACTGTCTTTTTATTTTTCTGTTTCATCACAGTCTTCTCTGGTAGCGTGTGAGCTCCATGGAAATCAGTCATTTGTCTGCCTAGTTCTACTGAATCACCTATGCCTGGAACCGTGCCTGGCATGTAGTAGATGCTTAGTAAATATTGATTGGATGAACAAATGACGTTAAAGTTGGGGATGTTTTGTGATAGTTGATTTTTAGGAAGTCATCTGGAAAAAGTTAGGGTAGTCCTTCAGCCTTTCTAAACTCGCTTTCAGAGGCCCACCATTGAGAATTAGGTGACAGATTCTGTGTGTTAACTGATAATTGTGTTTATTATGACTCTTTTCTACTTGTGACACATATTATTTTTCTCCTTCTGCCTCTTCTTCTGGCTTCCCTCTTCACAGTGTGGATAAAAAGGGGAATTACCACTATCTAGTGAAATGGAGGGACTTGCCCTATGACCAGTCCACATGGGAGGAAGATGAAATGAACATCCCTGAATATGAAGACCACAAGCAGAGCTACTGGAGACACCGGTGAGTGAAGCAGATCATGAGTTAGAGGGCGTCTGATGGTGAGGGCATTAAATGAGGTGCAGTAGGGGCAGACTCAGTCTAGAATTTAGAGTAATGGGAGCTGGGGCTGGGTTGTTTGCAGTGGGGTCCATAAAGAAGCAGTGTGAGGAACAGAGATAAGATCTAGCCTGACTCATGGGGAAGAGGATGCTGAGGAGTGGGGAGGATGGTCTCTAGAGCTGAAATCCAAGGGGTGATGCTAAAGAACCTGGGAGAAAGGAAATGTATGAAAACCCAGATTATGGAAGGTGGGAAGTAGGTCCGGAATTGCTTCAGAAGACAGGGGTCCCAAGGCATCAGTCTCACTCAGACCCACTCTTTTCCCAGAGAACTAATTATGGGGGAGGATCCTGCTCAGCCCCGCAAGTATAAGAAGAAGAAGAAGGAGCTGCAGGGTGATGGGCCTCCCAGTTCTCCTACTAACGATGTAAGTCCTCCACTTGGCCTATCTGTCATTTCTGGAGCCTCAGGGTCGAAAATTTCCTGGGAGCTTCTGACAGATCCCAGAGATTCCACAGCTTCTTTGAGCTCTTCCTTCAGTCAGCTTTGCCCTAGGTTTACTGGGGACTTCCGCACAGGAATGAGAGTCTGCAGAGACAGCTGTACACAGGCCTCTTTTGCCATTTCCTTCCCTACAGTACTCCCAGGTCTTGATTCAAAGAATGAGGGGGAGGCACTGCAGACTAGAACTTTCATAAGCTCAGGCCAGAGGAGAGGGACTCGCAATCCCACTTGATACCAATGCCAGGGACGGGGAGGAGACCAGGACCAGATGAGTGGCTGCTGGTTCCCCTGAGCTTTCTGATTTGATTCTACAGCCTACAGTGAAATATGAGACTCAGCCACGCTTCATCACAGCCACAGGAGGCACACTACACATGTATCAGCTGGAGGGATTGAACTGGCTACGCTTCTCATGGGCCCAGGGCACTGATACCATTCTGGCTGATGAAATGGGGCTGGGCAAGACCATACAAACCATCGTCTTCCTCTACTCACTCTATAAGGAGGTGCTGGCTCCTAGGGCCCTAGCCTGGACTGGGGAAGGTGGGAGTGGAGGGTGAGGGCAGAGGACTAGGGGAGGGGCGTGGCAGGCAGTGGAGTGGGGTGTACAACTGCAAGCCTCAACTAATGGGGCTCCCTCTCCCCACCTTCCACTCCCAGGGCCACACAAAGGGTCCCTTCCTGGTGAGTGCCCCGCTGTCCACCATCATCAACTGGGAGCGGGAGTTCCAGATGTGGGCACCCAAGTTCTATGTAGTAACATACACGGGTGACAAGGACAGCCGAGCCATCATTCGTGAGAATGAGTTTTCCTTTGAAGACAACGCCATCAAAGGTGGCAAGAAAGCTTTTAAGATGAAGGTCAGACTCCCCACCTCATGTCCTCTGAAGTCCTCAGATCTGTCATTTCATTGCCCCAACCAGAACTTTCTTATATTCCCCATTCAGCTTTCTCCCTCCTTCCCCCACCTTCCCTTATGCCTCTGCTCTCCAGTCCTGGAGATGTAGCAGGTTATTCCCTGGGGCACTCATGGATCTCTTCAAACTGGACAGGTCGGGGAAGCTTGAGGGCCACATCCTGTAGTCCCTGAATGGAGTCAAGGTTGGAGGCCTGGACTACCAACTGCCTTTGGGAGTCTCAGGACAGGGTGTCTGGGTAGAGAACACGGGTGGGGGTCTAGATGCTCGGGTACAGGCTGGCAGCCACAGGGACCATGGTTGTGTCAACAGAGGGAGGCACAGGTGAAGTTCCATGTTCTCCTGACATCATATGAGCTGATCACCATTGATCAGGCAGCTCTCGGCTCCATCCGCTGGGCCTGTCTCGTGGTGGATGAGGCCCATCGGCTCAAGAACAACCAGTCCAAGGTGAGTGAGGTACCCAGGCCTCAGAAACTTGAGGCTCTGGACTCCTACTTGCCCCCATCCTAAAACACAAAGCTTGGGGGACTTTGAGCAGCCCAGGAGGCAGTGCAGGGAGAAGTCCAGCTTAGAAGCAGGACAGGATTAGGGGTCTGAGGGCCTCTGATCCTGAAGGAAGTAGGAGCTGGAGGCAGGAAAAGCCAAGGGCCAGCTGCTTGCCACTGATGGACCCTTTCTCCTGCTTTTCCTTGCCCCATTTTCTAGTTTTTCAGGGTCCTCAATGGCTACAAGATAGATCATAAGTTGCTGCTGACAGGGACTCCATTGCAGAATAATCTGGAGGAGCTCTTCCATCTACTGAACTTCCTCACCCCAGAGAGGTTTAAGTAAGTGGTGGCTCAGGAGGGTGGTCTGCAGAGAGGAGAGGTGGAGGAGCTGAGAAAATGAGAGGGTGAGGGGTCATCTTAAGTGAAGACTAGAGCCTGAGGTCAGGGGCAAAGAACCTAATGCCCATTCATGGTTTAATTTCCTTCTGGCTACTAGCAACCTGGAGGGCTTCCTGGAGGAGTTTGCTGACATATCCAAAGAAGACCAAATTAAGAAACTTCATGACTTGCTGGGGCCACACATGCTGCGGAGGCTCAAGGCAGATGTCTTTAAGAACATGCCAGCCAAAACAGAGCTCATCGTTCGCGTGGAGCTGAGCCCCATGCAGAAGTGAGATGCCAAGCGGGTTCCCTGAACCAGGGTTGAAGATGTGGTAACAACTTTGCAAGGGTCGGTGACCAAATGTAACCTCACAATTGCTTCCATTATTGTGTCTCTTCTGTGCACCTACCCTGGGCTTTAGGAAATACTACAAATACATCCTGACCCGAAATTTTGAGGCCTTGAATTCACGAGGTGGTGGGAACCAGGTGTCGCTGCTGAACATCATGATGGATCTTAAGAAGTGCTGCAACCATCCGTACCTCTTTCCTGTGGCTGCTATGGTAGATACGGGAGCTGGGACGGTGAAATGCCTGGTTGTCTGGAAACAGGAGCAGCCAAGAGTGCAGGGCTGGAGCTAAGCTGGGAGGCCAGGGACTAGGTTTCTGAGAGGAGTAGTAATTGCAAAGGTGTGGAGCCTGGATTTGGGCTTCCAGCTTTCTAGATGTCATCAGAATATGGGGGTGTGTTTCCTGATCCTCTCCTCCTCTTTTTTCCCTGCCTTTTTTTCAGGAGTCCCCCAAACTTCCCAGTGGGGCTTATGAGGGTGGGGCACTTATTAAGGCGTCTGGGAAGCTCATGCTGCTGCAGAAGATGCTGCGAAAGCTGAAGGAGCAAGGACACAGAGTGCTCATCTTCTCGCAGGTGACCCATGCCGGTAGTTCCTCCTCACCATCAGATACTCCCTTCCCTCATTCCTGTGGTTACCCTGGGATGAGAGGTTAGGCAGTCACACCCTTAAGGGTTTCTGGAACAGCTCTGTTCATCTTGGCCTCTGATCCGTGTTCTTAATTCAAGCCATTGGAAGCTGTAGTCGTTTCTTTAAAGCCAAATGAGGAGAAGGGGAAGGGTGAGCCATCTGCCTCCTATAGGAGTTTCTGGGGCTGGGACTATTTCTTAATCTTCCTAGGGAAGGAAGAGAGTGCAGACCTTTTGGAAATCTGATGAAAGCTGTGGGTGTGCTCTCCAGAAAACTGCACACATGATGACACAATCTTGTATAGATTTTCAGGGGGTTCATAGATTTCTTCTGCAACCTTGACATGGGTGTCAGAGGAGAACCTCTGCTGTAGGAGAAATGGTCTGAAATCGAGAGAAAATGACAGGCTATTCCAGGAGGAGCTAGGGGTACATATGACAGGGCAGGGGTACAGGTGTAAGGACTGGGGTTGAGGGAGAGTAAAGACACAGGACAAACAGAGTGCACCCCACCGCCTCATTGTTCTAGACTCCTGCCTCTTCTCTTTCTCTAGATGACCAAAATGTTAGACTTACTGGAGGACTTCTTAGACTATGAAGGCTACAAGTATGAGCGCATCGATGGCGGCATCACTGGTGCCCTGAGGCAGGAGGCCATTGACCGCTTCAATGGTGAGGGGGCCTTGGTCCTGCTTGGTGTACACAGCCTGAGAGACCTGTGCCTGGGTCCCTGGAGGATGTCAGTTACCTGGGCTTTTTCTTTTTTAAAAGTATTTATTTTATGGCTATGCTGAGTCTTTCATTGCTCTGCTGACTTTCTCTAGCTGTGGCGAGTGGGGGCTACTCTGGTTGCAGTGCTCAGGCTTCCCATTGCGGTGGCTTCTTTTGTTGTGGAGCACAGGCTCTAGGCACTCAGGCTTCAGTAGCTGCAGCATGGGGGCTCAGTAGTTGTGACTCTAGGGCTCTAGAGCATAGGCTCAGTAGTTGGGGGATCTTCCCAGACCAAGGATTGAACCTGTGTCTCTAGCATTGGCAGGCAGATTTTTTACCACTGAGCCACCAGGGAAGCCCTCATCTGGGCTTGTGAGTTGAAGGCATTGTTGTTTGTAGTCAGGGAATATCTGGGAGCAGGTAGCCAGAACTGCTGGATACAAGAAAGGCCTGATCTAATTCTTGCCTCCCAGCTCCTGGGGCCCAACAATTCTGTTTCCTCCTGTCCACCCGGGCCGGGGGCCTGGGCATCAATCTGGCCACTGCTGACACTGTCATCATCTTCGATTCAGACTGGAATCCCCATAATGATATCCAGGTGAGAACTCCCCTTCTGGAGCCCCTTGGAGCAAGGAGACATGGGTGTCTGTGCTGGGGTCAGAAGTAAACCTCTTGAGGAGGGGAGAAGGCCCTTTCTTGTCAGTCTCTTTTCCAGAGCATGTAGCGAGGCTCTCCCCAACTCCTCCCCTGGCCCATCCCTACTTTTCGGCCCCTGTAGGCCTTCAGCCGCGCTCATCGGATCGGCCAGGCCAACAAAGTGATGATTTACCGGTTTGTGACTCGTGCCTCTGTGGAAGAGCGAATCACACAGGTGGCCAAGAGAAAGATGATGCTGACACATCTGGTGGTGCGGCCCGGGCTGGGCTCCAAGGCGGGCTCCATGTCCAAGCAGGAGCTGGATGACATCCTCAAATTTGGTACTGAGGAGCTATTTAAGGATGAAAATGAGGGTGAGAGCCTTTTCTGCAGCTCCCTGAAAGCAGGTCTCTGCTATCTGTGAGCACTGCTGAAACCTGCCAAACAAAACCTCTCCTCTGCATCCTTGGAGGATGGCTGGCTCCTTTCCTTACCTGCAAGGTTGACATAACACACATCTCTAGACGCCCAGGGAAGGGTCCTCCTCCAGAGCTCCATGGGAAGGAGGCAGAGGGAATGGCTTTCCCTGAGCTTTGTGAAGTTCCTCCTGAGGTTCTGGTTGGAGCTCAGAGTCCACTCTCGTTCCCTGACTCCACCAGGTGAGAACAAGGAGGAGGACAGCAGTGTGATTCACTATGACAACGAGGCCATTGCTCGGCTCTTGGACCGGAACCAGGATGCAACTGAGGACACTGACGTACAGAACATGAACGAGTATCTCAGCTCCTTCAAGGTGGCCCAGTATGTGGTGCGGGAAGAAGACAAGGTGAGTGGCTTGGGGCCAGACACTGGCCACCCAGGTCCATCTCTGAAGGGTGGTAGCCAGTGTCCAAGTAGGAGGATCCCCCTTTGCTCTTGTTTTTTTATCTGATCTCTCACTCCAGTGTCTAGCAAAGAGCAGCCAGTTGTGGGACCTCAGACAACTTGGTCTGAAGGATGAGACTGGACATTGGAGAAAACATAGGCACAGAATATAGTGATCAATTTGGAAGGCTGCCTTCTGAGTAGAGTAGGAGGGAGGCATAGAAAACTGGAGGAGAGGCTTAGAAAAGAGAAGTAATGGGAGGAGAAGCAAGTTGTAGGTAAGAGGTGAGGATAGCGTGCTGCGTCTGGAGGATTTATGTGTCTAGAGTGATGAGGTCTGGGGCTGGGCTGCAGAAGGAAAGCAGGGGTTTGTGGTGGTGGGGGGGCTGGGTAAAGGGGCAAGGTCTTCAGTGTGGGTCCTGCTGCCCTTCAGATTGAGGAAATTGAACGAGAGATCATCAAGCAGGAAGAGAACGTCGACCCCGACTACTGGGAGAAGCTGCTGCGGCACCACTATGAGCAACAGCAGGAAGACCTGGCGCGGAACCTCGGCAAGGGCAAGCGGGTCCGCAAGCAGGTCAACTACAATGACGCTGCTCAGGAGGACCAAGGTGAGGACTGTGCCCGACAGGGGAGAAGGGGAGTGTGCTGAGAAGGGGCTTGGAGGCTGGGGGCATTGAGAGGAAATAAGTGGCTGAGCAGTCAGGGCCTTCCCTTCTCAGGGGAAAGAGATTAGGACCTTAGGAGGGGTGACCAGGGGCTCCCCGGAGGCCAGGTGGATTTGAGGTGACCTGAACGCTCTTGGAGTCACAGAGGGCATTGATGGACACCCAAGGGCCTTTGTTTAGAGTGGGTTATGCAGGTGTCAGGCAGTGGGGGTGAGTGGACCTGCTATGTGGCCCAGATTGTGGGCAGCCCTCCAGCATCTCTAGGAGGGCCGAGGCTGGAGTGAAGGTGCAAAAGTCTCTGAGGGGAGGTGTCCAAGCAGAAAGGGCCCCATGTGGGCTTATCCAGGGAGCCATCACTGACCGCTGAGCCTTTCTCCTCACAGATAATCAGTCAGAATACTCAGTGGGATCAGAAGAGGAGGATGAAGACTTTGATGAGCGTCCTGAAGGTGGCATCTGTTTTCCTTTTTCCCACACCTCTTCCCATTTCACTTCCCATTGTCTTTAAAGCCTACTGTTTTTATACAGAGTGCTCACTTGTAGGAAAAGTAAAGATTTCAGATAAGCAGAGAGGAGAAAATATCTATAATTTCGTTACTGCTAAAATTTGAAATATATTACCTTGTAGGCTTTGACACCTAGATGAGAGATCAAGAAAGGTTACATCATTTTATACTCCCAGCAGTAATCTTGGCTTGCATCAAATAGTTGCTACTGATTGTTTAGAATGACTTGATTCTTTTGGACCTATGGGGTTGGTAGTTCTGGGAAGAAAATTAGAAGTGCCTCAGACACGACAGGCATTCCTTGTGTTGCATGTCCTATGGACGTGGAGAGCTAGGAAAGACTGAGGGGTGGAGGACATGGTGGTCTACTAACGAGGGTCACCATCTCCCCACCAGGGCGTCGACAGTCAAAGAGGCAGCTTCGGAATGAAAAGGATAAGCCACTGCCTCCACTGCTGGCTCGAGTTGGGGGCAACATCGAGGTGAGAGCTGGCCTAGGCCCCAGCGGAGAGAATGAGGGGAGTTGAGGCTGAGTTACTGAGGGCAGAACAGACCAAGAAATGAGGCCCTGGACATTCATCATCCACTCCCTTCTTGCCCCCATCCTCAGGTACTGGGATTCAACACCCGTCAGCGTAAGGCCTTCCTCAATGCGGTGATGCGCTGGGGCATGCCCCCGCAGGACGCCTTCACCACCCAGTGGCTGGTGCGGGACCTCAGAGGCAAGACTGAGAAAGAGTTCAAGTGAGTGTGGGTGACCTGGGGCTGAGCTGGGGGGAAGGGCAGGAGCTTTGGGTGTTATTTTCTTCCTTTTGGCCACCATATGATGTGACCTTACTCACCTGATCACCATGCTCCCTGCCAGATGTTTCCTGGCTCGGTTTCCTAGGGGGTGGGCTCAGCCTCTGCCACCTCCCCTCAGCTGAGCCTAGAGCAGAGAGGCCAGGCACTCCCTGCTGTGGGAGAGGCAGGTGAGACAGGAGCCTCGCCTGGACTGTCCTTGCCTCACATGCTTTGGCCACGATAACCCAGCAGGGGAGCTGGTGGGAAGGATGAAAAGCAGACTGATGGGGCCTAAGAGTGAAGGACCAGGGCCGGGGGCCGTGGAAATGTGGTGGGGGGCAGGCGGGGGAGTTAGGATTTGGGGGAGCCCATGATGGTGAAATTGAAAGACCCAGGAACGAGCCCTGGAGGTACTCGGGAGCTCAGGTTCAGGGTTCAGTCATCCCTGTACCCCCTTCACTGTCCTTTCCCCTCCTAAGGTTCTCCTGACCCACCTCCCCTGCATGCTCCTTAGGGCCTATGTGTCTTTGTTCATGCGCCATCTCTGTGAGCCCGGGGCGGACGGCTCTGAAACCTTTGCTGACGGAGTCCCTCGGGAGGGGCTGAGTCGCCAGCAAGTGTTGACCCGCATTGGAGTCATGTCTCTCGTCAAGAAAAAGGTATTGGTCTTCCCCTCACCCAAAGAGTCAGGTCGGCTGCCTAGGCCCCATGCGTCCTCAGCCTTCTATCCCTGGCTCCGGGAGCCAGACTGGAACTGATCTCTGTCCTGCAACCCCCTGCACCCTGCAGGTACAGGAGTTCGAGCACATCAATGGGCGCTGGTCTATGCCAGAGCTGATGCCTGACCCCAGTGCTGACTCCAAGCGCTCCTCCAGAGCCTCCTCTCCTACCAAAACATCTCCCACCACTCCTGAGGCCTCGGCTGCAAACAGCCCTTGCACCTCGAAACCTGGTAATCAGCTCAGGGTGACAGGAGAGACCGACGGGGCCAGTTTCCATCAGATGCAGAGGGTGTGGAACTGGGGTGGGGAGTTCCTGCCTTCTTCACTCTGCCTTACCCCTGCAGCTACTCCAGCTCCCAGTGAGAAAGGAGATGGCATAAGGACACCTCTGGAGAAGGATGAAGCAGAAAACCAGGAGGAGAAGCCAGAAAAGAATAGCAGGATTGGGGAGAAGATGGAGACAGAGGTGTGTGGCTGCCTGGCTGCTTTGGAGGCAGTGGCAGTGCCTTGGAGGTGGGAGCCTAGAGCCCTCCAGGTCATCCTGACTCCGCTGTCTTCTTCCAGGCTGATACCCCCAGCCCAGCCCCATCCCTGGGAGAGCGGCTAGAGCCAAGGAAGATGCCTCTAGAGGATGAGGTGCCAGGGGTACCTGGAGAGATGGAGCCTGAACCTGGGTACCGGGGGGACAGAGAGAAGTCAGGTGGGTGCATGGCCTTAAGTGTGATTGGGGCTTAGAATTTGGGGGCTCCCTCTTTTGGGGTCAGGGGATGAGGGTGACATCCTCCCTTCCTGTCCCCTGCCCCCTCCCACAGCCACAGAGTCGACGCCAGGAGAGAGGGGGGAGGAGAAGCCGATGGATGGACAGGAACACAGGGAGAGGCCGGAGGGGGAGACAGGGGATTTGGGCAAGAGAGGTAATGGGTGGAAGAATGGGACCCCTGGGTCCTTGAGGGATCAGGGGAGGTGGAATCTGGGGAACCAAACGCCTGGGTGGGTAGCTCTTCAAGGGCCCGTACAGTACAGAGAGGAGTCCTGGGACCCGGGTGGAGACTGTCCCCCGAGATGTGAGCTCTGCCCCGTCTGCCGCAGCAGAAGATGTGAAAGGGGACCGGGAGCTTCGGTCTGGGCCTCCTCGAGATGAGCCACGGTCCAATGGGCGACGTGAGGAGAAGGCAGAGAAACCGCGGTTCATGTTCAACATTGCAGATGGTGGCTTCACAGGTGAGGGGCTCTCATTGTCTCCCAATCCTGACTTGAACCTTGTTTGTAATTAATTTTGTTCCTGACCCTTCTCTTAACCTTCCTCTTGAAGAGCCAGTGGTCCTGTCACCTGTTCACCTGTCCCTCCTCTGTACCTGTCTGTGGGGCTGGGCATGATTCTCAAACCCCTGATGCCATGTCTGTCTTCTCTCCTCTCTGCAGAGCTTCACACGCTGTGGCAGAATGAGGAGCGGGCGGCTATTTCCTCCGGGAAACTCAACGAGATCTGGCACCGAAGACACGACTATTGGCTCCTGGCTGGGATTGTCCTGTATCCTTTGATTCAGATACGAGGAAAGAGATGTTTTCTCTCTGGAGCGAGAAGAACCACAGAGAAGAGGAGTCCATCTCTGGGGAGGGGGGCCTCATGCCACACTTCGGGGCAGTCAGGCCAAACGGAAGGTGTGTGCATAGCCCCACCAGCCCTGTTAAGTTCCTTGATGGTCCCCTTCCTTCATCGGCAGCCATGGATATGCACGGTGGCAGGACATCCAGAATGATGCTCAGTTTGCCATTATCAATGAGCCATTTAAAACTGAAGCCAATAAGGGGAACTTTCTGGAGATGAAAAATAAATTCCTGGCCCGGAGATTCAAGGTGAGGATGAGGGAGGAAAGGAACAGTGTTGAAGAGGGGTTTGAGTCAGAGGTAGGACCAGATCTGGTTGGAATGTAGGCAAGGTTGACCCTTTGAGAGCCGAGACAATGCTTGAGGCCAAGACACCCGAGTGTCGCCTTGTGTTTGGGCCCATGGTCTGGATCAGGGTGGAGCTGGGGTTGCTCTGGACCAGCGAGGGGGCGGGAGGGGGGGCAGTGTGGGTCTCCGCCCCCAGTACTCAGCCCCTGCTTGGGCCTCAGCTCCTGGAGCAGGCGCTGGTGATTGAGGAGCAGCTGCGGCGGGCGGCCTACCTGAACCTATCACAGGAGCCGGCGCACCCCGCCATGGCCCTCCACGCCCGCTTCGCCGAGGCCGAGTGCCTGGCCGAGAGCCACCAGCACCTCTCCAAGGAGTCGCTGGCGGGGAACAAGCCGGCCAACGCCGTCCTGCACAAGGGTAAGGGCCGCGGCGGCCCCGCGCGGGGGAGGGCCCACAGCGCTGCGTAAGTCTTCACCCCGCACCCCTCAATATCTCCCCACCCCTCCGACCCCTTTACCCTCTGAACCACCCTCCCTCTGACCTCTAACCCCACCCCGACCCACCTGGTACCCCCTCGGTTTTTAGCCTCTAGACATTGTGCGGCCAGCCCTTATCCATGCCTAATAGCGTTCACATCAGTGCCCAAGAGTGGGATCCCCCAACCCCTTGACCTCCCCCATCTCCATGAGACTGTGCCACGTTCCCTCCATGGGGCGGAACTTCTTCACTGACCCACACACCTGCCATACTGCTCATAGCACCCTGTCTGGGGCCTTGGCTTGTATATAGTCCACAAAAGTTCTTATCCCGGGTCCCACAAATCCCATTCCTCACATCTCGTTCACCCCGTGAGGCAGAAACCACTACCATCCCACCCTCTGACCCTACCCCATGAAATTTCCCTTTGATCTTCAACCCTTCCTCCCAAACCCTCATGCCTTGATAATAGTAGATTAAGTTCCAAAGCCCTCTAACCATCTAATCCTGACTGACTCCTGGCTCCTTAGACTCCTGTTCTAATTCCTTGAACTTGTAATGCTGACCCTCTAACTTCCCCCCACCCCCGCCCGACATATTAAAACCTTGATTCCTTAAGTCTTTGACACCATTTACCACCTCCCACGCCTCCTGACTATTTCCTCCCCATCATCCCCAACCCCCAAACTTCCCTCTTCCAATATGGGATGTTCTGACAACTCCCCGCCCCGTGTTTTCCAATGTCCTCCCTGTCTCCCTTTTCTCCATATTCCCTTTTCCTTCCTTCTCTCTCTCCATCTGTCCTTCGTGGTGATCTGGTCTCTCTGCTTCTTTACCTGACACTTCTTTTTCCCCGAGCTGCTCTCTTTTTCTGTCTACTTCTGTCATTTTCTTGGTCTCTGATTCTTCGGCATCTGTGTCCTCTCTCTCTCTTTTCTCTGGCTATATCTGTCCGCCTGACTCCACATCTCTTTTCCTGGCTCCATCTCTCTCTTTCCCTGTCTTTCTCTCGCCCTTCTTTCTCCGTGGCCCGGGCCCCAGTTCTGAACCAGCTGGAGGAGTTGCTGAGCGACATGAAGGCGGACGTGACCCGCCTGCCAGCCACGCTGTCCCGAATACCCCCCATCGCAGCCCGCCTTCAGATGTCCGAGCGCAGCATCCTCAGCCGGCTGGCCAGCAAGGGCACGGAGCCTCACCCCACACCGGTAACCCTTCCCCCGACTCCACTTTCCCTGTTGGTACTCTGCACACAGACAGACACTTTCTTCAGAATCCCAGTGTGGAAAACGCCCGCAGACACTCCTCAGTGTGGAGTCCCCCTGCCTCTGCCATACCCCCCAGTAGCTCTGGATTTCTCCCCTACAACTTCTCCCTCTCAGGCTGTGGCCCCTCTAACTTGGGCTCGCTCTCTCTTCCAGGCCTTCCCCCCGGGTCCATACGCTACACCTCCGGGGTACGGGGCGGCCTTCAGCGCCGCACCCGTCGGGGCCCTGGCCGCCGCAGGCGCCAATTACAGCCAGATGCCAGCAGGGTCCTTCATCACAGGTCAGCTGCTGACTTCCCGCCTCCTCCTCGTTGCCCTCTTCCTTTCCCAAGCTTCACCCCTGCTCAGCTGCCCTTTACTTGTCCAGCCCATCTCACTTCCTTGGATGTGCCCAGGGTTTCATGGAATGGAGTGCTTCTAGACTTTATTTTTCCCATCCCTAACTTCTCTTCCATCCCCATCATCAGAAACCTCATCCAGGGCTTTACTGGTCCTGTGGACTAGTACTTGAGCTGCCTCCTCCTGGGTAACTTCAGAGAAAGAGTGTGAAATCAGAAGGGGGTTATAGTGAAAGCTGGAGCGCAAGTCCCATCACACACACAGTGGGACGTCTCAGGAGAGGGGTCCGCCCTGCTCTTCCCTGCACACCCTAGAAAATTGGACCTGGCGTGAGGTGACCTTGAAGAACATAACTGTGGTCAGGAAGCAGTGGACGACGGGTAGAGAAGTAGGGATTGACCCTTCCTTACCCCCTTCCCAAACAGCCGCCACCAACGGCCCTCCAGTGCTGGTGAAGAAGGAGAAGGAAATGGTGGGGGCACTGGTGGCAGACGGGCTGGATCGGAAGGAGCCCCGAACCGGGGAGGTGATCTGTATAGACGACTGACCGGATCCCAGGCCTGCCCTTCACCCAGGTCCCGGCCTCGAGGTCGACCCCCAGCTCAGGCTCCGGGGCCTGCTGCCAATCCTCCACCTTCCCCACCTCTTGGGCCACCACTGGGCTAGGAGCCCCTCTGCCCCTCTCTACAGTTCTCTTCAAGAAGGGCCCTTGTTATTCTCCACCCCATGCACCTTTCCCACCACACTTTGAAGACTGCTGGTGAGAAGGGGTCTGGGTGGAAGGTGGTGAGCAGGGTCTTCCGAGTACCTTTATCCCCCACTGCCAAACATACACAGCTTCCCAATAAAATGGTTGTGGGGAGGAGAGAGGTGGAGCCTCCCCGGGTTTTACT
The DNA here is from genome assembly GCF_032405125.1 of Capricornis sumatraensis. Lineage (NCBI taxonomy): Eukaryota > Metazoa > Chordata > Mammalia > Artiodactyla > Bovidae > Capricornis > Capricornis sumatraensis. Next base: position 77,868,481 of record NC_091076.1, read on the forward strand.
CCTGCAACATCAACTCCATCTCTTGCAGAAGTGGGGGGTTAGCGTTGCCTAGCCTGTAGGAACTTTGGTGGGGAAGAGCTTTGAAGAGAGGCAGGTGACTTTAGAGGGGGGTGACAATGAGCCCTGGGAAGGTGGAAGAGAAGAGGAGGGGCGGCTCCATGTTTCCTTCCCCTCCCTCCCTGCAGATGGAGGGTGGAGCAGTTACCAGGGAGGGAGTCCATTGCTGTTCAGCCTCAGAATAAAGGCGCTGTTCACTGGCTCAGTTACCTCCTGCGTACCGGCATCTTGTGTTGGCAATCTTCCCCCCTCCCTAGGGACCAGTGACCACCTCTGCAAAGAGTAACATTTGGGTGATACTCCCTTAAGCCAAAGAGGAGCTCCCCAATCTGTTCTAGGGACCCAAGTAACCTAGAAAGGGTGGCAGAGAACACAATGGGCCAGACATGGGGGGAGCCCCCAGTTTTGGGGCTCAGGTTCTTGGAGGATTTCTACCTTCCCTCCTGAAGACCTGGATGTGGACTAGAGTGGGTCAGGCAGGGGGCTTAGTCAGGAAACTACCTTGCTTTCAAGACCAGAGCAGAATAGCAGAGGGCAGGCTGGGGAGACATGGGCACACCCTCCTCCCCAGGAGGGGCTGGGGAGAGTGGCAGTTTGCATGGCGAACCCCCCACTTCCTCTTTGCTCCCCTTCACTTTCTGGCTGCCCCTCTCCCAGTCTCTTCACACCCACTCCGGGCCTGTCCCAGTCCCCTCTTCTGTATCAGGTTTATTGGTTGTACATATAAATTATACTTTCCTTTCTGTGTGCTCTGTTATTTTTGAGTGGGGGAGTTCTTTGGTTGTGGAGAGGGGGAGGGATAGGAAAAGAAAAGGTGTTGATTTCTGCCATTTTCTATTCATTTCTCTCTTTAAAAATCTTGTTGACTTTCCCTTTTCTTGTTTTTATTTCTTGGATCATCAACTAAAATTCCAAGGACCCTTTTCCAACCCTAACCCTGAGGTGATGAGCTCAGTGTGGAGGTTGACAGCAGGATAGCTCACAGGCCCCAGGGTGGGACCAGCGAGGCAGGGTTCACTGGACAGAAGAGGAATCGGAGGGGTGCCTGACAAGGTCCACGGCTGCCTTCAGTCATCCTTTGGAGCATCCTTTCCACCTTCAGGTTGTTTAGTTCTGCCGAGAGTCAGTAGAGGTCACTACAGCTTCACAGGTTCAGTTCCCAGTTTGCAGAAGCACATTTATTTTAAAGGAATTGGGTGGGGGTGGGGGGGTGGGGGTGTGTGTGTGGTCAGACCTGCATAGCTTGCCAAAGATGTGAACTGCTAGACACTGCACCTTGACATATATTGTTCACTACCAGAGCTTCTTAGAAGCTGAGACCAGACACTTAAATTTTTGAGGCTATTATATTAAAAACTGTAATTCTAACAAGCAATCAGAAAACAGCAGGCTGAAGGCTGAGAAAGGGCTCCCCAAAGAGGGAAAATTTAAACTGAGACAGCAGACTTAAGGACAGGAAAAAGGCAAAAACAGGATTAGAATAATTGAGGTTTATTAGTAAGTTCACATTTTTAAAACTGAGGAAAATTCAACACAGTAAACTATGCACACAAAGTTTAAATTTCTTCAGTTAATAAGGGTGTCACTTTAGGAACCTTGAATAAAACTATATCATTTATATCAGTTGGGTTTTAAATATTCCAACCACAGATGGTGATATCCTAGATGGTCTAGAACCTGGACCAATGCTTCTTAAATTTTTATTTAAATGGATCACCTGGGATTCCTGGTAAAATGCAGAGTCCGAGTCAGTCAGTCTAAACTGAAATCCTGAGATTCGGTACTTCCAACAAGCTCCCAGTGATGCTGATGCTGTTGGTCCTTGACTCTAACTATACTATCATGAGAGATTAACAGGATTTTTAACTAAAACTCACTCCCTAAAATTTGGTTAAGTCCAATTATGGGACACAAGTTTAAAACTATTATGAGCATCTTTTATCAGTAGTGACTCTTTCCTTGGGACTGTAAAGATAACACAGATAGTATCAAAGGTTTACTATTCAATGCCTTTGCCAGATGGCACTCGCGCCTCTCCTTGATAAGCACTTACGAGCTGACTCAGGTAAATGCCCTTTGGACCTTCTCATGCCTGACCTAACTGGTTAAAGGGAGATTCTGAAATGAAGCAAGGCTCCTAACCTCATAGGTAGGGATGCATCCTGATAATTTTAGAAACAGTACTGGGGATGGGGAAACAGTAGGCATACCAGTGGAGGAGGGTAGGGTGGGTACAGTGTATTTTTCTCACTTCTCAAGTGCTAGAGAAGTGAGATTAACACGACATGAAAATCGGCCTCTTCTCTCCTGTTCCATCTTTAAAATCATTGACACAGAATTGCTAAAATGGGACCTGTTGCTCCCACACACCAGAGCTGCCCTGGAGAAAAGCCAAAGTCACAGCTAGGGAAACAGTCTGTCTTCTTCCCCCGAGAACGGAGACTGTTTCCATCATCCCTAAGCCACTCCATCCTGAATACGCAAGGCTGGCACAGTCAGTAGACGGGGGCGATTCGCCTGGAAGCCTCTGCAGCGCAGTATTAACACCTCCCAGGGTGTTCCCTCCTGCCCTTGGCTCACCTCCCTCATCCATGCCAATCCAGGATGTGACGGGTGGTAGTCTTGGCATCAGACCGCGCGCCCCCGAGAACACAGCTCCCACCTTTCTTCTGCCATAGCTTCAGAGTTCCCCGGTTACTGCGTGCAGCGGGTCATGTGAGCCAAGTCCTTGACCTCTGGACAGTACAGCACTGAGGGAAAGGAGGAGGGTTAAGGTCAGTGGAAAGACGCAGCCGAACCCGGCGTTCCCTGGTGTTCTCCCTCCACGGCCTCTCGGGTGGCCCCTCACCGTTGCTAGGCAGCGGGCGCCGCCACCCGCGCGCGGGCACCAGCACCCGGGCCCAGAGCCGCCGGAGCGCGCGCCACCCTGCGCTCCTAGGCCCCGCCCCTTTCTCGCTCTCCTTTTCCTCGTCATCGGCCTCTCGGTTCGCGTCGCCACCCGCCTCATAGGATTCGCGCCTGACTTTTGCCTCCAAACGCGACCATAAGTCCGGGTCGACAGAGATCTCCGCGACCCCGCCGCGCGGCAGCGGGGTGGGCGCGCGACAGAAGGGGCACGTGACGAGGCGGCGCAGGCGCACCACGCGCGCCGCCGCCCCGCCACCATCGCCGCGCGCCGCCAGCTCGCGCAGGCACGCGGTGCAGAGCGTGTGGCCGCAGCGGGTGCGCGCCGTCCCGGGCAGGCGGCGGGGCGCGCGGTCCCCGAGGTTGAAAGGCCGGTAGCAGATGTTACAGTCCAGCTCTCCGCGGTCTGGAAGAGACGGTATCCTCACCAGGAGCTGCATCTTGCCCGCCGCGGACTCGAGGGCGTCACGAGACCAGCTCCGTGGACCAACCTAGCGGGCCCGTGCTGGGGCCCGCCCCGCGGCCTCTCGCCTCTTTTAAATAACGAGACCCCGCCCCTTCGCGACGTCAAGTCGCACTCAGGCTCCTCCCCGCGGTGGCACGAGTGGGGGTGGTGGAGGTGCGAGGTCTGGTATGCCTGCCTCGGCGAAGCTGGGGCGGGGGGCGGGGAGGCCGCCCAGGTGGTACTTGGACTGGGGACGGAGAGGTGCGGCACCTCCAACTCCAGGCTCGCCTTCCTTAATGCCCCCACGCAGCGCCAGCGCTCCTTAACTATACTGTGTGCAAACCCCTAGTTACTGAGCCTGAGCCCTCAGTCACTGACATGGGTTTCTCAGGTTCTTTCACAACATACTTCTTAAGCCAGTGACACTGCTCGTTCTGCCCAATCTTTAGAAGGCCCCCCGGGCGTTTTAGCAGACGCTGCGCTCCATTGCCCTTATCATATTCAACCTCCCTCTGTTCCTGTAAGGCTGGCTTCCCAAATTTTATTCTCCTCAAACTGTTGAATTCCCAGCCGACATCTCAACCTAAGGAGGGCCCTAGATACCAGGCCCAGGAATGCTGGGAATCTTCTCCTTCCTGAATAGCCAGGCCTGGACACCCACGCACCATGATGGCTCCAGCAAAGCAGCCCAGCCTAAGCTCTGACTCAGGGGTCCGACTTCCGCCACGGGTAAACAGGACATAGTATTCACAGCCCACGTTCCCTCTTGGTGCCGCACCCACCCCCAGCTCTCTCCTCACCCGCCTCTCCTGGACCTACAGTCTAGGCACTGTTGTGGAGGTTCATAGGACAGAGCCTAGGCCCAGTTTACCAGCTGTGACAACTCTGAGCAAGTTACCAAACTCCGCTGGGCCTTGGCTTTCTCATCTATAAAATATGGATGATAATAGGATTGAATCAGCTTACTTATGTAAGGTGATTAGAATGAAGCCTGGCACACAGTAAACACATATTAGCTGCTATTATTATGCCCTCTCCTACATTGTGTTCACTTTAACTTCATGGCACCAACATATTCTTTTCTTTTCCTTTTTTTTGGCATAACCGTGGGGCATTCAGGATTTTACAGTCCCCAACCAGGGATCGAATCCTCACCCCATTCAGTGGAAGTGCACCGCTTAACCACTGACAGTCCAGGCACAATATTCTCAACCCCTATTTCTTTTGGTGAACACAAGATGGGATTCTCCACACTCATGGCATTTACTGGTAACAGGCAATGTAAAGCTGGTTTTTAAAAACTAGATTCTTTAAACCTTAGAGGGTAATCTTTTGTGAGAAGATATATCATTATTTTTGATTATTTTATATCTTTTCAGAACTAAGTTTTATTGTCTTACGGTTACTTGGAGGAAGCTATTCCAATGATGCTGTCATCTCACATTTGGGGGGAACTTCTCTTTGTAATAGTGCTTAGAGATCTCACATCTTTTAATATCTTCAGCTGGTGATTAAGTCTTTAAGGTAAAGTTGACTATATAAATGCTCCTAAAGTGGTAGACAGCCAAAGCCTTTTAACTCTAGACCTGGGCTATCCAGTCACCTGCTCAGCTTCCTTTCTTGTTTATCAAGAATCCAAAATGATGATCTCCCCATCTAAAGCAGCATCTCTTCCAATTTTCTTATCTCTTTACCCAACACCAGAAACCTAGGTGTCAAACCTAGATCCCTTCCTTGAGTTCACGTTCCTTTACCTCCCTTATCACTAGGCCTGGTACATTTTGCCTCCTAAAACTAATTCATCTGCTTTTGTCTACCTCCGGTATACCACCCTGGTTCAAGCTGCCATCATCTCTTCTGTAAACAGAAGCCTCTTCACCAGTCTGTCCACAGTTATTCTGGCCTTCTGCAGACTTCTCTCCACACTGCTTACAGTAATCTTTCCAAAATTCAAGCCTAATTATGTCCTACCATATATCCCTTCCATTCCTGTTAAAATCTGCCTGCAATGCAGGAGACCCGGCTTCGATTCCTGGGTCGGGAAGATCCCTGGAGAAGGAAATGGCAACCCCCTCCATTATTCATGCCTCCCATGGGAGAATCCCATGGACAGAAGAGCCTGGCAGGCTATAGTTCATGGGGTCATAAGAGTCAGACACGACTTAGCAACTAAACCACCACCACGACATTTCCCTTCCATTCCTGTTAAAAACAAAAACTTTTACAGGAGGTGGTCCAGTGGCTATGACTCTGAGCTCCCAGTGCAGGGGGCCTGGGTTCAATCCCTGGTCAGGGAATTAGACCCCACATGCCATAACTAAAGAAAGATCTTTGTGCAACTAAAGTTCATGCATGCCTCAACTAAGACCTGGCGCAGCCAAATAAATATATAAACATTTTTTAAACAACAGACTTTTAAAGCAGTCATGGTTTAATACCCCCAAATTCCTAAGATATATGACTTTGCTGCTTCTCCCATCAAGAATTGGGATCTGTTCCCTCTCCCTTGAACCTGGGCTCACCTCGACTTGCTTTGACTAATAAAATGTGGCAGGAATGATGATGTGTGAGTTCTGGAGCCTCATTCCTTCAGAGACCTTATGGCTTCTGCCTTTGGAACACTGCCCTGAGACCACCATGTAAGGAAGTTTGCTGGTGGATGAAGCCACCTGGAGAAGGGAGGAGCCCCAGTCAACAGCCAGCACTAACGGCCAGGTGTACTAGTGAGGTCACTGGATTTTCCTGTTCAGCTGCTCTGTGAGCTGAATGCAGCCACGTGAACGAGCCCAGGTGAAAACAGCAGAAGACACTCCCAGCCAATCCACAGAATCGTGGAGTAAAAATAGTTTTAAAATGTTTCTTTTAGCCACTAAATTTGGGGGATGATCTGTTGTGTATCAAGATAATGGATTTTGAGGGTTCCCTGCTGTCCTTAGGATAAAGATAATACGCTGAAGTGCCCTACAAGGCCAAACATGCTCCGAAACCACCAAGTCTCACATTCTGCTTGCCTCTCTTCCTTAGACATTCAGCCTTTGGAGACCTCTGACTTGTCTGTTTCCCCCACAAGGTTTTCCCGTGTGCTGTTCCCCTAACCTTGCTTTCACATTAGCAACACCCACTCATCCTTCAGCTCTCTTTGCAGCCTCACCATGTCAGATACTCAATGTACAGTCTGGTAACACCAGTGCTTTCCTCTGGACTTCGGACAACCTAAGTTTGTGTGTGTGTTTGGGGGTTACTTTGCCTTCCCCATCTGTAAACTCCACAAAGGTTGCTGAGCCAGGTTTTGTTCACCACTGTGTCCCTGTGCTGTACCATAGTAGGACCCGATAGATAAGTTTTCATTCAATTAATGAATGAGGTGAACGATAAATACGGTATGTGAGGGAATTTGCCAGCGGTCCAGTGGTTGGGACTAGGCGCTTTCTCTGCCCAGGGGGGCCCCGCTCAGGGAACTAAAATCCCACAGGAGGAGCTGCTGCTGCTAAGTCACTTCAGTCCTGTCCAACTCTGTGCGACCCCACAGACAGCAGCCCGCTGGGCTCCGCTGTCCCTGGGATTCTCCAGGCAAGAACACTGGAGTGGGTTGCCATTTCCTTCTCCAATGCATGAAAGTGAAAAGTGAAAGTGAAGTCGCTCAGTCGAGTCTGACTCTTAGCGACCCCATGGACTGCAGCCCACCAGGCTCCACCATCCATGGGAGTTTCCAGGCAAGAGTACTGGAACAAGAGGAGCAGCATGGCCTATATATTTAACAAGGTGTGACAATAAAGGAAGGTTTCTTATAAGGGGTTTCTAACTGCCTCTGAAGGTAATTTTAAGAGGACTTTTAAAAAATGTTTTGAGCAATGAAGGAGGCATTAAATGAAGGAGGTTCATGACCCTCCAAGGTAACTATTTAAGGAGAGTACCATTTTAAATTTATAAATTCTCCTGTGTTTGTTACAGAATAACTAAGCTTAGTTTAGTCATACGTTTTACCTCTTTGTTTCCTCCACAGTCTTCCCAAATGAGTGGGAGATGATAGGAGTGGATGTAAGTGTTCATTAGTTGATCCGGTTGGTTGCTAATCCAGTAAATGGCATGCTGCTGACTTCTCTCTTTTGGAAATTGGTTTTACTCTGCTCTCCCAGCTTCAGGATCAAGGAAGGGTGAGGATGGGAAGAAGGGAGATGGTAAGGTTATATTTTAAGGAAGGCAGAGCTCATCCTCCCCTGCCTTGTGATCCTTAAAGGTTGTAACTTTCCACCCACCTTCTGTCCCAGGGAAATCAGAGTTCTTTAGGGAAGAATAAGGGTAAGTATCTGACATAATCCCATTTGATTCTGCTTTTCTGCCACTCTCACACCTGATCTTTCACTTGTTTTCTTTTTATAACAGCTCTCTTCTCTCTCCCTGCATCATTTCAACCATAGACCAGTTTTCATTTTACCTCTCCTTCCCCAAGTCCTCCATCTGAGAACAGTGCCTCCCACTCAGCCACAAGAAAACCACCCAGACAGTTTTTTGGATAGTGTGGGTATCAGGCTTCCCAGGTGGCACCAGTGGTAAAGAACCTGCCTGCCAGTGTAGGAGATGTTAGAAACACAGGTTCGATCCCTGGGTCAGGAAGAACCCCTGGAGGAGGAAATGGCAATCCACTTCATTATTTTGCCTTGAGAACCCCATGGACAGAGGAGCCTGGCAGGCTATGATCCAGAGGGTTCCAAAGAGTCAACCATGGCTGAAACAACTTGGCATGCACTGGGTATCAGGAAAGAGGAAAATAAGACCCATGGCTAATGTAACTTTTCAAAACAAAACAAGAGTAAGAGTGTCAGAGGGAGGAGCAACACAGATATGAAGCCAGACCTCTGGGTTCCAAGGCATGTGGTGACTGAAAGAGGAAAACCTGGTCTTTGATGAGATCAGTGACTAGGCACAAGATGCCTGGGTCACTAAGGTACATGAGCAGTGGAGAGGAAGAGTCCTGGAGTTTTCTACTGGCAGGGGGCTAGGGAGTCAAACAGGTAAGACTGAGAGCCTAATGCTCAACCCCCAGCAACTTCAGGCGCAGTAAGTAATGATCAAGCTGAGATTTTATTTACAGTTCCCTGGGAAGTCTTGCACAAGAGAGGCCATCATTATTGCTTTAAGATTATTGCCAGGAGGAAGACCACAGTCCTCCCCTGCCAGGTAGGAAGTCCTGCTCAAGGATCAAAGGTTTATCCCCAGATCTTTTATGTTAGCCCCATTTCCCTGCCTTGACCTAAAGGCTGTCACTGTTTTCTGCGAAGTGAGGCCCAGTGTGCTTTCCAAGGTCTTCCCTGGCCACTTCCGCCAGGACACTCTATACACTGGCCATCAAATTTCCCTCACCGGTGCTTTGCTACTGCACTCCCCATTCTACCCCTCTCCACAAGAACAAAGCATCAATACGAATTCTAGTTTTATGCCTTTCTCCACCTCTGGGCTGAGGCAGGGTCCCCGGTTTCCCAAAAGTCATCATTTACTTCCTGCCAGGACCAGCCTGGCTTCCTTTGTAACGATTTTAAGAGTCCCATTTCCTTTTTTCCAGGTGACACCTCAACTCACTTCTTATTAGAACTCACAACTCCTTGATGACATTTCAAGGGCCACTTTCGAGGTACTCTGCGTGGGTCTTGTATATGCCTTTTTGTTTTTCTCTGGACCTCGGCGATTAGGGGAAGAGAGAAGGAGCGAGACCAAGTGGCAGAGAGGGGACGGCCCAGTAGCTCATGCCCAGGATTAGCAGGAAGGCCTAGGTGGATGTAGCAGGGGGCGGCGGACTACTTTCCCTCTCAAGCCCCACTGCGGGAGGATATGGCTTTGTTCATGCTATCGCTACTCGAAGCTGGAACTCGTTAGTGGGCGGGGTCGCCCTGTCTCAGCCGCTGCGGGGAGGGATCCGGAGCGGGAGGGAGGCAGAGGCGGGGACGCGCTTCGGGTGGGGGGTGGCAGCGGCTCCGGATTCGGGTTCCTGCGTCCCCGGTGGACTATTTCTTGGGATGCGGCTTGTTGCCCAGGAGCCCGTCTATCTCCATCACCGTCTGCGGCGTCAGCTGATTCAGCACCTGGAAATGAATGGAGTGATGGAGAGAATGGTACATGCAGGGTCCTTGAAAGAGGGCAGCAGGTTCGAGGACCCGGGGAGCCTCACAGCGAGGCGAACTCACAGCTGTGCTTCTGCTTTACCTTCTAGCCCTGGGACCGCTCATTTGCAAAGTGAAGTGCCTCACCTTAGGCCCATTCTGGGTTGGCCATCAAGGTCTTGACTGCTGGGGAAGGGGACAGAGATGAGCTCTGGCTCTGACTCCCTCGCTCACCTGCAGGGCGCCCAGGTGCTCCACCAGCTGCTCCGCACTGGACACCCCCAGCAAGACCGAGCTGACCCCCTCACTGCGGAGACACCACGCTGGGCCCGAGAAGGAAAAAGAGAGAGAACTGGTGGGAAACAATGAACACCCAGACTTCAGAGGGGTCTCTGAAGAAGAAGGACCGCCCCAGCAGCAAACCAGTCTGTGGTCTGGTAGCTCTTAGGCGGAGACAAGGACCCTGCAGGGTCCAGGGCTGGCAGTGTCTCACCAATAGCAAGCTGTGCCACAGTGCAGCCCAGCTGGTGAGCGATGGGGAGAAGGTCCATGACTTTGGCTTGTTGTTTCTTGCCATCCTCACTTTGCACTTTGTCTTTGTGCCACTGGTAGCCCTGGAGGCCAAGGAGATTCCTCAAAAGACCATTTTTCACTCAGTCCACTCCTGCCATCCCAAGCCCCAGATCTCACCTTGATGGTGACCCTGCAGGTATCTGGGACTCGCCCATCATACTTGCTAGTGATGAGGCCACAGGCCAGAGGGGACCAGGTGACTGAACCAACACCTAAGACAGAGAGGACGGGATGTGGGAAGGGGATCTCAGTGATGGTGAGGCCGAGGGAAAGGCAGGGATGAGGGGACTGCGAACCAATCTTGTGGTAGAGCTCTGGCAGCTGCATCTCCACCTTCTCTCTCTGAAACAGATGGTGCTCAGCTTGTTCACACACTGGAGGGATCAGATTGAACTGTCTAGCCATGGAGTAGGCCTCCTGGGTTGGGGCGGGGAAAGATGGGTGTCAGAGTACTCCTTCCATTGTCTTCCACTCCCCCTCCTCCAGCAGAGTGGGGTTGGGAGTGGCCATGTGAAAGGTGGTAACAAGTTGTGAGATGGGGGCAGTAGGTGGCACACTCACCATGATTTCTGCAGCCCCCCATCGGGATGTCCCCCAGTATAGGGCCAGGCCCTGGTTGATGACGTAGGTCATGGCTCGCACAATCTCTAGGCACATAGGAGAAGGAAAGCTTCACTCTCAGACCCCTGGCATCCTGGGTTCCGGATCTACAGACCTCCACCTGCCCCACCAAGACCCCACTCATCCCTGTGAGAGGTTGGCATCTGCTCTTCACTTCCCTCCCTGTCCAAGTCCTGGGGTCTGAGCCTCCACTGTGGAACTTGGGAGACCTCCTGAGCAGGGCCTGGCTTCTGCTGAAGGTTTAAGAAGTGCTCAGTTTTGAAGGGCTGTCAGGGTTGAGGTGCTGCTTTACCCTCCATGGGACTGTTGGGATCGGAACGATTGGCAAAGACAATGTCCACATATCCCAACTGGAGGCGCTCCAGGGATCCTCGCAAGCCTGGGGTAAGCACAGGGAGAGGAAGGTAAGCTCTCCAGCTTTAGCTGCCTAAGAATTCAGACCTTACCCCTCTGCCAAGGACACCTAAATCCCAGCTTCCCTATTCAGAGCTTCAGACTTGGAGCTTCAGAGAATATTCCCAACTTCTCTAGCTTCCGTCCTCAGCCAGCTCAGGTTCCCAGTCCCTCTCACCTTCAATGATGTGTTTGCGGCTCAAGCCTCGCTCGGTTTCTGCCCTGTAGGAAAAGATAAGTCAAAGATGAGGTGCGTCAAAGATAAGGGACCAGGGCTGGCCTGGAGTCATGAGGAACCGAGGTGGTAGGCGTCCTCACAGGCAGGAGGCAGACCTGGGGGAGCAGGTGCCTGGTCTGCGTTCCCCAGCCCATCCCATGCACCTTCACACAGTCTGCAGATCTCCCTAACTATAGTGAGGCAGCCACTTACTGTCCTCCCCAAAAAATCTTGGTGGTGATGACATAGCTTGATCTCCTAGAGAAAAAGAGAAATGGGAGACCCAGCCAGAAAAGGATGTGGGGATGATCGTGTCCCCAGAAACTCCCCACACCCCCAAACATGTCTTACCTCCAACCTTTGCTCTTGAGGATGTTCCCTAGGGTTCTTTCAGCCCTGGAAGGAAAACAAGGCAAGAAGCACTGACTCCTCCAAGATGGATCAGTTTCTTTCCCTCCTCCCACCTTTCCCTTCAACTGATTTCTCCCTTGTAAAATGGAACATAAATGAGAAGCCCATTGGGCCATCAAGTCCCATTCTAAACTAAATAAAAGGGGCTCCTGGAAGTAGGGTTACAGTCGTACGTTTTCATTCATTCATTGAACAAATACCAGTTGTGCAACAGTGAACCAAGCTCTGTTCTGGGTGCTGAAGGGATAGAAAAGGATGAGAGAAGAGAGACCAACTACAGTGATGCTGGGGAGGATACTGTCTCATCTGTTTCCAACCATCTGTGTTGCCTTCTCCCTTCTTTTAGTCTCTGCAAAGTCCCACCCAGGTCTTCTCCCGCATTGCAGGTGGATCCTTCACCAACTGAACCACCAGGGAAGCCCAAGAATACTGGAGTGGGTAGCCTATCCCTTCTCCAGGGGATCTTCCCGACCCAGGAATCAAATTGGGGTCTCTTGCATTGCAGCTAGATTCTTTACCAGCTGAGCTACCATGGAAGCCCATGTAGGTACTTAGGTGACATGGGAAAGAACAAGACAAGTTCTATGGAGGGAGGACCCTCTCCGTTGAGCAGCAAATATGGCCTTGTAAACCAGTGATTGATGAACTGTGTGTCAGAGGGCAGTGTAAAGTGCTTTGGGAGCTGAGGAGGGTAGTGACCAACTTTGGGGAGTTGGGCAAAGGGTTCTTGGGAAAGCTGACATCTGGGACAAGTCTTAATGATAAGCAGAAGAGTTTGCCAGAAGAAGAGACAGGGGTAGGTCATCCAAAGTTTTTATTATTCCCAGTATGAAGCCATATGTGCTGCGGTTGTGGTACGTTTGAAAATTTAGCTTTGTCATCCTCACATAGTTGCACATAACTGATGTCCAAGAAATATTTGGTTTTATTTTGACTGCACAGTATGCCCTGTTGCCCTCAAAACTAGAGAGAGAGAGATGTTGGGACTATAGTTCCCAACATGCTTTGGGGGCCCATTGGCTGAAAGGCTGGAACTTAGTGATGCTTTAATTCCCAGAGTTCTTTAGGGGGAAAACGGAAAAGCCTTGATGTTCTCTCAGACTTCCAAGTATAACTTAGCTCTTTCACCCCAGTCCTTACTTTCCTGCTGCATACACTTCGGCGGTATCAAACAGGTTTACACCGTGCTCATAGGCTACTGTCAGCACATCCTCTGCTGTCTAGGATGGTAACAGAAAGAGTCGAAGGTCAACCACCAGCCTCTCGGTCACCTTCCTCACTGCAGTCTAACCCATCACACCTCAACCTTGGTTACCACATTCACTTCCCTTTCCCCACTCTCCAGCCTCAAGTGCACCATTCTCCATGCTTGTTGTCCAACCCCCTAGCCAAGTCCATTTTCCCCCCTTTTAGGTTCCCTCATACCCCCTCCCCCTGCTTCTACATCCCATCACTTATATCAATACCTCATCTGAGATCTGAGAACCAAATGTGACCCAGGTACCTGCAAGAGAGAAGCCAGGCAAATGAGACCAGGGCCGAGGGAGGGGGCAGCCATGAAAGAATGCCTGCCCCTTCCCTTAATTCCTCTTCTTTCTAACTCACCTAGGCCAAGGCAGGATACCCGAAGACCAGACTTTCCTAGGTTCCTGCAGGACACAGAAGCAGCAGGAAGGGGTGGAGCCTCCATTAGGGACTTAGATTATTAGCCTCCAGCTCCTCTCATTTCGGACTGAGATGCCCTCAGGGTGTCTCAGTCCAAACAAACTAGACTCAGTGGGCCCACTGAATCGGGCAGTGCCACGGCCATAGAATAAGTGAACAAATAATAAGTGTTCCTCTGGAGCCATGGTCCTGTGCCTCTGTTCCCTCCTATCACACTGAAGATGTGCTGCCTGCTTAACGCTGCTTCTGGTGTGTCCTGGGTTCATTTGAGTCATCTCTAGGATGTGTGGAGTTGGGGTAGAGGGTGGCTGGGTGGAATGGGACTGGCTAACGGTGATGAGTTTGTGAAAACAGATTCTCAAGAGAGTGCTGTGCTAAAGGGCAGACACTGGGGTGGAAGAGGGTAAACCAAGTCAATTTCAGGCATTCAGTCCTTGAATAGGCTAGGCAGACGGGCCTCCAACAAAGGCAGGTAGGACACCTGGGTGGGGAGTTTGAGAGGAAAGACCAGTTCTCCCCCTTCTTTCTACTTGATCTGCTCCTGTTGGCTTGTGAAGTCTGTCTTCAAACCAGAGAGCCCCCTCCTCCCTGCCCCCCATCCAGGTACTCCACTCAGCTTCCCAATCAGGGCTGCCATATGCAAGGGATCAAATTCCTCAAGTGACAAAGCCACTTCAGATCAGTGACCTTTGGTCACTCCTGAGCAGGAGCCCCTCCCTTCTCCCCTACTGGTAGTCCTGAGAGCTCAGAGATCAAGTCGGTTACATTTCATTCCACCTTCCCCACCTGGTTCCTGGCCCTCGGCATGAGCTTGAGAGCTGTGGTGCATCCTTCGGAGGGCCCCACTTCCCTCCCCACCAAGAAAGGGTGCAGGAGACCTTGGGGCATGTGGGGGTGGTATCTGGGTCAGGCACCCTGAGCAGGCCAGAGTGAGAAGCCATTTCCTTCCCCCCTCTTCCCAGGACACGACCCAAGGACACTCCATCCAAGCTGGGTGGGGTGGTGTGCAGCCTGGAGATCTGCGTTTCCCTGGCCTTCCTGGGGGTAAGGAGGAGCATCCCTTGGGTCTGACAGGCCTGGTCAACCTCAGTAAACTTGATTTTCTACTAGGCAGGGGAATGGACAGAGAGCAAAAAAAAAAAAAAAAGGACCGTGTAAGGGAATGCCAGCGATGGGAAGAAGAGATGGAATGAGCCGGGACCTTCTTAGTGAAGTTTGAGGGGGGTCCTGGCAGCATCTTAGGAAGCCTGAAGGGTCAGGAAAGGGAAGCAGATGTGGCGGGCGGCCAGGCCACCCCCATACCTGTATTTCATGCCAGTGCCTCGGCCGGTGCTCTCTCGGAGGGCCCCAGCGGGCCCCGGGGGTCGGGGGACCACGGCGGCCCGGGCCTTGGGGCCCGACCCTCCTCCCCCTGGAGGGTTCCCATGCCCCCCGCCGACCAGCCCGCCGTTACCGCCCCCGGGGCCCGCCCGGGGTCCACACAGACGGTCCTCACTGCTCCGGCTGCGAAGGTTCTGCTCAGTACATGCGATAGACACCTGCATGCCGGCCGGCCAAGGCGGGGGAGGGGGCTCCGAGGGGGCGGGAGGAAGAGGGAACCGGGAAGCTCGAGGGGAGACACCCGAGGGTGTAGTGGCGCGAGCCCTGGGAGAGCGGGAAGGCTGAGGAGGTTGCGGCGGGAGCCGCCAGGCAGGATCGGGCCCGCGCGGGCGGGCTGCTGGAGGTCGCGGGGTTTGCGGCGGAGAGGAGAAACGCGGGGGGCGCCACGAGTGGAGCGGTTAGGATTCGGGGGCACTGGCGCGGAGAGGAGAGGGAGAAATGGACGAGGGTGAAGGTCGAGGGCAATTCTCGGAGGGTAGGAACTTAGGGACAAGGAGGGGGCGGAAGAAAGATGCCACCTCTGCCCAAAACGCAGCGGGACCCGCTAGTCTCCCAGCCGCGTCGGCAGCCGGCCCAGCTAATCAACATGCAGGCACCGCCCCCCCGTATCTGCATAAAGCCGCCCGCCTCCCAGCCCAAACCTACAGCTTATCTGCATAAGCCCCACCTTCCGGAGCGCTGCAGCTTGAGTGTTTCGTGGGCTCATAGCAACCAGAGCAGCACCCAGAGGGTGGTTCTACTCTCTGGACCCCGAGGCTGATCTGTCTTCCACCATCCCAGTGGTTTTCAATCCGGGAGTTATTTTGTCCCCTGGGGGACATTTGGCAAGGTTTGGAGACTTTTTTTTTTTTTTTTGCCTTGATGCATGTTGGATCTTAGTTCCCTGACCGGGGATTGAACCCATACCCCCTGCATCGGAAGCATGTAGTCTTAACCACTGGACCACCAGGGAAACCCCTGGAGACATTTTTTGACTGTCACGACCTGGGGGGACATTTGGCAAAGTCTGGAGACATTTTCTGACTGTCACGACTTGGACACGGGCGTGCTACCAGCATTTAGTGAGTGGCAGTGAAGGAAATGGCAATCCACTCTGGTATTCTTGCCTGGGAAATCCCATGGACAGAGGAGCTTGGTGGGCTACAGTCCATGGGGTTGCAAAGAGTCAGACAAGACTGAGCGACTAACACTTTCACAGGCAGAACAGAGTACCTGGCAGCCCTCCCACCCTCCTCTCAATCAAGGTATTACCCAGCCCCAAACATCAGTCGTGTTGCTGTTAACAAACCCATGGACAAAGCCTCTTTTTTGGCTCAAAGGATGCAGACACCCTGGTTCACGCCTCCATGAGAGGGGCAGGTGCCGATCAACCACTCAAACTGACACGCTCAGATCCCAGAGGGTGATAAAAAGTTTATTCTGTACTTCTCACAGAGTCAGGGAGGGGATCAAACTGGAGAGAGGACCTGGTTTGGAGGTGTAGGAACTCCAGTAGGCTGCCTTCTTGTGAAGGGCTTCAGGCTGTTCCCCTAGGAGGGCTACCAAGGGGCTTGATGAAGCTGGGGGACTGGGGTGGTAGGGCTTGCAGCAGGAGCCCTCGGGTGATACAGGTTAGGTTGGGCCCCAGGCAGACAGCGATTCTTCTGAGGGGTGAGGTAGAGTGCTTCCTTCAGCCAGCCCGGGCAGAGAAGAAGGGCAGAGAGCGGACGTAGGAGTCCAGTCGGGAACGGAAGAGCTCACTTTGCACAGTCTGGCCAAGCGGGCACAGGGGATTCTTCACCACCAGCTCCACATACAGCTGTGAAGAGGGAGGGTGTAGAGCCAGGCTTTGAACACCTCTTTTCAACCTCACAGGTGTGTGAATGCACAGGGATCAAGGGCTGGAGGCAAACTCTTTGAGGAGAAACTGGTCGTGGAGTTCCTGAGAAAACCCAGGGTGTCTACTGTACTGTACAGTAGGATTAGGGCAGGGATGGAGTCTTGGGGCTCTAAGTGACCATGGCTGTTGAGACTTTGGGAGCAGGGTCCGAGGGACTGGCACTGACCGCACTGTAGATGTGGTGCAGCACATCTCGGATGGGCCCCACGCCCAAGTCTGTATTCATGACAACCTTGATCCCAGTGGGCGTCTCGTAGTAATGGAGTTTGTACCGGCTAGTTTGGAAGGCCAGGAAGCCGTCCTTCCTGCAAGGATGGGGAGGAATGTTAAGGAATGGGAGCGGAATCTCTCCCAAAGAGATACTTCTGATCCCCGTTAGATAGACTCCCTCTTAGACACCTCGCAGCTTCATCTTTCACTGTAGCCCCCGTGCCCAACCTCTCTAACCTTCTCTTCCCCACCGCCGCTTCTGCCATCTCCTGCATTCTCGCTCCTGACTCAGCCTTTCTTTCTGTCTCCTTACCCTCTCTGGGGACCAAAGCCCCTCCCACTCCAGAAAGTACCCCCTCCCCATCTGTTCCCTCCTTCCCTCAACAACCCCTCCGATTCCGCGTACATGTCCAGCGGGGACATCTTGCTGACAAAAGAGCGGATAGAGAAGAGCATCCCGTACATCAGCTTGTACTCCTGGAGGGAGAGGGGCAGAATCAGCTTTCTGTTGTAAAGGAGACGGGGTAGGGGTGGGAATGAGCCAGGGTTTGGAGAAAAGGGGCTGGACTGGGACTATGTGCATTTGGAGATGCGAGGTCACCCAAGTGGCGCGGGGCCCTCTCGTCACCTCCTCCTTAGGGATCCCCGCTTGCTTCTTGCGGTGCCACTCGCTGTAATGCAGACACACTCCATTTCGGTCAAACAGGTACAGGTTGTGGACAGTCATCTGCAAGGCAGAGAATGTGAGCCTCTCTCCGGGACCGCTCACACTCCGTTGGCTCCAGTTCTCAGTCCCGGATCCCTCCAACCAGACGGGGACCCCTCCCCCGGACTCACCGGAACTGCTCTGAGTGCCCGTCACTCGACACTTCCGGTTTTCGCGGAGCCCCGCCCCATCGGGTCGAAGCGTCTCAGCAATAACTCCGCCCCATATCTGCTTCAGCCAATTCGTGGCGCCGGGTCTGGGCATGCGCGTCTAAGGCTCTCCGCTCCTGAAGCAGCTGAAAGCGCTGTATCCTGGGCTGGTGACGTCATCGAAGCGAGCGAGGCGGAGCTGCGGAAGGTGGGCGGGAGCCTGCCAACGGTTTTGAGTGTTGGGAAGGGCGCGAGAAGAGAGGTCTTTTGGGTGTGGGCCTACCGGCTCTCAGGGGGAGGGGGCAATCCCTAGTTCCCACGTTGGCAGACTGCGGGGGGCTGAGGACTAGAGGTGTAGGGAGTAGTCGGAACGGGGTGATCGAGGTAGGGGATCTCAGGCTAGGCTGGAGCGCCTGAGGGTATTTTTTAGGGCCATCAGTGGGCGTGACTTGAGTGTTCACAAACGTTCTTTTGGGTAGTAGGGAGGGAGGGATTCTAGGGAGCCGTGCTACGGCTTTCTTGCCCGGAGGGATTGGAGGGGACATACTAGAGAGTTGATCCTGGGTGGAACGGGTGCATGGGCGAAGAGGAGACGTGGGGAGCGTGAAGTTCCTGTCTCGCTGAGACCGGAGCCAGTTGAGGGGCACATAAGACAGCTGGGCGGAAATTAGGCCCCTATTGGATTTGGGTCCGTTTCAGTTTGCACATTCTGAGTGTGAGAACTAAAGAGCTCAGTGGACTATGAGAGCTTGGCCCAGAAGTTGAACTGCAGCTTTCAGCTCTCCAGAGGAACTGCAGTGGTGCGCCTGCCCCGCAGTAGGTCTTCCATCCCCACCCTCTACCCGCCTTTTCCACTGTTCCCAGGAGCTGTGGAAAGAAATCCTTTTGTCCTCTCCCATGGCCTCTGGAACTGTTGGAAACCTTTCCTTTAACCAGAAAGGCTCCATACCCTCATTCAAGAATCCCTCGCTCGGAGTCTTCCTCTTTTCTCCCAAATCTTCCTTCTCCCGGTTCTTACTCCCCTGGGCTCTCCTAAAGCAGAACCAGGAGTTCCCACCTCTGCTGTCTCCAGTTGTCTCTTCCCTGTACTTATGGCAGCATCAGCTGCCAGCCCCAGTTCACCCCTACGGGCCAAGGACCTCCTGAGTGAGTCATCAGAAGCCCCTGGGCTGAACCAAGTGTCCTCTGAGGTGACCTCCCAGCTGTATACTTCTTTGCACCTCAGTCGTCAGGCAGAGAGCACAGCCCGAGCCCAGCTGTATTTACCTGCCGCCTCCCCACCTCCCCATGAGGTGTTGGATGGCTTGGCCCAAGAACTGAGTCACAGCTTGTCACTGGGATTGGAGAACAACGTGAAGAAAAAGGTGAGGGAGGTCTGTCTTGGACACCTCTAGGGTCTTGGGATTGGGGGTGGTTAAAAAAAAAAAGAGCTTTACTGAGATTTGAGCTCCCGTTCTTGGATTCCATAATTTCTTTTAACTACACAGTCAGCCATGTTTGTTCCTGTGAGCAAATGTTGATGAGAGTCCTGAGCCACTCATCATAAGTTGGAAAATTGTGAGACTTCCTAACTTTTTTTTTTCTTCAGAGACACCCATGGGGTAGGTTGCTGTGCTTTAACTGGGATGTGGGTGCTGGAAATGAGGATAAGGGTTCTTCATCCCAAGAGGAAACTAGGGATTTAAGGAAAATATTCTAAGACCCTTTAATCTTGAAACTGTTTTGATTGTATGGTTCAAAATTTGGCATGTAAATCATTAAAACATGGTTTAATCACTTATACATGTTACGGAGAAGATAGTGTCAGATAGAACACATATCATAACCGATCTGCAGACTGGCTAGGCCTCCCAGAGTTTGAAAAACTGATAGCTGTGGACAGCAGAGTCTTTACACAGGATATTTGCTCTCTAGTTGGAAGGAATCCTCACCACTCTTACCTTAAGATGCCCAGTTAATTCATTTACATTACCTCTCTGGCTTCCATAGACAATTGAGTTTCTTACTGAGTCAGTTCTATTTTTCTTGCTTTCCAAGGTGTGAGAGTAAAAATTCTTCGGCCTTAGAGGCCACTCGATGCCATCTACCCTGGATGCAGTATGGATTATTGCATCTGATTTCTGCACTGCTTTTTTCTAGGATGGTTCCAAGCATATCTTTGAGATGGAGAGTGTTCGGGGTCAACTCCAGAGCATGCTCCAAACCTCACGTGATGCGGCTTATCGTGAGTGATTTTCTATAAAAGAGAACCTAGATTTAAGGGGTGGGAAAAGTGGAGAAAGTTGCAGAATATGTATGGGCTGGAGACCTAGACTCAGAGATATGAGATTTCAGGAGAAAAGGCTCCCTTTCTTAGGGAGAGAGGCAGGAGGAGTGGGTGAAGTAGAAAGGAAGGACCACTCCTTTCTTCTTCAAGTGATCCCTGTTCCCATCCTTACCTGACCCTGGCTGTGGGTCCCTCTGGCTGCCTGCAGGGGATCCCCCGATTCCAGGTGCCGACTCTGAGAGACGGGAAGAGGACTCCTTTGACAGTGACAGCACAGCCACCTTGCTTAAGTGAGTTCTCCTTGGGGTTCTCCTAGCTGCCTTCCCCTCTTTCTTGGAAAGCCAAATGTTCTATCGCTTAGTTATCCCTTTGCTGCTTTTATACCTCTTAAGACCTAAGATGCTTGTCACTTAGCTTTCAGTTTTTACCCTTTCTTGCCTTTCTTCTATGCTACTTACTCCTTTGGGAACATAGGCATCCACTGCTTAGTACCTGGCTTTCTAGGTCCTTCCTCCTCCAGAAGAATTAGCTCTTTTCTGCAGTGACTCGTGCTGCAGAAAGCATGGAGTAGAGAAAGGAGTACTATAGAGTGACTCAAAAAGCCTATGTGCTCTCTAGGGCTCTGTCATTTCTCTATGTAACTTTGTGACTTTGGGCATGGCTCGTGCCCTGAGTTGTAGTTTCCTTATTTGTAAAATGTCTGGAAATGGGACTCTGGGTCTCTAAAGCTTTCCCATCCCTACTGTTCTCTACCTGATCTGTTCAGCACCCGACCGCTGCAAGGCTTGTCTCCATCCAGCTCAGCCCAGGCCTTTGAGGAGTTGTTCCCCCGCTACACCAGCCTTCGGCCAGGGCCCTCACTCAACCCCCCAGATTTTCAGGGACTGAGAGATGCACTGGATTCAGAGCATACTCGTCGCAAGGTGAGATATAAAGGCTTCCTTTTGACAGAAGCAAAGATTAGAAATAGGGCCAAGTGCTAAAAGATTACGGTCCTGCAAGCTAGGATTTTACTCAAATGGCTCTCCTGTGAGGAAAGCCTTCTTTGATCATCCTGTCTAGGATGGCACACCTCCCCTCCAGGCATTCCTTCAGATCATTCTGTTATTTCCTTCACATAGTTTATCAAAGTCTGGTATGTCTTGTTTGTTTCCCATCTTTAAAACCTAAGCTCCACATGGGTCATACCTTATCTTGTTCAGCAGTGTCTTCCTAAAGTCTAGAACATACCCAGCACAGACAAATACTCTGTACATGTTTGGTGAATGAACAACACATTTTTGGCTTGTGCAGAGCTACTGGTGATACAATGAGCTTTGTTTCTGGAACCTCAGCCTATCTGAAGAGGGCAGAGAGCAGGATGAAGCAGAGGAAAAGTCGGAATTATTGGTTGTGTTGTCATTTTTGGAACCTTCTCTTCCTCTATTTTAAACTGCCTGGACGTGAATGAAAGGCTTTCCCCTTGCCACCCTGAATAGTTGTGTCCAGTATGCTTCTTAAGGCAGGAGTAAATTCCCACTCTGCAGCGTGGACTACTGCACCCCTGCCGAAAGGTTCATGGAAATTTTTCTCAGGAGATCTAGGAAAGGGAAGAGGCTGGAAACCAAACCCCTGCCTCCTGAGGTGGTAGAGGAAGGCGTTGGAGACCTCAGGCTCCGGAATTCCTGACTCTCCTTCTTCAAACCTGTTCTGTTCTTGGGACCCACGCTTCCTGTCTCCAGCCCATTTCCCCCATAGAGAAGCTGGAAAGTTTGGAGCTTTGGTCAAACTAAGGGTGGCAACACCCAGACCCCTTCACCCTTCTTCCCAGCATTGTGAGCGCCATATTCAGAATCTGCAGACCCGTGTCCTTGAGCTTCAGCAACAGTTAGCCGTGGCCGTGACTGCTGACCGAAAGAAAGACATCATGATTGAACAACTGGACAAGGTGCCAGGGGAGCGGAATGTGGGAGGGTCTCTCTATGGGGGGCACCAAGGAATACAGGGGGAGGCCAACATTTGTTTGTTCACATTAGGAGTTGGGGGCGGGTAAGTGCTGGGTCTGCTGACCACTGGAAGAAGGTGGCTGTTGCCCCTTCTCCTGTGGACACAAAGAGGGAAGAAAAATTGTTTTAAATTCTATGTGACCTCCTTCCTTTCCTGAGACCCTGGCCCGCGTGGTGGAGGGCTGGAACCGGCATGAAGCTGAGCGGACAGAGGTGCTTCGGGGACTCCAGGAGGAACGGCAGGCAGCTGAACTCACTAGAAGCAAGCAGCAGGAGGTGGGAAACCAGGATCACGAAGCATTAGAACCTGGGTCACCGATGGCTGGATGGGGGAGGAACCAGGGTTCCTTGAAGGTTGACCTCCAGCTTGCCGTAGCTAGCCTGACAGTTCTTCTCCTGTGTCCTCTCCCTTCAGTGTTTCTGCTGCCAAACTTGCATGTTTGATGTCTGCTCAGCTCTCCTCATCCCTCTGGCCCCCAAGTCATTTAGTTAACCCTTGCTTTTAAAGTTTATGTTGTTAATGATTTTCAAAGGGTAGCATGCAGGGATTCTCCTCAGTTCCTCCATCCTATGTTCTCTCCCTGAAAGACAGTAACCCGCCTGGAGCAAAGCCTTTCTGAGGCCATGGAGGCCCTGAGTCGTGAGCAGGAAGGTGCCCGACTGCAGCAACGGGAAAAAGAGACACTGGTGAGAATGCTCGCCTGGGTTAATTCCAATAAAGGCTGGTCATTACTTCTAGAGGGATATGGATTTTTTTGTTTGTTTGTTTGCACCCATGGCACGCAAGATCTTAGTTCCTCGACCAGGGATTGAACCCAGCACCGCCCCCCCCACCCCCGCCCCCGCAAGTTGGGAGCAAGGAGCCTTAACCACTGGACTGCCAGGGAAGTCTGGGGATACGGCCTTTTGGTGGATTGTGGGAGTTCACCATTTGAGTTGCACCAGAACAAAGTGTGTTCTTCAAAACACTAGTTCTGCCAGGTACTCTACAAAAAGTGAGCTCTGCCGTCAAGCCAGTTTGAGAGTCTCTGCAAATTGAATCCTCATTAGAATCATTTGGGAATTATTTTTAAATATAGATTTCTTGGGTCCTTTCCCTGAGGTTTTGATGTATAAGGGGTTGGGGAACCTAAATATTTTCAGAAAGTTGTAGGGGTGAGACTTAGGTTTCTCATTGCTGAAATGGTAAGATGATTACCCACATGAATTAGTAGTCAGGTTTAGAATTTCCTGCATGCATGACGCATGCTTGGTACATGCATGCTGGTACTGACATTCCTAACAGTCCAAGAGTGCTGGTGGCAGCTGCTGGTTGGCTAGTACATGTTTGTAAGGCTGAATTTTCTAGTCTTTGTGGAATTTCTTCTGATGACAGTGGTGACAGCTATCATATATTGAGTACTTAGTACAGGCCAGACATTGTGCTAAATGCTTTACATATCCTTTTAACTTTAATCTGCATGAGGTGGACTGTAATATGCCCACTTTACAAGTAAGGGTGGTGCCTCAGAACCCAAAATAAATGCAGAGCTGGGATTCAGACTGAGATTTGAGCCCAGGGTGACTTCACTTTCACTCTTCACTTTTAAGCATTGGAGAAGGAAAGGGCAACCCACTCCAGTGTTCTTGCCTGGAGAATCCCAGGGACAGTGGAGCCTGGTGGGCTGCCGTCTGTGGGGTTGCACAGAGTTGGACACGACTGAAGCGACTTAGCAGCAGCAACAGCTACCTAATTCTGATACAGAAACTCTTATTTATCTGTGGGCTTGTTAACTATTGCGTTTTCATGGGTATAATTCTCAACCGGCACATTGTATAGGGGTGAGGAGGCAGATTGCTGGTCTCCTGAGGGCATGCTAAAATCTTGGTTTTCTCCTGGGGCTGTAGGAGGAGGAGAGGCAAGCTCTGACCCTGAGCTTGGAGCTAGAACAGCAGCGCTGCCGAGTCCTGCAGGAAGAACGGGATGAGGCCCGGGCTGGGCAACTCAGTGAGCGTCGACAGTTGGAGACACTGCAGGTGGCCCTGGAAGAAGAACGGCGGAGCTGGGCCCAGCAGGAGTACCAGCTGAAGGAACGCTACCAGGCGCTGCAGGAGGAGAGCCAGGCTCAGCTGGAAAGGGAGAAGGTAGAAGGGGCAGTTGAGGAACAGATGAAGGAAAAAATAATTGAATGAGATCAATGTCAGAATACACGGTATAGTGGAGCAGGAAGAAGAGTGAAGGAGAGAAGGCTGAAAGGGTAGGGCCTGCAGGAAGGGCCGGGGGCATCAAATATACGGAAAACTGAAGTGTGAGATTCAATAGAGATGAGGAAATAGGTCACAGGTGAAGAGAAAGGGAGCTTGGATCTTAGGGTATGGGAGGGTGAATCAGGGAGTCAGGAAATGAGATTACAAACTGAAGTCTGATTGCCCTTTCCTAGGGGAACACCCAGAGGGAGGCCCAGGCCGCCCGGGAGGCCCAACAGCAGTTGGCCTTGGTGCAGTCTGAGGTGCAGCGGTTGGAAGGAGAGCTGGATACAGCTCGGAGAGAGAGAGACGCCCTGCAGCTGGAGATGAGCCTGGTGCAGGTCAGGAGGCTGAAGTTCTAGGGGAGTGACCCTGCCGGGGAGATGGAGGTCTGAGATGAAGTGGCTTCAGGAGTCAGGGCAGACACTCCTATTTCTAACCAGAATTTTGGCCTTTATGGGTAAAATGTATGTTAAGAGCAAATTAATGAGTTTCTGAGAGACTTCTTTCCTTATTAATAGTTGACTTAAGGAGACACCCAGTTTCTGGGTTAGAGAGGCCAGTTTTGAGAGGACACACTTTTCACTTGGCCCATTGAATTGGAGGGCTGACCACATGGAAACTAATTTATCATGGAGGGCCAAGGGTAAAGACATTAGTAAACAATTCAGTAGTAATTTATAAGCCCCTAAACTGGTGCCAGCCACATGCGTGTATGTGTGCATTCAGTAAACCTACTGAACAACTCCTGTGTGTAAGCTCTGGGCTGGGATAATCCTAACACAATCCCAGCAATAGGGAGCTCACCAGTTACATGGGGAGCTTGTCTAGCACACACATTTTTGAAGGAGTATGATTAATAATTTAGAAAAGTGTTAGTCGCTCAGTCGTGTCTGACTCTTTACAACCCTATGGACTGTAGCCCGCCAGGCTCCTCCCTCCATGGGATTCTCCAGGCAAGAATACTGAAGTGGGTTGCCATTCCCTTCTTTAGGATTCCTGATCCAGAGATTGAACCCAGGCCTCCTGCATTGCAGGCAGATTCTTTACCACTGAGTCACCAGGGAAGCCCTAATAATTTAGAGTAAGAATAACTATTTTTCAAAATATTTGGCTGTACAGTGTCTTAGTTTTGGCATGTGGGATCTAGTTGTGTGACCAGGGATCAAACCCAGTCCCCCTACAGTGGGAGCACAGAGTCTTAGCCACTGGACCACCAGGGAAGTCCCATTTGTATCTTATTTTGTCTTGCCTATTGGGTGTTTATTTTTCTTTCCTTTCTTGTCATCTTTTAGAGTCATTATTCTCATTTCACTTTTTTTCAGTCAGCTTATTTTAAAATCTTAAACTCAGTTTCTGTTTAAATTCTCAAAGTTAATTTATCAGATGTAAATATCCAAGACAGAAAGGAGCCATCAATTCTATATGGATGGGTCAAGGTAGTCTTCCCAGAGAACTCTAAAAAATGTTTTTAAGATATGAATAAAAGTGATCTGTAATACAAGTTCAAGTGTACAGAAGTACACAGTATTGGTTGCCTTCTCATATCACTTTGTGTGTATCCTTTCAGAACTTTTTCATATGTGTTTATGTGCTGGTGCTTTAAAAAAAAAAAAAAAAAATATATATATATATACACATTCATTGCAACTTGTTTTTACCTTGTAATATTCATAGACATCTTTCCATGTCAACACATACAGATGTGCATCATTTTTTAAAAAGAATTATATTCCAATAAATGTATGAATCATCCTTTTGATGAGAAATTTACCCTGATGCCAATTTTTTTTTCACTATTAAAAATAACACTGGGAACTTCCCTGGTGGTCCAGTGGTTAAAAATCTACCTTCCAATGCAGGGGACGAGGGATGAATCTCTGGTCCGGGAACTGAGATCCCACATGCCATGGGGCAACTAAGCCCATGAGCTGCTACTAGAGAGGCCTGCAGACTGCAATGGAGACTCAGCACAGCTTAAAAAAAACCAAAAGTGCTGCATGGAATTCCCTGGCCATCCAAAGGTTGGGTCTCCACGCTTCCACTGCAGAGGGCACAAATTCAGTCACTGGTCAGGGAACTAAGATTCTGTAAGCCACAGCATGGCCAAAAATAAATAATGCTGCAGTGAACATCATTGTACGTGACTCTTTGGCATTCCTTCTGAAGGATAGATTCCTTAAAGTGAAACTGCCAGCTCAGAGGGAGAGTATATATCATTAAGATTTTTCATTAAAAAATTTTGGGTGGGGATTAATTTAGAATGTGTAATCACTAAGTCACTATGTTGTACACCTGAAACTTAAAAAATAGTAGGTAATGAGATACCTAGAACAGATATAATCATTCATGGAAACAGAAAGTAGGGTGGTGATTGTTAGGGGCTGAGGAGGGAAAATGGAGAGTTGTTGTTCAGTGGGTATAGAGTTTCAATTTTACAAGATGAAATTTCTAGAGATCTGTACAACAATGTGAGTATACCTAAAGCTACACTTAAAAATGGTAAGTTTTGTATTACCTAAGAAGGTAAGCTTTGTATATGCGTTTCTTACCATAATTTTTAAAAATTAAAAAGAATTTAGGTAATGAAAGGAGTTAAATATTTTTTTAAAAAGCACAAAAAAATATTTGTATTGTCCAAGGTCATGGTTTTATAAGGAAGGGAAACCGCTTTCATTCCTTGGGGCAAAATTCTCTTTCTTTTGTCTCTCAGATGTACGAGGGAATGTTGGTGCATGGATTTTTAAAAAAAAACTCAGTTTTATTTATTTTACAATATTGTATTGGTTTTGCCATACATGGACATGAATCCACCATGGGTGTACATGTGTTCCCCATCCTGAACCCCACTCCCACCTCCCTCCCCATCCCATCCCTCTGGGTCATCCCAGTGTACCAGCCCTGAGCATCCTTTTTTAACCTACCTTACATCCTCCATCCCCTTCTAAGCCCAAACAGCATGGAGCTGATGAGGACCTCCCCCACCCACTCACTTGCTTGGTTTACTCCCAGGCCCGGTATGAAAGCCAGCGGATCCAGATGGAGTCGGAGCTGGCGGTGCAGCTGGAGCAGCGGGTGACCGAGCGGCTGGCACAGGCGCAGGAGAGCAGCCTTCGGCAGGCAGCCTCCCTGAGGGACCATCACAGGTGCTTGGAGCTTGCCGGCTGCTGCCTCTCCACAGCTGCAGCAGGTGGTGGCGGGGGCCACCCAGACCCTCTCAGATCCCTTTACCAGCTTCCAACACACCGGCTCCTGTCTGTCTCTCGGTGGGAGACCTGCCTCGGGTTCACAGGAGAGCCAGACCTTCTTGAGGATTTTCCACTTTCCCCCCGTAGGAAGGAGCACTTAGCCAATAACTGATGGCTGCAGGAATACCAATTTCTAGCTCCCTAGCCCCTGGTGTGTACAGTGCTGAGCTGAGACCTGCAGCATGTCCAGACGTGCCCTTCTGCCTTCCTTCCCCTACTCCGCTACCAGCTTTTTTTTTTTTTTTCTGGAAATGCTTCTTAAATGAACCACCTTCACATAAGTCCTCATTTAAGTGTCTGCCTCTAGGGAACCCATTCAGCCGTCCTGAACAACCCTGCCCCCCAACCCTGCCAGGGCAGGGCTAGCTGGCTGGCTTGCTCGCTCACTCTCCCATGCACACATGCTGGCTTTTTCTTACTGGATGACGTCCTTCTACATCTTCAGTTCTTTCTTCTCACCTTTGTCCTCTCAGGAAGCAGCTGCAGGAGCTGAATGGACAGCACCAACAGGAATTGTCCACCCAGTTGGCTCAGTTCAAGGTGGAAATAGCAGAGCGGGAGGAGCGGCAGCAGCAGGTGGCTCAGGACTATGAGCTCAGGTACCGGACCCTGGAGTCTCCATGTCAGACCTTGGTCCCTTCCCCTGCAGCTTTGGTCTCTTCTGCACTGGCACCAGCTCCTCTCACAGTTTCCTGTGTCCCACCTTTCCTTGTGGCTCTTCCTGTTCTCCGACTCTCTGCTTTCTCCAAGGCCCAACATCACCTCTTGCGTCTTTCCTCACAGACTGGCCCGGGAGCAGGCGCGAGTGCGGGAACTGCAGAGTGGGAACCAGCAACTGGAGGAACAGCGGGTGGAGCTGGTGGAGCGGCTGCAGGCCATGCTGCAGGCCCACTGGGAGGAGGTCACCCGGCTGCTCAGCACCACCACCCTGCCGCCCCACCCCCCGGTAGGCTGTCAGGGTTCTTTTTAGACCCCTTCCTGGGACATCTAGCTCCCTCCCAAGGAGAGTCCGGAGTTCACCTCCTAGGACCTGCGTTAGGAAAATTCTTTGAGCTTTCCCAAAGAGTAACTGTCTCATCAAAAGCCGTCTTTTTGCCGTGGCTGCTACTTGCCCAGACTGGCCCCACAGCACTGGGCACCAGCCTCTTCTCCCAGCCCACGAGAGGGTAACACATGATGCTAGTTTTGCCAAAGGGCAGCTGAAGTAATTGTGATGGAAAGAGTCAGAAACTGTTGCTGAGTCCTGCCCTAGGGAGTCTCAACCCTTGCTCTCCCTCTGTTGGCATCTCCTACTTCCTTCTTTTAACAATTGAGTTTTTAATATTAGCTAAAATATTTTGGGGGATAGATAATAATGTGCATATAGTAATTTTACAAAACAAAAGGGACATCCTCAGTGGTCCAGAGGTTAACGCTCAGCCTTCCAGTGCAGGGGCACACGTTTAATCCCTGGTTGGAGAGCTAAAGTTCCCACATGCCATGTGTGCAGCCAAAAATTTTAAAACATAATGAAATAAAAGAAAAAAAACCACCAAACTGTTCAAAAAGGTATACGGTGAAAAGTAATCTCCATTCTATGCGTGCACCTCAGTCTCCTGGTTCCTCCCCGAAGCAGCAGCAGCTGTTACTGGTGTCTTGAGCGTATCCTACCCCCAGCTCCACCCCGCAACCTCGCACAGAAATGTTGCCCTCTATACACAGTTATATGACTTATTTAACCAAGTGCTTGTTGGTGGATATTAAAGTTGTTTCCTGTGTTTTACTTCTACAAATAGTGCTGCAGAAAATGTCATTAATATGTCTTGGTTCAGTATATCTATACAGTTTCTAGAAATGGAATTGTAGGATCAAAAATATGCATTTTAAAATTTGTCAGAAATTTGATAGATGTTCCCAAATACCCTTCTAAGGACGTTCTACTAATCTGTTATCTTATTAAAGTGTCTGTGGCACATCTCATCTCTTTAAGTGCACCTTCTCTTGTGCCCAGGTTCCCCCCGCTGGCCCCTCCAGCCCTGGGCTGCAGGAACCAGAGAAGGGGGAGAGGAGGATCTGGACGGTGCCCCCCATGGCTGTGGCCCTGAAGCCTGTGTTGCAGCAGAGCCGGGAAACACGGGAGGAGCTGCCTGGGGTGCCGCCGCCTGTTCTCTGCAGCCCCTCTCCAGATCTTAGCCTCCTGCTAGGCCCCACTTTCCAGAGCCAGCATTCCTTCCAACCCCTGGAGCCAAAGCCGGACCTCACGTCTTCTTCAGGTGCCTGGGGACAGAAGTCACCGGGTTCCCTTTCCCCGCACTGACTGTCTCTCTCTTAACCTAACTTCCTGTCTGCTGGGGGCTTGAGCATTCTGTTTCCCAGATGTCTTAGTGACTGTCCGTTACCAGGAGCAGAAATCCACTCTAGTTGGTTCAAATACAGGTAGTTAGACTCTAGGAAATGGGACATAACTGTTCTTGATGAGAACCGAAGTTGGCACCAGGGGCTGCTGGGAACAGCGCGGCTGTTCCTCCTTGCTCTGGGCCTGCCTGGGCTCTGGACTCTGTTTCTTCCTCTTGAATGACTGACCCTCTCTCCCCCTTGGGTTCTTGCTCTCGCTGCTTTGGTTTGCACGTGGCTTTGAGCAGCTGTGACGCCGACTCTAGCAAGACTCTAGACAACCTGCCTTTGTTTCTTGGGTCCAAGTTTAAAGAGAGGCAGTCTGGTGGGTTGGTAACCGTTCCTCAGATCAGCCGATCTTGAGTTGTGGCCACGCCTGATTCAGTCAGCTGTGACTTGGGTGCATGGAGTGCTCTGTGTGGTGAAAATGAGACAACCCATGTTGAAGTAAGCATGAGGGTATGTTCTGGTGAAACAGCCAGAACATGTCTTTTTATCTTAAAGCATTCTGTGCTGTGGCGGGATTTACTCATTCAGCATCCAGGGACCACAGCCTTCCCCTTCTGTCTACTTTTCCGTCTTAGAATTCAGCTGTGCCCAGCTCCCAGTTGCCTTCAATACTTCCCTCTCCAGCTGTTTTCAACTGTGATCATCTTCTAGCCGCGAAGCCCCACTTATGTGTGACAGGCCCCCTCCTTCCAGGCCTTGAGCGAGCTGCCTGGTGGAGGAGCCCCTCCCACTACAGCACACACCCCCTGTTTCACTGTACAGTGGAGGCCTTCTCTGCAGTTGGGACCTTCCATCCGGATCACCGGGCAGAGCGACCATTCCCTGAGGAAGACCCTGGGTCTGAGGGGGATGGCTTCCTGAAGGAAGGCCTGCCACCGCCTTCCCAGCTGCAGGGCCTCAAGCATTTTTTACACCAGGTAAGTAAGCCCACCTGTCCCATCTTGCTTTCTCTGTCCCTTCCTCATTTTCTCTTTCTACTTTGAGAGGTGAGGACTCTGGCCTTTTAGGACCAAGACTTCATCCCAGTTTCTGCCTCTCCCAGTCCCCCTTATTTCTGCTGCAGCAATTCCTTCTGGAACTTAGGAGACCAGCTCCTACCTCCTCCCTGCTGCTTCCTGCAGACCCTGAGGTGTCTTTCTTCAGTGGTCTTCAGGGAGCCCTACTGTCTTGTCCCCCCAGCTGCTGGAGACTGCACCCCAGAGCCACGAGAACCCCTCCGTCGATCAGCTTCCCCCTAAGCCTGGTGAGCGCCAGCTCTGAAGAAGTTTGGGGCTGGGTCTGAAAGAGGCAGGAGATCCACTTACCAGGGCTGGGTCCTCAGGAGCTGGCAAAGGTTACAAAGCCCCATGAAGGCTAAGGCTGTTGGGATTCCTTGGCTTTTTTGCCCCATTTCTTCATCCTGAATCTCATTCCTTTGGCTAGGTCCTCTGACTGCCTCATCTTGGGAGGAAACCCCTCAGGTGCCACGCCTCCCGCCCCCTGTCCATAAAACTAAAGTTCCCTTAGCAATGGCGTCCAGTCTTTTCCGGGTCCATGAGCTTCCCTCGGCCCCTTCACAGAACTGTGGTCCCAGCGGTGGCTCCCCAGAGAGAGGTAAGCAGGTCCTGGTTTACAGGTAGGTCTCAGGTGTGGAGCCAGTACCTGGAACTGAAGGCCCTTCTGGGCTCCGGGAGCTGGGATAAGGGCTGGGGCCACCCCAGGATGATGGTCATTCCTGATGTGTGTCTCAGGTGGAGATGGGCCTGCATCCTCGAGGCAGCTGATGGAAGTGTCTCAGCTGTTACGACTTTACCAAGCTCGGGGCTGGGAGGCGCTGCCTGCCGAGGATCTGCTGCTTTACCTGAAGAGGCTGGACCACTGCGGCGGGTACCACCCTGGGAGGGAAAGGAGGACGGACTAGGTGGAAGGCATCTGGACTGTGAACGGGAAGAGTGTGGAGTGTGTCTATTGAGTAGTGTCGTCTGCCCTTTTCTGGGGAAGAAGTGAGGGTAGTTGGAGTCTCCCCCTCTTCCTCCATCTCTCACTCTTCCCCACCTTTCTTTTGTCTCTTTTCTTTTTGGTTTGTTTTTCGCTTCTTAAAAAATCTCTTTTGCATGTTTTTCTACTTTAATTTTTTCCTCTTTACCCTGCAGCTCAGAACTGAGAGTCCTAGGACTGTGATGACCTAGTATAACTCAGTATGTGACTCCACTCATGTTTCCTCTTATTGGATCCCCGGGTCTATCTTGTTTGTTCATTCTTAAGAGACAGCACCGGGAAGTAGTACTTCTCCCCGAGTGTTGGGGAGAGTGGGGAGCAGCTGCCCCTCCTCATCCCCTGATCTCTGTACAGCAGGACTGACAGCCGAGGGGAAAATGCCCCCAGAAGGAACACAGACTCCCGCTTGGGTGAGATCCCCCGGAAAGAGGTGAGGAAAGTAGGGCTGGGTGAAGGGGTGGGAGGCTCTCACTGACTCGTCCCTCGGCCTCCACATGACCGCCCTGCCCCCACTGACCGGGCTCCCATTTTCTGTAGTGTGGCCTTTCCTCTTTACTGTCTGACTCTGGCCTTCCCCACACACAACACCTTTCCTCAGGAGCGGGGTACTGGGAGGACATGACACTGAGTTTTTCTTCTCTCTCTCCCTTCAACTCTTAGGTTCCCTCCCAGGCTCTCCCTCGGCGCCTCGCTGCAGCCCCTAAGACTGACAAACCTCCAGCTCGGAAGAAAAGTGGGCACCCCGCCCCTGGTGGTGTGAGAAGTCGGGGGGGAATCTGGAGATAAGCCCTTCACCTTTCTCTTCCTTGGCCTCTTCTTATTTTTTTTATTATTATTTTAATAAATCTGATAGTCTGTATTAGTCTCTGACTCCTAGGCACTCAGAAAAGGGAGGATTTCTAGGAAACCACTTTGTGAAGAAACCTCATTCTTCCCTTTGAGTGTGTTTTTTATATGTTTCTATTTCATATTCTGTGGAAAAAGACATGACTGCTTTGAAAGAAAACAGTCTGTGGCCAGATTTCCAAAGTGTAGGTGAGCGAAGGCTCAGTGTTTCCAGAGTGAAACCTACAGCGTGGCTAGCTCTGGTCGGTTCTGGAATTATGGGACCCTTATTTTCTTTTATATATCTCTGTATTTTCCAACTGTTCTGAAACATATGTGTTACTTAATAATCAGAAAAACACTTTTATTAAAAAAGTTACTATATAAAGAGTTTGAGTAAAAATGTGATATTGGGAAGACAGTTTTCTCTTTCAGGAGCAGATAATTCTTTCAATTGTGTTAGTAGGATCCTGTTAGATTCTGCTCCAGCCAGCCCACATATTATGGCTTCACTCTTCTGGCTTTGAAACATATGTAAAAGACTAGAGTGCTGGCAAGGAAAAAAAGGCCATGATTGTGAAAACTTTCATCCTCATACCAAAATGAACAAAGAGAAACAATATTAAAGAAGAAAATGAGATTAGTGTGAAACTATGAAAGGCTGTGAAGAAAGCTGAGTGCTGAAGAATTGATGCTTTTGAACTGTGGTGTTGGAGGAGACTCTTGAGAGACCCTTGGACTGCAAGAAGATCCAACCAGTCCATCCTAAAGGAGATCAGTCCTGGGTGTTCATTGGAAGGACTGATGCTAAAGCTGAAACTCCAGTACTTTGGCCACCTCATGCAAAGAGTTGACTCATTGGAAAAGACTCTGATGCTGGGAGGGATTCGGGGCAGGAGGAAAAGGGGATGACAGAGAATGAGGTGGCTGGATGGCATCACCGACTCGATGGGCATGAGTTTGACTAAACTCCGAGAGTTGTTGATGGACAGGGAGGCCTGGCGTGCTGCGATTCATGGGATCGCAAAGAGTCGGACACGACTGAGCGACTGAACTGAACTGATGAAAGGCCCCAACTTCATAGTACAAACCCTGAAAAACCCGTAGAACAATTTAGATGAAACTGAAGGATGATGCCTTGGGACCTTCTAGCTCCAGAGTGCAGTGCTAAGTGGGGATGGTGGTAAATATGATTGCGAATGGCCCGGTCCTAGGTGGGCATTTGAGGGACAGAGCTTGCTAGATTCTGTGAGGAGGGTGGGGTCCTTTTATGTGTCCCTAAATTATTTGGTTAGCTCCAGAATAGACTTGACAGAATATAGATTCACATACTGTTTTATAGTAACAATAGTCAGCCCTCCATACCCTTGGGTTCTCTATCTACAGATTCAACAAACTTCGGATCAAAAATATTGGGGAAAAAAAATTACAGAAAGTTTCAAAATGCAAAACTTGCATATGCTGCACACCAGCAACCAACTTTTACATAGCATTTACATTTTATTTTTAGCTATTTATATAGTATGAGATAAGTAATCTAGAGATGATTTAAAGTGTATGGGAGGGTGGGGACTTCCCTGGTGGTCCAGTGGCTAAGACTCCCAATGCTGGGGGCCCCAGTTCAATTCCTAGTCAGGGAGCTAGATACCACATGCTGCAACTAAGCATTCCACATGCTAAAATGAAGACTGAAGATCCTGCATGCTGCAACTAAGACCTGGCACAGCCAAATAAATACTTTTCAAAAATAATAAAGTGTCCAGAAGGATGTGCACAGATGATAATGCAAACCTTTCGTTGTTTTTTATGTAGGACTTGAGCATCTGTGGATGTTGGTATCTGCAGGGTGTTCTGCAACCTATGCCCTACTCTGGCTATCAAGGGACCACTGTATTTTCTTCCACCTTAAAGTAACTTTCTAGCTCCCAAGGGAGGAAAGAGAAGATGAAAAACCCATGAGCAGCAGGTGTGCTGGTTCTCCTGCTCCAGCTCAAGGGGACAGCTTGTCATCGGTCCTGCCCAGTATCCTGGCAAAGAAACAAGAGTTGCACCAGCTGGGGCACTTTTCAAGGCCAATCTCGACTCACCTTTGGAAATGTTTGCTTTTCTTTTTTACCTCAAGTGCCTAGAATTATTTGACCAAACTCTGTGATTGATGGCATAGTACCAGCGTTGGGAGGAAATAGTTTTATACCATTTTTAAAAACTGGCAAAATGAACACCCAGTCTTACCTCATTATCTTTTAGATTCCAACCTGCCACCCTCAGTCAACAATGCCCTACATTTTTCTTGACGTGAAGGACGGTGTGGAGAATATTTCCCAGCTCTCAAGAACTAAATCAGAAAAGGGCACAGTGCTGACTTAACTATTTTGTGAGCTAGTTATAGTAAGACAACTGATTTTTTAAAAATATATTGTGCCCCCTTTAAAAGTCTTGTTTCTTCACCAAAACACAGCAAGGAGGAGGAGGAGAAAACCCAATCACTTTCTTCCTCCATAATCATCTTGAGAATGTTCTGAGAGGCGAAGAAACCAAAAGGAAAGATTTGGGGAGCTCCATAAAAGCACACATACAGAGAAGTTGGGACAGTCTTTAAACTCTGGCCATCCTTGGTGCAGACAACCTGTGGTGTGGGATTTTGTCTCCTGAGAACTCCCACAGCTGCTGAGGGTGGGGCTAGGGGTCGTTCCGGTGGTGGAGTATGTGACGGTGAAGGCTGAACGCTAAGCTGCTGTAAACAAGTCCAGTGGCTTTGGGCAGGTTTATTTCCCGGGTAATGGTCCACAGCAGTGGGATAGTCCTGCTCCATGTGGCCACCTGGGTCTCAGATGTTTTCCATCTTGTCACTCAGCTGTCCCCAGATCACTGTCACTGTGTGTACTGTTGAAGCAGGAAATGGTGAAGTGTCCTGTTGCCAGGTAGGACTCGCAGCTGGCAAGAAGGAGAAAGAGCCACAGGCAATGTCTTAAGACCCCCCGCCATACTTGGAAATGACACACATCAATTTTGCGCATATTTTGTTGGTAAGACCTTGGTCATGTGGCCATATCTGATTGCAAGCAAGACTTGGAAAGATAGCCTAGCTGGCTACCATGTATACATGGATTGATTACTCCATTACCACGTAAGCACTAAGGAGAAGGAGAGAACGGATTTTGGTACTTGCAGATGGCTCTAGGGAGTGGGACCTCAGAGAAAGTAATTGCTGGGACAACCCAGGGCCATCAATATTGACTGACTGTGCAGATAATGAAAGAGCATATTGGACATATGTAAATTAGTCCAAGCTGCACAATTGGTCTAAATAGCCCCTACAAAACAGAATCAAGGAAGGAAAAAGGAGAAAACTTAAATTCTAACCAGGACTCTTTTTGAGAGAAAAAAATATGGAAAAAAGAGAACACGAGATTTGGGTTAAGCTGGCTTGAGAGACTTGTTTCTAGAGTTTGAGCCTCAAGTAAATATTGATAGTAAAGGATTGTAATCCATTCAATAAAATAAGAAATCATGGGTCCACACAGATACAAGTAAACTAATACACTGGGGACCCCCTGGTGATTCAATGGTTAAGAATCCACCTTCCAGTGTAGGGAATTTGGGTTCAACCACATGCCACAGGACAACTATGCCAAGCCCTGAAACCAGAGAAGGCTGTATGCCACAACAATGGTCCTGCGTGCCACAACTAAGACCTGGCACAGCCAAATAAATGTTAAAATTTTTTTTTTAAGTTTGACAAGGTACAGGGTAATTACACAATTGCAAAGTACATCCCGGGTCTTCCCAGGTGACTGACTGGTAAGCAATTGGAGGAGGAAATGGCAACACACTCCAGTACTTCTTGCCTGGAAAATCCCATGGAGAGGGGAACCTGGCGGGCTACAGTCCATGGGGTCACAGATTCAGACATGACTGAACATGCACGTACACAAAGTACCTCCCTCAAAGTACTAATTACAAAGGGTAACTTCTCTGGCTGAGCCACCTTCATCAAGTGATCAAAGTGAACTTCACCAGTATGGGTCAAATCTAAATCGTGTGCAGCCTGAGAAGATGCCAGGAGAAAAGAGCATCTGGCCAGATTTCTGCTGAAGGTCACAGCCTGAATTTAATTACAAAGAAATGGCAGACGAGCACTAACTGAGAGACACCCTTCAAAATCATCGTCCTGTCATTTTCAAAATTGTCAAAGTCATGTAAGTCAAGAAAAGCAACTGCCACAGACCTGAAAGCCGAACACAGCACGTGATTCTGTACTAGACCATTTCTTTATCCAGAACTTCTTTAGGACAACTGGTGGAACTTGAAAAAAAAAAAAATCTGAGGATTAGATGGTAATGATGGGTCAATGTCAGTTTCCTGATTTTGATGTTTGTCTTGTGGTTTTGTAGGAGAATCTCCTTGTTTGCCAGAAACAAGACTCCAAAGTATTTACAGGTGATGAGGCTTCCTGTTGGCCACTTGCTCTCAAATGACTGAGAAAAATTTATTTGTATAGTACT
Organism: Capricornis sumatraensis; assembly: GCF_032405125.1. Lineage (NCBI taxonomy): Eukaryota > Metazoa > Chordata > Mammalia > Artiodactyla > Bovidae > Capricornis > Capricornis sumatraensis. The sequence goes on from NC_091076.1 coordinate 77,905,600, forward strand.
TGCAACTTTCCTGTAAAGTTTGAAATTATTTTTTAAAAAACACAGCCAATTTTTTAAATACCATTTAGGTAGCAGCATATACTTAGAAATTTAGCAGGATAATAAAACTTCTATAAAGGAAAAACTAACCAAGGCAAAAATAAACTTTGTGTTATTTAGGAATACCTACATTATATGGTAAGACTAAAAAAAAACCCCAAAGAAACAGTATACACCAAATTCAGGATGGTGGTAACCCTGGGGGTGTGGGAGAAGGTGATGTCACAAGGAGGACCCACACAGCAACATCAGGGTGTAAGTGATATTCCACTTCTTCAAAGAAAGATGTTTGTTATTTTGCTTTATAATTCATGCACACAGAGTGGTTGTATTTTTCTTATATATCAAATATTTCATAGTAAGGAAAAAATACATGATGTTATTGCATTTATAATAGAAAAATAAACCATATATGTATAGAACCGTATATGTAAAACTATGTGTGTGCATCTATGTTTATAAAATATATAAAGGACTAGAAAAATACCCACTAACAAAAGCAAAATGCCTTACAAATTTATGTTGAGCACATGTCAAATTTTATTAAGTTGCTGACAAGGGAAATTGGGAAGAAAAATGTATGCCAGCTTGGTGGAAAGTTGCTGCTGTGGACTATAAATACACTGATGACTGGGGCTGGGAACCTTCACCATTCAAGAAAGAGGGGAGGCTTTGCCATTCAGGTAAGAAAGGGCAGGCCTCAGAATGAAGAAAGATTAAGACAGGGACTTCCCTGGTGGCCTAGGGGCTAAGACCCTGTGCTTCCAACGTAGGGGCCCTGTGTTCAATCCCTGGTTAGGGAGCTAGATGACCCATGCCATAACTACAGATCCCGAATGCTGCAGCTAAGACCCAGTGCAGCCAAAAGATAAATATTTTTTAAAAAGAAGAAAAGTTAAGACAGTTGAAAAGCATGTGCAATGCTCTACAATTCTTATTCTCTATAAAACCTCACATGATCTCACTCAGTTCAGTTCAGTTCACTCAGTCGTGTCCAATTCTTTGCGACCCCATGGAATGCAGCATGCCAGGCTTCCTTGTCCATCCCAACTCCCAGAGCCTACTCAAACTCATGTCCATCAAATCAGTGATGCTATCCAACCATCTCATCCTCTGTTGTCCCCTTCTCCTCCCACCTTTAATCTTTCCCACCATCAGGGTCTTTTCCAATGAGTCGGTTTTCCGCATCAGGTGGCCAAAGTATTGGAGTTTCAGCTTCGACATCAGTCCTTCCACTGGACATTCAGGACTGATCTCCTTTAGGATGGACTGGTTGGATCTCCTTGCAGTCCAAGGGACTCTCAAGAGTCTTCTCCAACACCACAGTTCAAAAGCATCAATTCTTTGGCGCTCAGCCTTCTTTATAGTCCAACTCTTACATCTGTACATGACTACTGGAAAAACCATAGCTTTGACTAGATGGACCTTTGTTGGTAAAGTAATGTCTCTCTTTTTTTCTCACTGCTGCTGCTGCTGCTAAGTCTCTTCAGTCGTGTCCAACTCTGTGCGACCCCAGAGACGGCAGCCCACCAGGCTCCCCCGTCCCTGGGATTCTCCAGACAAGAACACTGGAGTGGGTTGCCATTTCCACCAGTGGTATCTTAAAGTGTATGCTTCTTTTATTTGGGTACAGAGACAACAGGAGACTTCCCTGTAGCTCAGATGGTAAATAATCTGCCTGTGAGGCAGGAGACCAGGGTTCAATCCCTGGGTTGGGACGTTCCTCTGGAGGAGGGAATGGCAATCCACTCCAGTATTCTTGCCTGGAGAATTCCATGGACAGAGAAACCTGGTGGGCTACAGTCTGTGGGGTCGCAAAGAGTCGGACATGACTGAACAACTAACACAGTCCACACAGAGACAACATTACATTTAAAATGTAAAGGCTTAAAAATAAATAAATGAAATGTAAACATTTGAAATTACCACAATTTTTGTAATTCTCTTTGGCATTTCTTTTTTCATTGTAATATCTGGAGCCTCAAGAAAAAAAAAGAAGTGGCCCCAGCACCACCCCACTCTGTCTTCTGAGCAACTCTCACTAGACCTTATTGGTACCACTTATTACTGTCTGAAAAGTCTTTTCCCCACATACATAGATTTTTCTTTGAAAATGATAAGGTAGCAAATGTATCTAAGGGTCAAGAATTGGTGAACAAATGTCTCGTTGTATCTGTGCTGAAATGATTGAGAGCTGGCTCTGGGCTCTAAGGCCAGGATTTCAAACCACATGGTTTGGCTTCAGCACTGGGTTTGTAGTTGTGACACATCAGAGCGGAAAGTGGTGCTACTGATGCTGATAACCATTCATCACCTCTGTGTTTTGGGATAACTGAGGAAGAACGACCAACAGCCATGAACTGAGTGTTTGTGGGTAGCGTAATACTAGGGCACTGGGACGCGGGGGAGAGGGTTGGGTTGGCAAGGGTAAATGTGGAGCATGAATATTTATAGGCCGTATCAGAATTTTCCAGAGAAAGAGGACAGGATATGTGTGTGTGTTTACAGAGAGAAGAGAAGGAGGCTTCTTCTTTTCTTAAAAAAATATTTATTTCTCAGGCTGAGCCAGGTCTTAGTTTTAGCATATTTGATCTTCCTTGTGGCACGTGAACTCTTAGCTCTATGTGGGATCTAGTTCCATGACCAGGGATTGAGCCCGGGGCCTCCTTGTTGGGAGCACAGAGTCATAGCCACTGGACTATTGGGGAAGACCTGAGAGAGGCTTTTTTTTAGGGACTTGGCTCACTGCAGAGGCTTGGCTAGTCCAAAGTATGCAGGGTAGGCCTGCAGGCTGGAGATTCGGCAGAGCAACCACTGGTAGAATTCCTTCTTGCCTGGGGAGATCAGCATTTCTATTCAGGCCTTCAACTTATTGGATGAGCTTACCACAGTATGGAAAGAAATCCGCTGTACTCAAAGTGTATCAGTTTAGTGTTAATCTCATCTTAAAAACACCTTCACAGCAACATCTAGAATGTTTGAGCAAATAGCTGGGTTTGTGACCATAAAATTAACCATCATATAAATTCTGGACCAAAAGATGCTTTTCATTCTTGATCAGATGACCGTAGAGAATCTCCCATAAGCCATCAACACAGCAGGTGGCAGCATGACAGATTCAGTCCTCAACTTTTTAATATATCTTTTATATAGATAATTTATATACTGATAACCCCAAACTGCCATTTTAGGCTGGATTGGGGCCTTTGTACATCAGCAAATGGGCCAACGTATCAAGGTATGTGATAGCAAGTCACATCAGTTCAGTCACTCAGTCGTGTCTGACTCTTTGTGACCCCATGAACCGCAGCACTTCAGGCCTCCCTGTCCATCACCAACTCCTGGAGTCCACCTAAACCCATGTCCATTGAGTCGATGATGCCACCCAACCATCTCATCCTCTGTCGTCCCCTTCTCCTTCTGCCCTCAATCTTTCCCAGTATCAGGGTCTTTTCCAATGAGTCAGCTCTTCATATCAGGTGGCCAAAGTATTGGAGTTTCAGCTACAACATCAGTCCTACCAATGAATACCCAGGACTGATCTCTTTTAGGTTGGATTGGTTGGATCTCCTTGCAGTCCAAGGGACTCTCAAGAGTCTTCTCCAACACCACTGTTCAAAAGCATCAATTCTTTGGCGCTCAGCTTTCTTTATAGTCCAGCTCTCACATCCATACATGACTACTGGAAAAACCATAGCCTTGACTAGACGGACCTTTGTTGGCAAAGTAATGTCTCTGCCTTTTGATATGCTGTCTAGGCTGGTCATAACTTTCCTTCCAAGGAGTAAGCGTCTTTTAATTTCATGGCTGCACTCACCATCTGCAGTGATTTTGGAGCCCAGAAAAATAAAGTCAGCCACTATTTCCACTGTTTCCCCATCTATTTGCCATGAAGTGATGGGACTGGATGCCATGGTCTTAGTTTTCTGAATGTTGAGCTTTAACCCAAGTTTTTCACTCTCCTCTTTCACTTTCATCAAGAGGCTCTTTAGTTCGTCTTCAATTTCTGCCATTAGGGTGTTGTCATCTGCGTATCTGAGGTTATTGATATTTCTCCTGGCAATCTTGATTCCAGCCTGTGCTTCCTCCAGCCCAGCGTTTCTCATGATGTACTCTGCATAGAAGTTAAATAAGCAGGGTGACAATATACAGCCTTGACATACTCCTTTTCCTATTTGGAACCAGTTTGTTCCATGTCCAGTTCTAACTGTTGCTCCCTGACCTGCATATAGGTTTCTCAGGAGGCAGGTCAGGTGGTCTGGTATTCCCATCTCTTTCAGAATTTTCCACAGTTTATTGTGCTCCACACAATCAAAGCCTTTGGCATAGTCAATAAAGCAGAAATAGATCACATAGTGGTGTAAAATTATATATAGGTACATTTCAATAATGCATCAAACTATTAAATTTATTTTTTTAAAGAGTGAAAAACAGAAAAAACACCAGCCAATTTTATCAAGAAAACAATTGAGATACATGAGAAACACTAGGTGGATTCCAAGGAGCAAACCTTTAAGCTTTAATGGGCTTCATCGGGCTTAAGCTTAAGCCTGTGTGTTTATCACTTATGCTCAGGATTCAGCTGCTTGTTTTCATGTCTGTTTTCCCACTAGATCCTAATCAGCTTGAAATAGGGTCTGCGTTGTGCTGCTTTGAAATCCAGGATTCAAGCCCATGGCCTGGCATAGAAAATTTGTTCAATTGATGTTTGTTGACTGGAGTTTTTAAAACTTGATTTTCTCTTCTAAAGCTTGCTCATGGCAGCAGGTTTAGATCACAAACACAATTATAAGTAAGAAAATTGAAATCACCTGAAATTCTATCACCCAGAGAATCACATTTTCATCTACTTTTCAAAGCATGTCCCATAGGTCTCTTTGGAAGCCACTGGTTCTCCATAGAACCTCCATGTCTTCTGGGACCCTAGAATCCAGTTAGCTGCTCCTGGGACCCCCAAAGCTGGGCACCCACCCCACCATTTCTGCTCGAAGGTCTTTCTCTACCTGAGCATCCACCCAAGCATCCTCAATTTACCTGGGATTTCAGATTCTGTCCCTGCCCCTCATGATTCAGCCTGGAGTTGGGGGTCAGGGGTGGGGAGTACATTTAGCCCACACTCACTCCCTCCATTTCTCCCCTCAGTCCTAGTCTCAGGAGTGAAGAGTCCAGCTCCATTGTATTTGCCACCATCCTTCCCATCGCCCACGTGCATGTGAGCGCATGCTAAGTTGCTCCAGTCATGTCCAACTCGTTGCAACCCTATTGAGCCCACCAGACTCCTCTATCCATGGGGATTCTCCAGGCAAGAATGCTGGAGTGGTTTGCCATGCCCTCCTCCAGGGGATCTTCTCGACTGAGCATTCAAACCTGAGACTCATGTCTCCTGCATTGGCAGGAGGGTTCTTTACCAATAGTGCCACCTGGGAAGCCCCTCATTGCCCACAGGGCCTCCCTAAACTGTGGAAGTTTGAAAGCCAACAAAAGGGGACTTCCCTGGTGGTCCAGCAGCTAAGACTCCACGGTCTCAATGCAGGGGGCCCAGGTTTGATCCCTGATCAGAGAACTAGATTCCACATGCCACAACTAAGACCTGATGCACCCAAATAAATAACAATAATAATTTAAAAAAAGAAACCAAAAAAATAAATAAATTTTAAAAAATGAAAATAAAAAAGAAACCTCAGCAAAAGACTTTCATTTTTTTGTGTGTTCAAATAGCGCCACCCTTTCCCTGAGGCAGTGAATTCAGAACACTTGAGAGAGTAAATGAGAAAAGGTTTACTAGGAAAAATGGGGAAAAGGTGGATAGGTTTTTCAAATTATTATTATTTCTATGCAATTATTTTATATGTATTTTATCTATATTAATTATAATGTAAATTATTTCTGTGTAAGTGAAGGGATCCAAATTTTACCACAATGGCATAAAAGTGATTTTGAATTGAAGACATTTGAGAATCAACAGATGCAGAAAGAGGCTTTGTCTGAACTCTCCTTTATCTGACTAAAAGCAGAAACTTCTGGGATTGAAACTACTATATATCCCCTCTCTGGGGAGTTTCATGGCCTTAAAGAAAACCACATCACTTACATAAATAAACATTATCACAGACGATCTTATCTCCCATAAAAGCCCATTTGTCTTTGTTAAAGAAACCCTTTTGTTCTTCCCATAGAACTTTTTCTCCCTACCCTCTCTCCCCTCTTCAGTTTAGTTCAGTTGCTCAGTCGTGTCTGACTCTTTGCGACCCCATGGACCGCAGCAAGCCAGGCTTCCCTGTCCATCACCAACTCCTGGAGCTTGCTCAAACTCATGTCCATTGAGTTGGTGATGCCATCCAACCATCTCATCATGTTGTCCCCTTCTCAAACTCCTATGTCTATTTACTAAGCCAAGTTATTTTTCTGTGAGCTCCTGCCTACATTTGTGAATAAGCTTTATCTTTTCTAATATATCTTTTGTCTGTTTAATTTCTTGGCCCCCATTATGATACTACTGCAGTAGGTTACCTAAGGCTAGAATCCCTCTGAAGGAGCAGTTCAGTTCAGTTCAGTTCAGTCGCTCAGTTGTGTCCGACTCTTTGCAACCCCATGAATCGCAGCACACCAGGCCTCCCTGTCCATCACCAACTCCAGGAGTTCACTCAGACTCACGTCCATCGAGTCAGTGATGCCATCCAGCCATCTCATCCTCTGTCATCCCCTTCTCCTTCTTCCTCCTCCTTCTCTGAAGGAGCTGGAGTCCCTAAATCCTACTTTAATCTTTACAAGAAGATGCTAAAATCAGACTTCCCTGGTAGTCCAGTGGTTAAGAGTCTGCCGGTCAGTGCAGGGGACCCAGGTTCCATCCCTGGTCTGGGAAGATCCCTCATGCCTAGGGGCAATAAACCCCATGTACCACAACTGGTGAAGCCTGTGTGCCTAGAACCTGTGCTCTGCAAGAAGAAAAGAAGCCACTTCAATAAGAAAGCCACACACTACAATGAAGAGTAGCTCCCCACTTGCTGTCACAACTAGAGAAAGCTCTTTTCCTCCACTCTAAGTTTTATAGTGCAGATGTTACAAATAACACTATGATGAACATCATATGACTTAGGGACTGAACAACAAACATTCTGGGACTTCTTTGGTGGACAATACACTTATTTGTAATTTGTGATTGCTGGTGGATTTGTTTAGACAACAGTCAATGGTTTCCCACTCGCTATCCTTAACAACATTTGGTATTGTCAGTCTTTTTCATTTTCACCATTCTGGTGGCTGTGAGGTGCTATCTCATTGTGGTTTTAATCTAAATGTGCACATTTCTATTAGTAAAGTAATATATATATATATATATATATATATATATATATATATAGAAAATTTCGTAAGTACAAGAAAGAAGTAACTAAAAATCATTTCTATCTTATCATCCTCTTCTGCCCCCACCGCCTGCCCCACCAGCTTTACTGGATTTGGAGTGTGTACAATACAACTTTAAGGTTGTACTGATTTATATTCCCACTGGCAATGCATGAAAATTACTCTCTTATTTTCTGAACTGGGATTACTGTTAAACTGTCAATTTGTTATTTTGGTGTCTCACTTATGGTTTTATTTAGCATTTCTTTTTTTCCTAGTGAAGGTGGAGGGTTTTTTTTTTATTGCTATTACTTTTACTTTTTGTGTAAATTGCTTTATTTCTTTTGATGAAACAGATTTTTGATCATCATATCTAACAAGAATAACGTCAAAAAAGAAGTTGACAGGGTAATCTCATGAATTAATAGATGTGCAAAAATTCTAGATAACATTTTAGAAGCAGAATATAACTTAAAAGGAACATATACTTTAACCATTTCTAGTTTTCTCCCACTAAAGCTCAAGTCAGTGTAACCAATATTATTACTGGAAAAATTGTAAAAATTCACATAATTATTTCCATAAATGCAAAAAGGGAATTCTTTTTTAGAACTCTTCCTAAAAGTAATAAAGGGTTGCCTCTTTAACATGACAAAAAGGCTCTACTGAAAACCAAAAATCAAAATTACACTTAATGGAGAAATAGGAATTACTCCTCTTTGAAACAGGAACATGCACAACAAGGCTACATTATCAACACTATTTAACTTAGCTCCAAAAATTCTGGCAAATGTTTTTGAGAAGAGAAAGAAAGATATACATAAGGAAAGGGAAGAAATAAAGTGATGATGTTTCTTAAATGAGATGAAAACCACCTCAAAATTACTAGTGATAATAAATGAAGGCATCAAAGAAACTAGATAAAACACAAGTTAATTTAGGAGAATTTTCATCTTTACAACAGTGCATCTCTCAATGTTTGTCATTTCTTTAAATTTATCATTCCTTTGTTTATTCTTTAGTAAAACTTTATAATTTTATTCCTATATGTCCAGCATATTTCTTACTAAAATTTTCATAGGGATTTAAAAGCTTTTATCGCTACTGTGAATGGAAAGTTTTTGTCATTGCATTTACTTTCTTATTCTTATATATTTAAAATAAGGCATTTATTATATGTGCTGATGATAGCATGATATTTGAACTTATCTGGAATTGTCTTTCACATCTATTTTTTCTTTTTAATATTTAGTTGTTTATTTGGCTTCACCAGGTTTTAGTAGCAGCATGCAGAATCTTTTTTTTTTTTTTTTTTAGTTGTGGCATGTAAAGATCTAGTTCCTTGACCAGGGACCAAACCATCCCCCATCTCACTGGGAGCCAGGGGTCCTAGCCACTTCCCTAGCCATCAGGGAAATCCCCACTTCTATTTTTCTATCATTTACAAGCATCAGTCATTCCCAATCATTAATGATACAGGTGTGTCACTGAATCTAGTGATAAAGTCTTGCTTGAGAAGGTATCGCAGTTTAATTTTGCTGGCTTTCATGTTAAGATGCTCCCATTTTTTGTACTGTTTTCATCCTCTCTTCATTTTCTTCAGTGATGTCTTGAACCAGGTAAATGCCTGAAAGGCACCTTAGGGAGCTTTAAATTATTATTTGGTTAAAGAATTTTTGCCCACTGTGACCTCTGATTTAGGGCAGGTGTCAGCTAGCTAGTATAAGGGTACTGTGGTGTTCTGGTCATATATTGTTACGTAACAAACTGTAACTTTGATCTACTTTTCTGGTTTTGTTGTTGCATTGTGTTTAGTCATATCCGACTCTTTGAGACTCCATGGATTGTAGCCTGCCAGACTCCTCTGTCCACGGGATTCTCCAGGCAAGAACACTGGAGTATTTGCCATTTCCTCCAGAGGATCTTCCCGAACCAGGGATTGAACTCGAGTTTCCTGCACCTCCTGCATTGGCAGGTGGATTCTTTACATTTATTTATTTGGCTGGCCTGGGTCTTAGTTGCAGCACTTGGGATCTTCTATCCTTTTTGAGGCATTTCAGGATCTTTAGTAGTGACATGTGGAATTTTTTTTAGTTGCAGCATGCACTCATCTCATACGCTAGTAAAGTAATGCTCAAAATTCTCCAAGCCAGGCTTCAACAGTACATGAACCATGAACTTCCAAATGTTCAAGCAGGATTTAGAAAAGGCAGAGGAACCAGAGATAAAATTGCGAAAATCCATTGCATCATCAAAAAAACAAGAGAGTTCCAGAAAAACATCTACTTCTGCTTTATTGACTACGCCAAAGCCTTTGATTGTGTGGATGATGACAAACTGTGGAAAATTCTGCAAGACATGAGAATACCAGACCCCCTGACCTGCCTCTTGAGAAACCTGTATGCAGGTCAGGAAGCAACAGTTAGAACTGGACATGGAACAACAGACTGGTTCCAAATCGGGAAAGGAGTGTGTCAAGGCTGTATATTGTCACCCTGCTTATTTAACTTCTATGCAGAGTACATCATGAGAAATGCCGGGCTGGATGAAGCACAAGCTGGAATCAAGATTGCTGGGAGAAATATCAATAACCTCAGATATGCAGATGACACCACCCTTATGGCAGAAAGCGAAGAGGAACTAAAAAGCTTCTTGATGAAAGTGAAAGTGGAGAGTGAAAAAGTTGGCTTAAAACTCAACATTCAGAAAATTAGGATCATGGCATCTGGTCCCATCATTTCATGGCAAATAGATGGGGAAACAATGAAAACAGTGCAAGACTATTTTCTTGGGCTCCAAAATCACTGCAGATGGTGACTGTAGCCAAGAAATTAAAAGATGCTTGCTCCTTGGAAGAAAACCTATGACCAGCCTAGACAGCCTATTAAAAAGCAGAGACATTACTTTGTCAACAAAGGTCCATCTAATCGAAGCTATGATTTTTCCAGTAGTCATGTATGAATGTGAGAGTTGGACTATAAAGAAAGCTGAACACCGAAGAATTGATGCTTTTGAATTGTGGTGTTGGAGAAGACTCTTGAGTGTCCCTTGGACTGCAAGGAGATCCAACCAGTCAACCCTAAAGGAAGTCAGTCCTGAATGTTCATTGGAAGGACTGATTCTGCAGCTTAAACTCCAATACTTTGGCCATCTGATGAGAAGAACCGACTCATTGGAAAGGACTCTGATGCTGGGAAAGATTGAAGGTGGGAGAAGGGGACGACAGAGGATGAGGCAGTAAGATGGCATCACCAACTCAATGGACATGAGTTTGAGTAAGCTCCTGGAGTTGGTGATGGACAGGGAAGCCTGGTGTGCTGCAGTCCATGGGGTCACAGAGTCAGACACGACTGAGCAACTGAACTGACTGACTGATGGTCTTTCGTGACTGACTTTTTTCACTTAATGTAATGCTTTCAGGGTTCATCCGTGTTGTAGTATGTATTTGTACTTCATTTCTTTTTATGGTTGAATAAACATCACTTCATGGGAAATAGATGGGGAAACAGGGGAAACAGTGTCAGACTTTATTTTTGGGGGCTCCAAAATCACTGCAGATGATGACCAGGCATGAAATTAAAAGACGCTTACTCCTTGGAAGGAAAGTTACCACTAACCTAGATAGCATATTGAAAAGCAGAGACATTACTTTGCCAACAAAGGTCCGTCTAGTCAAGGCTATGGTTTTTCCAGTGGTCATGTATGGATGTGAGAGTAGGACTGTGAAGAAGGCTGAGCGCCAAAGAATTGATGCTTTTGAACAGTGGTGTTGGAGAAGACTCTTGAGAGTCCCTTGGACTGCAAGGAGATCCAACCAATCCATTCTGAAGGAGATCAGCCCTGGGATTTCTTTGGAAGGACTGATGCTAAAGCTGAAACTCCAGTACTTTGGCTACCTCATGCGAAGAGTTGACTCATTGGAAAAGACTGACGCTGAGAGGAATTGGGGGCAGGAGGAGAAGGGGATGACAGAAGATGAGATGGCTGAATGGCCATCGATGGATGTGAGTCTTGACTCAATGGACGTGAGTCTGAGTGAACTCTGGGAGATGGTGATGGACAGGGAGGCCTGGCGTGCTGCAATTCATCGGGTCGCAAAGAGTCGGGCACGACTGAGTGACTGAACTGAACTGAACTGAATCTTCCATTGTCACTCCTTGATATCCACAGGGAATTGTTTCCAGGACTCCCTTCAAATACTAAAATCCACAGATACTCAAGTTCCTGACATAAAATAGTGTAGTATTTGCATATAGTATAGGTTATATATGTAACATACACATAAAGTATATCTCCCATATATTTTAAATCATCTCATTTATGATACCTAATATATTTAAATATCATGTAAATAGTTGTAAATACAATGTAAATGCTATGTAAATAGTTACAGTAAAGTTTTGCTTTTGGAACTTTCTGGATCTTTTTTTTCGGCTGTGCCCAGGATTAGTTGCAGCATGCAGGATTTTATTTTATTTTTTAGTGGCATGTGGGATCTAGTTCCCTGACTGGGGCCCCCTGGATCGGGAGCACAGAGTCTTAGCCACTGGGTCACCAGGAAAGTCCTTTTCTGGAATTTTTTCCCTAAATATTTTCCCATCTGCTGTTGGTTGACTCCACAGATGTGATACCAGCAGGAACATAGGGCCAACTTCACCACATTTTTTTATCGGCTCATCAGCAATGAGCACTTGGGTTGTTTCCACTTTGGGGCTCTTATGAACAATAGTGCTATAAATATTTGTGTGTAAGTTTTTGTGTGGATATATTTTCATTTCTCTCGCGTATATACCTAAGATAGAAACTGCTGGGTCATCCAGTAAGTCGGTGTTTAAACTTTTGAGGAATTGCCACACTGTTCTCGAAGCAGATGCACTCCTCTACATTGCCACCAGCAATATGAGAGTTCCGATTTCTCAACAATCCCCTTCACATTTGCTACCTACCTTTTCTGATAATAGCCATCCTAGTGGGTGTAATGTGATATCTCATTGTGATTTTTGACTTGCATTTCTCTGGTGGCCAACAATGTTGAACATCTTTTCACGTGCTTATTGCCCTTTTGTGTATCTTCTTTAGAGAAATATCTATTCAGATCTTATACTCATTTTGAAATTGGGTTGTTATTTGTCTTTTTATTATTGACTCATATCATGAAAATTTAAAAAGAACAAATTGCTAATTTCCTGAATCGCTCAGAAGCTGACTTCTTACTCATTTCCAAACCTGCTTTTGAACCCGACCAGACCTTTTTCCTCAGAACTGCATTTTAGCATTCATGTGATGAGAGTGCGAACAAGTTTAAAAACAGAAGTTTCCTCTGTTCTCAGGTGGAGAAGCAAAGTGGGAAAGGCAAAAGACAGGCAAGGTTCCATAGGATCGTTTTGAAGAAATGGTACTTAAAAGGTGTCAGATGGTTCTTAACTTTTAAAACAAGAACTGTGGAAGTCTTAGAGCCTCATCTCAGAGAGCGCCAGGTGGAGAAGGGGACTAGATGAATGGCAGGGTGAGTTGATCTTTGACTCAATTAGGCTGAATCAATCTTGTCATTGAGTTCCCAAGGAAATTCAATTACAGGTCAAGTGCAGGAAGCCCAGTAATTGTGGCTTAAGCAGCAGAAATGACAGGTGATCGATAGCAGCCTGGGGATGAATTTGACTTCAAAGCCCCTGAATCTCTGGTGGGAAGAAAAGGCAGGAGAGTTGGAGAGAGGAAGAGGCTCTCTAAGTCGAAACAACCACTGAGAGGTTTGGTGGATGACGTGCCAAGACAGTGGGTGTGGCGCTGCCAGACATGCCTGCCCACCCAGGTGTTGATCTGACTGTGGAGACTCGGGGCCAGAGACTCGTGGTGGCAGGGGGTGGGGTGGGGGGGCGGCGGTGGTGGTGAGCGGGGAGCTGGGCGGGGGGTGGGGATCATCAGACCATGTTGGGAGCCTCCAGCAACAGCGCCTTCCCTGACCGCGGCTGCAGGCCGCCAGAAACCGCACTACCCAAGTCAGCGTTAGAAGCTGGGGCTGCAAGAACTGGGCTCCGAGGGGAGAGCAAAAGGCGGGACGTGGGACAGGAAACAACTCTGGAGAAAAGAGCATCTCTCTAGAAATCCCCTTTCCTTGCAAAACGAAGTGTAAAAGATTCATAAAAGTTTTGCTCAGAGGTAAAGAATCCGCCTGCCAGTGCAGGAGCTGCAGGTTTGATCTTGGATCAGGAAGATCCCCCTGGAGAAGGAAATGGCCAGCGACTCCAGTATTCTCACATGAGAAATCCCATGGACTGAGGAGCCTGGTGGGCTATGGTCCATGGAGAGTCGAACAAGACTGAGACTAAACAACAACTCCTCCCTCTAGTGGTGATACACATATTGCAAGAGGGGCTTCGTGGCTGAGTCGAAATCTAGAAGCTATAAAGACTGATATGTTCCACCACCTTAGAAAAACAAACCCCTCCCCAAATACTTGATTTTTTTGTGTGGCAAAAAAATATATATTTTGCACTAAGCTTTGCAAGATAATACCGTTGGAGGAAGCTGGATAAAGGGTACGCAAGATGGCTCTGTATTATTTTTTACTACTGAATCTCGACTATATTTTAACTATGTGAATCAATCTTACCTCAAAATAAAAAATGTAAAATAAAAAGACTTCCCTAGTAGTCCATCGGCTAAGAATCTGCACTCCATCCTGCGTGCTGAAACTAGAAGTTCATGGGCCGCAGCTAAGAAGACCTCGAGTGCTGCAACTAAGACCCGGTGCAGCCAAATAAATAAATAAAAATAAATATTTTTTAAAATATATAAGAAGTAATTTAAACACAGCCTTAAACCAAAAAAAAAAAAAAAAAGAAGAAGAAGAAGAAGAGGCTTGGTGGAGAAGAGGCTTGGTGGAGAGAGGGAAAAAAAATAAGAAAAGGCTTGAGTCCTTTGGCCCCATCTCTGGCTGGGGACTCACAGCCATGAGTAGGTAAAATGGTCAGGAGATAGAGAGGAGACTTTTCTGGAACTCCCTGACATGAAGGCCCCACATACCGTGGCTCCAAAGACTGTTGATGAGTCCTTGGGGGCTATCGTTAGATTGGGAGAATGTGGGAATGTAATAGGTGATGAAATTAAAGTGAAGGTTTGGATAAAAGTTGTAAGGTTTGAACAGGTTTCATGTGAGGTGGTTTTGCCCCCTTTACCTAGGAGGGCAAATGTACTGGGGGATAGATGTGTCTGATGGGATAAGATTTCCCTTACTTAGCATCCTAAAGCAGAAGTCACTGGATCCTGCCCTTCTGCCAATATAATTGGCCATGCTAAATGAAAACCAATAACTAACTGCCTGGGGCTTCCCAGGTAGCACTAGTAGTAAAGAACCTGCTCGCCAACGCAGGAGACATTAGAGTTGCAAGTTTGATCCCTGGGTCAGGAAGATTCCCCGGAGAAGGGCATGGCAACCCTCTCCAGTATTCTTGCCAGGGAAATCCCATGGACCAGAGGAGCCTGGTTGCACAGAGTCGGACATGACTGAAGCAACTTAGCATGCATGCAACTTTGCCTGAGCCCACAGTGGTTATTAATTTAAACAGTGTGGACTACCTGGTGGACAGGAGATGACTACTTTAATGCTCTGTTAGAAGCTATAGTCCTGATGTGGGCAGGTCGTCTGTACAATAGCCTTATGTACAGTGCAAACTTGGGCTACGGCAAAATACCACCCAACAATGACCACTGGGATTTTGGATCAGAAAATTTCCATTTACTAGCTTGCTATTGGACCTTAATGGAAATTATGCCTATGACTAAAGGATATAAAATAATCTTGAACCTTAAATACTTATAATGTCTTGGGTGATGTCCACTCTCAACCTCTGTTCATGTCATCTGGGTTAGGCTGTCTCTCCCCTTAACCCCAAGTAACCCAGTCCTCACCAATCCAGCGTGTGGCCAGGTGACTGAGATGGGCTCAGAACTGGACGCTTAACCAGATCAAGCCAGCCTGAATGGGGACTCAATTCTCAGACTTTTGTTGAAGACTTTAGGTAAAAGAGCTCTTTGTTTGCTGGAATTAAGCCTGGGGGGATAGAAGAACTGCTCCAACCAATTTGCCCCTAAAAGAGGAGGGCTTTTGACTTCCCTGGTGGCTCAGAGGGTAAAGCGTCTCGGAAAGATACCCTGGAGAAGGAAATGGCAACCCACTCCAGTACTCTTGCCTGCAAAATTCCATGGACAGAGGAGCCTGGAGTCGGACACAACTGAGTGACTTCACTTTCATTTTTGGACAATACAGCCAATCACAGAGGTGAGAGTAAAGTCTGAGGCCTGAATGTTTACACCTGAATCCAGCTATGCCTGAAGTAAATCCTATCCTTCAAGTTTTCAGTTACAAGAACCCATTAAATCTGTCTGCCTTACCCTGTTTGTCCTAGGGGGCCCTCACAGAATCAAGGAGAATCATATTTTAAGGGGACACACGAAAGACACAAAGAAACATTTCTCTTAAAATAACAAAAAACGGAAACAAACAAAAAAAGGAACTTCAGACATAGCCTACAGCTCCCTCTAGTGGAAAACATTGTTTTTCAGCCCTGGATAACATGCCACCACCAGGTTTCCCAAAAGTCTGTGTATATCGAGGTTAATTTAGAACATCTTTCCTATTTCAAAAATATAATTGCTGATATTTATAATCCTGATCACAGCTCTGTCCCATAATATTTTGTAGTTCAGAACTATAATCCTGAACAAAACATGTCCCAAAATCATGCAGTGAAGTAAATTTAGAATGTGCTTAGAATGGACTTAGTGGCTCAGTCCTATCCAACTCTTTGTGGCCCCGTCGACTGTAGCCCACCAGACTTCTCTGGCTATGGAATTTTCCAGGCAAGAATACTGAAGTGGATTGCCAGTTCCTACCCCAGGGGATCTTCCCGACCCAAGGATTGAACTCCCATCTCTGGCACCTGATAGACCATTAGGAATCATAGGAATCATATTTTACAGCTATCAAAAAAGAGAAAAATAAGAAAGACCAAAAAATATAGTTCCATAGGATTTTAATATCCAAATAAAGATAACTTTCTTGGCTTTTGATTTCAAGAACTGTCTCACACCTCCCACCCCTCTTTTTTGTCATGAAAATGATCAAAGAGAGAAATACAAACAACAACAACGAAACAAAACTGTCCCAGCAAGCAAAAGAACTGGAGAAAATGCCATGAACCGAACTGAATATTTGAGAGATTTGGGGTCCACTGCTGGGGCTAGAGCTGGGGAGACGGTGCTCCACCTTGGCCCCATAGAGCGGTAGGCGGAGTAGCCCTAGAGGGCCGGGGTCGGCCGCTCCAGCCCGTGCAGCCCTGCCTCTCATTCTTGGGGCCGGGGTGTCTGGTCCTGACCCTGCAGGAAGATGTGCCCTTTGCCTCCCCTCTACTCACACAGCATCCAGCCGACAGCCCGCGGCTGTGCTAAGGTGGTCCTACGGAGGGGAGAGGGTCCCAGGGAGGAAGCACAAGATGCTATGTGCAAACACGCAGGGAGCCTCTATTCCTGTCCAGTTCCACCCAAGTCCAAGTGTGAACAGCCAAGGGAGAATCACTGCATGAGAGAGAACCCTCAGCATCCTGATAAAGGTAGATCAGGAAGGGCAATCTGGACAAGAACGGTCCCCAGGGACTTCCGGCATACAAGGCCGGAGTGGTGGGATCAATCCCTGGTTGGGGAACTAAGATCCCACATGCCCCAGCATGATCGAAAAAATAAGCAAAGCAAACTGTCCCCAGTAGAATGAAGGAAATACAAAAGTACTTAAAATATTTGAATCAATGTCCTCAAAATTATGTATGACAGAATATTGTATTCATAAAAAAAACCCTGGTATACAAAATGTGGTAAATACATGCAATGGGATATTATTCAGCCATAATAAGGAATGAGATTTTGATATATGCTATATCATGGGTGGACCCTGAAAGTATTATGCTAAGTGAAGTAAGCCAGATACAGAAGGAAAAATATCGTCCGATTCTACACACATTAGGTACTAGATTAGACAAATATGCAGCCACAGAAAGTAGAATGGCGATTACCAGGGGATAGAGGGAAGGAGGAGGGAAAGTTATTGTTTAATGGGTACAGAATTTTTGTTGGCGATCATGAAAAAATTTTGAGTATAGTGGTGAGTTATACAAAACTGTGAATGTACTTAATGCCACAGAACTATACACTTAAAAATGGTTAAAAAGTAAATTTTAGGTTATGTATATTTTACTACAATAAAAAAATACCCTCCCCAAACCAACCTGTTACAGAAAAAGGAACAATTAGAGAAAAAGTGTTCTTAGAAATGTAGAATACAAAGGCAAAAAATTAAAAAACCCAATAGAAGCAGAAAATAATGGAACAGGCACTGCTTTTAAAAACCTTGTCATTTTAGAAGGCCAGTTAAGGAACTTTCTTGGAATATTTTTGAGAACTCTGGCTTTATAATTATTTCCATCCTTAGTAAGTCCTGGTTCCAAACAAGTCTGTGGCTCCAATGTAAAAAGTCAGGGCTGTCAATGCAAAAGCATAGTATTCACTCCACAATGCAAAGAAAACGGCCCTTGTACCTGATGGCAAGACTGAGTGGCAAGACTTAGGGTCCCTTGGAGGAGAAAGGGGGGCTGTAGGGGCAACCCCAGCTAAGACAATGTTTAACTTTTTCTCTTAAGGAAATCAACCCAACTCTTCAGGCCCTGGAGGATATGAAAGAGGAAAAGAAAGAAGAAAAAGTCAGGCCCACATGCTTTTTTTTTTGGCTGCACCATACATCTTCCCCGACCAGGGATGGAACCCGTACCCACCCCCTGCATTGGGAACTCAGAGTCATAACCACTGGACAGTCAGGCAAGTCCCACATGTTCTTGTTTCTCCTTCTCGGTTTGGAAAAGGGGAGTCCTGGCTCAGTGGAACCATCCAGGTGGATGTGGGGCAGGCAGGGCTCATGGAATATGCCGGGAGATACCTCAAAGCAGAAGAAGCCTCTTAGGTGGCTGCACCCACAAGGTCTTCAGGGAAAAATGCAGAAGATGCGGTGGGAGGAGGAGAGAGGGAAGAGCCTTGAGATGTGGTGTGATGTCCAGGACTCCCAGCTCGACACAGTGAGGGGATGCCAACCTGCTGAGAGGCTTCTGAGCCGGCTGAGGCCTTGGGTGGAAGAGAGGAGTCACTGATGGTCATGGGCATAGAGGGTCAAAAGCTGTGACTGCCGTGACTGCCCAAGGCCAGATGGGACCTGTTGTCCCCAGCACATACCACCCAGAGGCTGGCCCAGCCCAGCCTGGGTGAGAAACCAGCTGGGAACAGCACAAGGGTAGCCCCCATCTGCCACCATGCCCGGATGCCGACAAGGGGAAGGACAGCCCTGGAATCTTCACTTCAAAGACAGCATCTAATCTGGAGGAGACAGAGATTCCGCTCTCAGGTTCCCGTCCTTTCAACTGCTGCCGGCATGAGAAAGGAAGGAAGAGCAGTCACAGACACGAAACGCTGGCATTGTGTGCGCATCTGAGTGTGTGTGCAAATTTACAACTCTGCTACACAAACATGAATCAGGGATGAGAACACAGTAAATGGTAAAACACGATGAATAAAAAACAATGGTGAGAGAGGAAACCAGCAAAACATGTGGTTAATTCTTAACTGCTGCTCCAAATTTTTGAGAAACTCAAAGCAACTGATTAGAGTCATAAAAACAGAAAAGACAATTTAAAAATAAAAGACAGTATTTTTTAAAAATCTGAAACTAAAATTCTAGAATCTAGATTCTTTTCAACTTGGATTTGGGGTAGGGGGAAGGGACGATGGCGCGTGGAGAGGAAGAAGAGAAGTTTCAAAAGCAAGCCAAATGAAAAACCAAAATAAAATATCACCTCATCTCTGTTAGGATGGCTCTTATAAGAAGAGACAAAGAATAACAAGTGTTGGTAAGGATGTGGAGAAAAGGGAACCCTTGTGCCCTATTGGTTGGAATATAAATTGGTGCAGCCACTATGGAAAACAGTAAGGAGGGTCCTCAAAAAAAGAAAAATAGAACTACTATAAGGTACGATAATTCATTTACAGGTATCTAGCTGAAAGAAATGAAATCACTGTCTCAAATGGATATCTGCACCCCTACCTTCACAGCAGCGTTATTTACAATAACCAAGACAAGGAGACAACTCCAGTGTCCATCAACAGATAGATGGATAAAGAAGTGGCATATACACACAGTGGAGTGTGGTGCGTATGTGCTAAGTTGTTTCAGTAGTGTTCTGATTCTTGGCGACTGTATTGGACTGCAGGCCTCCAGACTCCTCTGTCCATGGGATTCTCCAGGCAAGAATACTGGGGTGGGTTGCCATTTCCTTCTCCAGGACATCTTCCTGATCCAGGGATCGAAACCACATCTCTTATGTCTCCTGCATTGGGGCAGGTCCTTCACCACTAGCGCCATCTGGGAAGCCCATACAATGGAATGTTATTCAGACATAAGAAAGAAAGAAATCCTGCTGTTTGCAACAACATAGATGAATCTTTAGGGCATTATGATAAGTGAAATAAATCAGATAAGGAAAGACAAATACTTGTATGATCTCATATGTGGAATCTAAAGAAAAACCTGAACTAGGGCAGGAGGTGGGGTAGATGAACAAATCTGACTTTATAGATACAGAGAACAGATTGGTGGTTGCCAGCCAGAGGGGAGAGTGGAGAATGGGCAAAATGGGGGTGTGTGTATGTTCAGTTGCTAAGCGTGTCCGACTCTTTGCAACCCCATGGACTGCAGCATGCTAGGCTTCCCTGTCCTTTCCTACCTGCGGGAGTTTGCTCAAATTATGTCCATTGAGTCAGTGATACTGTCTAACCATCTCATCCTCTGCCACCCCCTTCTCCATTTGCCTTCAATCTTTCCCCACATCAGAGTCTTTTCCAATGAGTTGGGCCAAATAGGTAAAGGTGCTCAAAGGTACAAACTTCCAGTTATAAAGTGAATAAGTCCTGGGGGTATAATGTGCATCCTGGTGACTAAAGTTAACAATGCTGTATTGTATATTTGTAAGTTTCTAAGAGGGTAGATCTTAAAAATTCTCATCACAAGAGAAAAACTTCATGTGGCAATGGATGTTAACTAAACTTATCGTGGTAATCACTTTTTAATATGTACATATAACAAATCATTACGTTGTACACCTAAAACTAAGACAATGTTATGTGTCGATTATATTTTTTTAAAAAAGAAACAAACTCCAAACCAGTCTATGGTGAGAGGAACAAGGGGTTGCACAGGGCTGGGGGTGGGAGAGAACTGACTGGAAACGACCACAAGAGAACTTTTTTTAAAAGTCTTTTAAAAAATAATTAAAGTACAACAGATTTACAATGTTGTGTTAGTTTCTGCTGTACAACAAAGTGACTCATTTATACATATATATATATTCTTTTTCAGTATGGTTTATCAAAGGATATTGAATATGGTTTCCTGTGCTATACAGTCGGACTTTTTTGTTTATCCCAATTTGTATCTGCTAATTCCAGCCTCCCAATCACATCCCTCCCCCATCCCCACAAGAGAGCCTTTTGAGGTGATGAAATGTTCTGTATCTTGATTGGGGTGGTGGTCAAACAGGAGCATCCATGTTTGTCATAACCCCATCAAACTGTATATTTAATATGCGCGCATTTATTATTTGCAAATTATACCTCTTTTCTGGATTTTTCCAGCTTCTAGAACTGTTCTCCTCTGTTCCTTGGCTTATGGCCTCTTCATCCATCTTCAGAGTCAACAGTGTCTTGCTTTAGTCCACCACTCTCTTCTTCTGTCTCAATTTCCCTCTGCATCCCTATTTTTTGGGGGAATATCCCTTGCGACATGTGGGATCTTAGTTCCCTGACCAGAGATCCAACCCATATACCCACCCCCCAGCATCTGAAACGCAGAGTCTTAACTACTGGACCACCAGGGAAATCCCACCTGCCTCCCTCTTTTTAATTTTTTTTTATATTTATTTATTTTTGACTGTGCTAGGTCTTATTTACAGCATTGGACCTTGCTTCTGTCACCAGTCACATCCACAACTGGGTGTTGTTTTTGCTTTGGCTACATCCCTTCATTCTTTCTGGAGTTATTTCTCCACTGATCTCCAGGAGCATATTGGGCACCTACCGACCTGGGGAATTCATCTTCCAGTGTCCTATCTTTTTGCCTTTTCATACTGTTCATGGGGTTCTCAAGGCAAGAATACTGAAGTGGTTTGCCATTCCCTTCTCCAGTGGACCACATTCTGTCAGACCTCTCCACCATGACCAGTCCATCTTGGGTGGTCCCACACGGCATGGCTTAGTTTCACTGAGTTAGACAAGGCTGTCGTCCATGTGATCAGATTGGCTAGTTTTCTGTGATTGTGATGAACTATGGACGGATGTTTGTGACATTGTACAGGAGACAGGGATCAAGACCATCCCCAAGAAAAAGAAATGCAAAAAAGCAAAATGGCTGTCTGAGGAGGCCTTACAAATAGCTGTGAAAAGAAGAGAAGCAAAACACAAAAAAGAAAAGGAAAGTTATACCCATTTGAATGCAGAGTTCCAAAAAATAGCAAGGAGAGATAAGAAAGCCTTCCTCAGTGATCAATGCAAAGAAATACAGCAAAACCATAGAATGGGAAAGACTAGAGATCTCTTCAAGAAAATTAGAGATACCAAGGGAACATTTCATGCAAAGATGGGCTCAATAAAGGACAGAAATGGTAGGGACCTAACAGAAGCAGAAGATATTAAGAAGAGGTGGCAAGAATACACAGAAGAACTGTACAAAAAGGACCTTCACAACCCAGAGAATCATGATGGGGTGATCACTCACCTAGAGCCAGACATCCTGGAATGTGAAGTCAAGTGGGCCTTAGGAAGCATCACTACGAATAAAGCTAGTGGAGGTGATGGAATTCCAGTTGAACTATTTCAAATCCTAAAAGAGGATGCTGTGAAAGTGCTGCACTCAATATGTCAGAAAATTTGGAAAACTCAGCAGTGGCCACAGGACTGGAAAAGGTCAGTTTTCATTCCAATTCCAAAGAAAGGCAATGCCAAAGAACGCTCCGACTACTACACAATTGCACTCATCTCACACGCTAGTCAAGTAATGCTCAAAATTCTCCAAGCCAGGCTTCAGCAATATGTAAACTGTGAACTTCCAGATGTTCAAGCAGGTTTTAGAAAAGGCAGACAAGACAGAGATCAAATTGCCAACATCCATTGGATCATTGATAAAGCAAGAGAATTCCAGTAAAACATCTACTTCTGCTTTATTGACTATGCCAAAGCCTTTGATTATGTGGAGCACAATAAACTGTGGAAAATTCTTCAAGAGATGGGAATCCCAGACTACTTGACCTGCCTCTTGAGAAATGTATATGCAGGTCAGGAACCTACAGTTAGAACTGGACATGGAACAACAGACTGGTTCCAAATAGGAAAAGGAGTACATCAAGCCTGTATATTGTCACCCTGCTACTTATATGCAGAGTACATCATGAGAAAGGCTAGGCTGGATGAAGGACAAGCTGGAATCAAGATTGCCGGGAGAAATATCAATAACCTCAGATATGCAGATGACACCACCCTTATGGCAGAAAGTGAAGAGGAGCTAAAAAGCCTCTTGATGAAAGTGAAAGAGGAGAGTGAGAAAGTTGGCTTAAAGCTCAACATTCAGAAAACTAAGATCATGGCATCCGGTCCCATCACTTCATGGCAAATAGATGGGGAAACAGTGGAAACAGTGGCTGACTTTATTTGGGGGGGCTCTAAAATCACTGCAGATGGTGACTGCAGCCATGAAATTAAAAGATGCTTGCTCCTTGGAAGAAAAGCTATGACCAACCTAGACAGCATATTAAAAAGCAGAGACATTACTTTGTCAACAAAGGTCCATCTAATCAAAGCTATGATTTTTCCAGTAGTCATGTATGGATGTGAGAGTTGGATTATAAAGAAAGCTGAGTGCAGAATTGATGCTTTTGAACAGTGGTGTTGGAGAAGACTCTTGAGAGTCCCTTGGACTGCAAGGAGATCCAACCAGTCCATCCTAAAGGAAATCAGGCCTGAATATTCACTGGAAGGACTGATGCTGAAGCTGACACTCCAATACTTTGTCCACCTGATATGAAGAACTGACTCACTGGAAAAGACCCTGATGCTGGGAAAGATTGAGGGCAGGAGGATAGGGGATGACAGGATGAGATGGTTGGATGGCATCACCGACTCAATGGACATGAGTTTGAGTAAACCCCGGGAGTTGGTGATGGACAGGGAGGCCTGGCGTGCTGTAGTTCATGGGGTCGCAAGGAGTCGGACATGACTGAGCGACTGAACTGAACTGAACTGAGGTCTGATTTGCTGTGCTTTCTCTAGTTGCGGTCGGCCGGGTCTGCTCTGTTGTGGTGTACTGGCTTCTCACTACCGTGGCTTCTCTTGTTGCAGCACAGGCTTGGGAGCCCGGGCTCAGTAGTTGTGGCACATAGGCTTAGTTGCTCCACGGCTTGTGGAATCTTCCCAGACTAGGGATCAAACCCACGTCCCTTGCACTGGCAAGGAGATTCTTATCCATTTGGCCACTGGAGAAGTCCTCTGCCTCCTCTTATGAGGACATTTGTGATGGCATTTCTGGCCCACTCAGATTATCCAGAATAATCTCCCCATCAATAGATCCTTACTTTTATATAACATTCAAACAGAAAAACACAATTTAAGGAAATGAAGTAGGTCTATATGCAAAAACACAGGAAAATGAGGTAAATCTATATCTAAGAACATGAGAAAATGCCCAAGGTATGTTATAAAGTAAAAATAGAAATTAACAAGCAGCAACAAATTAGAAGATATAAAAAGAAGATCCACAAGAATAATGAAAATATAAAAATGCCAGGGCTTCCCTGTAGTCCAGGGACTAAAACTCCATGGCCCCAGTGCAGGGGTCCTAGTTTCGATCCCTGGTTAGGGAACAAGATCGAAGATCCCATGAGTTGCAACTAAGACCCAGTACAGCCAAATGAATATTTTCTTTAAAAAAAGACAAAATACTTTATAATAAAGTTAACAAAAACCATATCATACCTACATTAAAGAAAAATCTAAAACACTCCAAGATATAACAGTACACTTAAAGAAATCAACATGTATGTCATATTCTTGCATAGAGAGGTTCAGGATCATAACATACGAATATTCCATAAATTAATTTGTAAATTTGACATCGTAACAATGAAAGTTCTAATTCTTTGGGAAAAAACTTAGACAACATGATTATAAAACCTATACAAAAAAAACTCTGTGCTTAAGAATAGCCAGGAAAATTCTGGAGAAGAAGCCCAACGAGACAAGGAGTGGAAGTAGTTTTCTTTGTTATTTAAAAACCTCATAATGTTTTAATAATGAGAACAGTATGGTGCCAGTATGTATAAGGCAGACTGACCAATGGAAGAAGAGAAAGCCCAGAAATAGATGCATATTCATTCAGGAGTGTTCTTCATGATTAATATAGGGGAAAACTGAATTAATTCAATGAACAACAGTAAGACAATGAGAGCCAACCAGGAGAAAATAAAGTTGGATCCATTTCTGATGCCTCACCTCAAGATAACTTCCAAGTGAGTCATCAAAGGTGAAACTGTAACTCCTTGAAGAAAACATTGAGAATTCATTTATAACCCTGGCAAAGAAAGGCTTTTAAGACAACGACTTAGTATCCAAACAGACACACATACATTTAAAAATGTGTTTGGCAAAAACATACCTGCCTTATAAGCAACCACTAGACAAATAAATTAGGAAAAATATTTTTTTGTAAGTTGTATCACAGATCTGTAATTGTCCCAATGTTTAAAGAGCTCTAAAAACTTATGAGAAAAAGACCAATAACTCAATAGAAAAATGAGCAAAGGATATAAACGATAAATTCACAGAAAATGATATTCAAATGGCTTCCAAACATGAAAATATATTCAGTCTCACTCATAAGGGAAATGCAAATTTAAACTACACTGAGATATTTTTATGCCTTTTTTTCAGATATCAGATTGAAAAATTTAAAAACCAGGCTGTGGGCAAAAAGACGTTCTAGTCATTGTTGGTAAATTGGTATAATCCCTGTAGGGGACAATTTGACAACATCTATCCAATTTACGGTGCATAGACCCTTTGGTTTTGCAATTTGCCCTATAAGTGTGCTTGCACTAGGTTTGGACATGGTTATTTATTGGAGCAATGCTAGTAATAGCAAGATTAGGCAAGTTATCATATCTTCGATCAATAGAATATTATGCAGTTTTAATCAACTCTGTATAAAACAAGAAATGGAAAGTCCTCCATGATCCATTGTTAAAATAGCAAAGTGTAGAACAGTGTCAGCTTTTTCGTAAATAAGGCAACTATGAGAAAATACATTGAGGGACTTCCCTGGTGGTTCAGTGGTTAAGACTCTGCACTCTCAATGATGCAGGTTCGATCCCTGAGTTGGGAACTAAGATCCCTCGTGCCACACAGAACAGCCTAGACAAAACAAAACACCCTTAAGCAGAAAATATACTTTTATTTGCTTGTGTATGTAGAAAGATCTCCAGAGGATACACAAGAGCCTAACAATGGCTTCCTCTTTGGGGGAAGTAAGACGACAGGAGACAAGGGTGAAAGGGAGACTTTCATTATATTCTCTTTAGTTTTAATTGATTAATCTATTTAATTATTATGTTTCTGATCCTGGCTGGCAGGATCCTATTTCCCTGACTAGGGACAGAACCCGGTCCCTCAGCAGTGAAAGCATGGAGTCCCAGCCACTGGACCGCTAGGGAATTCCTTATTTTATTTTTTAAACATGTAAATGTATTATCATTCATTAAAAATATAAAATAAAATATTTTAAAGGAGGGAAGCAGATTGTAAAGCAGTACATAAAATGATTTATTTTCTCATATATCCATTTTAAAAGCTATTAACAGCAAGACTTTCATTTTTTACTTACACATTTTTGTAAACTTTCATTTCTACAAGAAACGTGTGTTATTTCTGTAATCAGAAAGAACAAAATGGTGATTTTAAATTTATTTTCTAATTGAATAGGGGAAAATGATATATTTGTATGTTTCCTCCTCACTCTATTACAACTGCGAATGAATGGAATCCTGGTTTTCACCTTCTATTTTTTTAGACTCAGTGTTCTTTTCTAACTCAAATGGAATTATTTTTTAAGACTTCAGTTCCTCCAGGAGTTGAGTGCTGCCCTGAGATTCAGGCCAGATTGGTTTCAAAAGTCCTTTGCCTCACATGAATTTAAGGAAGCTTTTGTTTGTTTTGTTTTGCCTACTATTGTAGTGACTACTGCAATGACTCCACAAACTTCTAATTCCTTCTATCAGCTCCAAATTTAACAGCTTTATGGGAGACAGGGGCGGCGGGGCCGGGCGGGGAGGGGGAGGGCGCGGAGAAGGGACTAAAGATCTCAGAAGACATTTTCCCTTGCCCCCTGGTAACTCAGACGGTAAAGAATTTGCCTGCAATGCAGGAGACTTGGGTTCCATCTCTGGGTAGGGAAGATCCCCTGGAGGAGGAAATGGCAATCCACTCCAGTATTCTTGCCTGGAAAATCCCATGGAGAGAGGAGCCTGGGAGGCTACAGTCGACCGGGTCACACAGTCGTACACGACTGAGTGTGCATGCTGATGAAAGAAACCAGCACCTGCCAGAGGAGGGCGCTCAACGTATAGCTGCAGTTATTTATAGAGTTGGATTTAAATGTCTTTCTGCCCTCTGGTAACTCTATCAGAACTGCTCCTTTAAAAGCTGGCCCCGCCCCTTTGTGTATGAGGGCTGTTTTGCTTCGGTACTTTACAGATTGAATACAAATTTAGTGGGCAGTGGAGAAGAAACATAAACAAGCTCTGGTATGGGTCTCTGGAAGGGAGGGTGAAGTCTGGCTGTGTAATCTCAGAATGAGGATCAGGATGGATTTAAGATATTTTGCTGCCTCTCCTCTTCCCCCAAATATAAATTGGTGCAGCCTCTGTGAAAAACAGTATGGCAATTCATTAAAAAACAACAACAACAACAACACACACACAGAGAAAAATTATCATCTGATCTAGCAATTCCAGTTCTAGATATATCCCCCAAAGAACTGAAAGCAAGGACCAGAACAGGTATTTGTATACCCATGTTCACCAGTATTATTCACAGTAGTCAAATATCCAGGGAGGGTTGAATAGATAAACAAAATGTGGTCTCTACATGCGTGCTCAATCGCCTCTGACTCTTTGCGATTGTATGTAGCTCCATGGACTGTATGTAGCTTGCCAGCTTCTCTGTCCATGGGATTCTCCAGGCAAAAATACTGGAGTAGGTTGCCACGCCCTCCTCCTGGGGATCTTCCTGACCCGTAGATGGACTGATGTCTCCTGCATTGCAGGCAGATTGTTTACCTCTGAGCCACTGGGCAAGCCCAGTCTCTACATATAATGGATTATTCAGCCTTACCAATGAAGGAAATTTTGATACATGCTACAACATGCATCAAATTTGAGTACATTATGCTAAGTGAAATAAGCCAGTAACAAAAGGACAGATACTATATGCTTCCACTTATATGAGACACCTTCAGTTCAGTTCAGTTCAGTTGCTCAGTCGTGTCAGACTCTGCGACCCCATGAATTGTAGCATGCCAGGCCTCCCTGTCCATCACCAACTCCCGGAGTTCATTCAAACTCATGTCCATCGAGTCAATGATGCCATCCAGCCATCTCATCCTCTGTCGTCCCGTTCTCCTCCTGTCCCCAATCCCTCCCAGCATCAGAATCTTTTCCAATGAGTCAACTCTTCGCATGAGGTGGCCAAAGTACTGGAGTTTCAGCTTTAGCATCATTCCCTCCAAAGAACACCCAGGACTGATTTCCCTCAGAATGGACTGGATGGATCTCCCTGCAGTCCAAGGGACTCTCAAGAGTCTTCTCCAACACCAAAGTTCAAAAGCATCAATTCTTCGGCGTTCAGCTTTCTTCACAGTCCAACTCTCACATCCATACATGACTACTGGAAAAACCTAGCTTAGTCAAATTTATAGAGTCAGAAAGTAGAAGGGTGGTTGCCAGGGGGTTAGAGGGAGGGGAAATGGGAATTATTGCTTACTGGATGGGGAGTTTCAGTTTGAAAAAGTTTTAGAGATGGATAGTGGTGATGGTGGTCCAACAATGTGAATATATTTAATGCTATTGAATGATATGCTTAAAAATGACTCAAATGGTAAATTTTATGTCATGCATATTTACCACAATTTTTTTTTTTAAGTTGCTGAGTCACGTCTGACTCTTTGTGACCTCATGGACTATATGGTCCATGGAATTCTTTAGGCCAGAATACTGGAGTGGGTAGCTTTTCCCTTCTCCAGAGAATCTTCCCAACCCAGGGATCGAATCCAGGTCTCTCACATTGCAGGCAGATTCTTTCTCAGATGAGCCACAAGGGAAGCCCTATTTACCACAATTTTTAAAAGTAAAAAAAAACAAACTCTGCTCCTCATCACTACCTACATTAGTTGTCACTTCATGGACCCTAGGAGAAAATCAAGAGATTTTGGAATAAGCCAAATCAGTCTCGGGGCCTCAGTCTTATCACCTGTTAAATGAAGGAGTGGGATGGAGAATCCATGATTCCTAGAGATGTTGTGTCAGAAGAAGAGAGATTGGGGGAAATAACCCTTACTTCTGTAAAGAAAATTCGGAGCCCAAGACTATATAAATGAATATTGATACCTATTAGATTTTGAGACTACTGCTTTTTTTTTTTTTTTTGCCATGCCATGCTGCATGTGGGATCTTATTTCCCCTACCAGGGATCATACCCCATGCCCCCAGCAATGGAAGCTTGGAGTCTTAACCACTGGATTGCCAGAGAAGTCCGAACATTTTTTTTTTTCAAACAATAAAAAATTTTTTTCAATTACCAGATATTTCAAACATACAGAAAATCCCTAAATACAGTGATTAAGTCCATCTCCATGAGATATTAACTATTCATTCACTGCTCTATCCTCAGAGGCTAGATTAGGGCCTGAGACATAGCAGAAATTCAGTAAAAGTTTTTGAATGTCTCCTTATATGTCTCTTCATATACAAATAAATGTTAGTTTCTCTAGGGTAATTCTTACAAATGGAATTGCTTCAACTTTACTAATTGCCAAACAGCCCACCAATTTACACTCTTATCACACATATGTAATACCAATTTGTATTGGTACTACACATGTAGTACATAATACATATGTATTATCAACTCAAATTCATACCAACATTTGATATTGTCACACTTTCTTATTTTTGCCAATCTGATGGATGTTAACGGTATTTCATAGTTTTATCTTGCACTTCCTTTATTAGTGAAGCTGGGCATTTTTCCTTAGGCTTTTCTTATAACTTGTCTGTTCATTTCCTATGACCATTTTTCTACTGGGTTTTAGTATATATGCTGCCAAAGGGAACACTCTACTGGGTTATATTTTATCATACCCCATATATATTTTGGATACGAACTCTTTGTTAATGTTTTGAAAATTTCTTCTTCTTGTTGGTGGCTCATGTTTTCTCTCTGTGATATTTTTTTGACCAGAAATTTTAAGTTTAATATTTTCAAATTTATGACTATTTTCCATTATGGTTTGTACTTTGTTATGTTTAAGAAATTCTTTCCTATTCTGACTAATAAAGACATTCTCTTTTTAAAAACAATTGTTTGTATTTATTTGGCTATGCTGGGTCTTAGTTATGGCATGCAGGATCTTTTTTTAGTTGCAGCTAAAAAAAAAAAAGGTTAGTTCCCTGACCAGGGACCAAACCTGGGCCCCATGCATTGGGAGTGCAGAGTCTTAGCCACTGGACCACCAGGGAAGTCCCCATTTTCTTTTTATTAAAAGTTTTTTATTAAATCTTATTGGGAAATAACTTCAAATTTACAAAATGCTGCAAAAATAAGAATATAAAGAACATTCACATACCCTTTACTCAGATAGTATTAACATTTAATCATATTTGTTTATCATTTGATAAATATATACGACATATAGTATGTAATATATAAGACAAAATATATACACATATTTTCTGAACTGTTTGAAGGTAAGTTACATACATTATGGTGCTTTACAGCTAAATACTTCAGTGTATTTATTCAAATACTTCAGCTAAATACAAATAGGGATAGTAAAATTCAAAATTTACATTGATAAAATACTTTGATAAAATCTCCCAATCATATGATGACCAATGTCATCAATTGACAGATGTTAATACACTCTATAGCATTCTTATATCCCTATGAACCCTATACTCATATACAGCTTTAAAAACCCTTTGGGGACTTCCTGGTAGTCCACTGGCTAAGATTCCATGCTCCCAATTCAGGGGGCCTGGGTCTGATCCCTGGTCAGGGAACTAGATCCCACATGCTGCAGCTAAGTTCAACAACTAAGAATTCACATACCGTAACTAAAGATCCTGCATGCCACAACTAAGACCCAGTGCAGCCAAATAAAAAAAGAAAGAAAAAATCCTTTGTACAGGCTCCAAACTAGAGGCAGGCATTGCATTTAACTGTCATGTTGTTTTAGCTTCCTTTAATCTGGAATATTTCCTCAACCTTTATTTGTCTTTTATGATGTTGACATTTTTGAAGAATACAGGCCCATCCCTTTTTTTAGTAGAATGTTCCTCATTTTGTGTTTATCTGCTATTTCCTTGAGATTAGATTGATAAAATATACTGGAGAATCCCAGTGGTCCACCTGTCAATGCAGGAGATGCAAGAAATGCAGGTTTGGTCCCTGGCTGAGGAAAATCCCCTGGAGATGGAAATGACAACCCACTTCAGTATTCTGGCCTGGAAAATTCCATGGACAGAGGAGCCTGGCAGGCTACAGCCCCTGGATAGGCTACAGTTCCACAGGGTCACAGAGTTGGACCGGTCTGGGAACAAATGCACACAGTCTCAGCTGGAACACTGCATAGATGAATATCGTGCAGTATTGGATCTGTGCAGTATTACTGTGTCCTCCTCAGGTTACCATGTCCGGAGGTACACAATATCTATCTGTCCCTTACTGGTTGACCAACACTGGTCAAAGTGTTGTCCCATTTCTCCACTGTCTAATTACAGCTTTTTATTTATTTTTTTGTTCCCTTCCAAACTCATAAGCAATCTGTGGTGAGACGCCTTAAGACATGCAAATATCCTGCTTCTCATCAAAATTTCTCCCTAGCTTTAGCATCTACTGATGATTCTCGCCTGAGCCAATCTTTGTCGTGATGGTTGAAAAATGATTCAAGTTTAAAATTTCGTTTTTAATGTCTGTCTTTAACCTGGAGTTGATTTATGTAGTGTGAGATAGGGATCAAATTTTGTCTCCTCCCTCCCCCTCTCGTATGGCTAGCTAATCAGCTCCATTTGTGGAAAAGCTTCTTCTTAGTCTACTTGTTCATTTGTCAAATTTGCATTTTTGCTAAGTTTGTTTCAGTGCTCTCTATTCTGTCCAGCTGGTTTATTTGTTTACCCCTGCACCAATACTATGGTCTTTTTTTTATTATTTAAAAAAATATTTGTTTATTTGCCTGTATTGGATCTTAGTTGCAGCACACAGGAGGATCTTTAATTGTACCATTAAACACTTAGTTGCAGCATGCGGGATCTAGTTCCCTGACCAGGGATCAAACCCAGCCCTCCTGCATTGGGAGCATGTAGTCTTAGCCACTGGACCACCAGGGAAGTCCCTACAGTGTTTTAATTATTATAGTTTTGTAATAAATGTTGATATATAGTAAAGCAAGTATCCCATTACAGTCTTCTATAAAATTATTTTATCCATTTTTGTCATCCTGGCAATTATAGTCTGGAGAAGGCAATGGCACCCCACTCCAGTACTCTTGCCTGGAAAATCCCATGGATGGAGGAGCCTGGTAGGCTGCAGTCCATGGGGTCGCTAAGAGTCGGACACGACTGAGCAACTTCACTTTCACTTTTCACTTTCATGCATTGGAGAAGGAAATGGCAACCCACTCCAGTGTTCTTGCCTGGAGAATCCCAGGGATGGCGGAGCCTGGTGGGCTGCCGTCTATGAGGTCAAACAGAGTCAGACACAACTGAAGCAACTTAGCAGCACCAGCAGCAATTATAGTCATTGTCACAGGTAATTTCCACAACGACCTTCAGAGAGCTTAAGAAACTTTCCCAAGTTCGCAAAGCCAATAAGGAGGAATCTGAGCCCAGGTCAGTCCAAGGTCCAAGTTCTTTCCGTTACTTCCTGGAGTTCTGCCTTCCCAAGGCCAAAAGGATAGTTATCTAGGCATGGAGATGTGAAGGTCAGAGAATCAAGTGTGGGCAGGTGGGAGAAGCTAGCTATCACGCTGGTTTGGGTTTGGTCTCTGGGTGTAGACTTTGCCAGCCAAGGGATGGGCTTGGACTTGGCTGGCAGAACTGGAAACAAGAGTAGAAGGAATAGGACCCTAGGATCACCCACAAGTGTCCATGGACATATCCTGCGGCTCCCCAGGCCGAGCAGGGTAGTGTGCCAGCAGCCTGAGAGGGGCACCTGCAGCTGCTTTTATGTTGGGGGTTGTGGTGGGGGGCTTGGGAGGCAAGGAAGGGAAAGAAGCTGGCTGGCTGTCTGGAAGCTAGGACAGAGCCCACCCCAGGAGGCCCCATCCTCCACCAGCCCCTTCCTGCCTGATTAAGAGACCCTAATCAGCTTGGGGAGATTAAGGGCTCTGGCCTGCTGTTCCCACACCCCCCGCCCTGGGCCCTGGCAAAGGAGACCTGTCAGAAGGATCGCCCCTGTGACCCCTCACCCTGGCCCTGGGCCCGACCCCCGGATTTTCCGGTGAGTGGCAAAGCCCCCTACACGCGGACTCCAGGGCCCTTTTGCCCGAGAGAGACCATGGAAGTGTATAGGAGTGTCCCTACTGACCCCCCAACCCCACCACGGCTCTAAGAGGGGGGAGGGGCAGACAAGGGGGAGCGAAAGCAGGGCAAAGCAGGGGTGGTGGGGTATTGGGGGTACTTCTAGGCTATACCCCTGACCCTATATAGACGTCCACGCAGGGGCGGGAGGCGCGGTATGGAAGCAGAGACAATCCGCAGGTTAATTGCGCTTTGAGAAAGTGGGGGGGGGGGGCGGGGAGGGCGTTGCGGAGAGCCCTAGGAGAGCTCTGGGGGTCGCATCCGCTCATGCTGCTCGGTTCGTGCTCGCGGAAGCCGGCAATGACCGTCTGCACCCTCCACGCCGGTGGGCTTCGGAGCCCCGGACTCTGCGCCCCCACGCGGTGGGCTCCGTCTCCGCCCGGCTTTCCCCGGATCCCGTCCCGGCCCCGGCCTCAACTGAGGCCACTGCTGCTGCTGCTGCTGCTGCTGCTCTTGCCGCGCTCCGTCCTCTCGGCCGTGTTCACTGTAGGGGTGCTGGGCCCCTGGGCCTGCGACCCCATCTTCGCGCGTGCCCGCCCGGACCTGGCCGCCCGCCTGGCCGCCTCCCGCCTGAACCACGCGGCTGCCCTGGAGGGCGGCCCCCGCTTCGAGGTCGCGCTGCTGCCCGAGCCATGCCGGACGCCGGGCTCGCTGGGGGCCGTGTCCTCGGCGCTCACCCGCGTCTCGGGTCTCGTGGGGCCGGTGAACCCCGCAGCTTGCCGGCCGGCGGAATTACTAGCCCAGGAGGCGGGGGTCGCTCTGGTGCCCTGGGGCTGCCCCGGGACGCGGGCAGCGGGCACCACGGCTCCGGTGGTGACGCCCGCGGCCGATGCCCTCTACGCCCTCCTGCGAGCTTTCCGCTGGGCGCACGTGGCCTTGGTCACCGCCCCCCAGGACCTGTGGGTGGAGGCGGGACGCGCACTTTCCACGGCGCTCAGGGCCAGGGGCCTGCCCGTGGCCCTGGTGACCTCCATGGAGCCCTCCGACCTGTCTGGAGCCCGAGAGGCCTTGAGGAGGGTCCAAGATGGGCCCAGAGTCAGAGGTAGGCTCCCCTGCAGGATGCGAGGGCGGGGATCTGTCGTCCAGGGAGCAGAGGACAGAGTCCCTAGCCGGGTCTCTGTGTCCGCAGCAGTGATCATGGTAATGCACTCGGTCTTGCTGGGCGGCGAGGAGCAGCGCTGCCTGCTGGAGGCTGCAGAGGAACTGGGCCTGGCCGACGGTTCCCTGGTCTTCCTGCCCTTCGACACGCTCCACTACGCCTTGTCTCCAGGCCCTGACGCCCTGGCGGTGCTCGCCAACAACTCACAGCTTCGCAAGGCCCACGATGCGGTGCTCACCCTCACCCGTCACTGTCCCCAGGGAGGCAGCGTGCGGGACAGCCTGCGCAGGGCCCAAGAGCATCGGGAGCTGCCCCCGGACCTCAATCTGCAGCAGGTAGAGGGACCAGGGAGGTGGGAAGAGGGGAAGAGAGCAGAGAATAGCCAAAGGGGAGATGGAGGCTGGAAGCGGACTGACAGATGGAATGAGAGGAGCATGCAGTCAATGGGAGGGAGGAGGTATAGGGAGAGAATAACCAGCAACTCTCCCTGTCCTGGGAATGTGGAGGCTCTGACCTTGCTTGGAGCATCTTAGTGTATTGGAATTACTTCGAGAGAGTAGGTAATGAGACCTCTCACGGTCAGCCCCAAGTAGCAAACTCTTAACCAACTCTATAGTGCAACATCTTTTGCAGCCTACTTAAAAGTAAACCCACTTCCAACAGGCTATGACCTACAGCCTCTAACAAAGAGCTGGTGTTCTTAAAAGAGAGCTGGAAAAAGAAAAAGAGAGAGAGAGAGAGCCGGAAGGAGGGGGAATACAGATCCAGCCTCCATGCCCAGTTCAGAGGTGTTTTCCCTGGGTCTTAACTTTTTGAGAGCTTACATCCTGTGAGAAGCAGAAAGGTCCCTGGGTGGAGCCAAGGGCTTTTATGAACATTTAGATTCACAGCTTATTCCCAGCAAGCAGCTAATACTCAGGATTCCCTGAGAACAGTGATGAGATGGGATGGAGGGCAGGTGAAGAAAGAGAGGTGAGGGAAAGGGTGGGGAACATCCTATTCTGTTCTCAGTAAGTAGCACAGCCACTTAGCTGCCCAGGTGAGACCCCTAGAAGTCACTTGATTCCTCTAACCCTTCCTTGGATGTCAGACATCCAGTCCTGTCACCTTTGCTTCCCAAAAGCCATTTGAATCCATCTACTTTCTCCATCCTCGCTGTCAGTCCCCTGGTTCAGGCCACGGCACCTCTGGTCCAAATTCCCAAATGAAATCTCCCAGTGGTCTCTACTTCAACACTTACCTACCCCAGGCCTTTCTCCACCCAACAATCTGCTTTCAATGAATAATAGGTAATGATTTTTAAAATATATGCAGGGTAACCAAAAGGAGAGGAAAGAGAGGAGATGTAGGTGATGGAATCAGAAGTAGCGAATGATAAGAAGACCTTAAGAATCCTGAAAAGAGGGAAGGGCAGTGGCAAAAAGAGATGGGATAGCCAATTAGGGAGTGGAAGAGAGAACCAATGGAGAGAGAGGAAGAGAGCCAATGGGAAGGATATGGAACCTTTAACTAGGAGGTGCGGTCAATTCACAGAGGGCTTGAAGGGCCCAGTAGAAGAATAAGCGGGGACAGTAAGTCCCTGTCTTTCTGTGGGCCTGGACCCCTAAACCTGAGGCCCCCACCCTCTTCCCCAGGTATCCCCTCTCTTCGGCACCATCTATGACTCAGTCTTCTTGTTGGCTGGGGGCCTGGCGCGAGCGCGGGCGGCCGCAGGTGGCGGCTGGGTCTCCGGAGCGGCAGTGGCCCGCCATATCTGGGATGCCCGGGTCCCTGGCTTCTGTGGGGCCCTGGGCGGAGCTGAGGAGCCCTCATTTGTGCTACTGGACACGGATGCCACTGGGGACCGGCTGTTCTCTACATACATTCTGGACCCTACCCAGGGCTTCTTCCACTCTGCTGGAACCCCAGTGCATTTTCCTAAAGGTGGACGGGGGCCTGGGCCTGACCCCTCGTGTTGGTTCGACCCAGACACCATCTGCAACGGAGGTGAGGGCGTTGTCCCCCCACTGGGACAGTGACCATGAACCCTCCAGGAAATGGTGAGAGTGAACTCTCATCCCGTAACTCCTGCTGGAGGACCTTCTAGGTCCTCCTCAGAGACCCCTGGCTTGTGCAGGACCCCTCTATTGGGGACCCTCTGGAGCCCTTTTGGAAGCTTTTTAACATTCCCAAGAATCACCTTCCCACCTTTTGCAAGACCCATGACTTTTCCCTCAGTCCTGTTCTGAGCACCCATCCCCCTTTCCGGGAGCCTGTAGGGTTTGACAGCACCGCATACCTCCCTAGAGAGGGTGCTCCCCTCTGCCCCCGCCACGGTCCCCAGCCTCTCTCCTCTCACTGCCCCTCCAGGAGTGGAACCCAGCGTCGTCTTTATTGGCTTCCTCCTGGTGGTTGGGATGGGGCTGGCTGGGGCCTTCCTGGCCCATTATTGTAGGTGAGTAGGGGAGTGACTAAGTAGGAGATGTGCTTGGCTCTCCATCTGCTGGAAATGGGCAACTGTGCAGCAGACTGGGTCCACTCAAGAGTGGATGAAGGGAGAAGGGGAGAAGGAAGGAGGCCTGGAGGGCTGGTGGAGTCCCAGAGGACGCGTGATCTGGGGGTGACTGCCCTCCCCTGAGACAGCATTACCCTCCCCCCACCATTGGCCTCCTCTCATGGATCTTGTTCCCCTTGGTGAAGATGACTTGCTTTCTCTACCAGGCACCGGATGCTTCACATTCAAATGGTCTCTGGCCCCAACAAGATCATCCTGACTCTGGACGACATCACCTTCCTCCACCCGCATGGGGGCAACTCTCGAAAGGTGGGGGAAGTGGGGAGCCAGGAGCCAGCTGTCCTCTCCTGCCTGGGCCAGCCCTCACCCCAGCCCCCCTCCCCCAGAAGGCCTGCTTTCTGCCCTTGCTGTCCCAGGTCTGAGTGCTGGGATAAGCCCCCTCACGTGTGCAATGAGGGTATCAGCCCCTGTCCTGACCACTTTCTTGAGACAGCATGAAGCTCCAACAAGAAAATGAATATGTTTGTTTTGTAAACCATGAAGCATTCTGTACATGGGAAGTAATGTCATTATCACCTTCTCTAATTAAGGTTTCTTCCCTTCCCTTCTATAATCCCCAGAACACAGCCTGACCTCAACCCAGGACTCTGACCCCACAGTGTATTTTGACTCTGTTCTTTGATTTCTTTCCTCCAGGTGGCCCAGGGGAGTCGAACCAGTCTGGCTGCCCGCAGCACATCAGATGTTCGCAGCATCCACAGCCAGCTCCCGGATTACACCAACATTGGCCTCTATGAGGTGAGCATGAATTCCCAGGCAGGCCGAGCTCTAGTCCTGGAGACAAGCAGAGGAAATGGGGATAGGAGCCCAGGATGGGAACCCCAAGAGGGTTCGGGGATTCCTCCTCAAAGTGAGGCATCTGGGAAGCCTTCCTGCTGGGGGATTTCCCCTTAGCCATCATCCAAGTGACAGCTTTTCAAAGGCCTATCACAGTGGCCTAAAGACTGGATGCCTGGGACTTCCCTGGCAGTGGAGTGGTTAAGAATTTACCTACCAAAAAAAAAAAAAAAGAATTTACCTACCAATGCTAAGAGCTCACATGCCTGGAGGCCAAAACACAAACAACAACAAAACCTCCAAAAACGAACCCCCCCCCAAAAAAAGAAGCAACATTGTAACAAATTCAATCAAGACTTTTTTAAAAAAAACAGGCTGTCTCTGACTCAAGCCAGACCGACATCTTGACCCCACCCAGCATTTCTATCCCAATCAGTCTCTGGAACAGCAAGACTTAGCGTGGAAAAAAGAAAGTCACAAGAGGGCATTAGGACATTAACTATGAAGCCTGCAAATCTGAATGTGGTGGGATGGGTGGGAGATAATGAGATCAGATTCAGGGAGAGCCAAGAGAGCTCGGCTAATCAAGAGGGAGGGAGATTTAGAGCAAACATCAAGCTCCTTGTTCCTGCTGCCCCTTTAGTTGTCGTACTCGGGCTTCTCATTGCCGTGGCTTCTCTTGTTGTGGAGCATGGACTCTAGGACACATGGGCTTCAGAAGTTGCAGCTCCCAGACTCTAGAGCCCAGGCTCAGTAGTTGTGGCACACGGGCTTAGCTGATCCATGGCATGTGGGATTTTCCAAGATCAGGGATCAAACCCGAGCCTCCTGCATTGGCAGGCAGATTCTTTAGCACTGAGCCACCAGGAAAGCCCCCATAGGGTTTTAAGAAACCAAATTCATTACTCCTATCTCTGCTCCAGGGAGACTGGGTTTGGCTGAAGAAATTCCCAGGAGATCGGCACATAGCTATCCGTCCAGCAACCAAGATGGCCTTCTCCAAGGTGGGAGTGGGTCTATGATGGGGTGTGGGGTGGCCGTCATTTCTTCCCTCCTTGCCTTCTCTTTGGAGCTGAGTCCAAGTAGACCCCACTGTGGGGGAGACCAAGAGCTCTCAATGAAGTGTCCCCTCTTCTCTAAAGCAGGTTTCCCATCATGCTCTTACAACACTAGTTCTTTCTTTGAGATGTTTTTTATCATAATTTGTCATCGTCTGTTCACCTGTGTGTGCTTGCTTATTTCTTATCTTCCTCCCTCCCTGAACTGTAAGCTGAGTGAGAACTTTTTCTCTGTCTCCTCAATTGTATTTCCAGCACCCAGCACAGTGTCTGGAATATTAGAGACACCCAGCGAATGTTTGTTGAGTGAATGACAGAAAATAAATGGGCTTCCAGTTCTGTCAGACTGCTTGTGCAGCATGGCCCAGTTGATGCATATTGAGGGAAGTGGAAAACTGGCAAGGAGGCTATAAACTGGCTTATTCCGGTACTTCCAACCTTAATGCCCCCCTTACTCCCAACACTGTACAGCCCTGGCCTGGCCTCCTTCACAGAGGCCTCCCAGAAGCTCTGGGTCACAGCTGCAGAATGACTTAAGTGGACTACCAGTAGTCAACAGACTAGGTCACCATTTAATAACGGGCATTTAAGACGAAAAGAAGCCCCTTGTGGGACCAAAGAAAAGCTAGCAAGGGCACCAGTCACCCACTAGCCCCTGTTTTCCAGCCAGATGGTGAGGGCCTCTGTCCTCCTGGGTGGGTGTGACCTTGTTGATGGCTCCTCTTGGACACAGCTGGACTGCTTAGTCCTTCCCTAACTTGGGGAACAACATGATGGGGGAGGTCTCAGAAATATCTGGTGCAATGATGTAACCAAGCAGAGTGGCCCTGTGCTGAGTCCCCAGCACAAGCCATTTTGGTGACTTTTGAAAATAGTGCAATGTCTGCCTGATTCTCCCCCAAAGGGCTGTTGTATCAGAAGGCAGGGTGGTACCAGGACCTTCTCTTTCATCAGGTGTTTTCCTTTAAGACCCATCAAGTTCAAAGTCTTATGGTTAATAAATCAGAATCTGCCTGGGTCCTGATTACCAGGGCAAGGTTGTCTTTTCACTCATAACTTTTAAGTTAAATGATGTTCAGGGACTTCCCTGGTGGTCTAGTGGTTAAGACTCCGCGCTTCTACTGCAGGGGGCGCTGGTAAGGGCCGGGAGAACTAAGATCCCTGCAGGCCTCGCGGTGGGGCCAAAAGTACAAAATCAAAATCATGTTCAGTGTCTGAACGGTGGCCTTTGACTATGTTGTCTTTTCCAGAGAGAGAAGTTACTGTAAAAGGAAGCCCCTTACATGCCCTATAGATCTTTCCACTCACTATTCTTATCCCATCTTCCGATCAAAGCCAGACCTGAATAACAGCCTCCGCTCCATCCACCTGGCCCCCAGGACAGAAAATGCCTGTTAACTGTCCCCCCAACCCCCACCACCCTACAGATCCGGGAACTCCGGCATGAAAACGTGGCCCTCTACCTGGGGCTCTTCCTGGCGGGAGAAGCTGGCGGCCCCGCGGCCCCCGGGGAAGGCGTGCTGGCTGTGGTCTCGGAGCACTGTGCCCGCGGCTCCCTCCAAGACCTCCTCGCCCAGAGAGACATAAAGCTGGACTGGATGTTCAAGTCCTCCCTCCTTCTGGACCTCATCAAGGTGTGCGTGTGGGAGTGAGTGGGTGGGATCCAGCGGGGAGAAGTCAGCAGGGGACCCGAGTGGGCTGAGTCTGCCCTTTATGACACCCTTTCCAGGGAATAAGGTATCTGCACCATCGAGGGGTGGCCCATGGGCGGCTGAAGTCACGCAACTGCGTGGTGGACGGGAGGTTCGTGCTTAAAGTCACCGACCACGGTCATGGGCGACTGCTGGAGGCGCAGAGGGTGTTACCGGAGCCACCGAGCGCGGAGGGTAGGCGTCCGCGGCTGCCTCCTGCGCGGACGAGCATCCCCCGCGTCCCCATCATTTCAAGCGCCTCTTCTTTTCTCTTTCCCTCGAACTCTCTCCATCTCACAACCACTGGACGCGACTCCTGAGACCGAAAAGGTCTTGTGACCTCTGAGACGAAGAGAGGGAACTCTGTGGCTGGGGAGGCGGGGCTTGTTGGGGGCGGGACTTGTTAAGGGGGTGGTACTTGTGCCTGAGGGCGGAGCTCCTGCCTCTGCTGGGGGTCCTGCTTCAAATGGGGCTTTACCTAATGGTGGGGCTTGTTTCCAAGGGACCAAATCTTCTCTAGGCACCGCTTTGTCTAAAGGGCAGGACAGTTTGGGAAACCTGTTTTGGGTTTCTGGTAGTTTCTCTTGGGGATAACTGCGAGCAGTAAGGTCAGACCCAGGCTGAGAGGCTGAGAGAGGGCAAGTCTGGGCTTTATGGTGAGGGTGGGGGGCCTGTCCCCAGGGCCTCCGCGGCTCTCCGCGTGCCCACACCCCCTTCCCCGACCTCAGACCAGCTATGGACAGCCCCGGAGCTGCTTCGAGACCCGGTCCTGGAGCGCCGGGGAACGCTGGCCGGCGACGTCTTCAGTCTGGGCATCATCATGCAGGAGGTCGTGTGCCGCAGCGCCCCCTACGCCATGCTGGAGCTCACTCCCGAGGGTACGGCCGCCCCTCGCCTGGTGCTGGGACTAGAGACCCAGCCTCGCTGGGTACCGACACTTACGTGCACCTGAAGGATCAGGGCAGTGGAGAGCCAAGCATCACGAGGGGAGGGGTGACCTTTCAGCGCTCCATGGTTTCCTCTGTTCTGACCCTGGAACCCTCCTGCTCCCCCAAGGCTAGTAGCACATTCCTGTCTGGTTCTTAGGGGCCCCAGGGAGACAGCAGGAGAGCGGAAGAGGGCAAAGAGAGCAGTTGGATCTAGTTCAAGTCCATATCATCATCTATGGTGGTGCTGGTGGTTTAGTTACTAAGTCGTGTCTGATTCTTTGGGACCCCACGGACTGGAGCCCACCAGACAGCAAACAGAGAACTACTTGATCAACCTAACCTCTGCTTTTCTTATGTGCTATAAATAAGGCAGCCTCTTTGCCTGACACCTCTTACAGCCCCCTGCCCCCTCCCCACGGTTCAGGGTCCTCTTGTTGCTCCCAGAGTCACCTCCCACGCTACATTTCCTCATCTACTGAAGCTCTGATTTAAAGGAACCCCCGACCATTTCCAATCCCCTCATTCCAAGCTTCAACAATCAGACCAGAGTCAGAGGTGGCTTCTCTTCTGGTCCATCTCCTCTCCTGGTCCCTTCATGCTTCCAGAAGTGGTGAAGAGGGTACAGAGCCCCCCTCCACTGTGTCGGCCCTCCGTGTCCATAGACCAGGCGCCCATGGAGTGCATCCAGCTGATGAAACGGTGCTGGGCAGAGCAGCCAGAACTTCGGCCCTCCATGGACCGCACCTTTGAACTGGTCAGGGGCTGGGGTGGGCACTTACCAGAAACCTGGGGTAGGGCAGGGGGGCTGCTGCTGAAAGGCAGGCTGGCAGGATCTTTGACCTTCCAGGCTACTTCCTAAGGCATTGCCTGAGGACTAAGGGTTTGGTGGGGACAAGAATGGGGGCTGTGGAGACCTTTGGAGTGGGAGGTAAGGCTCTGGATGGGAGAAAATTTTAATTCAATTAAAATAACATTTATTGAGTATGTATTTGGCCTGGTGTGGGGAAGAGACCCTTGGCTTGGGAGTCCAAAGACTGGGCTGGTTTCAGCGCCTTGTCAGTTACTAACAGAACAGCTGACCTCCAAATAATGTGTGAAAACACAGTGCCCAGCACGGGGTGAGGTGTGGGCTTGATGAGGATGAGATGAAAGGGAGTGTAGACAGAGGATCAGGCATAATATGGCTGCATGAGAAGGGCATGGCAGCCCAGGTCCCCAGCAGCCCCACCAGCTTCTTCCTCCTACTAGTTCAAGAGCATCAACAAGGGCCGGAAGATGAACATCATTGACTCGATGCTGCGGATGCTGGAACAGTACTCCAGTAACCTGGAGGACCTGATCCGGGAGCGCACAGAGGAGCTGGAGCTGGAAAAGCAGAAGACGGACCGGCTGCTCACACAGATGCTGCCTCCGTGGGTGTCGATGGGGAGAGATGAGCGGGAAGGACAGCTGGAGTCCAGCCAGCCTGGGGTGGCCTCCAGGCAACCTCACCACCTGCCATCCCCAGGTCTGTGGCGGAGGCACTGAAGATGGGGACACCTGTGGAGCCCGAGTATTTCGAAGAGGTGACACTGTACTTCAGTGACATTGTGGGTTTCACCACCATCTCAGCCATGAGTGAGCCCATCGAAGTCGTAGACCTGCTCAATGACCTCTACACGCTCTTCGATGCCATCATTGGTTCCCATGATGTCTATAAGGTGGGGTGTGGAGGGGACAAGCCCTCCTTCAGTTTCCCCAGTCCCCAACCCTTCCTGCTCAGGTCCCAGACCCACTATCCAAGTCCACTAGCACAGTCCTCTTTCCCAGCCCTCCTGTTCCTTTTCTCTGCTGCTAGTCCCCCATCTGGAAGGCCCCCAGGATCTCGCCACTCACCCCAGTTTAGGCCTCCTGACCAGGGACAGTGGCATTGGCAGGGGACGCTCAGTAGTGAATTCTGGCCTCAGGTGGAGACAATTGGGGACGCCTACATGGTGGCCTCCGGGCTGCCCCAGAGGAACGGGCACCGGCACGCGGCAGAGATCGCCAACATGGCTCTGGACATCCTCAGCGCCGTGGGCACCTTCCGCATGCGTCACATGCCGGAAGTGCCTGTGCGCATCCGCATTGGCCTGCACTCGGGTAACTGTCCCCGCACCCGGGCGCCCCTGCCCCCAGGCACTCCAGCCCCTCTCCCTAGTGCGGGCAGGGCTCCGCTTTACGTGATAAGAGGCAAACTCGTGGAGGGGGCCGGGGAGGGGGTGCGGGGGGGTGCGGGTGGGGGGGACTTGTTTTGAAGGCACCTTTGCACATCAGGGGCTCCATGGTAATTGGGAGGGCATGCTTGAGAGGGTGTCTTTGGGGAGCCAGTGGAGATTCTGGGAGTGCTAAAGACCACTGAGCCCTACTAGGTGCCGCCCAGGGCCCGCCGGCCTGCCAACCCTGCGCCTCTCCGCAGGCCCGTGCGTGGCGGGCGTGGTGGGCCTCACCATGCCCCGGTACTGCCTGTTTGGGGACACGGTCAACACCGCCTCGCGCATGGAGTCCACCGGGCTGCGTGAGTGTGACGTGGGGCGGCGGGCGGGGGGGGGTGGCGGAAGGGGCGAGGTGGGGCGGGGACGCGGGAGGGGTGTCCCCCGAAGTCACGG
Organism: Capricornis sumatraensis; assembly: GCF_032405125.1. NCBI lineage: Eukaryota > Metazoa > Chordata > Mammalia > Artiodactyla > Bovidae > Capricornis > Capricornis sumatraensis. The sequence goes on from NC_091076.1 coordinate 77,949,700, forward strand.
TGTCCTCCGCTCTCCCAGCTTACCGCATCCACGTGAACAGGAGCACCGTGCAGATCCTCTCCGCCCTAAATGAGGGCTTCCTGACTGAGGTGCGGGGCCGCACGGAGCTGAAGGTGAGGCCGGGCTGGAAGATACCTTCCACTTTGACCTGGAGCGCCACCGGCCCTCACCCCAGGCCGCCTGAGCCCTCCCGTCCCGCGTGTCTCCCCAGGGCAAGGGCGCAGAGGAAACGTACTGGCTGGTGGGCAGACGCGGCTTCAACAAACCCATCCCCAAACCACCGGACCTGCAACCCGGGTGAGGATCCGGCATCCGTGGGTGAAGACCGAGTTACTCCCTCGGTCCCCTCTCCCCACTCCTGCCCAGCACGGCAGGGTGGCGTGGGTTTTGCCCTCCCACCGCCTATTCTCCCTTCCCCACAGGGCAAGCAACCACGGCATCAGCCTGCACGAGATACCCCCTGATCGGCGCCAGAAGCTGGAGAAGGCGAGGCCAGGGCAGTTTTCTGGGAAGTGAGGCTGGGTCTGGGACAAGGTACTGTGCCCCCTTCCCCCAGCTCCTAGGCCCCTCAGACCCCGGGGACCACACATGCTTCCCAGAGGACAGACAACCCTTCCCCTGCCTGAAGACCTAGCCCTGCCTGCCTGCAGAACTTCCCACTCAAGCCAGGAGTCCTTCTCTGACTTGATGGGCCCAGGCTGCTTCCTAAACCCAGACATTTCCCCTGGGAGGGAAGCACCAGCCACAGCGATTCTGGTTTTGGAGCTCTGGAGTGGTCCAGGAATCCAGACTTGGGAATACCTTTAAACATGACCTTCTGGAACTTTCACTCTGACCCCCTCTCCCCTTACTGCATTAACAAGCCCTTCCTCTGGGCCTCTGGAACTCAGTGATCCTAGGAGTCACTAGAGGACTAGTTGACTGTTGCCTCCAGAGCTCCGTTCTAGCAGACACCCAGCCCTCTGCCCTCCAGGAAACTGATCCATGATTTTCCCCTACAGAGGAGAATCCTCACGACCCCTGTCCACGATTTCCCTCTGAGACCCTCCTCTTTCCCTCAGGATTATTCCGGAAGGTCCTTTTCCTGAACGTTGCTGCTGTAGGTGACCAAAAATCTGGCTAATACCAGTGACTTCTTTCCAGCTCTGCCTCAAAGGATTATGAGCCTTTACAAGAGCTGGTTGCAAACCAGTTGTGTGACTTTGAGAAAGCCTCATTCACTCTGGGCCTGGGTTCCCCTTCTGTGGTGAAATGAAGAGTGGCCTAGGTGGTTTCTGCACACCCCAGCTCTGACAGCTGGGCTTCTGAGTGGTTGGCCTTGGGATATGGGGCACGGGGCACGTGGTCTGCAGCCCCAGTGATCCTGAGCCCATCAGGAAGGCCCCAGGAAGGAGGATCTGGGATTGGATGTCCCAACACCAGAGGAGGTGGAGCCCGCCTATTCCACCAGCGCAGGGATTGTCACATGGCCTGAGGATTCCAGGGCTTCTGTTTAGCCTCAAGCGTCCTTCCCTTCTCTGTCCTCCACCAGTCGGAAACTGGCTCCTTTGGTAGCATCACCACACACCTTGCCCAAGTGCAGAGGAAAAAAAAACTTGGTTCCTGGCTTTGGGGCAAGGAATGTAAACAAACTGCACCAAACCTTTACTAACCAGAACACCCAGGAATAGTAGTATTCTCTGTTTAACTGGGCGCTGCTGAGCAGGCAGTTGGATGGAAAATCCTTCCTGCTTAAATCTTTGCCACAAGCATCAAGCCATCCCATCCTGAAGTTTCTTTTGTGGTACTTTGATATCCCAGAGCCTGGGCTTTGGCATGTTGGACTCTGGGTGGCAGAAGTTAACAGCAGCCGCAGCCACTCAGGCTGTCTCTCTAGGTAGTGAGCCTCCAGTCCCTGGTGGTGTGTGAGCAGAACTAGAGATAGCTAGATATGTGAGCAGGGATAGTACCATCAGATGGACTCCCTAGGTGGAAGATTGGACTCAGTCCTCACCACACAGTGTGGCTGGTGGGCCAGCAGCAGTGACATCACCTGGGAGCTTGTTAGCAATACAGCATCTCAGGCCCTGTTGTATGGAAACAGAATCTACATTTTAACAGAGTTGAACAGAGTTCCTTGAGAGTATGTATACATACTGTTAAGTTTCTGAATCATGGAACTAAGTGATCTTAGGAGCTCTAAAATCTCAGAATTGCTGAGAGTGGATGGCTGAGAAATACTGGCATGGGTTGCCATTTCCTTCTCCAGGGATCTTCCTGGCCCGAGGTCAAACCCAAGTCTCTTGCGTCTCCTGCACTGTAGGAAGGGTAGTTTACCATTTGCACCACCTGGGAAGCCAGAATTTCTAAGATTTCATAAGAACCAGGTTAGAAACTAGTCTCGAGACTTGTTTGGCCACTGGAATGGTTTTCTTTTTGTCTTGAGCTAACGTTTAGAAATCAACTGAGGCCCCATTGTAAAAATGTTTACCAAATTTCCTTCTTTGAAATCAAAAGCCCCACAGAGGGGCAGCTGCAACTTCCTGCTGGAGCTAAAGAGCAACCGTCTCCCCACCCTACCCCTCTCTCCAGGGTTTCACTTTCCCATTCACACAGTGCCCACCACTCCCCATGGACGCCAGGACACCAGGATTCTCTGAACTCCTCTTATGTGCCTGTCAGGTGCCTGTAGACGTCAGCCCTCAGGACATACCCGTCTCCACTCGAAAGGAAGCACTAGGGTCCCGCCCACAACCACAGGAGCCCCGTTTGTCAGGACTATGGACGAGCCTGGGGCTTGAAGGGTTGCTTTGCCTGACTCGTGAAACCCACAAACTTAGTGGTCTTTTCCTCCTTCCTAAAGACAGAGAAAGAAGGGAGAAGAAACCTAAGATTCAGCAGCTACAGGTTCTGGTTACTTAATGTGGTGCTGCTATAGTGAGTAATATGGTATAATTTTAAAAGCATTTTTAACCAAGTTCGGAGGTGATGAATTAAGGATTTCTTTTTTTAAAACCCTGATGCACTCACACACACAGTATTTTTAAAACTACCTACATTCTGAAACATCTCTCTTTAGATTTTTCTCTGTACTTGGGTTCCAGGGATTGAAGGCCAGCTCTGCATTGCTGGTGCTGGACCTGACATGTGGACATAGCTATTTCTCCCTTGCCTCTTCCCTCCTTCCTGCCCCACCCCACCCCACCCTTTCTCACTCTTTTCCTCCCAGCCTGTGTGGGGCCTCGGATAGTTACTAGCCTATGATTCAGGGGAGCTTCAGGAAAGAGTTGACTTGGGGTTAGGCGGAGGAGGGCTGATGAGAATAGGCTGGGGTGGGGCACCCCCAGAGGGGAAGGAGGATGAGCTGGGGCCGAGCCTTGTTTGGGGCAGAGGTGGGGCAAACAGGGCTGAGCCAGTTCCTTCTCATTGTCAACTCAGCCTTGTTCTCAGGTGCATGCTCAGTCGCTCAGTCATGTCTGACTCTGCAACCCCATGGACTATATAGCCCGCCAGTCTCCTCTCTCCATAGAATTTTCCAGGCAAGAATACCAGAGTAGGTTGCCATTTCCTCCTCCAGGAGATCTTCACGTGGAGAATCCTTGGACATGGGGATCAAACCCATGTCTCCTGCATTGGCAGGTGGATTCTTTACCGAGTCACCTGGGAACTCAGTCTGAAAGGAGACCATGCACGTGACTGCGGGAGAGCCTGGTAATGGAGAGGCCTGTCCTCCTCAGTCTGGAGAACTCAGGGACCACCTGCCCTAGAGCTCAGAGTGCAGGTGGGAGTGGAGGAGGGAAACGATCAAGCCACGGTCTCCCCTCTGCTCCTAGTCTCCTCTCTCTGCCTGTCTTTCTCCTCCATTTCCGTCGAACCTTTTTTCTGGGCCCAGGCAGTCTCTGAGAGCGCTCCTGTCCTCTGACCCAAGTCCTGTCCACCTGGTCACCCCTGTTGTTCCTGGGACCCCAGCACCTCCCAGCTCAGAGAGCACCCAGCTTGGCCAGTAGGCTCCCCTCACCTTCAGCCGTGTTTACACTACCTCTGCTGCTGGCCTTGCCTTCAGGATGGCTCTGTAGCCAGGACCAAAGATGGCCAAAGCCGGGATCTCCCACAGCTGCTGCTGCTGGGTCCCCACCCTGTAGCTGGGGCAATACATCACGTCCTGGGGCTCTCCTGGCACCTTTCGTCTGTGCTGCTCTTCAGGGACTGGGCTCTGCTTCCCACCCCCACCTGCAGTGGACCCCAGGGAGCCCCTCTGGGGGCTCTGGAACTGGGTTGTGTGGCCATGTTCACCAGGATCTTCTGGACTGCGTGCTCTGGGCACCAGGCCACATGCTGTGGTGTTGGGTCCTGGAATAAAGGTGTGCTTTCTTCCATTTCTTGGTATGTGGTCCTTTTGGCCCAGATGGTCTGAACACCCCCATCCCTGGAATGTTCAAACCTGGCATTGCATTGCCAGGGAGGACTTCAGATATGGGGTGAACCCTAGAGATGGCCCAGGCAGGGGAAGGTGATCTCAGGACTGCAACCCCACAGAAGCCCCTCTGCTCAGGGGGTCTGCTCTGAGGGGACAAAGCAGGGAAGCCACAGGACTTTCAGGCTTCTAGAAAAGACCAGGATCTCTGAGGCTCTGGAAATGGGTAGCTGGCCTCATCCTTTGGTCAGAGGCATGAAAGAGGAAGGAAGAGGACAGAGCTTGTCCGTGGCCAAGACCTGAGATCCATGGAAGCCAGAATCCAAGACTGAAGGATCAGGGCCCCCAAATGGGGGAGTTGAGGTCCACAGGTCTCTGGACAAGGTCTCATCAGCAACCCACACTCTACCTCCAACCCTCCCAGAGTCTGGGGCATTAGAACAGGATAGACCATCCCAAAGCCACCCATGTGCAACCGGCCCATTGGTCATCCATTCTCTTTGAGCCCAACATCCCTGCTGCCCCCAGGGTGTTTTTCTGACATGACCTTCCTAACATCCGTGTGCTGGGCATCCATCATTGCCCCATTCTCAGTCCTTGTGGAACTGACTCAGACCTCCCCATCCAGTCCTGCCCCATCATTCCATTCCTCTGGCCACCGGGATTGCTTCAAGGACAAGTGGATGATCCAGGCTGGGCAAACAAGGCTTCACATTGAGACATTGCTAGAAGCTGAGGGCAGCGTCGCAAGAGGATGTGATGCTGAGTGGTCTTGCCACCACAAGGATAGGGTTAGAGCTGGCAGACCTTCTCACTACCACTTGTTTAAGCCTCTGCTCCTCATTGGGCCTAATCAGATTCCGCTGTTCGAGGATGATGGGTTAGCAAGTTGTTTTCCTTGCTTAAGCTGAATTGAATTGGGTTTTCTGATGATGGACACTTCTCAAAAGGATTATGGAAAGCAGTAGGGGTTAGACTGGTTTAACAGGAAGGAAAAGGGTCATTCTTGGCGGCTCAGATGGTAAAGAACCTGCCCACAATACAGAAGACTCAGCCTGGGTCAGGAAGATCCCCTGGAGAAGGGAATGGCTATCCATTCCAGTATTTTTGCCTGGAGAATTTCATGGACAGAGGAGCCTCTGTCCAAAAGAGCAACTAACACCTTCACAAAGGGGAAAAGCACTGGCTTAGGAAGGGGGAAGGAGTGAAGGACGATGACAGAGACGATATTTCTCTTCAAGCCCTGACTCCATCAGGAGTTAGCCTGGTCCCTTCCCTGTGGCAGGACTATTTCTGAAAATCCACTTACGGGAACCTAACCTGGGAGAGGTTGGGACATTGGGTGAGAGAGCGTGCACAGTCTGGTAGCCTTGTCAGAACTCTCATGCTGAATCAACATTGAGAATGAGGGGGAATCTTTCAGGGCCTGCCCTCCCACAGGAGACAGTGCAAAGGAGAGTGAGGCGAAGTCTCTAAGCTCAGCATGTCTTGCCTCTCAACATCCTTGTGAGTTAGTGACTAGAGCTTGACAAGGAGGTTAGAGTGGGACAGGCGGCTCCCCCTGCTCCTGGAGGAGGAAGGGAGTACAGAGAGAAACTGGGGAGAAGAACAGCTGTGAGGTTCCCACAGAGAGGAGCTTGTTTATCACAGTCTAGAGACTTGCTCATTCAAACTAAAGCCATTTTGTCACCTCCACCAGGGACATTGTACTTTATCACCTACCCCTGAGTCTGGATCTCTGGCTCCAGAGAAGGGCATGCCATCCAGGCATTTACCCATGTGTCACAGGGAGCATAGATCTCACGGTCTAAAAATCATGTCACCCTGGACTTCCCTGGTGGTAGAGGTTGAGAACCCACCTGCCAATGCAGGGGGCCTGGGTTTGATTTGTGATCCAGGAAGATCCACATGTCAAGGGGCAACTAAGCCCATGTGCCACAGCTACCGAAACCCTCATGGTCCTAGAGCCCGTGCTCTGCAACAAGAGAAGCCACTGCAATGAGAAACCCAAGTACCACACCAGAGAGTAGCCCCCGCTTGACACAACTCAAGAAAGCCCATGCACTGCAACCAAGACCCAGTGTGGCCAAAAATAAAATTAACAAATAAATGAAAAGCACATCTCCATAGACAGCCTCTAATCCTCACATGGCCCATCTTACACACATGGAAACTGAGGCTCCCAGTTGTGAAAAAAACCTTGTCAATTACCGCAGGTGCTGGGATTAGGAAGCACACTCAGGAGTTCAGGCTTGGGGCCCCTAGGTGCCTCTCACGATGCCCTGGATTTTTTTCTCTCACAGGCGGTCAGTCCTGCTTCATGACCCCTTGATTCTTTTCTGCAAGAGCATGACTTAAACTCGTAGTCAATGTCTGTGTAATCAGATTGTTACAGACTTCTGATTTGGTGCGATTGGGATAGGAACATGAACACATTTTAGATTTCTCCAACCAGTACCTCCAAAAGTCTAGTCCAGCTGAAAACTCCCATCTCCTATCTGCTCTGAAGGTCTGTTCCTCACCGCACTTGTCAGGGTCCTGGATGGGGGGGGAGGTGGTGGCACAGGGGACTGGGGTGGGTGGGAGGAGCACATGCCTGCTTCTTCCCTCCACTCCCAACTCTGAATCCTTGATCAGGATAGGAGGGACATGCGGTGTGTGTATGCCAGGTCACTTCAGTGGTGTCCGACTCTGTGCAATCCTATGGACTGTAGCCCGCCAGGCTCCTCTGTCCGTGGGATGCTCCAGGCAAGAATACTGGAGTGGGTTTGTTATGCCCTCCTCTAGTGGATTTTCCCAACCCAGGGATTAAACCCCAGTCTGTTACACATTCTGCGTTGACAGGTGGGTTCTTTACAACTAGCGCCACCTGGGAAGCCCATAGTGGGGACATAGGAGCATAATTTGATCCTGGGATCCCCCACCCTTACCCAGCCCCTCATTCTTCAAGGGAGGAATACAGCAGAAGCTTAACTGGTTGCTGACTGACTGGGAAAATTGCCCTGGTCTCGCTTTGGCTCAGCTGCAGCTGACTCTGTCTGGGGGCGCCGTCCTGTCTACCTGTGCAGAAGTGATTTCACTACAAAGCTAATAAAATTGAAACCTCACAATCTCTCACCTGCACAAGTCCCTTCCAAGCACCACTACCCAATTTTGTATTCTTCTTAAAGAGGACCTTCAAAATTGGATAAGCTTGGGAATTCCCCGGCAGTCCAGAGGTATGGACTCTGTGCTGCTGAGGGCGTGGGTTCAACCCTTGGTCGGGAAACCAAGATCCAGCAAGTCATGAAGCGTGACCCCCCCCAAAAAAAAACACTCAAACGAAAACAAAAAAAAGCTGGACAGGCTGAAGGTCCCCGCGACATTTGGATCCATCCTAGGTACAGTCCTCTGGGGCTTGGGGATCTGCTTCCCTAGCGTTCTTCAGCATTGAAGACCCCTCAGAAGACAGCAGCCAGTCTTTCTTTAGCCCAGCAGTGGTCGGCACCCCCAGGGCCTTCTCTGGCTCCATTGCCTCTTGTGTGTCCTGTGGCAGCCCCCAGCTTCAGTCGCCCTCTGACCGCTGTCCTCCTCCATGAGGATTTGTGGGAACTGACTTCTATCTCACCGTCTCAGGCCACGAGGGGACTGGGTGGGGGGCTGCCACTGCCTCCATCACAGTCCCTGCTGTGGTTCTGTGATCTGCAGCCCAGCTCCGTTCAGCCAACAAGGAGATGCTCTCACCCTCGAAGACATCTCCAGTCTCCAAAAATGGTTCTTCCAGAAAGTCGCCGCTTGGCATTTGTTGGCAAAAGGGTAGCCCTCGGCCCAGATGCTCCCACCAACTCCGATTCTTTCCCTCCTTCCCTGTGTTCAGCTCCCCAGCAGCCTGGGGAGGAGGAAATGGGAGTATAGATTATGGCTGGGCCAATTCTACAAACTCTCAGAAAGCCTTTGGGATGGGGATGCAGGTGAGAGTAACTGAGTCATTTGTTGCTTTCTCTCTTTATTTTATTTTTGTTATTATTTTTGGCTGCACTGTGCAGCATTTGCAACCGTAGTTCCCAGGCCAGAGCACCCTGCATTGGAAACTCTGGGTCTTAACCACTGGACCACCAGAGAATTCCCGGGTTCCTCTCTTTAGAATGCGGAGTACTTAGAACTTAACAGTTTTAGCTGGGGGCTCTAATTCTAATTCTGTGGCCACAGGAAAAGTTTTACTCAACACCTGTTACACAAGAGTTAACGATGCATTTCATGAACGTGTTATACAATCAGCATTTTCTAAAATGCCAAATGAAATTACCTTTTGAGAAGGAAATGGCAACTCATTCCAGTATTCTTGCCTGGAAAATCCCACAGACAGAGGAGCCTGGTGGACTACATTCCATGGGGTCGCAAAGAATCAGACACAACAGAGCAACTGAACACCAACACATGCACCTACCACAAAACTCTTAATTTTTTTCATCATGATGAAAAATATTGGTCTATTGGATTAAAATGTGTTCATGACTACAAGTTCAACAAAGGGCTTTCCCTTCTACTCTACCTCATTATCCAAACCACGAAGCCAAGCAAATAAATGTTCACAGTCATCCAATTTATGGCCTTGCCTCACCAGTGTTCTCTTCATCACTGGCAAGCCCAGCCAGAACACTGTCTCCTCAGGCCGCTCTCTCGGTCCTGACCATCTGCTCCTGAGTCCTGAGCCTCCCTCAGAACTTCCAGGTTACTTCTGTCAACGTCCTGCCTGATTTAGGGCCACATGAGTTCTCATGCATAATGTTGACAGGTCTTCCACTTTGGCCCCTGAGGTCACCCCCTTCTCCATGGTTTAGCTTCTATCACAGGAAAAATGGGCACTCAGAGCTCTTGCCACACTTTCTGCCAGGGCAGGCCATGGCCCCAGTTAGAACAAAGCCCAAGAGGGCCACATCAGCAACAGGAAGGGCCAGCAGCAAAGGGCTCCAGGCCCACTTCAGTGGCAGAAGAGAGGCCAACACTGAGCACTTCACCCTCAGCACTGCCCCCCAAGGGATGGAGGACTTCTTGGCTCTTGGAGAAAAGGCCCCAGTCTGGGCTGCATCTTGGTGGTCTCCTTGGGCCCTGGTGCCCAAGCCCGGGGCAACACCCACGTACGCTGAGGCAGGTGGACTGGATGATCATGGATCACCAATCAGAGCCAGTCCCAGAAACTGGTCCTCCCAGCAGTCAGTGCCTTCCCGAGAACGCTGGAGGACACACCCTGCGATGACACAGCTGTGCAAGATGTTCCCTCAGTAGCCAGAAAGGAAGCTAGGTAGGTGAGGGTGTTGCGAGCCTTTGTGAGCCCATCAACAGTTCATAGGAGGGACTTCCCTGGTGGTCGAGAGGTTAAGAATCTGCCATCACCCCCATCCTCTGGACTTCCCTACTGGCTCAGTGGTATAGAATCTGTCTGCTAGTGTAGGAGACATGGGTTCTATCCCTGATCCAGGAACTAAGCCCACTCACCACAACTATTGAGCCTGTGCTCTAGAACCCATAGAGCTGCAACATCTGAGCCACGTGCAGCAACTACTGAAGAGCCCTAGAGCCTGTGCTCCACAACAAGAGAGGCCTGCACCCTCCAACTAGAGTAGCCCCCACTTGCCTCAACTAGAGAAAGCCCGTGCACAGCAACAAAGGCCCAGCACTGCTGCTGCTGCTGCTGCTGTCGCTTCAGTCGTGTCCGACTCTGTGCGACCCCATAGACGGCAGCCCACCAGGCTCCCCCGTCCCTGGGATTCTCCAGGCAAGAACACTGGAGTGGGTTGCCATTTCCTTCTCCAATGCATGAAAGTGAAAAGTGAAAGTGAAGTCGCTCAGTCGTGTCCGACTCTTAGCGACCCCATGGACTGCAGCCCACCAGGCTCCTCCATCCATGGGATTTTCCAGGCAAGAGTACTGGAGTGGGGTGCCATTGCCTTCTCCTGGGTTTCTATATTCTCAGTAAAAAAAGAAATGCAGTCACCTTCAGAGTGTGTGTGCAAAGGAAGGAGTGATGTTTTATTGGGTGCTTCTTACGAGTCAGAAGATTTACTTGTGAAAGTTTAATACCCTCCACAACTTTATTAGTCAGACACTATTATAACTCCATTTCACAGGGGACAACATTGACACTCAGAAAGGTGGTATGACCTAAGGGCACCCGGTTACTAAGTGACAGTCAGGACTGTGATTTTCCCAAGGTCTTAAATCCTCTACTGTGATTAAAAAGACACACTGCTGGGAGCCAGTCCCTGAGGAGATGGAAGTAACTTTAGACAGCTGTTCACTTCAGTTCAATTGCTCAGTCGTGTCCAGCTCTTTTCAACCCCATGGACTGCAGCATGCCAGGCTACCCTGTCCATCACCAACTCCTGGAGTTTACTCTAACACATGTCCATTGAGTCGGTGATGCCATCCAACCATCTCATCCTCTGTCTTCCCCTTCTCCCACCTTCAATCTTTCCCAGCATCAGGGTCTTTTCAAATGAGTCAGTTCTTCACATCAGGCGGCCAAAGTATTGGAGTTTCAGCTTCAGCATCAGTCTTTCCAGCTTTTCAAGCCTTTTCTTTAGATCCTTTTCTTCTAAGGCAGGAGATAGGAGCAGGAAGGCCGAAGTCCGTACATTTAGTGGGAAGAAGAGGAAAAGAGCTTCCTTTTCTGTGTCCTTGGCGTTGTCGAGGACAAGGATGGCCGTGTGTTTGCCAATAGCAAGACGAGTGGGGGAAGGGGTGGCAGGTGAGGATTTGGGGTGGCTTTGGTGAAGCTGGGAGTCTGAGAGTAACCTCAGGAAACCCTGAGGGAAGAGCCATTCCCTGGTGTTAGGTGTCTACTGTCTCCCTGAGACCAGCCTTCCAGCTATTCACCTTGAGTTGTCAGACACAAATTAAGTCTTCCTGAACCTTGTATTCCAGCCCATTGGCCCTGAATACCACCAAGTACCTTTGTAAGAGGGATTTCCTCAATGGCTCAGGGGCAAAGAATCTGCCTGTAATGCGGGAGACTTGGATTCGATTTCTGGGTCGGGAAGATCCTCTGGAGGAGGGCATGGCGACCCATTTCAGCATTCTTGCCTGGAGAATCCCTGGGGCAGAGGAGCCTGATGGGCTACAATCCATAGAGCGCAAAGAGCTGGACACAACTGAAGTGACTGAGCATACGTCTTTGTAAGAGCCAGGTGAAACCGAAGGATCACCCAGGGGAGTCCTGCCCAAATGTCTGTCCTGCAACATCATGAGATATAATAATATGGGTTTTAATTTATTACATTTTAGTATAATTTATTATCCAGTAATGGATAACCAGAACAAACCCCTCAGTTTCAGAAGCCCTCTAAAACCTGGCTGAGAGTTTTGAAAAACTCAGATCAACAATCCACCAATAGATGGTTTCTGAGAGGGACTCCTCTCAGAAAAGGCAGAATATACATATATTGTTTTTGCCTATTTTTTCCCACATCTGAAATTCTTTCTTGGGATCTACCTATTTCCACCCTCAATCCATATAGTTTGTATGGAGCTAACTCTAGCCCCAGTTTCAGAGTCTGTGACCAAGGCCAGTTCAGTGAGGATCAGTCCCAGGACATTTACAGTTAGAGGGGGACATGGTATTTGCTAAACTGGGTTGCTAAACTGGCAGGATAGAAGCCCAAAGCTGCTGGTCATCATTTCTGCCACCACTTGGGAAAAGCCTGACTGAGAATAAGCCAACACAGTTCAACACAGAAGAAAGCAGAAATGAAATATTGAGCCATGGCAATTCCTGACACATGTCCTGGGCACCTGGATCCATCCAGGCCTGAAGCCAGTACTCCTGAATTTCCAGCCACATAAACCGATGTGTTCCTGCATTGTATCAAACTAGCTTGAGTTCATTTATTTATTTTTAAAATTTATTTATTTGGCTGCTTCAGCAAGTGGGGTTCTCTCTAGCTGTGGTGCATGGGTTCCAGAGCTCGGCTCAGTAGTTGCAACTCAGGGGCTTAGTTGCTCTGAGGCATGTGGGATCTTAGTTCCCCAATCAGGGGTCGAACCTGTGTCCCCTGCACTGGAAGGTGAATTCTTAACCACAGGACCACCAGGGAAGTCCTTGGTTTGAGTTTAGGTTATCCTGTTTGTTCATCTCTGCCTATTAAAACTTCACCAGTTTTTCATGACTAGTTTAAAACTCACCTCCTACAAGAAGCTTTTCTTGAATTATTTAAGGGATATTTGTTGTTTGGGGTTTTATATTGCCCAGAAAAGACCTCTTCACATACTTCTGAAAAATCCATACAACCCCCACAGCTCATCAGCATCACCAAAATGACTTGATGGACATAGCTGCCCTGGCATCTTGTGTGACCCCTTCCTCCTGCTGCACAGCAGTAATTGGACTAAGGGTAGATCTCTGTTCTAAACTAGGTCAGTGGGAATCCTTTGCCAGGGAACTTGATATTTGAACCAAGATAGTATAAATCTGTCTGTCTACTCTCTTAGAGGATATATAAACATGAATTGTGTGGCAGCTATCTCTGTCATGTGAGCTGGAAAACAGAAAGAATTGGTCAAGGGAGACAGAAAAATAATGAGACAAAACAGACATGCAGAGAATAGAGATGGAGAGAAATTTCCTGAGTCCCTACAAAGCTTCAGCTCCTGCCTCTAGACGGTCCCTGAGGTCCAGCTGTGTCCTTGTAATAAATCCTCCTTTGAAAACAAGTTCCTTCTTGCAGGTGTCTGTTACTTTCAAATGAAAGAGTCCTAATTAACTCCATCTTCCCGCCCTCTAGAGTAGTTCAGTCTTGTCTCCCTTCTATTCTGGATCTGTGTTGCCCTGTGCCATACCTTACCTTGAAGTTGACCCTAGACTTTACCTTAAATGCCAGCTTCAGTCAATTGGTTGTGACTGTCTGGAGTGCTGGGGTGACAATGCTGCATGAGACTACATCTGGGCTCGAGAAGAAACATACATGGATTGATGGGCAATGTCTGCCATAGGTGTGAGGTGGGAAGGGGCTGAATGCTCACGTTGTCTGTTTTTTGACCTTACCAAGCATTCTTCTCCTCCCATACCTCACCCAGCTCTGAGCCTCACTTCACATAAGCTCAGAAGATGAACTTGTTGTATGGATACGTGACAAGAATGATTGTCTACATGACCCAATCAGTGGGATAAGTGACAGGAAGTGGAAGATGAGAGGATGAGTTGGACAGAATAGACAGAGGCATCTCCTGCTGTCAGTTTTGGGACCAAATACACAGGTGTGGTGGCAGGTGGGATTTACAGAGCACTTCTCTCACTTAGCAAATCTGCCTAAGTCTTGCTCATTCTACCAAACTCAGTGTGAGCATTCTTATATGAAGGATGCTTTCTCAGACGTGTCCCACTCCCATGTTTGAGATAGATGTTGTTCAGTCATCAAGTCGTGTCCGACTCTTCTTGACCCTATGGCCTGCAGCACCCCAGGCTTCCCTATCCCTCACTATCTCCTGGAGTTTGCCCAAGTTCATGTCCATTGAATCAGTGATGCCATCCAATTGTCTCATCCTCTGTTGCCGTCTTCTCCTCTGCCCTTAATTCTTCTCAGCGTCAGGGTCTTTTCCAGTGAGTTGGAGACTTCTGTACTAAGGAAGATTCTTCTTTAAAAAATTTTTTTTTGGTTGCCTCAGGGTGCAAAGACTCTCTAGTTGCATTGTGTAGGCTCAGTAGTTGCGTTGTGAGAGCTTAGTTGCTTCTCAGTATGTGGGACTTTAGTTCCCTGACCAGGGATTGAACCCACACCCCCTGAATTGCAATGCAGATTCTTAACCACTGGACCACCAGGGAAGTCCCAAAAGAGGATTCTTCTGATTGAAAGAGTTCCATTTTCTTTCAAAATAAAACTTTTAGTTCAGGTAATCAAAAGCCCATGAGTATGAGGCATGACTGGATCCAGGTGTTCACATGAGGGGGCGGTCTATAAATTACTCAGTTATATTTTTCACCATGTTGCCTTCATTCTCAGGTGGGTTCTCCCAAAATGGTTATGCAAATGACCAGCAGGAACTTCAAGGTTTACATCCAGAGCGACTTCTAGGAAATGAAAGTGCTTAAAAAAACTATATCAGCTACAGAAAAATCCAAGGGCTGATTCTGACTGGCTTGAACAAAGCCACATATTCACCCCTTATCGGTTCCCCAGCTCTGCTCAAGTCTGTTTGGCCATGTGGATCACATGCCCACCCCTGGAGCCAGAGGATGAAGTCAGCTCCAAGGTGTTCATATGGGCTGAGAATGGGAAAATGAGGTTGTGGTTACCAGAATAAGGGGCATGGATGCTGCTGTCCACACGATGTTCTTTATGTTCCCTGGGACTTTTGCATCAAATCACGAGCTGCTGAGGAACAAGGACTTTGTCCTACTTATCTGTTCACCTCCAGCACCCAGCCCAGGACCTAACACAGAAAAGTTCCCTGACCCCTCTCAGCTCATGATTTTACTCATGACTCAATGACAGTGATATAACCAGGAAGAAGCTCCCACCCTATCCTCCATCCAGACAGTGACCTCTCTATGACTGTACCCATGAGTCCTAACCCTGTCTTTTACCATGGAAGGCATGTCCTGCTCTGTCATGAGTGTGCTTCATTGCCTGGCCTTGGTTTCTCCTCCTCCTGGTGCCAGCTCCTCATGTTTCCCTTAGGAAACCACCCAGTCTCATTCTCAGCCATGTACTTTGAGTGGGATTAACTCCATCCCCAATTCTAGGGATACACCTTAGTTGGCACATGATCAGGTCATTTAAAATGGCTGTTTTCTTGCTCTCTATACACCCTCTACTCGACCAGACCTGCTTCACTCACATGACTATCTGATGCTCTTAATTATAGGGCTTAAACAGTAACTGCCTACAAGTCTGCCCCTTATCCTGACTGCTGGTTTCCCTGCTAACCACTGAGCCAACCTGATGTCAATTCCTCCTATAAACGGTAACCTCCTTCTCCCCCGAGTAGTGAAGGCTACCTCCAAGTCTTCCCTGCTGCCTGCCATCCTCGTGGAGTGTTGCTCCAGGACCCTTTATTTTGGACATGTTAGATCCCCTGTCCAGAGAAGGCAATGGCAACCCACTCCCGTACTCTTGCCTGGAAAATCCCATGGACAGAGGAGCCTGGTAGGTTGCAGTCCATGGGGTGGATAAGAGTCAGACACGACTGAGCGACTTCACTTTCACTTTTCACTTTCATGCATTGGAGAAGGAAATGGCAACCCACTCCAGTGTTCTTGCCTGGAGAATTCCAAGGATGGCAGAGCCTGGTGGGCTGCCGTCTATGGGGTTGCACAGAGTCAGACATGACTGAAGCGACTTAGCAGCAGCAGCAGCAGCAGATCCCCTGTCCATCAAACCATTGAGGTCCCTGTTGCTGTCTGGGTTTCTCCATCTCCAGGGCAGGCAATTACAAAGCTTGCCGGCCTGCCAGGCTCAGCCCAACAATGTTCCATCCTCCAGGGCACATTGGTTAGTTCAGGGAGTGGAGTGTAGCCCATTTGGAGCAATGAAAAAAAAAAGGAGGGGGTGAGGAGACACTAGCCAGACACTGGGCAACTTCTACAAGTGCTACGGCTTCCCAGGTGGCTCAGTGGTAAAGAATTTACCTGCCAATACTGGAGACATGGATTCAGTCCTTGGTCAGAATATCCCCAGGAGAAGGAAATGGTGACCTGTGCCAGTATCCTTGCCTGGGAAATCTCATGGACAGAGGAACCTGGTGGGCTACAGTCTATGGGGGTCACAAAGAGTCAGACACAACTTAGCAACCAAGCATACACGCAGGCACGAGTGCTACCTGAAAACGCCTCTCTACTGGTTGGTGTGGTGGCCATCTCATGCCCTGAACCAAATGTACATGATCTGAGGAAGAAAGAAGGGAGAATGGATACTGGGTGGGTAATTCATTGTTTGTCTCACACCTGCCTCTGGATATTGAAGTGGTTTGCCATTCCCTTCTCCAGGGGACCAAATTTTGTCAGAATTCTCCACCATGACCCGTCCGTCTTGGGTGACCCTACATGGCATAATTCATAGTTTCATTGAGTTAGACAAGGCTGTGGTCCATGTGATCAGCTTGGTTAGTTTTCTGTGATTGTGGTTTTCATGCTATCTGTCCTCTGATGGATAAGGAGTAACATGCAAATTCGGCCTTGGAGTACAAAACAAAGCAGGTCAAAGGCTAACAGAGTTTTGCCAAGAGAACGCACTGGTCATAGCAAACACCCTCTTTCAACAACAGAAGAGACGAGTCTACACATGGATATCACCAGATGGTCAACACTGAAATCAGATTGATTATATTCTTTGCAATCAAAGATTCAGAAGCTCTATACAGTCAGCAAAATCAAGACCAGACCAGGAGCTGACTGTGGCTCAGATCATGAACTCCTTATTGCCAAATTCAGACTTAAACTGAAGAAAGTAGGGAAAACCACTAGACCACTCAGGTATGACCTAAATCAAATCCCTTATGATAATATACTGGAAGTGAAAAATAGATTCAAGGGATTAGATCTGATAGACAGAGTACCTGAAGAACTATGCATGGAGGTTCGTGACATTGTACCAGAGGCAGTGATCAAGATCATCCCCAAGAAAAAGAAATGCAAAAAGGCAAAATGGTTGTCTGAGGAGGCCTTACAAATAGCTGAGAAAGGAAGAGAAACCAAAGGCAAAGGAGAAGGGAAGATATACCAGTTTGAATACAGAGTTTCCAAGAATAGCAAGGAGAGATAAGAAAGCCTTCCTCAGTGATCAATGCAAAGAAATAGAGGAAAACTATAAAATGGGAAAGGTTAGAGATCTCTTCAAGAAAATTAGAGATACCAAGGGAACATTTCATGCAACAGTGGACACAATAAAGGACAGAAAGGGTATGGGCCTAACAGAAGCAAAATATATTAAGAAGAAGTGGCAAGAATACACAGAAGAACTATACAAAAAAGATCTTCATGACCCAGATAACCACGATGGGGTGATCACTCACCTAGAGCCAGACATCCTGGAATGCAAAGTCAAGTGGGCCTTAGGAAGCATCACTATGAACAAAGCTAGTGGAGGTGATGGAATTCCAGTTGAGCTATTTCAAATCCTGAAAGATGATGCTGTGAAAGTGCTGCACTCAATATGTCAGAAAATCTGGAAAACTCAGCAGTGTCCACAGGACTGGGAAAGGTCAGCTTTCATTCCAGTCCCAAAGAAAGGCAATGCCAAAGAATGTTCAGACTACCACACAATTGTACTCATTTCACATGCTAGCAAAGTAATGCTCAATATTCTCCAAGCCTGGCTCTAACAGTACGTGAACTGAGAACTTCCATATATACAAGCTGGATTTAGAAAAGGCAGAGAAACCAGAGATCAGACTGCCAACGTCAGTTGGATCATCGAAAAAGCAAGAGAATTCCAGAAAAACATCTACTTCTGCTTTATTGACTATGCCAAAGCCTTGACTGTGTGGATGAAAACAAACTGTGGAAAATTCTTCAAGAGATGGGAATACCAGACTACTTGACCTGCCTCTTGAGAAACCTATATGCAGGTCAGGAACCTACAGTTAGAACTGGACATGGAACAACAGACTGGTTCCAAATAGGAAAAGGAGTACATCAAGCCTGTATATTGTCACCCTGCTACTTATATGCAGAGTACATCATGAGAAAGGCTGGGCTGGATGAAGGACAAGCTGGAATCAAGATTGCTGGGGGAAATATCAATAACCTCAGATATGCAGATGACAATACCCTTGTGGCAGAAAGTGGAGAAGAACTAAAGAGCCTCTTGATGAAAGTGAAAGAGGAGAGAGAAAAAGTTGGCTTAAAGCTCAACATTCAGAAAACTAAGATCATGGCAACCGGTCCCATCACTTCATGGCAAATAGATGGGGAAACAGTGGAAAGAGTGGCAGACTCTATTTTCTTGGGCTCCAAAATCACTGCAGATGGTGACTGCAGCCATGAAATTAAAAGATGCTTGCTCCTTGGAAGAAAAGCTATGACCAACCTAGACAGCATACTAAAAAGCAGAGACATTACTTTGTCAACAAAGGTCCATCTAGTCAAAGCTATGGTTTTTCCAGTAGTCATGTATGGATGTGAGAGTTGGATTATAAAGAAAGCTGAGAGCCAAAGAACTGATGCTTTTGAACTGTGGTGTTGGAGAAGACTCTTGAGAGTCCCTTGGACTGCAAGGAGATCCAACCAGTCCATCCTAAAGGAAATCAGTCCTGAATATTCATTGGAAGGACTGATGTTGAAGCTGAAACTCCAATACTTTGGCCACCTGATGAGAAGAACTGACTCACTGGAAAAGACCCTGATGCTGGGAAAGATTGAGGGCAGGAGGATAGGGGATGACAAAGGATGAGATGGTTGGATGGCATCATTGACTCAATGGACATGAGTTTGGGTTATCTCCGGGAGTTGGTGATGGACAGGGAGGCCTGGCATGCTGCAGTCCATGGGGTCACAAAGAGTTGGACACGACTGAGCAACTGAACTGACTGACTGCCACTGAATACTTCAGTTACAGTAGCCAAGTGAATTGTCAACATCAGTTCTGGTTAGAATTTTCTGTTGTTGAACCTGTTAACCTCCGGCTTTTTGTATCTGTGAGAGCCTGGGGTCCTGTCCCCATTTGTGCTCTGGATCCTGCTTCTTCCTCTTGTCCAGGATTTTAATTCTGAGATTAACACTTCTCCTCCAGCATCAATTTCCTTGCCTCTTTCCCAACAACACAAACATGCCTTGGGGGCAGTTGTTCTCAAGATTGACAGCATATTAGAATCAACCGGGAAGATGTTCTCACACACACACACACACACACACACACACAGATACCTGCATCCAATACCTAGAACATGGGGAGAAGCTAGAGCTTTGCTTTTTCAAAGGTCCCCAATAGTTCTAGAGTGTGAAGCCAATTAGTTCAGTTCAGTTCAGTTGCTCAGTCGCGTCTGACTCTTTGCAACTCCATGGACTGCAGCATGCCAGGCCTCCCTGTCCATCACCAACTCCCAGAGTTTACTCAAACTCATGTCCATGAGTTTGTGATGCCATCCGTGAGTTTGTGAGTCCATGGCATCAGTGATGCCATCCAACTATCTCATCCTCTGTCATCCCCTTCTCCTCCTGCCTTCAGTCTTTCCCAGCATCAGGGTCTTTTCCAGTGAGTCAGTTCTTCTCATCAGGTGGCCAAAGTATTGGAGTTTCAGCTTCAACATCAGTCCTTCCAATGAATATTCAGGACTGATTTCCTTTAGGATGGACTGGTTGGATCTCCTTGCAGTCCAAGGGACTCTCAAGAGTCTTCTCCAACACCACAGTTCAAAAGCATCAGTTCTTTGGCTCTCAGCTTTCTTTATAATCCAACTCTCACATCCATACATGACTACTGGAAAAACCATAGCTTTGACTAGATGGACCTTTGTTGACAAAGTAATGTCTCTGCTTTTTAGTATGCTGTCTAGGTTGGTCATAGCTTTTCTTCCAAGGAGCAAGCATCTTTTAATTTCATGGCTGCAGTCACCATCTGCAGTGATTTTGGAGCCCAAGAAAATAGAGTCTGCCACTCTTTCCACTGTTTCCCCATCTATTTGCCATGAAGTGATGGGACCGGTTGCCATGATCTTAGTTTTCTGAATGTTGAGCTTTAAGCCAACTTTTTCTCTCTCCTCTTTCACTTTCATCAAGAGGCTCTTTAGTTCTTCGCTTTCTGCCACAAGGGTATTGTCATCTGCATATCTGAGGTTATTGATATTTCTCCTGGCAATCTTGATTCCAGCTTGTGCTTCTTCCAGCCTGGCGTTCTCATGATATACTCTGCATATAAGTTAATTAAGCAGAGTGACAATATACAGCCTTGACATACTCATTTTCCTATTCGGAACCAGTCTGTTGTTCCATGTCCAGTTCTAACTGTTGCTCCTGACCTGCATATAGGTTTCTCAAGAGGCAGGTCAGGTGGTCTGGTATTCCCATCTCTTGAAGAATTTTCCACAGTTTGTTTTCATCCACACAGTCAAGGCTTTGGCATAGTCAGTAAAGCAGAAGTAGATGTTTTTCTGGAATTCTCTTGCTTTTTCGATGATCCAGTGGATTTTGGCAATTTGATCTCTGGTTTCTCTGCCTTTTCTAAAATCACCTTGAACATCTGGAAGTTCACGGTTCACATATTGCTGAAGCCTGGCTTGGAGAATTTTGAGCATTACTTTACTAGCATATGTTCAGTTCAGTTCAATTCAGTCGCTCAGTCATGTCCGACTCTTTGCGACCCCATGAACTGCAGCATGCCAGGCCTCCCTGTCCATCACCAACTCTCGTAGTTCACTCAGACTCACGTCCATTGAGTCAGTGATGCCATCCAGCCATCTCATCCTCTGTTGTCCCCTTCCCCTCCTGCCCTCAATCCCTCCCAGCATCAGAGTCTTTTCCAATGAGTCAACTCTTCACATGAGGTGGCCAAATTACTGGAGTTTCAGCTTTAGCATCATTCCTTCCAAAGAAATCCCAGGGCTGATCTCCTTCAGAATGGACTGGTTGAATTTTCTTGCAGTCCAAGATGAGTGCAATTGTGCGGTAGTTTGAGCATTCTTTGGCATTGCCTTTCTTCAATACTGAGAGTCATTTGTAAGAGTTGGTCATCTTGAAAGCAGCTCTCCTTTCATGCCATATCCTCTAATATTGCCCTATTTCTCTGCCTCCCCCTTCAAAGAAAAAATTTATTTAAAAAAATCCTCCTCCCTGTTTCTACTTTCTTAACTTCTTCTAATTTTGCAAGTTTAGGAAACCGAGTAAGATGCACACAGGATCTTGCAATAAGATGAATGCAAACATTTCACAGGAGACCACATCATTTGGTTCTAGTTCAACCTTCTTCTGATTTCCCACCAAATTTCCCAGAGCTAAGAGAATGTAACTGTTGCCTGCTTCAAGGTTCCTTCTGCTTCAGCAGAAATATAGAGAAAACAAAAAAAGGTAACAGAATGGGGAACAATGGATAGAACTAGTGGGGATTTAGGCATGGAGAAATGCAACAGGTTGATCTTCTAAATTATTCTAGATAAAACAAACATTGGCTTTTGCCCCCTCCCCAAGCTCCATTAAAATGGCAGAAAAATGGATTCCACCCCGCTCCCCAGGCCTGTTGTCCCGCAATCAAGATCTTAAGTTTCCTGATTAGGGATCGAACCCGTGTTCCTGCATTGGAAGTGCCAATCTTAACCACTGGATCGCCAGGGAATTTCTCTGCATAGCTTTTCAAGGCTAAGAAGGCAAAGAAACAAAAAGGTGGACAAATGAACCCCTGAGCTCCACTGGATCCCAATTCCCTCTGGCCCTGCCCATCACTGAAAGGATCTGTCTCCCAAACCTCAGTCCCTACACGTCCCAGGGCAGACCAGCCGACACAGCGGCTTGCCTCTCTCCCCTCCTCTCAGCCCCGCCCTCTCTGCCCTGAGCCGAGGGTTGCTTTTTGAGGCGGTGATAGGTCCCACGGGAACTCAGAGCTGCCTGGCCAGGGTGCGGAGGTGCATGTCCCTAGGGGTGAGCAACTAGGCTCTGCAGTCCGGCCAGCAGGAGAGAGCCAGACTCCGGCTGTCACCATGGCCAAGTTCAGGGTGAGGGTATCCACCGGAGAGGGCTTCGGGGCCGGTACGTGGGACAAAATATCTGTCTGCATCGTGGGGACCCGAGGAGAGACCCCCCCACTGCCCCTGGACCATCTCGGCAAAGAGTTCAACGCGGGCGCTGTGAGTGCTTGGGCGGTAGGGGTGGGGGCGGAGGAGGGAGCAGGAGGGACGACCCTCTAGGATACTAAACGTCTCCTCCCCACAGGAGGAGGACTTCGAGGTGACGCCCACCCAGGACGTGGGTCAGGTGCTGCTGGTGCGCGTCCACAAGGCGCCCCCAGCGCTATCCCGAGCCCTTGCGCCCTTGGCCGGGGACGCCTGGTTCTGCCGCTGGCTCCAGCTCACGCCGCACGGGGCCGCGCCGCTCTGCTTCCCCTGCTACCAGTGGCTGGAGGGCGAGGGGAGCCTGGTGCTGCGGGAGGGGACAGGTGACAGGCACACAGGAAAGGGGAGGGCTGGTGTGTTGGGGAAAAGGGCAAGGGAGGATCGGAAAGATGAACCGGTGTCGCCAAGGTGGAAGGACAGGGGCACAGGGTTGGAGGGTGGGGGGCCGGAAGGGGAGGTTGCGGGGAGGGGGAGGTGGCAGTCTAGAGTGGGAGAAGCCATCCTTCTGCGGGCAAGGGACCTGGTAAGGGGTGAATCAAGTGGAGGGGGGAGTGGCTGAGGCCAGGCGTCAGGGGGCTTTCTCTGCCCTCCTCACCTGCTCCACTGCTCCCACAGCGAAGATCTCCTGGGAAGATCACCACCCCACGCTCCAGCAACACCGCAGGGAGGAACTGCAGGCCAGGCGGGAGACCTACCGGTGAGGAGGGGGCTTCTGTATGGAGAGGGGGTAGAGGTAGGTTGCCTGCGCGGACTAGGGTCAGCCCTTTCCCGCCGATGATGGTGTGGTAGGAAGTCTCCATTTGGTCCTCTGTCCTTTCCAATCACAGCATCACCAGGAACTCCTTAGAAATGCAGACACTCGGAACCTCCTCAGACCACCCGGTTCAGATATGGAGGGGGGAGGGCGGCAATGCTGGTGTTTTTTAATGAAACTATGGTTGATGTACAATATTGTAATAGTTTTGGGCATACAGCATAGTGGTTCGGGTTGTTTCTAGATTATATTCCGTTATAGGTTATTACAGGACTTCCCAGATGGCTCAGATGGTAAAGAATCTGCCCACAGTGCGGGAAACCCAGTCCGATCCTGGGTTGGGAAGATCCCCAGAAGAAGGGAAAGGTAACACTCCCTAGTGTTCTTGCCTGGAGAATCCCATGGACAGAGGAGCCTGGTGGGCTACAGTCCACAGAGTCGCAGGGTCGGACAAGACAGAATGACTAAGCACACACACACAGGCACACAGGTTCCAGGCATAATTTTTTATGTGATACAGTAAGTCTTTGTTGCCAACAATATTGTATTAAGGAGACTTTCAGGTGACTCATGCCCACAAAACCTTGAAACCTACTGCTCTCAATGCCTTAATCTTGCTGACATCTTTCTTCCCCTGGGGCTTTTTCAAACATCAACATGTTGTGTTCTCCTGGAAGTAGGGGCAGAACCAGAAATATGTCACCCCAACCCCTAGGAAACTCATCCTCCAGGGTGGGCAAGGGGTGGGAGGGGGCTCTTTCCCTGCTCTGGTCTCAACATTGTTGGAGGTCAGCTGGGATAGCTGAGTCCTAAAGAGCCCCCTGGCAGAAGGTGGAGGGCTGCAGAAGGGACTGGAGCCTCTGGGTTCTCCTGAGGCAGAAAGCCAGAGACCACACTCAGGAGCAGGTTTTCAAAAGGTCACGATCTGGCCAACTGGGCTGTGTCTGAAGCCCAGGCTGCAGGCTTTTGCTTCAGGTCTCTGGGGGCACAGCAGCTGCAGGCTCATTTGGCTGCTGGTGCTTCCACATGTGTTGTGAATTATATCTCTGAGAAAACCGTGAGGCCCAATCTGCCAGCAACAGCCCCAGGTGAGGGAACAGATGGAGAGGGCTGTGTCCATGGCGTGAAGGAGCGCTTTCTTCCTTTCTTGGCAAACAAAGACACAGGAGTCAGGAGATGCAGGGCAGGGGATGTGAAAGTTTAGGCAAATTCTTTAATCTTTTTAATCCTTATTTTCTCCTGTAAGAAGCTAAAAATACCAGTCTGATCTGTGTTTTTAGGAAGAACAAATGAGAAAATGGTTATGAATGCAGCTTGTCAGCTGCTAAGCCCTGCACAAATGTATAGACTGTTGTCCATAATATCCCTCAGTTACCTCTGCTCCCGGTGGCTACACCTTCAATACTCAGAGCAAGGTCTCAGATCCACAGAGTCAGCATCACCTGGGAACTTGCTAGAAATGCAGGGTCTTGGGCCCACCCATCCCAGACCTACTAAATGAGAATCTACATTTTACCCAGATCCCTGGGCGAATTAAATTTTTGTGCATTGAAGTTTGAGAAGCAGGGTTTGGCCACCATTTGGTGGGAGTGTACTTTAATTACAAGTTGTTCTTTGAAGGTACCTGTTTGAACCCAAGGCAATGATTGAATGAACTAAAGAATGAACAGGGAAGGAATGAAAGGACAACTGGCTGGGGTCGACTCAGCTTTGCAGGGACATGATTTTACCATTTCGCCCAAAAATCTCAGGCTGTGTTGCTGCTGGATAAAGGGATTTAGAGATGCTTTAGGCCAGACCAGAGGAAATTTCTAGGCTCCCTCAAGCTACAGAGGCTGAAGCGTCTCTCCATGGGATGCCTGCCAAACACAATTGATGCCTTCACACACTCCCACCTTCAGGACAGTGTCCCCTCTGCAATGCATTTCTGTTGGTCGGGAGTTTTGCAAAAACAAAAACAGACTCCAACTAGCAGATAGAAAAAAAAAGGGAATGTGTCAACAGGTCACAGAGATATTCACAGAAGTGAGGGCTGGAAGTGTAGCCAAATCTCAGGGGCCAGAAACAAGGTGAGTCTCTTCCCTGTCTCTGGAGCCCCCAAACGCTTCTCTCTCCTGCTTCACTTTTCTCTCTGCAGAACAGCTTTCTTTGCTCCCAGGCCACATAATGGGAAATAGCTGTAACTAGCAGTCCTGATGTTTACATGTTATAACCCAGATACCCAGAGAGAGAGAGGTTCCCCAGGTTCAGCCCCAATCTCCAGCTTCCCAGGAAGGATTCTGATTGGCCCCTCTCTGGCCAGGTGCCCAACCCTGGACCAATCAATGGACCAGGGGAGGAGTCTCCCAGGGAACATGGCAGCTCCCCCTGCAGCCTTGAGGGTGGAGGGGAAAGGCAGAGCCCAGAAAGACTCCTGCTTGTGGAAATGCACTGGCCCTGATCAGGGCCTTGAAGAGTCTGCCACCCCCTATCCCTTGTCAGTGGGTTCCCTGAGGCTTCTTGCTGACTGCCTTCTGGCTCTTCCCTTCAGCTGGAAGACTTACCTCCCAGGCTGGCCTCGGTGCCTCGACGAGGAGACTGTAAAAAACCTGAACCTCAACATCAAATACTCTGTGGCCAAGAACACCACCTTCTACCTGCGAGGCAGCTCTGCGTGAGGACAAACCCCCTCTCCTGTCCATGGATCTCAGATTCCCTAGGACCCCTGCCTTCTGCCCTTCCCACCATCAGAAATATGGGTCACACGACCCTGCCCAGGGCAAGGCCTCTACTCACCACCTATTCCCACAGGGTGATGGCAGCCTTGGGGCAGTGACTACCTTGGGCCCCAGAAGCTGGTTTGGAATCCTAGGAAGGATAAGCCTAGCTGACAAGGGAGGGTTTCCCAGGGCCTCTTGCCTCCCCCACCCCTCACATCTTCTGGCAGGTTGGCTGAGCTGAAACTCAAAGGGCTGCTTGACCGCAAGGGGCTCTGGAAGAGTCTGGAGGAAATGAGACGGGTGTTCAACTTTCGGAAGACTCCAGCTGTAGGTGAGGGCTACAGACCTCTTCCCTGGGACATCAGCTCTCGCTAACAGGAATCTCAGAAAACCAAGCCCCAGTCCACTGTGTGATCCTCACTGAGCCTTACTTTCTCCCCAGACACAAAAGAGGATGTGTACTGGGGGCATCTCTGATCTTCTAATGCCTTTTAATCCATCAGACACTTTTTGGCTACTACATACCAGACAGTGTCTTAGGGGCTGTGGACACAGTCCTTGTCCCCCCAGAGCTTCCAGTTGAGCAAGCAAAAAGCAAAGTAGGCTCAAAAGTAAATCAAGAGGTTCACTTGTGAAGCCTGCACATTGCAGCTCCAGTAAGAGTGTGTAAGGGGCAGCTGGCTTGGTCCAGCTAGGGAGTGACCCACAGAGGTTACTTTAGGCTGAGTCAAAACTTGAGACCTCAAAGTTGGATAGGTGTCAACAGTTCTGGGCGTAGTGTAGGGGAACAGAGGGCCCTTCAGGTTTGGGAGATGGTGCAGGTGAAGGCCGTGAAGATGGAAGGAGCAGAGACCTCCTAGGGGCAGAAGATGATGCTGTGGCCAAAGAATATTGATCCAGGGCAGGAAGATAGGAGGCAAAGCAGGGGAGGTGTCTGAGCCCCCAACTGTGCAGAACTGTGGAGGCCATGGTTGGAGCTCGGGCCTTTCCTATATGCAGTGGGAAGTTTCAACCAGCTGCCTGTTGGGGAATGCTGTGGCCAGTTGTGCCACAGGGGATGGGCTGTCTGGACAGAAGTGGAAGCAGGACAGGACATGAGGCTCTGGTCGTGGTCAGCAGAGGATGGAAACCTCAGCAAGGCAGTGATGACACGGAGTGGATGGGTGGACCAGGAGCTACTGAGGATGGAGAATGAACAGGACTTGATGGGAGGAGGATGCGGGGAGCTGCTCTGCTCCAGGTAATCTGGTGCATGGAGGTGCCATTCCTAGGAAGCCAGGCAATGGGGGTGGGGCCTGGGCTGGAGCCGGAGCCCATGTTCAGCTTCAGATGTGCTGTGCTTGAGTCACAGAGATGGGGATGGCAGGGAGATGGTAGGCCAGGTGGTCTGGGGACTAAGATATGCTGCTTGGGTGAACTGAAGCCAAGGGGTCAGAGGAGGTCACCCTGAGAAAGGTACAGAGCGAGAAGAGATGGGCACACAGGACGGACCCAAGAGAAGCTCCACCATGGTGCCCAGGAGGCAGTCCCCCAGGGGCTGGGGTGACCAGTCCCATCTCCCCTGCCCCTCCCCACAGAATACGTGTTTGAGCACTGGCAGGAGGATGCCTTCTTCGCCTACCAGTTCCTGAATGGCCTCAACCCCGTCCTGATCCGACGCTGTCACCACCTCCCCAAGAACTTCCCTGTCACCGATGCCATGGTGGCCCCGGTGTTGGGCCCCGGAACGAGCCTGCAGGCCGAGCTCAAGGTGAGGGGCAGGGGGTCCCGGCCCTGCACGCCCCCATCTCAGTCCTTCAGGCCCATCCCTACCGAAAAGGAACTGTACACACATTGGTTAAGGACCTATGGTGCACGGTGTGCCAAGAACACCCTCTCCTGTACACTCTACTCCTCGCCCCACATCCTCTCCCGCATTCCCATACTCCCCACCTGCAGAAAGCCAGATGGCAGCCCAGGCTCCCCTGCTCTCTCCCGCAGAAGGGGTCTCTGTTCCTGGTGGATTACGGCCTCCTTGCTGGGGTCCGCACCAATGTCATCAATGGGAGGCCTCAGTTCTCCACGGCCCCAATGACCCTGCTATACCAGTGCCCCGGCCGTGGGCCCCTGCTGCCACTCGCCATCCAGGTCAGCAGCTGGGAGGTGGCAGGGCAGGAGTGGGGAGTGGTCTGACTGAGAAGAGGGCAGACACTCAAGGCTGCCTGTCCCCACCGACCCCTCCTACAGCTCAGCCAGACTCCCGGGGCCAATAGCCCCATCTTTCTGCCCAGTGATGACAAGTGGGACTGGCTGCTGGCCAAGACGTGGGTGCGCAATGCCGAGTTCTCCATCCATGAGGCCCTCACACACCTGTTACAGGCACACCTGGTGCCCGAGGTCTTCGCCCTGGCTACGCTGCGCCAGCTGCCCCACTGCCACCCCCTCTTCAAGGTCAGTGGCTCAGCAAGATGGCCCAGATTGTGCCCCAAGCCTGCAGGTCCCTGCACCTGGGCCTGGCCCTCGGGGTGCCTCATCCATGAAGCCTGTCCCCACATGGCCCTGTCCTTCCAGGCCAGGATGCTAAGCCCCCATCCTGCTTCAGTAGCAACTCCCTGCACAACTGCCCCAAGGAGCTGGTTTCTGACAAGCCCTAAGCTGGGATGAGGTGATGGGGACTGGGGATAGAGGAAGGACCACATATGACAGCAGGTTATGCCCCAGAGAGATTCCCTTCTAGGGGAGCTCAGTCCAAGAGCTGTCACAGGAGCCCAGCTCCTAGGAAAGGAGAGACCTGGGGCAGACAGATGCCAAAGTGAGAACATGGCCAGCAGGTTTTCTGCAGATCGATGCAGAGATGGGAAGCCATGAGAGAGAGACCCATGTCTCTAAGGTAGGCTTTGCTAAGCCATCAGATGGCCCATATTCATCCCCTCCAGGGGCCTGGAGCATCTCCTCTGTCAGTGTGATGGGTCCACAGCTGCTGAGACTTTCTGATTCTTCCTTAGACAGTCTCTTAGATCCTGGATGCAGGCCCTACCCTGTCCTCTTCAATCCAGGCTGATTCTTTCTGACAATCAGCAGCTCCCAGAGCCTGGCACTCAGTGGTGGGCTCTAGGGGATGGTTCCACATTGCCAGGCCCACAGGCCCTGGTTTTCACGGTGCTTTGCCTACCCAGGGGTCAGAAAATCACAGGATGCTGGAGCCAGAGGAATTCACAGAGCTCATCCAGATGAGCCCTCTCATTTGCCCAGTGATCTGATATACCCAGAGAGAGGAACACACATGGTCAAGGTCACAGAAAAGGGTGCTGGTGGATCTCAGCCCCCATCACTGGGCCTGAAGCCCTGATCTCTGTACCAGGCAGCCTCTCCTGTCACTGTCATCTCTTTCCATGAGTGATTTACAGGACTGGGTGCCTCTGTGAAGCAAGGCGTGGGACCAGAGATACTCAGGCTTTACCCAGCTCTCTTCTCTGGCCCTTACAGCTGCTGATCCCTCACACTCGGTACACCTTGCATATCAACACGCTGGCCCGAGAACGGCTCATCACCCCTGGGGAGGTGGTGGACAGGGTAAGGACTGGTTCATGGAGAATAGGGGTGGGCTAGTCCTTCAGTATGAAGACTCTGAGATCCTGGGGTGGGAGTGGCCCTGTCTCCCCAAACAGTATTACCTCCTGCTTCTGGGGCAAGGGCTGTGGTAACCAGGAGTCCAATCTCCCAGTCCACAGGCCTTGGCATTGGAGGCTTCTCTGAGCTGATACAGAAGAACATGGAACAGCTGAACTATTCTGCCCTGTGTCTGCCTGATGATATCCGGGCCCGAGGAGTTGGAGACATCCCGGACTACTACTACCGGGATGATGGGATGCAGATCTGGGGTGCAGTGGAGTGGTGAGGGATTCAGCCCCAGAGAGCGTCAGCCTTGGGGGCAGGGAGGAAGGAAAGGAAGGCCCACGGAGGCACCCACCAGGAGGAGGGATGGACATTAACCGCACCAGACTGGGCAGGGGCGCTTCTCAGGGAGGGTTGGGGTTGGCAGCTGGGACAGCAACCCCATGCACCTTGCAGCTTTGTCTCCGAAATGATCAGCATCTACTACCCGAGTGATGAGTCTGTCCGTGATGACAGTGAACTCCAGGCCTGGGTGCGGGAGATCTTCTCCGAGGGCTTCCTAGGCCGGGAGAGCTCAGGTAGGGGGACCTCGGTTCTTAGGTCCTACCCTCAGACCTCTGCAGCATTGTCCTCAGGACCCTTACAGCCCCATTCCCAGCCTAGCTCTCCCTGCAGGTCTACCCTCCACCCTGGGGACGCGGGAAGCCCTGATACAGTACGTCACCATGGTGATATTCAACTGTTCGGCCAAGCATTCGGCTGTCAGTGCGGGGCAGGTGAGAAGGGTCAATGTCGGGGGGCAGGACTGGGGAGGAGGATGGGCTTCTAACCTCACTCTGCCCTCTTGGCTGTCAGTTTGACTTTGGTGCCTGGATGCCCAACCTGCCACCCAGCATGCAGCTGCCACCACCCACCTCCAAAGGCCAGGCCAGTCTGGAGGGGTTCTTAGCCACCCTCCCACCAGGCAATGCCACGTGTGATGTGGTCATTGCCCTCTGGCTGCTGAGCAAGGAGCCTGGAGACCGAGTGAGTGTGGGGCTGGGAACCCGGCTGGGCCAGCCCTGGGTAAGGGAGGCGATGCTGTTTACCCTTCCTGACCCAGATCCCACTTTACCGTCACACACCCCACGGAGCCTTCCCAGGGGGACACATGGGCACTGGACATCTCACAGGGAGGGCCAAATGAGATGATGCAGAGTCACCCTTTGCTGCAAGGGAAACGTGTGATAAGTTCCAGGGTGGCTGGGCCCTTTGACTTGAGCCTTCATCCTCAGAGCTGCCCACAGTAATCGTCACTGTTCAGGGGAAGGTGGGTCTATCAGAGGCTGCTTCAGGTCCCCCGG
Source organism: Capricornis sumatraensis (assembly GCF_032405125.1). NCBI lineage: Eukaryota > Metazoa > Chordata > Mammalia > Artiodactyla > Bovidae > Capricornis > Capricornis sumatraensis. The sequence continues at coordinate 77,980,213 of NC_091076.1, forward strand.
GGTGGATGGCTAAGGCGGGTCGCAGCTGCATAGCAGCCCCTTCACCCATCCTTGTGTTTGGTTCCCAGAGGCCCCTGGGCACCTACCCAGATGAGCACTTCACCGAGGAGGCCCCGCGCCGGAGCATCGCTGCCTTCCAGAGCCGCCTGGCTGAGATCTCGCGAGACATTCAAGAGCGAAACCGCAGCCTGGCGCTATCCTACCCCTATCTGGACCCTCCCCTCATTGAGAATAGCGTCTCCATCTAACTGCCCTGGGGAACAGGGCCCCATGGGGGCATCGCTCTAGGCTACCTGCCACCCAGAGAAAAAGACTCCCCAGAAAATCAGGCCCCCCTATGCCTCTCCTAGGACAACAGCCTGGTATAACTAACCTCCCAAAACACACATGGTGAAACAGAAACAAAACAAAAACATAAAACCCCAGAGAACAGAACCTCATTGGAGAACACCACTATGCCTTTTGAAGATTCTAAGCGTCAAAGTGCCTGCACACCTGCAGCCCCCTGGAAGGGTTCCATGGGGGGAACAGAGTCCTGCCCCTGGTCTCGCTGACCACAGCTGACCTGACCAATGGTCACCTGACTCAAGGGCAGCCCTCTTGTAGACTGTCCGCCTGAAAACTGCCAGAGAAGTTGATAGTGACCTGTGGTCACAGCTTTGAAATGAACAACCCACTGAGAAAGGCCACAGGAAGCATGGCAGGAGGACATACTGCCCAGGACAAGCAGGCAGTGCCCACATCCGCTTTCTAAAAAAACATGCCCCAAAGTTGGACAAAAGCCTTGCATATTATGAGACAGTTTCCATTTCTGGAGACTTAGGCAGTATTATATCATTCATCATACACTGCCTTCTAGATTCAATCTTCAATGACAGAATTCCAACATTGCTTATACATTCTTCTGTTTTTCTTTTTTCTTGTTCTGACTCAGTGAACATCCATTAATGCCAAAAATGTGTCCCCTTGAATTCACCTGATGGTTTCCATCTCTGTCTCATAGTGTAGGCAATAGAGCTCTGGTTTTTTAGTTTCCCTAATTTTTATAAACCACTGTAGACATACAATATATATTTGAATAATTACATAAACATGGCCACTGAAATAAATAGAACAATGCTTCAGAAAGGGGAATGCTGCCCAGCTCACAGCACTGGAACTGTCCATTCTTTATTGAGATTCAGTGCAGCCCCAAATGATTCAGAGATACAGCTGTCAAGCTTCTTTTGTTTAAAACAATGCCTGCAAACTCAAGCAATAAAGAAATTTGTGAAAAAGAAACCGAGTGTCTCGAGGGACTGGAGGACATGTTAAACACAGTAGGAATTAAACTCAGTCAGGAAGGACCAGAAACTGGAAACTCTGGGCACAAGAACCAGTGGACACTGTCCTCGGGCACTGCCGTCAGGATGACGAAGCTCCTCCTACTTTTTGTCCTTGGCTCAATGTTCAAATTCCAAGAGGGAGAATCTATGCTCGACAAATATCTCAGCTACTTCCCAGCATTTCCCAGCCTACCTTTCAGTTAGGTTGCAGTCACATGGCCAATTCTGGCCAATGGACTGTGAGAGGAGTGTTGTAGGCGGGACATCCAGGATGAAGCTGGCATGCCGCCTCCATCGTTCACTTGCCCTTGAGGCTACCCGTGGAGGCATGTTTCAGAACTCCTGAACCCCGTCCTTCCCTTTGTCACTAGACTGTAAGCTCTCAAGGACAGGGTTTGTAACTGCTCCCCACACTGTAGGTGCTCAGGAGGTGTTGAATGGAGGAATTAATACATACATGACTCCTAATGTCCTTTTCATTTACCTGTGTGTCTTCTCAACCAGACCATGAATTTCTGGAAGGTGGGAGTCATGGAAAGGGAAAAGAGGAAGGGTTGTAGGGTGGAAGGTCCCAAAAGCTGGGGGAGAGTCCAGCTTACCTCCTGCCACTCCTTGTCTAGTGTTCCAAAATAGGGTAGAGTGAGTCACCAGAGATTGTCTTTGTTCAATCACTCACTCGTTGTGACCCCACGGACTGCAGCACACCAGGATTCCCTGTCCTTCACTATCTCCTGGAGTTTGCTGAAACTCAAGTCCATTGAGTCAGTGATGCCATCCAACCATCTCATCCTCTGTCTCCCTCTTCTCCTCCAGCCCTCAATCTTTCCCAGCATCAGGGTTTTTTCCAGTGAGTCAGTTCTTCTTATCAGGTGTCCAAAGTACTGGAGTATCAGCTTCAGCATCAGTCCCTCCAACGAATATTCAGGGTTGATTTCCCTTAAGATTGACTGGTTTGATCTCGTTGCTGTTCTAGGGACTCTCAAGAGTCTTTTTCAGCATAACAACTCAAAAGCATCAATTCTTTGGCACTCAGCCTTCTTTATAGTCCAGCTCTCACATCCGTACATGACTACTAGAAAAACCATAGCTTTGACTATATGGACCTTTGAATACACTGTCTAGATTTGTCCTAGCTTTTCTTCCAAGGAGCAAGCATCTTTTAATTTCATGGCTGCAATCACTGTCTACCATGATTTTGGAGCCCAAGAAAATAAAATCTGTCACTGTTTCCACTTTCCCCCCATCTATTTGTCATGAAGTGATGGGACCATGATAATAATTTTTTGAATGTTGAGTTTTAAGGACAGAGAAGGATAAAGCCCTGGGTAGGTAGAGGTAGAAACAGATGAAACACTATAAGACATTAGCACAGAAGGAGGATAATGAGACAGTGCAGACACAAGGGTTGTGGGGCATAAAAAGTAAAGGCAAGGAACCAAAGGTGTGGGTGGATGTGAGAGGTCAAGGATCACAGGTGTGAAGCCACAGGGCCCTGGTGAAACAGTTGACAGTGTAGCTTTGGAGGAGAACTCTTGGAAGTCTCAAACTTCGAAATCTAATGCTTATAAGATGTTCTATGCAGTATTACTTATAATAGGAAAAATCTTTTGGAAATTTAGGAAACAATCCAACTAAGAAAAATGATGTAGCTGGTAACAAATTCAATCCTCAAATGCTGACACAGAAAAACATCCATGATATATTGCTGCATAGGTGGGAAATTACTTGCACAATGATTATCATGGTATGACCTCTCTGATGGTTAAAAAAAAAAAAAAAAAACCTAAGGTAGAGGGATTGTACAACAGGGCCATGATGAGGCATAAGGGAATGGGGACTTTACATTGAGAGTGGAGGTGGGGGATGGGGTGGAGGGAAATCCCAGAAAAAGAGAGCTATTTTTTTTTTTAATCCAAAACGTGTTTATTGGGATGGTTTCCCGTTCATCTTGATACAGGGTACTTTTAGTGCTGCTTCCGTCTGAAAGAGCATCCTTCTGTAAGCCTTGCTTTTCCTCCTGTAGAGCAGCCAACACACGAAACTACTGTTGATGCATGGCTAAAGACGGTGGTGACTTTATAGCATCCTGGGCATTTTACATCCATGAAATAGGAATTGGGGCTCTGCACCAGGTGTTTCTTCTTGTGTTTCCTCTTCTCTTCTGGAGAGGGATGAAGAAGATCCTTTGCGAGAGGCATATTCTTGTGAGGAGGTTGTCACCACCGGAAAGGGGAAAAAGAGAGCTATTTGATTGCCTGATAATACCCACAGGGACAGCCTTATTAGAAAAAAAAAAAAAAAATATATATATATATATATATATATCCATGGGACTTCCCTGGTGGCACAGTGGATAAGAATCCATCTGTCAGTGCAGGAGACACAGGTTCGCTGCCTGGTCCAGGAAGATCCCACATGCTGCAGAGCAACTAAGCGCATGCACCACAACTACTGAGCCTGCGCTCTAGAGCCCACAAGCTGCAACTACTGAAGCCCGAGCTCCCAGAGCCTGTGCTCTGCAACAGGAGAAGCCACCACAATGAGAAGCCCAAGCACAGCAGCGAAGAGTAGCCCCCGCTCTCGGCAACTAGAGAAAGCTTGCGCGCAGCCAAAAATAAATAAATCTCAAAAAAGAAAAAAATATCCAAAACTGATCAACAGAACAACTGCCTGTCCTTTCAAGGATCGTTTTCTAGAAGAATGTATCACTGCTTGATTTTGCTAGTCCATGTAAAGTTCACATAACTTGTGTCTGGTAGAGAGGCAAATGATTTCTGTTCAGTAAAATAAGATAACCCCAAAGGAGGTAGTTTATCACCGTGTAGGACAGTAGCTAGTATGGTATCTCACTCAGCAATTTTATACTTAACATCCTTTATAAAATTGCCTACAAATGGCAGCTCCTCAACTGTTCATGGAACCAGCATTACCACTTTGACTTTGTGCCATTCAGCTTTGATTTATGTTCACTCTAATTTGTATGAATCATGGTTTTAATTTTTTTGAAAACTTATACTTTGACAGGCTGGAGGGAGGGGCCAGACGTCCCACCCTTGCAGTGCCTAGAGCCTGCGACCTTTCTTTCAGTGCTGGGTCCTCTTCCAGCCTCTGCCCCACCTTTGTGCGCCCCTGCTCTCTCCCCTATCCATACTAGACTTCTTGGAGGCCTGGGATCACTACCCAGCGAGGATGCAACAGATCACGCCCCTACCGAGAAAGCTCTGAGGATAGGCACCAGACCACAGGCTCAGAAATGAAGAGAGGGCCTGGCTGGCAGCTGGAGGACACGGGGTGATTGTGTGCAATAAGAAGAGTGGCTATGTCCCTTCCCCCCAGGGGCTAGGCATTCTGGTTTAACAAATTAGCCAGACTGTCCAGTGGCAAAGGTGTGGACATGGAGGAGGCGGAGTTACCTGGAGTAGCCTTAAGCAGACCCCCTTTCAGGGAGGCAGAGCCCCTTAGACAGTAAGAGGAGCTAAGGTTAGATGGCCGGCTGCGGGAGTGGCCTGGGCGGCACGGAGGTGCTAGGCGGGCTTCGGGGTTGCAGCTCCAGGGGAGACCACTGTCAGGGCACAGGCCACGGGGCCCCAGCCTGGCACATGGGGCCTCGCAGAACCCCCTGCCCCACCTCCCCGACGACTCTCCCTCTTGCAGCCAGCCAACCCTGCCTCGTTCCCTGCGGCACTTCTGACCCCTAGACGGCAACTCATGAGCAAGTACACTGTGCGTGTGGCCACCGGCTCCCTCCTGGGCTCGGGGACCTGGGACAGAGTGTCGGTCAGCCTGGTTGGGACCCCAGGTGAGAGCTCCCGCCTGAGGCTGGACGGCTTTGGGAAGGAATTCCGGCAAGACGCAATGAATACGGTGCTGGACGAGACCTCCTTGCACTCAAACCCCCAAGGACTTTGAGGTGACGCCCCCCCAGGATGTGGGCCCGGGGCTGCTGGTGCACGTGCACAAGGTGCCCCCAGAACTGCCCGGGCCCCTCGTGCCTGCGGCCCGGGACTCCTGGTGCTGCCGCTGGCTCCAGCTCATGCCGCTGCCTGGGGGCGCGCCCCTCCGCTTCCACTGCTACTGGTGGCTGGAGGGCAAGGGAAGCCAGGTGCTGTGGGAGGGACAGGTGAATGAGGGGTGGGCTAGGGCCCTCCCACTGAGGGAGGCTAGTGCGGGTGGAGGGCCAGGGAGAGCCCCTGTGGGCTGGTGTGGCCACTGGTGGGAGGAGGGGCAGGTGGAGGAGGGGAGATCACCTGGGGTGAGAGTAAGGGCCGCTGGTAAGGAGGGGTAGTGGTTGGGAGAAATGATACTGATTCGAGGAGAGAGCTGGTGGAGGGACCAGTGGCGGGGAGGAACCAGTGGTTCAGGTAGTGGCAGTGGGTGTAGTGAGTGGAGGAGGGTGGGCCTGGTGGGAAGAGACCAGGGCTGTGAAGCAGAGGGAAAGGGTGGAAAGAAAGTGAAAGTGAAAGCCACTCAGTTGTGTCCAACTCTTTGAGACCCCAGGCCAGAATACTGGAGTGGGTAGCTGTTCCCTTCTCCAGGGGATCTTCCCAACACAGGGACTGAACCCAAGTCTCCCACATTGCCAGTGGATTCTTTACCAGCTGAGCCACAAGGGAGGCAAGGGAAAGGCTGGGGAGGCAGGCAACTGGGACCCCACAGAGGAAGGGCATGAAAACGGTCAGCACGCCCTTCTCTCCAGCTCTGCTCTTTGCCCCCTCCCCATTGGCCTCAGCTGTTGAGCTGGGGTCAGTGACTGGGAGGGAGCAGGCTGCAGTTTGCGGAGGCGGGGTCTGCCTGGAATGGAGGGGCTTCTCCACCCCCCAGGAAGAAGTCAAAGAGACAGGGAGGCCAGTGGCTGACTGATGCTCCAGACCAGAGTTGCCTCACCCCAGGTCTGAGGAGAGGAAGGGGAGAGGCTGGGGTTCTGAGGATTAGGGCCAGGTTCCCCTCTTACATTTTCCCTCTCCCAAGCATAGTTGTCTGGCAGGACAGCCACCCTCTGCTCTATGCCCAGACCCAGGCAGAGACTGTGGCGAGGCAGTAGAAATACTGATGAGCAGTTCAAGGAGACTTCAGGCTGGCCGTCCCTAGTATCCCCACTTCTTAGTTTTTGGCTAGTAGGGGGACCACTTGCTCCTGTTTGCTGAGGTCAGCTGAGCCTCAGATCTGACTCCCTCCCCCACCACGACAGCACACACATGAGGAATTCCAAGTCTTGGGGCAGTCCTTTACCCACCTCGCCATGCCTGAGCTTCTCGTCCCAAAGCCCTCCCTTGTACAACCAGGCCCAGCAGCCACCAGCACCTCACTCCCATCTCCACCTCTGCCCGTTACAGGTGGACTGAATTTTTCCCAGAGATACCCCACTGCTTGGATGCTGAAAACCTCAAGGAGCTTGATCTCAGCCTGCGCTACTCAGTCGCCAAAGAAATGGATCAGAAGGGCTGCATCCTCTCCCTGTGAGCCTGCTGCCCCACCCAACACCTTCCCCGCTGCAGCCCCTCCCTCAGGGTGGACTAAAGCCCACTGTGCTTGGAGCCATTCTCACCCATCAGGGCTTCAGCAAGAATGACTAGGAAGTAAGTTCTAAGAATGCTCCTTCTTTGTTAACACAAGTACAAACACTTTCCTGCTATCTGCTCTATCTTCGCCATTTCTGAAAGCCTGCAGCCTCTGCCCTGTGGGTCTGTTTGCTGGTCATCCCCCTCCTCTGACTTTGTAACTACATCTTCAAACTGTCCCCAACAGTTAGTTGTTCTGAACACCTGGAAACAGGCATCTCATGAATATCCTCAGCCATCAGGAAAAACCACCTGAAGCGGAAAGACTTTTTCCTTGCAAATTGCCATCTACCTTTTGGGGGCCTTGTGCCTTACATGCAGGCTTGAAAACCAGGCTAAGTCGAAGGATTTAGGAGTTTCCACTCTCCAATATCCATGTCTCTTCCTGAGTGCACTATGGGTCCAAACTATACATGTGGAAACTCAGTTCAAAAACCTCTGGACACACACACACAAAAAGCCATGGGTGATCCTTGGAGGTCCAGTGGCTAAGACTTCACTTTCCCAATGCAGGTGGCCCAGGTTTCATCCTTGGTCAGGGAACTAGATCTCATATGATCAACTAAGAGTTTGCATGCTGAAATGAAGCTTGAAGATCCTGCGTGCCACAACTAAGATCCAATGCAGCCCAATAAATAAATAACCATTAATAAAATAGCACTGTTGCCACAGCCCAAGATGATGTTCTGGTTTAACAAATTAGCCAGGCTGTCCCAGGGCAAAGGTGCAGGAGAATCAGTCATTGACCTGGTGAATTTTAATTTTAACAGGGAATTAGAACCCCTCATAGTTCAGAATCCAAAACAGAATGGGCTTGGACACTGCTGTTGTCCAGCATTCTTCACTCTTCTGACTTTCTCAGATTCTACTCAAATCCCAAATGCAGTCCGTGCATATCACAGAGTACCTGAGGTTCCACCAGAAATGGGTGGGGCTGAAAGAGTGGGTAACTCCTTTTGAATTTGACTAAATTCTGATCCCTTGTTTTCTGAGAAACCACTCGCTGGTGATGTCATCCCTCTAGCTGAGGCAGAAGAAAGGGAGCATCCTGAAGTGATGGTGCTGGAAGCTGGAGATCTGGGTCCTGGGAGCGGTGGCAGTGCTGGAGGAAGGGGACTTGGGTACCTGGTCTCCAGGGCGACCCTCTGCACACCCACCTCCTGCAGAGTATGTGTTTCCGCATACTCTATTTAAGGAAGACACCTCCTTTGCCTACTAGTTCCTAAACGGCTTCAACCTGGTCCTGATCCAATACTGTCATCACCTGTCCAGGAACTTCCCTGTCACTGATGCCATGGTGGCTCCTGTGATGGGCCCCAGGACCAGTCTTCAGGCTGAGCTAGAGGTAAGGAGTTCAGGGGGTCCAGGCAACCTTTCCTCCCCTCTGAGTGTCTTCAGAAGCCCAGATGCCCTGGCTCCCAGTCCTCCAGATCCCTTCTCTTCCACCCAGCCCTGACCACCCTTCACCCTTTCCCACTCCTTTCCCAGCTAGCTCAGCCACCCCTTTAAGTCAACAGCTCCTGCTCATCCCTGGAAGGAGGTGTGTTATTCTTTGAGGGCAAAGATGGAGCGGGCAGGGCTCAGTGTGGAATGCTCTCTCCTGGTGCTTTCCCAGGCTCCCTGCATTTGGTGGGACCTTACCATTTAGAAAATTGATTCTTGTGGTTTCTGAGGATGCACTGAAGCTGGTGAACAATGTGCTCCTCAGAGCTGCTGTCTCCTCCAACTCTGGGCTACCAGGAGAGAGGAGCCCTCACCCCTGAGAGTGCCTCCTGCATCCCAAAGTGCCATTCCCCAGCCGGGCTCCCTCTCTCCCTGTCTGTCCTTGAAGTTTGGGGCTGGCCACAGCAGAAGCATCTCCAATACTCAGGCAGAGATCTCTCTCTTTTATTGGCCCTGGGCTAGAATACCTCCTGGCTCCAGGGAATAGGATTAAAAAGTGACGGTGAAGTCACTCAGTCATGTCCAACTCTTTGCAATCCTATGGGCTGTAACCTGCCAGGCTTCTCTATCCATGGGATTTTCCAGGCAAGAACAGTGGAGTGGGTTGCCATTTCCTTGTCCAGGGGATCTTCCCGACCCAGGGATCCAACCCAAGTCTCCCACATTACAGGCAGACCCTTTACCATCTGAGCCACCACTTCCAGTTAAATTGGGGCTTCCCTGGTAGCTCAGCTGGTAAAGAATCTGCCTGCAATGCAGGAGACCCTGGTCGATTCTTGGGTCTGGAGAAGTGATAGACTACCCCACCAGTATTCTCAGGCTTCCCTGGTGCCTCAGATGGTAAGAATCTGCCTGCAATGTGGGAGGCCTGGGTTTGATCGCTGGATTAGGAAGATCCCTTGGAGGAGGGCACGGCAACCCACTCTATTATTCTTGCCTGAAGAATCCCCATAGACAGAGGAGCCTGGTGGGCTACAATCCATTGAGCTCACAAAAAGTTGGACACGACTGAGTGACTAAGCACACACAGCACACCAGCTAAATACTTGCAAGTGCCCCTACCCCTCGCTGCCTCCCTCAGCCTCCCAGGACTGCCCCCTGTCTAGCCCTCTTCCCCATCTTCTCCTCCCATAGAAGGGCTCTCTGTACCTGGTGGACCACGCCATCCTTAAAGCGTCCGCTCCAGCGTCATCAACGGACAACCCCAGTTTTTGGCTGCCCCCCTGACCCTGCTGCGCCAGTGCCCGCTGCTACCTCTCGCTATCCAGGTCAGCAAGGCAGAGCCCTGGGAGGGAAGGGGGGTGGCATGTCATCTGCTCAGGATGACTGAAAGCTTTTCCCCTTCCCAATGCTGCTGTTTCAAGTGCTGAATATGATGTATTGTCTCATCCTACCCAGCACCTCCCAGCCCCTGCCCCACACAACCAGGAACCTGCATGACTCCGTGCTGGTCCCAGGAGCCCTCAACTGGGCTTTCCCACGTGTGCCAGCAAGGTGGCCTTTGATCATTTTACCTCTCAGCAGTGTTTCCTCTCTTGTAGTGGATGTGATCTTGTGTAGAAAACACTCTTCTGGAGTTTACTGCGTGCCCAGGACTGTTCTAAGTACTTCACCAGCATTAACCCATTAAATCCTCAGAGCAACCCAATGAAAAAGATTATGATCATCAACTTTATTTTACAGATAAGGAACCCGAGTCACAAGGAGATTAATTAACTTTCCTGGGGACATGGGGCTAGTTAGGGAGCTGACCATGTGATCTGGTCCCATGGGCAGGATGACAGGTCACAGTTGCTGCACCTAGTTTCTGCCTGACACCCACCCGCCTCCCCCATACACCCGATTCCAGCTCTCCCAGACATCTGGCCCAGACAGCCCCATCTTAGAGCCCAGCAACTCGCCTGAGGACTAACTCCTGGCCAAGACCTGAGTGCGACATGCAGAGTTCCTGGTGCACAAGACGAACACACATTTGCTTCAAACCCACCATCTGATGGAGGCCTTTGCTCTGGCCACACTATGGCAGCCTCCCATGTGCCACCCCATCTTCAAGGTAAGGGATCCTACCTCTCAGTGTCCAGAGCTGCGGGGGACCTGGGGCTGCCTCATCTAACCTCAGGCTCTGGTTCTCCCCAGCTGCTCATTCCTCATTTCCACTGCACCTCCCACATCAACCTTTATGGCTGCACTAGGCTTTTTGCACCAGGAAAGTTCAGCTGACCAGGTCAGGCCTGGGATCCTGGTGGTCAGCAGAGAGAGCCAAGAAGGAGCCAAGGATGGTCCTGAGCCCCTTGCTCCCAGAAGCTGTGGACTGTCTGCTCATTACAGATAATGTCAATGGGACGGCTGGGCAGCCTGGAACTGATGGCCAAAGAGCTGGAAACTCTCACCCACTGCTCCCTCTGTCTGCCCTACCAACTGCTGACCATGAGGTTCAGGACCTTGCCAACTACTACTACCGAGACAGTGCGCTCCGGATCTGGGCAGCCATAGAGGGGTGAAGCTCCCCGGAGCCTGAGGGCTCCACACCTCACCCTTGGCTCCATCTGTCTTGTTTGTTCTTCAACTTCTTCTCATCTTCTCCCCAGACACACTGCTGTCTTGCAGTCCTTTCCTGCCTCCTCTTCCTTCCTAGCTGTGTGACCTTGGGCAAGTCAGTTAACCTCTTTGTGTCTGAGAAATGCTGGGCTGGATGAAGGACAGCTGGAATCAAGCTTGCTGGGAGAAATATCAATAACCTCAGATATGCAGATGACACCACCCTTATGGCAGACAGTGAAGAAAAACTAAAGAGCCTCTTGATGAAAGTGAAAAAGGAGAGTGAAAAAAGTTGGCTTAAAGCTCAACATTCAGAAAACTAAGATCATGGCATCCAGTCCCATCACTTCATGGGAAATAGATGGGGAAACAGTGATGGACTTTATTTTTTAGGGGCTCCAAAATCACTGCAGATGGTAATTGCAGCCATGAAATTAAAAGACGCTTGCTCCTTGGAAAAAAGCTATGACCAACCTAGACATCATATTAAAAAGCAGAGACATTACTTTGCCAACAAACGTCCGTCTAGTCAAAGCTATGGTTTTTCCAGTAGTCATGTATGGATGTGAGAGTTGGACTATAAAGAAAGCTGAACACCGAAGAATTGATGCTTTTGAACTGTGGTGTTGGAGAAGACTCTTGAGAGTCTCTTGGACTGCAAGGAGATCCAACCAGTCCATCCTAAAGGAAATCAGTCCTAAATAGTCATTGGAAGGACTGATGTTGAAGCTGAAACTCCAATACTTTGGCCACCTGATGGGAAGAACTGACTCATTTGAAAAGACTCTGATGCTGGGAAAGATTGAAGGCAGGAGCAGAAGGGGACGAAAGAGGATGAAATGGTTGGATGGTGTCACCAACTCAATGGACATGAGTTTGAGTAAACTCCATGAGTTGGTGATGGATAGGGAGGCCTGGCGTGCTGCAGTCCATGGGGTTGCAAAGAGTCGGACACGACTGAGCAACTGAACTGACTGAACTGTCTGTTTTCTCATCTGAAAATGGAGCTGATAGGAGACCTACCTCAAAGGTTATTATTAGAATTAAATGTAAAGCCCTTAGCACAAATCTCAGGTGAATATGATATGCTCTTTGAGCATTAGCTATTATTATTATTATTCCCCTCAAAGACAGTTGCCTTGTCTCTAGACTTCCCTTTTAAGTCTCCTTCACTGGAGACATCCTTGGGATGTATCTCTGGCCTCTACCCTGGAGGCCAGGTGTTTTTGATGTCTGGCTTCTTTGTGGGTCCCCATCCCTGCAGTTCCTGAGCATAACCACCTCCCTTGGGCACTGGGCTCTGTGATGGCTCTACTTCATGAGCCTCACGTGGCTTCATTTTTTGTCACATGAAAGGAAAGTTTCACGCAGCATCTCTTCCCTCGAGTCTTACCCCCGTCTTCCACTTGCCCTGCTCAGCATACATGAGTCCTAGGGAGGCTAGGCACCCTGATTCTCTCTCTCTCTTCCTATCCAAACACTGCCTCTTGCTCAAGCCCAGCTTATACCCACTTCCCCTTGAAGTCCTCAGGGACTCCTCACAATGACTTTGCATAGCTGGAGGTGCCCATGTCAGAACTCTTCTTAGCAATGGCTCGTGCGCTCTGCCATGGCTGAGGGTGGATGCTGTGGTGAGTGGGGCAGGCCCTGCTCTGCCCTTTGAGAACTAGTGGGGGACATGGACGCCAGCATCCCTGTCCGAACAGAGAGAGGCCTGGGGTCCAATCCTTCTTTGTGGTTTAATGTGGCCTAGACGACTGGAATGCCGAAGCCTACAAGGCCCGTGAGCAGGAAAGAAGGTGGACAGAGACTGGCTAGCCGGCCACTCACGTTTCTCAGATGAGGACAATGGTGACTCAGCTATGACTAAAACGAGAGCTTTAGATTTTTTGGGAGAGAAACCAGTCGTTTTCTAATGTTTAAATGTTGGCCACGGATTCAACTTGAAAAAGAAACCAAAAAGCTTGGTAGTCAGCCAGAGACTGAAGCCTCCAGGCTTGAAGCTTGGCTGGCGCTTCCTAGAATGTGAAGTTGCCCATTTTCCTTCTCGGGCCTCAGTTTCCTTCTGTTAGGGCAGCTGGTTTCAGTGGCCTCTTCCAACCCCCACCCTGGGGCAGCACAGGCTCCCAACTGTGTCACCACGTACTTCTGCCCCCCTTCCATTGTTGGCATCTACTACCCCAACAACCACGCTGTGAGCAAGGACTTGAAGCTGCAGGCCTGGGTCAGGGAGATCTTCCAGAGGGGATCTCTTAGCCGTGTGAGCTCAGATGAGGTGTTCACCCCTGCCGGCCACCCTCAAGACCCCACTTTCCCAGGACAGCAGACCCCGGGTTTCAACTCTGCTGCCTCTGCCGTCTCCATCCAGGGGTGTCTTCCAGCCTGGACAGCTGTGCTGACCTGATGGAGTTTCTCACCATGACCATCTTCAGCTGCTCAGCCCAACACACTGCTGTCAGTACTGGTCAGGTGAGGGGGGACTTTGCAGGGGACAAGCCAGGTCATGGGGGATGTGGGCCTAGCAGGAGTCCTGGCAGCCTTGTGCCTACTGAGTCTAGGGGGTCAGTTTGGTTTCAGTGGCTGGATGCCCAATTCTCCCAGTACCATCCGGCTCCCCCTGCCTACCTCCAAAGGCCAGAGCCTGACAAGCCTGGTGGCTTCACTCCCCTGAGGTCAACGTCACATGCCACTCCCTTGAGCTCTTCTGGAGTGTCAGCGATGAAACCAAGGACACTGTAAGGTCCAGGGTGGGGTGGGGTGGGGTGGGGTCTCAGGTTCCGGGAGAGTGAGTGGGGTGAAGAAAGGCTGCTGGGGACACTGCATTACTTGGAGGATGCCCCGAGCAGATTGGGCTTCTGGGGGGCAGGGCCTGGAGTGATGTAGTTGCTGGGGGGTGTGGTTTAGGGTGGCAGGGGTTCCTAGTAGGTGGAACTTAGAGTGGTCTGGGTTTCAAAGGGCTCATGGCTTGGGAGGTCTGGGTAGGCTGGATGGAGGGTGGGCTTTTGCCTAGACTGGATGGTGGGGTTGTTTCAAGTTGAATGGGTCTTGGGTGGTCTGGGTTCTTAGGTAGGTGAGTGGGACTTGGGTGGTGGTCTGTGTCCTTGGGTGAATTTTCTGGTGGCCTGAGTCCCAGGAGACTCCAAGTGGATCAGAATAGCTTTTGGTTGAAAAATGGGGCCAAGGCTTGCGGGTCAGGAGCTCCAGCCTTCTCTCCTGCCATTCCCAGCAGTACCTGGGCACCTACCCTGATGAGCACTTCACTGAGGAGGCCCCGAGGAAGAAGATTTCTGTCTTCCACAGCCACCTGGCCCAGATCTCACGGGACATCCAGGAGCAAAACCGGGGCCTGGCGCTGCCATTTGCATGTACCTGGACCAGGCTTTGGTGGGAACAGCATCGCCTTGTGAGCACGGCACTCCCCAGCCCTGGCATGCACCCACAATAAACACAGAGACAGCCCCCGGGCTTGTGTTTGAAGTGATTTTATTGGAAAACAGGCGGGTGCAGGACAGGAAAGGTGAGTGGAGAGGGGCCGAACTAAATAGAAATGCTGTTCTCTATCAGCACGGGGTCCAGGTAGTAGTAGGGGATGGGGAGACACTTGTTGCGTTGGCGGATGTTGTGTGAGATCTGGGCCAGGCGCTGGCGGAGCATCTCTATGCTCCTCCTCGGGGCCTCCTCCACGAAGTGGATGTCCGGGAAGTGGCCCAGGGGCCGCTGTGGGCACAGAACCAGGAGGCTGGAACGGAGCCCCACCCCTCCCCACCCCTTTGGTCCTTCCCCTTCAGCAGCCTCCCTCCCTGCCTCTTGCCCTTGACACTCCCTTCTCGTTGGGCTCCCAGCCCCCCAGCCTCCTGCCTCTGCTCAGAGGTTCCCCACCCCCACCTGCACCCCCAGGCCCAGGACACCTTGTCGTCAGGCTCCCGACTGAGTGTCCAAAGCACCAGTAGGGTGATGCATGTGGTCTTAATGTCCGGCAATGTGTCAAGAAAGGTCTCCAGCGTGGTCAGCCCCTTGGCCTGTATTGGTGGGTTCCGCATGGATGAGGGGAAGTTGGGCATCCAGGCGGTGAACTCCAACTGGAGGTGGAATAGAGAGGGGCTTCTGGGTCAGAGGGCACCCCGAGACCCTCGGGTGTTGATGGAGGCGGGGATTGAACTGGGGACTCTGGTTGAGACAGATCTGGGCCAGACTGGGGATTATGGCTGAGGCAGAGTTCAGACATTGGGGCTGGGATAGAGGTCAAGTCTGGGCCTGGGGCAGAGGCTGGTGAGTCGAGGTACCTGCCCTGTGTTGACAGCTGCGTGTTTTGCAGAGCAGGTGTAGATGACAATGGTGACATATCGGATCAGCTCAGGAACAGTTCGCAAGCATGTGGGGAAGCCTGGGGTGTAGGGCAGGTGCGGGCAGGTAAGGCCCAGGCCGCATTAGTGCTGCCCAGGTCCTGGCTGGCCCACAGATGGCATGGCCAAGCCCAGCTCACCCTGTTCTTACAGCACTCCAGGCTGCCCCTAACCTGCCTGTTTGGCCCTTGTTTGGCCACAACCTACCCTCACCCCCAAGATGGGGTTCAACTGGGCCTTGGCCAAATGTCCTCTGGGGCTTCTCCAAGCTCACTTCTCTTTCCTGTACCCCACCTGAGCACCTAGCTCTAATTGCCATGGTGAACCCAGGTTCCAAAAGCCCAACACATTCAAACCAGACCCGTCATCTTCCTCCCTCAACTGCTTCTCCTTCAAAGCCCCCAGCTCAAAGAATGATACACACCATCCACCTAGTTTCGAGAGCTCAAAACCCAGGGGTCACCCTTGACTCCTCCCTCCCACAACTCAGCCCCCACCGACAAACCCAAACCAGTCAGCAAGTCCTGTCATTTCTGTCTCCCAGCTAGCTCTGGCATCCTCTTCATCCCCAGAGCCCCCTCCCAGGGCAGGTCCCTGTCATCTCCCTCCCAGACACCACAGCAGCTTCCCAAACTATTCTCTGACCGCCAGTGCAGTCTGACATCCGACTGTGCACGTTTCATCTCCCCAGACACCCCTCGACAGCTCCCTCTGAATGCGGAGGAATTCCAGATTCCTTAACCGGGCTGCACCCAACCCCTGCTCCTGGCTTCAGCCTCATCTCACAGGAGGCTGCCCCACTCCCCCCACCCCAGAACCCCAGCTTCAGGGACTTATCAGCAGTCCCAGAACTAACTCTGCTCAGTCTGGCTTTCAGGTCTTTCCACATGCAGCTCCCAAGTCAGGACTCTCCAACCCCACCTCTGTCATCACCTGGCTGAACTCCCATTGTACAAATCTTAGCTAGATCTTAGCTTGCTGCTACCCACCCCTCACTCTCTACCTGCCAGCCCTCCCCAAGCTGGGGTAGGTTCCCCTGGCCCACGCTGGGTTCCTACAGCCCCTCCCTGGCTTCCCCACAAACTGCACCAGTCTTACACCTGCCCCTTTACAATGAGTGGCTACCCCTAGAGACTGATCAGCTCAAGGGCAGCGCCTTCAGGGTCTCATTCCCTTTGGCCTTCCCAGTAACCAGTACACCGTTCACCACGTCTTAGGTGCTCACTAAATACTTGTTGAGTGGGTGCCCAAGTGGCACATCTTCAGGATTCGCTCCCCATCCCCTCTCTCTCCTGAAGCCTGCCTGCTCCTCGCCAGCTCCCCCGCCTCCAACACACACTGGCCTGACCTGTTGGAACTCATGCCCCATTTCTCAGCCCACAAAGGTTTTTTTTTTCTCCTGAAGCAAGAGACTGGAATCTCTCCAGGTATCTACCAAGATGACCCACAGCCCCTGAGCTCAGACAGGGACCCCCAGCTAGTCAGGCTTTCCTCCCCAACCTCTCTGAGATATCACTGCTCCAGCAGCCAGCGAAGAGCTCTGTTGAATCCTAGGGCTCTCTTTGGCCTCCTTCAGCCCAAAGTGAGACTAGCTCCAGCCCAGCCCTGGGTCCCTGCTGGGGGTCAGGCCCATACCTGAACTCTCACGCCCTAGTAGGCACTCCTTGAATATCTCCTGCACCCAGGACTGCAATTCCAGGTCACCTTCCACAGCAGCGTCACACGGGTAATAGTAGGTGATGATCTCTGTCACATACCTGACCAGGGGACAGAACCTTAGTCTGAACCCCCAGTGCCTTCCCTCACCATGGTTCTCCCACCTCCCTTAGGATGCCCCAGCATCGGCTGACCCAGAGCAGCCCCAGGCCCGTGGGTGGGCAGAGGTAGCAAGAGGAGCGGCAGGGCAAGGTCAGAAAACACTCAGAGTGGTCCCAGTAAGGATCAGATGAGGCCCACAGGCAGCTCAGAGCCCAGACAGGGTCTGGCAAGCAGAGGCAGGCTGGGGCCAAAGCAAAGAAGGGGGCCATCAGGCCTCAGAGGCCCCACCCAGAATGTGAACACATGTGTGATCCCCACACACATCCAGATCTTATCCCCAACCCCCGGGATGGCACCCCTGGTCCTTAAAATCTCCCCAGACAGCCTCTAACATCCCAGGGTGTGTCCACCTCAACTGCTACCCACTGCTGCCCTGACCTCACCTCTCCAGTGCGTCCCACACTGCCAGGCTGTCCTCACGGTAATAATACCCTGGCAGGTCCTGAACCCCACGTCTCACGAAGTCATCAGGGAGGTAGAGGTTGTCGTAGTTGATCTCCGACAGAGCCCGCACCATCGCCTCAGCAAAGCCGGCCAGGCCCAGGGACATGCTCTGTTAGGGACCAGGCAGACCTTGGTGCACACTGTCTAGGGATCCTCTCACTCCGGACCAGCACACCCAACTCGGCCTCTGGAGCCTAGCAGACACAGCACCCGTCTTAACTAGTCCCCTCCCTCCGTGCCCACTCATGATCTAAAGGCAGCTGGGAAGTTCAGCTTTAGTCAAACTGCAAAGGCCAGAAGGGAAACACGTGTCTTGTGGGGTTGGAGAAAGAAGTCTTACCCTGGCAGAGAGCCCCCCTTCATTAAGGAGGACAGCCCGCCCGATGCTGTTGATCTGGATGGTGTATCGGGTGTGGGGGATGAGGAGCTGTTGGGGGGAGCAAGGGAGACGATGAGAGAAGGCTGAAGTCATCCCGCACAGGATGCCAGCACCCCCTGTTTCTGCAACATCAACCCCCTCAACAGCCCTCCAAGCTGCTTCCCCAAGTCTAGCTGGAGTCCTTCTGACTGCTGAGCAAACCAGGCAGCTTTCTGGGGATGACTGAGGGCAGCAATGTTTCATAGAGGCCCCTTGGCCCAAGCCCATACCTTGTAGAGGGGGTGGCACATGGGTAGCTGCCTCAGCATGGCCAGGCAGAAGGCCTCAGCGATGAGGTGGGTCTCCAGCAAGTGAGAGATGCCCTCGTGGCAGTAGAACTCAGCATAGCGCACCCACGTCTTGGCCAGCAGCCAGTCCCACTCAGAGTCACTGGGCAGGAAGATGGGGCAGTCGGGCCCGGGGGTCTGGCTGAGCTGGGGGTGAGGAAAGAGAAAGTGTTAGGTGAGAGCAGAGACCCACATACACGAGGGCCCGCACTACACAAGGGAGGCAGAAGGGAGATCAGGGGGTGAAAACCCCAGCCCCTACACTCCAGTCCCTCTGGTCCTCTGAGCACACCAGGGCCTCCCCTCCCTTCTCACATCTGCTCCTGCTCTTCCCTCTGCCTGTGCTACCTTCCCCATCCCTTCCTCTACCTGAAAGCTCCCACTCATTCTACAAGAACCAGCTCAAAGTCTGCCTCCTCTGAAAACCCATCCTTACCTCAATCCCATAGTCGCCACATTCAGCTGTGCAGGCTGTGCAGTGCACAAGGGCACCCAGCTCCCTAGGAGTTAGTTCATTGAAATCTAGTCTGTACCGCTCCACTAACAAGCCAGGAGCATCAGAGCTGGGCTGATCCCCACTCCCACTCCAGGGGATGACTAATTCAGACATGATCCTGCTGGAAACCTCTGGGAAGAAAGCATCCCAGTTTCCCTTCCAGCCAGGCCACACTCTGGAGGCAGCGGCTGTTTGATTAGCACAGTTTTTCTAGCAGATAAGCCACAGCAGGCACTGACTTATCAAGCAGATGGATGAATGGAGTCAAAGAGACAGGCTTTTTCCTACCTGGTCACTTCTGTGCATACAGACACAGTACCCACACTCTACACACTGGGGCTTACACACGAGTGCACCCACAGGGACCCATCTTTATGCAGCATGGGCATACAAGTGGCAGCACAAAGATGTACCCATGAAGGGACCCTTGGAGACTCAGTCTGGTGCTTACAGCCATACACCAGGCTCACCACTAGCCACACACAGAGACAGGGACATACATAAACATAGGTGTATTCTTAAATGCACACATAGGAACATAAACTCACACAGGCACGCATGCCTACACAGAGATAGTGCACACTCACAGGCACAACCCTTCACAAATAGGTACATGCACAGGGACATAAAGTTCACATATACACACACACACAGGCTGATGACTGACCATAAACTCACACAGATAGAAGTATACAAGTACATACACTGGCCCACGCAATCACACATCTCTTCAT
Source organism: Capricornis sumatraensis (assembly GCF_032405125.1). Classification (NCBI taxonomy): domain Eukaryota; kingdom Metazoa; phylum Chordata; class Mammalia; order Artiodactyla; family Bovidae; genus Capricornis; species Capricornis sumatraensis. The sequence continues at coordinate 77,999,617 of NC_091076.1, forward strand.
GTACACACAGAGGCTCACCCGCTGGCGACATTCACACAGCACCCACCCCCAGGCCTGCACCCCAGGCACCTGGATGGCAATAGGCAGGAGGTTCCCTTCCCGGCCAAAGTGCAGCAGGCAGAGTGGGGCGCAGTGGTACTGCTTCTGGCCGCTAAGTTCAACGGCAGGAATGCCCTCCAAGATGCGGTAGTCGGCCAGGTAAATGTTCCCCTTCTGGAGGGGAGCCGTGATGAGTGGACAGGTAGGCACCCAACACGTGGTACCCATGACCCACGCCTTGGGTGCAGGGTGCTCTGGCTCCCCAGGTGTGGGGTTGGCCAGGACCCGAGTTGGGGAGTGGGGTAGGGGGTGGGGGTCTGCCAAGGAGTAGGTGGGGAGAGACAGGGATGCCAGGAGAGAGGGAGGAAGGGAGGCTGTGGGGGGCTCAATTCCAGAGCAGGCTTCACCTCCAGTTCCGCTTGTAGGCACGTTCCCTCTCCCAGGAAGGGGGCCACCATGTCGTCTGTGACCGGGAATTTGTCCGGGATACGCGTGCAGCGGCAGAGCAGGCCTGGGTTGATGCCATTGAGGTACTGGTACCCAAAGAAGCTGTCCTCTGCCCAGTGCTCAGCCACGTACTCTGGGGGGGACAGCGCGGGGACGTCACGAAGCCACCCACTCCCCCTCAGGGTCAGAGAGGACGAGAGCTGAGGCCCGGGGAGAGGGAGGAAGGCCATGGACCACCGAGATTTCAGGAGGAAAATCAAGCTCCAGGCCTCGGCCTCCGGTTGAGCCGCCGGAGGGGCGCCGGGCGGCGTTTTCCGAGGAGCCGCCAGAGGGCGCGCTCGCCTGTGCGAATTCCGGCCTCCGGTTCACCGTGCGGCTCCCACCCCACACCCCACGCGGGGGTCCTGCCTCGCCCCCGTGGCTCGAGCACCTGGGGCCGGATCTCGCCCCGCTTCCCCGTTCTCGTTCCCACCCCATACCGAAGACGACAGATTTATTGCCAGGGAAAATTTTCTTAATATCCTTCAGTCTCTTCCAGGACCGTCTGCTGTCCACCAGGCCGCGGAGTTTGAACCCCAGTGCCCTAGGACAGGGGATTCGAGGGGGAGGCCGTCAGAGATGGGGTCCAGTGCCCCTGGGACGGCGGTAGAGCTGCCCCGCCCCCACCCCCAGGGTCTCTTGAGTCCCTGAGTCTGGCGGGGGGGGGGTCTCAGGGTCGCCCCGTGGCACAGCTCAAGGCCTTCCTTAAGGTAGGTCTAGGAGTGTCGCCTCTAAGGTTCCCGAACCCTCTCTTTCCGGCTCCCGCTGCCCTCCTGGCCATGCTGTGGTGGGCGTGGAGCGGGACAGTCTACAAAAGCCCTCACACCCCGCCCCTCACACACACTCACATGGGGCTCAGGCGGAAGAAGAAGGAGGCCGTCTTGGTGAAGGAGTAGCGCAGATTTAAGTCCAGGAACTTGGTGGCCTTAAAGTTTATGAGAATCGGGAACCCCGGGATGTAGCCATTCCACCTGTAGGGAGGAGGGCAGGGCTGGGCATCTGGGGTCCAGGACACAGTGAGGGGGCAGAGAGCAGGTGTCAGCCATGGGAGGGGCCCTTGGGTAGCCCCAAGTCCTTACTCTGGCCGGTTGGGGTTTCTCCGGGCAGGAGGGCGGTAGCTGGGGATGTGTACGTAGTTGGGCAGGCCAGGAACAAAGACTCTCCAGCTGCAAACAGAAGCCGAGCTGGTCGGTCCTGATGGCCACGCACCATCCCAGGGCACAGCCACCACTGGCCCCCTGACCTCCCGCAGCCCCTGCCCCCCAACCCCCTCACTGGTAGAAGTCCTGCTTGGCTCTGAGCTCCTCCTTTCGGTGTTTCAGAAGGATCGGGAGTGTGTCATCTGCTGCTGTCTTTCCTGTAGGGAGACCAAGGAGGAGGCTCAAGGCCTGCCCCTGCCCACTTCAGGGATCAGAATTCAGCTTCTGTCCTCAAGGCCAGCACTGTGGGGAGGTGGGACAGGGCCAAGGATGGGGAAGGCTTACCCTGGGAGAGAGAGGGTGTGTCTTCTCCCAGAAACTCAGATGGATCAAAAGGATTATGGACCACCCTTCCCTGTCCTTGCTCTACCCTTCCAGGGGCTCTGATGCAGGGAAGTCCCTCTTCTAGAACTCCTGGAACATGAATACCTAACAGTTATTCAGAACTTACTGGCTACCAGGCACTTTCTAAATATTGTGTTAGTTGCTCAGTCATGTCCGACTCTGCAACTTCATGGACTGGGGCCCGCCGGGCTCCTCTCTCCATGGGATTTCCCAGGCAAGTATACTGGAGGGGATTGCCATTGCCTTCTCTGGGGCATCTTCTCGACCCAGGGATCAAACCCAAGTCTCCTGGGTCTCCTGCATTGCCTGTGGATTCTTTTCCGTCTGAACCACCTGGGAAGCCCTTCTAAATACTTATGTCAATAATTTAATTTGCACAAGAACAGTTTGAATTATGAGGCAGATGACTATTATAGACCCACAGTCTGATCTCCACAATTCCAAAAGGTCCAGAAATCAAGTTTTTGTTTTTTATTATTATTTTTTTCCACAAATAGGTACACACTTCTTGGCCAACCAAACCTGATCTAAATTTACCTGAGGCTGCATAGAGTCTTGATTTAAATCACTCTGAAACTACTCAGTTTTGGCTTGCAGAAACATTGGATATATTTGCAGTTACCCTGGCAGATGTATCATGTAACATACGGTATGTGTGAGTGTACAAAGAATATATACATATATGAAGATACATTTGCGTAAATACATACAGGAAGTCCCTTTAACTGTAGTTTCACTTTCCCTAGTTTCAGTTCCTTGCAGTCAACCTCAGTCCAAACATGTTAAAAGGAAAATTTCAGAAATAACATTGGCTTCTCACATCAACCCCATGAAGTAGGTTCTGCTGTCAGCCCAGTTTGACAGATGAGGACACTGAGGCTTAGAAGAACTTGGAAATGAGTCCTGATGCCCAGCAAGTGGTGAAGCTGACACTCACATCCTGCCTGGTAGTCCCAGGCTGGCAGGTGCCTGTCGCTGCCTCCCTGTCATTTTCCTTCACAGGCCGCCTTCCTTCTCCTTCTGTCTGCCTCAGCTCACATTGCACTCCGGGTGAACAATGCCATCTGGAGTCGTGTGACCCATAGACACAGTTCAGTTTCATCCCTGGGGTGGGAGCCTTCATCCTTGAAGGTCCCAGCCAGTCATTCAAGTCTCCCTGCCCTGGTATTTCATGGCAGCTGCCCCACCCAACCCCATTCGTGCCCGCCTCCCAGCATCACCCTGCCTGTCCCGTTTCCACACCACTCAGACCTATCACTGTGGGAACATGCTCTGCGTCCTCTGTGAGGCCCTCTCTTATTGGCCCCACCTGGCCAGGCCTGCTTCCCTCTGCCCCTGTCTCTCCTTTCCCCAGCTCAGGCCCTGACCCCCTGCTCCCAGGGCAAGGACTTGGCCATGGGGAAATGAGAGAAGGAAGAGGGGTGGTCAGCCTCTGAGAGAAGGAGCTCCCCACCCTGGGGCTCCCTCAGCCCTGTTTCCCCTCTGATCTGCCTCGGAGGAGGCCAGAGGAGCATGGCTGGTTGAGAGAGGGGACCAAAAGAGGACAAGATTGCAGTCTCCTTGGAGCAGCCACACAAGGGTGGATATAAGGGTGGATGCAAGGGACTTGGGCCCTCAGGTCCTGTCCGTTTTCCATAGCAGCAATCAAGTGGCTGGGAAAACAGCTGGGCTGGCCTTAACTGGCCACTTCAAAGAACTCTTGACAGTCGATATGAGTAACAGGGCCTTGGATTGGACTGCAAAGGAGCCTCACTGAATAGGGGGTGGAGTGAGCAGTGAGTCCTTTGAGAGAAATAAGGTGTCCTTTTGGAGTGATTGGAAGCCCATTGGAGCCACAGAACATCCCATCAGTCTAAGAAATGCTCAATTAGAAATCCAGGGCATCGTGAGAAGGTACAAGACCTCCTGTTCAGGGCCTTGGAGGGCTGTTGAACCATCAGGGCTTCTTCAGAAAATAACAAGGCAGCAGCCAGAATCATGGGAGATCCTATCAGAGTAACAAGGCATCCTGTTACAGTAACAGCACCCTGAGGGGGTAACAGGGAGTCTTCAGAGCAGCAGTGCCTGCTGCTTGGTGTACATAGGGCATCTGATCAGAGTCCTGAGGTCTGAGAGTAGCCAGGCTTCCTGTGGGCATTGAGGGGAGGACTGTAGAGATAATGGAGAGCCCTCTCTGAGAATGCTGTCTGCAGTCAGACCCTGGGGTCCAGAGAGTAGCGCCCCCTGCCTCGTTCCTCCAGGCCGCAGCCTTGAGCCGGGCCCAGCAGAGCAGCATGGACCATGGCTGGTGTGGGAGAGTGACAGGTGTGCCTGGTGCCTCTGTCAAGCTGGCACTTGGCTGGCTGGCTGGGAGCCTGGGGTGGCCACGCTGGGGTGGCCAGGCCAGAGCGAGGGGCTTCATCGTATGGGATGGAGACAGTGAGGACTTACCTGTAGCCTCCCGGAGCGCCAGGGTCTCATAGCCGTCCATCCACTGGTAGGCGGGGAAGTGGTAGATGCGGCCATTGGGCGCACAGACCTGCACGTATTTGCAGTACCAGGGGTTCTTGGGGAAGAAGGAGTAGCGCTCCTTGTACAGGCGGACGATGATGAGGTCCCCCAGGTCCTGCTGACACTGGACAGTGTAGTCGTCCACCTGGGCGGGCACAGGGCCAGCTGAGCAGGCCAGCCTCCCACCTGCCTGCCCCCTCACCCAGGCCCCGCTCATGCTGGGCGATGCTTACCTGCCTAGACCAGGATGACCTGATTGTTGGGGTCTCTGTCCCTCCCACCTGCCTGACCCCACCTGGGCAGGACTCCAGGCCCTCCCTCTCTCCATCCTCGGCTCCTGAAATCCCCTTCTCCCACCTCCTCCTCCCCAGCCACCTGAGGCTGCAGGAGCCATGAAGACCCCCAGGGACTGGTGTATAAGGGGTCTATATAGAGCCCCCCGAAGCCTCCTACATCCTTAAGAGTGGGCAGAAGTGGTCCAACCAACACCCCGTTTCCTCCCACTTATCAGTGAAGATGTGGAGATTCAGAAATGTCTACAAAGATAGAGTGATCTCCTAAGGTCACATAGCAGCAGGTGGCTGGAGCTGACTCAAAATTAGGCTGAGGGCCCAGCAGATGGGGCCTTTCATCACAGAGCAGGAGAGTCCCTGCTGGACAGGCTGGTCTGATGCTTTATATGACACAGAGAATCCAGTGGAAATTTAAGCCAGTGATGCTGAAGCTTAACAACTTATTGACCAAAGACTCATTAATAAGTCTTTTGTTACCTGAACATTATTTACCAGAGATGGTTCAGTATTCACTTACATAACAAATCACTGGCCATGGATCTTATTTTGCAAAAAATCCCCTGGTCGATAATGTGTTAATTCAGAAAGGGTGACTAAGAATGGGAGAGGGAGGCATGAGGAAGAGTGTGAGAGAGGAAACAGGAAAGGGATGAGGGAAGAGCGGGTGGAAAGAGACTGGGAAGAAGGAGAGATGAAACAACTGGGAGAGGGTTGAGAGGTGAGGGATGTGGGGTGAGTGATGACAGAGAGAGATGAAGAAGAGAGGAAGAGAGGTGAGAAAAGAGCAGGGGGCGGAATGAGAGATGATGGCAAAGGAATGAGAGGTGACGGGGAGTGGGGAGGGGGTGGAAGAAGGCTGGGAGCCAGGTCTTGGGTGAGGGCCTCCGAGCCACCTTGGAGCCCCAACGCTTTCAGAGCCCGGTACCCCTCCATCCCTCCCCTTTCTCCCCAGGTACACTCACACACACACACACACACACACACACACACACACACACTCACCGCACCAGTTGCAAAATCTCTTCCAAAGTGGTTCAGTAGCTGCTTATGGCTCTCTCCCTGAGTCCCCACGATGATCAGAGAGATGGAGTCCATGGTTCCCGATAAGAAGTCGGTGCCTGTGGCCACCCTGACTTTGTAGGTGGCCATGGTTGCTCTTCAGGAGGCAGGAAGCGGGCTCAATCACAGACACAGTGAGGGGGGCCACAGGGGGGCCCAAGCCCGGCAGGAAAAGTCAGACACAGACAGGAGTGGAAAGGTCAGACTTCCTAGGTGGAGAGGTGAAGCAGGGACCCAGAGGCTGGCGAAGCTGCTGCCCTGGACGGGGGTGGGGGTGGCACCAGGTCGGGTGCAGGACAGAAGCCTGGCAGGCTGGGGTGGGGCTGTGCTCCAGGGCCAGTGAGCCGGCGTCTGGGCTGCGGGCCTCTGGGAGCTGGCAGGGAGGGACAATAGGCAGGGTGCTGGGCCTGCCCCTGAGAGGGCGGGTAGAAGAGGCCTTGGATGGAGGAGACTTCGGGGTGGGGGAGCCAGTCCAGCCTGAGCCAAGGCCTCAGGAAAGTTAGGGGGAGGGCCCCCAGATCTTTATCAGCCAACAGTTTCTTCCTTCTGTCCACCCCTATTGGCTACAACACTGGGCACCCTGCTGAGCAGGGCTGTGGATAGCAGATCACTAGCACTGGTTCTGGGGGCCCTGGTGGGTGGCGATCAAGGGAGGGGGGACCCAGCATAAACCCACTGTCCAGCTGGCCTGTTGCCTTGCCATTCCACTCTGGGAAATGGGCAGTTAGTGGCCACAGTAGGAAGGCTGGCTTATCCTTCTGTCCCAGGGCCCAGAGCCCACAGTACCGAGGGTGATGAATGTTGAAACTAGAGCTTGGGGACCCTAGGACACACAAAGTCTCCAGGAAGGGGTCAGGGATCAGCATGGAGGGGGTTATCTGTGGCTTTCTATGGGGCCACAATCAGCCAAAGAGGGACTGGAATTGAATACAAATGTAGAATACTGTTGGAGTGAAATTTGGGGCATAAGAATTAAGCTAGAGACTTCCCTTGTGGTCTGTTGGTTAAGAATCCACCCGCCAATGCAAGGGACATGGGTTCCGCCCCTGGTCCAGGAAGATCCTACGTGCCACAGAGCAGCCAATCCTTACACCACAGTCGGACCCACGAGTCGCTCCTACTGAAGCCTGAGTCTAGAGCGTATGATCCACAACAAGAGAAGCCATCCTGATGAGAGCTAGAGCATAGCCCTCACTCTCTGCAACTTCGCCTGCCTGATGCAACAAAACCCACAGCAAACAAAAAGAAAATAAATAATTAATTGACAAACAACTATTGCATCATGAGGAAAAAAATAAAAAGTTAAAAAAAAAAAAACCCTAGCAATTCTTATAAAAGTCAGACCAGTGAGTAGCTCTGGGATAAGAGTACAGACTCAACATCAACCCCTCACACTGCCCCCTACTCCAGATCAAGCAGATCAAGCCTGGTGGTGGCAACTTCTCACCTTTGGGACAATGACATCATCCTTTCACGTGGCCCCCAGGGCCCCCTTCATGGGTCTCATCCCCCACCACATTCCCCTTTTCTCTCTTCTGCCTGGGACTAGGTGCCTCTCATTCATTCACCAGCAGACACGATGGAGCCCCCTCCTATGTTCCCTACAATTTATTTATACATTTACTTTTGGCTGCTCTGGGTCTTTGTTGCTGCGCACAGGCTCTCTCTAGTTCGGTGAGCGGCTGCTACTCCTTGTTTCAGCGCATAGACTTCTCATTTCAGGGACTTCTCTCATTGCAGAGCATGGGCTCTAGGGCTCCGGGCTTCAGTAATTGCAGCACAGGCTCAGTAGCTATGGCACTCAGGCTCACTTGCCCGGTGGCATGTGGGGATCTCCTCGGACCAGGGGTCTTTTGAAACTATGTCCCCTGATTCTCAACCACTGAACCACCAGGAAAGTCCCCTCCAATATATTTTTAGGGCTTCACAAAACAAATCCCTGCTTTCCTTCATGGAACTTACATTCTAGTAAAGGAAACAGACAATTTTACCTAATAGCCAGGTAAATCAAGTACTATGTTAAAGAGTGATAAGAGCTGAAGAGAAACTACAAAGTGGGGAAAGATAACAAAGAGTAAAAGACTACACTTTAGATATAGAGTAGCCAGATGTCAGGGGCTTCCCTGGTGGCTCAGTGGTAAAGAATCCACCTGCCAATGCAGGAGATGTGGGTTCAATCCCTGGGTTGGGAAGATCCCCTGAAGAAGGAAATGGCAACCCACTCCAGCACAGTTGCTCAGTCGTGTCCGACTCTTTGTGACCCCATGGGCTGCAGCATGCCAGGCCTCCCTGTCCATACCAACTCCCAGAGACCACCCAAACCCACGTTCATTGAGTCAGTGATGCCATCCAACCATCTTATCCTCTGTCATCCCCTTCTCCTCCTGCCTTCAGTCTTTACCAGCATCAGGGTCTTTTCAAATGAGTCAGCTCTTCCTATCAGGTAGCCAAAGTATTGGAGTTTCAGCTTCAACATCAGTCCTTCCAATGAATATTCAGGACTGATTTCCTTTAGGATGCACTGGTTGGATCTCCTTGCAGTCCAAGGGACTCTCAAGAGTCTTCTCCAACACCACAGTTCAAAAGCATCAATTCTTCAGTGCTCAGCTTTCTTTATAGTCCAACTCTCACATCCATACATGACTACTGGAAAAACCGTAGCCTTGACTAGATGGACCTTTGTTGACAAAGTAATGTCTCTGCTATTTAATATGTTGTCTAGGTTGGTCATAACTTTCCTTCCAAGGAGTAAGCGTTTTTTAATTTCATGGCTGCAATCACCATCTGCAGTGATTTTGGAGCCCCCAAAAATAAAGTCTGCCACTGTTTCCACTGTTTCCCCCTCTATTTGCCATGAAGTGACGGGACTGGATGCCATGATCTTAGTTTTCTGAATATTGAGCTTTAAGCCAACTTTTTCGCTCTCCTCTTTCACTTTCATCAAGAGGCTCTTTAGTTCTTCACTTTTTGCCATAAGGGTGGTGTCATCTCCATATCTGAGGTTATTGATATTTCTCCCAGCAATCTTGATTCCAGCTTGCGCTTCATTCAGCCCAGCGTTTCTCATGATGTACTCTGCATATAAGTTAAATAAGCAGGGTGACAATATACAGCTTGACGTACTCCTTTTCCTATTTGGAACCAGTCTGTTGTTCCATGTCCAGTTCTAACTGTTGCTTCCTGACCTGCATATAGGTTTCTCAAGAGGCAGGTCAGGTGGTCTGGTATGCCCATCTCCAGCACATGGGGTCTCAAAAGAGTCGGACATGATTAAACAACAACAGCCAAGTAAAAGCTCTTTGAGAAGGGGGCTTTTGAGTAAAGATATAATGTGAAAGCAACTCTTTTCAACCACAGGGACTTTGCACACACTGTTCCCTCTTAGACCTGGTTAATGTTTCCTCTTCCTTCAGACTGTAGCTTGATAATTGCTTCATCAAGAAAGGCCAAGTTTAGGGGGGTTCAAGAGAGAGGGGACATGTATATACCTGCGGTTGATTTATGCTGATGTATGGCAGAAACCAATATAACACTGTAAAGCGATTATCCTCCAATTAAAAATAAATAAATTTTTAAAAAAAGACCAAATTTAACTCTTAATGGCTCCTAGAGCACTGTAGTTAACATCTTAGATGAATATCTGTCTTTCCCACTAGAGTAGAATGTCTGTAATTTGGTTTTCTCCCAGGCACAATAGTTGGTACCTGGGAGACTCCCAAACTATGGGTTAGCAACGAGGACTAACTATGGGTTAGCAAGATCAGGGGTGGGAACTGAACCAAGAATGGGATTGGAATTAGGGTGAAGATTCAGAAAGGATGCGGTGAGGGGTAGAAAGCGATGTGAGGCAGGGGGGTGGGTTACGGGGATGGAGGCAGGATGAGGAAGAGGCTGGGGGTGAAGGTCATGTGCCGAGGCTCTGTGACTGGCAGGGCTGTCTCATTGCCTGGGCACAGTGCTCTCTCGGGCTGTCAGGCCTGTCAGGCCCGCCCTCCTGGGCCCTACTCAGCCACCATGATGACTCTTGGATGATGCTAGGAACCTGATGATTCAAATATGCATCTTAAGATGCAAAGCTGAAGCAAATTTTCCCAGTCACCTGCCTTCTAGCTACTCCTCTTCCCTTGAGACTGTGCCCCCAGGGGGCTGCTAAGGCTCCTCGAGGGGCAGGGCCAAGGATGGGGAATTGAGGCTCAGGGGCTTGGGATACCAAGTCCTAAAGGAGCAGGGTTAAGCGGCCCAGTCTTAACTTTCTAATCCAGCGGTACAGTAATATCATTCTGTGGGGTGTGGAAGGAGGCAGGGGCACCCAGGCAGCCAGGAGGGTAGCCTGGGAGGGGACATGGGGGGAACGGGGAGGGAATTGATGGTATAGAAGAGCTTGGGTGTCACACAAACCCAGGGAATCTACCACCATTCTCCAAATCACAATCCACTCCCAACAGGTCTCCCCCAGCCAATTCCTCGGTCCCCAAAAAGCAGGAGTGGTGGCTCTGGCTTTGATTGGGGCTCAAGTCTGGAGTGGGAGCTCAGTTCTTAAGGGAAACAGAGATGAAGATGGGGATGGTGGGGATACAGACATGGCCGGGGACATGGAAGGGATTAGGCGTAAGGAGATAGATGGGGCACTCCCTAGTTACAACCAAAATGAGGATGCATGACTCTGGGTAGGTGCTCACTGGGCTGAAGAACTGGTTCTCCTTGACCAGGGCTGGACCCAGGGAGCAGAAGAGGCCCCTGGGAAGGATGCAAGCTCACTGAGTTGGCTCACAATGAGCCACCCACACAGGAAGCCGAGCCCTCACTGCTGGGGCACCCCCCACCGCCTTACCCCACCCTGAGCCCTGCAAGGCAGAGGAGCAACCCTGGGAGCCCCACCTCCCCAAGACAGAGGGAAAAAAATCAAGTCGGGTCACATCCCTACGTTAAGCCAGAACTTAAAACCGTTTTGCCCTTGAATCAAATCCAAAGACTTAACTGCAGACTGTAGGATCGTGCAGGACCCAGATTCTGTCCCCTCCCTGGGGTCACCTGTTCCAGCCACTCTGGCCTTGAACGCACACCCTTCAGGACCCTTGCACTTCCCTGACCACCACACCTGGTGCCCCTTGACCCAGGCATGCTAAGCCACCACCTGGCTTCATCTCCTGACTGCTTTCACAACCATCTAAAAGGATTTATTTATGTGCTGTTTGTCTGCCCCCATAAGCCAGTTGAAGCAGGGGTCATGCCAGGGGCATTCACAGCCATATCCCCCACAGAATATCTAGGGAGACAGGAGCCATGAGGCAAGCAAATCCTAGAACATTCATGCTGGAAGGGACTTTCCTGGTCTTCCCATCCCTCCCATTTATCTGACACATCTGGGCCACTGAGGCTGAGGGACTTGCTCAAGCCCAGCTGGGGAAAGAGGGCTGGATGCTTCCCCTTATAACATACCAGCTGCCCTTCAGACTGACGGAAAAGCACAAAGGGGTCCAGAGTGCCAGCTGGGGGCCGCCACCTGTCTGACAAAGCAGGAGCTTTACATGGGCCCCCTCCCTACACCCTGTCCCCAGAGGTGTCCAGAACCCACACAAAATCCTACATGTAGTTAGGTGTGTCTCCGCAATAAATCTCACTCCAAGCTGGCTTTCTGGGGAACCAGATCCCAATGACCCACCCTGGTCCCACCCTTTCCAGCTCAGGGCATTTTTCAGATGAGGCATGTCTTCTAATGCTAATTTTGGTGCAGGCCAAGTAGCATCCCTGCTCGTGGAAAGACAAGCTGCCTGTGACTTCCCTGGTGGTTCAGGGGCTAAGACTCTGTGTTCCCTATATGGGGCTTGGATTCGATCCCTGGTTAGGGAACTAGATCCCACAAGCTGCCACAAAGATCTATGACTCCACATGCTGCAACTAAGACCTGGCACAGCCACATTAAAAAAAAAAATTATCTAACTGTGCCCTAATATCATTCCAGTGTATCTCTCCGTCCTGCTGTTCTAAGTCAAAGCCCAGTTTTAAGAGGTGGGCACACGCAGCCTTTGCCACAGTCCTTCTGGCCACAAGGTGGCGACATTGGGTATTTCTCATTCTTTGATTTTATTCAAATATGAACAAAATCTGGTGAGACATCCCCAAAGACTCCTCTTCATGCACAAGGTCACAGGGATCCTCTTCTTCCAGCATCACAGGTGCAGGAAGTAAAAATTCAGTCTTTGGTAGAGCCAAATGCTGCCCCCCACACACTCCCCAAAGACACTGTGACTCTGGCCAGAGAGAGACTGTGACCAGGACTTGATCAGGTACAGAATTTGACTCAGGAGGCAGAAGAGGTGACGGGGGCTAGACGTGAAGTCTAGGGAAGCAGGAATATGGTAAAGTTGGATGGCTGTGAAGAAAGATCTGGATGACTGACTTAAGGGCTGCACAAATCTCTATTTTTAAGGGCTACAGGGCTGGAAGGGAGAATATTAGGCTCCCCATATTACTATCAGTTTCGGTCAGAGTGGGCTAGACTATGCTGCAACAACAGTCCCCAGATCTCAATGGCCGAACTCAGCAAGTTTATTTCTCACTCAGCTCCATCCCCAGCTCAGGTCAGCAGGGGTCTCTGCTCTAGTTCCTCAGAGACAGAAGCTGACGGAAGCACCATCACATTACTGGCTTCTAGAACAGAGGCCATCCCCACGAAAAAGAAATGCAAAAAAGCAAAATGGCTGTCTGGGGAGGCCTTACAAATAGCTGTGAAAAGAAGGGAAGCAAAAAGCAAAGGAGAAAAGGAAAGATATACCAATTTGAATGCAGAGTTCCAAAGAATAGTAAGGACAGATAAGAAAGCCTTCCTCAGAGATCAATGCAAAGAAATAGAGGAAAACAACAGAATGGAAAAGACTAGAGATCTCTTCAAGAAAATTAGAAACATCAAGGGAATATTTCATGCAAAGATGGGCTCAATAAAGGACAGAAATGGTAGGGACCTAACAGAAGCAGAAGATATTAAGAAGAGGTGGCAAGAATATACAGAAGAACTGTACAAAAAAGATCTTCATGACCCAGATAATCACGATGGTGTGATCACTCACCTAGAGCCAGACATCCTGGAATGTGAAGTCAAGTGGTCCTTAGAAAGCATCACTATGAACAAAGCTAGGGGAGGTGATGGAATTCCAGTTGAGCTATTTCAAATCCTGAAAGATGATGCTGTGAAAGTGCTGCACTCAATATGCCAGCAAATTTGGAAAACTCAGCAGTGGCCACAGGACTGGAAAAGGTCAGTTTTCATTCCAATCCCAAAGAAGGGCAATGCCAAAGAATGCTCAAACTACCCCACAATTGCACTCATCTCACATGCTAGTAAAGTAATGCTTAAAATTCTCCAAGCCATGCTTCAGCAATACATGAACCATGAAGTTCCAGATGTTCAAGGTGATTTTAGAAAAGGCAGAGAAACCAGAGATCAAATTGCCAACATCCACTGGATCATCAAAAAAGCAAAAGAGTTCGAGAAAAACATCTATTTCTGCTTTATTGACTATGCCAAAGCCTTTGACTGTGTGGATCACAATAAGCTGTGGAAAATTCTGAAAAAGATGGGACTACCAGACCACCTGACCTGCCTCCTGAGAAACCTATAGGCAGGTCAGGAAGCAACAGTTAGAACTGGACATGGAACAACAGACTGGTTCCAAATAGGAAAAGGAGTACGTCAAGCTGTATATTGTCACCCTGCTTATTTAACTTACATGCAGAGTACATCATGAGAAACGCTGGGCTGAATGAAGCACAAGCTGGAATCAAGATTGCTGGGAGAAATATCAATAACCTCAGATATGCAGATGACACCATCCTTATGGCAGAAAGTGAAGAAGAACTAAAGAGCCTCTTGATGAAAGTGAAAGAGGAGAGTGAAAAAGTTGGCTTAAAGCTCAATATTCAGAAAACTAAGATCATGGCATCCAGTCCCATCACTTCATGGCAAATAGATGGGGAAACAGTGGAAACAGTAGCTGACTTTATTTTTCTGGGCTTCAAAATCACTGCAGATGGTGATTGCAGCCATGAAATTAAAAGACGCTTACTCCTTGGAAGGAAAGTTATGACCAACCTAGACAGCATATTAAATAGCAGAGACATTACTTTGTCAGCAAAGGTCCATCTAGTCAAGGCTACGGTTTTTCCAGTAGTCATGTATGGATGTGAGAGTTGGACTATAAAGAAAGCTGAGCACTGAAGAATTGATGCTTTTGAACTGTGGTGTTGGAGAAGACTCTTGAGAGTCCCTTGGACTGCAAGGAGATCCAACCAGTGCATCCTAAAGGAAATCAGTCCTGAATATTCATTGGAAGGACTGATGTTGAAGCTGAAACTCCAATACTTTGGCTACCTGATGGGAAGAGCTGACTCATTTGAAAAGACCCTGATGCTGGTAAAGATTGAAGGCAGGAGGAGAAGGGGATGACAGAGGATAAGATGGTTGGATGGCATCACTGACTCAATGAACGTGGGTTTGGGTGGTCTCTGGGAGTTGGTATGGACAGGGAGGCCTGGCATGCTGTGGTTCATGGGGTCGCAAAGAGTCAAAGAGTCGGACACGACTGAGTGACTGAACTGAACTGAACTGAGAACAGAGGCAGAGAGGTCTCGAGGGCTTATGCCAGCAATTAAATAGTCCTGCCTGGAGAGGACCCACATCACTTCTGCTCATCGCTTGCTGGTCAAAACTCATCCATGACTCTACCCATGCACTAAAGCACCAGAGCTTGAGTCTTCCCATAAGTTCAGAAGAGGAACCAGATCTCAGTGGCAATGCTGACAACCTGACACCCAGAAATTGGAGTCTCACGCTTTGCAAAATACCTTTTTTTTTGTAAGAGTGCAAGATTTATTCATATTAGAAAACCAGCATAACTCACTACATTAACTAATGGAGAAAAAAATTATAGGCTATTTAAGTATTTTATTAACTTTTTATTTTATATTGCAGTAACAGCAACTTAACAATGTTGTGATAGTTTCAGGTACACAGCAAAATCACTCAGCCATACCTAATACCTATGTTTTTTGTATCGACCCCTTGAGTCTAGTGGAGAAGGCAATGACACCCCAATCCAGCACTCTTGCCTGGAAAATCTCATGGATGGAGGAGCCTGGTAGGCTGCAGTCCATGGGGTCGCTAAACCCACTCCAGTGTTCTTGCCTGGAGAATCCCAGGGATGGGGGAGCGTGGTGGGCTTCTGTCTATGGGGTCGCACAGAGTCAGACACGACTGAAGCAGCAGCAGCTTGAGTCTGGATACTCTCACCTCCTGATGGATGACACACTCTCTCTGGGAGGTGAAGGAATGTAGGGCCTGGCTAGGTAATGGGTTCAGCTGGGAGGCTTCCTGTCTCCAGAGCAGCTATTCTAGGGACTCACTGTGGCTCCTTCTTTCTCTCATCTCTGAATACTCTACACTTATCTACATACACACAGGTACAAAAAGAAAAATGAAATGGGAGCCAAGTATACTGATTTTGGGGCTTCCCAGGAGTTGCTAGGGGTAAAGAACCAGCCTGCCAATGCAGGAAGTGTAAGAAACATGGGTTCAGTTCCTGGGTGGGGAGGATCTCCTGGAGGAGGGCATGGCAACCCACTAGTATTCTCTAGTATTGTTACTTAGAGAATCCCCATGGACAGAGGAGCCTGGCCAGCTACAGTTCATAGGGTCCAAAAGAGTCGGACACAACTGAAGCGACTTAGCATGCATACTAATTTTTATTGAAGTTTCTGGGCTTAAGCACAGAAAGTGGGTGGTGGAGGATAGTTGGGATAGGAAAGAGTTGGGGAGAGACTCTACACACACACACACACACACACTCAAGCCAGGAAGCTTGGCCCTGAGAACTACAGTTAGAGGTGCAGGTAAGCTGGGCTCTAACTCTAATCCTCCCTGGGCTCTAACTCTAATCCTCCCGGTAAAGATGCGGGGGTCAAAGTGGACCACGTGGCAGATCCAGAGCACACATTCTTCCTTACCCAGTTTCCAGGTTCTTCCAAAGGAGGAAGTTGGATTGGGTTTGTCCTAGGATGGGAGGAAGGTGGAAACAGAGGTGAAGTAGGAAAAAGAATTTTGGAATGAGAGAGGACTGGGAAGGCGGGCTCAGAATCCCAAGCTGGGCCTGATGGGAGGAGGTAGATTTTTCATAGAAGATGGGTAATAGGCTAGGCTTTCACAGGAGACTGTCCAAAGGAGGACAAGGGGTGATGGAGATCCTTCTTTTCGAAGGGCCTGTTGTGCGTTTGACTTCAGTCAGCAGATTCTCATCGCAGACACTGCCAGACTGGTCCCTCCCAGCTCAGGGCCCAGTTCATGTGATGCTAGAGCCATCGTGGGTACAAAACGTGTCGAGAAAGTGTAGGCTGATCAAGAACAAAGAGGACAGAAGGGCCTGGAGGAGCGCGAGAGGTAAGAGGAGAGGGCTAAATCGAAACGCTATTCTCAATGAGGGGAGGGTCTAGGTAGGCGTAGGGCAGCGCCAGGCCCCGGTTCCGCTCCTGGATGTCTCGCGAGATCTGAGCCAGGCGGTTCTGGAAGACAGCGATGCTCCGGCGCGGGGCCTCCTCTGTAAAGTGCTCGTCCGGGTAGGTGCCCAGGGGCCTCTGGGAGAAAATCAGGAGTGGGGTCAGGATGATGTTCAGGGCCACAGTTGCCAACAAATGCAGTCAACGTGGCTTCTAAAGGCAGGCGTCACCCAGCCACGGCCACTGTAAACGCAAACCCTTGAAACTCCGGAACCACCATTCCAGCCACCTGCGCAGAGCAGCCCGCCGTTCCCTAAAAAGGGCCCTTCCTGTGCCTGGGCCCTATGAATGAAACATAACCACGTCCGTAACACTACTGAAATCAACATAAACGTCCCACCAGATATGCCCAAGAATATACAAAAGGCAACCCCTGAAGACAACCAGTTCTGAGGCGTCTCCCAGTCAACCACCGTTGCCAGCATAATCAGTGTCATGCTTTCCAGCCTAGCCAACCTCTATTCAGAAAGCGCAATAAACTGAAGTCAGTCCCACCCTGTGGCAGAACAGGACTGCCCCTCTGGGCTTGACCGCAGTACACCACCAGTTCACCATCAGGGTTCCTGAAGCCAGCCTCTTAACCAGCACATGCTGCTCACATAATAAAACTGTTGCCAACAATCCTGATGTTTAAAAAATTCTTTGCCTTGTTTTATTGCACCAACAGAGCCTCCTGAAACTGTTAAATCAAAGCCTTGTTTTCTCCTCCCTGACTTTAATGACCTCTATTGTTTCAACCATAAGGCCAGTGTTTTCTGAAATATCAAAACTCCATAAGGGAGTTTCATCTTATACTGAGTTTTTATTAGTAATGGCCATTCTCATTTATCAAACACTTTTTCAGCATGTATTGATTGAGATGATTACATGGTGTGTTTCTTTACTGATGTAATGATGGATATTGTTAGATTTCATCAAGCTGAACCAACCTTTCATTCCTAAGTTAAACTATATACTTCATCATGATGAATTATTGTTTTACTATATACTGTTGGCTTTCATTGGCTAATGATATATTTTTGATTGTTGTAGCTAAGTGGAATGAGTTTATAATTATATTTTCTTAATTACAGTGGACATGTTGCAAGAGCTTTACATGGACCATCACAACAGGACAACAATCCGATAAGACAGGTACTTCATCATTCCCACTTTACAGATAAAGAAACTGAGGCTAGAGAGGCCCGATTACATATCCAAGGTCACATAGGTGGGAAATGTGGATCTGGGACTAGAACCATCTACCTGAGACTCACTTCTCTTTTCTTAAGAGCACTACTCTTGCCAGGGGCTGGTATCAGGGTTACCAGTAAAATGATTTAGGAAGCTTCTACTTTTTTCTATACTTTCAAGCAGTGTGAATGATTTAGGAATTATTTGTTCCTTGAAAGTTTAATAGAATCTCCCTTTACAAGGAGAGGGATCAGATCTTTTACAACCCTTTTCATTTATGTATGGTTTTCACCTCTTCTGGTATTTTGCTTTTTTTGGTTTGCTTGGGGTTTTTTAAGTTTTCCTAAAAAAATTACTTATTTCATCTAGGTTTCCAAATTTGTTTGCATAAAACTATAAGTAGTATTTTCTTCTAATTTGTCCATTCTTCTCATACCTTTTCCATTCCTGATGTTGTACATTTATGTTAATTTTTTTCTTGATTGAATCATCTCTGGTTTCTTTATTTTATTGGTGTTTTCAAAGAATCAGTTTTATGTCTTATTTACCAGATCAACATCTAATTTCTGAAACTATAGTGTCATTATTGATAAAGCAGAGCACAGAAATATGAATGACTGGGTTCAATGCCTAATTACTAACTGTGACCTTGGGCAAACTGTTTGGTGTCTCTGAACCTCAGTTTTCTGCCCTGTAAAGTGGTTGGAGCTACCATTTATTGAACAGTTTATACCATTTATACGCCAGTCACTGTATTAAGCATTTTAAATATAGCCACTTATTTATATTTGTATTTTGAAATAGTGCATATAAGATACCTGATTTAATAACTGACACATGATAGATCCTCAGGAAGTGATAGGTGCTATATATTATTCCTGCTATCGTTATGGCTTTCTGGGTTAGGCTTCCCACTGGCTTATGAGAAAGGGAACTCTCCACCCTCATCCTCTTGTGTACTCTTCCCTTTCCAGTGTGATTTTGTGACTTATAATAAGAAAAATATATTTGGTTTTGTGTTTCTAGCACAGAGCTCTTAATACCCTTATAACTGCATAGTGATAGAGTGTTAAGGGTGTCTTTTGTTATTCATAATAAGCCCTTTTCAACCCCACCTGAGCTTCTGTTAACCAGGTGACTTCTGGAAATTCCCTGGGGTTGGAGGCTGGTTGCCAGAGGGATCAACCTTGTGATTAGGTTAGAACTTGCAGTCTCACCCCCTAGTCTCTGGAGATGGGGGAGGAACTGAAGGTTGAATTAATCCCCAGTGGCCAGTAATTTAATCAATCATGCCTAGGTAATGAAGCCTCCATAAAAATCTCTCATGTACGAGTTTGGAGAGCTTCCAGATTGACACCCATGTGGAGGTGCTGGGACAGGGCCCAGAGAGGCCTGGAACTCCACCCCCTTTCCCACACTCCTCGCTCTCTGGGGCGCCTCCATCTGGTCGTTGCTGAGTTGTGTCGTTTTAGCATGAGCCAGTCATCTAGTAAGTAAATATTTTCCTGAGCTCTGTGAGCTGTTCTCAGCAAATGATCAAAACTGAGGAGGGGTTGGTCAGAAACTCAGATGATAAGCTGGACTTGCAGTTGTCACCTGAAGTGGGTGAGGAGGGTGGAGTGGAGGAGCAGTCTTGTGGGACTGAGTCCTTCACCTGTGGGATCTGACACCTCTCCAGGGGGACAGTGTCAGAATTGAGCTCAATTAGAGGACAATTGTTAGATTTCATCACGGGCTTCCCTGGTGGTTCAGACTCACATTGACACCCATGTGGAGGTGCTGGGAGAATCTGCACTACAATGCAGGAGACCTGGGTTGGAAGATCCCCTGGAGAAGGGAATGGCAACCCACTCCAGTATTCTTGCCTGGAGAATCCCCATGGACAAAGGAGCCTAGCGGGCTACAGTACGTGGGGTCACGAAGAGTCAGATACGACTGAGCAACTAATACGGAGGACACTCAACTGGTTGAAGAACTGCTTGGTGTGGGAACCATCCCCACACATTTGGTGGCTGGAAATATTGAGAGAGAAGATTGAGAGTAGTAATGTAGTGTTCTGTGAGTAGACCAAAAAAAAAAAAAAAAACAACCCAGTTTTTTTCCTTTGCAATGACTGAAATGAATGTCTCCAAATCCTTGGGAAGTGAGACCAGAGAGGAGCAGCATCCGGGGATGAGTTCTTGCATTCCCAGGCGATGAGATGATAAGTTGAATCTCGTTAGGGAGATAAAATATTTGTGCCAAATGGAGTCAAGCATGAGAAATGAGGATATCTCTGTCCCTAGCAGAGAGCTTGGGGACAAGACCAGGAGGGCAGAGGCATGACTAATGACCCAGTGTGTAAATGGAGATAATGGTAATTGGTGATTCAAGGGCTGCTCCCCTGGCCTGGCCTAACTAATAGCCTCTTTGCTGTCGGTCCTGCCTCCAAAATAACCCTTCCCATCCATCTGCATAGCCACAGAAGCGCCCTTGCAAAAACACAAATTCAGCCATGTCACCCCAAGCTTAAACCCTTCAATGGTTCCCATTTGTCTTTAGAACAAATAATTGCAGCCACACTGGGCTGTTTATGCTCCTGCAAATGCACCAACAGACTCTCACCTTCACTTTGCTTCACCTGGTAGAGTCCTTCCCTCTGTTTAGAAACTAACCCTGCCCCTCTTTTGTCTGCCCAACACCTCCCTGCCCGAAAGGTTTCATCTTAGATGTCACTTCCTCCAAGATGTCTTCCCAGGTTTGCCTGGACTTCATCAGGTTCCATGAGACCCCATCCTTACCTCTGTCACTGGGCTGTAAGCTTACGTACAACATCAAGGTTCATATCTGCCCACCAGTATCTGGCACTTGGCAGGTGCTCAAGAAGTATGGACTGAATGGAGCAATTCATGAATAATTCCTATGACACTGTGGTGCCCTTTTCCTTTCCCTGTGTTCCTCCTCAAGTAGACCATAGGATTCTTGCAGGCAGAAAGTTCTCACTCAGTGTTATGTTCCCAGTGCCCAGCACTGTGTTGACACATGGGAGGGATCTGGCAAAAGTCTAGGTGAATGGATGAGTGACTGATGGGTGAGTAAGTGGTTGGATGGACGGATGGACGGATAGGTTTATAGACTGGTTAAACTGGTGAATTAGATGGAAGTTGTGACCCAGCCACTAAACTGGTATTTGCTTCAGTGTGTCTCTGGGGCCCAACTATCATTTCCTGAAGAAACTGAAGAACTCAAGGCAACTCAGCATAAATGCCAGATGTTGGCTCCCAAACTCCCTTGGACAGCTACCACCACTTCCACTACCCAGGCCCTGCAAATTCCCCCCAGCCCCAGACACCTCACCACCACCACCACCACTCACCTGATCCTTGGGCTCTTGGCTGACCAACCAAAAGAGGAGAATATTATTACAAGTGGTATTCACTTCCGGGAGGGTGTCCAGGTAACTCTTCAGGGTGGTGGTCCCCTTGGTCTGTGGTGGGGGCTGCCTCATGGATGACGGGGCATTGGGCATCCAGGCCCCAAAGTCATGCTGTGGAGAACCCCTGAGTCAGTTGGCCAGAAAAGAAGGACCATCTCCCTCCTCAACATCCCTGTTCCTGCCCCTACCATCCTAGATCTTGCAGTTGGGAAGTAAGGGGGGTGTTAAAAGGGAAGTGAGGAAGAGGGTGGCAGGAGCCTGGGTCACCCCTTGTTACCCCCCTACCCAGTGTTCAAGGACTGGGTGGTGTGAGTCACCCAGGAGGGAGGAGGACCCAGAGTAAAGAGGTCACCCAAGAAACGAGCCTTGGGCTGGCCTGCTGCTCCACCTGGCCGTATCCCGTCCACAACAGGAGCCCCTCAGTGCTACTCCCTCCACAGCCCAACTTGAGTCACCATTATGAGCTTGGGCTGAGCTCTACTCCAGTCATCATCCAGCCCCAGTGCTGCCCTCCACCCAGTCGCCACTCCAACCCCAGCCCTATCCATAAACCCATCACAGCCTTGACCCTGCCATGCTCTCAGCCCGAACTCTGGCCTCACATCCACTGCTGAGGCTAATCTTACGTGGCCCAGTGTCCCCCAGGCCCGCCCTCTGCAGCCTCACCTGCCCACTGTTGACAGCGGCATGTTGGGCAGAGCAGTTGAAGATGATTGCAGTGAGGAATTTCACCAGCTCTCCCTGGGTGCACAGCTGGCGTGGGAAGCCTAAGAGTGAGGGGAAGGGAAGAGGGTGTGGATGGAAGGGACCAGATTCCTGAGGGCAGCTCAGGACGGGGGCTTGCTGCAGGAGGAGAGAGAGCAATGCAGACTAAACATGTGGCTGCCACCATCTTTAGACTAGTATTGGGACTGGGCTGAGATTAAGGATGGGGCTTCCCAGGTAGCTCAGTGGTCAAGAATCCTCCTGCCAATGCATTAGACGAGGGTTTGGTCCCTGAGTCAGGAAGATCCCGTGGAGGAGGAAATGGCCACCCACTCCAGTATTCTTGCCTGAAAAAATCTTATGGACAGAGGAGCCTGGTGGGCTACAGTCCATGGGGTCGCAAACAGTTGGACACAACTTAATGACTGATCATCACACCAGGTTACAGATGGTCATCACCATGGTGTGGTCTCTGAACTGGGGGACTGGGATAAGACTAGAAAACGCCGAGCCAGCAGAGGTCACAACAGAAGAGCCAGGTTCAAGGGAACTGCACTTCTGTCTGCAGCTTGTTTTAGTACGTAATGATAGAATTCTACCCAGTTCACCAAGATTTGCCTGAGCACCCAGGAGCAGATCATCTCATCCGCTATTGGGTTTAGTGGCAGAGACAGATGTTCAGAGAGGGTGCTGCTTATAAGCCCACAGTGATGGAAGCAGAGGAAGGTTTAAGGCCAGGGCTCAGCCCTTTGAGGAGATGACAGGTTCAGCAACGGGGCTGGGTAGATAGAGGAGGCTTTCCTGGAGGAAGAGAAGGGGCCTCCCTGGGTAGAATAATGGGGTGAGCTTCAAATGGAAAAAAAGAAGAGAAAGGCATTTTCAGGCTCAGCCCTTGGTCTTCTTTTCTGTGATCTCACTGGTCTCATCCAAGACTGTGGCCTTCACCACCTCTCACTGGCTGATGATTCCCAAGTTCATATTGCCCCTGCATGCTGGACTTGACAGTGGGTATAAATCTGCAGTTGCCAGCTGACACCTCTGCCTGAGTGTCTATGAGGCGTCTCAGACCTGACACCTGCCAGACCTCAAGCTTGATTCCCTACCCTGCGCATTACTGAAACCTGTCCCCTGTGGCCACCAGTGGGCCCACTTCAGCACTCTCCATTCAGTTGCTCCAGCCAGAATCTGTGCACTCGCTCCCCCTTTTATTTCACACTGCACAAGTCAGCAAAGTGTTGCAGAAGCCATCCTCATGCTATCACCTCCAGCCTCCACACCACCCCTTCTCCATCGTCTCACCCCTGGATGAATCTGACTGCTTCCACCCTTGCCTCTGACAGTTTGCTCTCCACATAACAGCCAGATGGAGTGATCCTTCAGAACTGTAAATCCAGTTACACCACCCCTCCCTAAAATGCGTTAAGGGCTTCCCACCTCACTCACCTCACCATGGCCCTACTTAAACTGGCTCTTATTCCTTCTCTGACTTTATTCCCTTCCCTACTTTTCTCCTTCTCACCTACTCTACTTAGCTACACAGGTCTGCTGACTCCTTAAACCTGCCTGCACATTCCCACCTGAGGTCTCTGCACTGACTCCACCTCCGTCCCTATACTCTTGCCCCAGTTATCCACAGAACTAGCTCTCTCCCATCCTTCAGTCTCTAGCAGACAGCACCTCCTAAAAGAGGCCTTCCCTGACCTCCTAACTGAACTAATCTCCCTACCTCGACCTGCTGCATCCCCTGATGCTGTTTTGTTCTTTTTAACCACTTGACATATTTGCTAGTTTATTATCCATATCTCCCCATAAGAATGTTAAGCTTCTTGAAGGCCAGGATTTTTGCCTGTCATGTTCACTGCCAAACCCCAGCACCTGAAACAATACTTAATAAATATTAACAGTATTTAATAAATATTACTGGTTGAATGAAGTGAATGCACGAGAGGGTAGGAAGCCAGAGTGGGCAGGCACAGAATCAGAAGCAAGGTGAGGGGACAGGGAGGGGACTTAATTGGATGTGAGGCTACAGCACTTTGCCAGGCAGGGTGGTTTCTAGGGACTATTTCAGAGGATTACTGGGGCGGTGGCCCTGCCGAATTGGCAGGCGAGTAGCCAGAGGCTGGGAGGGGTGGGATAGGCTGAGAGGCAGCTGCCGCAATGCAGGAGTAGTGAGAGGACTAAGACTAGGGTGGTGGCTGTGGGGAATGATGGGGACAATAGCACTAGCCATTGGATTTAGGGAGAGAGGAAGACATCAGGGAACATGAGTCAAGATGGCTCCAAGGTTTGGGGTCAGGATGACAGGAAAGAGGCTGCAACAGAGCAGATGGAGAGGCTTGAAGGGAGAACTGGGTATCTGTCTGCCTGGTAGTGTGTGGGAATTTTCCAAATGTGCAGTTCATGGTGGATAGAACAAAAAAGCAAAGTCAGACGATATATGGGAATTCTTCTGTAGTGCATATTATTTTTTCCCTTTGAAATGTGGAAGCCAGAGGCATGCTGAGGTTAATGAATGAATGTGTTTTACCTGAAAACATGAGTGTAGTATAAGTCTGTGCCGATTGAAAGAGATGTTTGTCAATCTGAAGAATGTCCTGATGTATTAAATCAGAGACAAGTTGAATGAAGACAAGACAAGACAGTTGATCCCACTCTGTGTCTTGAATAGGAAACAGATAACCCTGAAGAGAAAAACAGCTGCCCCTGGAGGAGAAGCAGTCCGGATTAGGATGCTCCCTGATTAACAGTAGGTTTGCAAAGCACAGGGAGGGGCCGCCCTTCAAAAGATCCAAAAGAGGTCTGGCTGTCACCACCTTAACCCAGAAATCATGCTTGGCATCACTATTAGTGAGGTGGCCTGACACTGCACACCTCCCAGTATGATGCAGTGTGGAGAACACAACATCTCTAGAGAACATTCTTGCCCCAGACATTTAACCTTTAGATACTACTTCCGGTTGACAGACAACACAGTGTGTAGAGGAATGACGACGTGGGGAAGCAATTAGATAAATTCGGAAGGCAAGACATTCTGCAGAACAGCTAGTCCTTAGCCTTTCCATAGCCCTTATCAGATGTTTATGTGATTTTAAAAAGGGCGGAGGGGAGCTGTCCTAAAGTAAAAGAGACTTTAGAGTCAAAATGAACACATATGTCGTTTGGTCCTTGACTGGCTCCAGAATCAACAGGACCAACTGAGGGAGAATGGGACAAGTAAGAGGGTAATGTTGGAGATTAATTGTCAATTTTGTTAAACGTGATGCCAGCATTGTGATTGTGTAGGAAAGTGTTGTGGGTTTTTTTTTGAGATGCATATTAATTAGAGGTAAAATGTGAAATATGTGTAAATAAATAACAGCAACAACTTAATCAGATATGGCAAGATGTTAGGAACTGTTATCTAGATGGTGGGTAAACTGCATCTAGGTGGGTAAAAGTAGAGTATCATACTCTCTACTTTTCTATATGTTCAAACTTTTGTTTGGAAAAAAAAAAAAAGCTGGAACTTCCCTAGTGGTCCAGTGGTTAAGACTCCACACTCCCAATGCAAGGGGTACAGTTTCAGTCCCTGATCAAGGAAATAAGATTCCCAAGGGACTAGGAAAAAAAAAAAAATGCTTTGGAGCCCGCTACGGGTAGGACTACAACAGCTGTTCATTCTGTTTCCTGGCAACCCGAGACCATGCCTCCTCCCCAGGTTTCCCCAGGCAGTAATTGCTCTGGGTGGGCACCAGAAGTGCTGAGTCAGCTAAAAGTTACATCTCTCCCCCCCGCCCCCCCCAAGAGAAGACATCCCAGACAGTGAGAGTCTCCCTCCCTCCAGCTGGGGGAACTAGAGGGTGGACATTTGTGCCACTTTGAGCCTTTCATTTTCTTCCACTAACCCAGATAGAGATTCCTTGTCTGCACTTTTCAGCGCCTGAAATACAGACCGTCACACACTGGCACCGGGGAGGTAGGCTGTGAAGAATAGCAATGGCATGTGTAACCCAAGCAAGGCCAGAAGTCCTTCTACAGAGGATGACTTGTAATTTTCATGTGCTGGTCTCAAGAGTGACAGGGAGATAGCCAACAAGGAAAGTTTCCTCAGGGAATGGGGAAGGGGGGATTTCCAAGTCTGGAATCAGCTATAGAGGAGAAACAGGAGAAAGGATCGTTCTGTTAGGGAAGGGTAGAGCGAGAGGAGACAGAGATCCAGAACAAATCAGAGCTGGAATCAGGATCAGGAGGCGGCAGAAGCCCTGAAAGGAAGGGGAGGCCAAAAAGACACACCCTCCCTGGAGCAAAGGGAAGACTTTAAGGAGGGGAGGGCATTCGGGGGCATCTGCTTCCACTTAGGTTAAGCAAAGGAGGCCTAAGAGGACTGGTGTCGGTTGGGTCTCAGAGGCCTCTCAGGCAGTGTCAAAAGAGAGGGGGGAGCCAGGGACAGGTGACAGGTGTCAGTAAGGAGGAATCAGGCAGCAGCAGCACCAAGCTACTCCGTGAAGCCACAAGTGAGAGAGGTTGGTGGCTGGAGGGGCCACCTGGCAGGATAGGCATAAGAGGGTATGAGAGAGAGTTCCAGAATCCTTAGTGCTTGAGGCTGGAGATGGCTTCTACCATAAAGCAACACATCCCTGGATCTCAGCAAGTGAATGTGAATGAATGGCAAAGGTCGAGCAGGTACCATGTAGTGGCTGAAAGCAAGGGCGCCAGAGATGCTGGGAGCTGGCTCTGGGCCCTGCCTCTGCCAATTTTGGCCAGTGCGGCCTTCTCTATGCCTGTCCCTTATCTATTCAGTGGGGCTAATGATGGCATGTGCTTCAAAGGCTGCTCAGTGAATAAGAACTGGGGGCCTAGTAGGGCCAAGGGGGACAGCGGGTCATTGGGTCTGTGGCTGGGGGGACGGGGAGGGGATACCTGAGCTTTCCCGGCCCAGAAATGCCTGAGCAAAAATCTCTCCGACCCAGGCCTGCAGCTCTGAATCCTGCTGCACAGACGCGTCACTGGTATAATAGTAGCCCACGATTTCTGAGACGAAGCTGCAGGAGAAAGATGTCCCTACTCCAGCAGTGACCCTGGGTTCAGGCTGGCCCCAAAATCAAGGCCCAAGGCTGCTCAGGCTAGTGCAAGTTAGCTGCCCAGAGTCCACTGCGAGTCCATGGAGGTTCAGTGGGGACCCCCATATTCAGTTGGAACCACAGTGCCCAGGCTTCCCTCAAGTCTCACCTCCACTCCAGAGTCATGGGTGCTGAGGAGAGCCTGACATGAGGCCTCCCCTCCCTACCTGGGAGAAAGGAAGACCCATCCACCTGGAGGCCCCGCCCACATCGAGCTGTTGCCCCTGCCCTGACCTCTCAGGACTCCGTGTCCTTCCCGTCCTCTGCCACATTCACACACAGCCCAGGCCCTCCCCAGCCCACAGCTACCTGCCATTTCATGAGGAACCCCAACCCCCAATTCTCACCCTTGCGGTGCCCCATGCTGGGCTCAAAACACCTGAAACCCCTGAACACCAAGTGCCCCAGCCTACATGAGCACACAGATCCACACTGTCCCCTTGGCCAGGAGTCCCTGGTGGGGCCAGATTGGCCACAGGCCCCAGGCCCACACCTCTCAATGGCCGCCCAGATCTTCAAGCCGTCATCTCGGTAATGGTAGTTGGGGATATCCAGGACACCGCGGGCCCGCAGGCTGTCCGGAAGGCAGAAATTAGTGTAGGTGAAATGGGCCAGTCCGGTGCTCATGAGGTAGAGGAGGCCCTGCCTCCCGATGGACGTGACCTGAGGACACAACACAGTTGGTCTCCGTGACCGGCCCAACCCCCACCCCAGAGATGGGGCTAGAGACTCAACAGAGGGAATTTTGCAGTTAATCAAGCATCCAAGACCAAGAATTAAACACCCATAAGAGCAGGACGTGGGCTGACAGGCTGCGGCCTTACTGCGTGCGTAGGAGGTAATCCTTATGTGTTTGGTAACTAGAAGAATGAACTGAATCCCGGGCGAGCCGGGAGGGCAGCGCCAACAAGAGGTCAGCAGGCAGGTGTGCTCAGGCTGGGGTGCCTTGCCCACCTCCAGGAGCCTTTGGAGTTGGAGCCTGATGAGGTGGGGCGGGCGGAGGGGATTGGAGCGGGGAAGGCGGGATTGTGGGCAGGGCAGGTAGGAGACTTGCGGAGAGGGGCGGGGCTTGTGGAAAGGGGTAGGCCAGGAATGGGGAGTGGGATTGGCGGTCCCACAGGGTTTGTGGGCGGGGCAACGTGCCCTCAGGGGCGGAGCCCCGGGGAAGGGCAGGGTGGAGGCCTCACCTTGTCCACAAGGCCCTCAGGGTTGAGCAGCGTAGCACGGGCGATGGTGTTCACCTGCAACGTGTAGCGAGTGTGGGGAAGCAGAAGCTGCGAGTGGGATGAGGTCACAAGAACCGAAGGTCAGGGGAGAAGGCCACCGTGGGCCCCCCCCACACTCGAGGGTCACCCAGACCTTGTAGATAGGATGGCAGAGCGGCAGCTGACGCAGCGTGGCCATGGCGAAGGCCTCGCACAGCAAATGTGTGCACAAAAAGTGCGTGTTGTTCTCGTGCACCAGGAACTCAGAGTTGCGCACCCACGTCTTCGCCAGCAGCCAGTCCCAGTAGGTGTCAGTGGGCAGGAAGATGGGGCTGTTGGGCCCAGGGGTCTGGCAGAGCTACATCGAGGAATAATTAGGGGGTGAGGCTTTAGACTGATAGGTGCCCCCTGAGGCCGCGTTCCCGAAGCCTGGTCCACACCCCTTCAAAGACAGCTACAGGCTTACCTGGATGGCCAAGGGCACCAGCGCCCCCCGGGGGTTGAGCCACAACAGGCAGAGCGGGGCGGCCACGTACTGGGGGCGGCCGTTTATGCAGTGGACCGGGACCTCCGCCAGGATCCAATAGTCCGCTAGGAAGATGTTGCCCCTCTGGGGAAGTTGCACGGAGCCTTAGAGAGCCCTCTGCACCCGCGCTCTGCTTCCCTCTCCGTTCTCTGTCCACTCCCACTCCAGCCTGGGCCTTAGTGACGCTTGGTGCCTGCACTAAAGGCCAGTGTTGGGAACCTCACCCTTCCCAGAATATCCGGAATGAGGTCCAGCTGAATCCTACCTTGTGCAACCTCTCACCTGGCTTCCCAGCCTCTTGGACAAGCCAGCATCCTCTCCTCCTCTCCCCATCCCTGGTCCTTCCTATTCTCTCAACTCAGACGACTTGAGTGTATTCAGTATCAATAAAATCAACACAGGAAGAGAATTCGCCAACCACAACTCCAGCCGTCTGGAGGATGCCTGAGGGCTTGACTGGGTCAAGATCAGAGACTGGGTGGGTCATCATCTTCTCCCATACCCCCAGAGTTCCTACTTCTCCAAGATTGTCCTTACTCTGTCTAGTGGCACTGGCCTTTGGCCTGTCCGAAAAAGGCTCTCTTTGGGCCTCAGAACCTGGGATCTTGGAGGCCCCAGAACAGGGGCAGGGCCTCTTCCTCCAAGCTGTCACGTTCATGCATAGCAGTTCGCCAGGCCCCGTCTTATGCCTCAAGCCTGAGGCCCATTTGGGCCTTACCCATAACTGTTCTGCTTAAAAGGTGCCGGGCTGGGGATGAGGCCTACAGGTTGGATGCAGCCATCCCACCCTTACCCTCCACACCCATCCCTTCTCCCTACTGGCACCTTACCCACCTCTAACTCTGTCTGCAGGCAGGTGCCTGGTCCCAGCGAGGGAGCCACCATGTCATTGGTGATAGGCAGCTTGCTGGGCAAGCTGGAGAGACAATGGAGCATGACAGGGTTGACACCGTTCAGGTACTGGTACCCGAAGAACTGATCTTCACACCAGTGCTCTCTGACGTACTCTGGGGGACAAGAGAGGGGGCTAGTTGGGCTGAAACCACTTCACTAGATCCTGCTCACCCCAGCGCTTTGCACATCACTGTGGTTTAGTCTTTCCTCCCACCAGTCCTATGAGCAGGTGTAAAATATCTTCAGTTTAACATGGGACTCTAAGAGGCAGAGTGACTTGCTCAGTTGTGTGGCAGACTCGAACATATGTCTGGCCCCAAAGCCCAAACCTCTTGATGACAGGGGTAGGGAAAGAGAGGTAAGTGCACCTGACCAGGATCAGGACTCCCTAAGTGACCCTTGACTGCCCCCCATCCCCACTTGCCTATTCTTGTCCCCACCCAGAGGAAGGAAAGATGAGTTCCTGAGAGGAGTCTGGGAGAGTGCCCCCAGTGAAGTCAGGAGCCCTGCCCACTGGAACCCCACAGCCTCTCTGCAACCAGAATTCAGCTTTTTCCCAGCATGAGGCAGAGGAGCCTGAGTACAGGGTAGAGTGGAGAATGGACCTCTCCGCCTGGCTCTGCACACCTGAAGTGAGGGTCTTGTGGCAATGCATGATATTCCGGATGTCATCCAGCTTCTTCCAGGAACCCTTGCGGTCCAGCAACCCTCGAAGCTTCATGCCCAAGGACCTGTCAGAGGGGAAGTTGGGTTTGGGGCTGTGTCCCCAGTCTAGAGCCCTGGAGGAATTTGACAAGGTCAATGACCAGAGCAAAGGTGCCTAACAGTCCATGTGGGAGACAAGTCTAGAGGCCAGTTGAGGCTTTGTAAGGGTGACTCCACATGTGTGCGCAAAGATGGCACACATTTAGTGCAGACCAGTTATCTTCATTGGTGTTTCATTGTGCTTTCTCCAAGCTCTCATCTTATAGACCTTCACTGGCTCCCCTCTGCCCACATGACAAACCCCTAGCTGCTCAGGCTGCTTTGGCAATTCCCCACCAGCTGATTTCTACAACCTTTCTAGCTTTTTTCTAGCTTTCGTGCACCATGTGCACTTACCAAGGCCCATCACAGACTTCTCATTAAACATAGCCAGAGATGTACTTTGTACACTGAACTGGTAAAAGTGGGCTTGCCGGCCTGCAGGCCGTGCACTTTTCATTTTGTAGATGTCTGTGCTGAGTTTTGTTTTGTTTTTTACAATGAGCATGTATTACTTGATAATCAGAAGAAAAAAAAAATGCTTGAAATGAAGTCTGCTTTCTCCGCTGTCCAGGGCTTGTTAAGCTGTTCCTTTCGTAGAGAACCATCTCCTACATCTCCACCTCATATCAAGACTACCTGTTCTTCTGTGTGCATCGTAGATGCAAAGTCCTTCATGAAGCATTGTCTGATCACCCCTCAAACATACACCTTGTGTGTATCTTTCAAAAAATACCTGCTACTTCCTTCGTTATATTGTGAACCCTTCATTATGTCACCACTCAAATCAACTCCTATTATACTGTGGGCTCCTTATGGCCAGGACTGGGCTGTGTTGCCCTGACATACCCAGTTTGTAATAATCACTCACTAGCTAGGCCAAGTCAAATGGAAGAGAATGGAACAGAGGACAGGCAGGTTTGTGGCAGTTGGTCAATAAAGTAAGCTGTGGAAGGAGGCAGATGTGTCATGAAGAGTGTGGGCACCTGGAGAAGGCATGGGGGGAAGGGGGCAATAGTGACCTGACAAGCCCAGGGACAGATTCCTACGTGCTCAGTAAGGAGCCACTCACTCCTTCCACGAACCTGTGCTGAGCGGCTGCCCACTAAGAACCTAGGGGATGGGAAAAACTCAACAGGAGCATGGTCATTAAAACAGAGGCTGAGGAGGCAAGAGAGGAGAAATAAAAGGCCTTCCTTTTCCAAGGCCTGCCACTCACGTCCTTTAGGGCACCCTGCAGTCACGCCACACTAAAACCCAGTGACTCCCCCGCTCCATAAATGACCAGAGACTGCCAGATGCCAACTCTTCCCACCGGACCTTCTCTGAGCCCCACACCGGCAGTCCACATGGTCTCCTGGGCCCTCTGGGGACCAGCTCAGGTGATGCTAGCTTCTGAGATGCTCCTTAGTCCTGTCGGGGCCTCTCAGTGGGTCCTTGTCCTGAAACCTGAGCCCCCTTGTGTCTGCCTGTGGACACACTCAAGCTCCATACCCGCCTCACCCCTACATCCCCTCCCACTAGTTCTTCTCCAGAAGAACGGCTGTAGCACCGAAGCCCAGAACATGAGGATCCAGCTCCTTGCCGTGGCCGCCTCTGGGCCTCCTGATGCAGCAGGTAGCAGGTGGCTGAGCCCCACAGAATGACCTGGGTCTTCCCAGGACCCACCCATTCCCCTTCTCCTTTCCTCTCTCCCAGCCCAAAGCTTCAATCCCATCTGTCTCCCAGCAACCACCTCCTGACCCCTGCTCCTGTCAGGACCGGATGTCAACTAGACCCCCTCCAGCCACATCACACTCAGAACCTCAGACTTGAACTGCCCGTGACCCCACCAGTATTAACTAACTGCCTTGCATGTACCTCTCCCCAGGGGAGCCCGAGCCCATGAGTCCATCACAGCCAAGACTGTATCCTAATACTACAACTTTTTGTGCTGGATATTAGCTTTTTTTTCTTTTGCTGCACTGTGCAGCCTTCGAGATCTTAGTTTCCCAACCAGGAATCAAATCCATGCCCCTTGCAGGGGAAGCATGGAGTCTTAACCACTGGACCACCAGGGACGTTCCCTGGATGTTAGCTCTCTAAAGTCTTTCCCCACACCTATGAAGTCAGTATGAATATATTGTCATAAATGAGAAAACTGTTTAAAGGCTATGTGAAAATCAAGGTCATAAAGCTAGAGCGTATTGGCCAGGAAATTGAACCTGAGGCATCCTGACCACCTCCTTAAATCTTAAAAGACTGGCCCTCTCTGGTCCTGCTCAGCCTGGTCCAACTAGCAGTGACTGGGACCGTGCTCTGCTCAGGATAAGTGCTCGATTAATTCTATTGGTTTGAGGACTGGAAAGAGAAGGAGAGTTTAAGAGCAAAGAGGTGATGATGGGGAGCTAGAGAAGAGTTGCTTAAAAAAAGAGTGGAGATGGGGCAGGGCAGGGCAGGGGGAGGTGAAGGAGAGACTTGGGTGGAGGGGATGGAGGAGAGACAGGGGCAGAGATGTAGATGTGATTGATCAAAGGGACAAGGGCAGAGGGAGAGGGAGCAGGAGTGCAGAGAGGGCAGTGGCCTCACGCGGGGATGGCGTTGAAGAGCAGCGAGGTCGTCTTGGTGGCGGAGTAGCGAATATTGGGCTCCATGTGCAGCAAGGAAGGGATGTCAATTTTCATGGGGAAGCCAGGCAGGTACCGATTCCCACTGCTGGGGAGCAGGGAAGCAGAAGGGCAGAAACCAGTCAGAGGGACCTGCAGCCCATTCCCCTTAATTCCTCCCCTCTCTCCTCCCAGAGAGTCCCCAGGCCTCTGCTCACTCCAGGCACCTCCCCTGCCCTCTCCCCTCCTCTCTGCCAGACTCCTGGGGCCATCCCCACCCATTCTGCTCCAGACACTTGAATTAAACTGCATTTGTCAAGACTATGACTCCCAAGCTGCCCAGCCCAGTCCTCACAGCAGACCCTTCACTTCATGCGCTTCCAGCTTCTTCCCCAACTCTCAGTCCACCCTCACCTGTCACCTGGGTCTGCACAAGGCGCTGTCTTGGTCAAGGCAAATTTCTTATCTGACTCCATCTCCTCAAAGCTGCTGACATCTATAATGCGGGGGAAGCCAGGGGCGTAGACTTTCCAGCTTCCAGGGGAAAGAGATTCAAGTGGCAAGTGAAGCTTAGGGTAAACAGAAGCCTTAGCTTTTGAAGACACAACTTTAAATTAAAACTCCCAGAAACCACCCACTTTCTGAGCAGGTGACAAGGAATTGAAGTATGTTTGTTTTTTCCCTGAAGACGCTGGGCTTCAGATCTGGGTAGCATTTGAGGATGGCATGAATATCCAAACTGGTTTAGAGTTGGATTTGTGTTGAGATCGAGATCACGGCTGGTTTGGGGGTGAGGCTCAGGATGGGCTGAAGTTGGTCAATCCAACTGAGGGTTGAGTGTGGATCAATTGATGGTACTGGGGACAGTTATCAGTACTGGTGTTTTGGGCCTGGACTCAGGGTCAGCATTAGATTGAGGTTTAAATGAGGGTGGTGATCAGAGTTGGGCCCCCAAAGTTGGAACTGAGGTTAGAGTTAGTAACAGTCTGATAAGGATCAGGTCAGAGTAAGATGGGAGAGAAGTCAAATTAGGCCACCCTCACCGGTAGCATTCCTGTCGGGCCTGGAGTTCCCGTTTCCTGTGATCCAGAAGGAGGGGAAGGGAGTCCTGACAAATAGTTCTTGCTGTGGGTAATGAAGATTACTCATTGGTAAGTCTCTTTTCAAATGATACCTCCTCCAGCATGCCTTTTCGGAACCCCCAACCCTTGAACCCAATCCCTCAGGGACATGGTTGTCCCCTATTCTTTGTGCATTCATCAGTAGAACGGATTTGGGGCACATTTACCCCCAGATTATAACAACTCCCTAATTGTTTACATGTGTGTCTCCTTTTCAAGACTGCAAACTCCTTGGGGGCAGAAGTCACATGGTATTCATTTTTTGTATTCCCAGCATCCAGCATGGTGCCTGGCACCATGCACAAAATACACACATGACACAGGACTGGTGAACAAACATGTTTTGTGAAGTGACTGGTGGATGTGTTGTGGTGACAAGGATTTGGAGTGCAGTCTGTGAGGAACTCACAGTGTCAGCAAGGGTAATGTTCACTCACCGCACCTCACCTGACATCATCTCTCAGCCCTAAGACTCATCTCCACACTCAGACTCACCCTAGTCTTGCCTGTCTCTGGATGAGATAGCTCAGGAGATGTGGGGCGGGGGGTGTGGCGTGGGTTGCAGGGGGGAAGGGGTCCAGAGACTGAAGTAGCTTCAGTCCAGCATCCTTCAAAGCCCCCCACGCAAATTCAAGAAAGAACCTGAACAGCACCTCACAGAACGTCATCCACACCAGGAAAGCCAGTACTAGTGGGCCAGGGCCTGCCCAGCTAAATTCTCTAAACATTCAGGGTTTCTCCCCAGTTGAAATTCAGTAACTCCACTTGCTGGTTAACTCCTCTCAGAGGAATTGACTCTGGGGAAGGAGCAGGGTGATGGTGGTAAGCATACTGCCATCTCTGTGTGTTTCTGTGCATATGACTCTGAGTGGTATGAGTGTATGTGAGAGTGCACACCTGGACTGGGTGTGTCTCCAGAGGGGTACATACTGCCCAGAAAGCGCCTGCATTTCAGGGTGTTTGAGGCTTGACTTTTCAGAAAGCACCTATTTGGGATCCCTGAGTTACCCTAACTCCAGCCCTACTCTCTACACCCTGGGCTCTGTGAGAGCCAACCACCCTCACCCCCCACCGCCTCTGCTGTGCCTGGTCCCAGCAGATGCTTCTGAAGCCCAGGCCAGCCCCTGCCTCTGACACACCTGTTCCTGGTCGAAGCTCGATGGCGCAGTAGCCCTCCATCCACTGGTAGCAGGGGAAGTGGGAAAGGGTGCCATCGGGGGCAGTGACGCAGATGCAGCTGCAGTACCAGGAGTCTTGGGGGAAGAACGCATAGCGCTCCTTGTGGAGCCGCAGCAGCAAGAGCTCACCCAGCTCCTCTGAGCAGCGCACCTTGTACTTCTGCACCTGGGGTGGGGGCAAGAGAGCAAGCCGGTGAGAGGCGAGGAACAGCCTAAGTCGTCCTGCACCTTGAAAAGTGCACCTACACCTTCTACACTCCGCCTCGCCTGACATGTACACTCAAGCTGGCTGTACCCCATGCAGTGCCTTGGCGTGAATTACACAAAGGCATCCTTCATCTGGCAGAAGCTGCTGCAGGAGCCCTGTGTAAGCAGGGTGCATTCTGGCTCTCCCGAGCCTCCTTGGAGCCCCCACCTGATGTCGGCCACCTGCCAACAGTGCTGGGGCCTGGCAGAGGCAGGTAGACCCCTCTGGAGAAGAGGAAACCCAGGCTTAGAGAGGGCAAGCAGCTTCCCCAAAGCCCACCTTCAGTTATTGGAGAAGGAGTGAGGAAGCCAGTGGAATTCTCTGGAGCCCCTGCCCAGGGCTCCTTCACGGCCCTGCCTGGGTAGGACTTATGATCCCCAGGAAAAGCAAGGACCAGAATGGGGTGGCCAAGAGGTCAGGGCTGGCATCCTGAGTTCTGCAGGATTTGATGAGCCCTGGGGAGAAAGACCCTCCCCTCCTTCAGGATTCCCTGCACCTGGTGGCCCTCAGGGTCCCTGCCTCCCTCTCTCCTCTACTCACCGATCCAGAGGCAAAGTCCCTGCCCATGCGATCCAGTCGCTGCTTGGGGCTTTCACCACATGTGCCCACCAGTGTGACAAAAATGTTGTCCAGTGTGCCAGCCATCAGGTAGGGACCGGTGGTCACACGCACACGGTACAGGGCCATGATGGGAGGAAAGAAGGGATGCCCCGGCAGCTGGCCTGGAGGAGGTGAGCCACGGACCAGGCAGGGCTGGGCTCCTGGGCTGCCGACCCGCGGGGTCTGGTTGGTGCAGGATGGGCCTTTGAGGAAAAGCCCAGCTCTCTCTGGGATGCTCTAGGGCCCACTTGCTGGCTCTCTGTCTCCAGAAACTCTGTCCTTGCTAGCTGCAGGCTGGCTCTTCCACCCACAGCCTTTCTCCCTACTAGTTGCTTGTTCGCCTCTGGCAAAACCGGTTGCTCTGACTGGCAGGACCAGGTTCACCCAGATAGCTATCAGGAGCCCAGGTCCTACTGGGAAGGGAGGGACCAGATGCGGGAGGGAGACAGACATTAGGTGACACCTGCATGATTGGGACATTGATCTGTTCCTGGTCAGAAGTCAACTGATGCCCTGTCCACCCACTCCTTAACCTCCCGGAAAACCTTTCCTTCTCTCTCTCCGTCAGAACTGGGCACAGGGCACCCGCATTCCTAACTGTGAATCATCCATGTGAATCACTATACACAAGTGAGCCATAAATCACACGTGATTAGAGCCACACGCGAGTCGAACATGCATCTCTGCACATGGCGTAGGGGTCATAACCCTCCTGTCGCCTCCTGAAGTTGGTACCCTCCTCACCCCCAACCCGGCCCAGTGGGTCCCGGGTCTATGGTACGGCGGAACTCAGTGCCTCTCCCTTGGAATGTGGCCGATCTGGGGACCGAAGCGGTCTCCGGGAGCACAGCATCTGAAGGCCTCATGTGGCATTCTTTTCTCTCCGCGGCCCGCCCTTGGCTTTGGGGCGGTAGGCAGGGTACCTGGGCGGTAGGCCCAGGTACGTGGGGTGCCTGGGATCTAGGTCATCGGACTGGGAAGAAACCTCTCCCAGAGGGAAGCCCTCTGCGGAAGCGCCCCCGCGCGGCGGTGCCAACGCCGCACCCACCCAGCTTCCGCGGCGCTTAGGCTCTAGCGTCCTAACACTTGCTATGCTGAGGGGGGTTCGATAAAAAGCAATCACCGGTGACTGGCTTCACCAGCTTTCTCTCGGTTTCTTCTGGAGTCCTTTGCGTACACACAATACCCACGCTTCGCTGTGCGAATGAATTTCGTCAATACAAAACTCTTATAGAAAGTAGAACAGGAGCTAAGGGAGAGCCCGGATAGCTCAGTCGGTAGAGCATCAGACTTTTAATCTGAGGGTCCAGGGTTCAAGTCCCTGTTCGGGCGATTGCTTTTTTCACTATTCGTTGGTGCACGACAATCTATGGATTTTTCAGTACCGTAAATATTTGTATTCCTTCGAACATACATAACAGAGGAAAAGAATAACGCAAGTTTGTTAGATGGTGTTAAGAGGGAACGAAATTAAAGTGAGTCAGGGATTTATTCAGAAGGCAGAAGGAATGACAGTGGAGTGAGAGCAGAGATGTTTTAGAGCAGTACATAATGCGAGCCATACGTGTGAATTTAATTTTATTAGGAGCCACACATTAAAAAGAGTACAAAGAAATAGGTGAAATTATTTTTTGAAATTAATTTTAGTAAGAATTTATGTAACCCAAAATATCCTTATTTTATCATGTAATCAGTATTTTAAAATTATTAATGAAATTTAAACTTTTTTTCATACTGTCGTTTAATTACGGTGTGTATTTATAATGAAAGCACATTTAGATTCATATTTCAGGTGCTTGATAGTGGTATTCATCTTACCCAACAACTCCGTTTATTTTGCTTTAGTTCCTGAGAGTGGCAAAGTAGAAGCAGACTAGGAAGTTTGATAATATATACATAGTCTCCAGAAAACCGTGGAGTGTCGTTGGTTCCATGGTGTAATGGTTAGCACTCTGGACTCTGAATCCAGCGATCCGAGTTCAAATCTCGGTGGAACCTTTATGTTTTCACTCAATACCAGTGTGTTCTATTGTATTATTTATGAGTTTTGTGTACGATATTCCCTTATGTTCTGAAAGGATCTAAAAGAAAATTACGTTGGATCTTACCTTTTCAGCTTTCCAGACTAGATAATTCGAGCCTCTACCGCGCCGTTAGGAGAATTTACAGAGTCACTTCAATATATAGCAAATTGTACTAGTTTTGAATATTATCTTATGACATGTCAAAGCGGAGATCGATAATGGAGATCCGAGATTTTTTTAGAAGTTTCCATTTTGTATTAATTTGGGGCTGGGATGCACACTTAAGTTCTGTCTGGAATACAAGTTGGTGAGACTGCTACCAGGAGTTTTCATAAAACTAAATAATATTCTACAAAGAACTTCCTGAATGGTGCTTAAACCTAAGAAAAATTGTGGTCTGGCAGCGGTGGGATTCGAACCCACGCCTCCGAAGAGACTGGAGCCTAAATCCAGCGCCTTAGACCGCTCGGCCACGCTACCTGCGTGGGGGACAGCGGTCCTCACAGTCCTCCTAAGAGACTAGAAGGGAGGGGGTGGCCCTACGAATCCTAAATTGGCTGCTTTTCTTCAAAGAATTATGGAGATTCCTTCGGACAGTAGAGCAGCAGATGACAAAGCAGGCTGACCAGAAGAAACAAAGGCACACAGAAATTAACAACAAAACAGGTTTATTCTTACGGATGAGGCCACATCCGGGAGTGGGGTGCGCCTGAACTAGAAGCATTCCCCAGACCTGCAGCTGGAGCTCCATACTCGCTGGCTGGCTCATATTCCGTTGCGCTGTTTCCTCCACCCTTGTGCTTCCTCACTCCCACTTCGTTCACTCGCTTTGCGCACGCTACCTCTTCCATCGAGGCCTCTGAAGTCCAAACCTCGCGCTCCTGCCACGCCCCGCCCAATTCCCTCACAGCCCTCCCCCTCCCCCCGCCCTCTTCCCATTCTAGTACCCGTAAGCTGTCAGACGCTGCCGCCCGCCAGGTGGCTCTGTGGCGCAATGGATAGCGCATTGGACTTCTAGTGACGAAACAGCGATTCAAAGGTTGTGGGTTCGAATCCCACCAGAGTCGATTTTATTTTATTATTATTTTTTCTTTTCCTCTTTATCCGGCTTTTTCTTAAAAGGCTCCCACCCTTCTCCCCCTACCCTATCTCAGCTGGTTTCAGTTCCCACCTCAGCCTCCGCTCTGCTCTCTTCTTTACTTACCTGTCTGCCCCGGGGCTCGGGCCGAGGAGAGCAGGACTGGGGGCGGGAAACAGAAGGGGAGGGAAAGTGGGCGTGGACGCCGAGATAAAGGCAGGCCCCTGGCTCGGGGACACACGGGGATTTGATAACCACTTTATTCCATGCACTAGGGACTCGGGAAGGGTCTGGGGCTGGGCTGGGGGCAGAGGGTACAATCCTAGACGCCGGGGGGTCGGGGTGGGGGGCAGGGAGAAGGGACAGGAACCAGGGAAATATATATTTATATAGATACTCTAATATAAACCACATCTCACCCGCGCGCGGCGCCCGTGCGCCCCGCCGCCCTCCCCAACACCTCACCCGGACGCCCGGGTCCCTCTGCTGCCCTCGGGCTGGAGTCTCTACCCCTCCCCCCAGCCCCGCCCCCACCCCACCCCTCAAAGCTCAGGGCCAAGGTCTCCAGAAAGCGGGCGGCGGGGGCGGCGGGGCCTTGGGCGCCCCGTCTTGTCTGTGAGGCGGCGGCGGCGGCGGCAGCAGTCCGGTGAGGGGGGGCGGCGCGCCGGAATCACCGGCTCGAGGGGAGCAGGGGGACGGGGACCGCGCGCAGCGCGGGCTGGGGGGGCCCTTGTGAACTGGGGGGCGCTGGTGGAGCGCGGGGCCGGGCGCTGGGGCGGCGGGGTCCAGCGGTAGGCGCGGCGCGGGGGGCCTGGGTTCTCCCGGTTCCGGCCGGGGAGGCTTGGGGCGCAGGTAACCGTGCAGCGCGGAGAAGAGCTGGGCGCGCGCGGCCGGGCTGGCGTCTTGCGCAAAGGCCGCCAAGCGTAGCAGGCACTCGCGGAATCCCGACAAGTAGCAGCTGGCGAGCGCCTCGGCGTCCTGGGCTGGGGATCGGGGAACCCCTGAAGGTGCGGCCGGCGGGAGGACCGGCGGGCCGGGCAGGGGGTCCCATCGGGGGAGAGGGAAAGGGGCGGGGCGCAGAGATACCGAAGCCGGACAGGCGCAGAGACAGAGACAGGAAGCCAGATGGACAGAGGGAGAAAAGGAGGGAGACACAGAGACAGACACGCGCGGGTGTTATTATTAACCTCGCCTCGGAGCAGAGCCTGCCACTCCCCAAGCCCACCGTCCTCCGCGGGGTCCTCCCCGTCTACCCAGACCCGGGCCCCAGTGAAACCCCCCGCTCCCTCCCTCCGCTGCCCCACCCCCGC
This sequence comes from Capricornis sumatraensis, assembly GCF_032405125.1. Taxonomy (NCBI): domain Eukaryota; kingdom Metazoa; phylum Chordata; class Mammalia; order Artiodactyla; family Bovidae; genus Capricornis; species Capricornis sumatraensis. Next base: position 78,039,980 of record NC_091076.1, read on the forward strand.
GCTGTACCCGGGCGCTCCACCCGGCTTCGCTCCCTCAAGTAGCCCACGGCGAACTCCAGTATCTCTGCTTTCTCCAGCTTCGGGTTCCGGAGATTCTACAGATGGGAGGGGAGGGCGCAGAGACAGAAAGGGGTGGGGAGAGAGGGGGAAAGTGGCAGGGGGAAGAAGGGAGGGGGATGCGGGAGCTGGGGATGCCCCCGGATCGCGTTTGCGCGCGGACCGCAGAGTGCGCTACGGAACACCGAGTGGAGATGACCAAGAACGGTCCTGGCCCACCCTGAGACGAAACTGTCCAAACCGAGGGGATGAAACCAACCCATAGTGCGAGGAGGGGATTTGAACAGCAAACCTAGGGAGTGAAATTAACCACCCCGCTGCCTATCTTGGGGAGGGGTCGGAGGTTGGGGGGAGGAAGGAGAATTTACAGACCCAAAGATTGAAACTGACTGACCCTGGGAGTGAAATTTAGAGCCGGGTGTTGAAACTTACAGACCCTAGGGGTTGCGATGCAGATCGCGTTCTGAGAGCGGGAAAGGGGGCTGGGCTGGAATTCCAAGGTTCCTTGGGGCCAGGGTCTCCAAAGCATCAAATGTCCCTACCCAAGCGGGAAGCCCTGGGACGCGAGGACGGAATGTTTAGGGGCGGGGTGATGGCAGAAGAACTGACCTGGTCCCGGGTCCGCTCCAGCAGCAGCAGCCTCAGTTCTTCCAGGCTGCGGTTGATGCGGTCCCGGCGCCGCTTCTCCACGAGCGGCTTCAGCATCTGCGACCAGCAGGAAAGGGAGAGCGGGGCCGACCCGACCGAGACTCAGCGCGGCCGCGGGGGCGTCGGGATCCCGCCGCTGGGATAGGCCGGCCTCCACCCCTTCCCCAAGACCCCAGAGAGGCTAGGGCCAGGCCCATTCGACCCCTCTCCAATCCCCCTCCCAACGCCCCTGGAGTGAATTTCTGTAGCTCGCCTCCTCTCTCTCCCGGGTCTTCTGCTTTCTCCTCTCTCACTCTTGTCCTCCCTCCTCCCCTCTCTGTGTCTTTCTTCCTCCTCCTCCTCCTTTCTCTCTACGTCTCCGTCTCGTGCAGTCTTTCTCTGTCTCAGTGGAGAACTTTGGGGGCCCTCTTTGCGCCCAGACGCGTGGGCCGCAAGGTGCCGGGCTGAGCTGGCGGCCCTGAGTGTAGAAAGGGAGACACCCAGCGCGCCCGCGCCTCCTCCCCTCCCTCTAACCCGTGTGTGCGGTCACCCTTCTCCACTGGTTCTGAAGTCTTCCACCCGGGCTCGGGCCTCTGGAACCTTCTCTTACAAGGCTGCATTGGGCCAGCGCCCTCTCACAGCCCGCATGGAGCGAGTGCCCATCCTCTCCGATTTTTATTTCCACCCTCCTCCCTTAGCTCTGTGCTCCTCCTGCTTATTTTACTCAAATTCTGCCGCCGCCCACCCCGACCCCTCGAAGGCACAAGGTGTCAACTGCCATCACCCACACCCAGACCTCTGCCTCTGCCGCCCACCCAGTAACAGCTCTTACGCTGACCCCTTCTCCATAGTTTGCAGTTTCCTCCCCAGCCCCTGGCTCCTTGGGTTCCCCCTTCCTGCCCCGCGTCTCCAGCCTCTTCCCTGACCCTCAGGGACCCTGTCCCCTCCTCAGTCCAGGGACCTCTGCTCCCTCCCCGCCCTCCTCTCACCTTGGGGCCGTCCCTATTCTCGGCTCGATCCCGGGTGACCATCGCTCCTCCGGACCCTAGTGTGGACCGAGTCTCCGCTCTCCTTGAGCCTTATATCCTGCAGGCCCCGAGTAGGGGGGAGGTTAGGACCCGGGCCCGCCCCTTCAGGATCCCACAGGACTCGACCCTGAGCACGAGGCTCCCGGAAAGGGGAGGGGCACAAGGGGGCGGGGGGAAAGGTGGAAATGGCCTGGGAGTGTGGGAAATGAGGGGCCGGTGCGGCACCGGCTGGTTTAAGGACCATAAGGCTGTATAATGAGGCGGGAACCTAGCTGAAGGGAAGTTATTAGAGAAGAGGGAGTTGGAGTAATTTGGGGATAGAACTCAGGAAGGGAGTTCAGAGTTCCCCCACCCCGCACCCGTTCACTATTTGTTTTCTTGGGAGCTCACTGTACCCCCACTAATACTGAAATTTAAAAAAGTTAGCACCCCTCAGCCCCTAAGCTGGATCCTATACACCTTTCCCCCAAAGTCACCTCCTACTTGGGATAGTCACCTGAGTGTGCTGGCTGGATCTAATTCACCAGGGACTTTGTCTGGAGGTGGAAGAAGCTCTGTGCGATCTAAGTCAGTCATATTCAGTTCCCCCAACATCTATGCACTCATTGTGACCACTGGGCACCGGTCTAGGCTGGGACCCTTCATGCTGAGATACAGGCTGGAAGCCTGGTTTATCCCTGCAAGTTTCAGTGGGAAAGAGGATGTGTTGTCAAGTAGCTATTTTAGACGGACGGTGAAGTAGGTGATCAGGGAAAGGGCCATCATGAGGGATGGCTAGACTGGAGCAGGCGGAAGCCTCATGGAAGAGGTAGGGAGGCTTCGAAGCACCGGTGGAGAGATCTTTCCAGTTAGAAGTATTTGATTAAAAACTAATCATAGGAGATTCAGGCCCGGGGCTGCCAGATGTGCTCCCGGGTTCTTCGCTCCTCCGGACCTCTCGTGATTATAGGGGAGCAAAGAGCAGGCAGTTTTCTTTAAAAGATAAAAAAGGGAACAGAATAAAGGGGATCAACACCCACCTCAAACCAAGAGCATGACACAATGCGGAATGATGCCGAGAAGATAAAATCAGAGACTTAACGGGTCGACAAGAATACCAGGGACGGACACAAAACAGGGTTGGAGACTGAGTCAGAAGACAGCTTCGTAGTAAGAGACGGATGGGGTTCCTCCGAGCCCTCCCAGCTCCCGTTCACAACTTGGTTTTTTCACGAAGCTTGCCTTGGCAAAGTCCGAGCTAAAGGAGCTCAGACCTTGGGGAGGGCGCTCCCATTTGCAGTCAGGAAGCCCAGCACATGCCACCTCCCGCTACCTGAGCCAAATGGGAGCGCAGATGTATGGCCTCAGAAGCCCCCGCTGCCCCCCTCCTTGGGAACCTGGGCTCGGGCTGAGTTTTTGTCACCTGCACGCGAGGCTCGGGGTCCCGGGCAGTTCGCACCCGGGTGTGGGGCCGCCCCTGGCCATATGGGGCAACTTTATGGCCGGGTGACCGGATCCAGGCGGAAGGAAGGATGGCTCGGGGCTCCACCCACGTCTACTATTGGGACTGTTACTCTGCCCTGCCCCTGGCTAGAAAGCCGCTTGGAGACGGTCACCACGGTGCTTTACAAGATGAGACAGGTCCAGGAGACTTTGGTTACCTTTGCATTGGTGGTTCAGTGGTAGAATTCTCGCCTGCCACGCGGGAGGCCCGGGTTCGATTCCCGGCCAATGCATCAGTTTTTTTTTTTTTCCGTTCCATCGAAGATGTCTGTATTTCTTGTTTAAGATTTCTACCAAATATTAATATTTAACTTTTCTACTCTGTGTCAAAGTATGAGGCTTTGGGTCGAGACCCTGATTCCGAACGTCCTCACACTCCCATCCTCCCAGCCTGGGGTGGCTGTCCACAACCCTCTTTCTAACCCCCCTCCCCGCCCGCACCTCCGCAGGCGTGACCCTGAGAAAGGACCGCGCGCTGGGATCCCTGCCCCGGGGGTCCTTTCAGCCCTCCGCGGGGGAGGCGCGAGGTCGTCCCTGCCCTTAAGCTCTAAGACTCTGGCTTTTCTTTCCTTTCCTCTTCCTCGCTCTTTCTCTTATTTTCTGTCCTCTGGAACCCGGTTTCTTTTTCTAAGTCCACGGTCACGGCCTTTTTTTGTCCCGCCGTCTTTCAGCGTCTCTGTCTCCCTCTTTTTCACATTATTTCCAGGTCTCCTGACTTCTGCGCTGGCTCTCTCTGGGTCTTGCGTGGTCTCTGCATGTCTGCCTCCCGGTCTCTGGGATGGTCCCTCCAGTACTCCGTGGCCGCCCGGCCCTCTGCGCTCCCACGCTCCGGCTACCCCCTGGGAAGCTCGCTCACACCTCCAGGTTCCTGCCACTCCCCGCCCGCCCCTTCCCAGCCGCTTTGATCCCGCACGCGTCGGGTCAGCAGGTGGCCGGGCTCCCGCCGACTGCCGCGGCCACTTGTGAGTGAGGGCAGGGAGCCGGGTCCCTCGGGCTCCGGCGCTGGTTTTCCACCGTCTTCTGCCCTCGGCCTCCCTCCGCGCCCCTCCTCCGGCCGCGGGCTTAGGCTGCTGCGGGCCCGCGTCTCTGGGCCACTGAATCCGGGGTCTGCGTCTTGTTTGTCTCGGTCCCTCTCTCAGGAACTCGCCCGGAGTTCGTATCTCTGTCTCTGGATCCTGACTCCTGTCTCCTTCAACTTCATCTGGGCTAGGCTCGAAGTCTTTCTTTTCCGCCTCTGGATTGTGTGAGCGACTGGGAATTCTCTCTTCTCAATTCTAAGCCATAACAGTGGGCCCTAGAAGGAAACTCTAGAACAGTCTGGGCATTTGTATGTCTATGTGAGCAACCCCTGTACTCAAGTCACGAAGCCGCTATTTCTGGCAGGCCTCTTGTGCACCAAGTGTTGTTAGGCTTGAGGGTACCTTGCATCTGGACTCTCCTGCTGCTTACATTATGGTGGGTGAAGGGGAGACAGACAATGACTAAGAAAACCGAAAGTAATATAAGATGGCTACGAGGGTGGGGGAGGGGCAGCCAGTCATGGCAATGACTTGAGAGTGCAGGGCTAGTTTACTCTGGTGATCATTTAACAGGGAAACTTTTGTGTTCTATAACAATCACTAAAGAGATGTTGCCTATAAGCTTAAGTTACACATTATGGCCCATCTTTGGGAGCCCTGCCTCCCAGGTAATGAGCATTAAGTTAAAACACCTTTGTTTAGCTCCCAGGAAACATCCTAACCTGGCCTGCCTGTCAGTGCCTACAGGAAGAAATTAACACAGTTCTGATCAGAACCAAGAAATGTTTAACTTTATTTCTTCCCTTTTTTGGTATACAAGAAGCCTGAATTCTAACTCAGGCCAGATGGTTCTTTGAAACAGGAGTCCACCATCTCCTTGGTCTGCTGGCTCTCCGAGCAAAGTAGTTATTCCTCGCTCCCTAACAACTGTCTCTCATTTTATTGGCTTGTAGCTACAAGCAGTGGGAGCTCCAATTTGGTAAGCCAGTAAAGAACCTTGCTGATCATGGCCACCTGAGCCTGGTTGGGGACTCCTCCAGTAAGCTGCCAGGACCCCTTGTCCAGAGGATCTGCCCTTCAGAATTCCCTGGAACAGCATGGAGTGCCCTAGCACTTGACAGCTGGATGGACATTTGAGAGCTAGCAGGCTCCATACTGTTGGGTAAGTCACTCTGGTGTCTACAGCCATAAACCTTATTTCCTCTTTCTTTGGGACTTTTTCTCTGCAATATGCCAATTTGTTTTGTATTTGAGTAAGTACCTTGTTGGAGAGAGGCAAGCGTTGTTGAACTTTTACCTGGTTTGTGAACTGGTTCCTTAGTTTCTTTGGATGCTAGCATTTTTGTGTGCCATTTTGGGGGGGGGGTCTTGTATTTCTGTATTTTAAAATGGGAGGAGGGACTTCTTGGTAGTCCAATGGCTAAGAATCTGCCTTGCAATTCAGGGGACACGGGTTTGATCACTGGTCAGGGCGAATTAGCAGCAGCAGCAGCAGCAGGGAGCTAGGGGATGCTACATGCCTCGGAGCAACTAAGCCCACTGGTGTACCACAACTACTGAAGCCTGTATGCTGCAATGAGTCTTAGTTGCAGCCAAATGAATAAAATAAACAATTTTAAAAACATAAAAATAAATGGGGAATGTTTCAGCTATCTCTAAAGAAAGTCCTCTGATATACATTTTGGATAAATGATCTGATTACAGCCGAGAACTGAGAACTCATGAGTGTGAAGAATATATTTTACTGAAGCAATGCATGGCCACAGTACCTGTTAGGATCTCTAAAAGGGGTTTAGGCACAGTTATCTTGGGCCCCTGTGCACCAAGTACTGCTACCCTTGCTGTGTTAATTATGTTATTTGCAGTCTCCTGTGTCATTGGTATATGTAAAACCCCAAGACCGAACTTGAGGGTCTATTAGGGTTTTCTGTTGTCTTTTGGGTTTTATATTTCATTTTGTTTGGTACTATTTCTCTATTTACAACCAAATTAATTTTGTGATATTTAAAGCTTTTTACTGATGTCAAATGGAAGAAAGTAACAATGGGGGGGGGGGTGGAAATCTGTAGAACATTCCCAGAGAGAAGAGAAAGATTCCACAGGATTCCTAAAATCAGCAAAAGCCCCATCCCAGAATTCAGCCCAGTTGGTTGATACCAAAGCAACAAGTCATCCTTCGGATAGTTAGAAATGGTCAATTGCTATTTATGGTTTTATGGTGGCTATTCTGGGAAGCAGTAGGGAAGAATAACAAAATCCTTTATGTGTAAGCATTTGTGCTATTACATCAGGGAAAATAAGAAGGGGAAGGGAATGGGAGTGAGAATGTGTTGCTTCAAACTTTATCTCCTAAAGCCAAGCAAGCTGTCTTAGCCACTCCAGGTGTTATACCAAAAAATCCACTCATTTTACCACCTTCTGTTCCTACCTAGCCCCTAATTCCTGACTGGGGCTCAGGACTTCACCTTCTCATAGGGATCAATTAGGAAATCCTGTGTCTGCAACCCACTCCAGTATTCTTGCCTGGAGAATCAAATGGACAGCTGCAGTCCATAAGATCACACAGAGTCAGACAACTGAAGTGCCCTAGGACGCACACAGGCACGTGTTAGTTTCTGGGGCACAGGGACTTAGTCTGGTAATATAAGACCCAACAGTGCACCCAGTTTGGGCCAGAAGCCACCCCTGGAGCAGGATGATTTCTCTTAGGTTATCTCATAGCAGGCCTGCAAATGACCAGCTGGCCAGGCTTCTCAGACTTGTTTAATTGGAAAGATGGAAACCCTCCTTTATAGGGAGAATCTGCTATACCTGAAGCACACTTGACCCCTGAACCAAACTGGAACCCTAGTGAGAGGAGAAGGGCCTTATGAGAGCATCACTTATTAGTGCATCTAGACAGGGCCTTGCAAAGGAGAACCAAAGAAAAGAGTCTGAACAAAATTCAAGAAATTCAGCAAAACAAACGAAAGCCTTTCTGAATTTTTGCAAAGGATTTATCAGGCCTACAAACATTATACTATGCAGATCCCAAGGCCCCTGAAAATATTAGAATGTGCCTCAGATATTAGGAGAAAGTTGCAGAGATGAGATGGGGCATTTGAAATGAACCCTTCTCAATTGATAGATGTTTCTTTTACACTGTTTAACAAGGAGTGCATGCTTCGGCAGCCCATATACTAAAATTAGAATGATATAGATAATATTAGCATGGCCCCTGTGCAAAATGATAACAGGCAAATTCAATGATTTTTTTTTTTTTTTACTATACTTCAATAATTTTTTTTTCTTTTTTAAGAAAAAGATTCCTCATTCCCAGTGCAGACAACCAGGATTCAATACATAGTCAGGGAACTAGATCCCACAAGCCACAACTAAAGATCGCTCGTGCCACAACTAAGACCTGGTACAGCCAAATAAACAAATTTTTTTTAAAAAAAGAATGAATCAAGCAAGCTCATTGCTTGAGGGGAGAGTGCTGCAGCTCCTTTGAGGAGAAAGAAGGTATGAAATATTTATTTTGGAGAATAGGAAAGCAAACCTTCTAGGATAGAATAGGATTTCTAGGCAGGTTGCCAGTCCATTTGAGATGTGCCATCAAAAATTACAGTTTCAAAGGTGAATTCACCATGAAGCCAATGAAATGTACACTTTAGGACCCCTCACTTAAACACACCTCTGTGAGGGTCCTAGCAACCCTCACATGACCATATGCTTCTATAAAATTGGCCAAAATAGATATTTTAACTGCAAATGGTAAAGACCACTGTCTGTTTTCACTCCCAACTTCCCCTCTGTCACACAGTCCCCCTGTGTTGAAATGGCTGTGGGCATTTGGGGATATGTAAATTGCTAATTCAGTTACTGTGGTTCCCAGTCACTTCCACACAAAGTTAGCGCAGCCATCCTGCTGTGGGAATGGCTTCCAAGGAAACTCCTGTCACCTGTGCCCACTCACTAGACTTCTGCCTTGCAAGTGCAATGCCAGAGGGCACAGGTGACATGAATGATCCAGGGGCTCTTGTCAACTATAAGTACATGGGTGGTAGAGGGAAAAATGAGATTTGAGATATACAAAGTCAGGAGCCAGTCTCTTGAGAGTATTAGAGGCGTGTAGGCAGGCAATTAGTTAATACCAGTAAGTTATTTTTTCTGGTCTTTGTTTCACTGTAAATATTACTTTTTGTACCTAGTTTAACATTATTTTCTTTAAAAGCTCTCACCCCTGCCCCAAACAACCATATACACTTCAGGCTGGTTGTGAGACCAGTTGGACTGGTTGGGTGATTGTTCTCCAGCTATTCCTCCTGGAGGGCACTTCCAAGGGCATTTCCAGGGTCTAAGGGGATGGGATGGGGTCTGTGGATGACACATCTCCATGTCAGTGCAGGCCTGTGTGCATGTCCCTTTGTGGTTGTGTCTATGTATGAACATAGCTTGTGTATGAGTGTCTGGGCCTCTAGCCTCTTCCTGGACGCCGGCTTAACACCGGGCAGCATCTGGGCTTGGGGGAAGGGAGCTCGTGTCCCACACGCGCTGGGGCCCTAGGGAGGCGGAGGCGGGGAAGGAACGGAGACTGCACAGCTGGCCTAGTGTGGCGCTTCCCCTCCCCCGCTGTGACGTCTTCCTAGGCCTGGGATCCGAGGCGCAGCTCCTCCCACTTTGTTCTTCAAAGAGCAGGCTGGCTTCCTGGGACCCCCTGGTTCCTGGGAAGGTGGAGGTGGGGCTCGGGGGCGGAGGGGAGCAGTTCCTGGAGGATTGAAACCTGGGGGTTGGGGGTGGGGAAGTAGGAGGCCCAGGCCCCTGGGCCAAGGGAAGAATCAGGATAGAAGACCTCTGTAGAGCCCCAAACAAAACAGGCAATAATCCCTGCCCTTCTGGGGCACAGGTTCTTGTGGGAAAAACAGTCAAGGGTACATTATACTAAATTTATCGTTTGTCAGTTGGTGATAAGAGCTAAAGAGCAAAGTGAAGCAAGAAAGCGGAGTGGAGATTGGGAATTGTGACTTAAAGGCTAAGATCAGGGAAGGACTCACTGAGAAGGTGAAATATAAAGAGGTGAGGCCAAAAACCCACGTTGCTTTCCAAATACGGAAAAAAAAAAAAAGGTTGCTTTTCAGATAAAAAAAATAAAAAATAAAGGTGTGACGACACATGCTACAGGGCCACCTGAGGGAAGAGGATTCCAGTCAGATGGACAGGCTGACTAGGACAACCAGCCAGGCTTGTCAAAGGGACAGAGAGCAGCAGAAGGAGCAGAGTGGGGTTGTCTGGAGTGGAGGTAGCAAGTGCAGGAGTTCTAGGAGGTCAGATCAGAGCCACAGAGTGGGAGGCTGATTATGTAGAACCTTCTAGGCCATTGCAAGTACTTTGTCATTTCAACGTAATGTGAAGCCATTGGAGGACTTCCCCCCCCCCCTTTTTTGTTTTGTTTTTGGAAATTTTAACTTTTATATAATTTCAAACTTTCAGAAAAAATACAAAAATAGTACAAGGATTATACATCAACTATACTTCAATTAAAAAAAATAGAATAATAAAAGGAACTCTTGTATATGCTTTTCCCAGGTCTGTTAATTGTTTACATTTGTTTCATTTGCTTTATCATTTCCCTCCAAATACAGGTATAAAATATTTGTTTTCTGAATCCTTTGGGGGTAAATGAAAAACATCAAGTCCTTTTGCTTGTTGTTACTCAGTATGTTTTCTGACAAGGACATTTGTGATATAATAGCACAGCTGTCAACATCCGGATATTAAAATAAACATAATACTATTATTTAATGCCAGTCCATACTTAAATTTCCTCAAATGTTTCAGTGGTATCTTTTATAACCCCTTTTTCCCAATCCAGGATCCCACGTTGCATTTAGTTGTTATGGCTCTTCAGTTTCACTTAATCCAGAAAATTGTTGATCTTTAGTTTTTTAATATAATCCTGGAATTCTTTAAAAATTTTATTGAAGTATAATTGATCTACAGTGTTGTGTTAATTTCTGCTCTGCATCAAAGTGTCTCAGTTATACATATATGTATTTTTTCCTATTCTTTTCCATTATCATTTATCACAGGATATTGAATGTATTTCTGTGCTGTTACAGTAGGACCTTGCTGGTAATCCATCCTACATATAATAGTTTGCATCTACTAATCCCAAAGTTCCAATCCTTCCCTCCCCACTCCTCCTCCCCCTTGGCAACCAAGTCTGTTTTCTCTTGCCTGTGAGTTTCTGTTTCGTAGGTATGTTCATTTGCATTGTATTTTAGATTCCATATATAAGTGATATCATATGGTATTACTATTTGTCTTTCTCTTCCTGAATTACTTGACTTAGTATGATAACCAGTAGGTCCATCCATGTTGCTGCAAGTGGCATTATTTCCTTGTTTTTGATGGCTGAGTAATATCCCATTGTATATATACACATCTTCATTATCCGTTCATCTGTTGATAGACATTTTTGTTGTTTCCGTGTCCTGGCTATTACAAGTAGTGCTGCTATGAACATAGAGGAGCATGTATATTTTCAAATTATAGTTTTCTCCAGATAAATGCCCAGGATAGAGATTGGAGGATCATGTGATAACTCTATTTTTAGTTTTTAAAGGAGCCTTTATACTCTTCTCCATAGTGGCTGTACCAATTGACATTTCCACCAGCAGTGTAGGAAGTTTACTTTTTCTTCACACTCCCTTCAGCATTTATTATTTGTCGACATTTTGTTGATGGCCATACTGACCAGAGTGAGGAGATACCTCATTATCATTTTGATTTGCATGTCTCTAATAATTTGTGGTATTGAGCATTTTTTCATGTGCCTGTTGGTCATCTGTATGTCTTCTCTGGAGAAATGCCTGTTTAGATCTTCTACCCATTTTTTGCTTTTTTTTTTTTTCTAAATACTGAACCATATGAGCTATTTGTGTATTTTGGAAATCAGTCGCTTGTTGATTGCATCCTTTGTAGATATTTGTCCTGTTCTGTAGGCTATCTTTCTGTTTATGATTTCTTGTGCTGTGCAAAAGCTTTTAATTAGGTCCTATTTGTTTGTTTTTGTTATTTCCATTACTCTAGGAGACGAATCCAAAAAGATACTGCTGCAATTATGTCAAAGAGTGTTCTGCCTATGTTTTCCTCTAGGAGTCTTAAAGTCTCTGTTCTTACATTTAGGTCTTTAATCTATTTTGAGTTTATTTTTATAGATGGTGTTAGAGAATGTTCTAATTTCATTATTTTACATGTAGCTGTCCAGTTTTCCCAGCACCACTTATTGAAGAGACTGTCTTTTTTTTTTTTCCATTGTGTATTCTTGCCTCCTTTGTTGTAGATTAATTGACATAGGTGGGTGGGTTAACTTCTGGGCTTTCTATCCTGTTCCATTGATCTGTCTGTTGGTTTTTGTGCCAGTACCATATTGTTTTAATTACCGAATGCCTTTTTAACACAGGGACATGGGAAGTAAAGCAGAAGGATGATGGGATTCCTGAAGAGTCGGAGGGTGAATGGATAAGGAAATGTGATATGATTCCTAATAGCACTGAGAAACCACTTGAGTTTGGAGTTACGAATTCAAATTGGCAGTTAACAGGTTTTTGCAGGACAGAACCTTTGGAGAAGAAGCAGGAGTCTGAGGCCCGCAAGAGAGCGCTCACGGGCAGATCCTGGAATCCCCTAGAGGCTCAGAATAAAAGTGGAATCAGCACTAGAAAAATTGCTTCCTTTCTGCCCCCCAAAATTACTGACGCTGTGAGCAGGATTCGAACCTGCGCGGGGAGACCCCATTGGATTTCGAGTCCAACGCCTTAACCACTCGGCCATCACAGCCGCGTGCGGCCCTCAGCCTGCGCAACTATAGCTGCCTATCAACACGCCCGTCCGCAGCGAGTACCGCCCTGCTGGAGTGATACGCCACTGCGCATGCGCATGTGAGGCAACGGATGAGGCAGCTTTTCGGTCCTTCCTTCCTACCCCGAGACACCATGCAAAACGGGCCCAAATCTGAGTCAACATTCTCATATCCTTGTAGGTAGACAAAGGGAGGCTGCTAAACCATGGTTCATGAAAGCTGGAGTTGGCCTCCAAATTTGCACTAAAAGTGCACAGGGATGGAAATTCAAATGGCGAGGAAATGGCTAGATAAGAATAATCATCTTTGGTAAACTGCAGTAGTGACGGAGGGGGTGGGGGGGGTGTCTGGAAACACGTTCCCTTCGCAGCAATAATATACTATAGTCAACTACCCTAGGCACCGCTGGGATTCGAACCCAGGATCTCCTGTTTACTAGACAGGCGCTTTAACCAGCTAAGCCACGGCGCCGGTAAGGGGCTGGTTGCTTCTAGATATAGATCAGCTCTTCACGAAGGGGCACTAAACGAGAAATATACGGGACAAAGGTTGCTATCAATCTCCAACCACTTATCCTTTCCAAGTTTTCCCCCTTTCCAACTTCTGAGCCAGAGCGTTAACACCCTGCACCAGCTTCCCCTCTCCCACACCGCTTCCCAACTAGACTATGAATGACTGTGGGACTCCGTGTCTTAGCCACCTAGACCTGCCTTCTCATTGGGAAAGGGTGTGGGGAGATGATATAGGTCATCAGGGGAGGGAATAACTCATTCTCACTACTACTTTCCGGGAAGGGGAGGGAAAGAGCCTCCCTCCTCTACCCCCCGGGGCGGGGGGCAACCCAACCCTCAAACTTCATTTCACAAAGACCTGGTATTTTTTTCCTTTTTGTATTAAAAATAACAGACACGATATCAAAAACACAAATGCCATTGGTAGAGGGTACAGCTGAGAACACCTGGGTCCCACTTGAGGGGCAGCACCAGGGACTCCATGGTCCACCAACCTCCCCCACCCTGGAGCAGCTAGGAGTTTGGACCGCAGGGTCCTGCTTGGGCCTCACACCCTCCTCCTGCCCTCATCCGGGGAGGAGGTGGGGGAGAGGACTGACTCCCCCAATAAATAAATGCAGCCCCAATCCCCAGGGACAGGGACTCCGGCTCAGCTGGGACTTGGAGAGACCACTTCAGCAGCTTGTCAGCAATCTTGTCCAGGAAGAGGAATGGCTCCTCACCGGGGATGTGATGGGAGGCTTCTCTGGGCTGGGCTGGGCTGAAGAATGCCACCCTATTCCCAAAGAGGCCAGAGGCAGCCCCTGGGTCCTGGGCTGGTGACGGGGCCCCACCCCCCTACAGCAGGAGAAGCTGGGGCAGTTCTCTTATTGGTTGGTCCAGCCACATCTGAGTTCTGAGAGTTGGGGCATGAGAGAAGCAAGCTTCTCGTGCACATCTGGAGGTGGCCCAAGATGGAGTCTAGCTGGTGCCATTTTCTGTGGCAGGTAAGGCTGGACTGGGTGAGCTCCCACCTTGCTCCTCCTCTTCCATGGCCAGGTCCTGAGAGCTTGAGACCCTGGCCCCAGCTTGGGCCTGGGCCCCACTGCTGCCCTCACCCTCACCACCACCGCCACCACCCTCGCCTCCGCCCTCCTCCATGGGCTCCAGCCCCAGTCCATCCACTTCCGAGAAGAGAGGGTCATCAGGATGGCCAGGCTCTTGGGTGCTGCTACCGCAGTCCACACAGGCCTTGGAAGAAGAAAGGGTATGCGTGAGCCAGGCAGATTCTCAGTGCTGACCTGCCAACCCAGCTCCCCTTGTCCCCAAGCCCCAGAGTACTTTCCAAACTGTATGCCTAGGAAATACTAATTCAGGCGGATGCACATGGGGTCAACAATATTGGAAAATGCATCGCATCCTGTCTCCAGACCCCACTGCAGGACAGCCACAATGCACATTAGTACAGTACTGGCCCAGAAAAGGTCCACAAAATTCACATGGTTTAACACTAAATAACCCAACAGCAAGCTCAGTGGAATTAACATCCTTCAGAATTAATGATCCAAGAACAGTGAAGGGATCAGCCCTCTGTCCTTTCAACTTGAGCTCAATTCCTTCTTCACCCTCCTAGCCCAGACTTCTCCTCTCACCATCACATCAAGGGCCCGAGGGAGTTGACCTTTCCGGACCCAGGAGTGCACAGCACCCAGTTCCCTCCGCTGGTCCTCTGAGAACCGAGGCTGCTGCTTCTGCATGGCCCGGAGCCGCTCCCGGTCCTGCTTCAGCACAGAGGCCATGTCCCTGCTCCGGGAAGAAGTTCAGGAGGCAGAGAATGGGAGCTGGGGCCAGGGCCCACAAGGAGGCTGGCACTTTTCTTCTATCACAGCTTCCCACTCCGTGCCTCATGCTTCTCCCCAGAAACGTGTTCTGAGAGTTCAGGCCTTCCCAAAACCAGGAAAGCTGCTCTCAGCCTGACTATTGCTGGGGCTCCAAGCGGCAGGAGACAGAATAGGAATGCCCCAGGGCAGAGCCAGGCCAAGAAAGAAAAACCCAAGTTAGCTAGGGAGTGAGGGGGGCAGCCTCCCCATTCCTCTGAAGGGGAGGCAAGGAGTGCTCCCAATGTCCTCACCTGGAGGGCACCTGATAAGTCATCATGACACGCTGGTCAGCATTGGCCATGAGCAGCCAGATGGGATCCTGGAGCACGTACTTAATGACCTGGTCCCCAGGCTCAGCCCTGGCCTGGGCAGCCCCAGCCTCAGCCTCTGAAGAATCGATGCTGCCAAAGTACTTGCTCGTGTGGCTGCTCTGACTGCTGCCTGTAGAGTGAGAGGCAGGCAGCCAACAGTCAGGCCAGCGGGTGCTCCACCAGGCCTCACTCAAGGTTGTAGGTCCAGCCCACTGGCCTTAGAAAGCAGGGCGTGGACCCAGGCCACTCAGCCAAGGTGCGGCCTGGCTTTCCAACTCCCCAGACACTGTCCTACCCTGGAAAGTATTGGGGGGGGTGGGCACTCACGCGTGATGCTGGCGGAAGTGCTGCCCCCCTCATGGGAGCCTGAACCAGAGCCCAAGCCAGAGGCCAAGGAGCCTGAGGCAGCAGAGCCCGTGCCAGATCGAGAGTCCTCTTGTAGCAGCAACTCCAGCAGGTCACTGGAGCCCGAGAGAGCGTCCTGGTTGGAGGACTCAGTTACCTCCGCCTGAAGGAGGGGAGGCGAGGGGGACAGGGAGGGATTAAGGAATCAACACCTAGGCTTCCCTTCTACTGCTGCCACTGGTTGGGGGTACACCCAGCCCAAGTGGTCTTTTCCCACTCCACGACAATGGGCTCAGGGTGAGTGAAAGGAGAACTGGCGAAGAGGAGGGACATGACGCTGGACCCCTTCCAAGTGGCAGACGTACTCTCAGAAGTTTATGGGGATGTCCTCGCCACCTGTCAGACAGACAGGACTGTCCCCACTTCACAGATGAGGCAGCTGATTTCTGCCTTGTTGAGAAACTCAGCTGGGGTCTCCCACCCCATGACCCCATCCTCGGGACAACCAGGAGGGCAGGAAGAAGCGTGAGAGGGGAGGACCAGGTGGTGAGAGGTGTGTGGGGGCCCTAAGAGGATGGGGGCGGGGGGAACCGGGTCAGAGCTCACCAGTCTGGTCTCTGGTTCCGCCGTCTCCTCGCTGGGAGGGGGGGGCCCAGCACTGCTCCCAGAGCCCCCTGCCGCTGCACCCCCCTCACCGCGAGGGGGCTCCTCAAGCTGCAGCAGGTTTAGCTGGAGTGGGGAGCTGCATCTTGAGTTGAAGAGCGGAGAGCTGGGGCGGTGGGGAGGGCTGGGGGGCAGCGGGGGCAGGGACGGAGATGGGGAGCGGGAGGCAGGGGTAGGAGGCCCCTCGGCAGGCGTCTGGGGTGCCCCGTAGGGGTAGGTAGATGGGGTAGGGAAAAGATAGTTAGGGAGCACCAAGGCCACCATGGGGGTCACCAGGGGGGCAGAGAAAGCTGCAGGAGGCACAGACGTGGGAGCAGGAGGGAGAGGCTGAGGGCTGCCTCTCGGGGGGAAGACAGGGAGGGGGTATGGCTGGACCACAGCTGGGAAGGGAGGAGTGGCTGGTGGCGGGGGCCAGGGGGCAGAGGGTGGCACAGGCGAGGGCTGGGAGATGTAGCCAGGGGCTTCGGCCCGAGCTGTCTGGTGGTGACGTGAGCGCTTGGCTTTGGATCGGCAGTGGTGGCGGCGGCCGGGGGTGGCAGGGCTGTGGTGGCAGCCTGAAGGGAGAAACAAGGGTTAGCAAGGCCCTCAGCCTGGGGGTTAGGCCCCTGCAGCCCCCACTGCCCTGCCACTCTGACCAGGGAGAGGGTAGGTGAAGGACCTCTGGCTCCCCGGCCCACACATAACAGAGGGGACCCGGGGAGGCAGGGAGCCTTCAGGGAAGAATTACAGCGACAGGGGAGGATTTATGGACAAAGGAGCCAGGGAAAGGAAAGGTTACATAAGGGGTCGTGCTGGGGGGAGTGCAGGAGACAGAAGCATGCTGGCAGATAGGAGGAGGCAGGGTAGGCCCATGGATGAGTGGGCAGGTGGCTCCAACCCCTCTGCCAAACTCCAGCAGGCACTGCCAGCCGGGCCATGCTCTGCCTAGCTCACGACAGAGCGAAGAGGTGGGCAGGAAAGCCCAGTCCTGAGTCCTACGTCTGCCTTCAGGGAGCCTCCCACAGGCACCTGGAGGGCAGCCAGCTGCCCTGAAGTGCTGATCCTCTGCCCCCTGAAGTTGCCCCAGTCCTCCCTGCCAGTCTACATAGACCTCCCAATCAGCAACAACGGAGTCCTGAGTCGGCACACTTCCTGCCCCTACACCAGGCCTGGAGTGGCTTACCAGAAGCCGAGCGCCTTGGCCTGCCTCTGAGTGCAGCTCCTCAGGCTGCCCTTCTCGGGTGGCAGCCCAGACCCCCGCCCTAGTGGGGAGAGGCTGGCGAGGGGCCTGTCCCTGGGCAGAGCCCTGGTGGTGGAGGCAGCAACAGCCTGGGTCCCTGGAGCAGAAGCCTCTCCCTCAAGAACTCCCTCCCCCGACATTCTGGTCCTCGACTGGGCAGGCTCAGGGGTATCCCAGGTGGTTACCTCGCTCCCCAGGGGCCGAGGGGGCTGTGGAGGAGCTGTCCAATCCACGCAGCCTACTGAAGTTGCGGAAGCGGCTGAGGAAGGCCTGCTCCTCCTTCTGTGTGTGCAGGGACAGCACGGCCTTGGTCAGGCCCACTGGGCGGTAGGCGTCTGGGGCCGGATCAGGGGCTACTGTGGGGCTAGGGGCAGGGCTGGGAGCTGGACCGGGAGGCAAGGAGGGCAGGTCCTCCATCATGATGATGTCTGCGGAGGATGAGATGAGGCAAAGGTCAGAAGCACCTCACAATTAGCACACCTGCACCAACCCCTCCACGTCTAACAGCTTAGCCAAACCCCCGGCCTCCACCCTGCAGCCAAGCCTAGGCCTCCCCTGCAAATCCTGGCCATGTCCCCCCAAGGACTGGCTCTGGGGAGCTCCACGCAAAGGTGTCTCAGGGTAGTAAGAAAGGACATTCAGTCCCCTCCAGGGACCTTAACCAAGGATGACACCCCCATGACCCTCCTTGGAAGGGAAGCCCATCCCGACTCTTTCCTCATGCATTTTCCAGGTCAATACCCAAAGACCCTTCAAGGGTTTTACAACAGTGTTGCCTTCAGCCCCTCTGTGGGGAGCACCTTAGGTTGAACCCTGCACCCCAGACTTTGTGTGTGACAGTAAGAACACAGGAAGCAAGGTGGGGGACAGACGAGGCGGCGAAGGCTGGCGGGCGAGCAGAGAGTGAGAAACGCTAAGATGGAGGCTCCTTCTCTCCATTTGGGGCCAGAGGGCAGGAGAAGGCAAGGAAGGAGGTAGCTCTGGCTGAGGGACCAGATGGAGCCCTGGTTCTGTGCCCCTCAGCCACACCCGTACCCGACTCCGGGGGCTTCTTGTCTCCCACATGGACGATGGTGGAGCTGAAGCTACACTGACTGGTGACGGACACCACGCTCTCCGCCTTATTGGCCAGGGCGAGCGGGCTCAGGGCTCCTCCTCCCACCACCGGCTCCTTCAGAGGGGTGGCCCCCTCCCCAGGCAGCACTGCTGATGGATCTGTGCAGAGAGATGGTGCCAGTTACCACCCCGCCCCCCTGGGTGGCTGGGAAAGGAAAGCCTGGTGCGGAGGAGATGGATGGCACAGGGGAGGCTGGCAGGGGGACAGGACAGAGTGAGGTGGGGGCCCCAAAGACATGTAGAGGCACAGGGCCAGAGGACAGGGCGGCGGGAGCAGAGCAGGCCCGAGTCTTCACCTTTCTTGGCGCCCACAGAGACTGGGCCTGCCCGCTGCTTGTCGTCGTCGGAGGCCGAAGAGGCAGTGCAGGAAGAGGAGGAAGCACATTTGCGCTTTGCGGTGCCGGGGAGGTTGCAGCTCTCCAGGTACCTGAGGAGGCACCAGAGGACATGAGGGCAGGTCTGGGTGGAGCGGGGCCGCGGCCCCAGGCAGAGAAGGTGCCAGGATGGCCTGACCTGAGGATGCTGTCCAGGCAGTTGATCTGCTGGTAGGAGCAACTGGAGGCTTCTTTCCGCTCAGCCTCCTCAGCGGCCAAGGCCACTGGGGCCTGGATTGGAGCCGGGGCTGCCTCCAGCTCTGGGGATTGGCAGGGAAGGGTCTTGACCTTGAATGTGCCAGTAGCTGGACCAAGGAGAGAGAAACTCCTCTGGGTTAGGCTGAAGGTCCGGGGGCCCCTAGGCCTCACTCCCCACCCACACCTCGCCAACTCACCAGGGACACGGGGCCGGGTCAGAGGCCGGGCCCGGGACTCAATAAAAAGCTGCTGCCCCTGATGCTTTACCAGGTGCACATCCTTACAGATCTGCTGGAAGGTCACCTGTGGGACAGGGCAGGGAGTGGGCAGCACTGGGGGGCCTGGCCAGCCTCGGGAGCCCAGAGCGTAGTACGAGAGGCCCCAGTGGGGAGGTCACGATGCAAGCAGAACAAGAAAGGAAAGGAGGTGGACGACGCTCCCCTGGGCTTGGCAGTGCTGACTCTTGAGGACAAGGGGACAGGACAGGGGACTCAAGGGCCACTCACCGGGGCAGGAGGCCCAGGTCCCTCGGCATCACCCCCGTTGCTGTCACTGGAGGAGCCAGGGCTGAGGAGAGGGCCAGAGGAAGGCACGGGGCCGACTCCACAGAGGCCCGTGGGGCTGGGGCTGTGCACAGGCTGAGGCAGGGAGAGTGACTATGGCTTAGATGACCTGAGGCCTGCTCTGCCCCCTTTCTTGTCTCCCAAGCCCCCTCCCATCAACCCTCACCTGTAACAGCAGCCGGTGGATCTGTTCCGAGAGCTCTTGGATGTCAGAGTCCAGGGACAGAGTGGGGCTGGGGGCCGGGGGAGTGAATACATCTTCATTCAGGGGCGCCCTGTGGGGTGCAAGAGGGGAGTTGAGCCCTGGCCCCTCCACGCTGGCCCGCCCTCCAGGGCATGATCCACTTATGTGCCCACTTACGTGCGTACTTTGTGGCGGCCCAACACAAAGGCCACCTTGCGGCTCCAGGGGTGCACGAAGCCAGCCCAGCTGGTGTCCATAGTGACATACTCCCCATTACGGGCACAGAAGCGAATAGGGGAGTGGTCAAAGGGCTGGCCGGCCAGCTGCAGGACTGAAGGCCATGGGAAACAAGGTGCAGGTCAGTGGGAGGGAGAGCTAAGTGAGGTGGAATGCCCCCAACCCCGAGATCAAGGCACTGAGAGACACAATCACAGGGGCAGCCCTAAGGAAGCCCTGTAGACAGCTAGAAGTGCGATCAGGAAGAGAGAAACTCACTCTTCTTGTGAATGGCCAGCATGAGGGGTCGGTCCTCCGGATGCAGGAAGAGGAGCACTGGGGCCCCCAGGAGGTCCTGGGGGAGGTAGCCCAGCAGCGGGGCGGCCCTGAGAGGAGAGGGGGCGTCAGAGGGGCCAGAGCCTCGGCCCTGGCCACCTCCTTTTCCTCCAGATCCTGACCTCACCTCTCATCCACATCCTGGAAGAGGCAGCTGGGCGTGTGCCGTGTGGTGAAGATCCTCTTGTCAGGGGGGATCCGGGGAGCTGAGGCACAGGAGGCGTGGCCATTGGATCTCAGGCGGAATGCTCCAGCTCCCAGGCCCTCCATGTGCTGCCTCAGGCCTAGGCTGGCTGGCAGATGATTCCCTCCACAGCTCTCCCCTGAGCCCCCTGGCCTCCAGAGACGGTCTGGACTATCTCTGTGCCCCACGCCAATAATGAAACTGAAAACCAAGGCACTTTTTTTTGCCTTCTCCTAGCTTGGAGTTCTTACCCAACTCGACCTCTAAAGGGGTGTTCAAACCCTCATCCTGTTTCAAAGTTGTCTCCCAGACTCCTGTTCTGCCTCACCCCCAGCCTAGAGGAGGCACCCTTCCTCCTACCCCAACCAGGTCAGGCCTGGGGCTGCCCACCTTCATAACCAGAGTGAATGCGCTCTGCAATGAGCAGGCAGCATGGCTGGGCAGGGGCCCCATCGGAGACCCGGATCTTGGTCACATATGGGGTTAGGCGGAATGGCTGGTACCGAGGCCCCGGATCCCGGTCAGGACCCCCTCTAGCAAGGAAGAGAAAGGGGCATTAGAGATGATCATTGAAAAGCCATCCACCCTCCAGCTCAAGGTCATGGCTGACCTAGCAAAGAGGAGTGGGGGGATGGGAGGTGGAAGGGGTCTGCTCCCACGTTCCCCACCGACCTGATACGACAGAAGACAGACTTCTCCTGGGTGAAGTCCTTGAGGTCTGAACCTGAGACAGACCAGGAGGGCAGTGAGTATGGCTCCCCACCTCCTCCCTGGGCTGAGAAAAACCCAGCAAGGAAAAGCCTGGGTCCCCTGGGCCCTCACAGCAGTTGCTTCCGGGGACTGCTCATCTTCCCCCGAGCACTTGGGGACCTCACCTGCGGAGGCCCCCGGGCCCCAGGTGGGCAGGCGGGATGGGGTGGTGGAACCGTAGAAGACGCCCACATCTTGGGGAGCCAAGAGCTCGGAGAAGCGGGCGCCCCGGAACACGTCCCGCTTGCAGCGCAGCAGGACACCCGCCTGCTCGGAAATGTAGACGATGCGGCCTGTCAGGAAGGAGACAGCCACGGAGAAGGTGTCCTAGGCGAGAGAGTAAGGATGAGCACAGGTTTAGGAGCTGTGGGAGCGGGGCTGGGGGCACGTCGGGTGCAGGGGCAGGCCGCACTGACCTGGTTGCGGAGTGTGTACTCAGACGTGACGTGTTCCAGCTCCTCCAGAGTATAGGTGGACATGTCCATGGCACATGGTTCGCCCTCCTCCAGGCTCCATTGCTGGTAGAACTCCTGGTTGGCTGCAGGGGTGGGTGGTGGTTTAGTCCCTCAGTCATGTCTGACTCTTTGCAACCCCATGGACTGCAGCCCACCAGTCCTCTGTCCATGGGACTTCCCAGGCAAGAATACTGGAGTGGGTTGCCATTCCCTGCTCCAGGGGATCTTCCCAACCCAGGGCTGGAACCCAGGTCTCCTGCATTGCAAGCAGATACTTTAGCGATTAAGCTAGAAGGGAATCCCTATAGGGTGTGGGCAGCAGCGCATTTAGCGAGGAGACAGCTCCCCACGGTCACCCAGAACCTGACCATTACCCTCCCAGGAGCACCACTCACCTTGCACCTGCTTGACACAGGCCAGCGCGTACTGCAGTGTGGCCAGAGTCCCGGAGCGGCCCTTGCCCCTGCGTTCCGGAGGCAGCCGAAGCTTGAGCTCTCGCAGTGCCGTCATGAGTTCTTTCTGAGTCCTTGCCCGAGCTGACTGTTCACTGCTGCAGGGCCCACAAGGAGGGAGGGGGTACAGGCATTAGCCCCAGAGCCTGGCCTTCAGTCCCTTTGCCCCCGTCCTCCCCCCCACCCCCCACAAACCTGCAGCCACTGGTAGAAGGGTTGTCTGGCTCAGAGCTGGCACTCAGGAGGCTGTAGGCAATGGAACTGCTGGGTGGGGATGGGCTCTGAGAGTTCGTGCTAAAGGAGAAGCAACAGGCGCACGATGAGGAGAAAGTGGCCAGCAACTGGGGCCTGTCTCCCAGCTCAGATGGCTCCAGAGACCACTCGAAGAACCTGCCACACCCATCCAGACACACCTCTTGCTGCTCTCAGTGGTCTCCAGCAGGGCTGAGTCCTTGCCATTGCCGGAGGAGGAGCTGTGCGAACTCCGCTGAGATGCACCCCTGGACTCGGGTCCATTTGACTCATTGCCGCTAGAGCCATTGCTGTTGGCATCCGTGTCATCAGCCAAGCTGGGGCCAGGACAAGGTCGGTGCTCTGGAGGCCCAGGGGATGGACCCCCTCCAGGACAAAAGGGTTCCCCTGGCCTGGGGTCCCCTCCCCCATCAGCCCCTTCTAGGGGGCCACTCCTGCTCATGTCTGGGCCATGGGGAGGGCAGGAGAACGGGGTAGGTGGAGAGGCCACCACAGACGCTCAAGGGGGCCAGAAGGCCTGGCTAGAGGAGGGAGGTGGGAGACCCAACCCTCAGAGGGCTGAGAAGTTTGACCACAGTCAGCACCTGAAGAGACCAAAGAGAAAAACCTGGGTTGTAACTTCACAACACCTGTCGGCTTCACTCAGACCCTCTCTTGCAGGCTGCCATACTCCTGGGACCCAGGCTTCCAATATGCAGCCTGGGCAAGTTCTGTTCCTGTCCCCTTAACCGGGGCTGCAGGTGGGTTTTCCTCCCAACATCACCTGTCAGTGTGGCCTGGGTTAGATAGAACCTGAGCGGTCTACTGTGCGCCACAGCCACCTGACTATAGCTGTGAGCCACACCCTGGATACCTCCCATCGCCAAATTCCCATCAGTGTCCCCCCTCGGCCTGGGACATCAAGGCCTCAGAGCAGGGGTTGAGCCTGCCGCCTCCTATATTTAGGCCTCCGGGCTAATTTTACCCGGGGGCGGCGCCACCTTCGCCGCACATGCGCACGGACGTGCGCGGCCCCACCACGCGCTTCCGCCGCCGTCGCGGTCGCCAGGGAAACCGACGTCAGCGGCTGAGCTCAGCGGTTGCTGGAGGGCCCACAAGAGGGCGGGAGGGGCGACCCCTCCCCCCTTTCTCGGCGGAAACAGAGGGAACGGCACCCTCCTACACTGGCCGACGCAACCAGGGGTCGCCCACCTCTAATACATCCCACGTTCCCGGAGGCCTTGGTGGCCATAGGAAGAGGGGCGGCCATCGGAGTTTCAGAGGCTGGCCTTGCTCCCCAGGGCAAAATACAATCACCGCCGCCCTCGGCGCAAAAGCCTCGGCCGGGCACTCGTCAGGATGCCAGTTATGCTGGTCAAGATAACACAGCCTTCCCTTCTCCGGCCCCTGCACCCTCTCCCGACCCATAGGACCGAAGCCGGCACCTGCCATTGTCAGGAACCCAAGAATCCTCTCTCCTCACTCCCCTACTTTTCTGTACACTCACCACCCTACCCCCCTCAACATACACACCCATCCGAGGCAGACATACTCAGCTCTGACCAAGGGACACACAATAGCCAGCAGGTAAGTTCTTCCCTTCTCCAACCACACCCCCAACCCCAGAGCATTTTCTGAGCTTCAGGAGAAAAGGGAAGGCTGTGGCCAACAGCAGGAACTAGCACCGGGAACGGGATGTTCCAGCTTGAACCGGGCTGACATCACGGCCGGCGCAAGGCCAGGGACTGGAGGAGGGAGCGCAGGGAGAGCGTAAAGCCCGAACAGGTCCCGGTGCTGGGGCAAAACCGGGGACCCCCGAGTGACAAAGGCAGCAGGGGAATGCCTGGTGAGGGTCGGGTGTGAGGCCGGGATGGCTGGGAGCCAGGAGAAAGCTTGAAGTAAGGTAGGCAAGCAGGAGTGCGGACGCTCAGTACACGGTTCGAGGAATACCTACGTCCCCGGGGACAGAGGAGGGGGTGGACAACCTCAAGCAAGGCGGATTACTGGTGTGCCGTCTGAGCGCCCGGGCCAAATGCGGTCCATCAGGCTGCAAGTGGAGGCAATCCGGTTCGAGGCCGAAGACTGGCCACTGTGGTGGCCGCGGAGATGCTTACCTGGCCGCGCGAGCGCCCTCCGGCCGCCTGCCTGCCGCCGTTGCAACCCGCAGCGGAGTGGAAGCTCAGCGGGGCCAGGAGGCGGGTTGCATAACGCCAGGCACTGCCCCTCATTGGCCTCCTGCCGGTGGAGCCGCAGGCCCCGCCCCCAATTGGCTGGGGATCTCTTCGCGGCGCCTGATTGGCTACTGGCCCCCACTGAGGTCAGGGCTGTGTCACACACGCGGCCGCACGTGGATCTGGGTGCTGGCACTGGGCTGAAGGGCCCCAGACACCACAACCCAGCCAATGGGCGCAGGACGCCTTGCACAGTAAATAATGGAAGGGAGGGGAGGGGAAGTAAGCTGCCCCTATTCGGGGAAAATACCTGGGCCACAGTAGGTATTTAAGAGAGGTCTACTCCCTGAACTGACCTGCCCTGCACAACAGGACACCCTGGCCTCGCCAGACGGTGGGCAGAAAGTATGCAGACCCTAGGAGGTGGGCCAAGCTGGATGAGATAACTGGTCCTTGGGAGGAGAGGGACAGACAGAAACCCAGCTTGGCCTTTCCTAGGTTCCCCTCGCCAGCCTTGTCGTCATCATAAAGCCATATCCAATCCCTTCCTCTGATACTTCAAATCCTGTGGACAGCTAGGAGGAGGGCAATTTGAGGAAGGAGTGGAGTGGGATGACGGATGCCAAACAATGGAAGCGGCAGATCGAACCCAACAGAGGCTGTGAAGGGAAACAATGGCAGGTGCTTCCATGCCACTCTGAGCAACCTACGTGGTGACTAGTGCTTCTCTCCTGAGGATGCAGCCACCCACAGTTAGGGCTGGCCCCTAACTGAGGGCCAGGAAGCCAGGGCTACAGGGCAACAAAGGGGGTGGCTGAGAGAAGAGATCTTATACACAGGAAATGTTGGGTGGCAAGGCCTTCAAGTCCCCACCACTAGGAGAAGACAAAGCCCAGCATCTCATCTATCTCCTTAACTGTATTTCGCAGCCCCCAGAAGAGAACCTAATACACAGTAGGGTGATAATAAACATGGTGACTTTGTTGTAAGTATAGCTAGGGGAGGAGGAGGGACGTCAGCAATAGAGCAGGGGCTGGAAATTATAATTTATTTTTAAGAGGCAAGGAGCAGAACCCTGAATCCTAATTTGGAGGAATAAAGTGCCAGTTTGAGCTGCAAAGAGCTGCAGTTACACAGACCCCCCTCCAATCAAGACTGAGGTGTAGTTCCTGTAGGGCTCCC
Source organism: Capricornis sumatraensis (assembly GCF_032405125.1). NCBI lineage: Eukaryota > Metazoa > Chordata > Mammalia > Artiodactyla > Bovidae > Capricornis > Capricornis sumatraensis. Next base: position 78,065,360 of record NC_091076.1, read on the forward strand.
TGGAAACGTGGGTGGCAAGTGAAGAGGTTGATGCTGACGCAATCAGCTGTGGGTGCACACCCCTCACTGTCACGTGGCCTAAGCTCTCCTTAACAGTGGTGTTCCCCATGAGGGGTGGGGGTGGCAGAGCAAGGGTCTGTGGAAAAGCTAGACGCAGGAAGGTTACAGAATAACCCAGAAATAAAAACAAAGCAAGAAGTCACTGGAAAAAGAGGATTCCGGAACCTGGTTTCTCAGTATTCTCTCCTTGAAAATGGCCCCCCAACTCATATACTGTGGTCCAGACCCTTGTCTCCTTTTCAGACACCTCCTCTCTGGAAACCGCTCTTCCTCTTCTCCGGCACTCCTCAGGGCTCTAGTGTGATCTGCCCGGACACAGGCGGTCCTTGCTGTCCACCTCCATGTTTTTCTTTTTCGTAGACAAAAAGGTCGAGCTCCAGCAGCCGCCACCTGCTCTCAAGGCCCTAACCAGAATCCTGCCTCACGGTCCCCACAGTAACCAGGCCCCGCTGCCGTCAATGGAGGAGAGGGGGCGGGAGGCGGCGGTGACGTCAAGGCGGAGGAAGGGGGCGGGGCGAGGCAGCCGGGGAATGTGGGGCAGGGAGGCTGGAGAGGCAGTGGTTTGGGAGGCGGCCAGCCCGAGAGGGCGGCGGCCAGTGCACTTGGGAACATCGTGTACTTTTGGCAAGTATCCCAGGACATGCACCCGCCTGGGCGCCTCCCCCAGCCCAACGACAGCCGTCCTGTCCCCAAGCCAGGGATTCCTGGAGAGAGGATTAGGAGGAAGGGGTCCCCCCTCCCTCGCCCCCATGCTTGGCTCTCCGCTCGAGGCTCGCATCCGCCCTCCCCTTGGCTTGCTCCGACAGCTCCTGGCATTGGCTTTCCCCCTCTCCCAGACTGTACACATCTGCTGGCCCGGTCCCAAAGCCAGGGCGGGGAAGTTGGAGGCCCAGGTTCTGCAAGAGACCTTTGCTCTTCCCTGAGGCCCCCTTTATAGCCTGAATCTCTTGTTACTATGGCAGCAGAAAGAGGGAGGAGGGATAGGGAGGAGAGTGGGTCTAGGATGAGAAAATCGAACTGGAAAAGAGCAAGTAGCCCAGGCTGGAGCCTAGATCTTGGGAGAGGAATAAAAGGGAGAAATGAGCAAGCCTGGCATCTCAAGACCAGAAGAACCAGGAAGAGGGAAATGGGGAGGACGTCACCACAACTTCCAAAAAAAAAAAACAACCTTAAGAATGTGAGACTAGTTCCCAACCACAGCATTCACATAAATCTTACACTGTCACTGTTATTTTGTCACTCCATAGCCATTTTTTTAACCTAAAAAAAAAAAATTAAAGACACGACCGAGGCATTGCACTGAGCACTTCCCATACGTTATCTTCTTTAATCTTCAGAACAATCTTGTGAGATGGGCATCACTATCCCCATTCCACAAGGACCAACTAAGCCTCAGAAATTACTAACCCTGCCTAAATTGCTTCATAATATGTTCTCAGACTCTTAATAAATGGGGCCCAGGATTTAAATCTGAGCTCTGATAATGGTTTGTAATTCTGGCCTCTTATCCTTCAGGAACCTGTTGAGGTGTTACCAGCTCTGGGAACCTGGGCCTCTCAAATACCCAGGCAATTCTAAGTTTGGTGCCTGAAACACAGACTCCATCCACTCTCTCTTCTCCGTTAGGACATTCAGTTGGCACTCTCCACACACTTCAAATCATCACAGTCCCAGTTTTCACATGCTCACAAAGTCTTTGAGAACCCCCTAGCACCCACCGGCTCCCCTGGTTTCCTAAGAATCCAACTTCCTCAGTCTTCCACCTTACAGCAGGTAACTTAACCACAGGCCTGGCTGCTTGTACAGACAGATACACCCTGTAGGTGCCTCCTCACTCCAAGAACTCAGGAAGACATTGCTGCTGCTGCTGCTAAGTCACTTCAGTCGTGTCCGACTCTGTGTGACCCTATAGACAGCAGCCCACCAGGCTCCCCCGTCCCTGGGATTCTCCAGGCAAGAACACTGGAGTGGGTTGCTATTTCCTTCTCCAGTGCATGAAAGTGAAAAGTAAAAGTGAAGTCGCTCAATCATGTCTGACTGTTCGCGACCCCATGGACTGCTGCCTACCAGGCTCCCCCGTCCATGGGATTTTCCAGGCAAGAGTACTGGAGTGGGGTGCCATTGCCTTCTCCATAGGAAGACATTATGTACAGCCAATCTGCACAAGCCGTCTCCCTCTCAGGATCCGACAGTTGCTACCTCACGTTTACTCCCAAGAATGGCTCCGAATCCCAACCCCTCCCTTTTACACATAAGACACCTAGAGCCGAGATTTGATTAGCTCAGGGTCACACACATCACCCCACCTGCAGCAACCCTTTGGTACCCTCCCACCTGCCCTACCAGGGCCTCTCTCCAGCCTCAGAACCCCTGCCTATTTCAAATGTTTAAGGTACCTACCCAAACAGCAGTCATGCCCTGGAACGCCCCCCACCGGCTCTCAGGGGTCCTGTCCCATAACTCCCTGGGAGCAGGGTTCTCAGCTCCCTCAGTTCGCTAACTTCCAAGACCCTCCCCGAGGCAATCAGGAGTCCAGGGACCTTAGGGCGTTGAGGGATCTGATGTAAGGGACTCCCGCTCCCCTCTCTCTAGAGTTGAATTCGCAGTCCCTATTCCCCCACAACCATCAGAGCTCACACCGCGGTGATCACGCCATTTGGAAGATCCCCGGAGAATCCTCACGGACAGAGGAGCCTGGCGGGCTGCAGTCCAGGGGGTCGCAGAGTCGGACCCTACTGAAGTTACTTAGTACTCACGTTTCACGGCACTGCACTAACACCCCTCCTTACAGAACACATCACCGTGGAAAAATCCATACCGACGGCCGCTCCTCACCCCCCACGCCGAACTCACCGTTCGGCGCGCACGCCATCCAATTTCTTCCCAACTAGGATCAAGGGTACTTCGCTTCTCCAGGTCCGCCCGCCGACCAGGACGCCACGCCCCTCAAGCTTATTGGCCTAAGAGCGCCGACCCATGCCCCGCGCCGCGTGCCGCCACCCAGGCTCCGCACTGCCACTATTGGTGCCGCCCGCCTCCGTCATCTTCTCATTGGTCAGTTTACCAACAAGCAGTGACAGATCCACGTGCGGGAGGGGCCGCCCTAGCACGTTAATTGGAAGTCTGATCGAAAGCCACGCCTCCACCCACCTCCAAAGTCCTTATTGGCTGTGGCAGCATTGCCTGCCCCACGACCTGCCTAGGATCGGTGACGCAAACGCCAGTCCAGCCCTTCAAATTTTCTCACAGGCTGAGGTGTCTCGGAGCTGTAGAGGACACGTGCGGGCGATCTCACGCGGCAACTTGTTTACCTAGAAGCTGGGGATTTTCCTTGACGACACTCTTCCCGAAGCCCGTCGAGTCTGCTCATGCGCAGATGTGACCGGTGGTGGCTTTGGTAGGGGCACTTTGTGTGCCGTCAGGCGCGTGACAAGAGCGCCCCCGCGCTGGGACTTCGGACTTGGGTTTCTGAAGCTCCTTGCAGCTGAAAGGTGGGAGCGTTTGGGTGAAGTCTTCGGGTCTCAGTACCCTGTCATAATGATGACAACGATAGCCACCTTCCAGGTTATTTTTTGTAGGCCAGGAGGTGCACTGCTTACAAACTCGAGAGAAGGCAGCTGACTTAACTTCCTACTGCTTCATAAATGACACAAAGAGGTTACATAATCGGTCCGGATTAACACGCTAGTTTCTAATGGGGTCAAGATTTGGTACCCTCCTATCAGGTCCCTGATAAAGAAAGTGGGTCCTAAGGCCTGCGGTAATCCTAAACCTGTAAATCACTCAGTAGATGAAGCGCGAATAGGCCCTGAGCACTATCTCAAAAATAGTTAAGCCCTTGACAAGTGAACATTATGATGACTGTATACCTGATTGGAAGAATCACCTGGCTCCTTTACAACTACTGAATCAATGTCCGGGGAAGGAGCCTGAAAATCCATTTAAAAAAGTGTTCCTGGTAGTTCTTAGGAGCCCAGAAGTCTGGGAAACACTAAATTTCCTGGGCTGTTCAATCCTCATGCTGCAGCCCAGAAAAGTGAGCCCTCCAGCACTCTCCACGTACTATTAAAGTGCCTGTGGGCAGGGACGCTAGGGTGCCACATCATGAGTGTTACAGAGGTGGAAGTTAAAAGAGTTCAGTATAGTGTCTAGGGTCACCAGTCCCACAACAGAGCACAGGAGTAGCAGGCCATCTAGCCACAACAGAGCAGGGGTGGCAGGCCATCTAGTCAGCTCCACACCACACTTGGCTGGCTCTCCCTGAGAGGTTTTGTTCAGTAAGTACTTATGAACTCCTCCTGAATGCTGGCACTGTGCTAGTCAGAATGAGGGAGAGAAATTTCACGGTTGCCCATCTACTTCAGGCCTAGGAATAAACGACCACGGGAGAGACTGAAAGCATCCGAGAGTTCATCAAGGAGTAGAAAGGGATCCAGTAAAGTGGAGTATGCCCTCAGGGAAGGGAGAGCAGGGAAAGCAGGGAAGTCATGCTTCCAGGTTTCCAGTGTCAGGGTTCACCATGCTGACACTGGGATCATGAACATTTTCCATTACCAACTCCTTGTGCCCCCTCGTGGCCACTTTGAGAATCATACTTTGCCTTTGTCCTGGCCTGCCCAAGGTCAGGCCCCTTGGCAAAACTGTCTCTTCCAGATGTATCCTCTCAACATTCCGGTTATACCTGCAGATCCAATATCCTTCCCACTGGTTAAGAAAAGATCTTAGAACACCACCTGGTTACTCATTACACATTTATTGTACATTTTCACAATCTGGATGCGCCACAGAATTGGGGGCATGGGGTGAGGGAAGGGGGGCAGGGGATACTGGGATAACATGGGGGGTCTAGAACACAGCACCCCCACCCCCAGCATCTCTCCCTACCCTTTCACACCACAGCTTAGATCTCCCTGCTCCCCCTCCACACAAAAACCTCAAGTGTGGGGAGAAGAAAGAGTTTGGGGGTCCCCTCCAGTGGCAGGTTAAGGGAATTCACCCTCAGACCCCTAAAATTGTGCCATTTAAAAAGACATTAGACCGTTTCTTTATCACTTCACACAAGGGGGAGACAGCTCTCCCTGGGCTTGACCGCCCTGGAGAGGGGCAAGAATCCCCATCTTCCAGCAAGTCCCATACGCATATTGGCAGTGACTAGTACCCCCGCCCTAAATTCAGGGGGGCAGTCAGAGGAGCTGGGCAGTGATGGGGTAACACCCCCCCATATGAGGGAGGGTTTTCAATCCACCCCCAGCAGGGGTGGGGCCAGAGATTTCAGGCAGGATTTGGGGGGGATGATGCCCTGCCCCATCCTCCCCAAGGCAGTGATGACCCCCACACACACTGTAGCCACCTCTCCCAAAACAGATCGGATTACAGCCAACCCCCAACTCTCCTGGTGGGAGGAGGAGGAGGCAGATCAGGCAGACAGGAGGAAGGGAGACCCCGTGGGAATGTCAGCCAAGCGCCCCACATGAAAACTGCGGAGCAGGAATGTGGGGAGAGACTCCAAGTGGCAGAATTATTGGTCCATCATAACACACTGAACTCCAATACACTTACACACCAGCTGAGGGGAGGGAAAGGAGGGACAAGAGGTTTGGAAAACTGGGATGGGGAGGCAAACTGGACTAGAGGGGCTGGAGAGGGCGATTCTGGGGGCCAGAATAGCCTGGCTCCCCAAAAGCCCAGGCTCCCCACCACCTGCAAGTAATGTCATGCAAATGAAAGTGTGATACAAGGACCAACAGGGACTAAATCCTCAGTAAAAAAGAAACACAGGTTGAAAGACTGAACAGAAAAGTGATGGGAGGGAAAGGAAACCAAAAGGAATGTCAGTAGGCAAATGGATGCTAATTAACATGCTGGAAGCTCCCAGAAGACCATGGGATTCTTAGGACCAAGAGGGACCAGTCTCAGAGCCTCCCAATGATGCAAAGAAAATGCACCTAGGGAAGCCTGGACAGTTGCTTTTTGTCTTTTTTGTATGGGGGTGAGGGTGGGGGGGTGGGGGTGGAGGTATGGGGAAGGCCAGGGTGGGAGAAAGGATCAGCTAAATCCAAGGGAAGGAGAGGAAGAGGGACTATTGCATAGCAGATGCAAATGAAGGAGACTTGGGGTTGGTCAAGAAGAGAGGGAAAGGGAAGCAGGGAAAGAGGAAAAGGAAGTGATGAGAACCTCAGGAAGGGGTGTTAAGGACAACTGGAAAAAATCTTCTAGTAATAAAACTACAAACAGACCAAATATATATAATATTATATATGTATAAATAACAGCTGGCTATTTACAAGAGGGCACACACACGACACACACACACACGGATCCGGGGGAGGTGGGGCTGGAAGATATGGCTGAGAGGTGGAGGAGCGGCTGGGGGTTGGGGGGAGAGGCCCTTCTCTGGGCAGGGCAGGCTCCTCAGGGGTTTAAGAGCTGAAGTAAACTGTGGAGAGGGAAAGAGAAGGAAGAAGACGGAGAAGGGAGGAAGAGAAAGAAAGAAAGCAGTGTGTCAGCCCAGCCCTGCTCCCACCTTCCCCACCTCCCAGCTAGGTGACATCCCTTCCCCTCTTGGCCTCAGGTTCTTCATCTGTAAAGCAAGGAGTCTACACAGATTGGTTCCCAGGTCTCAACTCCATGGTATGGCCTTGGGGCCACAGATCCCTAATCCTCTGAGACCACAGCTCTCAAACAATGGGGTGGTTTGCTTCCCAGCTGTTTCTCAAGCCCCTCAGTCTCTGCTGCTCTCCCACTCCCCAATTCCAGGTTCCCAGTCTATTATGCTCTTAGGCCTAACAGGGCCTCAAGGGCGCCTTGGGGATCCACCAGCTTTCCTGTTTCTGAAAATCTTAACAGAAATGGCCCAGAATCAGGCAAAGTGCAAGCTAAACAACTTCAAGGTTTGGCGCTCTAGATGAATCAGAACTGCTACTGGCAACCATATATACTTTTTCCTAAATACTAAAATCTAGGTTAATGACCTTCAAAACCCAGAAACCGCAGGGGAACCCTCTCCATGAAAGGGCCCTAGCCACTCCCACCCTACTCACCGATGATGATAATGAGGATGATGGCGCAAATCACTCCCAGGATGATCATCATCTGGGGGTGACGGGGAGGCTCAGTGAGACAGACCAGGATACTCCCATTCACCCCCCACCTCCTCCCTGTCCTCCCACTTGCCTCCACCCTTACCTTGAGGTTTTTCCACCAGTATTTGCGCTTGAGCTTGGCTGCACTAGTTTCAAACTGGGAGGCCCCCGCCTGGAGGGCGTCGGCACGGTCGTCCAGCTCCGACAGCTTCTGGTCCCGCTCCAAAACCTTGTCTACGTTCACCCTCATGATGTCCACCACCTGAGGGAAGGCCCACAAGGCAGGGGTGTGTGTGCCAAGGCCCATCTCAAAGGGCACTCCTCCACCCACCATGAGCTCACACAGGAACAGGCATCATGTGGCCTGGCTAACATGCCAAGGACATATACAGAACATGCCTAGCACACCAGAGAAATGCAAGCAGCACACAGCAGGGGCATGTGGTATCCACACTGCTCAGATGTCACAGCACCACCCTCTATTTACCGAGCCTCAAGCAGCCTTCCGTTCACCAGAGCATCCACCCAGGGTGAAACACCTCAGGTTAGCCAGGCCAACATCCCCACGGGCCCTCCCGTACTTGCACGCTGACAAGGACGGGCCATGGTGTATTTTCGTACCCAAACATGAACTGCCATCACCCTCCAACCCAAGATGGACCCCCGTATCGGTTTGTCAACCCTCAGGGTCCTTCCCACTGTTTCTAACACCACCACCTCCACTCACCTCATCCACCTGGGCCTGGGTCTGCTGCAGTCTCCTGTTACTAGTGAGGTTTGGAGGGGGCGCAGGAGGGCCTCCCTCCCCAGCCGGGGCGGCAGGGGGGGCGGTGGCAGCGGTAGCCGACCTGAGGGGCAGGGACGGATTAAGAACCAAGGCCTGCAGCCCTTGGCCCCGCAGCCAGGGCTCCGCCCATCCGCCTGTCCCTCCATCCGTCCCTCCCTTCCTTCTTGCCGGGTAGAAAGCTACTCGATGCGAGCCCTGGCCTCCGTCCGGCCCCGCGGGCGAGCTGCTGCGTGACCTTGAGGGAGGCCCCCTCCCCCTCGGGCCTCAGTTTCCCCGCCTGTCAAATGAGGGCGACCTCACAGACACGGTCTGGGGTGGACCCAGCAGCGATGATAGAGGCGGAGCGGCCAGATGGGGAGTCCGCTCCCTCTCGCGGTCAGCCTCCGCGCGGCCAGCCCGGGACGCGGGGCTCTCCTAATGCCCGCGCGCAGTCACAGGCGCCGGCCTGGTCTCGGGACGCGGGGCGCGTGGGGGACGCGAGTCGAACCCCGAGCCCTCCCCAGGCCTGGGCCTAAGGGCGGCGGCCAGTGCCGGCCAGCCGGTGCAGGTGCGGGCGCCGACTCACATGGCGGGGGCAGCGGGCGGAGGACTTGGCAGCGGCAGTGATGGCGGCGGCAGCGGAGGCTCGAGCTGGCTCCGACTGGCGCTGGCTGCCCGGGACGGGAAGATGGCGGCCGCACGTCACCCACATCCGGGCACTGCGGGCGGGGGCGGGGCGCGGCGGGCCACTAGTCGGCCGCCGGGCCGCGGGGGCGGGGCGCCGAGGGCGGGGATCGCGGCCTGCCAGGTGGCGGGTCCGGCGCCGCAGGGCCCCAGCCTGTCCCTCGCTGCCTGCGAACCCTGAGCCTGGTGGCAGGGCTCTCTACACCCACCACTAGCCCACCGGGTCTGACCCCAGCCCTCCCCGAGGTCCTCGCCGTCCCCCTGCCCCCAGCGCCTGGCCCTTAAGGCGCCCTTCAGCCCCAAACACATCCTCCTCCTCGGTGAAAGCCGTCAACCTGTCCGCACCCCACGCAGCTCCAGGTCCCAGCCTGCTCCCACGTCCCAGTGCGGGTTGAGCAGCCTTGAGCATTTGGAAGGAGCAGGGGGGTTGGAAATCAGAAGGAGCAAGTGCAGGTCGGAGGCAGTGTGAATAGCTGGGATCCTGGGAGTGGTGGGAATTGATCCTCAACCCTCTGCCTTGCGAGTGGATATCCAAAAGGAGGTCTGGGAACCGTGATAGCAAGCCCCTCCTCGCAACTGAGGTTCAGACCAGGGTTTCTTGGCAGGCGAGGCCTGACTGAGGTGGGGCAAGCTTGGGAACCCGGGAGGAGGGCACTACGCTGCCCTGGGGGGCCGCTTCATGTGGTGGCTTCAGACTGGCCGAAACCTAGCGCTGACCCAGAGTTGAGTAGCTACCCTGGCAGCCGGAAGAGGGCTCAACCTCTGATCCCAGGCACAGGGCTAAAGGACAAGGCTTACGCATTTTATTTTGTTTTGTTTTGTTTTGGCTTTTCTTTCGCGGGAAGGAGAGTAAGTGGGCAAGGGCGGCACCTGCGGTACGCAGGGACTTGGTACTACTTTACCTAAGGATTAGCCTCATGCGTGTGACATAACAGCTCCTGTCCTACCTCTAGACCCAAAATGTATTAGGTGTGTCGAGTCTATACCTATATTTGTTAAATGTCTAGATGTAAGACATGGTAGGGAATTATCCACAGCCCTTTCCACACCTGGTCTCTGTTTAGGTCCTCTAAACTGGCCCAGCATCTCTCACCCACCCACCATGCTCTTTCCAGCAGGAGTGGCCCCTCAGGAAGGAGACGATGGGTGTAAATGAGCTGCCTGTCGGGTGGGTTGTGACAAGCCTCAAGAGTGAAGAATGAGGCCCAGTGGCCCTGTTATAGAAACCGTGGCGAAGGAAAGAGACAAGCAAAACTCGGAGATGTGGAACAGCAAGGTTTATTCCGCACTGGTGCAGGCACAGCGGAGTTGCCTCCCGAGGCTGAGCACCTGGGCTTTGTTCTGGGTATCTTTTATATGGCGCAGGCTTATAGGTCCTAGTGACTTTCCTGCCTAAGCAGTTTGGGGGACACAATAAGCAAGCCGGTTCACAGAAGCAGAGGTGGTGAGCAGCAATAAGCAGGCCAGTTTACCAAAGCAGAAGCAGTGAGCAGTGAGCATAGCAGTAAATTTAAGCAACTATTTTAGTTTATTTTTTTTCTCCTCTTCATTCCTCCCTCTTGATACTCAGGGTGCATCTGCAGCCTCAGAGAATATCATCATCTGCTCACTGCCGGTATCCTCTTATATGTAGTAATTGAGTGGTCATCTCTCTTTCAACACCTGTCTCTATGAAACTTTTTACAGTGCTGACTAGGAGGGGCATGAGATGAGGAATAAGCATGCATCCAGCAAGCATGACCATGACTACCCCGATAATTGTCTTAATTTTTTCTAGCCAAGAGAACCATCCTCCAAAGAGGCTGTTTATGTCCCATCCCTTCCAGTTCTGAACTGGGACATGGGCAGTCTTTCTGATATTTTTAGCTATGTCTGTTTAGGCCTTTCCATTTAACCATCTCTTTAACTCCTTCCTTCCTAGCCTGGTCCTGTTTCCTGCCCCCATCTGACATCCCAGAATGAGTCTGTTGAGTCCAGCAGGCCATCTGTCTTGGGATGGCATAGCACATTAGGCCTTTCACACTGCGGGCTTTAATTATTCCCTTCCAGTAATGTTTCCCTTCCCTAGTGCATGGAGAAGCTGCACTATCATGTGGCCGGTTGGTATGTATAGTAAGTGAATCAGTGGACCCATTTCTCATGGTAGAAAGATTCCATACATTCACAATAGTCATCCTGACGCTCAGATGAGGAGGGGATTTTACAAATTAACAGAACTATAAGGCAAAAATACGCTGTTTTCATATTTAAGCTGATCACAGTAGGAGACTCCAAAAAATAAGAGCTATGAAGAGGTAGGCAAAGCAGACGGAAAGTTTCTGAATGATAGTCCACTCAAGGGGAGACACAGAGTAGAGTCCTATTTCAAATAAGTAGGAGGAATCCCAGTCCAATTAATAACCAGTACATCTGTTGTTCGCCAGTCCTGCCAGTTCCTCAAGCTTCAGCCATAACTTTGACTGACCAGTTTCCAGTGTGGCCAGAGCAGGGCTTTGGGGTCATTGTTTCCTTCTTCTCAAGGTCAGGTGCAAGGGTTCCTCCGGATTGAGGGCTGCTTCCCACTTCCCTCAGCTATTGGTTGGGCCTGCAGGTTTGATTCTGGAATGATGGAGCCAAACATCTATTCCTGCCACCTTGAGAGCAGTAGGGGTGCTTAAGATTACAGAATAGGGCCCTCTCCACATAGGTCTTAAAGGCTCTTTTCTCCAGTCCTTTACCCATACTTGGTTCCATGGTTGGTGGAGATGTACTGTTATGCCTAAGGATATGGGTAAAATTCTAAATTACCCACTTACATATTTGAGAGATGGTGTGTCCTAACCCTGGCAGCTGCTTATGTAGTCCCTCAGTTCTCTGGCATCTCCCCTTAAGCTAACTAGCAGGGGCCATAGTCCATACAGGATTTCAAGTGGTGAGAGTCCTAGCCCTGCTTGGGTTGAGCATCTCACTCTCAAGAGGGCCACGGCTAATATGTCTACCCAAAGGTAAGCTCATCTGACATAGTTTAGCTAGGGCTTGTTTGAGGGTTCAGTTCATGCGGTCTACTTTCCCTGAACTCTGGGGATGGTAGACAGTCTGCAATTTCCACTGGGTCTTCAAAGCCCTTGCCACCTATCGTACTGTCTTGGCTACAAATGTCGGTTCATTGTCCAACCCTATGGTCAGAGGCATTCCGTATCTGGGGACAGTGTCTCTCAGGAGTGCCTTGGTTGCTTCTCTTCTTTTCTCAGTTCAGTTAGGAACGGCCTTCACTCACCCCGAAAAGGTGCAGATAAAAACTAAAAGGTATCTGAATCCTTGACTCAGAGTGATTTCAGTGAAGTCCACTTCCGAATCCTCAAATGGGGATAGTCCACAATGTTAGGTCCCTGCTGGCCTACTAGGCCCCTGGTGAGCTTTGTATTGTAAAAAGGTTGCACATCGCTGGAAGACAGAAGAGCAGAGTGTGGGGAGGCGAGCGATGAGATAGTACCCGCCTAGCAAGGTCTTGCTAAGAATCAGACATGACTGAGCGACTTCACTTTCACTTTTCACTTTCATTCATTGGAGAAGGAAATGGCAGTCCTCTCCAGTGTTCTTGCCTGGAGAATCCCAGGGATGGGGTCGCACAGAGTCGGACACGACTGAAGCGACTTAGCAGCAGCAGCAGCAGCAGCAGTAGCAAGGTCTCTAAGGCAGTCTTAGAGAGTTCCAGAAAAACATCTATTTCTGCTTTATTGACTATGCCAAAGCCTTTGACTGTGTGGATCACAATCAACTGTGGAAAATTCTGAAAGAGATGGGAATATCAGACCACCTAACCTGCCTCTTGAGAAATCTGTATGCAAGTCAGGAAGCAACAGTTAGAACTGGACATGGAACAACAGATTGGTTCCAAATAGGAAAAGGAGTGCGTCAAGGCTGTATATTGTCACCCTGCTTATTTAACTTATATGCAGAGTACATCATGAGAAACGCTGGACTGGAAGAAACACAAGCTGGAATCAAGATTGCCAGGAGGAATAACAATAACCTCAGATATGCAGATGACACCACCCTTATGGCAGAAAGTGAAGAGGAACTCAAAAGCCTCTTGATGAAAGTGAAAGAGGAGAGCGAAAAAGTTGGCTTAAAGCTCAACATTCAGAAAACGAAGATCATGGCATCTGGTCCCATCAATCCTTGGGAAATAGATGGGGAAATAGTAGAAACAATGTCAGACTTTATTTTGGGGGGCTCCAAAATCACTGCAGATGGTGATTGCAGCCATGAAATTAAAAGACGCTTACTCCTTGGAAGAAAAGTTATGACCAACCTAGATAGTATATTCAAAAGCAGAGACATTACTTTGCCGACTAAGGTCCGTCTAGTCAAGGCTATGGTTTTTCCTGTGGTCATGTATGGATGTGAGAGTTGGACTGTGAAGAAGGCTGAGCACCGAAGAATTGATGCTTTTGAACTGTGGTGTTGGAGAAGACTGTTGAGAGTCCCTTGGACTGCAAGGAGATCCAACCAGTCCATTCTGAAGGAGATCAACCCTGGGATTTCTTTGGACGGACTGATGCTAAAGCTGAAGCTCCAGTACTTTGGCCACCTCATGCGAAGAGCTGACTCATTGGAAAAGACTCTGATGCTGGGAGGGATTGGGGGCAGGAGGAGAAGGGGACAACCGAGGAGGAGATGGCTGGATGGCATCACGGACTCGATGGACGTGAGTCTGAGTGAACTCCGGGGGATGGTGATGGACAGGGAGGCCTGGAGTGCTGCGATTCATGGGGTCGCAAAGAGTCGGACACGATTGAGCGACTGAACTGAACTGAACTGAAGGCAGTCTTGCCCATATGGGTCAGTTCATGTTGTTGGTGGACCAGCTTGTAGGGTAGCTGCCCTGGAATATAGACTTCGTGGTCTTGTGTGATCCACCATCCCGTCTTGGCCTTGGTTCCCTCTTCCGTTTTCATCCATTTCTCCTCTTTCGGAGAGTACCTGGGGGCAACTGATATTTCCAGGGCTAACAGGACTTTTGGTTTGTCTGGCAGCTGCCCTCAGGCAGCCTGCTTGGCGACTGCATTGGCTTGGCATTCCCTTTAGCCACTGGGTCCCCCCTCTTCTGGTGACCTTTGCAGTGGACAACTGCTTCTTCCTTCAGTCCCCATATTACCTCCAGGAGCTTCAAGATTTCAGCTTGGTTCTTGATCCCTTTTCCTTCTGCAGTAAGGAGTCCTCTTTCCTGTTATAAGGCTCCGTGAAAATGTAGAGTAGCAAAAGCATACCGTGAGTCTGTATAGGTGTTGACTCGCCGGTCTTGGCTGAGTTTCAGCGCCCTGATTAATGCCCACAGCTCCACTGTCTGCTCTGACCATCCTTGAGGAAACGCCTCTACCTCTACCACTTCAGAGTCAGACACCATGCATACCTGGCTATCCTTTTCCCAGTCTCCATGAAGCTGCTACCATCAGTATATAGGAACAGGTCTGGGTTTTGGAGTGGTGTATCAGTCACGTCTGGTCTGCTAGAAAATACTTCATCTAGTATTTCTAAGTAGCTGTGGTCCAAGGGCCCTTGTCTGGTAGGAAGGTAGCTAGGTTTAGAATTTGTACAACTTCCAGTTTTACTGGCGAACTTTCACATAGTAATCTTTTATACTGAGTCATCTGTGCATGTGTGAGCCAATGGTGGCCTCTGTAATCTGACGGGGTTACATCTGAGTGTGGGACCTTAACATTGAGGTGTTGCCCCAGCGTTAACTTGTCAGCTTCCCTCTCCAGTAAGGTATTGGCGGGTAGTGCTCAGAGGCAGGGTGGCCATCCGGCCGTGAATGAGTCAATTTGTTTAGACAGGTAGGCCACTGGCCTTTACCAAGGTCCACATTCTTAGGTTAGGACTCCCAAGGCCATTCTGCTCTTTTCATGAGCAAAGATGTTGAACTCTAGTTGCATCAGCAAGTCCTAGGGCTGGGGCCTCGGAAGGTTTGACCTTAACTGTTTGAAATGCTGCCTCCTGGCTTGGTCCCACTCAAGGGGGACCTTTTCTTCTCCTTTTAGAGCCTCATACAGGGGTCTGGCCAAGTTTGAAAAATCCGGGGATTCATATGCTTCAGAACCTTGCTGCTCCCAGGAACTCACGGACCTTCTGGCAAGTGGTAGGGGTAGGGATGGGGCAAACTGCTTGCTTCCTTTCAGTTCTCAGCATCTGCTGGCCCTGCATGATGCTAAAACCTAGATATTTGACTAGTCTTTTACAGATTTATGCCTTTTTCTTTGATACCCGGTACCCAGCTTCCATTAACAGGGAGAGAGGGCCTTTGTTCCTTCTAGGCATTGAGCCTGTGTTGTGCTGGCCAGCAGAAGGTCATTGACATATTGCAGCAGGGCACAGTTTAACTCTTGTCCAGGAAATTTAGCCAAGTCAGCAGCCAAGTCTCCACTGAAGAGAGTAGGGGAGTTCTTGAAGCCCTGAGGAAGCCTTATCCAAGTGAGCTGTTCCTTGTTTCCTGTATATGGGTTTTCCCATTCAAAGGCAAATAGTGGTTGGCTGACAGGTGCGACCCAGAGGTGGAAGAAGGCATCTTTTAAGTCCAAGCAGGTAAACCATTCAGCTGTGGAAGGGATCAGTCCTAGTAGGATGTACAGATTAGGCACTGGCAGGTGCAGAGTAATTGTTGACTCTTTTACAGCCCTTAGGTCCTTAACCAGATGGTAGTCGTGTGTCCCTGGCTTTCTTACAGGCAGCAATGGGGTGTTCCAGAGTGGCTGGCATTTTATCAGGAGTCCGTGTTGGAGTAGTCCGTCTAAATGAGCCTGGGTTCCCAGTTGGGCCTCTCAGGGAGTTAAGTACTGTCGCAGTTTTCCAGGCTAAGCTCCCAGTTTGAGATCAATCAGAATGGGGGTGTGATGCTTGCTAGGCCTGGGGGGGTTCTCCTCAGCCCAAACTAGTGGGTATTCAGTCTCTAATTCAGGAGGAATGGTCCTCTCTTCTGGAGGGGAGGAATAGAGGCACCATTCTTCTTCTCTCCATACTGCAAGAGTCATAATCAAAGATGAGGGCGGTCCTGTTTATTTTAGCTGGGCTGACCCTTTGGCAGAGAAGGAAATTTGGGCCCCCATTTTGGCAAGCAGGTCTCTTCCCATCAAGGGGACAGGGCAGTCAGGTAAGTAGAGGAATTCCAATACTACCTCATGGACCCCTAATTGGCATCATCAAGGACCACAGAAGGGCCTGTGGGTCTGAGCGCCAGTGGCCCTGATGATAGTGGTTTCCTTTCCCAAGAAGGGGCGTACTTGTTGAGTGACCACTGAATGTTTAGCACGGGCATCCGCCATAAAGTCCACTGGATGACCCCTACTTGAATTCTGACCATAGGCTCTTGGGGGCCCAGTTGGAGACAGCCTGGTCCTCTCTAGTCGGATTCTGCTCCAGCTAGCCTGATCGGATTAGCACTGGGTGGCTCGGGTTGATATTGGCTGGGCAGGCCTGCTGCTTTGGTTTTCTTCTCGGGGTGGCTGGGGCACTCATTCTTCCAATGTCCCTTCTCCTTGCAATAGGCGCACTGATCATGGCTGATGGAGTTCCTCTTTCTCAGGTCTGGGCGTTTTGACTTATGAGGTGGCCCCGCTGGGGTGCAGGCTTTGACAGGGCCACTGCCAAGAGTGCAGCTTTTGCTTCATCCTCTTTTCTGCTCCTTGCCATGCTGTTTGGTCGCGATCAACAAACTTTATTAGCTATTTCTAGCAGTTCTGTGGCGTTTTATCCTGCAAAAACCCTTCTAATTTCTGTAATTTCTTCCGGATGTCTGGTTGGGCCTGTCCCACAAAGACCACATTTATCATCCGTTGGTTCTCAGGGGCTTCAGGATCAAAAGGGGTGAAGGCCTCACATAACCTCTCGTAGAAGTCAGCCGGGCTTTCATCTGTTTTTTGCAGCACCCCAGTGATCTTGGCCATGTTGGTAGACTTCTTAGCCCTGGCTTTTACTCCCTGTAGGAGGGCCTGTCGATACCTGTCCAGCCAGTTTTCTCCCTCCCTTGGTGCTGGGGTCTCAATGGCCTCTTCTTCTGGGAAGGCCTCCCATACCCAGTTCTCCACCTCTAATTGACTCCCTGGGGCATTGACCTGGAGCCATTCCTGAGCCTCTGCACTCGTTGGTGCTCCTCAGTGTCAAACACGGTGAGGAGAAGCTGCCGACAGTCCACCCAGGTGGGGCGATGAGTCTGGAAAATGGACTCTAAGAAATGGATCAGCACCTAAGGTTTTTCAGAGTATGAGGAGGGTATGATGCTTCCAGTTGAGAAGATCAGTCGTGGAAAACGGTTGGTGGTAGAAGACAGTTCTCCTCTCTTGTACAGTCCCATCGGGGGCAATACGCTGCAGTTTCTGGGTCTCTCTTAGAGGCATTTGAAGTGTTGGGGCAGCTGGCCCTTGAGCCAACTGGAGATGCCTGCTCACTGGCCCTGGGGTGGCTGGTCGTTGGGGCTTCAGGAGCATCAGGAGGAGGAGGTGAAACGGAGGAAGGTGGACTGTCTGCTAATTGCAGATCAGCTGCTCCAGGCAGGGGAGCTGTAGGGCCGTCAGGTGGGGGCATCGGAGGCATGTCTTCAGCCTCGCCCTGGAGGATAGGCAGTTCCTTTTTCTGGCGTGAAGCCTTTTTTTCTGATTGAGCCACAAGAACCTTACATTGCCCCTGACTCGTCATGCAGAACCGAACCCAGGGAGGCCTTAGCTGGGCGATTTCTAACCATTGGTCAATATATGGAAATTGGTCTGGGTGGCCAGGGTCTTAGGTCACAACTCTATATTGCTCAGACAGTGGGCACATCTAAAGTCCCCTGTGGGAGCCATCCAACACCAAAGGAGGGCCACTCTAGGGTACAAAGAGTGCGCAGCTTTCCAGGGGTTGGTTTCACACCATATTCTCCAGAGAATCCTTTGTTAACATTTTAAATCATGTATTTTAAAACAGTAGGTTTTGAGGTTGAACTGCCCATTAAGTGAGAGTTCCCACCCTGTGGTGGTGCCCCACAATGAACAGAGGGAAACACTTTTGTCTGCCTGGCCACTCCCCTTGTGGAGATTTAGGCTCCTCTTAGCATTGGCAGGTCAGTATAAGCCCCTGACTTGGACCAGCCTCACAGGGAGGGTTTAGGAGGGTTTAGATCCCCCAGAGACTGGCACTGTCCTAAGCTGTATGAGGTCACTGTGGAATCACAGGTTGGAATTCACTCAGGCTCTGTAGTCAAAGATGGTGGAGCATGGGCTATCATTCAACACAAGCACACATCCACTGCACATCAGGATTAACAGACCACCCAAGGGAACAAATCCTATTCTGAGTAACCCTCTGGTCACTGGGAAGTGATCAGGCTCCTCTTCCGCCATATGGCGGGTCCTGACTTGGGCAGATGTCCCCGGGGCACTCACCCATCTGACATCCTGTTCTGGAACCCACTTCTGCTCTCCTTCTATCTAAGTCTGTGCGGGAAGTGGCATGGGCTATGGCCAATGCAGCCCGTGTGAGGGTAAGTTTAGCTTCGTCACTCAGTCGTGCCTGACTCTTTGTGACCCCATGGACTGCAGCACACCAGGCTTCCCCGTCCATCACCAACTCCTGGAGCTTGCTCAAACTCACGTCCATCAAGTTGGTGATGCCGTCCAGCCATCTTATCTTCTGTTGTCCCCTTCTCTTCTTTCCCAGCATTAGGGTCATTTCCAGTGAATCAGTTCTTCAAATCAGGTGGCCAAAGTATTCAAGCTACAGCTTCAGCATCATTCCTTCCAATGAATATTCAGAACTGATTTCCTTTAGGATTGACTGGTTTGATCTTCTTGCTGTCCAAAGGACTCACACAGTTCAAAAGCATCAATTTTTTGGCGCTCAGCTTTCTGTATGGTCCATCTCTCACATCCATACGTGACTACTGGAAAAACCATAGCTTTGACTAGATGGACATTTGTTGGCAAAGTAATGTCTCTGCTTTTTAATATGCTGTCTAGGTTGGTCATAGTTTTCCTTCCAAGGAACAAGTGTCTTTTAATTTCATGGTTGCAGTCACCATCTGCAGTGTGAGGGTCAGTCTCTGACAGCCGGTTGGCACCTGCCTGTCTGTCACTGGGCCAGTGATTCCTCTGGTTCCCTAACGAGAATGGCACAAGGGACCAGCTCGGTTGTTGTTTCCTGGCCAATGCACCAGAAAATGTTATAGAAACCACGGCGACGGAAAAAGACAAGCAACACTTGGAGATGGAGAGCAGCAGGGTTTATTCAGCACCTGTGCGAGCTCAGAGGAGTTGCCTCCAGAGTGCGGGCTTCCTGGTCCTAGTGACTTTCCCACCTAAGCAGTTTGGGTGACACAATAGGCCGGTTCACAGAAGCAGAGGTGGTGAGCAGCCATAAGCAGGCCAGTTTACAGAAGCAGAAGCGGTGAGCAGTAAGCATAGCAGTAAATTTGAGCAACTATTTTAGTTTTTTTTTCCTTCCTCTTCAGCCCAAAGTGGTGGTCACTGCATTCCTGAAAGGGGGCTAAGGGGGCTGATGGCCATGGTCTCTGAGACAAACAGGAGCTTGCTTCTCCCCTCCCCCACCCAGGCTTCCCAGGGCCTCGGGTTATGACAACCTCCTCGGAGCTGCACCCCACCCCCTCCCAGCAGAAGCTTGGGACTGGCTGTGTCACCAGAGGTGTCATTTCCCAGCTGTCTGGGGGAGGTGAGTGAACCCCAGGAGTGTATGCCGGATGTGGGGACTCAGCAGATCTAAGATAAGGTGCTCTCAGCCCCCTCCCTGTCCCTGGTACAGCCACTTCCCTGGTACTGAGGCACTGACACGGAATGTCTGGGTGGCTCAGCCTCTGTGAAAAGGAAGAAAAGAGCAACTCCCCTGATGGTCTCAGATGATGCTGTGGGAGGATAGCTCGTGGTTTTTGGCTCTGCGACTACTCTACTTTCTAGTCAGAGAACAAAGATACCAAATTTCAGGCTTTTCAGTTCTGAAGCCACAGCCTCTGGGTCTCAGGTGAGGTTGAAAGGAGGTATAAACAGGCAGAACTCCCCACCCCCACCCAGCCTCAGCACCCTACGCTAGCAGGGGAGCAACTAGTGGAGGACTAGGCAAGATGTTAGACACAGGTCTAGGGGTCATTCTCATTCCTGGATGGCCAAATCCAGGGGATATGGAAGGGACAGAACTCAAATACTCTGGGGGAGCCAAGGCCATGGGCTGTGGCTTGGAAAGCTGGCACATTGTTCTTACTGTTGGATTCTGGGGACAGCAGAAGCAAAATAGAAATGAGAGCGCGTATGATCCACGAAGGCGGGGACCCAGGACAATTTATCAGTAGGACAGGACTCTCATTGAGCAGCCCTCCCCACTCTCCCCATCTGTGTTGTAGTGCTAAGGTACTCCCCAAATCTAGATCAGTGGTGGAAGCAGGAGAAGAGGCGGGATTCACCTGGAAATGACTAAGAGAATGTTTTCTGCAAGCAGGTAGAATGGAGACCAAAAATAGAGATACACTGAACCAAAAGAAAAATCAATATATTTGTATTAACTGAGATCTTAGCTTCTACATTAACCAGATCAATCTCCAGGCCCCACTCCCAGGGCTCATTCAAAAAATGTGGGAGAAGGCCCAGGGTCACTTCTAACAAGCACTTCCAATGGTTCTGATGTAGGCGACGTGGAAGAGATCTTTAATAAAGGTTTAATAAAGGTTTTCTTTTATGGCTTTTTCCTCTTCTAACAACTGACTTTGAAGTTGGGGTTGAAGGAGGCTGGGTCATTGTCCCACTGACTCATGAACTTGCTCCATCCACATGAGTCAAACCTGACCAAACTAGTAATTCATTTTAGAGACACTGTGTGTCCCTCAACACAGCGTGTACAGAAAAGGCCTTCTAATCCGGAGTAGGAGCAGCAGGCCTGAGGGAGCACTGCCTGGAGTGGGGACCAGGGCTTAGCCCCACAACTCTCACTATCAGCTTCTCAAACCTTGTGACCTCTGATTTTGCCCTCCAATCTGGAAGACGGGGCTGCCTGCAAATCCCTGGGTTCCTGGAGGGGAGGGAAACTGCCAAGCACCTACTGCCTGTGAGGAACTTCACGTAGATTACCACCACCCCCGCTCAGTGTCTTAATTATACAAATAATGTGACTCCATTCTCCTCAAAAAAAAAAAACAAAAAACTAGAACACTAGACATATAAAGCTGAGGTCCTCTTGAATATCCCCTACTTTGTCTTTTTGTTTTACTTTCTGGAAGTGTTCATGTATTCCTCCTTTTGGGGAAATAAGTTTTCTTGTTTTATATATTTTTTTCTACTATTCTATATCCTTAAATATAGATGTTGATTATCTTTTTTAAAAATTTCCAAAAAAAAATTTCCAAAACGCAAGATGCTCTCACATCTCTCTGTATCTATCTTTTAAAAATTCAGCATTATATTGTAAACTAAGAAATTGGTAACATTCAAAATTTAAAAGGTACAAAAGAATGTACAGCAAACCTTTGTCCTGAGCCACGCAAGACCCCTGCTCCACACAGCTGCTGTCTCCAGTCTTCTAAATCCTCCAGAATGGTCAGTGCAGAGACGAACATAGGCATAGACATAGATACTTATTTTCTCTTGACAAATACAAATGTTATCAGACTAAATGCACTGAGTTTCCCTCTAATTTTCCAATTATAGACATTTTTTTTCTTGTGCTCCCTAGTATCTCTGTTTTTTTCCAGACTTCTTGGTAGGCTTTCTTTTTTTAATATATGGGGGAAATATATGGGAGGAATCTCTCTTTTATTTTGGAAGCTTTGTTTAACTGTCTGCTGGTCCTTGGCTCTCTTGCTAATATTTAATAGGGAGCCACCAAGAAGCAGAGTGGAAGATCTGTGTGTGTGTGTGTGTGTGTGTGCATGTGCAGGGGAAGGGCACTCATTGACTGGGCTTTGTTGTAGGACAGTGGAAGCCTTTTCACACAGACTCCCAAATGTTGACAAGTGACAGACTTTCTCTGGGGCCATTCAGTTTTTTGAGAGGAAAACATCCCCCTTTCTCTGTCTCTGCCCTGTGTGTGTGTGTGTGGCAGGGCGGTGGGGGAGGGGGGTTGGTGGGGTGGGTTTGAGGGCGGTTCCTGTTTTTAGCCTCAAGCCTCACCCCTGCGGTGCCCGGGGTCCCCAAGTCCAAAGCCTCCCCCAAAATGAGCAGGTGGAGGGGCAGTGTTTGTGACTCAGATGTGAGAGGATAAAGGAGACTCGAATGTCTCAATATGCTGAACACAGGCTCTCAGCCACCTCTTTGTTCAGCCAGGCCCTGACCCGGAGTCCTGGGACCTCCAGGATCTTCTGGCATCATGTCCTATTTGGTCTGGGTCTGTCAACACCCTTAGGCCATGTCCAGCTTCCAAAGCCTTGTTGAAATCTTTTTATCCACTGTTTCTTTAGTCCTTATAGACATATGCCTGTCAGACGCATCTTATGCAGTTAAGTTACGGAAGGCGCAGAAGACAAATGCTCATGGCCAATCTTCCATGTTTATAAGTCTCACTACAGTTTCTTTAACTAGTTCCCTCAAGGACCAGCTGTGGATTCTCTTTCCTTTTGGCTACCAGTGGGAGAACGTGATCTTAGCTCCCTGACCAGGGATCCAGCCAGGGTCCTCTGCACTGGGAGTGTGGAGTCTTCACCCTAGACCACCAGGGATGTTCAAGGACTGGCTTTTAGGTGGTTACCAATTCTGTCACTGTTACAACAGTGCTTTTAGGAACATTGTTGTAAATGCCTCCCATGACCAATCAGCCCACAGGGCAATCCTGTGAAGTAGGCAGTTTTTTTTTTTTTCCTTTTTTTTTTAACCTGTGCCCCACGCCACATGGGTTCTTAGTTCCCCATCCAGGGATTGGACCCATATCCCCTGCATTGGAAGTGCAGAGTCTTAACCACTGGATCACCAGGAAAATCCCAAAGTAGATATTGTCTTGATTTTACATCTGGAGACACCTATGGTCAGAGAAGAGAAGGCAATGGCACCCCACTCCAGTACTCTTGCCTGGACAATCCCATGGACGGAGGAGCTTGGTGGGCTGCAGTCCATGGGGTTGCTGAGAGTTGGACATGACTGAGCGACTTCACTTTCACTTTCATGCATTGGAGAAGGAAATGGCAACCTACTCCAGTATTCTTGCCTGGAGAATCCCAGGGACAGGGGAGACTGGTGGGCTGTAGTCCATGGGGTGGCACAGAGTCGGACACAACTGAAGCAACTTAGCAGCAGCAGCAGCAGCAGCAGCAGGGTCAGAGAAATGCCTTGATAGGGTCCTTTTCAAAGTTGGTTAGTCAATTTTTTTATATGTAGAATATCTCTTAAAATTTTTTTGTATAAAGCATAATAAAGTGACATATTTTTAATCTGTGTAGTTCTCCCTGCTATGCACAGAAACCAGACAGGCAAGCAGATAATGAATGACAGTGAAGCATGGTCTCAGTGAGGAGTGTTTCAAAGGAGAACCCAGCACGGCAGGCCTGGGAGGCCTCCTGATCCCAAACTCTCATTCTGCAACCTTCTATTCATTAGAAATTCACTGGGGTTAGCAAGCTCCTCTATCAAACACTTGCTGAATTGAGTCAGCTGATCTGACCTGACAGCCAGGAGTCTCTGGTTCTGGTTCTATCTCTGTGTCTGAGTGATGTCCTCAAGCAAGGTGCTTTCTCCTCGGGCCTCTTCTTCCTTGTTTATTAAATGAGGGCTCTTTCACTCCACTATGCCAGGCACCATGCTGGCACCTGGAGCTACACTAGTATATAAGAAAACAGTTCATGAGAACACAGCATGGGGAGTTCCCTGGTGGTCCAATGGTTAGGACCCTCATTCACTGCTGAGGGTGCAGATTCAATCCCTGGTCTGGGAACTAAAATCCCACAAGTTGTGCAGCACAGCAAAAAAAGAGAAAGAAAGAAAGAAATGTTTGTCGGTTACACCTCAATAAAACTAAAGGGAAAAAAAAGAAGCACCCACCGGGATTTTTGACGGATATAATGAGCAAGTGATCAAGACACTTGCCAACACAGCTCAGACAGACTTAAACCAGAAAGGAGACTCTGAGGGCTCACATGACTGGAGAGTGACTGGAAACAGCAGGATCCAGGTGCTTGTATGATGTCATCGGTGATTGGTTTCTCCATATCCAGCCCTGCTCGCCTCTGCCTTAGCTTCATTTCCAGGCAGGGAACAGAAGAAGCTGCAGGCTCACAATCTTTCAATCTTTTAAAATACTAGGGTTTTTGTTTTTTTTTTAATGAATATACTTCAAAATTGCAAAAGTTCAAAAGAACAGATGGAGAAAGTCTCTCTCCCACCCTTTTTCCCAGTCCCCCAGCTTCCACTGTTCAGCCACCAGTCCTCCCAGTTCACCTCCTTCCAGAGATGCTCTGTGCATATAGCTTTCCGTTCTTTTTTTCCTTTTTTAACACAAATGGAAGACCACTACACGAACTATTCTGCAACTTGCTTTTGTCACTTAAGTATCTTGGAGATGGCTCCAGAACCATGTATAAAGTTTACTTTGCTCCTGGCTGCACAGTATTTCATGGTTATGTTAATGATACCAATCCCCTGTTGACAGACATTTGTTTCCAATCTTTTGCCATACAAGCAAAGCTGCAAGGAATAATATACACATTCCCATTCTACCTGTGTGCAAATGTGAAGGGCTAGTTTCTAGATGTGAAAATCCTAGGTCAAAGGGTAGGTCTTGGTCTTTGTAGACCTACAAAGGATAAATCCTAAGTCTTTGTGATGGTGATTTTGATGGAATATTGGCAAATTGATCTCAGGTAGATGTGTTTTGTTTTGTTTTGTTTTTAAATGAAAGTTTTATTCAGGGAGCTACACACTCATTACGCAGAGTGTGGGCCATCTCAGAAGGTGAGAGGCACTAGGGTATGGGGTTGTGTTACCAATTGTTACTCTCACCAACAAACAGATGAGGCCTGTTTACTTAAAGCCAATACCCTCTTCAGCTCTATGAAATTTTTTTGGTCATTGATGACGTAAGTTAAGCATGATCTGCATTTCTCGTGTGGTAAAAAAAAGTCAGGTATCTCTTCACATACTTGAGAGTTCTTTGTCTTTCCTTTTCTGTGAAATGTCTACCTAATTTTTTGTACATTTTTATTGAGTTGTTATTTTTCTTATAGATTTGCAGGACATTTTTACGTATCAAATTTAGCCCTTTCTAATATGAGTTATAAATATCTTCCTTTAGACTGCTATTTACCTTTAAACTTTTATTTTTTTACCATACATACTTTTAACATTTTAAGTATATATTTGAATATATCAATATTTTATGACTCTTGAATTTTGTTGAAGTCTTCCTCACTCTAAACTATTTACTTCTGTGGTATTCTTACCAAAAATGCATAACCTCAATCTAACCATGAGAACACATTGGAAAAATCCAAACTGAGAGGCAGTCTGCAAAGTAACTCAATAGTACTCTACAGATGTGTCAAAATCATGAGAGGGAAAACAAAAACAAAACAAAAAAAAAACCCAAAGGACTGTCTCAGATTGGAAAAGCCTAAGGAGACATGACAACTAAATGCAATGTGAAATCCTGGATTACACCCAGAATCAGGAAAAAAAAAAAAAAGCATCAATAGGAAAACTGGAAAAATTCAAATAAGACTTGTGGATTAGTTACTAGTATTGTATCAACACTAACTTCCTTGTTCCCTAATTATAACCATAGCTATGCAAGGTGTCAATATTTGGAGAAGTTGGGTGAAGGGTATATGGGAAATCTGTATTATTTTTGAAGGTCTTCTGTGATCTAAAGTTATTTAAAATAAAAAGGTTAGAAATGTCAAGGTTTCTTTAAGTGCTTTTTGGTTTTATTTTTCAAACTGTAACCTTTGATCTATCATTCATATTGGTATAAGGTATTGATCCATATTTTCCCCAAAAGGCTACTCAGTTCTTATAAACTCTTTTTTCCTTGCCTTTTACTTTTTCTGCACTGGGTTTTGGTGTGGCATGTGAGCTTTCCTCTAGTTGCCAGCATGGGCTTAGTTTTGGAACCAGCATCCCCCTGCCTTGGAAGGTGGATTCTCAACCACTGAACCACAAGGGAAATCCCTAATAAACTTTATTGACTAATCCCTTTCCCCACTGATCTTTTTTTTTTTTAACTTTTAAATCATAAAAAATACATAACATAAAACTTACCATCTTAAACATTTTTTAAACTTTTTTTTAAAGTTTTTTTTTTTAATTTGGACCATTTTTAAAGCCATTGAATTTGTTACAATATTGCTTCTGTTTTATGTTTTGGTTTTTTTGGCCACAAGACAGATGGGATCTTAGCTCCCTGACCAGGAGTCAAACTCATACCCCTGCATTGGAAAGGCAAGTCTTAACCACAGGACTGCTAGGGAAGACTCCATTTTAACCATCTTTAACTGTTCAATTCGGTAGTGTTAAGTATATTCATATCATCATACAACTAATCTCCAGAACACTTATCACCTTATGAAACTGAAACACTACTCATTAACAACTCATTTTCCTCACCTCCCTCCCCCCTCACCTGCCACAACCTTGGCAAGCACCATTCTATCACATTCCATCCCTATGTGCTGCTGCTGCTAAGTCACTTCAGTCGTGTCCGACTCTGTGCCACCCCATAGACGGCAGCCCACCAGGCTCCCCCGTCCCTGGGATTCTCCAGGCAAGAACACTGGAGTGGGTTGCCATTTCCTTCTCCAATGCATGAAAGTGAAAAGTGAAAGTGAAGTCGCTCAGTCATGTCTGACTCTTAGCGACCACATGGACTGCAGCTTACCAGGCTCCTCCATCCATGAGAGTCTCCAGGCAAGAGTACTGGCGTGGGGTGCCATTGCCTTCTCCGTCCATCCCTATGAATTTGAGCCAACTCTTGGAACCTCATATAAGTAGAATCCAGCAGTATTTGTTTCTTCATGATTGGCTTATGCTGATTAACAAGCCACTAATTTCACAATAAAATGAAAACCTATTTTTGATGCTAACTGGCAAAGCGTCTGGTGTTGACTAAGAGATACATAGTTGAAGTGGATGAAGAAATCGAGGCACAAAGCGGTTAAGTGACTTACTGGCCATCACATAACCTTGGAGGAGAGCAGGTATACTTTACACCGCTCCATAGCTCACTTCCGGTCTCTGCCCCCCGGCTAGGGCTCACAGAACAGAGCCAAGCCATGGAAACCAGCACCATCTAGGTGATGTTTGAAGATAAGAGGTGGATGAAGTCCCCAAGGAGGAGTGACCACCAACATTTACGGAGGAAAGGGAGGCGACAACCCTATAATGTGTCCTCAGTGGCTGGCCAGCTGTGGGTTTTCAATCAATATTCATTAGATGAGTCTAAGAAGGAGCAGCCAGAATAGTTGGAGGTAAGCAAGGGGAACTAATTTTCGGAAAGGAAGGGAGAACTACTTTCAAATGAGGGTAATGGTCAACATATAGAAAAGAGGTTGAGCCAAAGTTCCAAAGAACCTCTGGATTTAGGAACAAGGAACTCACTGATGATGAACGATTTCTTAGGATTGGAGGAACAAGAAAGTACTGGTAAATGTTTAACAACCCACTCTCCAAGAAAAGTATGCATTCAAATGTGTACATAAGTTTATTATAAATTTTGCTGATATAAAGAATGTGTAACAGAATCTGCAAATAATAAAATATACAATATTCTTTATTGTAAATTCTATTCTTGTATCCATAATTTCATAAATGGAATTATATCATAAGTATTAATACAAGGATAGTTCTAACATAAACATTGGTTGGTCTTTTTATTTACATTTTTGATTAAGATAAAAATGAAACACTGAAAATATGTTGAGACTTCACAGGTTTCTCAATGACTTGAGTGATTCTTTGCTGATAAGTTTTCAAATCCTGGGGGAATACTTCATTGCTTTGTGTGTGTAATATTTGTAGTATAACAGTTACAGACATGACACTTAAAGACTTAACCTGCATTATTTAACATTTTCTCCATCACTTTTTAAAACCTAGACAATCAGCAAAGCCTGATATGTAGCATTTGCCAATTTTGGGAATATAAATACTTCCACTTAGGCCAGTTTCAAATTACTAACTTAATGTCACTAAATAAATTGGAAAGAGATACAAAGCAGTACATCATTTCATAGTATTCTCACCATACAGATACCATAAATGCAAACAACCTCAAAACCATATAATAGCAAATTTATAAAATAACCAGGAAGTGATGAGTATTTCTTACTGTTTTTCTGGTTTGTTTGTTGTCTTTTTTTTTAGGTCTTAACCACTGGACAGCCAGGGAAATCCCCCTCTGTTTTAGAAATATTATTTATTTAATTGCAAGGTTACATATTAAATTTTTGATATAGCTGTTTTTAATAATCAGCCCATAATTTTTCTGGAAAAACAAACAGCTTTCACAAATCATCAGCACACCACTGGGTGTGGTGAAAGTCAGGCTGTCATGGGATGTAACTCTCCTGGTCAAGCCTGTAACCATGACCAGCAATATCCACCTTTCTTGCCTCCTGGATAATCTGCTCCTCTAACTCTCTGCTTCAGCCACACTCTAAGGCCTCACTCAAACTGCTCCTGTAGGAGCAACATTTCTGACACCTGGGGCAGGTTATCCCTACTCCATTCCATCTGCAAGTCGAGTTTGAAACATTTATCATAATTTGTTATTAAAGTACTCTGGGAGTACCAGAGATTGTTGTCTTCCTGAGCTATAATATCTGTGATGGCCCAGGCCAAGTAGAGGTCATATTCACATCTATTCCCTGGGTACCCACTATATAGTGTATAGTAAGTGCTGAATAAGTATTCTCGGAGTGAATACTCACGAAGAAGGGCTGTGTGCAGAGACAGAAAGCATCACTTGAGGAGGCTCCACCAGAAAAGATCTCCTTTGATGACTTTTGCTTATTTAGAATGGCCTGGGCTCCACCATTTAGGACTAAAAAGTATAGATTAAAACCTCTACACTGAATCTTTCCTAAAAAAAATGTGCCCCTGTGAGAACACTTAACCTGTGACAAGGCAGAACTTTAGACTCTTCTCTAATCCCAAATAGTGTGTTTCAATAACTTTCTTTCGAACATGTTCTAGCCAGGGGCTACCAGACAGAAACTAGGGTGGGTGTTCTAATCAGACACTGAGTAAACAGGTAACCTTTGCCAGGTTTCTGGGCTGGGCTCCCCAAATACCAGGGACGTCTACCCTTTAGCACGTGACCCTTCCTGGCATGGCAAGAGAGAAGTTTTGACAGGCATTCATTCATGACACCAAATGTGACAGACATTAAAAGAACCACTTTTCGGAAAATCGGAGGTGCACAGAACGTCCCCTCGGGTAAGCTTCATGAAATTAAGGGAAAAAAAAAATACTAGCTAGCAAATTGGGATCCATGCAAAGAAACGAATCGGATTCATGCAAGGAAACGAATCGTGGTTTGGGTCCCTGGCGTTGGGAAAGAACCCCTGAAAAAAGGAAACGGTTATCCACTCCAAGACTCAGGCCTGAAGAATTCCATTCAGACAGGATTAAGTGACTTTAACAAATCAACCACGAAACTAAGTATCACAAGAGTTTAAAGAACTTACAAACCGTACTCTACACAAACATACCCAAACCAAACACCCTCAGAGGAACAAAAAAAACAAAACACCACACCCCAAACCTTAGAACCAACACTGCTGCTGCTCCTGCTGCTAAATCGCTTCAGTCGTGTCTGACTCTGTGCGACCCCATACACGGCAACCCAACAGGCACCCCGGTCCCTAGAATCCTCCAGACAAGAGCACAGGAGTGGGTTGCTATTGCCTTCTCCAACGCGTGGTGAAAACTGAAAGCGAAGTCGCTCAGTCGTGTCCGACACTACTTCAAGTACAACTAAGAAGACAGTAGCAAAAACTCAATCTAATCGTAAAGCACATTAATATCACGGATCGCCAGGAAGAATCAGATAGGAGCAATCAGGGTGTTGCAAGTCCTGATTACGCAGAGCCGTTAATCACGAATCATGCGAGCTCCAATCATCATGTTCTATTCTGCCCTCCAAAAGGAGGAACAGGTAAGGATTATCCTACCTGACGATACCGAGAGGACTGCAATATTCCGTACTCCGGTAATAAGACTCCGCTAACAGGGAGGGTGAGTAAACGACAGGTCAGTTCGAGCAATCTAAAGCTAATCCAGGTTCTTCCACTTCTGTTGTTCAATTTATTTGCAGATGTTTTAAAATATATTTTTCCATTTGGCTGTCAAAAAGCACACGCTAATCCCTCCCAGAATGCTTCACTCACTTAAAGAGCTCGAGGTACTACCCTAAAGCATAACCTTATTTACATATCTCCGCCCACTCCCTTCCGTCAGAAATCTACCGTAATAACTAGAATAGAAGCGACATTTAGTGTCTTACAGTGCAAGGCTGGAAAACAGCCTTCCGTTTCTATAGTAGTTTGGCCACCCCAATTTTCTCCTGAAATTTTTGTCTTGATTTCTTTTTTTTTTTGGCCACGCTGCCTAGCATTCAGGATCTTGGTTGCTCCACCAGGGACTGAACCCGCTGCAGTGGAGGGGTGGGGTCCTAACCACTGGACAGCCAGGGAATTCCTGCAGGAATTCCTGTAAGTTTGATCTTACCCTAAAATATATTTTATTACAAAGGACTGTAAACAAAACACAGATAATCCCAGACTCGAGAGATAATTACCCTAACACTGACATCCTTCACCAAATGCAGTGTTAGAAGGAGGGCTGAAGCCTTCCTCTTCCAGGAAGGGTGAGTGGTCCTTCGCTCCTTCAGCCTTCATCCCTACTTCCAGTCACGAAGATATCAGAAAGGTTTCTTTTTCAGGCCAAAGACGCTGATGAATAATGTTATTTCGGTGACAGCTGGGAGGGCACTGAGGAAGGCAGGTGATGGGTTCAGTTTCTTCTAATAAAAATCCCCAGATCCCCAAGCCAGCGATCCCACCCCCCACCCCCTGAAGTGTAGGAGTGGAGGACTTCAAAAAGACTCGGGAATGTTGAGTGGATCTGGTATGTTACACATGGAATAAAGGGCTGGGTAGGGGAATCTTCAGATTTAAAGTAAACCTCCCTTCCCCATCCTCAAACATTAGGTGCTACCATACCTGCAAAAGACAAAAATGTACCAATACGTGGTGCACTCCCAACGCTCAAATATGAAGAAGGATAGGGCCACAGATGCACTACAGTGAGCCCCGATGGCTTGGGAATACACCAGAGTCAAGGAAAGCCTTTGGGTCAACAGGTAGTGATGAGCCAGAAAAGGCCGGTGATGGGCCTGGCATCTGCATTCACAATCAGCTCCTGGTGAGCAAGGCATCTCTTGCTCCCTTTACCACACTGCAAAGGCCAGAGCCAGCAGCCCAGACTTTTGGGTTTTAGGATGGCCATGTGTAGAGGCCAGAGCTGAGCCTGCCCTGTTGGGAAACCAAGCTACCTCCATCCCATATCTAGTTTGGATCCTTCAGGTGAAGTAGTAGACTCCTGATCTACTCCAAGCACACAGACATGCTCACAGTGACACAATACACTGCTGGGATCACTCTCCAGTACCCTGGTGTTGAGAGCCTTCCCTGATCCATCTTCCTCACTTCCTTTGTCTCTTCGGCGTTCCCATAGTGCTTTGTATCTTAACATCTGATGGCACCCGTGCTTATCACACTGAATTGCAGATGTCTGTGTATCTGCCTCTTCCTCAAGATAGAAAACTGTTGTACTCCCATCTTGAGATCTCCAGTGCCTGGTGAGTAGCAGGAGCTCAAAAAGTGATCAGAGATGGTATTAAATCTTCCACATTGCCTAACATCTCTCCACAGGAGGGATTCTGTTTGCCTGCTAGAGCAAACACCATTGTGCCAGAAAGGCCTAGTTAAGTGGCTGAAGGGCGTTATGGTGGACAAGGGCCGAGGAGGAAAGGAGTACACGTAGAAAGGATACAGATGAGGCTCTGGGTGCTGTTGAACATGGAAACTCCTAAGAAGAAACCAGCCAGCTCCACTGCAAAGAGAGCTAGGGTGACAGAGAGCGCTGCCACCAGCCTGCAGAAAAGAAGGAAGTGGCTTAGGCCTTCTGAACTTTTTCTAAGACCCCTTCACTCCCTCTACTGCCTAATTCTGCCCACCCTGTCCCACATGCTCACTGAATGTCCTGCTTCTCATACTCTTCAGGGGTGAATCTGAGAGGCAGGCAGGCCTGGATGTTGCTGTCCTAGGGAGCAGGGCAGAAAGAGAAGTTGAAAGAGGGTCTGGCGGCTGGGTATGGGAAGACCCCACCGTGTAAGGCCCCGGGAGAGAAAGGGTGGAGTGGGGCTGGGACCACCCCAAATTGGAAGGAGGAACGAGAAGAGGGCCATGGGTCTTACCCTGGACCAGAATAAGGTAATGACGACCACCAGGTGCGCCAGGAGCGTCAGAAAGCGAGAGGGCACGAGCCCTGAGATCCGGCCCATGGTCCCCAGGGGAAGAGGTACCGCCTGGAGCAGAGGCCGTTTGTCTCTGGGGCTGGAAGCTCAAGGAGGGTCACTCCTCAAGTCTCCCAAGCTAGCAGACAAAAATTCGACGTACGCCGCTTTCCCGCTTACGCTGGCACCGCTCAGTTGCCTTGGTAACCGCAAAAACGTTGGCTCCGACGGGACCTCTGAAAGTCTCGCGAGAGCGGCGAATTCTCGCGCCGCCTCAGGCCCTCTGGGAAAGGTTGTTCCGGGTCCACAGTACCTGTGCAGATCCCGACCGGATGCGGAGAATCGAGCCGCCGGCCTTCCCGCGCGCAGACGAGTTGTCTGCACAGCCTGAGAGTGTGTTGTGGCGCGGCCCCCCATTGCCGAGTCTGCCCACACAGCACTGGCGAACGGAAATTCGGACACTCGCTCCTCCCGGTATCCCCATGCCGGGAGCGGCCTGGCCCCCAGCCCCTGCTACTTTGCCCAAGATGACCCTCCGGACACCACTGTCACCACCACTCCAGCCTTAGGGCGTCAACATGCCCGAGCCCTGGACACTCTCTTTTCTTCCATCCTCCGCATCCGTGTAGCTTCTCCTTGACCTAGGCCGAACTTGGAGAGGTGGATGCCCCTTTATTGCCCCGGAGCCCCTGGTTGTTGGCGGACCGTATACCTGAACTTTCCTTGATTCTGATTCCCCACCCAACCACCCACCCAGCTCGCTCAGATTGGTGAGGGATTTGCAGAGTACAGAAAAGAGCCCCTCTCCTGAACTAGGGTGTGGATGAGAGGCGTGTTGCGGGAAGGAAGTGGACATACGGGACCAGAAAAGGGAGTGGAGGAAGAGAATGAAACCCCGCGTCCCTGGGAGGCAACAGTCGAAGGCGGAAATTCAGAGTCTACGATTTCCTTATCTCTTAGAGGTGTGACCAGCATAGTCTCTTTGCCAAGCTATAGTCCAAGCATTTCTCACGATTGGGACCTCACGGACCTTCGGACCTTAAAGGTGATTCCTGTAGAACGGAAAGTTCTCGCCGGAGTTCACGGCTAACAGTCAAGTCACAACTTCCAGGGCCCCCCCCCCCTACCCTCTTACCAGATCATCTCCCAAGAATAATAATGGATAATCCATAATAATAATAGAAAACAGTTTTATTTGAGCCAAACTAAGGAGTAGGCTGGAAGCTCCTTTCCCCGATTACTCTGAGAAACTGCCCCAGCGAAGCATCTTTTTCAGTGCAGTTTTACATCTTGTAAGAACAAAGAACTTTATACAAGTCAGGGTTACATTTCTTCTTCTTTTGTTTTTCTTTTTTAAGGACCGGATGATTAATACACAGCAGGTCAGCATGGCCTTGGCACCTGGAAAGCATCTCTCATAATCACATCGAAGGTGTCCCAGGAAGAGGGGCGTTTAATCTTTATTTTTAACATGGGCATTTTTTTACTTCTGGTCAGTGTGCCCTTTCCTTTAAATAATTAAAGCAGATGTACAGCGTGTGTTTGATAGACCACAAACAGGCTATTTTAGTTAGGATAAATTCAAGTTGTGTAACGTTTAAGCCAGAATGACTTCCCTATATCTCAATATGTGAACACTTCTTTTATTACTACTCTCCATCTCAGTGCCTCTTAGACAGGTCTAAACTACAAGCCCAAGAGACATTTTTTAATTTCCTCATTCATTCATTCATTCAACAAATAAGTCCCAGGCACTGTGAAGGGCTCATATCCTTGAGGAACAAAGCAGAAGTCTCTACCTTCCTGGGGTCAGAGAGATTGACAACAAACACGTCAACAAATAGTAAATCTGCACGGTAAAAGTTGTAATAAATAAAAATTTTAAGGGAAATATTAGAACAATGTGATCAAGGAAATTTTCTTTGAAAATAGATCATTTGTTCTTGAAACTTCATTTTAGGAAATGTGGTCATAACTGAGAGAAAATGCTTTTCTCTCTTGCAGGTCCCCAATGTACTAAATGGATTTCCTTTTTCTAAACCAGTGTGTGAAAAATTTCAGATGTCAAAGAGATAGTCAAAAGATGTTTCCTCAAGTTCATGAAAGACAAAGAGATATAACAACAATGGATAAACAACAAGGTCCTGCTGTATAGCATGGGAAACTATATTCAATGTCATATGATGTCATAATGGAAAAGATACATATTCTTTATATCTGAATCATGTTGCTTTACAGTAGAAATTAACACAACATTGTCAAACAACTACACATAAATAAAATGCTTTTTAAAATGGTGTGACAAATTTAAAATTTAATGTGTGATCCTAATGGATCCTGGATCAGAAAAATAAAATTTATTATAAAGGACATTAGTGGGAAAATTGGTAAAATTTGAATAAGGTCTCTAGCCAAGATAACAGAGTCAATAGTATTGGAGTGAAAGAGGTGGAGTGAAGTGGAAGAAATCTAGAATCTTAGAAGATAAAGTCTAAACATGGGAATGTGTGTGGGTGAGAGAAGGAAGGGGTCAAGGATGACTGTTAGATTTTGGGATCCAGCAGTTTGAAGTTTGGGGCATTCTGCGCATAACAGCCTTCCTGCCTGGGGACCTATAGATAGTAAGAACCGGGAGATAAAGTCCATTTGTGAATTAGTAAACAGCAGTCCTGTCACTTTCCCTGTCTTTGGTTCAGAGAAGCCTGCTCCACACTCACCAAAGATAGTTTTGGAGCCACCTTGTGGCCACAGGTAGTATTGCCAGGACAGGAACTCACGTGTTCCAACATTTGAACTGGCGTTAAGATAATTTAGAAAAGAGTTTTTTAAGTCAGAAACATTCAAACATATTGTATGTAAAAGTAAAGTATTTTTCATTCAAAAGGTAATGACCCCTTTTGAAGCCTACCATTCTGTTTCAGCAGTTACCAACACATGGCCAACCTTGTTTCAGCTATACTCTGCCTCCCAGTCCCACTGGATTATTTTGAAGCAAATCCCAGACATCACCAAATAGTTCTGTCCAAGCGGAGGACATTTTCACCCCCCTGTCCTGAGTTCTTTTAGCTGATCTAATAATTAAATTGACATAAGATAGATTGATAGGAGAAAAAAAATCCAATTTAATTCATACACAGGGAAATCTCACAGAAAAAGGACCACTGAAGAGACCAAAGAAGGCTGTTTATATGTTGTTTTTTGACAAATATTGTTTGTGAAGAATTAACAGAGGGGTTTGTGCTTGGGGTAGCAAACTAAAGAAGTAGTTTGTTATGTAGCTACCTTAGCCTTGAAATCCCTCACTATGGTGATAAAGCAAAATTTATATTTAAAGGCAGGACAAGAAAAACTGAACATAAAATTCTCTCTGTGTTTGTTTGGCCTCATCCCTCCCTCCCTAACGTGTAGTGTGCACCTACGTTACATATTAACCAGATGGGAGTGACTGCTCAACTATACAGATAAATTTTTCCCCCTTTCTTCTAATGCTAGCAGTGTAACTTCTTTTTGTTGTTACTTCTTAAAACTTAAAAGAATAGCATTCTTTCCCAACTCTGTAGAGGGTCAGGAGTCATGGTGACTTGTTGCTCACTTTGTACATGCTTACTTGGACTATATACCTTGGTAAACCTTATGTAAATTATCAGTATGGCATTTTGATGTAGGATTCTTTGTCTTGAAAATGTATATGACTAGTGCCTTGGGCTTTTAACAGGCAGCACACCACGTTTGCTTGTCTCTCTTTTTCTGGTGTTCAATCTGAGCATCGGGTTCAGGAGTAGGCAGACTGAAGCAACCATTGTCACATTTCCCATCAGTTTTTCATACCAGGTGAGCAATTTTAACTAAAAGACAGTGGGTTTGAGTCCTAACCCAAGGGTTCAAGTCTCAGTCAGTTTTGGCTGGGTTCGAATCCCATCTGAGTTGTGCAGTTTCAATGGGGCATTGATTTTAAGCCATAGCATGATGGAATCATGTTAGCATTTTAAAAGATGATTCTCTTTGACTATTCTGGAGACAGACATTAGGGAGGAGTCTACTACAGTCATCCAGTGAGATGGCAGTGGGAATAGGGAATGAGGGCTAACAGGAGAATTATGAAGGAAATGAAACTGAGTGAACTTGGTGACTAGAGATGGGAAACGAGGAAGGGGGGAGAGTCAAGATGAATCCAAGCCTCAGCTTGGCCTCTAACTAGGAGTGCAGAAGACTGGCAAGGAAATGAGACAAGAGGGAAGGAGACAGGGCACAATGTTTGAAAGAATGACGCAGCTACTGAGAACTGGATAAGAGAGAAAAATGGTTAGAACCGTTCAAGCCCAAGATGGCAGAAGATTCAACTTCCAGTAGACCTTAAACCTTATTACACGCCCATCCTATATATTAACATGTTGAAGGACACACCCACAGGCACCATGACGCTTCTGAGGCAGACCATAAAAGGCCAAAAAGGGGGACAGTGGCCCAATTTCTGGAAATCCTCACCCCTTCCCTAAGTAGTTGGAATAATCCTCCCAACTGTTACCCTCTGAAATTACTCAGTGTTCTTGCCTGGAGACTCCTAGTGACCGGGGAGCCTGGTGGGCTTCTGTCTATGGGGTTGCACAGAGTCAGACACGACTAAAGCGACTTAGCATTATATTTCCCAGTGCTCTTTCAGAGATGGCCCACACTTTTTATGGAGTGTGTTCAGTTCAGTCGCTCAGCCATGTCCGACTCTTTGCAGCACGCCAGGCCCTAGAGCCTACTCAAACTCATGCCATGTCTCTCTCAATAGATCTACTTCTTACCTATCTCTTTGCCTCTCCCTGAATTCCTTCTATGTGGAGACATAAAGAACCTCAGCTTCCTAAGTCCTGACAGGAGGTGTACTGTTTCAGCTGGGAGACTGTGGGTTTGAGTCCCACCTGAGGTGGGAGGTTTCCGAAGGATGACAGGGTCAAGTGAAGGTGTCCAGCAGACACTAGACTGAATCCAGAGGTGGGAGCAGGATTCAGGAGCCTTCAGCACACAAGTGATGGCTGACTCCAGGGAAGGGTTTACTCCAGGGAAGGTGTGTAGCATAAAGAGAGAAGACAGAACTCCTAGGAAAAAAGGACAGAACAAGAGACTGGAGGGAGGGGGATGGTAAGATAAGGGAAAGCCAGCAGACGGCAGTGTCTTGACAACCAAGGGGGAAGGCTCTTAAAGGATGTTGCGCAGTCAGTTAGGGTCAGGCTTCTCCGCGGGCTTTGACTTGTCTGTAGTCCCTGATAACTTTCTTTGGCGGTATTAGACCCTTGAACTTCTTTCACCCTTCAAGAAGCAACTGAGCAAATGTGTGTGTGTTTGGGTAGGGGTGGGGGTGGGTTCTTCCAGCTTCTGGTATTCCTCTTTATAAGTTTCCAGCCTGGTCTCACCTGGGGAGCTTTAACAGGTACAGATATTTATGTCAAAGGAAATCAGAACAGTGGTTGCCTCTGTGAAGGGTGAAGGGCGGGGGTGGAAGGGTGGGGAGGGGCGGGTATCGACTCGGAAAGGATAAGAAAGAACCTTGTAGGATGAAGATGTCTTCTATCTTGAAAGGGTTGTGGGCTGAATTCTTCAAAACTCATCAAAATAAACACTTAAGATCTGTGCATTTCATTGTAGGTGAGGGATTGCTCAGAATCGTCAAAAGTGACAAAATTACCGATGCCAAGATTCTACTCTGGATCTTTAAACCAGAAACTCCAAATTTGGGGCCTGTGAATAGCTATCTGGAAGGCTCCGCAGGCGGCTGTTAACTGCAGCCTGGGAGGGGACGCACGGCTAGAAAAGCTAAGCTCTGTCCCCCACACGTGCTTCCATCACCTTCGGCCTGGTATTCCCAGTCCTCCCACACGTTTCTGTGCCAGTCCGTCCCCGCTGGGCTGTGAGCTCTGGGTACCCCCAGGGAACCAGCTCAGGGCCGCCTTATGGTCTGCAGGAGGGCGGCGACGAGGCCGGGGCACCGAGGAACCCGGAGCCCACAAAGCCGCTGCCCTGCGGGTGGCGGGCCCTGCTGGTCCTACGAGGCCGGAGGGAGAGGGCAAGCACCACACCGGGAGATTTTAGAAGTTCCAGAAGGCCCTCAGCACCTCGATCGCCAGACCCGGCCGCCTCACCGTCCAGTCGTCATGGGGAGACCTGTCCACCCCCGTGGCCGGCCGACCTCGTGGCGCAACGGTAGCGCGTCTGACTCCAGATCAGAAGGTTGCGTGTTCAAATCACGTCGGGGTCAGCGTTCGCTTTTCTAGAGCTCGGGTAGCTTTTATTTATTCTCCTTATTTGCAACGCTGTTGAGGTCCCATCCCGCAGATTAGAGAAGAAACACTTCATAGGGGCCGGAAGGGGAGGGTCCCTGGCTCCAAGTCTCGAGCCGCCCCGTTGAGGGAGCTCCTAGATATCGCGATAGCTTTTGCTGCAGATCGGGGGACTGTAAATCTAAGCGGATAGCGGGGCTCCTGAGGAGTGACGCATGCTCCGGAAATCCAACGCCGAGGCGGGTGCTCGCGCAAGCTAGAATATCGCTCGGAAGCCAGAGCCCTGCGAGTCGTCCTCGCGGTGCCGGGCGGGATCCCTCGGGACACCATCCCTACACGACGTAGTTAGGTTCACGCTTTCTCCGAGAAGGAAGAATCCAGACCCCAGAGAGGAGATCCTAAACTGCTTTCCTGTGGACGAGGTGGCCGAGTGGTTAAGGCGATGGACTGCTAATCCATTGTGCTCTGCACGCGTGGGTTCGAATCCCATCCTCGTCGGCCTGCGATTCCGCGGCTGCCTTTATATTTTATAACTTTCTGTGTGCCAGGATTCAATTTCTGTGTCATCCTTTCAACCTATCCCGTTTACAGGCGCGGATTTCGCACCTTCTATCTTGTTTTCCAGTACGCCCGAAAATTAGAAAGGTATCCCGGCATTCATTCCCCTAACCTAGAACTGACCTGGCCAGGGAAACGAGGCTGGGAGGTGTATGCGTGGGGCGCCGTGGCTTAGTTGGTTAAAGCGCCTGTCTAGTAAACAGGAGATCCTGGGTTCGAATCCCAGCGGTGCCTCCCGAGGTATAAGTTGTTTTTACGCTTCGAGGAAAGAGTCTTAGGCTTCTAGCTTATATATAATTTTCCACATCTCTTCGGGAGTCTACCGGTTGCTATCAGACGGCCTTTTCTATTTCCGGTTGTGCACCTCAACGCTAAGTGCATGCTGTCAGTCTTGCGCTCTATGTTGGCACGGCGACCTGCCAGTCAAGCACTTGCATTA
Source organism: Capricornis sumatraensis (assembly GCF_032405125.1). Lineage (NCBI taxonomy): Eukaryota > Metazoa > Chordata > Mammalia > Artiodactyla > Bovidae > Capricornis > Capricornis sumatraensis. Next base: position 78,104,657 of record NC_091076.1, read on the forward strand.
TCTGTGCTTGCCACTATTTTGGCTTCGCTTTTACTTCCCTAAATGATAAGTGATTCCGTTTTCGTAGTCTGTTTCCCTGTTTTCCCAAATAAGCTTACCCGTTTTGAGATTTTCTCACAGATAGGACTGATTAGTAATTTGTATTTTACATAGATTCATATTGAGGACGCTTATCATCAGCTGGCCGGTTAGCTCAGTTGGTTAGAGCGTGGTGCTAATAACGCCAAGGTCGCGGGTTCGATCCCCGTACGGGCCAGAACTACGGTCTTCTTTTAAAGAATTTACTGTCAATTTCTTGTTGTTAGGGAAGGTGTGTGGAGCAGTATTTCCAATTCCGGAACTTTTCACATCTCGAGGCGAGGAATAACGTGTTTAAATTCAGCCCAAAGACCTAATGTCTTGAGTTAGAGGAGGAAAGTTGAACGGAACTGGATCTGTATTGTGATCTGTTTCTAAATCTCACCAAATCGGGAGCTTCTGGAATTTACTATGACTGTAAATGGAAGGCGGCCAGGAATTGTCCTAGACCATTCATAGGGCACTGATCAGCAGAGTGTGAGAAATGGGGTCAAGAATGGAGCTAGGTTTCCAGTCTTTCTCTAGAGCACAGATGTCCAGTTTGCCCAGTCCCTGCCTGTCCACTTCAGGAACTGAGAAGACAACCCTTCCTCCCTTTTTTCTTCTAAGATCTTCTTGCTTCTGATTCTGCTTTTACTGTATCTCTCAGCCCATACCTGTGTCTTACCTTTCCTCAGATCTGCTGTTTAGGAACAGGAACCATATCTTTCCACATGTGGCCTGAGACCCCCACCCCACTCCCAGCACCAGCCCCAAGAAAACTCCACGAAAAGACTGACCCTCATTCCCATTACTTTGGTTCATCAATCCCTGTACCCCACACAGACACAGCCTCAGCCTTAGCAGCAGCAGCACTTTAATTCCACAAAAACTCAGAAAGCCAAAACTGATTAGAACATTCCACAACAGGTGGGCTTCAAAACCAGCAACAATTCTATCTGAACCCTGAGAGCAGAGAGACCCGTCGGAACGCACCTCCTCTACCATGCAATACATTCCTTCTAGCTCCGCCCAGGTTATGACTGGGGAAATGGGACGGTAGAGGGCCAGAGGGCAGAAGCAGGAGGTTATCCATATGCAAGTATGCGTCCTTGTCTGCGTGGTGTGTGGTCTTTGACTACACAAGCTCCCACAGGCCCTGGCACCTGAGATGTGACTACTGGAGGTCAGAGTGGCCACAGTGGGGGCTGGGGCCTCCTCTGTTCTCCTTTCTTGATAACATATGACAGTCACATCTCCCAAGCCCAGAACTAAAGCCCCTGGTTTCCAGAGATGGTGCGCTAACTGGGGAAGAGAGTTGGGAGAACAAGGTAGCTGCAGATTGCCAACTGAACAGAAGCAGAGCATCATACCCTCCCACCAGGAGAGCCTTTAGAACTTTCCCATATACACCTGCATAAGGCCCAGCGAATGGTCGCCGGCCTGCTAAAGGTATCTGGAAGAACCTCCCATATATAGGCCTCCCTCCTCTCAGCAGGCAGGTCCCACCAGGGCTCCTTTAAGAGTCCTTAAGGATCCTGCTGGTCCCTGGCGTTGCCAGGCCTCTCCTGCCTTCCCAGTCACTTGCACAGGGCCTCCAACACCTCCAAGGTGCGTCGGATATCCCGGACTTGGCGCGCCAGTCCCTGAACCGGTTGCAGAGCCCGCTCCAGTTCTTCACAGCGCGCCAGCAGGGTGTACATGCCCTTGATGCTCATGTCCACAGCTTCACCTAGAGAGTCCACTGCATCGCGGTAGGTTTGGATGCAGCCCACGCTCAGAGCTGTCAGCTCCTGCACCGCACCTCCCAGCCCGCGAAGCAGACGGTCCACTCTGCCACCCAGCTCCCGACTCAGCCGCTCCAGGTCCCGCAGCACGTCGGGGTCGATGGGAGGGATGGCCGGAGTGGGTGTGGGCGCTAAACAGGGCCGCGTAGGGGCAGGGGGCGGAGGTTGAGGGGCGCCGCTCAGACGGATCTTGAGTTGCAGGTTGTTGGCGACAAAGTGGGTGAGGTCGCCATGGCGGCTCACCGTGCCTTCGAGCTCCAGGGGGCTTGAGATAGTGGCGCGCCGCCCGCCGCCTGCGCCAGATTCTGCACCCGCTGAAGACGCGGGGCCACCGCACGCCCCGCTCAACCCGTCCAAGCTGCGGCTGTCCTGAAGGCGGCTGGAAAACGAACGGCCACCCCTGCCGGCTGCCGCCGCCTCGTCGTCGTCTTCCTTCTGCTCAACATCCATCCCGCCGCCTACAGGGCTCCCTCGACGGCAGACCCTCTCGGATTCAGGCTTGTCCTCCGGGGGCTCAGGGTCCTTGCGCCGGGAGGACCCGTGCGGGTCGAATTCGGGATCCGGCGCCCCCAGGCGGCTCCGTTTCCCAGAAAGCGTCCCTCCACGGCCCGGCTTGTCCTCCGGAGCTTCCCATTCCGGGGGGTGGACAGAGCTGCAGCTCGAAGTCTTCGGGGACGCCTTGGGGTGGCAGCTCGCGGCCCCAACGTTCTCTGCCTCTTCACCCTCGGACAGTCGGAGGCCTGAGGGCCGCTCAGAGGGCGTTTGGCCCGGGCCGTCGCCGAAGATCGCAGCTTGCTGTTCCCCCAGAGCTAGCAGGTCCGTCTCGGGCCCAGACCACCCCCGGGGCGACTCCATACTGCAGTTGGGGGCAGGAACCGAGGAATTGGTTCGCCCCGGCTCGGGAGGCCTTGGCGGCGCCTTTAAGGGGCGTTTTAGAGGCGCGCCGATTGGCCTCGGGCTGACAATGGTCAGGACGTGAAGAGCACTCTGATTGGTCCCAACAACCAGGAAGTCCCAGAAGACCAGCTGTCATTGAGCGACCGAACACACGTGAGAGCCAGCAGGGCGGAGAGAAGGAGGTAACAGCTGCGCTCGTTGCCCCGCCCTCTCCAAAAGTTGAAAAGGCAGATCCTGAAGATCCTGAAACGTCTGAGTCCTCCAGGGGCGGGGCTAGGCTCTTTCCGCCCACGTTTGTTGCTTAGTAACCGTTTCTGGAGAACGAACCAGAATTGGGGAACCAGAATTGGGTTTCGTGAAAGAGATTCTTGGGATGAAAGTAGCATATCCCGCTTGGACCGTCGGGATTGAATCGCACCTTAGTTGATCAGGATGGAACCAGAATTCTCATTTGCTCCTCTGTTCTCTTGTCTCCTGCCCCCTCCACCAGGTTTTGAGTGTCTCCTCTTGGAGGATGGTGTGTGATTTTGCCACTAGGTAGAACATTCAATTAGTTAATAGCCCTTAAGGTCAGAGCCCTGGTACCGTTATGATCTCTTCTCTTCCTTCTCTTCTCACTGGTCCTGCCATAGAGGCACTGGTCTTCTCACTGTTGCTGTGACAAGACAGACATGCTGCCACCTCAAGGATTTACATTTGCTCTTGCAAATGTAAGAGCAAATGGGTGGCAGCTCGCACCCCAAACGTTCTCTGCCTCTTCCTCCTCGGACAGTCGGAGGCCTGAGGGCCGCTCAGAGGGCGTTTGGCCCGGGACGTCGTCCCCTCGGCCCACCCCTTTTTTTGAGGCCAAGTCCACAAAGTATATTAAAGGTCCGTATAGTCAAATCTATGGTTTTTCCAGTAGTAATGCACAGATGTGAGTTGGACCATAAAGAAGGATGAGTGCCAAAGAACTGATGCTTTTGAATTGTGGTGCTGGGGAAGGCTCTTTGGGTCCCTTGGGCTGCAAGATCAAACCAAACAATCCTAAAGGAAATCAGACCTGAATATTCATTGGAAGGACTGATGCTGAAGCTGAAGCTCCAATACTTTGGCCACCTGATGTAAGACTCTGATGCTGGGGAAGACTGAAGCAAAAAGAGGGTAGCAGAGGATGAGATAGATAGCATCAGGGATTCAATGGACATGAATCTGAGCAAACTCTGGGAGATTGTGGAGGACAGAGGAGCCTGGTGTGCTGCAGGCAAACTCTTTGCTGGGGTTGCAAAGAGTCAGAGATGACTTAGTGACTGAACAACTACAAAGAAAAATGTTCACCTTTTTCCTCCTTCGTTTTTCAAACATTATCTTTTTAGTGAGGCCTCCCCTTACAATCTGTTTACAATTGCAACCACTTTTTGCAAGCTTCCTGAGTTGAGGATTTTTTTTTCTCGTTTATTCACCCCTCAGCCTCTAGAACAGTACCTGGGCTGCAGAGAGCACTCAGTAACTATTGTCAGATGAATAAATCTTAACCAAAATTATAACTACACCAGAAGGATGTAGGGACAGAAAATGCCCTTGTTTCTGGTGGCAGTGGAGTGAAAGAATGAAATCCTTACATTTTGTATCAGGAAAATGATAAAGCCTAAAACTGAAAATGTAAAGAGGTAGTGACAGAAGCATGTGATTTGGAGATACAAAGTAAATACCAAAAACAAAGCAAAACTGTAAAAGGATTTGTCTCTGGGGAGAGAGAAATGGGAAGACTGTTGGTTTTTCGTTTTCTTAAGCCCTATACTCTCGTTCAATTATTTTAATCTGTATGCATATGTAGTGGGTTGCATGGTAGCTCCCTAAAAGATATGTCAGTGTCTTAACCTCTGGAAGCAATGAATGCAGTGTTTTTTGGAAAAAGGGTCTTTGCAGATATAATCACAGATCGTGAATAACATTATCCTGGATTATTTAGGTGAGCCATAAATCAAATTGCTAGTGTTCTTTTAAGACAGAGGAGAGAAAGGCAAAGACAGGAAGCCTGTGTGAAGACAGAAGCAGAGCTTGGAGTGATGTAGCCACAAGCCATGAAGTGCTTGAAGTCACATGAAAAAGGAAAAGGCAAGGAAGGATTTTTCCCTAGAGGCATATATGGGAAGGTGGTGCTACTGACACCTTGATCATGGACTTCTGGCCTCCAGAACTGTCAGAGAATCCATTTCTGCTGTTTAAACCACCCAGGTTTGTGGTAATTTGTTACAGTAGCCCTAGGAATTGAATATAGCCTGAGTATCTGAGATGAAATAAAAATAAGAAACTTTATTGATGTTCTACACCACATGGCTTAAAAGTACAAAAAATAAACATGCAGAAAAAGCACTAGGTGAAACTCAACACCTATTCATACTTCAAAAAACACCAAACCCTTAATGAACTAGGAAGAGCCCAGGCCTTCCTTAACCTAATAAAAGACATGTATCAAAAACCTACAGCAAGAGATTTCCCTGACAGTCCAGTGGTTAGGACTCCAAGCTTCCACCGCAAGGGGAATGGGTTTGTCCCTGGTCAGGGAAACTCAAGATCGTGCATGCTGCTCTGGGTGGCCAAAACAAAAGAACAAAACCTATAGGAGGCACCATATTGCAAGCATCATACATAGCAGTGAAAGCTTAGGTCAGGAACAAGACACCATCAGCTTCTATTTACTCCTGTGCTAAATCCTCACCAGAGCAGAAAAACAAACCAAAAAGACAACTTTAATTGCTCCTAGGTCAGCAAGACTGACCCAGGAAAGGGAACGATTAGAGGTCAACTAAGAGGGAGTAATAGGAGAAGGTGGGTAGAGACGGTTGGTGATGGCTGATGTGCAGGCATAACAGAGTAGAGCCAGGTCCCCAGCATCCCCAGGCCCGGGAGCCAGAGCAGGGGAAAGAAAAGATGTGGAAGTAGGATGGCTGGGAGCTGACCAGATGGGGTTAGAGCTGAGAGGTTGCTCTCAGTGCTGAGGGGTGTTCCCAGGGGTGATGATGCAGTGCCCACCCCACTGCCCAGCATGGGCAACTCCCTTGCCTCCTCCCCACAGGTGATGACTTCCTTCACAGCAGTCTCCACCTATAAACATCTACACTCATCAGTACAAAAAGCTTCAGCCTTTATTAAATAAAGAGGAGGTAGAAGACAGATGCAGAAACAGACTTGGGACCCCCCTCCTCCTGACTACACATATACAGACACAGACACAACTGAGAAAAGGACAGGGACATTTCAGGGGACAGACTGAGGGGCAGAGGGAGGCAGCACCCTGCGAGAGTGGGCTCGGACCCAAGGGTGGGCAGAGACCTGGGCCAGCGGCAGGCGTTCTGAGGGGTTATGCTTGAGCAGCTTGGAGATGAGGTCCTGGGCTCCCATCGGCACAGAAGGAGGGAAATTTAGGTCCACCTGCAAGAAGGAGAGACGGGCTTCATCCTAGCTGCTTTTGCCTCCACTTCCCACTCTATTAGCAGGGTTTAACATCAACAGCAACAGTGTGCCCACTCCCTGCCCCAGCCCCTGAGCTGGCACAAACTCCAGCCAGACCCCAGGGGCCAGCCTCCCACCTTGACAATGCGCCGGTACGTCTCATTGTGGGAAGCACTCTCGAAGGGTGGGTTTCCCACCAGCAGCTCATAGCAGAGCACGCCGATGCACCATAGGTCCACCTTCTCATTGTGCGTGCGCCCCTCAATCATCTCTGGGGGCAGGTAGTCCAGAGTGCCGCACATTGTCTTCCTCCTGGGGCGGGGCGGGGGAAGAGGGGGAGTGGGCAGGGATCTCAGATCCAGACTTTCCCTCCTTTCCCTGCAGCCTGACAGGGAGCCCAGACCGACCCTAGGATGTGCCAGGGGTCTTCCAACCAGGGTCTGATGGGGTCTTTGGGGTAGGAGTGGGGCTAACACACTGACTCTGCATTTCCACACTGAGGGCCGTACCTTAAAATAAATCAGATATGAGGGCAACGTTCACCTTAGAATTATAGGAAGAATTTCAGATGTTCATCAATCACATGTTGCTTAATCACATTACATTTCTACTGTGCAATACTATGAAGCCAGTAAAAATGATGTGGGAGTATTCTCAATGATATGGCAAGAAGGTCCCAATGTTTCAAGTGAGAAATCTGGGTGACAAAACTGAGACTCCTATTTTTGTTTTTGGCCACGCTGCATGGTTTGCAGGATCTTAGTTCCCTCGACCAGGGATCGAACCTGGGCCACCTGCAGTGAAAGCTGGAGTCCTAACCACTGGACCAGCAGGGAACTCCCAGAGTCTCCTATTTTTGTAAAGATATTGCTGTGTCTATATATTTACATGAGAACAACCCAAAATGTCTCTGGGTAACAAGATCTGAAATGGTTTTATTTTGAATGGCTTCATACCCAGGGCTGGCCTTCTGGCCCACCATACCTCAGGGAGGGGGCATGCACCGACCAGCCGAAGTCAGCAATCTTCAGCTCTCCCCGGAGCCCCAAGAGCAGATTCTCTGGCTTGATGTCTCTGTGAATCACCTTCTTTGCATGGCAGTACGTCAGAGCATCTGCCAGCTCCTCCATGATCTGGGAGGCCAATGGCAGACAGTCAGACAAGGACTGACCTCAGGCTGTAAATGGCATCCCCCAGCCTCCAGGCCCCTGCCAGTGCCCCAGGTGCCCACCCGCCCCGACCGTGGCTGTTCGCTGCTCATCAAAAGTTCGGCTCTTCTGCAGCTCCTTGTAGAGCTCCCCCCGGGGGGCATACTCCAGAATCAAGTAGATCCTTCGCCGGTCATAGAAATAGTTGTAGAGACGCAAGATGTTGGGATGTCTGGGAGAGGAGACAGAGGAGGCATCAGGCTGCATTCTGGCCTAAGGAAATGGGAAAGATGACAGGTCGCATTGGGGCAAACTGGGTCAGGTCTGGGCCGGGTAGGGGAAGCCAGGTGGCAGTCCTAAGTGGGGACCGGAGGTGATTTTCTGGATTCAAGGCTCTGGCTGGGATTGAGAGCTCATTGGGGCTGCATGGCCACAGCTACAGAGAAGACAGTCTAGATGTGGTGGGGTTGGAGGAGGAGTGGGGTTGGGGCGGCAGGGGCTCTGGCTCAGGGGATGTTGAGCGTACTGGAGATGGGCTTGGATTTCGATCTCTCTACGCAGCTGGTGCTCCACACCCTCCTTCTCGATCTGAGACTTGAAGAGGACTTTGAGCGCCACGATGAAATGGCTTTTCTTCTCCCGAGCCAAGTACACATTTCCAAACTTGCCTTTGCCCAGAGGACGCCCAATCTCAAAGTCATCGATTGTGAAGGAACGCCTGTTTGGGAAGCGGTGGTGGAGCAGCTGAGCGGTGGTTAGTTGGTCCTCTGAGGTGTTTGCCTTCTTTCTGCACCTCTGCCCCTCCTGCCCCTCCTGCCTGCAGTCCTGCTTCTCTTCCAGGGGAGCTGAGGATGGATCAGGCTTTCTCGCCTGCATCCCTCCTCCTCCTGCCTTTATTCTACCCCGTCTCTTGCTACCTCAAAGCTTGGGGAGCTTACTTTGGGATGTTGAGGGTCCCACTGCTGTTCTCCACCACCTTCTGGCCAGGGGCAGCTAAGGAAAGAACAGGGAAGTTGAGGCCATCCTTTGACATTTTCATCCACACCCATCCTCTGCAGACCCAAGTTCCCTCAGGTCAGTCCCCTCCCTTTGTGCTAGTTTACCTGTGGGCTGGGCATTGGAGCGACTCACGAGGACAAGCGCCGATGGGGTGACAGCCTCCTTCCGGAGAACTCTCTGGGGCAGGGTGTTCAGGCCAGGCTGAGCCTGAGAAGGACCAGAGGGGAGCTCTGAGGGTGCCTTTATCCCAGTGACCGGGTTGGAATGCGCTACAAGCAGCATTTCAGGGCTTGCTATAAAGCCACCCACCTACCCCACCCCATCCCCAGTTCAAAGAGGAACAATGAGGCCACAATTTTGCTACTCAGTCTTGTCCATAACACCACTCATTTACCTAGCCCCCTACCCCAAAGGGCAGTAGAGGCCAGGGTAATGAACACCCACAATTCAAAGAGCTTCAGAACAGAGGTATTCTCACAGTTCCCTAAGCTTGGTCTGTTAAGGCTCAGATAAGATCCTTGGGGCCTTGAGTGTTCAGCAAATCTCAGTATTTACTGCTTTGCAACAACAGGCTTTAGGGAAACTGAAGGCTATTCTAATTGTCCTGGAGCACTGTCACTGTCAACTTCTGAGTAACACACCACTTTCTTTTGGGAGTGACTGGTGTAGACATGACAGTGTCATCTCATTCAGCCTCCCCATTCAGAGCTTCACTGGGGAGGGAGCTGGTGGACAAGGGGATAGAGGGACCCTCCAGGATACTCAAGCCCCACTAACAGAGAACAAAGCTCATGTAGGGCCCCTTCTTTCTTCTTTAACCAAGAGAGAAAGAGCCTCAGTGCTTCTACAGACTTGTTCACAAACAGCGAATTTAGGATTTACAAATAAGCAAGTTGAACAAAATGGAGTCCAGAAATAGATCCACATATATATGGGAATTTAATATATACAATAATGCTAGCATTTCAAATCAGAGGGTAGATTCTTCAATGAAAGGTGTTAGGACAACTGGAAAATAAAGCTTTTTAGATGCATATGTCACACCAGTCATTAAAATCTAAATTCTTAAGTAAGACTTCTCTTGGACCTTTTAAAGTTATAAACTCATCTAAATAGCTTATATCTATTTCCTGCCTAGCCTATTTTTTCAGGACAACAGTTGAGATTCATGGCCTAATAGGCCAGACCCTGCCTGCTCAGTCCCAGACGCCATTTGTATGTGACAAGTAGGCTCAGCTCTGCAGAGGTCCTCACAGGCTGGTCAAATTCAAACTGGCAGCACCAGATAGGATGAGGCTACAAATGACCTGACTGGGGCCCATGCGCTGGTGCAAAGCCAAAAGAAAAGTGCTAAGAGGATCGCCCTCTGCAGGATCTCGAATCTGCAAGCAGGAAGTCGCCATGCTGATGGGGAGAGGGGAAGTGAGAAAGCCCTTACCGTCTGCCGGCCATAGGGCCAGGGGTAGGCGTTCTCCTTCTGGGCCATCCGTAGAGGGAAAAGGGGAGGGAACTGGGCAGAGAAGAGAAATAGAGCCGTGAGAAGCAAAAACAAAAAAAAAGGAGAGACAGTGAGGGGTCGGATCGATCTAGCCGGAAGTGTTTGCCGGGGGTGGGGGGGCGGTGTTGCTGGTGAACGGGCGCAAGTCCAAAAGCTGGCTTCATCAGAGCGCATCCCCGCACTCGCCTCTCCGCCCCCACCCTGCTACCGGCCTCACTCCCTTCCAGGACCCTTTCTCCACCCTAGAGCAACCAACCTGCCGGATCACCTGGCCTCTCCCGGAGCAAGAATCCCGAAAGAAACCCGTGGTGCCTTGACCGCTGGCAACAACTGAATCTGTCAGGCCGCGCCTCCTCACCCCCGCCGAGGTCCTTTCAAATCTCCCGCCCGGGTCCCATTGGCTGAGCCTGCCGCCCATGCCCAATTCTCATTGGCTAATTATCCCATGACGTACTCCAGAGGCCCAATGGAAAAGGCGGAATGAGAGCCAGGGCAACCAGGGTTTTAACTTAGGAAAAGTTTTCCTCAAGCCTCGAATAGTCTTACTGGTGTTTTGTTTTTAAAATTTAAGTCATCAATATAACCTGGAATTTATTCTTGTGTATATGTATGAACTGGACTTCTCTGGTAGCTCAGCGATGAAGAATTCTCCTGCCAAAGCAGAAGACGCGAGCTCGACTCCCTGTCGGGGGGATCCCCTGGAGTAGGACACGGCAACCCACTCCAGTATTCTTTTCTGGGAAATCCCATGAACAGAGGAGCCTGGCAGGCTACAGTCCATGGGGTCGCAAAGAGTCCGACACGACTGAGCGAAAAGAGAGAGAGAGAGAGAAAAAAAAGCAACTAGGTTTTCTTCCATGAGCCAATCCGTCTCCTTCCCTAATTCACTAAGTTACGAGTTTAGGTATTTGCTGTCATAGCATACTAACCGATATGCATCTACAGATCTAGAGGGTTAACAGTTATTTGGGTTGAATGATGCGATACTGACAATCATCTGACCCACAGAAAACACTAATTTCACATGATTCAACCCAATGTAAATTAAATAAATCCAAATGAGTTTCTACATCAGTTCACAACGCTTTTGGCTGCAAGTAACAGGAAACTCAGTTACCAATGGCACATACAACAGACATCTATTTTCTCTTCCACAACAATAAATCAGAAAGTAGGTAGCTGGCTCAGGAACTGAACAATGTTAGAGGTCTGCATTGACCTCTTCTGTGATTCTCTTAACATTCCCCTTCCGACTTCAAGATGAATGCCAACTGTCTCTGTTTCTTTTAACAGAAAAAGGAGAAGGCTTTCTAAAAGTGCTCATATAGGAATTCCTTGGTGGTCCAGTGGTTAGGACTCGATGCTCTCACTGCTGTGGGCCAGGGTTAAACCCTGGTGGGGAAACTAAGATCCCCAGAAGCCACACTTTGGGGCCCAACTCTTGATGACCCAATGGGCCATAGCCCACAGGCTCCTCTGTTCATGGGATTTCCCAGGAAAGAATACTGGAGTGGGTTGCCATGTCCTGCTGCAGGGGATCCCCAGGACAGGGAGTCGAACTCCCGTCTCCTGCTGTGTCGGCCTTCCCTATCACATGACTACTGCAAAGGCGGCTGACAAAGTAACTTTGTCTTCCAGCCCCTACAGTTAGAGCAGCTAGGGGCCACAGTGGTAGCCACAGGTAGCCACAGCTACCTGCAGTGGTAGAAACTGCAGGGTGCCACAGTTGTTTACAGTTTTATTGTTGGGAGCCCATGATTTTTTTAAAATTGTAAATCTGTGCATGATGTGTCTCTAGAGATTTGATGAATATGGCCACCAGTGAAAAAAGCATTTTGCTTCTGGAAATGTGATGCTGTTTTCACTCAGGGTCAGCCCAACACCACTTCCCAGAATCAGAGATCCCATTTCAATTTCAGTGCCTTAGAGTTTTTTAGTGCCACATATGTGGCATAGAGTGACTAGCTAATAAAGAGCTTTAGAAAAATCCTATCACTTGCAGTATACTTTATCCCTCATAACCTAGTGAAAGACTTTTCTAGAGCCTGTCAGGGACCTTGTGCATGGGTGGGATATCCCTGATGGATCCCCATACAGTTTCTCTGTCCATTGGAGTCTTTAAATTCCCCCTGCACATTACATCAGAAGACATCTGGCCTTTCAGAAATAGTTGATGGGCCACCACAAAATTGAGATTTGTGTTATTCATAAAACACGAAGTAAAAACAAAACCTATCTGCTCTGGCAGCTAGGCAACCATCAGCTGCCTGTTCAAGTTAGTGAACAGAATCTCCATTATTTACCCCAGTGCTTCGCAAATGATCAGTAGGGAAGAACCATTTTTAATTATTTGCAATCTATCATAAATTGATGCTTTTACAACCTACATTAAAAATAAATTCCTTGAAAAATAAAGTATAAAAAATATAAAAATTACAAGAAGACATATTTTTTGGTTGTAACTAGTATTTATAATGGCAATCCACTTCAGTATTCTTGCCTGCAGAATCCCCCGTAGACAGAAGAGCTCTGCAGGCTACAGTCTATGGGGTTGCAAAGAGCTGGATACGACTGATCGACTAAGCACAGTATAGCACAGTATTTATAAAAGTACTCTGACAAATGCTGTAACAGTTTTTACAATACTTAACTCTCAAATTCTCTACTCATCCTGAACCTGAAAGTAATATTTCATGAAGTGGCACCAGTCTGTGGACCACAGTGAGTACCACCAATCTGCCTCCAGTGCAGTTCAGCTCAGTTCAGTCGCTCAGTCATGTCCGACTCTTTGCAAACCATTGAATCACAGCACGCCAGGCCTCCCTGTCCATCACCAATTCCCGGAGTTCACCCAAACTCATGTCCATCGAGTTGGTGATGCCATCCAGCCATCTCATCCTCTGTCGTCCCCTTCTCCTCCTGCCCCCAATTCCTCCCAGCATCAGGGTCTTTTCCAATGAGTCAACTCTTCGCATGAGGTGGCCAAAGTATTGGGAGTTTCAGCTTCAGCATCAGTCCTTCCAATGAACACCCAAGACTGATCTCCTTTAGAATGGATTGGTTGGATCTCCTTGCAGTCCAAGGGATTCTCAGGAGTCTTCTCCAACACCACAGTTCAAAAGCATTAATTCTTCAGCACTCAGCTTTCTTCACAGTCCAACTCTCACATCCATACATGACCACAGGAAAAACCATAACCTTGACTAGATGGACTTTTGTTGACAAAGTAATGTCTCTGCTTTTCAATATGCTATCTAGGTTGGTCATAACTTTCCTTCCAAGGAGTAACCATCTTTTAATTTCATGGCTGCAATCACCATCTGCAGTGATTTTGGAGCCCCCAAAAATAAAGTCTGCCACTGTTTCCACTGTTTCCCCATCTATTTCCCGTGAAGTGATGGGACCAGCTGCCATGATCTTCGTTTTCTGAATGTTGAGCTTTAAGCCAACTTTCTCACTCTCCTCTTTCACTTTCATCAAGAGGCTTTTTAGCTCCTCTTCACTTTCTGCCATAAGGGTGGTGTCATCTCCATATCTGAGGTTATTGATATTTCTCCCGGCAATCTTGATTCCAGCTTGTGCTTCTTTCAGCCCAGCATTTCTCATGATGTACTCTGCATATAAGTTAAATAAGCAGGGTGACAATATATAGACTTGACGTACTCCTTTTCCTAATTGGAACCAGTCTGTTGTTCCATGTCCAGTTCTAACTGTTGCTTCCTGACCTGCATACACGGTTCTTAAGAGGCAGGTCAGGTGGTCTGGTAGTCCCATCTCTTTCAGAATTTTCCACAGTTTATTGTGATCCACACAGTCAAAGGCTTTGGCATAGTCAATAAAGCAGAAATAGATGTTTTTCTGGAACCCTCTTGCTTTTTTGATGATCCAACGGCTGTTGGCAATTTGATCTCTGGTTCCTCTGCCTTTTCGAAAACCAGCTTGAACATCTGGAAGTTCACAGTTCACGTATTGCTGAAGCCTGGCTTGGAGAATTTTGTGCATTACTTGACTAGAGTGTGAGATGAGTGCAATTGTGTAGTAGTCTGAGCATTCTTTGGCATTGCCTTTCTTAGGGAGTGGAATGAAAATTGACCTTTTCCAGTCCTGTGTCCACTGCTGAGTTTTCCAAATTTGCTGGCATATTGAGTGCAGCACTTTCACAGCATCATCTTTGAGGATTTGAAATAGCTCAACTGCAATTCCATCACCTCCACTAGCTTTATTCGTAGTGATGCTTCCTAAGGCCCACTTCACTTCACATTCCAGGATGTCTGGCTCTAGGTGAGTGATCACCCCATCATGATTATCTTGGTCATGAAAATCTTTTTTGTACAGTTCTTCTGTGTATTCTTGTCACCTCTTCTTGATATCTTCTGCTTCTGTAAGGTCCATATCATTTCTGTCCTTTATCAAGCCCATCTTTGCATGAAATGTTCCCTTGGTGTCTCTAATTTTCTTGAAGAGATCTCTAGTCTTTTCCATTCTGTTGTTTTCCTCTATTTCTTTGCATTGATCACTGAGGAAGGCTTTCTTATCTCTCCTTGCTATTCTTTGGAACTCTGCATTCAGACACTTGTATCTTTCCTTTTTTCCTTTTCTTTTTGCTTCTCTTCTTTTCACGGCTCTTTGTAAGCCTCCTCAGACAGCCATTTTGCTTTTTTGCATTTCTTTTTCTTGGGGATGGTCTTGATTCCTACAAATTAAATACAAAATATTTTATTTAATACCCCTATGTTTTACTTCATGGAGAGAACATCAGAGATGATTAAAACCATTAAAAAAAATGAACCAAATATAAGAACACGATAATTAAAACACACTTGATCTTTTAAAAAGAGAGAAAATGAAAGGAAAAAGAAAATTCGCTTTTAGTTGAAAAATTAACAACCTTTTGGACAGCAGTACAGTTAGCTGTTCAGTTAAGGAACTCTTTGAACCCTGGAACTGGTGTTTCAGAAATTCATTTTGTAGACCAAATTCAGCAGAGGCAAAAAAAAAAAAAAAAAAAGAATGTACATGGTAACATTGTAGATAATGAGAAAAAACAAAACCTCAGATAACAAGATAGCCAGAATGTCTAACTTCAGAATTGTTTAATGACTTACAGCATTGTCCTTGAATTCAGATGTTCTTTAAAATGATAACTACAAAGACAATAGAATTCTATTCTGATCACAATGACAAGTGAAAATAATGGAGTACAAAATTATGAACACCACTGGCAAGTGGAACTTAAACCGCCAAAAATTAAATCACTCCTTTAAGAGGATTATGAATAATCATTATTACTTTAAATTATTCATTATTGCTACTTTTTAATATAAAAATCATTTATTGCTCCAAAATATATTTTCTGAAGAATTGGTGAGCAATTGAAGAGTTTCTGTGTTAAGATATCTAAAATATCTATGAGATTAAAGGTATTACTATTTTAATTGGTTGATTTGAAGGAAACGGTAAGATGAAAATAAAAGTTTTAAAATTTGTATTTTAGGAGAAAACTCAGATGCTTTAGGGAAAAAATAATTACAGAAACACTCAGGTTTCCATATTTTTCCATATAATAACACGATGCTCTTTTTTTCCACCCCCCTCGAAAAAGGAATCTCACTTCAAAAGCTTATCCCACCGAAAATAACACTGTGACCCCGACGTGATTTGAACACGCAACCTTCTGATCTGGAGTCAGACGCGCTACCGTTGCGCCACGAGGCCTTCCCGAGGCCGCGGTTTGACGGTTCTCCTGAACAGATGCATCGTCATTATTAATCGGCAAGGTTTTATTCTTAGGCCCCACCCCGGTCTTTGTCGTCGTGGTTCTTCGAGCGGCCAGTGGGTTGGACGCGCGCTCACTGCGGGATTAACCATCCTAACGAATCGTGGCTAGGGGCATTTGGTTTAAGGCTCAGTTCTTCAACTTCGGTGCACGTTGTCTCCGGTTACTCAACAGAGAAACGATTTCATGTATTTGAGATTTATTTCTGGAGTTTCCGGGGCTAATAAAGTGTCGGTGCACAACTGGCGCCCTAGACAAATCTTAGATTTGATCTCGGCTCTTCCTTTACTTGGCCTCTCTTGATTTTGGTTTCTATCTGGGTATAAATCACACAGTCTCTAGCGTGGTGACTGCAGCGCATTGGCGGTGCCCAGAGCCAAGCGCCGCTCACACGTGGGTGCTTCGTACACCACACCCGTTATTTCTATGTTCTCGTCGCTTTCGTCCTTCCCTCGGCCCAGGTCCTAATTCAGTTCCAATTTTGGATCACTGAAACCAGGACTCTGTAGATCTAACTATTAAGGAATTGCGGGAACGTTGCTTCAACGTGCAGCGTTGGTGGTATAGTGGTGAGCATAGCTGCCTTCCAAGCAGTTGACCCGGGTTCGATTCCCGGCCAACGCAGAGTTGTTTCCTTTTTTTTAAAGATCACTCATGAATTACACTGGTGCAGTTATCTTCTGCCTCCCTTCTTATGTTTGTTAAATTATCGTCAACTAAACGTGTCTAATAAGCTTACTGAACGGTGAGGATAATGGCTCATAAACGTATTGAATGGAGAGAACAATTAATTTAGCTGCACATTTAAAATGCAAGTTACTTGAAATAAAACATAAACTTGAAATTTAGAATGTGAGTTTGTGAGTCAGGACAAACCATTCCTCTTCTGCTTTTCTTTTTCTTCCAGTCTTCTTTTTATCTCCATCCCATGACTCGGGACTGGTACTTCAGAAATAAACAGATTTTAACGGCTGTAAAAAATAAC
The DNA here is from genome assembly GCF_032405125.1 of Capricornis sumatraensis. NCBI lineage: Eukaryota > Metazoa > Chordata > Mammalia > Artiodactyla > Bovidae > Capricornis > Capricornis sumatraensis. The sequence goes on from NC_091076.1 coordinate 78,121,239, forward strand.
GGACAAAACAAGTTATACACTCCTCCCCGTCGGGGAATCGAACCCCGGTCTCCCGCGTGACAGGCGGGGATACTCACCACTATACTAACGAGGAGTGAGCTACAGCAAACTTACTCCAAATCCTTGATCTGTATTTACCGAGCTCAGCGTGCCAAGGGCGAAGTTCTTGGGTGGGGACGCTGTCCTTCCGTCCACTAAGGTATGCTGACCAAATTCTATGCACGTTCTAGACGATAACTGAATGAGTCCCCAGAAGGGCGAAAACATGAAGGTGTTGCCGAGACACAGACCTCCAAGGCTGCAGAAACCTGAATTCTGACAGTCCTTGGTCTCTCCCAGGCATAACTGAATAGGTCCCAACCCGTTTCACTACCTGTCATCCACTACTACAAGTTGACGGGCATGGCAACCCACTCCAGTATTCTTGCCTGGAGAATCCCATGGACAGAGGGGCCTGGTGGGCTACAACAGTCCATGAGGTCGCAAAGAGTCGGACACGACTGAACGACTTCACTTCACTTCATTAAACCTCAACCAGGCTCTCGCGGTCGAGGAGTGGCACCAAGCAGGATGGGGCGGCGGGGGGGGCGGCGGCGGAAGAAAGCGAGTGCTTGCCCAAGTTCTGAGGTGCCTTTCCTCTTCCCGGGATACTGAGGACTGTGCACTGTGAGCCCCTTCCTGACACCCGGGTGTCTACTCAGAACAAAAGAGCTGCCTGCACACTTTGAAGCGCTCAGTTTACTCGGATCCCTTCCCAACCCAGCCTCAGTGGCCTTCCAAGTGAGAATCACATTGGGGCGTTCTGACTTCTGCAAAACCTAAACGCCGGGCTCGTCCGGGATTTGAACCCGGGACCTCTCGCACCCGAAGCGAGAATCATACCCCTAGACCAACGAGCCGACGCGTAGAGCCGACCGCGGACGACTTTAGAGGTCGTCCCAGGCTTTCTGCGGTCCTGGAGCTGTGACTCACGGTGGCCTGATCTTGGTGCGCACCCGGGGACCACCAGCCAAGATGCAGAACACATTGGAGCAGGGGTCTGGCATTCTCTCTTTGCTCTTGACCGCGAGCTTCGACTCCTCCCAGGAAATAACGTCGGGGAAGTGGGAGGGAGTGGTCTCGGCCTCGCCCACGAGCAGGACTACCTCGAGCACCGGTGTAACCTGCTTCCTAGGATCACTGTCCAGGTGCCACTCCGTAATCCGGGGTCTCGACTCTTCCTGCTTCTCCCGGCCGTCCTTGGACTCATCCCTCTGCGCAGAGTTTTGAAGACTAGCGGTAGAATTGCCTGTTTGGGGACAACTAATGAGTCCTGATATCTCTCTGGGAACACCAGTCCCTCTTTCGGTCCCTGCGTCTGGAGCGACCGACACTGCAAGAGCCCACAATCTCCCCAGACCGCAGAGTAGTGTCCAGGCGAGGGAATAATTCCTGGGGCCAAGAAGACCCACGAAGGGGGCGTCATTGAGATGAACGGCTGGCGAGGTCGGGTTGGGGGGATCTGCTTTCCAAATTGCGAGCTTCTAAGGTTTTAATACATTTCGCCTGCTCTCACTTGGGGGCCGCCAAGAGTCCGTCCAGGCAGGACCTGGTGGGGTCAGTTGCTCGCCAGCTCAGTTCCTGCTCCTGAGTGTCTTCCCAGAAGGGTTCTGATCTGCCCCTGAACTCGACCCCTTCGTAGCATCTCTGGACTGAACCATCTTGCTTTACAGCCCCTTCTTAAAGCCCTACTCACAGATACTTCGGTGGAAGGCGGGGAGGTCAGGGGCGCGGGGTGGGTGGGTGGGGACTTCAGTGAAGGGTTCAGCTCTTTGCTTTTTCTTTCTCAGGCGTCCCTGGCCGGACAGTGGGGTAGGGCAGCAGAGAACACCCCATCCTTTCCTGTCAGCCTCCCAGGCCTTCCAGATGGATAAGGAGTGCTGCAAGGCATCACCCTCCCTCTAGCCTTTTCCATTTCCTGTCTCCCCTGTCCTGGGCACCGGCCTTCCCCAAGTCTCTAGTCATCTCTTTCTTATCTACTGTCAGGCACTTAATCGGCACAGAGGCCAAAACCTAAAGCCCTTATAGAACACGATAAAGGCCTCCTTTTCTAGAAAAATCCATACACTATCTATGGACCTCACTTTTAGAATCCAAGAACTAAGGTGTAAACAACTGATGTAATTTCAACTTTGGTGCAAATATTTTACATTTTAACAGGAGTCAAAACTTTACAGGGAAACACTGAGTTCTAAGGTATAACTTTGGGCCCTCACCTCATGGGTGGTTTGAAAGAGAAAGGGTGGGAAAGAGTGGAAAGATATTCTTGGTGAATTTGAGAAGACAACATCCTGACCTCCCTTTTCCTCGGACTCCACTTCCGGTCAGTTACTGAGTCCTAGTGTGTTTTTTATACAAAACATGTCTCGAATTCATCCCCTCCTCTCCATCTCTCCTATAGCTGCATTGGTGCAAGTCTTTGACACTTCTATAACTGAACCCTCTCCTTCTGGAAGTCCCCTGCCCCCCCAGATACTATCTGATCCCTTGTGTTATTCTTCTATGTAGCATTTACCTAGCATATCACATCATTTAATTTTAAAAACATTATTGTTGTGTTTATTTTTCTCTGCTGTATTCCCAGGATATTGAACAAAGGTGTTACAGAACAAAAGTGTTTAATAGAACACAGGCAAATTTCCACATGGTCTTTTTAAGAGTCTAAGACTCACCTCCTCCAGAAAGCCTCCCCTGATCAAAAGCCTCCCCTGATCAGTCTCCACAATCAGGCCTGATGAGGTGCCACTTCTTTTCTCCACCTTATTCCAGTGCCCAGTCACTGCCCTTGGGGCGCTGTGCTGTGAATTTGTCCTCCTTCCTATGAGAAAAGAGGTCTGCCTTATTCATCTGGTTATGCACAGTGTGCAGTTCAGTGCTTGGCACAAATCTAGTGGTGCTGCTCCACTTACTTGACTTGTCATCTCGATATAGCAAGTCCTTCAAGCCAAATTTGTGCTCAGACATCTGGCAGTGATTCCCAGGCCAAGGATGGTGTCTAGACCTTTCTGCCTAACTTCCAAGAAGGTTCGGACCCTGTCAGCTGTGCCCGGATCCTACTTCCTGCCTCCTTCTCTGCAGCATTTACTGCTACTCTTACAAGCTTGGCTTCAGTGCTCCGGAAATGTGGGCTGCTCTTCCACCCCAGGCTCCCAGGAGACCCCACCAGATATGTTCTCTTCTACTTCCATTCTGTCCACAGGATCCCAGCCCTTTCCTGTCGTTTTGCGGGAACCAGAGGGCACCATACTAGCCGTTGCTGCTGCTGCTAAAGTCGCTTCAGTCGTGTCTGACTCTGTGCGACCCCATAGACAGCAGCCCACCAGGCTCCGCCATCCCTGGGATTCTCCAAGCAAGAACACCGCAGTGGGCTGCCATTTCCTTCTCCAATGAATGAAAGTGAAAAGTGAAAGTGAAGTCGTTCAGTCGTGTCCGACTCTTAGCGACCCCATGGACTGCAGCCTACCAGGCTCCTCGTCCATGGGATTTTCCAGGCAAGAGTACTGGAGTGGGTTGCCATTGCCTTCTCCGTATCACACATATAATTCTGAGGCCTCAAAGCAAAAAGAACTTTAATGAAGAACCATGCAAAACAAACCGACTCAAGTTCTAGGGATGTCCCAGGGTAGAGAAAGATGTCACGGCTGTGGGAAGGCTGCCAGGGCTGGTTCACCAGCACCAGCGCAGTGTGGCGTCCTCTGGGCAAAGGAAGGTGCAGGCCTGCATTGGATTCCCTCCCTGGTCACTGCGGAAGGCTTTGGAGCAGTCTAACGGTGTTGGAGAAGACTCTTGAGAGTCCCTTGGACTGCAAGGAGATCCAACCAGTCCATTCTAAAGGAGATCAGTCCTGGATGTTCATTGGAAGGACTGATGCTAAAGTTGAAGCTCCAATACTTTGGCCACCTCATGCGAAGAGTTGACTCATTGGAAAAGATTCTGATGCTGGGAGGGATTGTGGGCAGAAGAAGGGGACGACACAGGATGAGATGGCTGGATGGCATCACCAAGTCGATGGACATGAGTCTGGGTGAACTCAGGGAGTTGGTGATGGACAGGGAGGCCTGGCGTGCTGCGATTCATGGGGTCACAAAGAGTCGGACACGACTGAGCGACTGAACTGAACTGAACCGAGTGGGGAGCTTCTCTCAAACGGTGATAACGGCGCTCTGAGCGCTCTTCAGATCTAAAAGCAGTGATTAATTCGTTAGGATAAGAAAATAAACTCATTATCGCTTGTGAAAGGCACCGCTGGGATTCGAACCCAGGATCTCCTGTTTACTAGACAGGCGCTTTAACCAACTAAGCCACGGCGCCAAAGACATACAGAAACTCTCTGAAGGTGTATACATAAGTTTACCACCAGGATCCTGGTCACAATTTACTTCTCTAATTTTGATAAATCATTCTTTGACATCAAACATCCATTCAAGAGCAGCCCCTGATTTTGAAAGAAACAAATTAAAGACCTCAACCTTAGCAAGAAGCACGTGGTTGGAGGCTGTCTGTGGCGCCGACTGGCTCAATCAATCCCCGTAGAGGCCTAGGACAGAAGGCAGGTAATTGTAGAGCGCGTCCGAGAAGAAAAAAAGAGTGCGTAGTCGGCAGGATTCGAACCTGCGCGGGGAGACCCCAATGGATTTCTAGTCCATCGCCTTAACCACTCGGCCACGACTACATACACATTGTGTTAGTACTCACTCTCAGCCTTTCTTAGTCCCCAAGTTCCGCACACTTTACCCCTTTCATAATTTCGTGCTTCCCGAGCTAGGAAACTGCTTAGCAAGAACAAACAAAAAAATAGAATTGTGATTGACTTCACACTGGTGGCTCCGCCCCATCTTTCCGGGATGCTCCCCCATTCTCTCGCCCGCCTCCAACAGCGCGCTCTCAAGGAAGAGCAGACGCGGAAGCTACCCTGAGCCTGGCGAAACGCCCTTCCAAGCCCTGGACTGAGAGGACAATTTGGGTTTTGAAAAGCAGTGGGTTCGTTGTCGTTCGTGATTGGGAAAGTAACTAGCTCCAGGTACAAACTCCCGGGTAACAGCAGGTATTGGAAGGAGTAATATATAGGCGATTGTGAACAACAGGGAAGCCCGGCTTGTTGCAGTTCATAGGGTCGCAGTCGGACGAGTGAGCAAAAGTAGCCTTTTTGGCCCGTACGGGGATCGAACCCGCGACCTTGGCGTTATTAGCACCACGCTCTAACCAACTGAGCTAACCGGCCAGCTGCTTAAGTGCTGGTCTTTGAATCATCACATGTACCACTGAAGTACTGCAAACTCACTTTTAAATACCCAAAACCTTTGCTATGTAGCAGGCTCCAGAGACCTCCCAAACACGAACTAAACAAATTCCTAATGCGCACGAGGAAAGCGCTTGGAGGCGTGGCCAGGCTCTACCTCTCTATGCAGCAAGCAGCTCCCAGGCAAGAAATGGCTGAACACCAAATGCATGAGCATCTCCAAATAACTACTCCTGCAACCCCTAATTCTGTAGGTTCTTCCTGCCGGTCTCGAGGTGTTAATCAAGAATCTGCCTTAGGTCTGGCCCAAAGGAAACCCACAATACTGACCCCCTGTCGGAGTTCCCACATCACGGGGTTCCTCACATGCCCTGCCCAACACTCCGTGCTTCCCTCTCTCCATAATCACCTTGTACTCAGCAACAACTCTAGGCCTGACTACTTCTTCCAGCCCAGCTTCGCTAACCGAGGCCATTAGGGAAATGTTGTCTAACCTGCACTCTTCTCCCTAATTGACTCCCTGCACAGCGTGACTTCACTGGACCAGTTCTTCTCCAAACCGGTTTTGGCACTGATGGCAAACAAGGCCAAAATGATGGTAAATGATGGGTGGGTTGCCAGGTCATGAGGCCTGAGACCCACCTGAGTGCAAGCGAGAAACATCCCAAGAGCTTTATTGTAGAGCAAGGGGCCTGTCAGGAGCAAACCCATGAGGGGCAAGTGCCTGCCACAAAGACAGAACCCAGGTGCTCAGGACCACCTGTGAATACAGGTGCTTTGACACCTACTAGACAGGAAACACAACTGCACTATGATTTTCCTGTTTCCACAATTTCCTCAAGGCAGGTTGGCATTAGAATACAGAGCAATAACAGCAGGGTAGCATTTTGTGAATCCAGGGATCTGGGGTCCTGGTTCAGTTTCAGAGAAGGTAAGGGCCATGACCAGGGAAAGGAGTTGAAGCCCAGCCTCAAGATCTCCAGCCACTGCAGTTTCGGTTAGTAGGAGGAAACTAAGGCCCCCGGGGCACTGGGGTGCTCAGGCTCCTGGATAGAGAGGCATGACAGTCGGATCTTGGGGTTCACACGAGTCAGGAAAGGGAACTCCCCACACTGGAATCGCTGTAGCCGAGGAGCTTCTGAGATGGGAAGAGAGAAAAACACAGGTCCTGTGCATGTGGTTTTCAGTCCCCACCCCCCATTCTCCCAGCTTCAGAAATTCCCTGTCAATCCCCGCTCCCTCTTCCTGCTGGGATCCACCAATCTACAGCCCTGCCCTTTGACCCTCACCTAACGGGATGATCTTGGAGGGTTTTCTCTCCAGCTCAAAAGAAAGCACCATAGGGCGGAGGACAGAGAAACTGGTACAGAGGGTCCAGAGGAAGAGGCTCAAGGGCTCATCCACCTCAGCTGAGGACTAGAAAGGGAAAGAGGTTTCATCAGGACTCAAGCTTCTAACCAAGCTCCCAGGAAAATGGCTATCTGAGCCCCCACCTCCCAGCCACATCTCACCTCAAGTTGGGCTCCAGGCCCCGTAAATTGCAAGGCCACTTTCCCTGGCCCTCGGACAAACTCAAGGAGGGAGGTCCATTCACTAGGACACAGCCCTAGAACTGCTGCCACTTGATGATTTCTACAGGTCACCACAGCTTCTGCAGTCCCATCCTCCACCAGGAGCCTGGGAGCAGGGGAGCAGGGGCAGTTAGGAAATAGAAACTCTGACAGCAAAACCCAGGGGGCCAGTCACCCAGATCCAACAGGACTCTCTCTCCACCTTGTTAGCTCACTATACCCTCATCCGTCCATTCTAAAATATTTATTAAGCAATTCCCACCATTTAGGAATTATGCCAACATCAGGACAGCAGACAGTCATGGAAATGGTGCAATGGGTACCCACTTTATGCTCTGCTCTCACCTGATGCTGGCCTGGCTTACAGATGTCTGAGTGGGGCAAGCGGGGCTCTGACGAGGACACCTTCCCTGGGATGAAGAAAGTGGTTGGCAAAATCCCCTCGCCCCCATCACAGCCCTCTTGGCACCCTGCACCCAGCTCAGCCTGTCCCCATTCTTACCTGTGGGCAGATGCTGGTACAGTGAGCACACACCCAGAGGAGATGAAGGCTGAAGACAGAAACGACATGGCAAGAAGCAGTGGCCCGAAATGGGGCCTTGTCACCTTGCAGAAGCTCGGCCAGGTAGATGTGGGGCAGGGGGACACTAAAGAGAGAAGCGGGGTTCAAGAAACAGCCAACAGAGTTCCAAAAGCAGAATTTGTCTGGAAGGACTCAGCAGGCGTGAGTACAGGGACAGTGGTGGCTTCTGGGCTCTCCTGGAAGCCCCAGGGCCTCTCCTTTCTTATTTTTAAAAATCTCTAAGTATGAAAACATATTTACAGGAGATATGGCAAATATAGAGCAAAGGTACATATAGGTCTACTATATACTACAATTTTTTAAAGTAGATAAATTAAGTTTTTTTGGTTGGAGTTGCAATATCAAAATCTCAAAAATTAGCAGAATGGACAGAAAAGTAGAAGGACATAGTAGACTTGAAATGCTCTATGAACCAATTCAACATAATTAAGATTTATATAATTTTCACACAATAGCAGGATACAAATGCAAGTTCCCTAGGGCCCCCATTTATTTTGATTCTTGATCTCTGATTGTCATTGATTATTTCTCAGGCTTGAAAAACCAAGATATTAGCCAAGAAACATATTTGTATTTTGGATTGAAAACCCTTTAAAATCCCAGAACACTAAATCTTCCTGGGTAGAATGAAATGTACGGACATTTTTCATTTGAAGCAGAGGAAATCCTTCTGACCACACACATTTTACTAGGAGGGGAGAAGCCTGGAGTTATGGGGAAAATTCCAGAGCCTGGAACAGATGTGGGGTTCAGGTGTGAGGCTATGAGGTTTGGAGATGGGCTTTGGGCCACTGACCTGACCGTAGTATCTGGGGGGAAATGCAGGACCTGCACACAGGTCGACGACCGAAAGCAGCAGTAAACATTGTGGGACCTGCACGTGCAGGAGGGAGAGAGAGGAGGAGGAGAAAGAAGTCAGTCTGAGGTAGGGGCTGGGACGGTGTCACAGGCCGAGCCACTCCCCCTGAGGGACGTGCCTTGACCCTGGCACTATCAGCACAGAGGGCAGAGGAAGGGAAGGGCTAGTCTGGAACATACTGCAGGGGCAAAGGGCATACATGGCAGAGAAACACAGCAGATTTAACAGCAAAGAGAAGCTGTCATCGCCACACAGGTAGGGGCAAGCATTCAAGAGAAGCACATCAGGAGGGAGAGGAGGCCAGGTCATCAACACAGGTCTTCACCTGGAAACCCTTTTCTCCAGCTGGTAAAAGTAGACTCGGGCTCCAGGAAGAAGTCCCAGTGGGGGCGGCAAGTGTGGGTCTTCAATATACACATCCAAGTGAGGGGGAAATTTGTAGTCGGCAGTCTCCAGAGCTACAGTGAGCTTCACACACCGTCTCACAGCCCCAGAGCTCCCTACATTGGAATGGGGAGGGGTTAGTGGTCCCTCTCAGGACCACTAGGTTCCACCGCTCTATTTCTTACCCTTTACCCAAACAGGTGTTATTACCAGGCTTCATCCAGAGATGTGACACAATCTCAGCTGAAAAAGACACCAAGGAATCTGCGAAACTGGAGGGTCAGAGAAACAGAGTGAGAATGGAGTCAGATCCCAGGACAGAAAGGAGTTACAGTAGCTGCTAGAACTTTACCTATGAGGTCCTGGAAAGGCTTGAAGTGTCTCAAACCAAATACTAAAAGTAACAGGGCTTATGGGAAAAACAGGGCTGTAGCAGATCACTACACACATACAAACCCAAAACCCAATCCAGCTTTGTACCCAGAGGCCTCACCAAAAAATACCCCAGCAAAGGTGAATCTCCACTTGCATTTACCCTAGAATCTCAGTCAGCCCATCATTCTCAGCTTTATACAATGGGGCCAAGCGCCCACTCCTTCAAAATCATAGGTCCTTGAAAACTTGCACTTCTAGGGAAGTTTTGTAAAAGTTACACATATAATCCAACATGGTGTTTGTTTGTTTGTTTACACAGGGGGAAGTATCTCTGCAGCGTCTTCAACTGCACTGCAGCTGCCCCCAGAAAAGCTTACAGGAGGAAAGTCAAGCTGTTCCTGAAGCTATAAGCATCAATTCTTGCACTATAGGAAGGTCCTTCTCTAAAGATTTTAAGCTTTGGTCCTTGCTTTTTTTGTTTGTTTCTTATATTTCCTTTTACTGCTAAGCTTTGTTCTCAATTGTGAGAAAGCCTGCTCATGATAATGTCAGCGACACGCTGAGCCGGGGGATGGGGGTGGGGGGGCAGCGGTGGTAATCAGGTATGAAACACAGCTTCTATCTTACACCGCCATCCCTCCTCTAGGAGCTAAATCACATTCATGAAACACACACTGTAGCAGGGGACAGACAATTCATCCGACACAACCACAGCAGAGGGAGAGAGAGCAGTCAAGCGAGCTGGAGAAGCTGGTGGACATTTACTTGCCACTGAGCAGGTCAGTCAGTGAGGATTCAGGCCGTGTCGGGCGGATACCCAGCACCTCCGGGATGTCCTGGGAGCTTGCAAGTTCCACAGTCCATTCATCCTGGACAGTGAGGCAGGATGCACAGCCAGCCAGCTCCAGAGGATGCTGTGACATGCAGGATGAACCACCCTCCTCGAACAACATCAGTGTCTGCCAGGAAATGGGGACATGACCATCTCCTTGTGTGTCCTGGTCTGGAGAGAGGTTCCTCACAAACTATGACCCAATCCTGTTTCCTCTCTGGAGCCTGACAAAGGAAGTCAGGCTGGACTAGACATAGGCAGGCCTTCTATCTGATCTACATCCACCTTTCTTCCAGGAGACCTAGAACTTCCTTTCCAGACCCCAAGCCAAAATACCCTTCCCCTTTCTGAGGAAGGGTGTGGTGAAGTGGGGCACTCACGGGAGGGCCAGAAGCCACGAGCCGGTACACATGCCCTGGGTGCAAGAACTCAAACCAGCGGACTGAGGAGCCGAGGAACAGTAGCAGGACCTGACGGGGAGAGCAGAGTCCCTCAGACGAGAGCTGGGGCTCAGGAGGGCAAGTCAGAGGTCCCAGGCCCTAGTTTACCTTCTGATCTGAGTTTTCATCTTCCTTGGGTTCAAGTGGGCCCCATCCAGTTCCCTCCTTCCTCTGGGTGCCCCCAAGCCAGCTCCCTAATACATGGAAACTGAGGGTGGGCTGGGGCACCTCTGAACTGGCACTTGGGGGCACAGAAAAGTTCCTCTTCATCAGTGCCTCCTTGTGGGACAGCAAGAACAGCCGGCTCTGTTCTATGTGGGGACCCTCTGGAGGGGAAGGCTCTGTCCGAGGAGGTGTGGAGGAGGTGGCTGAGTGAAGGACGGGTCTGGGCACAGACAAGATCAGGGCATCGGCCAGAAGAAACTGGACATAGACTCTGTTGGGAGAGACAAGGAAGAGGTTTCTTAGCGATGCAGGCACTGTGCCCCAGTGCTCCACCCCCTGCATGGAGACTTCCCCTTCCACTTCCCTGGTGGTGGGACCCAGAGGACAGCACCACCCTAAGGACCTACCTGGCCTGCTTCTTCTGGATGAAATCTGTGGTGCTCAGCTCCTTCCAGGAAGGGAAGCTGCTTCTGACATTCCTTTCTATGACCAACTGGAATCTGTCTGCCCGCACCAGGCAACCTGAGAGGAAGACAGTTCTTTATTTTGGCAAGAGGAGAAGACTGTCGGCTGGGCAGAGAGGCAGCCCACCCCACAGGTCTCTTGCTCAATCCAGGCAGGAGTTGCGTGCCTGACACAACGCGAAGGCCCAGGCCTGACCCCCATCTTAGAAGGGTGGTACCTCCAAGGGAAAAACTGTTCCATCAGCACAGCCAATCCCACCCCTGGCCTGATCCTTTCTCATAAATCCCTAAAACACCTGTTCTGAGGTCTGAGAAGCTTTCCTCTCCAGAGTTCCCCTGGCTACAAGCCTCAATAACTCCAAGACCATTCCTCTTCCAAACTAGGGAAGTGAGAAATGGAAGCTGTCATCCTGGTGTGTCTGTGAGGAGTTACAGAGGGAGAAATGAATGTCGGGAATTGCGATTCTGGCTGGGAACCCCTGGCTCCTTTACACCACCTGCCCATACAAGCCTCTTAAACCACTCCTCAGACTTGTTGATCAACATAAGCCACTTGAGCATCTCTACTGAATCCTGGCAGAAGCTCTCTCCCACACCCCCCAGTTCAGAGACCCTCTTTCCCACTCCCATCATCTTCTCTCCACCACTGAACTCCAAACCTATGAGCCGCGGGTCAGTGAGGGGCTGCAAGGGCTGGGCCAGGAGTAGGCAGGACAGGGAACCACTCTGGTCCCGAAGTCGCAGACACCCTTTCCGAGATGAAGGCACCAGGACCCCAAGTAGTACCTGCAAGGAAATGAAGGCCTAGGCATCAAGTTTCACTAAACAAATACACAAAGCATCTACCATGTGCCAGGCATAGTGTTAACTGTTAGAGCTACAAAATGAACCACAAAGACATGATCTCAGAGCTTAAAGAATTTATCCTGAAGTGGGATAGAAAGATTGGGGAAAATGCACCTGCATTCATACATTTAGCAGCCAGAGGGAAAGTTTACAGATCGAGGTTAGAGCCAGGAGACCACGGAGGACAAGACACAACAGGGGGTTTGGGTTTGACTTTATACACTCTGGGAGAAACAAGAAAGGATTTAAATGAAGAGTTTTATAAACCATGTTACATTTTACCCCACCCATTTCTAGTCATTGCAGGGGAGTGGACTAGAGGGGTCCAGGAAGAGATGGAGCGGTCTAGTTAAGAAGGCTAGTGCCATCAAAATGACAAGAAAGGACTATGGCAGGAGTAGTAAAAGTGGCAAACAGAGGAAGCCCCCGGACCCCTGCTGGAGACACACTCACCGGGGCAGGGTGGAATGCAGAAGGCAGTAGACACTGCCAGGACCAGGCCAGGCGCTGATTGAGTTGCCAACTGGGCAAGTGAGAAGCCTCTGGGAAGGGCAGCAGGGTCTTAGGGTCAAAGGAGGCCCAGGCCCGGCGCTTCGCTTCCTCTTTCAGGACGGCCAAAGTAGGGAAAAAGCAGGGGGTCTGCAGCTGGGTGTACTGTCCAAGAGACAAGACATCAGGTTACGTGTCCCCTGTGCCCGGGTGTCCCCCAGGGTGTTAGACCTGCCACCCATACCCCAACATCTTCAGACCTTCTGGAGTGGACAGTGATGTGGGTCTTCAAGGATCTCATCGTGTGTGTTCCGACCAGGGCAGCCAGGTGGAATGAGAACCTCCAAGATCGGGGCCAGAATCTGTAGTCCCAGGCCGGGGTCCCCAGGTGACGAATACTTCAGGAACTGGTGGTATCTCAGCACATGAGGACACAGCCTTGGCCACGCAGAGAAGCGGAGTCAATTCCCCCAGAGACTCTTCCAGAATATGGCATCCCTGAGACAAAGTGGCCCACCCCTCACCACCTCCCCAGCCCCAATCCGCGTCCTCCTCACTTGCAGGCCAGATCCTCCAGGGCCTTGGTGGCCCATAGGTAGATGGGGAGTCCTAACTGATGCTCCCATACCAGCTGCTCATACAGGGAGGCCTGGGGGACTTGGTGGGAAAACTGAGTCTCAGGCACCTGATGAGAGAAGCCCCGAAGCAGAACAGCGCCACGAAGGCAGGGAGCTAATATGGGTCTTCTCGTCCCCCCGCCCACTGACTGCAGGAGGTGAACATCCTGGAGCTGCGGAGGCAGAGAGGTGAAAGAGCAACTCAGTAGTCCCAGACAGAGGTAAATGCAGTTTGCCACTGCCTGGCTCATAGGAAACACACAATTTCTCCTTTACAGGTTACTTCCTCCAGCTCTGTCTTGCTTTCCATCATGACCCACTCCCCTGTGGTAAATAAGCCTTCACCTCCTAGGAGCCACACACAGCCTTTCTGTGGGCCAGAGGGCTCACTGGGCTGCCTGAGGTCATCCTGGCCCCACACCTGTACTTCAGCTCCAGCATCTCCTCCTCCAGTGAGAAGGTCCTTCTAGAAAGATGCTCTGGACCCACCTGCTCCTCCCAGGGCCCCAGTCTCCACTCCTGATCTGAGCTCTTGTCCAAATCATTATTTACAAAAGCACCTCGCACTCCAGCACATTTAATTATTTTTATAATTTTGTTGTAGGGGTGTCGACCTGCTCCAAAAAAAAAACAACCAACCAATAAAGGTAAGAGAGTCTCTCTTTGTCACCAGCCCGGACCCCCTCACATACCTCCAGACTGACTCCTGGTCGCACCACCCGCCTGAGGCCACGGAACTGCTGGTAGGCAAGGCAGAGCTCCAGCTTTCTGTCCAGCTCATAGAGGCCCGCAGGCTGATTCAGCGTGCCAGTGACCATTCCCTGCAAAGAAGCCGAAGGGCCAGGTGATCCTCAGGCCCTTCTTCTTCGGAGACCCCACAATTCCCGCCCCCTCAGGCTCAGGAACCTCTCCCTCGTGCGCACCGTGTAGGATAAGAGTATGGAGTCCCGGACGAGACAGTCTGGACCTGGACCCTTCTTGTCCTGGGGGCTGCTGGGCTGGGGCAGTGATTGGGGGTCGGCCTCCAAGGGGACTCCGGCCAGCTCCAGTTCCAGCTCTCGCACACATTCTGGTTTCAGCGGCAATAGCTGGGAGGAGGGGCTGGTCATCCACACCCGGTAACGGTGACCAGGGAGCTTGGACACTCGCACTTCTGTCAGCACATAGGCTCTACCAGGACAGAGGGCTCGGTGCCACACCAGCTGGGCAGGGACCTGGCTTGTGCAGAAGCAGGTGACATGGTACGTGAGAGGCTTCCCATGTCCTGTCCCTCTGAGGAGCTCCTTCCCATCACCATGTCACCTCAAGGACTGGCTCCTCGAGAGCCTTTCCTTACCTCTTTTTTTTTTCTTTTCCTTACTTCTTTATCTTTCCTGTTTGCCAATTAAATCTTAAGCCTCAGAACTCTCAGGAACTCTCCCCTCTCATAGGAGATGGCAAACGTTTCCTAATCCCTCCCCCAAGGCACACACCATCCGTACAGCTTCCTCCAAAATATATAAATATTTTGTGCAGACAATTCTGCCCTTGCATTTCCCCTATCCCACCCTGTCATACAGACCAGCCATGCAAACAACTTTCACTTATTTAATCAATATGAACACGGTACGTATGTATCCAGTATGGGAACGATGTTAAGTGAAATAACATAGACTGTTCTCTCTTCTCTAACATATATCAAACCACTGGGAAACACAGACACAAAACCCAAGTAATAACATGGAGCCGTATATGATCAAGTGGCAAAAACAACACACATTTGTAAGGTTTCAGAGAAAGAAAAGAGGTCAGGATGGGCTGGGAAGATCAAGAAGGCCAAGTGACAGAAGCTGAACTTGCCAGGGTCCTGAAGGCCATCTCTGGTTTGCTGAAGTGGAGAGGAGAGAGGAAGGTGTTTTAAGCAAGAAAAAACAATATAGAAATCTTCAGAACTCAGAATGAGCAAGGCAAGGAAAACACTGGCCAGGACGGAGGAGGAATGTTCCTGGGGGTGGCAGGAGACAAAATGGAAGAGCCAAGATGAAGAAAAAAATCCAGAAATAACACGCTGAAGACTTTTAATCAATCAGAAAGGGAGAATCATCCAAGTAGGAACATAAATAAACCCCGGAAGGTATATGGAATGTACAAGGGGCCAACAATGGGTTATTGAAGAAATTTAAGCAAAAGGGGAAAAGTTACATAGAGAAAACCATTAATAAATATAACCATCTTTTAGGGCATGCTCCTCCCAGAGCACAAATGCCATTCTCAGGGGCTTTGAAACACAACTGAGGACTCAGGATACCTGAACTTCACAGTCCCAGGTGCTCAGCTTCACAGCCCCTCATTTCTACTTGAAAACACCAACCAGACTTCAACTTCACCACTCATAGCTAAGACCTCACGGGAGTTTATTGTTTATGCAAAACCAGTAGTTTACGATGGTTTGACTGAACACAGGAATTTACATACACACACTACTATGCATAAAACAGGTAACTAATGAGAACCTACTGTACAGCTCAGGGAACTCTACTCAATGCTCTGTGGTGACCTAAATGAGAAGGAAATCCAAAAAAGAGGTGACCTGTGTATACATATAGCTGATTCACACTGACGTACAGTAGAGACTAACACAATACTGTAAAATTATACTCAATAAAAATTAATTTAAAAAATAAAATAAATTATATCAGTTGATGTAAAAAGACTCAACAGTAAGTACCAGGTTTTTTTTAAAAAGAACATGTTATTCCATATTTTAATGGTGTTCAGATAAATACTTTTCTTGGTCACTCTTCTGGGGGAAAACAGGTGATTCTTGCAGTTTTTCAAAATGGGACACATGATACAGAAGCTGTCTCCTTGCATAAGCTACAGAGCAGGGAAGTCTTCTCCCCATCTTCTATACGTAGGGAAGGTACCACCTGGACTCTTCCCTCAACTGCACTGTCCTAGAAACAAGTCTCTGAAGCTGTCCTCCTTTCCCACATGGTTTCTCCTATGATGCTATCTTACCTGTTAGGAGCCTGTACAGCCCTCTCACACCTCCACACTCCTGAATTGACCCTAAACCTCACCTGCACAATGACAGACACTTGGCTGCCAGCTGGGGAGGATCCACCAAGAAACAGGACAAAGTAAGCTTTCTTCCGACTTTTCACCAGAGCACTGAATCGAATTAGTTTCCCAGCAAGGTTTGGCTGCACATTTCTGTGCTTACTTCTAAAAAAGGTAGAGAGAAGAGCAATCATTTTTTATCTCTCCCTCTCCTTTTTTTCCCTCTTACAAATGCCATCCTTTCCACTACAATCTCAGTTCACTTCAGTTCAGTTGCTCAGTCATGTCTGACTCTTTGTGACCCCACGGACTGCAGCATGCCAAGCTTCCCTGTCCATCACCGACTCCAGGAGTTTACTCAAACTCACGTCCATTGAGTCGGTGATGCCATCCAACCATCTCATTCTCTGTCGTCCCCTTCTCCTCCTGCCTTCAACCTTTCCTAGCATCAGAGTCTTTTCAAATGAGTCAGCTCTTCATATCAGGTGGCCAAAGTACTGGAGTTTCAGCTTCAACATCAGTCCTTCCAATGAATATTCAGGACTGATTTGCTTTAGGATTGACTGGTTGGATTGCCTTGCAGTCCCAGGGACTCTCAAGAGTCTTCTCCAACACCACAGTTCAAAAGCATTAATTCTTCAGCACTCAGCTTTCTTCACAGTCCAACTCTCATATCCATACATGACCACTGGAAAAACCATAGCCTTGACTAGACAGACCTTTGTTGGCAAAGTAATGTCTCTGCTTTTCAATATGCTATCTAGGTTGGTTATAACTTTTCTTCCAAGGAGTGTCTTTTAATTTCATGGCTGCAGTCACCATCTGCAGTGATTTTGGAGCCCCCCAAAATAAAGTCTGACACTGTTTCCACTGTTTCTCCATCTATTTGCCATGAAATGATGAGACCAGATGCCATGATCTTTGTTTTCTGAATGTTGAGCTTTAAGCCAACTTTTTCACTGTCTTCTTTCACTTTCATCAAGAAGCTCTTTAGTTCTTCACTTTCTGGCGTAAGAGAGGTGTCATCTGCATATCTGAGGTTATTGATATTTCTCCCGGCAATCTTGATTCCAGCTTGTGCTTCTTCCAGTCCAGCGTTTCTCTTGACGTACTCTGCATATAAGTTAAATAAGCAGGGTGACAATATACAGCCTTGACGCACTCCTTTTCCTATTTGGAACCAGACTGTTGTTCCATGTCCAGTTCTAACTGTTGCTTTCTGACCTGCATGCAGGTTTCTCAAGAGGCAGGTCAGGTGGTCTGGTAGTCCCATCTCTTTCAGAATTTTCCACAGTTTATTGTGATCCACACAGTCAAAGGCTTTGACATAGTCAATAAAGCAGAAATAGATATTTTACTGGAACTCTCTTGCTATTTTGATGATCCAGCAGATGTTGGCAATTTGATCTCTGGTTCCT
Organism: Capricornis sumatraensis; assembly: GCF_032405125.1. Lineage (NCBI taxonomy): Eukaryota > Metazoa > Chordata > Mammalia > Artiodactyla > Bovidae > Capricornis > Capricornis sumatraensis. The sequence goes on from NC_091076.1 coordinate 78,138,602, forward strand.
CTGCCTTTTCTAAAACCAGCTTGAACATCTGGAAGTTCACGGTTCACGTATAGCTGAAGCCTGGCTTGGAGAATTTTGAGCATTACTTGACTAGCATGTGAGATGAGTGCAATTGTGCGGTAGTTTGAGCATTCTTTGGTGTTGCCTTTCTTTGGCATTGGAATGAAAACTGACCTTTTCCAGTCCTGTGTCCACTGCTGAGTTTTCCAAATTTGCTGGCATATTGAGTGCAGCACTTTCACAGCATCATCTTTCAGGATTTGAAATAGCTCAACTGGAATTCCAACACTTCTACTAACTTTGTTTATAGTGATGTTTTCTAAGGCCCACTTGACTTCACATTCCAGGATGTCTGGCTCTAGGTGAGTGATCACACCATCATGATTATCTTGGTCATGAAGATCTTTTTTGTACAGTTCTGTGTATTCTTAGTATCTTTTGCTTCTGTAAGGTCCATACCATTTCTGTCCGTTATCGAGCCCACGTTTGCATGAAATGTTCCCTTGGTATCTCTAATTTTCTTGAAAAGAAATAGGGATGTAAAATTTCCACACCCCAAAGCCATTATTCTAAAAGCCTCCTTCAAACTCTACCTGCCCTTAGATAAGGCTTCTCTTGAAGAATCCTGCATCGTTTCCCTGATTTGGAACATTCCATTTATATTACTTTCTATGCCTTTCTTTCCCTCCTTCCACTGATCCACTGTCCTCCCAGTTTTACAATGCTCCCTCCTCCCTTGGATGGAAGAATTACCTGTGCCTGAGCAGGCGGGAAGCCATCTCTGGGTAGACAACAGGGATGGGGGTGAGAGGGCCAGGTCTGATGGTCAAAGGAAATACTGGCACGGGGGTACCCCAGAGCTCCACGTGCCCCTCTCCTGGGGACTTCACTGGAGGAGGGAGGTAACTCCAGCTGGGGAACAGAAAGAGATGGCCCAACCAAGAAAGGTCCAGATCTATGAGCTAGAAAAGACCACAGGCAAGGATTAATCAGGTTCCTGGCACCCAATGCATCCTGCTCCATCTTTGTTCCCTCAGAGACTTAACTGTCTTGCCAATCTTATGCTAGATGCCATTCTTATTAGGATCTGAGGCATTTGACCACCCCCTTCCTACTCACCTCACAGTCCAGGGCACCAGTGTTGTCTCTTATATAGAGGCTTCCGTTCCTGCACTCTTGTTCCAAGTTCCCTGATAGGTCTGTAAGTGTCCCTAAAAGTAACAGTCGTTCCCGGGGCAGGGAGACCCCACGTGGTCCAGCCTCTTGGGCCCAAGCCTGGTACACAGTACTGCTCCAGGACAAGTGGCTGCAGCATGGGAGACGCTGGTGGGTCGTGAGGTCCTTTACTGAGACAAAGCTGCAGAGTGAAGAGAACAGAGGTTCTGTATAGCTACGTCCAAGCCTATGAATTATCCTCACCCTCCACAAATCCCCCAAGATCCTGAGGAAAGATCAATGGGGAACGTGGACTAAGACAGTTTGTTTTATTGATTAAAGGGAAAAAAATTGGGACTGAGGGCCTAAGAAAATGAGGAGGAGGTCTGGGTCCAAAGACTGGGTGGTACCTAGGGAAGGCGAGAAGGAAGTCTGCTGAATGAGATCCTGAACAAGATAGTGCCACAGACAGAATCCAGAGAAATGGAGTGGGAATATAAGAGTGGCCTGAGGGGATGAGCATGTGGGGAGAATGCTTTAGAGACAATACAAACTGCTCCCTTGACAGCATCTCAGCTCTCAGCTTCCACAGAGAGCTCCAGTGGAGACACTAAGACATCTGCCTAATGGCTCAACCTCATTGGCCCCAATCAGGTTCCTTTCCTAATCAAGAATATTACAGCACTGGAGACTGGCTGGGAGGTTGAGGCTGAGGGGGAAGTTGGTATCATGAGTTCCCAGCTTTTAAGAGATGTTTGAGACCAACCATTCTCAGGCAAAGTGCTGCAATACTGCTGAGTCAGTATCCATTGTGAGATATCTCACAGAGAATGTGATACAATTTATCAAAGTAGTGACAGTCACACTTGTGTAATACCATTATTCCACTCACTTACATTCCCATGGTTTTTTTTTTCCCAGTGGAAGAGAAACAGGATAAGGTTACAAAACATAACAATTTATTCTCCTTGTTGCCCTCAGGAACATAATCCCCATGTGAGTGCTAAAGATTAGAAATGCTATTTTAGATGGCCCACTCCCCTTCTGCATTGGCCTCATTCTTCCCCAGTGACTTCAGAGCAAATAAAAGACAAATCAGACACTAATATGCGGTGTGCCCCTGCTATGCACATATTATATTGGGTCCATTCATGCTCAATATTGCATTGAATCTTCATCAAAAACCCCTGGAAATACCACCAATGAAGAAATTTAGAGGTTCAGATACACAGTAGTGTAGGTGGCAAAGCCAGGCATGTCTCACTCAGAAGTATTTCTGTCTTTCCCTACCTCTATAAAAGCCTAAGAAAAAGCAGCTAGAGAGAACTGTTCCTTCACCCAAAGCACCTGCAGGACAATAAACAGTAAGGACAGGGTCACTCTTCGTAGATTCTTCAGGGTCCTGTCCTCCAACTTTGAAGGCCTGCCATGGGACCTGACATACAGCACGCACTTAATGAAAGGAAATGGAAAAATAAAAAATTTTCCCGTCAAATAATAAATTATTCTACCTGTCAAATTTTTACTTGATCCTCACCCACCGTCTTCTACATACTGTGCTAGCTACTCTACATATATCTTGAAGAAGAATAAGAAACTTAAAAAGGCTGCAAGTTTCCTAAAAATTGCTGATTTACCACTTTTCAATGATTCTTTTTGATTTTCAATTATTGGGAAACAACAAAGTAAACACACCTAAACAGATTTCTACCTTTTTTAAACAAGAAAAAAGTGATATGTATATTCACTTGACAGAATACCATACAGCAGTTAAAAATAAGACCTAGAGTTATCAATGTGAATAAATCTCAGAAGGTTAAGCACAAAAAGCAAAATCCAAAGGATACATAAGGTACTGGACCATTCATACAAAGTCTGAGGTCATGTAAAAACCACTATATATTGCTTAGGGATAGATACATGTATAGAAAAAAATATAAAGATATTCACAAGAATTCTCCCATATTCCATATAGTGGTTACTTTTATGAAAAGATAAACAGGTTTCTTTTTGGAGGACTTTTCAGAGCCTTTAACGTGTTAATGAGCCTCATGACTCTCCTAGAGATTATCACATCCAGTGTTTCTCAAGTATGTTTGGCATGGAACCCTTTTCCTATCGTACTTTATTAACATTGCCTAGAACAGTTTAGGAAATGGTACGTGCTTGTGAAGTCGCTTTGGTCATGTCTGACTCTTTGGGACCCTATGGACTTAGCCCACCAGGCTCCTCCGTCTGCCCAGGCAAGAATACTAGAGTGGGTTGCCATGCCCTTCTCCGGGGGATCTTCCCAACCTGGGGATCAAACCCACATCTCCTGAATCTCCTGCAGTGCAGGCGGATTCTTTACTGCTGAGCCACCGGGGAAGCCCTTAGGAAATGGTAGTGTAAAGTTTTAAAAAATAAAATAACCCAGCTTCAGACCTCAAGCTCAGGTCTCCCAAAATACAATGATCTGCACTTGCTGAAGTCACTGTCTATATCTTAGTTTCCTAGCACAAACAAATAATAATATCAGCCTCTCTTCCCACTTTGAAGGTTCTTTTCCCATATCATCTATCTTCTCGACCACTTCCTCCTGTCTCTAAACACGACTTGAGCCAAATAAGGAGATCAACAGTTAAAGGAAAGCAGCTTGATGGAGAAGGAGAAGGATTGGCAAAAGGAGATTTTATTTATACCACCTTTTTCTCACCTCAGCAAGTTTCCCCTCACTCTTCTCAAAAGATAAGTCCTTCGTTTTCAATCCCAAATTTAACTTTCCTGTGAACCCCACCTCTTCTTACCTGTAGCTGAGGGGCAGTGTTAAACCCTGGCTCTTTCCCTGGGACAACCAGGTAGTCTTCACACAGTCAATGACCAACTGAGTCAACTGGACATCAGGCTCCTTGCCAGGTGGACACAGGGTCTCTTGGATGAAAGCCTGGGCGACCTCAAGCCAGGCTTGCTCCTGAGGAAAGTAAAGCTAGTTAAAACACCTTCCTGACTATCCTACCCACCAAGGAAATTTGGGAAAGAATAAAGGAATAAATTACAAAAAAAAAAAAAAGAGGGAATGTAAATGAATATGTAAAGTAAAGGAGTTTAGAGTTTGAAGAAACCTCAGAAGTCTTAGTTCAGACAATCAGCTTAGACAACTGGCCGTTCAGCTTTGGCCTTGCCTCTTTAACAAAACCGTACCAATCCTTAAAGCACTCAAGCAGAATAAATATTCCTTGTGAAGTCTTCTCTGAGCATCTCCGAGAGAATCCTGCTCCCTTCCTTGGGGCTCCCACAGTACCTTGCACATGCATCTATTAAGAGCAGTGACCAGCAGTGGCAGCCCATCTTATATGGGGTCTGATTCTAGTTTTTTTCTCCCCTCTGGCCATGCTGAATGGCTTGTAAGATACCAGGCTTGGGGAACCAGGGATTGAATCCAGACCCTGTGCAGTGAAAGCACCAAATCCTACCCACTGGACCACCAGAAAATTCCCAGGGGTCTGATTCTAAAGCCAGCAAGTGGAACAAGACTGGTCAAAAGTCACCCTCAGAATCTGCTTGCCAAACAAGGGACACAACTTCAATCCCTGGTCTGGGAAGATTCCACATGCCTCAGGGCAACTAAGCCTTCCAGCTGCAACTACAGAAGCCCTTGCACCACCTAGAGCCTGAGCTCCACAAGAGAAGCCACCGCAATGAGAAGCCCATGCGTCACAATGAAAAGCACCCACTCGACACAACTAAAGCAAGCCCTGGTGCAGCAAGGAAGACCCAGAGCAGCCAAAAACAAATGAATAAATCAAAAATAAATAAAATAAAGGTTTTGTTGCTATGTTAACTTTAAAAAAATAAAGTCACCTTCAAAAAAAATCCTTTAAATTGCTCATATAGTACATAGTACTGTATAGTAACATGTATATGGAAATGTGCTTAATAGATGTTACATAAAAGAACATAGACAGTATAATTTTTAATCGTTCCCCCCTCTTTTTTTTCTAATTCTTTTATTAATCCCCCCTCATTTTTTAGTGAAGTGTATACATTTGAGGTCCTATAAACAAATTATATATAAGATACAATTCCCCTGGAATTGTTTCCTTTTCTAGTAATCTAGTAGATCTTAACCTTGTAGTTTAGGGGTTTCCTAAGAAGGACAGGAACCATCTTTGTGTATGTGCCAGATTTTGTTGCCTCTGTGTATAGATAACTCTAGGGGAGGGGACCAGTCTGGCACACTCTCAGTGCTAAGCAGATTTATTTAAAAATTCTGACAGAGTTCAACAATACTTAGGGGTAGGACCTTTATCCTTTTTGATCCCCAGCAATAATCTTAAACCGTTATAGCTCTAACCCTGTTCCTCCAATGTTCTTCTATGGTCATTCCTCCACATTCAGTTAACCTTTGTGTGCTGTGTGTTCAGTTGCATCAGACTTTTTGTGACCCCATGGACTGTAGCTCACCAGGCTCCTCTGTCCATGGGATTGCCCAGCAAGAATACTGGAGTACATTGCCACTTCCTAATTCAGGGGGTCTTCCTGACCCAGGGATCGAACCCGTGTCTCCTGTATAGGCAGGCAGATTCTTTACCACTGCGCCAAATGGGAAGTCCCCAATTAGCCTTTAGCAGTTTGAAAAACCAGCATTCAAGTTCTAGATGACTTCAGGGTCCTTGTGAACAGTGCTATCACTGACCTCACCTTCACTCCACTTCAGTCACTCTTGTTCATGGTCAGGGTTCTCAAAACTGGACCAAGTCATCACTCAGAACTGCCCACCAATATAATAACAGCCCAGACTCCCTCATTTTTTGTCTTCTTCTCTTGGTCTTCTCTTTTAGCTCCATTGGCACGTAGAATACTACTGTTTTTCAAAGTGGTACTGCTGCCTCAGAATCACCAAAATTTTGCTTAAAACACAGCTGATTTTTAGGTGGTTCCATCTATTGAATCAGAATCCAGGAGTGGGTGGGGTGGGCTGGGGAGGTTGGCAACAGTGTATATTGAATTTGGGTCTCCTGTAGGGAAAGGAAGAAGTGAAAGAGGACATCCATATTTCAAGGTAGAACTATTGGGTTGGGGATATTTGCAAAGCTAGTGAACATCATAAGAGGTGTGGATTTTGTGGAAAGTCGTGTCGGTATGTAGGCTGGCCAGGTGGAGAATCTGGTAGGCAGATGAATATAACTGGACTCAGGAGAGAGATCTCAACTAAAGTAAACATTAGGAAAACCAGGACCCCTCACTGGCTATTAAAGCAATCCAGGCAGTGGATGAGGTCGAGAAAGTATTAACCTGGAAAGTTTACTTAATTTAGATCTTATCTCAATATCTTTTTAATGTCTTCACGTTTGGAACCTCAACATTGCTGCGTGGTGGGGGGGTCACCACCACCTAAGACATATAAACCACAGTCTTTTAACTGATACTCGCTAGTCCACTCTCCACACTCCTATCTAAGGAAACAAAAATGAAACTCAACCGATCACTCTTTCGCTTAAAACGCTTCAATAACTCCCAGTTATCCTCAGGTTGAAGTCACTAAGACTGTCAGCTCTGACCCTTCCACCACCACCCAATTGAACTTCTTGAGTTTTTCAAAGACATTGCTCTATTTCTAGCCTTTGAACAGATTTCTGCTTGCGCCTTGAAACCTATTTTATCTCCTTTGTTTTTCAAACCCTGCTAAGTCCTACACGCACTTCGGGTCTTAGAAGCTTTTCCGGATTATCGGTTACCCATTTTCTCTACAGTCATGTCAGGGGTCTCCCCCAGGAACTCACAGGCCCACAGGTAGCCGTTAGTGTGATCCTGGCTTCCCACTGGGCTTGAAGCCTAAACACTGGACAGAGACGTGTTTAATGCTCACAGACGGCGCCGCAAGCATAATGGAATAAATACGCAGAACCAGTGAAACGGGCGGAAGAAACAGCCTCACAGTCCCTCTTCCCCGGGAGAGGCCAGCGACGTCAGGGAGGCAAAGAGGCAAGGAAGAGGTTACAGGGGGGAAAAAAATCTGGAACAACAAAAAGAGACGAGGGACAGAGAATACCACTCACAGAGCCAGGAGACCCAGGCCACCAGGCCGCCATGACGCGACCGCGACTCCCCGCTGCGCAGCGCGCGGAGACTTGAAGGAGGGCTGGTTCGTGACGTCATCAGCGGGCGCGCCCCTGGCTCCTCCTCCGACTCCTCCCCATTCAACCTCAGTACCGCTTTACCTTGTCTTGCATCTCTGAGAGGAGAGAGTTTAGGAGCGTAAATACAACCGGCCTGGCTGATAACGCCTAAGCATCTTTCCATCTTGCTGATCCTGCCAAGTAGAGGAACTGTTTCCTCCTTAATGCAGCCAGAGCACCTCATTCCTTTTTTTTTTTTTTTTACTGTCAGTCTCCTTGTTCTAGAATTAAGCTCCATGAGAGCAAAGATTTTTATTTGCTTTCTTCGCTGCTATACCCCCAAAGTCTAGAATAGTGCTGACACATAGTTGCATGAATTCTGTGCACTCCACTGCCTATTAAGCCAAGGGTTGATTGGTTGGTTGACTAAATTAGAAAAAGAGGCTTTCATTAGTAAATACACAAAAATTTATCAGGTTCTTGTTTGACAAGTACTGTTCTAGGCATCAAATACAAAGAAAAATAGATTAAGTTAAAACTAGGTCAGTTCAGTTCAGTTCAGTCACTTAGTCGTGTCTGACTCTTTGCGACCCCATGCCGCAGAACTCCAGGCCTCCTTGTCCATCACCAACTCCCGGAGTTCACCCAAACTCGTGTCCATCGAGTCGGTGATGCCATCCAGCCATCTCATCCTCTGTCGTCCCCTGCCGCGGCCAGCACAAGCAAGAGTCGCACCTGCAAAGGGAGAGAACGGAGCGTCCCCGCGTGGAAAAATAAGAGAGAGAGACAAAAGATGGGGTTGAGAGGATCAGACCCACTATGTCTGATGCCTTCCTTTATTAGGCCACGGTATTTATAGGGTAAAGTACGTGACTTAAGACATGTACAAGGTTATTCTTTAATCTCCAAATACAATCACCAGACCCCTACCATTGTGTACAGAATTCAATAAGATAATCTATCTTTTATGATACGTGTATAAGATAATCTATCTTCTAGGACATGTTGCAGGAACAAGACATCCTGGAGCAAGACGACCTGGAGCCTTAAGGGCTACAAGAATTCTTGAGGGTGGCGGGACAGGGAGCTTAGGACAACGCCTAAGGCTCTGCATACCTGCGGAGCAGCTCCCAGGACTTAACCCTTCACGGGCGGTCCCCCGCAGTCCCCTTCTCCTCCTGCCCACAATCCCTCCCAACATCAGAGTCTTCCCCAATGAGTCAACTCTTCTCGTGAGGTGGCCAAAGTACTGGAGTTTCAGCTTCAGCATCAGTCCTTCCAATGAACACCCAGGACTGATCTCCTTTAAAATGGACTGGTTGGATCTCCTTGCAGTCCAAGGGACTCTCAAGAGTCTTCTCCAACACCACAGTTCAAAAGCATCAATTCTTCGGCACTCAGTGTTCTTCACAGTCCAACTCACATCCATACACGACCCCTGGAAAACCCATAGCCTTGACTAGATGGACCTTTGTTGGCAAAGTAATGTCTCTTCTTTTCAATATGCTATCTAGGTTGGTCATAACTTTTCTTCCAAGGAGTAAGCGTCTTTTAATTTCATGGCTCCAGTCACCATCTGCAGTGATTTTGGAGCCCCCCAAAATAAAGTTTGACACTGTTTCCACTGTTTCCCCATCTATTTCCCATGAAGTGATGGGACCAGATGCCATGATCTTAGTTTTCTGAACGTTACTTCTAGGTACTCATAGTCAAATGGGGGAAAGAGTAAAGTAAAATGTGTAGAATGTGAGTTATAGATACTGTGGAATGCAGGGGTGTCCCTTTTATATAGTGAAAGCCTTACTGAAACAATGATTTTCTATTTAAAAAATTGAGAGAAGTGAAGGATTCATATGATGGGGATTACAGAGAAAGAACGGACAGGTGAAACAAAGCCTTTGTGGTGGAAAGAAATGCAAGAAGTCAGTGAGGCTGGAGGGAAGGAGGGGAAATTAAAGGTATGAAGTGAAAGAGGAGCATCAAAGGCCATTGTATACTTGCAGCAGCTTCAAATCATTTTTAGAGCAAGATAGAATACACATTTGTTATAAATAACTTGGCACCACAATGTATAACTAGTTCATATAATAAGGAATACAGAGCTTGTATTGAATGAAGTTGAATTAGGGGATACCATAACTTGTAGAATTAAAATTTCTTTAAATTTAATTGTATTTTTTATTGAAGTATATTTGATTTGCAATGTTGGTGCCAAGTCATTTATAAGGCAAATATATGTTTGCAATTATTTCCCATGATTACATCAGAGGTATGTCCCTTCCCTTTTCATCAATACAACAGGAATGAGAGATTCCCCCAGAGGAGGTGAAACCTCTCTCTCACTCCACTCCAGCCACATTGACTCCCTAATTAGAACACCAGGAGCAGCTGGAGGGAAAGAAGTCCAGGAGTACTCAGATGCCAAGAGTCAACAGGTGGTCTCTGTCAGAAATGAGTCACAAGTACAGCCTGGAATATTACCTACCAAACAGGTAATAACTGTTATATCTGGGACAGGGATGGAATTAGGGTGAGGTAAGTGAGCCACCTAAAATATATTAAATGGTGTATCCCAAGTGCCTTACTTACCTCATGCTAGGCTTCGCCCTATACTGGAGAAGGGAAGAGAATGGGGCAGGAAAGGGATAAGGATAAAGACTTTTAACTTTTTCCTATGAGTGTTTCTGTGTTACCTGACTCTTTAGAAAGACCACCGGACTGGTTACCACAGTACCAGTCCTAGCACTCCATTCCAGCTTTCTTGCCCTCAGGCTTCAGGTTAGGTTTGGCTAATGGGAGACAGAGACATTTTGCAGGGGGATTCAGGACTGGAGAACTCACTGTTTATTCTATTTCTCCCTCAACACTGAGCTTGTGGCAGTAGCTTCCTAGGTCTACTGAACACCCTTCTTTTGTGGCTCCACTTCTCTCCCAGCTCATAACAACATTTCTCCCTTTGTACTTTCAAGCTTGGAGGTGCTAACAACTTATGCTGTTGCTAGGCTCTGGGTGGCCCATTGCACTTCGTTGTTCCTTAATCCTGCCCATATCTCTTTAAGTAGACTATTAAATTCTTACTGACTAAACCTTTCTGAGTGTGCTGTTTTCTGATAGGATCCTGGTTAATACAATCATGTATGTTTGTACTTGTTATTCAGTTGCTCAGTCCTGTCAGACCCTTTGTGACCCCATGGACTGCAGCACGCCAGGTTTCCCTGTCCTTCACCATCTTCCAGAGTTTGCTCAAAGTCATGTCCATTGAGTCCACTGAGTTGATGATGCCATCCAATCATCTCATCCTCTGTCACCCCTTTCTTCTCTTGCCCTCAATCTTTCTCAGCATCAGGGTCTTTTCAAATGAGTCAGTTCTTCACATCAGGTGGCCAAAGGATTGAAGTTTCAGCTTCATCATCAGTTCTTTCAATGAATATTCAGGACTGATTTATTTTAGGATGCATTCGTTTGATCTCCTTGCAATCCAAGGGACTCTCAAGAGTCTTCTCCAGCACAACAGTTCAAAAGCATTAATTCTTTCGCGCTCAGCTTTCTTTATAGTCCAACTCTCACATTCATACATGACTACTGGAAAAACCATACCTTTGAATAGATGGACCTTTGTTGGCAAAGTAATGTCTCTGCTTTTTAATATGCTGTCTAGGTTTGTCATAGCTTTTCTTCCAAGGAGCAAGTGTCTTTTAATTTCAAGCCTGCAGTCACCCACAGTGACTTTAGAGCCCAAGAAAATAAAGTCTGTCACTGTTTCCATTTTTCCCCATCTATTTGCCATGCAGTGATGGGACCAAATGCCATGATCTTAGTTTTTTTTTCCTCCTTTTTAAAAAAAATATAAATTTATTTATCACGATCTTAGTTTTTTGAATGTTGTTTTAAGTCAATTTTCCCCACTCTTCCACCTTTATCAAGAGGCTCTTTAGTTCCTTTTCACTTTCTGCCCTTAGGGTGGTATCATCTGCATATCTAAGGTTGTTGACATTGCTCCCGGCAATCTTGATTCCAGCTTGTGCTTCATCCAGCCCAGCATTTCACATGATGCGCTCTGCTTTTAAGTTAAATAAGCAGACTGACATTAAGAGCCTTGATATACTCCTTCAGTAAACGCTTCTGATCATCATTACTGTTACGTTAACTAGCTAGAAGTTAAAAAATATAGGTCTCCCACTCCGCTAAAAAATGAGTTCATTTAGAAAAGACAAAAGTGAAAGCAAGCAAGTAAAGCCAGTAAGCGGGGGGATGGGGGTGGTGTGGGGGGGTGGGGGTGGGGGTGCGGAAACTGAGTTCTGGACAGGAAAGGTGTGTTTTATTCCTGCATTCAGTGTTTCCCTCACACTTTGCACGGGGACAAGAGAAGCGGGGACCTGAGGCTGACTTTATTTTCACAAACGTTAACTGAATATATATTTCTGGAATGAACCTACTGGGTGTAGAAGTTGCTCTAGGAATTGACGGAGAAGGTCTGGGGAAGCCCACACCAGGGAAAGAGAGAGGGGGCGAGGCACTCTTAGACTCCGCCTCTTCCTGCGGCTCATGCGGATGACGTTGATCTGCGCGCCAGAATTCGAGGAGCTGACTGACTGCGAGAAGTGCTACCACGTGGTAAGGCTGCTGCGCGCGCTCGCAAACCTGGATACCCCTACAAACTGAACCCCGTAGCTACCCACGCCAAGCTTGATTTGGACGGCTGCAGGATCCCTACCAGGCAGAGCCGCGCCCAGCGGAGGCCTGCGTGCTTGCCTTAGTGCAGGCGTCCATTTGCGTTTGTTGGTTCCCCGGCATGGGATCCCCCACGTAAATTCATCCCCTCTCTAATAATTCATTCAACCAGCGAAATAATCTGTTGGCCTCCAGTTTTATGTCAGATACCATGCTGGTCTTTGGGGAGACAGCTCTGATGTAGGCAATCATGTGTCTGTGCTCTTGGAGCATCTATTTCACTGGGAACGATAAAGGAAAGTCAACTGTTTTAATAATCAGAATGATTTCGGAATGTGATCATTCCTGTGAAGGAACTATGGTGTAGAGAATAACCGAGGCGTCTAACTTTAGAAAGGGTCATAAGGGAAATTCCCTGACGGTTCAGTGATTAAGACTGAGCGCTCTCATTGCCAAGGGCCTTGGTTCAATCCCAGGTCGGGGAACTAGGATCCCACAAACCTTGGCAAAAAAATAAATAAAAATAAAAGATTTTAAAAATCGTTAGCATGGGGTAGAAGCTTAAAAAAGGCAGAATCAAGATCTGGCAGGAGCACCCGTAGCTAAAATGAGATCTGTCCTGGAATTTGTCAGTCTACAAGATTCTGAGATATTTTTGGTTGATAAAAGGAAAGGCTTCCCCGCTGGCTCCAACGGCAAAGAATCTGCCTGCAGTGCAGGAAACCAGGGTTTGATCCCTGGGTCAGGAAGAGCCCCTTTAGGAGGGCATTGCTACCCACTTCAGTATTCTTGCTTGAAGAATCCCATGGACAGAGGAGCCTGGTGAGCTATGGTTCATGGGGTTGCAAAGAGTTGGACTCAACCTAGCATTCACACATCTGTGCTTTTGGCTCGAGCAATAGATTGGATGAAGGTGGTGTTAACTGAGATGGGAAATGGGAACTGAAGGTCTTGGAGAACTGATAAATCAAATTTTCTGTTTTGACCAAAGCAGAGTATTTAGTGTTTATGAGACTTCTCTGTGGCAATGTCAACTAAACATTTGCATGTGTTAGTATGGAGTTTCAGGGAGAGTCAGAGTTGAATAAGTAAAGTGAAAGTCACTCAGTCATGTCTGACTCTTTGTAAAGTTATGAAATCTGTTGGCAGATATCAACTGAAATTGTGTAAAATTGTCATTTTTAGTCAAAAATGGTTGAGTGATGGCAGTTTCATTGGTTCAGTCTAAGAGATAATATTTAAAGCCACGGGTCTGAATGATGTCACGTAAGAAGAGCATTTAGAAAGAAGAAAACAAAGGGCAGAGCCTTGGGCAACCACTGTTTAGAGGTGGAGCAGAAGAGTAGGAGCTTCCCTGGTGGCTCAGCTGTAAAGAATCCACCTGCCAGTGCAGGAGATGTGGGTTCAATCCCTGGGCTGCGAAGAACCCCTGGAGAAGGAAATGGCAATGCACCCCAGTATTGTTGCCTGGGAAATCCGTGGACAGAGGAGCCTTGTGGGCTACAGTCCATGAGGTCATCAAAAGTCGGACATGACTGAGCGACTAACAACAACAAGAAGTGTAGGAGCCAGCACAGGTGACTGAGATGGAGCAACCAGAGGTAGAGGAATACCAGGAGACTGGTGTCAGGAGGCCAAGAGAGGAGAGTGTTTTAAGAAGTAGAGAATGAGTAAGTCATATGCTGCTGAGAGGTTGAAAAAGGTAAGAAGTTAAGTGACCTGTAGTTTGGCAACGTTGCAATCTTCATTCAGTAACCTTGACAGAATAGTCAGATTCAGCCTTGAGTAAGTTAGATTTGAGATACCTGTGAGTGGTGCAAGTGAAGAAGTGAAGCAGTGAGCTTCCCCCTTCTTTGGGAAGAGAGTTTGTACACGTGGAAGTGCTGTGTGTGAGAGAGAGAGAGAGATCAGAGCTGAATGAATGGTGCGAATCAGAAGCTCTCTGATCACATAGGAGGGAGGAGTCCCTAAGCACTGGAGCAGCGAGGAGGGCTTCAGAGTTGGTGCGACCTGTACTAACCTCAACACGTGGGAAAGCTTTGGATAGGATAGAATTAGACATAGACACTCTAGGATGGGGCAAAGGAATGGCAAGGAGGCCAGGCAGTGTTTAGTGAGTAAAGCCAAGGTCCTTTTGAGAAGCAGTGGGATCAGAAGTTGAAAAGTAGTTGGGGATAGACCTGGAGGGTCTTTGACTGTCAGGCTTTGCATTTACCTTGAACAGGGACATAATATTTTGAAACACTGAAGTAGAGGAGCTGTCGTTTGACTTTACTGACCAGCCCAGTCCAGCTCATCCTTTAGGTTTACACTTAGATGCCACTTTTCTTGGGAAGTGTTTCCCACTCCCACCGTGCTAGGTTTATCCCTTCTCCAGGGGATCTTCCAAACCCAGGGATCGAACCCAGGTCTCCTGCATTGCAGGCAGATTCTTTACTAGCAGAGCCACCAGGGAAGCCCTTCCCTTAGGAAGTCTTTCCCACTGCCACCATGCTAGGTTGGTACCCCCAGTCCCCTGACCTTGACCGTACTGGATTGGAAATGTCTGGATGCATTTATCCCTGAATGCCCCCAATACTTTCCGCCACCCCATCCCTGATGTCTCCACAGCCTCAGCTGAACTGAACTTGAAACCAGTTCAACAGATCGGCTCTAGTTCATGTTATTTTTTAGGAACCTAACTCGTCTTTCCAGCAAGGGACACCTGCAGAGATGTCCTCCGTCCTTCACTTCTATGTCCGCCCCTCTGGCCACGAGAGGGCAGCCTCTGAATACATTGAAAGGAAGCTGCAAAGGGAACTACCGGAGCTGCAGGGTGTCAAGACTGAGCAGTGCTACAATGTGAACTGGACAGGTTGGACCAGTTACTGGATTCTTGGGCGAAGTACCAATCACCAGTGGCAGTGTCCCAACGTCTCCTTGCCCTGTCTCCCTGCAGCTGAGTCCTTCCCGAGCAACAAGGAGATGAAGAAGCTGACATGGCTATTTGGCTGCCCCTTGTTACTGGACGATGTTGCTCAGGAGTCCTGGCTCCTTCCTGGCCCCACAGACCTGCTGCTGGAGGTCGGACCTAGGCAAGTGTTCCAACCTCGAGCAACTTGTTCCATGGTCCAGAGCCTTTCCAAACACTCTGCCACCCCTGCCACTCTCATGCCTCTTCCTCTTCTTGTGATCCTTGGGAGATTTGTTTTCTCTTCACCCCACTCCCCACTTTGAAGACTGAGCCAGCTCCCAGGCATGTTCTGGAAATATAACAAGTTGCATTCCTAGACATTGAAGTTGAAACATTTTGATGCTGCAGTTATGGTTTATTTGAATGACCTTTGAAAGCATGTTTCTCAGGGCCCAAATCTAAGGCTGGAGGCCAGTGGTATGGGCAGGGGTGGGGCTGGGGAGTGGAGGTTGGAGACTGGCTGGACGGCAGTGGGCAGGATCCACCTTCTCAGCTGGGGCTCAGGTCCTAACCATCTGGTCCTAACCAATCTACAGGCTGAACTTTTCCACCCCGACATCCAGCAACATCGTGTCAGTGTGCCAGGCTGCGGGGCTGGGGGCCGTGGACCGCGTGGAGCCAACCCGGCGCTACCTGCTCTCGGTGAGGCAGTAGGCAACCAGGTGGGGAGGAAGTGGGCAGGAGATTGGGTCCTGAAATCCAAGGAAATGATGAGAAGCAGGGGAAGCAGTTTCTGATTTGAGGCCTGCCCTATTTGCAGCTTGTTCACTGCTTGAGGCCGCTGGTTGAGAAGTAAATAGGACAGAAATCCAGCCTGTGCTCCTGTTTCTAATGCTGACAGGCACTCATGCCTGGAAGGGGCATCTTTTTCTAACTGAGCAAAGGTGCTGGAGAGGCAAGCAGTGGGCTGGGCTTGTGTGGCTTGGAGGACCGAGGGTGGACCATTTTGTCCATTCTTCAACCCTGCACCCCTCGCCCTCGCTGTGTGTCTCCACCCCTAGTTTGCCTACCCACCTTCAGCTGACCTGGAGGCCATTGCCCTGGCTACCCTGCATGACCGGATGACGGAGCAGCACTTCCCCCAGCCCATCCAGAGCTTCTCTTCAGGGTGCATCCCAGCACCCCTGAGCAGCCCAATTGACGTACTGGCTGAGGGCCGGTCTGCCCTGGAGAAAGCCAACCAGGAGCTAGGTCAGCAGGGGTCCCTGAAGGAAGGCCCAGGCCAGAAGTGTGCAGTGTCTCACAACCAGCTTCTCTGGGGGTTGTCTCCTAGGTCTGGCCCTAGACTCCTGGGACCTGGATTTCTACACCAAGTGCTTCCAGGAGCTGCAGCGCAACCCCAGCACTGTGGAAGTCTTTGACTTGGCTCAGTCCAATAGGTGGGGAGGAATGGGGACATTCTGGTGTCTGAGAGTGTGGAGGTTGGAAGATCATAGGGACCCTCCATGGCTCTCTCTTGGCCTAAGAAAGTGAAAGTGTTAGTTACTCCGTCATGTCCAACTCTTGGTGAACCTATGGACCATAGCCCGCAGGCTCCTCTGTCCGTGGGATTTCCCTGGCAAGAATACTGGAGTGGGTTGCCATGCCCTCTTCTAGGGGATCTTCCTGACCCAGGGACTGAACCCACATCTCTTATGTCTCCTGAATTGGCAGGTGGGTTCTTTACCACTAGCACAACTTCTTGGCTTAGGGGCCTCCCTGAGTCTGAGTGCCTGGGTTCCCCATCCATCCAATAGTCTGCATCACATCTTGGTTTTATCTTCACTCGGGATCTGGATAATCCACAGTGACAGACCATTGGAAGCTTATGACTTTCTGAAATCTGTTTTGACCTGTGGCTGTAACTCTGCCTTTTATGCTGGTGGGGAGAAGATGTGGCAAAGCCTGAGACATGACCCATGTTTCTGCCCTGCCGTCCCCTCCCTACATCATCCCTGCAGCGAGCACAGCCGACACTGGTTCTTCAAGGGTCGACTCCACGTGGATGGACAGGAGCTGCCACACTCACTGTTTGAGTCCATCATGAGCACCCAGGCATCCTCCAACCCCAACAACGTCCTCAAGTTCTGTGACAATAGCAGGTGGGTGGTGCCCTTAGCTGGGCACAGGGGACAGAGTGCCCCAGGCTCCAGTGGGGTAAGTGCAGATCCCAGCAAGGAAGCCAGGCCCAGAACTATGTGTCCACAGTGCCATCCAGGGGAAGGAAGTCCGATTCTTGCGGCCCAAGGACCCCACACGGCCAAGCTCCTTCCAGCAACGTCAGGGGCTGAGACATGTTGTCTTCACGGCAGAGACACACAACTTCCCCACAGGTGAGCTGAGTACCCAGGAGGGAAGGTGAGATCAGAGTGTAGGGAGGGGCAAAGGTCCCAGCCCCCCTCACCCTGGGGACCAGCAGATTGGCTGCATGTCCTTATTTTCAGCGGGGTGGTCAGTGGTGGACCTTGCTCTTCAATAGCCATACCTTTCCCTCTCTCTTCACAGGAGTAGCCCCCTTCAGTGGTGCAACCACTGGCACAGGGGGCCGGATCCGAGATGTCCAGTCCACAGGCCGAGGGGCCCACGTGGTGGCTGGCACTGCTGGCTATTGCTTTGGAAACTTGCGTATCCCAGGTCCCATCTCTTTGCTCTCTACCCAGATTCCTCCTCCTGGCAGGCACTGGACACTTTTATCTCCTAAGTTAAGCAGTCATCATGGGCACCTTTTCTTGGGAGAAAGGGCTCTAGAGTAGCTGGCCTTTCCCCAGCCATGGTCATGAGGACAGTAGGCCAAGGGAGATCCACGTCTGGCTTTGCAGAACTACAATTTTCTTACAAAAACAAAAACAACCTAATACAGAGTTAGACTTTTGACCATCAACTGCCCCCAAAATCCAATTTCTTGGAAAATGTTAAGAGCTCTGATCCCAAGAGTCAGACTCTTCCTAAAGGGTCCTGGCTCCTCTGACTTCCATCTTTACCATCCATCCCTCTTCCTCTTTCCTTCCCAGGTTACAGTATGCCCTGGGAGGATCCAAGCTTCCAGTATCCAGGAAACTTTGCCCGACCCCTGGAGATTGCCATTGAGGCCAGTAATGGGGCTTCTGACTACGGCAACAAGTTTGGGGAACCAGTGCTTGCTGGTGAGGCTGGAGGGTGTAGGGGACTATTATCCTTGACATGGATATTAGTCCCAGAGGAAGGGTAGGGTGTGTGACCCAGTAAGCGCTGAGGAGCCTGGATGACTAGACCCTGTGCCCTCTCCCTGTGACATCCACGTTCCAGGCTTTGCCCGTTCCTTGGGCCTTCAACTCCCGGACGGCCAGCGGCGTGAGTGGATCAAGCCCATCATGTTTAGCGGAGGCATTGGGTCCATGGAAGCTGAGCATGTGAGCAAGGAGCCCCCAGAGCCAGGTAAGAGCCCCCCACCTCTCTCCAGGTCCCAGCAGCTTTTTCCCCAGGGCATGGCTACTGCAGGAGTGGAATCTCAGCAGTTTGTTTTGTATCTCCCGGCTCCTGTCTCTTCTACTCTGGACAGGGTTTTAAGGTAGGGCAGGGCTTTATGCCAGTTGGGCAGGCTCAGTTTGCCTTTCCCCGGTTGATTTCTCCATGGCAGGGGCCCACCCTGCTTAGTCAAAGCAGCCAGTAGTTTTACCCAGCACCTCTGTTTTTATCTGCAAGTTTAGTTCAGTTGGTCAACATTTACTGAGGGCCCACTGGGTGCTGAGCACTGTGCTAGGACCTGTGGTGGAATCAAGATAGAAGCTGGGTACCATTTATTGAATGTGTGACCAGTCACATGGCTCAGAATTTAAAAAGCAAAAAAAAGATTGTACAGTGAAAACGCTGTTCTCCCTGACCTCCAGCCACCCAGTTTCCCTCCCTAGAGATAAGCAATGTTAATTGGTCATTCCTGTACCTTGCCAGAAGTGCTTCCTGCATACATAAACAGACCCATGTGTGTATTTGCCTCCTCTGTTAAAACAACTAGCATGTGTACACACTTTTTTTTGGCTGTGCCACACAGCTTATGGGATTTTACTTTTCAAAGAGGGATTGAACCCAGGGCTCCAGAAGTGAGAGCATAGAGTCCTAACCACTGGACTGCCAGGGAATTCTCCACCTATTTTTTTAATAACCATTTTATTGAGATAATCCATGTACCATAAAGTGTGCCCTTTTAAAGTGTATAAGTTAGTGTTTTTAGTATATTCACAAAGTTGTGCCTTAATCACTACTAATTCTGGAACATTTTCATCATCCCCAGAAAGAAACCCTGTACTCACAAGCAGTCACTCCCCATGCTCCTTCTTTTGGCCTCTGGAAACCTGTAATCTATTTTCTATCTTGAAAGATTTCCCTGTTATAAATGTGTTTGGCTGCTTTCACTTAACATGACATCTTTATTCGTATTATAGTATGTATCAGTACTTCATTCCTTTTTATGACTGAATAATATTAATATTCTGTTATGTACCTATAACACATTTTCTTTATCCATTTGTCAGTTGGTAGACAAGTGGGTTGTTTCTGCTTTTCGGCTAATTATGAATAATGCTGCTATAAACAATTGTGTAGAAGTTTTATTTTGTCTTTATGTTGTTATTTCTCAAGTATGTGACTTGGAGTGGACTTGCTAGGTCTCATGATAACTATACTCAGTCTTTTAAAAAAAACCTAACACACTGTTTTCCAAAGCAGATGCACCATTTTACATTCCCCTCAGCAGTGTGTGAGGGTTCCGGTTTCTCTAGATTCTCATCAACACTTGTTATTATCTGTCTCTTTGATTACAGCCATCGGAATGCATATGAAGTGTCATTAGTATCTCATGGTGGTTTGCGTTTACATTTCCCTAAGGACTCATGATGTTAAGCATCTTTCTATATGTTTGTTGACTATTCCTATGTCTTCCTTGGAGAAATATCTGTTGAGACCCTTTGCTCGCTTTTAAATTGGATTGTTTGCCTTTTTTTATGGAGTTCTAAGAGTTCTTTATATATTCTAGATACTAGCCCTTTATCAGGTAGATACATGATTTGCAAGTATTCTTTTCCATTCTATGGGTTGTCTTTTTACTTTTTTCATGGTGTCCCCTGAATCACAAATTTTTTTTAATTTTGGTAAATATAGTTTATTTTTGTTTTGTGGCTTTTGGCTTACAGTGCCATGACTAAGAAACCATTGCCTGAGTCAAGGTCACCTGGATTGACTTCTATATTCTCTAATAATACTTTCTAGCTTTTATCGCTTACATTAAGGCTCTGAAGCATTTTGAAGTTTGTGTATGGTATGAAGTAGGGATCTAATTTCCTTATTTGACATGCGGATATCCAGTTGTTCTAACAACCCTTTTTGGAAAAAACCTTTCAGCTCTGTGGTAAGTTTAAAAGCAGAAAGTATGAGTCCTTCAATTTAGTTCTTTTTCAAGATTGTCTTGGCTTTGTTCTAGGTCCCTCAGATTTCTGTATAAATTTTAGGGTCAGCTGGTCCATTTCTTTGAAAAAGGTGGCTGTGTTGACTTGAAGATCACTTTGGGGAGTATTGCCGTCATAACAGTATTGTCTTCCAGTCTAAAAACATTAGATCTTTTTCAATTTATTTAGGCCTAGTAAGGTATTTCATGTTTTTCAGTGTATAAGTCTTACATTTCTATTAAGTTTATTCCTAAGTATTTTATTCTTATTGATGGGGTTCTAAGTGGGTATGTATACATCTGTACCTTGCTTTTTTTCACCTTAGCAGTATGCTTGGAAATAATTTCATACTGATGAAATCATTTTACTTCATTATATTCATATGTAATTTTCTTTTGCAGTGGCTTACTTTTACACTGTATGGCTTATACCATAATTTATTTAACCAGTTCTCTGTCATTCAGTTCATTTCAATCACTCAATTGTGTCCAACTCTTTGCGACTCCGTGAATTGCAGCACGCCAGGCCTCCCTGTCTATCACCAACTCCCAGAGTTCACCCAAACCTGTGTCCATCGAGTCAGTGATGCCATCCAGCCATCTCATCCTCTGTCGTCCCTTTCTCCTCCTGCGCACAATCCCTCCCAGCATCAGAGTCTTTTCCAATGAGTCAACTCTTCTCATGAGGTGGCCAAAGTATTGGGAGTTTCAGCTTCAGCATCAGTCCTTCCAGTGAACACCCGGGACTGATCGCCTTTAGAATGGACTGGTTGGATCTCCTTGCAGTCCAAGGGACTCTCAAGAGCCTTCTCCAACACCACAGTTCAAAAGCATCAATTCTTCGGCGCTCAGCTTTCTTCACAGTCCAACTCTCACATCTATACCTGACCACTGGAAAAACCATAGGCTTGACTAGACGGACCTTTGTTGGCAAAGTAATGTCTTTTCTTTTTAATATGCTATCTAGGTTGGTCATAACTTTTCTTCCAAGGAGTAAGTGTCTTTTAATTTCATGGCTGCAGTCACCATCTGCAGCCCCAAAAAATAAAGTCTGACACTGTTTCCACCTATTCTCCATCTATTTCCCGTGAAGTGATGGGACCAGATGCCGTGATCTTCGTTTTCTGAATGTTGAGCTTTAAGCCAACTTTTTCACTCTCTTCTTTCTCTTTCATCAAGAGGCTCTTTGGTTCTTCACTTTCTGCCATAAGGGTGGTGTCATCTGCATATCTGAGGTTATTGATATTTCTCCCAGCAATCTTGATTCCAGCTTGTGCTTCTTCCAGCCCAGCATTTCTCATGATGTACTTTGCATAGAAGTTAAATAAGCGGGATGACAACATACAGCCTTGACGTACTCCTTTTCCTATTTGGAACCAGTCTGTTGCTCCATGTCCAGTTCTAACTGTTGCTTCCTGACCTGCATATTTCTGTCATTAGCATGTAGATTATTTCTTGTCTTTGGTAACACAGATAATGCTATTGTTTAAGTTTGTTCATTGGCTATTTTGCACCTGTGAATAATCTGGAGGGTAAATTCCTTGGAGTGTATTTAACTCAATGAATGTTGACAGATACCCCCAATGTTGGCTTCCCTTTATCCTCACACTGCTTTGTACTTGTACTAACTGTCATTCCCTGAGTGCTCTGATTCAGCCCTCCTTCCTCGCAGGCATGGATGTCGTGAAGGTTGGCGGTCCTGTCTACAGGATTGGAGTTGGGGGCGGAGCTGCTTCGTCTGTGCAGGTAAGTGGGAATAGCCCAGATGCCAACTCCATGATCTCTCGGGGCCCCATACATGGGTGAGGTGTGAGCTCCCAGCCCTCCTGAAATGATCTATGCTGTCTATATCTATCCCCACAGGTGCAGGGAGACAACGCCAGTGACCTGGATTTTGGGGCTGTGCAGCGGGGAGACCCAGAGATGGAACAGAAGATGAACCGTGTGATCCGGGCTTGTGTGGAGGCCCCTGAGGGAAACCCCATCTGCAGCCTCCATGACCAGGGTGCTGGTGGCAATGGTGAGAAAGGGGGTTGGGACAAGGGACCAGGCCTACCTGGTCTCTGCTTGGTTCAATTTAGGGAGAGTCTCAGCAGTTGGTTTAGGTTGAGGATCTGCAATCAACCTGACAGCTCAGGGTCCCATTCTCCACGCACTATACATTCTAAACAGGCCCAGGGTTGAGGGTGGCAGCTTGCTGCCATGGGATAGTTGGTAGAGAGGGTGCAGCAGTGGTTCAAACAGGGATGCACAGAATTAAGGGCTCCTTGGGAGTCTGGGAACAGCCTTTTGTTATCCCGGTGCTGACGGCGGCCATGTGAGCACCTCTCCCGGGAACACCCCCACCAGGCAATGTCCTGAAGGAGCTGAGTGACCCGGCTGGAGCCGTCATTTACACCAGCCGCTTCCAGGTGGGTCGTCCTCCGTGAAATCTGCCCGCCTCCCTGCCCCTGCCAGTCCCAGTAGCCCCACCCATCTGCCCCTCACTCTCAGCAAGATCATAAGATTTGGGAGCACCCACTGACCCTTCCTTTTCGTCCTCCCTCATGGATGTGCAGCTGGGGGACCCAACCCTGAATGCCCTGGAAATCTGGGGGGCCGAGTACCAGGAGTCGAATGCACTTCTGCTGAGGCCCTCTGACCGTGACTTCCTGAGTTGTGTCAGTGCCCGGGAACGCTGCCCAGTCTGTTTTGTGGGCACCATCACTGGAGACAGGAGAGTGAGTTGGTCTGGGGAGTCAGTAGCAGATGCTGTAGGTGGACTTGAGCTGCCGGGGCCCAGGAAAGAGATGAACACAGGGGAGCCGTGGGGAATAGCATGTAGGCTGTGGGGGCGGGGTGGGGGGAGCTCAACAGGAGAAGCCAGATGGGGTGGAAAGAGCACTTCTGCCCTACTTTCCAGAAGAGTTCACTCCCTGCTGGTGGTCACAGCCTCACCCTCTCTGGGTGATGTCCCTCTGGTCTACAGATAGTGCTGGTGGATGATCGAGAGTGGCCTACGGGCACAGATGGACAGGTGGATGCACCCCCCACTCCTCCCCCAACCCCTGTGGACCTGGACCTGGACTGGGTGCTGGGCAAGATGCCCCGGAAGGTACACAGGGGCAGGAGGCATCTCCCTTCCCTGGCCTGACTCCACTCTCTGCCCCACACGTGCTTTGTCACCTGTATGCCTAGTGCTCCACCCCAGTGCTCACACCCCTGTTGCCGTCTGTGTTGCAGGAGTTCTTCCTCCAGAGGAGTCTCCCCTTGCTGCAGCCTCTGACTCTGCCCCCAGGGCTAAGCGTGCGCCAGGCTCTGTCGCGGGTCCTCAGGCTGCCTGCTGTGGCCAGCAAGCGCTACCTCACCAACAAGGTCCTCCCTGCACCCTGCTCCACCCGCTTAGCCCTCTGCGCCCCTCCCTCTGCTCGCCCATCCCAGGAACGGCTGCGGGGGTCCATCAGGGAGGGAGAAGGGTCAGGACAGAGGCCTCGCCCCCTGCTGCCCACCCCCCAAGGCTTGCGTGTTCAGGGTGAGCCAGGCCACCCCCTTGTCCCTGGGCCTCTGGCCAGCTCCCCCCGGTTCCTCAGGTGGATCGTTCCGTGGGCGGCCTGGTGGCCCAGCAGCAGTGTGTGGGACCCCTGCAGACCCCCCTGGCAGATGTGGCGGTTGTGGCACTGAGTCACCAGGAGCTTGTAGGGGCCGCCACAGCCCTGGGAGAGCAGCCAGTCAAGAGTCTGCTGGACCCGAAGGTTGCCGCCCGGCTGGCTGTGGCTGAAGCCCTCACCAACCTGGTGTTTGCTCTGGTCACCGACCTCCAGGTGAGTCCCCTGCGGCTTCTGGCCTGGAACTCCAGGCCTGTGGGACACAACCACGTTCACCATCCACTACCTGCTGGCCTCCAGCCTCCCTACACTGCGTTCTCTCTCTAATGCAAGTCTGCACTTCCTAGGATGTGAAATGCAGCGGGAACTGGATGTGGGCGGCCAAGCTCCCAGGGGAGGGTGCAGCTCTAGCTGACGCCTGTGAGGCTATGGTGGCAGTGATGGCGGCCCTGGGTGTAGCAGTGGACGGTGGCAAGGACTCCCTCAGCATGGCTGCCCGGGTTGGCTCTGAAACCGTGAGGGCTCCTGGTGAGGTCTGGGTGCCAGGGGGCAAGGGGCAAGGCCTGTGGGCTCGGACTCCACCTCACATGCTTATGCCTTTCTCTGCAGGGTCACTGGTCATCTCAGCCTATGCTGTCTGTTCAGACATTACAGCCACTGTGACCCCAGACCTCAAGCGTCCTGGAGGGAGAGGTATGGTTTCTTCCCACTCCTTCATGCATTGTGTATTCACAGCCCAATCCTTTGTATGGGGTCTGCTTAATGAGTGCTCGGGTCGTCTCAGCACTGGGGCTGTGGTGCCTTCTGGGGCTGATGACTGGGGTGTCTTACCACATCCTGGGAGCCTCAGTGACCCTGCATGGCAGAACGGGTTTTCCTGAGCCATTGGTCTCCCCTCCACCATCCCTCTCCTCTCAGGCCACCTGCTCTACGTGCCTCTAAGTCCTGGGCAGCACCGGCTGGGGGGCACGGCTCTGGCTCAGTGCTTCTCCCAGCTTGGCGAGCAGCCTCCCGACCTGGATGTTCCCGAGAACTTGGTGCGAGCCTTCAGCATCACCCAGGGGCTGCTGAAAGGTGAGTGGGGCCCTGGGGGAGATGGTCCTTGTGGCTGACATGGGTAAACAGGCAGTCATCAGCTGAGCCTGTGAGAGTAGGGCAAGAGGGACCCGATCCCTTTCTCTCTGGTTCTCTGATGTAAGCCCACATTCTCACACTTGCCCTCTCCTGACTGTCCAGAAATGGGGGTGGAGCCGCCAGGTTTGGGTCTCAACACCGCTAAGCATTTTTCTCCTTCCTCCAGACCGCCTCCTCTGCTCAGGCCATGATGTCAGTGATGGAGGTCTCATCACTTGCCTGCTAGAGATGGCCTTTGCCGGGAATTGTGGGATAGAGGTGGACATCCCTGCACCTGGGGTCGATGGTGAGGTCTAGATTCGAGCAGGGCTGCCTGTCCCCATCCTACGGACCCTGTGTCCCTCATTTAAAGACTGGAGTGTCCTCAACTCCTTCCCTCCTGAGTCTCCTGTTGTCTTTTTTGATCACTGAGCCAGGTGACATTTCTGTTACTAACTGCACCCCTCTGAGAGAGCCTCACCCCACTCCGATCCCTGCCTTTGTTCATACGTATCCCCGATTCCACCTCTGATTCCATGCCAGTACCCTAGTCACCTTGATGCCTCTGTACTCTCCCAGCCCTGCCTGTGCTGTTCGCCGAGGAGCCAGGCCTGCTGCTGGAGGTCCAGGAGCCAGACCTAGCCCAAGTGCTGATGCGTTACCAGAAAGCTGGCCTCCACTGCCTAGAGCTGGGCCTCACAGGCGACACGGGGCCCCATGCCATGGTGAGGAAGTGAAGAGTGGCAGGCCTGCACAGGGCGGGTCTTGGTTTGCCTCTGCCAGCCTTGGAGGCACCCAAGGTGGACATCCTGAAAGATTTGCTCCCCCTACCCAGGTCCGGGTGTCAGTGAACAGGACAGTGGTTCTGGAGGAACCTGTTGGGCAGCTACGAGCCCTCTGGGAGGAGACCAGTTTCCAGTTGGACCGGCTACAAGCAAAACCACACTGTGTGGCCCAGGAAGAGCAAGGGCTGAGGGAGCGAGCAGGGCCCACCTACTGCCTGCCGCCTACCTTTCCCAGAGCTTCTGTGCCTTGCGAGCCTGGTGAGGGAGTGTGTGCAGAGGCTTGGCTTCCCTGGCACTCTGGGTCTTGGGGAGGAACCTAGAGCCTGGATGTGGGGTCCTGCCCTGGACAAGGTGTCCTCTGACCCAAGGACACTCCTGCTCCTCCCCCAGGTGGTCCTGCCCCCCGAGTTGCCATCATTCGGGAAGAGGGCAGTAATGGAGACCGGGAGATGGCAGATGCCTTCCATTTGGCTGGATTCGAGGTGAGCGGAGTACCTGGTGGGTCCCGGGCTGGACTCAGGCCATGGGCCTTCTGATGCTGCCCCTCCCCCTCCTGCCAGGTGTGGGATGTAACCATGCAGGACCTGTGCTCTGGAGCCATCGGGCTGGACACGTTCCGCGGCGTGGCCTTTGTAGGCGGCTTCAGCTACGCGGATGTCCTGGGCTCTGCCAAAGGTGGGCGTGGGGCTTTTGCCCACCCCCTCCCCACATCTTCTTAAGAGCTGCCTTAGCCCTCTCTTCCCTGGCTGAGAACTGGCCTCTCACCTCCATGAGGCTGGCCAGGAGCCAGCAAAGGCCTGCAGGTAGCTTAATGAGGTCGAGGGGCTGGGTGCTGCCCTGTCAGATGCAGCAGCTGCCACTCAGCATGGCTAGGTCTTTCTGTTTTTCAAGAGAAGCCCAAAAATCCCAGTTAAATGTTAGGCAACTAAATAAAAAATTTTGAAAATGCTCTGCTGGCTAAGCAGAAAGCTCGTCCTGGGCCATCTCAGGCCCACGAGTTGGCAACACCTGTTTCAAGCAGGTAAACCTTCCCTGGTGTTTGCCAAGAGCTCCTCAGAATGGGGGAGAGCCTGGGCAAGTGTTAAAAGGGCACGCTAGGATGGAAAGATGACGGTCCCTCCTCGCTCCAGGTCTCACCCCAGCTTCCTGTTCCCTCTTAGGCTGGGCAGCTGCTGTGACCTTTAACCCGAAGGCCGGGGCTGAGATGAAGCGCTTCCGGCAGCGGCCAGACACCTTCAGCCTGGGCGTGTGTAACGGCTGTCAGCTGCTGGCCCTGCTGGGCTGGGTGGGAGGCAGTTCCAGTGAGGAGGCGGTGGAGATGTGCCAGGAGTCCTGGCTGGCTCGGCCTGGTCTCCTGCTACGCCACAACCTGTCTGGGCGCTTTGAGTCGCGCTGGGCCAGCGTGCGTGTGGGGCCCGGGCCAGCCCTGATGCTGCGAGGGATGGAAGGCGCGGTGCTGCCCGTGTGGAGCGCTCATGGGGAAGGTCAGGCTCCAGGAAGGCTGGGGTGGGGAAGCCTGAAGGCTGGGATAAGGGGAGGGCATCAGGGAGCTTGCTCTTACATCCCTTGTCCCCGCTTCATCACAGGTTACATGGCATTTTCTTCTCCAGAACTCCAAGCCCAGATGGAGGCCAGGGGCTTGGCTCCGCTGCACTGGGCAGATGATGACGGGAACCCCACGGAACAGTACCCCCTGAATCCCAACGGCTCCCCAGGGGGTGTTGCTGGCATCTGCTCCCCTGATGGCCGCCACTTGGCCCTCATGCCTCACCCGGAACGGTCTGTGAGGCCTTGGCAGTGGGCCTGGCTACCCCCTCCATTTGACACTTTAACCACCTCCCCCTGGCTCCAGCTGTTCATCAATGCCCGGAACTGGACCCGGGAAGGCAGCTGCTAAACAGGCCGGAGGCTCCCCTGGGCCCCGTGGTTCGTACCTAGGGTATCTTTAGAAGTACCTCATCAGTTCAGTTAAGTTCAGTTGCTCAGTCGTGTCTGACTCTTTGCAACCCCATGAACCACAGCACGCCAGGCCTCCCTGTCTATCACCAACTCCCGGAGTCCATCCAAACTCATGTCCATTGAATCGGTGATGCCATCCAACTATCTCATCCTCTCATCCCCTTCTCCTGCCTTGAATCTTTCCCAACATCAGGGTCTTTTCAAATGAGTCAGCTCTTCGGATCAGGTAGCCACACTATTGGAGTTTCAGCTTCAACATCAGTTCTTCCAGTGAACACCCAGGACTGATTTCCTTTAGGATGGACTGGTTGGATTTCCTTGCAGTCCAAGGAACTCTCAAGATTTTTTCAACTCCACATTTCAAAAGCATCAATTCTTCTGCAGTCAGCTTTCTTTATAGTCCAACTTTCACATCCATACATGACCACTGGAAAAACCATAGCTTTGACTAGATGGACCTTTCTTGACAAAGTAATGTCTCTACTTTTTAATGCGCTGTCTAGGTTGGTCATAACTTTCCTTCCAAGGAGTAAGCACCTTTTAAATTCATGGCTGCAATCACCACCTGCAGTGATTTTGGAGCCCAGAAAAATAGTCTGCCACTGTTTCCACATCTATTTCCCATGAAGTGATTGGACCGGATGCCATGATCTTAGTTTTTAAATATTGAGCTTTAAGCCAACTTTTTCACACTCTTCTTTTACTTTCATCAAGAGGCCCTTTAGTTCTTCACTTTCTGCCATTAAGGGTGGTGTCATCTGCATATCTGAGGTTATTGATATTTCTTCCAGCAATCTTGATTCCAGCTTGTGCTTCATCCAGCCCAGTGTTTCTCATGATGTACTCTGCATGTGAGTTAAATAAGTAGGGTGATAATACACAACCTTGACATACTCCTTTTCCTATTTGGAACCAGTGTGTTCCATGTCCAGTTCTAACTGTTGGCTTCCTGACCTGCGTACAGGTTTCTCAAGAGGCAGGTCAGGTGGTCTGGTAGTCCCATCTCTCAGAATTTTCCACAGTTTATTGTGATCCACACAGTCAAAGGCTTTGGCATAGTCAATAAAGCAGAAATAGGTATTTTTCTGGAACTCGCTTTTTCAATGATCCAGTGGATGTTGACAATTTAATCTCTGGTTCCTCTGCCTTTTCTAAAACCTGCTTGAACATCTGGAATTTCAGGGTTCACATATTGCTAAAGCCTGCCTTGGAGCATTTTGAGCATTACTCTACTAGCATGTGAGATGAGTGCAATTGTGCAGTAGTTTGAGCATTCTTTGGCATTGCCTTTCTTTGGGATTGGAATGAAAACTGACCTTTTCCAGTCCTGTGGCCACTGATGAGTTTTCCAAATTTGCTGGCATATTGAGTGCAGCACTTTGACAGCATCAAGGACATCATATTCCCAAATGTGTCTTGAACAGACAAGGACCAAAATGCCAAAACAGACCTCAGCTAATTTTATTAATCTGCCTCCCTTTGTCTCACAATGTTGGATCTGTTTTCAGTCCTGTTCTTGGTGGGTCTGGGAAGCAGCATGTGCTTCAGAGAAAGCCTCCCTGGGAAGTTAGGATGCATGCAGGCTGGGGGTTTCCGTTGCCCCACTTCACTCCACCACGTCACTTGTGTCACTTAGCTGGGTTCAGAGGGGAAATCCTGTGTCCCATCCCCCTATCATCAGGCTTTAAGGGGATGGGGGTGGACAAAAGCATAAGTCGGGACCTGGGCGTTCTCATCTGAAAGCTGAAGCTTTCTTTTTAAATGCAGCACTGTGCTAAGTGATAACAGACTTTGGCAGCTTCTCTGATAGTGTTTCCAGCTGTGTCATAGGGGTTGCCCTGGTGCTGGCCTCTGAATTCAGTACGCCTGATTTTTGCTTCTCCTAATTTAGCAGCTCCCTTCCTGACAGAAGTGGTCAGCACTCATCCCCAGCACTGAGCCTTTAATATTCATTCCTTCTCATTCATTCCATTCATGTTTGATGATTCGCAACAGTGCCAAACACTGTCAGTGCTGCCAGGGACCTTATAGTCCAACAGGATCTGTATGTGGTGTGTATATATACACAACAGACTATTATAGCTGCAAGAAAGAAGGAAATCCTGCCATTTGCAATAACATGGACCTCAAAGGCATGAAGCTAGGTGAATAAGAGAAATAAGTCCTATATGATCTCACATGTAGAATCTAAAAGAAGCTGAACTCAGAAAAACAGGCTAGAATTGTGGGTGGGGGAAAAGGGAATGTTGGTCAAAGGGTACAAACTTCTAGATTATTTGCTGAATAACCTCTGGGGATCTAATGTAGAGCATGGTGATTGCAGTTAACTTGTGTACCTGAAAGTTGCTGCAAGAGTAAATCTTAAAAATAGTAATTATGTGATGTAGGTATGCGTGTGCATGCTAAGTCACTTCAGTCACTTCTGACTCTTTGTGACCCTATGGACTGTAATCCACCAGGCTCCTCTGTCCATGGTATCCTCCAGGCAAGAATACTGGAGTGGGTTGCCATGCCATCCTCCAGGGGATCTTCTCGACCCAGGGATTGAACTTTCGTCTCTTGTCTCCAGCATTGGCAGGCGAGTTCTTTATCATTATTGGCACCTGGGAAGCCCACGTGTGAGGTGCGATGGTAATCATTTGCTAGTGTGTCAAGTCAATACACTGTACACCTTAAACTCACGTAATGTGATGTCAATTATATCTCAATAAAACAAACAAAAAAATACCAGTATATGGCACCTACCATGAACCAAGCATATGCTAGGCATTTATATGTATCTAAATTATTTTTCGTAAGAGTCCAGCAAGGTACTTGATAGCCCCCTCCCCCCTTTTTAAAACAAAGGAAGAATTAAGGTTAAATAAATTGCAACATCTGCTTCCTACTGTCCTAAAGTCACATTTCCGGGAGGCAGCATTGTCTAGACTTCTGGCCGACAACCATCCTTGCTTCCTTTGTCTAGAGAAGTGTATGTAGAAGTTTCTCATGACTGCTGTGACTGTCCTGTTATACAGCTCCCTAAGTAGCTCACCATCTTGGAAATTTCTCTGAGGGAATTCTTTGGTGGTCCATGAGAGCAGGAACTCCCTTTCTGCCCTCCACTGTATCTAGCACCTAGCTCAGTGCCTGTCACCTACATCGTGCTCAATAAATATATATTGAACAAATGAATAAGTGCTGCTGCTGCTGCTAGGTTGCTTCAGTCATGTCCGACTCTGTGTGACCCCTTAGATGGCAGCCCATCAGGCTCCCCTGTCCCTGGGATTCTCCAGGCAAGAACACTGGAATGGGTTGCCATTTCCTTCTCCAATGCATAAAAATGAAAGTGAAGTCGCTAAATTGTGTCTGACTCTTAGCGACCTAAGAATGTTAAAATTAGTTAAGGCTGATAACATTTTTTCCCTTAATAGAAGAGTAAACTTAATGAATTGGGCTTTTGGATGGTTTTGTTTTGCAAGCCTTCAGTCATTTTCCCTTTTTACTTCCTTTCTCCAAAGTTGCAAGCTCTTGTCATTGTGTCAAATGAAGGACAGTATATGCATGTGTTGGGGCAGATGAAGGGGTGGGTGGAGAGATGGGGAGAACCAGTAAGTCTTGTCTCTCTTAATTTAACGTATGCCTGGCAGCCAACAGCCCCCTTCAGTTTCACAGAAAAAGCTCTAAACTGAGTGTGTGTCTGATATGTGTTGAATGAGGATTCCAGGGGGTCCAGGCAAAATGAGGGGGTTGTGTGTGCAGAGGTCCAGATGGGACCCTCCCAGAGAGGGGCGCCAGGCAGTTGTGAGTCTGTGGGAGGACATCTCCAGCAGTTAAGCATTCAGAGGCCCCAGGATCCCATTCAGTTCAGTTTAGTCGCTCAGCTGTGTCCAACTCTTTGCGACCCCATGAATCAAAGCACGCCAGGCCTCCCTGTCCATCACCAACTCCTGGAGTTCACTCAGACTCAACGTCCATCGAGTCGGTGATGCCATCCAGCCATCTCATCCTCTGTCATCCCCTTTTCCTCCTGCCCACAATCCCTCCCACCATCAGAGTCTTTTCCAATGAGTCAACTCTTTGCATGAGGTGGCCAAAGTACTGGAGTTTCAGCTTTAGCATCATTCCCTCCAAAGAAATCCCAGGACTGATCTCCTTCAGAATGGACTGGTTGGATCTCCTTGCAGTCCAAGGGACTCTCCAACACCACAGTTCAAAAGCATCAATTCTTTGGCACTCAGCTTTCTTTATAGTCCAACTCTCACATCCATACATGACCACAGGAAAAACCATAGCCTTGACTAGACAGACCTTTGTTGGCAAAGTAATGTCTCTGCTTTTCAATATGCTATCTAGGTTGGTCATAACTTTTCTTCCAAGGAGTAAGCGTCTTTTAATTTCATAGCTGCAGTCACCATCTGCAGTGATTTTGGAGCCCCCAAAAATAAAGTCTGACACTGTTTCCACTGTTTCCCCATCTATTTCCCATGAAATGATGGGACCAGATGCCATGATCTTCGTTTTCTGAATGTTGAGCTTTAAGCCAACTTTTTCACTGTCTTCTTTCACTTTCATCAAGAGGCTTTTGAGTTCCTCTTCACTTTCTGCCATAAGGGTGGTGTCATCTGCATATCTGAAATTATTGATATTTCTCCCGGCAATCTTGATTCCAGCTTGTGCTTCTTCTAGCCCAGCGTTTCTCATGATGTACTCTGCATATAAGTTAAATAAGCAGGGTGATAATATACAGCCTTGACGTACTCCTTTTTCTGTTTGGAACCAGACTGTTGTTCCATGTCCAGTTCTAACTGTTGCTTTCTGACCTGCGTACAGGTTTCTCAAGAGGCAGGTCAGGTGGTCTGGTAGTCCCATCTCTTTCAGAATTTTCCACAGTTTGTTTTCATCCACACAGTCAAAGGCGTTGGCATACTCAATAAAGCAGAAATAGATGTTTTTCTGGAACTCTGTTGCTTTTTCAGTGATCCAGCAGATGTTGGCAATTTAATCTCTGGTTCCTCTGCCTTTTCTAAAACCTGCTTGAACATCTGGAAGTTCACAGTTCACATATTGCTGAAGCCTAGGTTGGAGAATTTTGAGCATTACTTGACTAGTGTGTGAGATGAGTGCAATTGTGCAGTAGTTTGAGCATTCTTTGGCATTGCCCTTCTTTGGGATTGGAATGAAAACTGACCTTTTACAGTCCTGTGGCCACTGCTGAGTTTTCCAAATTTGCTGGCATATTGAGTGCAGCACTCTCACAGCATCATCTTTCAGGATTTGAAATAGCTCAACTGGAATTCCATCACCTCCACTAGCTTTGTTCGTAGTGATGCTTTCTAAGGCCCACTTGACTTCACATTCCAGGATGTCTGGCTCTAGGTGAGTGATCACACCATCATGATTATCTGGGTTGTGAAGATCTTTTTTGTACAGTTCTTCTGTGTATTCTTGCCACCTCTTCTTAATATCTTCTGCTTCTGTTAGGTCCATACCATTTCTGTCCTTTATCGAGCCCATCTTTGCATGAAATGTTCCCTTGTTGTCTCTCAATTTTCTTGAAGAGATCTCTAGTCTTTCCCATTCTGTTGTTTTCCTCTATTCTTTGCATTGATCGCTGAGGAAGGCTTTCTTATCTCTTCTTGCTATTCTTTGGAACTCTGCATTCAGATGCTTATATCTTTCCTTTTCTCCTTTGCTTTTTACTTCTCTTCTTTTCACAGTTATTTGTAAGGCCTCCCCAGATAGCCATTTTGCTTTTTTGCATTTCTTTTCCATGGGGATGGTCTTGATCCCTGTCTCCTGTACAATGTCACGAACCTCAGTCCATAGTTCATCAGGCACTCTATCTATCAGATCTAGTCCCTTAAATCTATTTCTCACTTCCACTGTATAATCATAAGGGATTTGATTTAGGTCATACCTGAATGGTCTAGTGGTTTTCCCTACTTTCTTCAATTTAAGTCTGAAGTTGGCAATAAGGAGTTCATGATCTGAGCCACAGTCAGCTCCTGGTCTTGTTTTTATTGACTGTATAGAGCTTCTCCATCTTTGGCTGCAATCTGATTTCGGTGTTGACCATCTGGTGATATCCATGTGTAGAGTCTTCTCTTGTGTTGTTGGAAGAGGGTGTTTGCTATGACCAGTGTGTTCTCTTGGCAAAACTCTATTAGTCTTTGCCCTGCTTCATTCCACATTCCAAGGCCAAATTTCCCTGTTACTCCAGGTGTTTCTTGACTTCCTACTTTTGCATTCCAGTCTCCTATAATGAAAAGGACATCTTTTTTTGGTGTTAGTTCTAAAAGGTCTTGTAGGTCTTCATGGAACCATTCAACTTCAGCTTCTTCAGTGTTACTGGTTGGGGCATAGACTTGGATTACTGTGATACTGAATGGTTTGCCTTGGAAACGAACAGAGATCATTCTGTCATTTTTGAGATTGCATCCAAGTACTGGATTTTGGACTCTTTTGTTGACCATGATGGCGACTCCATTTCTTCTGAGGGATTCCTGTCTGCAGTAGTAGATATAATGGTCATCTGAGTTAAATTCACCCATTCCAGTCCATTTTAGTTCACTGATTCCTAGAATGTCAACATTCATTCTTGCCATCTCTTGTTTGACCACTTCCAATTTGCCTTGATTCATGGACCTGACATTCCAGGTTCCTATGCAATATTGCTCTTTACAGCATCGGACCTTGCTTCTATCACCAGTCACATCAACAACTGGGTATTGTTTTTGCTTTGGCTCCATCCCTTCATTCTTTCTGGAGTTATTTCTCCAGTTGTCTCCAGTAGCATATTGGGCACCTACTGACCTGGGGAGTTCCTCTTTCAGTATCCTATCATTTTGCCTTTTCATACTGTTCATAGGGTTCTCAAGGCAAGAATACTGAAGTGGCTTGCCATTCCCTTCTCCAGTGGACCACATTCTGTCAGACCTCTCCACCATGACCTACCCGTTTTGGGTAGCCCCACGGGCATGGCTTAGTTTCATTGAGTTAGACAAGGCTGTGGTCCTAGTGTGTTTAGATTGACTAGTTTTCTGTGATTATGGTTTCCGTGTGTCTGCCCTCTGATGCCCTCTTGCAACACCTACCGTCTTACTTGGGTTTCTCTTACCTTGGACGTAGGGTATCTCTTCACGGCTGCTCCAGCAAAGTGCAGCCGCTGTTCCTTACCTTGGACGAGGGTTATCTCCTCACCGCCCCCCCTCCTGACCTTGAACGTGGAATAGCTCCTCTAGCCCCTCCTGCGCCCGTGCAGCCACCACTCCTTGGATGTGGGGTTGCTCTTCCCGGCCGCCACTCCTGGCCTCGGACGTGGGGTAGCTCCTCTTGGCCGTTCCTGCACCATTGCAGCCTGGCACTCTCGGCCACTGCCCCTGACCTTGGACGTGGGGTAACCACCATAAGATGTATTTATTTCTCCAGCACGTGCTGCATTCAGAACGCTGGGGCAGAAATCAAAGAAATCTTCAGCCTGTCGTTAGACACTTGGGGGCACCAGATAGCCAGAAGGTAGAGTCTGGGGCACTGCTGTGGTGGGGCCTGGGTTAGAGACCTATCTCAGGCTTCAGGAAAGACCTTCCTGTGTGACTAGCCCACTAGAAGCACCAGTCACTATGGGCCGTTTTCCCCCAGAAGGGGTGGCTTTGTACAACTTTGTCTGCCTGGTCAGGCTGGAGGAACAGCTGGTGGGTACATGGACAGAGAGTGTGAAAGAGAGAGTCCTGCCCCACCTGTCACCCAGGTAAGAAAATTGTCAAGGGCCTCCTCCCTGGGCAGGTGCACACATGGAGGGAGACAGACATGAGGCAAATAATTTTAATAAAATATCTTTTAGAGGAATCTCAGGGCACAGGTGGGAGCTCACAGCAAGGGATGTGGCCCAGACTCTCAGGATCAGGGGAAGATTCCCCAGATTAACTGAGACATAAGGAATGAGCAGCATCTGGTTACAAGAGTGGGGAGAGAGTGAAAGCTAAAGATACTTGCAAAGCCTCAGGGGCGAACAGTAAAGCGAGTTAAGGAACTGAACAAAGATGAGTCTGTCTGGAACATTAAAACAGGACAGGCACAGTTAAGGGCCTAACAGAGCATGTCAAGGAATCTGCATTTATAAACCACCTGAAAGGAGTTGTATAAGAGCAAGACATGATCACTCCAGCTGGAAAGGAAGACAAGAGAGGATTTTAGAAATCCCCGAAGCCAGAAGGTAGAGTCTGGGGCACTGCTGTAGTGGGGTCTGGGTTAGAGACCTATCTCAGGCTTCAGGAAAGACCTTCCTGTGTAAGTAGCCCACTAGGAGTACCAGCCATTATGGGCTGGTACTTGCTCCAGGTACTTTGCATGCTCCAGGCACTTTGCATGCTCCAGGCAGAAAGAGTGATGCTCAGGACTAGGATGGTGGTGGTGTGTAGAATCACCAGGAACTGGATGTGAAGGAAAGATAGGGGAGTTGATGATGAAGTGCAGATTCTTTGCTTGGACCACTGGGTAGGCAATAACTTCATTAACTATAGATGAAGATGGTGCATGCATGGGAGAAAAATGATGTGCTTTGCTTAGGACTATTGAGTTTGAGGTGTCGGGGAGAAACATGTTTCAACTGCAGGGGGCGTGGGTTTGACCCCTGGTTAGGAAACTAAGATCCTGCATGCCACGTGAGTGGCACAGCCAAAACAACAACAACAAGAGATCTGGGATAGAGATGGAGATGGTTTGGGAGGCACTGGTCTATGTGTGGGCAACGTTATTTGGGAGGAGTGAGGAGAGCCTGGGAACATTGAAGGGACTGGCAGAAAAAGAGGAGGCTGAGAAGGAATGGCATCACTAACCTCACAGCCTAACCAACTGGCTTCCCACTGCCCATGTCACTGGAGCATCCTGGGATGCCCCTGGGAAGGTATCCAGGGCAACAGAAGGGACTAGGGAGTCATCCTGTTCTCCTTACCACTGAGTCCTAGCTCTGTTGACCCTGTCTTCACACCAAGGCGAACTCCTCTCTCTCCTAGATCCTTTCCCTAAGTAGTACAGACAGCCCTCCCCACTTCCAAACACCACATCTAGGGAAGGTGACAAGGAAATGGCTTGGCAAAACAAAGCAGATGAAAAGGCTAAATTATATGCTGACTTGGAACTTCCTTGATGGTCCAGTGGCTAAGACTCTGTACTCCCAACACAGGGGGCCTGGGTTTGATCCCTGGTCAGGGAACTAGATCCTGCTTGCTCCACCTAAAGATCCCATGCACTGAAACAAAGATCAAAGATCCTGAGTGTTGCAGCCAAATATTTAAAAAATTATAATAAAAACATTATTATGAGTAGGGCTCCAAGGGCTTCACCAAAATGTCAAAGAGGTGCATGGAAGCAAAAACATTAAAAACCCCTGCTTGGTAGAAATATACATTGCCCTTACTCTAAAGCGATGCTTGACTTTGGGTATTGAGTCATCTCTCTGATCCGAGTCCATCACTTCCACCTCTTGGTGCCCCTAAAGGTGATGAGGTGGGGGCCTGGGGACACCTGAGCCCAAAATAAAAAAAACTGCATCAAATGCATGCAGAACGCTGGAAGAAGGAATGTCCCAGGGGTACAGAATCAATCAGTTGCAGGCCTACTTCAACAGGTGAGCCAGGAGCTGGACATATGTTCACACCCTCTTGAGAAAAGTGGCCTAATGAGATCTCTCCCATGATACCGGTCATCCTAGTCACAGCCAGATGGACAAAGAAGAGATCTTATCTGTGTCTGGGTATTGGCCTGGGAAATGGCCAGGCAGGACAGCTGGCCAAAGAGGTACTTTCAAATTGGATGGCAAAAAACTGACCTAATTAGATCTGGCCTCTTGGGAAGTTTGCACTTGAACATGTAGAAAGAATCAGCTGTTGGGGAGCCCATTAGTGACAGACACAGAGGAAAAAAGGTGAAGGATAAGGGAGAGTCAAGAGCAGGAACTTGCCAAGTTAGGGCTTCCTTTCACCCCACTCCCAGAGGACGTGCAGCCCTGCACCTCTGTCGCTTCCTGGAGGACTGCTTGTAGCCCACCTAACCTGTGCCTTCAGAGCTCCAGAACTGTGGAGGGCCAGGCCTCCCCAGCATGTCATAGCAGAGCATGACACCTGACATGCCATAGATCCAAAATGAGGAAGTTGCGGGCATTTTCCTCAGTCTCTGTAGTCTAGTCTCAGCTCTTCCTGGCCCATTAATAGGCCCTCACTCCTTGTGCCTAGTGCCGGGGCCCTGTTAACTTCTATGTCCTTGCAGGTCCCTTTCCAAGGACTCCCTATCTACTTGACTGCTCACAAAGCAGCCAGAGTCAGTATCACCTCTAGCAGGGAGGAGAGCGCAGAGGGCAAGCCAGTAGAAGTGGGGAGGGAGGGACAGAGAGATGCTGAGGGAGGCAGCAGGGTTGACCCTGCGGCTTGGTTTCCTTGGTTCCCCTTGTCTGGACTGCTCCTCTTCGTCAGGCTTCTATAACACACCCCTCCCTCTTTCTAATTCCTCATGGATCAAACAGTCCACTCTCTTTGCCTGAAACAGATTTAGATTCAACTACATCCATACTGCCTTTAATCCTAACAATGTTTTAGTTGATGAGGCTCAGAAAGAGGTCTGATGCTGGCTGTCATAAGTGAGGAGTCCACGCTCCATAGCATGTTCTATAAACACCTTGCACGTGACCAACAGTCCAGCCTCAAAGCTCCCTGCCATGGCACCCTTGCCAAGCTGATATGCTCACATTCCCCAAAACATGCCCTCTCATTTCCAAGTCTTTGCTCCTGATGTTCGCCTTGGCTAGAATACCCCTAGCATCACCTGGTGAACTCTGAGGCAACTTTTAAGACTCAAGGTGGGGCTTCCCTGGTGGTCCAATAGTTAAGAATCACTTGCCAATGCAGGGGACCTGGGTTCGGTTCCTAGTTCCAGAAGTTCCCACAATGCCTCAGAGCAACTACATACACTGGTGTGCCACAACTACTAAGCCTGCATTCTAGAGCCCGGGAACTGCAACTACTACAGCTCACGTGCCTAGAGCCTATGCTCAGCAACAAGAAAGACCGTAGGCAGCAATGAAGACCCAGTACAGCAAAAACCAAACAAATCTTAAAAAAAGAGAAAGACTCAAGGGATCTTCCCTGGTGGTCCAGTGGATAAGATTCCAAGTTCCCAATGCAGGGATCCCAGGTTTGATCCTGAATCAGGGAACTGTCAGTAGATTCCACATGCCACAACTAAAGATCCTGCATGCCACAACTAAGACCCAGCACTGCCAAATAAATAAGTAAAAATTAAAAAAAAAAATGGTCAAAGTGTGCTCCACTGTTCTTTATAAATTCCTGGTGGGGTAAGGGCTGGGTCCTAAACAGCCTTTGTATATCCAGCCCTTTGCTTAAGGCCTGGTAAGATGAGGGAATCAAAGAATATGTGCCCCTTGGCCTCAGTGTTACAAAATTATTAGGGTCCAGAAGTATGATGGATGGCACTTGGAACCTAGTAGGTGGGATGGCCTCAGGATGAGAATACTCTAGCTCAGTTTTTGGGTGGCAAGTAGATGACATCTAGAGCCACTGAGGGTATGGGTGGTCCCCTGGGTGCCAAAATTCACCCTCTTGGGTTTATTCAATCACTCAACAATACATGTCTGTTATGCTCTAAACACTCTGCCAGGTGCTGGGACTCAAAGATAAATGAATCAATTAGCTGGGAGGATACACCTGAGCTGAAATTTTAAGAACACTCTAAAAATCTATAAAAGAAAAACAACAGAGTTTATTCCGTGCTTCCGTCCAGGTGTGTCTGTGTGTGAGGGATGGGGACCGCCTCCTTCCCACACCTCCATCCCTTCGCCTCACCTCAGCTCCCAAGGGAAGATTTGAGAGGATTAGAAATATAATCCCCAGGTTGGGTCTTGCTTTCAGGAAGGCGTGATGCCTGAATCCTAACCTGGTCCCCCCACACCTGGCCCCATTGTTTCCCTAATTCCCTGCATCCGGTTGGCAGTCCGTTCCCTGTCAAGAGGCCCTGAGAGTGATATGTGGAGACCCTGAAACTATCCCCCCTCCACACACCTCAGGGGACCCCACAAAGATGTCGGTCCTTTGGATGTGTAACGGCCCTTAAGGAGGTTCTCAAGGGACATTCTTAGCAAGTGCGACCCCTTTAAAACGAGGAGGCCTATGGGCGTGGGCTAGTGACCAAGTGGGCGTCACAAGTCCTAAACCAAGGTCTTAGCTCCTAGCGGACGCCGCGGTCCCGCCCCGAGCCCTCCCGAGGCTTGGCTTCCGGGAGCAGCTCCGCTGGGGCACCGCCCCCAAGACGCGGGCGCCAATTGGCCAGCGCGACCGCGGGGCGGGGCCAAATCTTAAAGAGTCGGAAGCCAAGGGCGACCTGGAGGTGGCCACGGCTGCAGAGAAAGGCAGGGAAGCGATGGCACGTGGCCCCATGTGGGTTTCTTTTAAATCTTTAATGACTATACTCTAGTCTCAGGCCCATGGAGCCCACGCGAGACTACCCACTGTTCGGGGGCGCCTTCTCCGCCACTCTCCCTCCGGGGGCCATTGACGTAAGGTGAGACGGCCCAGGCACCAAAGGAATTTGACCAGGTGGGTTGCGGGAAGAAACCGGGGTCAACCAGGGTCTACCTCGCCTCTTTCCAGCGACCTCCGACCGGTCCCGGACAATCAAGAAGTTTTCTGCCATCGCGTGACAGACCAGAGCCTGATAGTCGAACTTCTAGAGCTGCAGGCCCACGTGCAGGGCGAGGAGGCTGCCCGGTGAGGGAGGCGGGCCCGCGGCTGGCCAATGGGAGGACCGGAGCCGAAGGAGTGGGCGGGGCCTGTGGCTGGACGGTTAATCACGGCAATGAGAACTCCAAGGGCAACATGTTATCACTGGAAGCGAGAGCAGCTTAGGATTTGAGAGATACTTGAAAGGAGCAGTCACAAATGCCCCTCCCTGACCCTGCTCCCTTAACTCCAGGTACCACTTTGAAGATGTTGGCGGGGTGCAAGAGGCTAGGGCTGTGCAAGTGGAGACTGTGCAGCCCCTCGTTTTGGAGAACCTGGCCCTGAGGGGCTGCTGTCAAGAAGCCTGGATCCTCTCTGGCCAACAGCAGGTAGCTAAAGAAAATCAGCAGGTGAGGGTCAGAGAAGTGTGAGACGTCCTGGAGGGGTTAAGGGGGTGGCGCTGGGGAATCAGGTAAGCATCCGGACTCTGATCCCTTTAGGTAGCCAAGTATGTGACACTGCATCAGGCTTTGCTGCGGCTGCCCCAGTACCAGACTGATCTCCTGCTCACCTTCAATCAGCCCCCGTAAGGACAGAAAGGGCACGTGGATAATGATTGGGTCCCCAGGGGAATTAGGCTTGGAGGGGCAGAGTAGGGAGACTGGCTGTTGGGGCCCTCCAAGGAAGTGGGAGTGAGCCACGAGTTTGGGGTCACAGATAACCAGGTCTTCTGGGGAAATGGGAGCTTCAAGGCCTAGATGATGTTCTCTATCTGTTCCCCACCCCCAAGCCCTGAGAATAGGTCATCTCTTGGCCCGGAAAATCTGTCAATTCCTCCCTGGAGCCTGGGCGACTTTGAACAGCTTGTGACCAGTCTGACCCTTCACGATCCCAACATCTTTGGTCCCCAGTAAGGATGCTGAAATGCTGCATAATGCTTCTGAAGACCTGGGGCTTCTGTTCTGCAAGGGGAACAAAGGGTTGGATACATTCCCCTAATTCCTTTCCAGTGCATAAACACAAGACACCTCCTCTCTGCAGAAATAAACTTGCTTTATAACCAATATAATCTCTGTGCCTTTGAAATCTAACAGAACACCTGGGTCCCCCCAGTTCCCTTTGGTCTTGGACGGGTGAAGTTAAAATTATACATGGGATCAGAAGGGACCCAAGGCCAGGAGTGGAGAAAGGGAGGAAACACACTTTGGAGTGATGGGTTCAGCCCTGAGAGAGCAGTGTGAAATGTGCAGGAGTACAGGCAGGGAAGGTTTAAAGCAACACCCAAGAAAGGGAGGGAAACTATCCCTTGTAGTGATTCAATCCTGAGAAATCAAATGGGGAGTGGTGTTGGTGGTCCCCCTCGGATGATGAAAGGCCATCTGGTCAGAAGTCTCCCGATAATAAAAAATGGAGTCGGAAGAGTCCAAGGAGTGCTGATTTGCTGGAGTGGGGAAAAGCGGCTGTCGTTACTTGGTGTACGTGTAGTAGACCATGCGCAGCTGGTCCCAGAAGAAGAGGGAAAGGATGGTGTGGGGGCCTAGGCGGAAGTAGGAGGCACCTATTCCCTTGTACATGCCAAAAATGCCCTCTGTCCGAGCCGTCTGCAGCAGAGCATCCAGTAACCCCCGGTACATGAGGCCCTGAGAGGTGGGAGAGGAAGAGCAGAGAGAAGGAGTTTGTCAGAACCCACCAGGAGCCTCACCTCAGTAGGCTGCATTTTAGGGTTCCTACCTCCACCCACAGTCTGCTTTCCCCCATCCCCCAGCTTTCCCAGCCTGCCCACACCCCAGGGCACTCCCTTACCTTGCCCTGAGCATCTGTGGGCTGGTTGTACAGCCTGGTGCTGACCACGTCAAAGGGTGTCATGGCCAGGACCACCGCGATGCCACTCACCATGGCGGCCGCCAGAGCCACCTTCCAGCTCTGGGGTGGAAATATCTAATGGGGGAGGGAGGGAGAGCTCTGTCAGCCAATCGTTCAACCCCACAGAAAGGCCAGGCCCTGCACTGGGGATACAGGAGGGAGCCGGTAACTCAGGGAGCTTCCACTCCACCGGTGATAACACTGAAGGAGCAAGAGCTCAAGGCTCTGAGGACTCAGGCACACCTGGGTGGAAGGGACAAGAGAACTGTGGGAAGGTTAGAAAGAGACAGTGACCCTCCAAGACTACCTGCTACCCCCTCACATTGAATGTTGGCACTGTCCCACTTCAAGCTGAGCCCGCTTCAGCTTGCCCCCCCCACCCCCACCCACATTCCCAGGGTGGCCCCACCCCTTCCCCAGGCAGTACCTCCCACTGGGTCATGAGGTCCTTGGTGGAGGAGAAGGTGCACAGCTGGGTGGAGGAACCGACGATAACTCGGGGCAGGCCGCCCAGGGCCCCACGCCACAACCCCACCAGACCATGTTTCTGGCCAATCTTGGTTAGTGCCTGAAACATGCCCTGGTGGGGGCCGGGGGAAAGACCATGGGGGCAGGGTTCAGTCACTCAAGCATCAGGGGCTGCTACCTCCTAACAGTGACAAGGATGGGTCCATCACAGGCACCCCAATGTCTAGACAACCAGTTCCATGTGGGCTTCAAGCATGAATGTGGCCCTCAGTTATCGACCAACCTATCCTTTTCTCCCTCGCCATCCCAGAACAGGGCAGGGCGTATGCAAGTGAGGACATTAGCAGGACAGGAGGATGGGGCAGGAGAAACAGGTGCAGAAGACTAGAGGAACTGGGAACATAGGGCAAAGAGGGTTTGGGTGGATTCCAGGGGTGGAGTAGGGCTGAATTGATGGGCTGGGCAGATCTGTGGCTGGGTTGGAGCTGCTGGGTACAGGCAGAAAGCTGGGGGAAGAAGGGAGAGAATGGGCAGGGACTCAAGCCGGGGATGGGAAAACCCTCACCTGATGATTATACTGGTGCCCCACAGCGATTTCTGTGGCTGCCTGTGCTTGGAGGTGTGTCTTCACCTGGGGAAGACAGAGTATTACAGCCTATGGCTCAGAGGTCAGCCTCCCACCTCAGAAACCCAAATGCCTGACCCCTTCACACTTTCTCTAGGGTGTTCAGCAAAGAATATCCTTCTAATCTGATAATTATTGTTGTTCCTACTTAACAAATTGGTCATGAGACTGTGTCCCTTGGCTCCAATCCCGGGGGATGGATCTCCTAGCACTGCGAGGCACCCCCACCCCTCTACATCCTCCCTCCCTTCGGGTAGGGGTGGGGGATGGAAAATGGCAACATTTCCTAAGACTGTCCAAGTTAGGGGAGACCTGGTGTCCAGCCTCTCATGCCACCTCCTATTCTCAGACTGGCAGACAGGATCTTCAGCCACTACCATGACCAGGCTCCAACATCAGACTCTGGGGCAGGTTGAGGGGTCCTCTGCAAAACTTGCTCTCTGGCCTCCCAGCTGGCTTTGGAGAGATCACTGTCCCTGAATCTCATAACCTGGGAGGGAGACCAGATTACCTTTCCTTCTACAGACCTCACTGCCTCACAGTGTCTTTCCAGAAAGAGTGCTAAGCAGGGCCTTGTTCTTGTTTAGTCACTTTCAGTAGTGTCTGATTCTTTTGCGACCCCATGGACTATAGCCCGCCAGGCTCCTCTGTCCATGAGATTTCCCAGGCAAGAATACTGGAGTGGGTTGCCATTTCCTTCTCCAGGGGATCTTCCCAACCCAAGGATCAAACTCGCATCTCCTGCATTGGAAGTGAATTCTTTACTACTGAGCCACCAAGGAAGCCAAGCAAGGACTGGACTGGTCCTAGCAATAAGCAGCTGTGTGACCTTGAGCTAGTCATTTCCTTTTCTGGGCCTCAGGCTCCTGACCCTTCACCTATACCAGATAACTCAAAGAGGCAGACTACAGGATGGTAATTCTGTGATGCCCAGGACCTTCCCCAATCCCCAGACTCGTTGAAGTATATTAATCAAACCGCTCATCTTCCCCTACACAAATCCATTTCTAGCCTCAGTGAAGGCCCAGGCACCCACCCTGCACCAAGGATCTTCCTGGAAGGCCCCAGGCAAGACCCTTCTTCTCACCATGTAAATGGGGCTCCCCAAGTAGGCTCCCATGACCCCAGCCAAGGCCCCAGCTGCGGCGCTGCGAACAGGGCTGAGTGTGCCTTCAGCTGTATGCAGGTAACCCCCAGCTTCCACCAGCCCGTAGGTGCCCAGCCGGATTCCGTTCATCAGAAACTGGTATAAGAGGGCAGGGGCCAGGCCCTTCTGCAGAGCCGCCAGGCCGTCCACCTTGCCGATGGTGATGAAGGCATGGAAGACGTTTCGGTAGTGCCGTTGGTAGGTGCCGGGGGCCCGCAGTTCTCCCTGCAGCTGCATCCTGGTCTTCACCACCTCCAGGGGATTGGTGAACAAACAGGCCCCGCAGGCTGCCAGGCCACTCATCAAGAAGTCCATGGTGGGACAGCAGTAGC
This sequence comes from Capricornis sumatraensis, assembly GCF_032405125.1. Classification (NCBI taxonomy): domain Eukaryota; kingdom Metazoa; phylum Chordata; class Mammalia; order Artiodactyla; family Bovidae; genus Capricornis; species Capricornis sumatraensis. The sequence goes on from NC_091076.1 coordinate 78,183,457, forward strand.
AGGAATTGGCCCAGGGGTAAGAAAGTTAAAATTAACTTCAGAAATGAGGTCAGAATATCCTGGGGAGAGCCTCAGTTCCAGCGGTTCAGGCTGCAGCAGGTAGAAATTTAGAGGTCTGGAATCTATAGAGTGTCAGGGTCAGATATCAAGAGGTCAAGGGTTAGCTGGAATTTGGGAGTCAGGAGATGGTAGAAAGAAATATGAGTTTAGGAGAGTCTGGCGAGAAGGCTATGGCAGGGACTTGTTAATTAAGGGATTCGAGGTCAAGGAGGGGCAGAAGTCAAGAGGACAGCAGGTGGGATGCTTAGGATGGCCAGACACGGGGGTCCGGAGTAGGTGAGAGAAAAGCGGAGTGGGGAGACGCCTGCGGAGGAGGAAGGGAAAAGAAAATCAGCAGATGAAGGAGGGAGAGGACCAGGAGAAGATCCGGTGGCGTCCCCGGGACAGCAGCGAGGTCTGAAACGGGGAAGGAAGTCAAGACTCAGCAGAGAATGAGCGCCCCCAGGCATCTGCCGGAGCCCGCAGCAGCTTCACCCCCGGTTAGCCTACGGAGGCCACCACACTCCGATCATGGAAAGCAGCGCCCAATGAGAAGCCTTGGAGAGGCGTAGCCGAGAGCCGCAGCCAATCAACGCCGAGCCGGCTCGACGGCCAATGGAAGGTGCTCCAGGCGACTCAGCCCCCGGAATCTGCAGAGAAGCGGTTGGAGTTAACTCTCCACACCCCGGCACCGGTACCTGGGCTGTCGACTCAGGGTGCTGAGAGGGGTCCCCCGGGAGCAGAGTTTTGTTTTGTTTTGTTTTTTATCACTGGTAAGGAGGAGGAGAGGTTGGACCCTGGGTCACTGGACGGGCGCAGAAGCCGAGTGCGGAGACAGCAGTTCATCGGCCTGTTTGGGGCTGCTCCTTTTGCGAACCGAGGGCTCCCCTCCTTCTTCTTCTATCCCGGGTCGTCGCCGGGTGGGGCTGCCAAACTGTATATCCACTCCTCGGATCGACGTCAGGAGAACTCGCCCCTGGACTGAACAGATATCCTTAGACTGAATGAAATATTTGCATAATAGGTTCCAGGCCGGGGATGTGATGCCTGCGGGTGCAGAGGAAGAGGTCCTGAAGGATCGCAGGGAAGGAACATAGTCACATCTTTATGCTCTTTTGATGCTCACAGCAACCCAGAGGAAAACGGCAGGCAGGCTGAGTAGGGTGGGATTTTGATCCCTGAGCCTAGGTTATACAAGGCCAGCAAGTGGTGGAAGAGATCCTGAGACTCTCCTGTCCTTTGTTCATGAGCCTGGTAATGGTTAATTATGCAAGGACTTCTGAGAAAAGAGGGGGAAGGCTTTGGAGAAAGATGGCAGGAGAACAAGGGATGTCTTCTGGGGTGGGAGGAGTTAGGGGGCACAACTGACCTAGAGAATCTTTTGAGGTACAGTTTGGGTCTTCCTGCTTACCAGCTGGATGGCCTTAGGCAAGTTACTTAACATCTCAGAGCTTTCTTTGTAAAATGGGAATGATAATTATGTATTGCGTAAGCCTGAGTGAAAGTGTTTTATTTTCTCTAGGTGCTCAATTGGTCTCCTTGTGCCCTTGCCTATCCTGTTCCCACGGCACCCTTATCCTGGTAACCTCCAAATCACTCTTCAACTTGAGCTTCATCTCTCCTGATCCTTGAAGCTTTTTAGCCACTTCCATCCTGCTTTGTTCCTCAAGTAAATGAGAAACCTTTGTTTCTGATTTGATTTGGCTTAGAGGGTAAAGCGTCCGCCTGCAATGCGGGAGACCCGGGTTCAATCCCTGAGTAGGGAAGATCCCCTGGAGAAGGCTCCAGTACTCTTGCCTGGAAAATCCCATGGACAGAGGAGCCTGGGAGGCTGAAGTCCATGGGGTCACAAAGAGTCAGACACGACTGAGCGACTTCACTTTCACTTTATTTCAGCAATTGTTTACTCTGACTCCTCCACTACAATGGGAGTTCTTGAACACTCCCAGGGCTGGGGAGCTGAATCTGAGTCTTTTCTCACCAGTTTACTGCTAACTCACAGATTTTGAGACCTGGGTTCGATCCCTGGGTCGGGAATATCCCCTGGAGAAGGAAATGGCAACCCACTCCAGTATTCTTGCCCGGAGAATCCCATGGACGGAGGAGCCTGGTGGGCTACAGTCCACGGGGTCGCAAAGAGTCGGACACGACTGAGCGACTTCACTTTCACCTTCAGGAGGTGTGGAGCAGATAATGGGGCTTCTCGATAGAGGCTCTGAAATGGTCCCCTGAAAATGTCCAAGGAATGCTCCACAAATGCCTCCACCTGCTGGCTAGGGTTATCACCTGAAAAACTGGATTCGTCTCAGTGAGTGTCGAGTCAAAAGACACGACCAAGCCAAAGAGTGAGAGAAGGAAGACTTTAAGTAAGGAGAACACTGGCAATTTTCCCCAAAGCTGTGTTTCCCGAACAGCAAAATTAGGAAAGTTTTAAGCTAAAGGTATGTGCATATTCATGAAGCGGTTTGGCTGGGGTTTGCTTATACATGACAGGGCTTGAGCAGAAGAGAATCCAGCACAGAATAGGGGCAAAAGTCCAAGCTTTCATTGATTGAAATCACAAACGACAGAAGAAAGTTAACATCTTCATTCCTTAGGTTCCCACCCATCTGCAGGTTTTAGCTAGAAGTTACCATTCCCCACCTGTGTGTGGGACCTTTGTTTCCCTAGAGCAACTCAAAGATAGGATTGTTATGTATATCCCTTGAGGAGGACCTCAGTTTAGTTCAGTTCAGTAGCTCAGCTCAGTCGTGTCCAACTCTTTTCGACCCCATGGACTGCAGCACACCAGGCTTCCCTGTCCATCACCAACTCCCAGAGATAGCTTAAACTCATGTCCATCGAGTCAGTGATGCCATCCAACCATCTCATCCTCTGTTGTCCCCTTTTCCTCCTGCCTTCCATCTTTCCCAGCATCAGGGTCTTTTCCAATGAGTCAGTTCTTTGCATCAGGTGGCCAAAGTATTGGAGCTTCAGCTTCAGCATCAGTCCTTCCAATGAATATTCAGGACTGATTTCCTTTGGAATTGACTTGTTTGACCTCCTTGTGGTCCAAGGGGCTCTCAAAAGTCTTTTCCAACACCACAGTTCAATCGAGGATGACCCAGGACTCTTGTTTTGTCATTTGTTCTTGCATTCTTTTGTTCCTCTAAGATTTTAATTACTGAGATCTGTTCTAGGGTAAACATTGTAGCCAGGCTTGGATCACAAAATGGCTTCTCTTGTCAAGAAAGCCATGTGGGGTTCTCTCTCTCCAGGACCCCTACCCTATCTGCTGGTAGGATGAGAGCTCATCATTGTTTTAATTTTTGAGTTTATGCCAGTGGTTCTCAAAGTACAGTCCTTGGAACAACAGCAGCAGCACCTGGGGGCTTCATGTGTGTGTGTGATGTCGTGTCCAACTCTTTGTGACCCCATGGACTATATGTAGCCCACCAGGCTCCTCTGTCCATGGGATTCTCCAGGCAAGAATACTGGAGTGGGTTGCCATTTCCTCCTCTAGGGAATCTTTCTGGCCCTGGAATGGAACCCACATGTCCTGTGTTTCCTTCATGTGGATTCTTTACCCCTGAGCCACAAGGGAAACCCCAGGGGACTTCATAGCAATGCAGATTCTCTAGTCCCACACTAGATCTCTGGTGCTGAAGATGGGGCCTGATGAGACGCTTAACAAACCCACTAAGATATTTTGATATGTGCTAAAGTTTTAGAACTACTGGCTGAAGCCTTTCATTTGTAATATCCAGACATCCTACAGATAGAAAACTTTTAAAGTATTATTATGTTTAAAACAATCTTAATTTTTAGAACAGTTTTAGATTTATAGAAAAATTATAAAGACACTATGAGAGTTCCCACATCCAATTTCCTTTTCAGTTCAGTTCAGTCACTCAGTCACATCCGACTTTTTGTGACCCCATGGACTGCAGCACATCAGGCCCCCCCCACACCCACCCCCATCCATCACCAACTCCCTGAATTTACTCAAACTCATGTCCATCGAGTCGGTGGTGCCAACCAACCATCTCATCCACTGTTGTCCCCTTCTCCTCCTGCCTTCAATCTTTCCCAGCATCAGGCTCTTTTCAAATGAGTCAGTTCTTCACATCAGGTAGCCAAAGTATTGGAGTTTCAACTTTAGCATCAGTCCTTCCCATGAATATTCAGGACTGATTTCCTTTAGGATGGATTGGTTGGATCTCCTTGCTGTCCAAGGGACTCTCAAGAGTCTTCTCCAGCACCCCAGTTCAAAAGCATCAGCTCTTTGGCGCTCAGCTTTCTTCACAGTCCAACTCTCACATCCATACATGACTACTGGAAAAACCATTTCCTTCATTATTAATATCTTACATTAATATTGATGGGGATAGAATAAGATAGTTACACAGGTAGTTGTAGACGTCCCAGTAGGAAACTATAGATAGAGAAGGGAACATAGAAAACTTTGGGAGACCACGGTAGGTTGATGATCACTCAAGAAAGTTATTGGAACATTGTTCAGTGAAGCAGGCTTATGGTTTATAAAACCATAAACAAAACCACAAGGCCATTAGATGGGAGAAAAATGTCACTACCCTTTTGGTAAATGCAGTAATCCTAGTTTGACCTCAGAGGGTCAGACACTTTCCTGCCTAATATGAAGGAGGAGCTAGTGATGCATATCTGCACCTATGTCTTCTTGAAGAAGGTGGTCTTTTCCTCTCCCCCTTTTTCATTATAAAATTGTAGCCCATTCAGTCCCTGGGGCAGAGTTTCCCAGCTGCCCAGAAGCATCTCTTACAATAAATCTACTTGCCTATCACTTTGCTTCTCCCTGAATTTCCTCTGCACTGAGACACAAAGAACCTGAACCTCAGTGAGTCCAGACATCAGGTGAGTGATTCTAATTAAAAGATTGTGGGTTCAAGTCCCAGACTTGGTTTTGGCTGGGTCTGAGTCCCAATCTGAGGTAAACGGTTTCAATATGATATATTGATATTGTTACAATTAATGAACAAATACTAATGCATTATTGACATCCATACTTTTCCAGATTTCTTTCATTTTTCTATGAAGTTTTTTTTTGCTCTTTCAGGATCCCATCCAGCATTTGCATTCACTTGTGGTTTCTCCTCAGGCTCCTCTTGGCTATCATGGTTTCTCCAACTCTCCTTGTTTTTGATGACCTGGGCAGTTTTGAGAAGTACCGGCTAGGTATTTTGTGGAATGTCCTTCTATTGTTTTTCTTCTTTTTTTTTTTTTCTTTTATCATGACTGGAGTGAGGTTGTGGGTTTTGGGGAGGCAGACCACACAGGCAACTGTCATTCATCACATTATGTCAAAGGTGCTACCACATACATACTGTCTGTCAAAATGACATTACTGTTGATATTGACCTTGATCACCAGTCTGTCAGGTTTCTCTGTAGAAAATTTATTTGAATTTTTTCCTCCTTTCCACAGTGCATTCTTTGGAAGGAAATCCCTACGTACAGCCTACATTTAAGGAATGGAGAGTTAGACTCCACTTCCTTGAGGGAGAAAAATCTATATAAGTTATTTGGAATTCCACATGGGAGATTTGTTTGCCCCATTTATTTATTTATTCAACCATTTATTTCTATCTATGGAAACATGGATATTTATTTTATACTTTGAGTTATAATCCAATATACTTTATTTTGTTGTTTATAATGTTCTAACTCTGGCCTTTGAGAACTCTTTTACTAGATTTCTATGTTTTCTTTATTTGTTTGGCCACACTGCCCAGCTTGTGGGATGTTAGTTTCCTGACGAGGGATTGGCCTGAGCCCTCAGCAGTGGGAGTGATAGAGTCCTATCCATTGGATTGCCAGGGCGTTCCCGATTTCTATGTTTTCTTGACATATCCTCATCAAATCTTTTTTTAATCAAATTATTTGTTTTGTGAGCTGGATTCGACTTTTGAGATCTTTCCCAGACCAGGGATCAAACCCTGGCCACAGCAGTGGAGGCACAGAGTCCTAACCACTGGACGGTCAGGGAAGTCCCTAACCGTCCAGTGGTTAAGACTTCACCTTCCAATGCAGAGGGTGCTGCATTGATTCCTGGTTGGAGAACTAAGATCCCAGATGCCTAACAGCCAAAAACATACAACAGAAACAATACTGTAACAAATTCAAACAAGGCTTTAAAAAATTCTTTTAAAAATTTTGTTTCTTTACTTTTTGCCAATATAAGAAGCTCCAGGCTCATTTTGTGTATTTTCTGCCCTAGTCCTAGTGTCAGCTATTTCTCCAAGGAGCCCTAGTTTGTTTTATTGAAGAATAGTATTAGAAACTGAAATCTGAGTACTGGCTGTGCCTGATGCCATTACAGTGCCATTACTTCTAGACTCTCTCAGCAGGAGTGCATGTATTAACTTGTTCTGTAAGTTTTAAGGGTTTTGACAAATGCATTATATCAATAGCATTATACAAAATATTCTCATCACCACCCCCCTCAACCCCCGCCAAAGAAAATCCTCTGTATTTCACCTGTTCAACCATCCCTGGCAACTACTGGTCTGCCTATTGTCTCTGTATTTCTGCCTTTTCCAGAATATTATATAGTTGGAATCATAAAGGAATGTAGCCTCTTCAGACTGGCTTCTTTGACTTAACAATATTCATTTAAGTTTCATCAATATCTTTTTAATCCTTGATAACATTTGATTATTGAATAATATTCCATTTTATGAATGTACCACAGTTTGTTGTTTATCCTTTCATGTGTTGAAGGACATCTTGGTTGCTTCCAGTTTTTGGTGATGATGAATAAAGTTGCTATAATTGTTTGTGTGCATTTTTTTTAAAATATATAGACATTTGTTTTCAAATCAGTTAATACCTAGGACTACGATTGCTGAATTGATTGGTAAGACTGTTTAGCTTTGTAAGAAATTGCCAAGCTCTTTTTTCCCCATGTAGGTTATTGCAGAATATTGACTAGAGTTCCCTGTGTTATACAGTCACTCTTGTTGATAACCTATGTTATATACAGTATTGTTAATTATAGTTGACATTTTGTATATTTGATCCCCAAAACTTATTCATCTTATAGTTGGCAATTTAAACCCTTGTATATATTATATTCTTTAGTGAGGTGTCTATTCAGATCTTTTCCCCATTTTTAATTGGATTGGTTAGCTTTCCGGTTGTTGAGTTTAAGTTATTTGTATATTTTGGATAACAGTCATTTATCAGATATGTTTTTTGACTATTTACTCCCAGTCTATGACTTGTCTTTTCATTCTCTTAATAGTATCTTTTAAAAATTAAAAAAAATAAAATAAAAAAGAATTGTTAACTAATAAAAAAAATAGTATCTTTTATAGAGCAGAAGGTTTTAATTATAATAAAGTCTAACATTAATTTTTTTCTTTCATGGATCATGTTTTTGGTGTTGTAACTAAAAATTTATTGCCAAACCTAAGGTTGCCTAGAGTATCTCCTACATTTTTTTTCAGAAATTCTGTAGTTTAGGTCTATGATTTACACTCAGGTCTATGATCTCTTTTGAGTGTGAATGATGTAAGGTCTGTGTCATTTTTACATATGGATATCAGTTGTTTCAACAACTTTTGTTAAAAACAGTAGCCTATCTCCATTGAATTAACTGTCTTTGCTTCTGTTGTCAAAAATCAGTTGAGGGCTTCTCTGGTGGCTCAGTGGTAAAGAATTCTCCTGCTGATGCAGGAGACATGAGTTCAATTCCAGATCCAGGAAGATCCCACATGCTGCAGAGCAACTGAGCCCATGCAGCACCACTATTGCACCTGAGCTCTAGAGCCTGGAAACCACAACTACTGAGCCCATATGCCGCCACAACTACTAAAATCTGCACACCCGAGTTCCGCAACTCAAGAAGCCACTGCAATGAGAAGTCCACACATGGCAACTAGACAGTAGCCCCTGCTCCCTGCAACTAGAGAAAAGCCCAAGTAGCAAAGAAGGCTCAGCACAGCCAAAAATAAAAAGTAAATTATTTAAAAAATCAGTTAACTCAGGGAAAAAGCCAATATTTTATAACTATAAATGAAATATAACCTATAAAAATTTTTGAATCACTATGTTGTATACCCAAAACTAATATGGTAAATCAACTATACCTCAATTTTTCAGTTCAGTTCAGTCTCACAGTGTCTGACTCTTTTCGACCTCATGGACTACTGCACGCCTGGCTTCCCTGTCCATCACCAACTTCTGGAGCTTGCTCAGACTCATGTCCATTGAGTTGGTGATGCCATCCCACCAACTCATCCTCTGTTGTCCCCTTCTCTTCCTGCCTTCAATCCTTCCTAGCATCAGGGTCTTTTCCAATGAATCAGTTCAAAACACCTCAATTTTTAAAAAGTTTAAAAAAAAATCAGTCAATATTTGTGTGAGCCCATTCCCGCTGATCTGTGTGTGTTTTTTCACCAGTACCACACTGTGTTGATTATCGTAGACTTTTTTTTTTTTTTTTCCTGAGTGTGAATGTCCTGAGACAAATGTGAGAGGAGTGGAGGAGGGGAAGCACAAAGATGGCCCCAGGTCTGAGAGAAAGGGTGAAACCACAGCGAGAGGAGGGTAGACGGTACAGAGGCCTGGAGGAGACCGGGTTGTGCCTTTTCTGCACCTCTGCCTGGGGGTGGCCTAGATATCAACGGATTCATACCGGCTGCCAGGCCCCACACCTGAAGTGCTCAGACTCCACCTGGTGGCAGGTAAACAGAATCCTCCATCCTCGCCTAGAAGAGAACATGTAAGGATTTCTGGAGCAGGCCAATGGCCCACCACAGGCAGGCTACCTACCCCTACTGGCCTTCTAGACAGAAAAGAAGGCCCAGGTGTTTTGTACTCCATGAAGGATTCCACTGGAGTTCAAGGTCCTGGCCCTACCAGGAGCTAGTGGAACTCAACACTTCTTTAATCATGAAAGCTCCTCTCCCACTGGAAGGGATTTTTTTTTAAAGCCACACTGTATGGTATGCAGAATGTCTCCAACCAGGGATCAAACATGGTCCCCTGCATTGAAAGTAGGAACCTTAACCACTGGACAACCAGGAAAGTCCTGGAAAGGACTTTTTTACATAAAGTAAGCTTCGGCCCTGCTTGTGTCACGTGCTCATGCCTGAACAAGTCTCGGTAGCCAGGGGAGAGGAAACGTGCCAACTGGCTGCTTCTGGTTCATGCACTTCCCCAGAATGTACCGTGTGAACCTAGAATGATGGACGGGTGGGTCCCTAAAAGGAAACTTGGTGCTAGTGCCAGAAGAGGGGGGAATGGGTGGGGAACTGGTTAAAACTCTTGCTGTCCACTCCTCCACCTGATCAGAAGCCTCAGTGCCTGTTCAGCCCTGTCTGGTTGCCTGCAGTGTGGCCTCTATGTGTTCCTCCTGCCCCACACCCCTTTTTCCATATCAGCTAAGATTCCCTTTCATAGTTCTCCAAATAGGCCTACTTCCCTCTTCACTGTGCCTGTACTTCCGCCATCTCCCCAAATGGTCACTCATGCCTTGCAAGATCCCCTGCAGGAGGGTGTGGCAACCCACTACAGTATTCTTGCCTAGAGAATCCCTATGGACAGAGGAGCTTAGCGGGCTACAGTCCATAGCGTTGCAAAGAGTCAGACACAACTGTAGCGATTTAGCATACATATGCCTTGCCTCTTAGCCTGGCCAAATTCTACCTGATTTTTAAGGAATAGTCTAAGTGCCTCTCCTCCATGAACCCTTTCCTAACAGCCAGGTGAGTGACATAAGGAGGACTGAAGGAGGGTCAAGGCCATCTGATGTGGAGCTTTAATAAAGGAGTGAAAGAGAAAGATCTAAGGATTCCTCTAGCCTTCCAGAAAAGGATCTTTGGGCAAAATCAACACCAATCACATTGAAGTTTCTTATTTTTTAATTTCCATTTATTTTTTGGTCTCGCTGCATGGCTTGCACAACCCGGGGATTGAACCCCGGCCACGGCAGTGAAAGCCTGGAATGCCAACCACTAGGCCACCTGGGGACATTCCTTAATCATTTTTAGATTGAAAGTATTTTTGTTTTTCACAAAGATGTTTACTGCAGCATTCATTGTAATGGCAAAAACTGGAAGCTGTCCAAACGCCCTGCACTCAAGAATAAATTGAAGCATTTAAGATTCTTTCAGCAGTAAGTGACAGAAACCCAGCTCAAACTAGCTTAAGCACAAAAGAGAATTCAGTGGTTCCGGAAACTGGGCAGTGCAAGGGGCTTAAGCGATGTTGGCAGGCCCTCTCCATCTCTTGCTTCTGTCTGCTTCTCTCCTGTGTGAGGTTCATTTTCTTCCACTATTGACCAGGAGAAGGGAGGCCAAGATACAGATGGCTCCTGACTTATTTTATTCCTGCTTTGTGACCTTGAAAGAAAGAGAAAGCTGTTCTTTCCCAGAGACCCAAGGCAGGAGGCTGTCCCAGCATGGGTGAGGAGATCATTCCTGGGCCAGTCTCTGTGGTCCGAGGAATGGCATCCTGTAATTGATTGAATCCGACTCCAGTGGCCAGGAGGAGGTTGCTGGTGTTGGCTGTCCCACTGGAACCACATGGAGTGGGGTGGGGGAATGAAGATTTTCCCAGGAGACTTTACTGTCGTTACCAGGATGGCAAAATCTAGTTGGTGCAACATTACATTCCAGGAAAAAGTACAGTTACACAGACTGTGTAATAACATGGCAAATAGTTATGAAGCAATGCTAGAAGAAGGCAGAAAACAGTATTGAAACTATGCTGGCACCTTTGGAAGATGGAAAAATAGAACATTTTTGCTTGTTGTGGAAGAATGTATCATCATATTTAAAACCTTCGGTGCCTTTGCAAAAACATTTGTACAATACATAAAATGTATTTGGGCAAAAATAATGTGGCACACATGACAAGGTATGATTTTTCAGAACTCAATTTCTTTTTGGAATGAGATGGGGGCATAACGAGGGTTTCCCTGGTGGCTCAGAAGGTAAAGAATCTACCTGCAATGCAGGAAACCCAGGTTTGATTCCTGGGTCAGGAAGATCCCCTAGAGAAGGGAATGGCTACCCACTCCAGGATTCTTGTCTAGAGAATTCCATGGACACAGGAGCCTGGAAAGAGTCAGACATGACTAAGCGACTAACACTTTAACTTTTGGGGCATAAGTCATATTTTTCATCTTTGTGGTTGCTTTGAGCAGGGGACCCAATGGAACCTGTTTGTCATGAGTGCTACATCCTCACTGTAGGTCCAGGGAACTTGAGTTTCCCAAAACACACTGGCTTGCCTTCAGGAGTAGGGGAACTCTCTCCTCAACAGGCGGGCAGGTGAAAAGCCTCCAGGTAGGTCTCTGATAAGGATAGAGAGAGGACAAGGAAATAAGCTCAGGCAAGCCAGGAAGACCAGGTAAAAGTCCACAGATAACCCAGCCCACCTAATTCCTCTTTTCCTGCTTACATCCCCACACAGACCTGTGGCAATTCAGGTAACCAAGTCCCAACACGTTTGTAGCTAACAAGCAGCGCTTTGGGGTTAGTTGTCTATTTTTCTTTTGCCCTCTCTATGTGGCTTCAGTTCAGTTCAGTCGCTCAGTCATGTCCAACTCTTTGCGACCCCATGAATCGCAGCACGCCAGGCCTCCCTGTCCATCATCAACTCCCGGAGTTTACCCAAATTCATGTCCATCGAGTCGGTGATGCCATCTAGCCATCTCCTCCTCTGTCATCCCCTTCTCCTCCTGCCCACAATTCCTCCCAGCATCAGGGTCTTTTCCAATGAGTTAACTCTCTGCATGAGGTGGCCAAAATATTGGAGTTTCAGCTTTAGCATCAGTCCTTTCAATGAACACCCAGGACTGATCTCCTTTAGGAAGGACTGGTTGGATCTCCTTGCAGTCCAAGGGACTCTCGAGAATCTTCTCTAACACCACAGTTCAAAAGCATCAATTCTTCGGCGCTCAGCTTTCTTCACTGTCCAACTCTCACATCCATACATGACCACTGGAAAAACCATAGCCTTGACTAGACGGACCTTTGTTGGCAAAGTAATGTCTCTACTTTTTAATATGCTATCTAGGTTGGTCATAACTTTCCATCTAAGGAGTAAGCGTCTTTTAATTTCATGGCTGCAATCACCATCTGCAGTGATTTTGGAGCCCCCCAAAATAAAGTCTGACACTGTTTCTACTGTTTCCCCATCTATTTCCCATGAAGTGATGGGACCGGATGCCATGATCTTCATTTTCTGAATGTTGAGCTTTAAGCCAGCGTTTTCATTCTCCTCTTTCACTTTCATCAAGAGGCTTTTGAGTTCCTCTTCACTTTCTGCCATAAGGGTGGTGTCATCTGCATATCTGAGGTTATTGATATTTCTCCCGGCAATCTTGATTCCAGCTTGTGCTTCCTCCAGCCCAGCATTTCTCATGATGTACTCTGCATATAAGTTAAATAAGCAGGGTGACAATATATAGCCTTGACGTACTCCTTTTCCTATTTGGAACCAGTTTGTTGCTCCATGTCCAGTTCTAACTGTTGCTTCCTGACCTGCATACAGGTTTCTCAAGAGGCAGGTCAGGTGGTCTGGTAGTCCCATCTCTTTCAGAATTTTCCACAGCTTATTGTGATCCGCACAGTCAAAGGCTTTGGCATAGTCAATAAAGCAGAAATAGATGTTTTTCTGGAACTCTATTGCTTTTTTGATGATCCAGCAGATGTTGGCAATTTGATCTCTGGTTCCTCTGCCTTTTCTAAAACCTGCTTGAATATCAGGAATTTCACGGTTCACATATTGCTGAAGCCTGGCTTGGAGAATTTTGAGCATTACTTTACTAGCATGTGAGATGAGTGCAATTGTGCAGTAGTTTGAGCATTCTTTGGTATTGCCTTTCTTTGGAATTGGAATGAAAACTGACCTTTTCCAGTCCTGTGGCCACTGCTGAGTTTTCCAAATTTGCTGGCATATTGAGTGCAGCACTTTCACAGCATCATCTTTCAGTATTTGAAATAGCTCAACTGGAATCACCTCCACTAGCTTTGTTCATAATGATGCTTTCTAAGGCCCACTTGACTTCACATTCCAGGATGTCTGGCTCTAGATGAGTGACCTCACCATCATGATTATCTGGGTTGTGAAGATCTTTTTTTGTACAGTTCTTCTGTGTATTCTTGCCACCTCTTCTTAATATCTTCTGTTTCTGTTAGGGGCCTACCATTTCTGTCCTTTATCGAGCCCATCTTTGCATGAAATGTTCCCTTGGTGTCTCTGATTTTCTTGAAGAGATCTCTAGTCTTTCCCATTCTGTTCTTTTCCTCTATTTCTTTGCATTGATCACTGAAGAAGACTTTCTTATCTCTTCTTGCTATTCTTTGGAACTCTGCATTCAGACACTTATATCTTTCTTTTTCTCCTTTGTTTTTCACTTCTCTTCTTTTCACAGCTATTTGTAAGTCCTCCTCAGACAGCCATTTTGCTTTTTTGCATTTCTTTTCCATGGGGATGGTCTTGATTCCTGTCTCCTGTACAATGTCAAGAACCTCCATCCATAGTTCATCAGGCATTCTGTCTATCAGATCTAGTCCCTTAAATCTATTTCTCACTTCCACTGTAAAGGATTTGATTTAGGTCATACCTGAATGGTCTAGTGGTTTTCCCTACTTTCTTCAATTTAAGTCTGAAGTTGGCAATAAGGAGCTCATGATCTGAGCCACAGTCAGCTCCTGGTCTTGTTTTTGCTGACTCTGTAGAGCTTCTCCATCTTTGGCTGCAAAGAATATAATCAATCTGATTTTGGTTTTGACCATCTGGTGATGTCCATGTGTAGAGTCTTCTCTTGTGTTGTTGGAAGAGGGTGTTTGCTATGACCAGTGCGTTCTCTTGGCAAAACTCTATTAGCCTGTGCCCTGCTTCATTCCGTATTCCAAGGCCAAATTTGCTTGTTACTCCAGGTGATGGAATTCCAGTTGAGCTGTTTCAAATCCTGAAAGATGATGCTGTGAAAGTGCTGCACTCAATATGCCAACAAGTTTGGAAAGCTCAGCAGTGGCCACAGGACTGGAAAAGGTCAGTTTTCATTCCAATTCCAAAGAAAGGCAATGCCAAAGAATGCTCAAACTATCGCACGATTGCACTCATCTCACGTGCTAGTAAAGTAATGCTCAAAATTCTCCAAGCCAGGCTTCAGCAATACATGAACTGTGAACTCCCTGATATTCAAGCTGGTTTTAGAAAAGGCAGAGGAACCAGAGATCAAATTGCCAACATCCACTGGATCATCGAAAAAGCAAGAGAGTTCCAGAAAAACATCTATTTCTGCTTTATTGACTATGCCAAAGCCTTTGACTGTGTGGATCACAATCAACTGTGGAAAATTCTGAAAGAGACCACCTACCTGCCTCTTGAGAAATCTGTATGCAGGTCAGGAAGCAACAGTTAGAACTGGACATGGAACAACAAACTGGTTCCAAATAGGAAAAGGAGTACGTCAAGGCTATATATTGTCACCCTGCTTATTTAACTTATATGCAGAGAACATCATGAGAAACACTGGGCTGGAAGAAACACAAGCTGGAATCAAGATTGCCAGGAGAAATATCAATAACCTCAGATATGCAGATGACACCACCCTTATGGCAGAAAGTGAAGAGGAGCTAAAAAGCCTCTTGATGAAAGTGAAAGAGGAGAGTGAAAAAGTTGGCTTAAAGCTCAACATTCAGAAAATGAAGATCATGGCATCCGGTCCCATCACTTCATGGGAAATAGATGGGGAAACAGTAGAAACAGTGTCAGACTTTATTTTGGGGGGCTCCAAAATCACTGCAGATGGTGATTGCAGCCATGAAATTAAAAGACGCTTACTCCTTGAAAGAAAAGTTATGACCAACCTAGATAGTATATTCAAAAGCAGAGACATTACTTTGCCGACTAAGGTCCGCCTGGTCAAGGCTATGGTTTTTCCTGTGGTCATGTATGGATGTGAGAGTTGGACTGTGAAGAAGGCTGAGCGTCGAAGAATTGATGCAGTTTTAACTGTGGTGTTGGAGAGTCCCTTGGACTGCAAGGAGATCCAACCAGTCCATTCTGAAGGAGATCAACCCTGGGATTTCTTTGGAAGGAATGATGCTAAAGCTGAAACTCCAGTACTTTGGCCACCTCATTCGAAGAGTTGACTCATTGGAAAAGACTCTGATGCTGGGAGGGATTGGGGGCAGGAGGAGAAGGGGATGACCCAGGATGAGATGGCTGGATGGCATCACGGACTCGATGGACATGAGTCTGAGTGAACTCCGGGAGTTGGTGATGTACAGGGAGGCCTGGTGTGCTGTGATTCATGGGGTCGCAAAGAGTTGGACACAACTGAGTGACTGAACTGAACTGAACCAGGTGTTTCTTGACTTCCTACTTTTGCATTCCAGTCTCCTATAATGAAAAGGACATCTTTTTTGGGTGTTAGTTCTAAAAGGTCTTGTAGGTCTTCATAGAACCGTTCAACTTCAGCTTCTTCAGCATTACTGGTTGGGGCATAGGCTCGGATTACCATGATATTGAATGGTTCACCTTGGAAATGAACAGAGATCATTTTGTCGTTTTTGAGATTGCATCCAAGTACTGCATTTTGGACTCTTTTGTTGACCATGATGGCTACTCCATTTCTTCTAAGGGATTCCTGCCCACAGGTGGCTTATGGGAACTTAATTCCCCAACCGGGGATTGAAACTGCATCTTCGACAGTGAAAGCACAGAGCCCCAACCACTGGACCACTGTTAGGCACTGGACAGCCAGGGATTTCTCACTTGTTATTATTTTTTGGCCATGCCATACACCTTGCAGTCTCTTAGTTCCCCAACCAGGGATTGAACCCAGGCCCCAGCACTGAAAGCACAGAGTGCTAACCAGTGGACTACCAAGGAATCCACACCTCCGCTGCCATTCAGTTATCTTTAAATTTTGAAGTTGCAAACCTAATAACGACATTCCTATTTTAGTGAAAACCAAAAGCAGGATTTGTTTGGCTGCACATGTGCATTTAGCTTTCTCGATAGGGTCTCTGAGGCACTCTTATAGAGGTTTCCTCTTCCTGGAACCCGGCAAGCATCTAGAGGTGAGGGCTGGGAGACTGGATGTCTGGTGCATGTGTGTGTGTGTGTGTGTGTGTATGTGTTGGGAGGTTGAATGTCTGGCCCTGGGTTTGTGTGTGTGTGTGTGGCAAAAGCAGGCACCTGGGTGTGGGCAAAGACTGCCAGAGTTCCTCACTGCCCCCCCTGCCTCTTCCTCCCACTCCCCGTCTTCCCAGGATGGGATGTGGCTCATTCCACCCTCTCTGCTGTTCTTATGACACACACAGAGCCCTGGGAACTCTTTAATCACAAAGCAAATTACAGGTGAGAGGGGATCTCCTCCACCCCCGCCCACCCTCCCAGGGGTACTGACTCCCAGCCAATCAACATCAAAACCTCCCAATGGGACCTGGAGAGTCATGGGGCTGGGATCTTGAGAGACAGGGACTGAGAATGGGGAGCAGGAAGGGGGCTCAGCCAAGGGCATACCCACCTGGGGAGTACCAAGACCTCCCCACTAATTCCCACATCTGCATGTGCCACCTTCTTCCTCCTTTACACACACACACACTCTTCCAACACAATGGCTGGGTGGGGCTGAGGAACTGGCTTCCTTTGCAGAGATCTGAATCTGGGCCCACAGTTCCCGCCCCAGAAACACAGGAACAGAAACACTCAGAGACCCGGCCTCACATTCCTTGTTCCAAGGGGCAGGCGGGACAGGCTGAAAATAGAAACTGCTTCCAAAGAGATAAAGGTAAATTCAGGGAGCGCTACCGCAGAGTTAGGGAGGGGGCAACTGGGGTAGGGATGGGGTTCTGTGGTATGAAATGATGGGCTGGCTCACACCGAGGAGACAGGCTGGATACTGAAGGGATGGGCCGTCTCGTAAGGTGTGGGAGAGATGGTCAGACATGCTGTCAAGGGACACACACACCACATCACAGCAACCCAGGGGTGTCTGGAGCCCATGCTCTACCTCAAGCCCAGCCAGGGCCACGGTCACCCCATCCTGACCCCACCCCTGTCCAGCCTGGGCCCCCACGAATCCCCTGTCCATGCAGCAATGTGGACCCAGAACAGAACATGTGCGTACACAACAGTCCACTCTCCATGCCTGAGGTTCATCCTTTCCGCAGACTCTGTTATCCTTGGAAACCTGGCATTCGGGGTCCCTCACATCTTCCAGAGCCCCAGTGTGCGCATGTGGAGTGTGGTGTGGTTGGGGGGGGTGTCCGGTTGGGAGGAGGATCCGATTCCTGTTTCCTGCTCCTACTCACTCAGCCCCGGGAGGTGACCGAGAGTGGAGAGGACTTGAGGGTGAGTGCTTGGGCCGAGTACCTGGGTCCCTGAGAGAGGCCTGAGTAGGGGGTGGGGGAAGGAAGTAAGGGCAGATACCTGAGGGGGGCAGGGATCCCGGAGGGGGCAAGGCTGGGGAGGAGCTGGCCAGCTGGCGAGGCTACTGCCTGGGTCACCTAAGGAGCTTCCTGCCAGAACACAGAGGCCATTGAGCCGCGAGACTCACAGTCTACAGCCCGCAGCCCCCACCCCGCATCATTTCTCAGAAACCTCTCTGGGGCTTAGAGGGACCTGATTCTCCTGCTGACTCCACAAGAGAATTTGGGGGCGCAGGTCTTCCCGCTCTGACCCTTTAGCCTTCTCAGGCTTACAGGAGGAAGCGAGCCCATGCCCCAGCATCTTGCCCAACTGGTCCTCACCTTCAGTCTGATCTGATCTCCTTCCTCATCACACTCTAGGCATCCTGGCAGGATCCAGGCTTCTACCCACTGGGGCCTCTCTCCTGGACCAGGTGGGGAGCAAGGAGGCAGACAGGGATGAGGATGGGGCACGAGAGACTATGCCTGGGGCCTCCTGGTCTCCTGGGGTCAGAGGCTCCAGGAATCTTCATGGCAGGAAAAGGAGACTAAAAATAATCCGGAAAGGGAGAGTCCGGAGAGAGGAACTGGGAAATGGGGGGCGGAGGGCCCGCAGGAGCAGGGAAGCTGTGATGCGGCCCAGGCACACACAGAACATACGCTCCACAGAGAAAGAACAGAACACGTACCCAACACCCCCATCTCACTCACCGCATACATTGTGTACCCTGCACTCCCAGTTTGTACCGCATACGATAGATACAGTTTTTTTTTTCCCCCCAAATATTTATTTGGGCCAGATCAAGCTCCTAAGTTGTGACACACAAACTCTTAGCTGAGGCATGCAGGATCTAATTTCCTGATCAGGTATCGAATAGGGGCCCCCTGTACTGGGAGTGTGGAGTGTTAGACACCGGATGGTCAGGGAAGTCCCAATAGATACGATCCTGAAACACAGCATCCAACACCTGGTTCATATATTAATAGCAGCAGCAGCAGCGCATACAAGCCATGTCCATGCGTGGACACACACACACAAACGTTCACGACACATACTACCGACACGGAACACAATTCCTCAGGTAGACACTTGGCTGCATGCCTTATTTCCCTTGCTGATCCAGTCCTCTTGTGCTCCTCTCCCAACTTGGGTCTCGATCCAGGTGCCCCCTCTCTGGCTTCTGTCTCCTCTGGCCTGACTGTGACAGCAGAGGTCAAAAGATGGAGCGAGATGGAGGCTGGGGGGTGAGGGGGTGGGGTTTCAGAGTTCTCAGGAAATGGAATAAGAATTGAGAGGTAACAAGAGAAGACAGTGGAAATAGGGAGGGAAGAGAGGAAGTGCCCCCACCTCTACTCCTGAGCCTAAAATCTCGGCTCATTTGCCTGCAGACATTTCTGCTCAAAGGTCTCTGTCTACTCGCAGGAGCGTGGGGGGCGCAAAGGGCACTAAGGGTCTCTCTTTCTGCCCCCTCTTCCTCAGGGGATGACTCCAGCAGTGTACCCCACTCCTTGGAAGAGCTCAGAGGAAGATGTCAGCCCAGTCTCTTCCGGAAGCAACACCCCCCACCCAGAAACCCCCTCGGATCATCCGCCCCCGCCCCCCTTCTCGCGCCCGGGCTACCCAGTCCCCAGGGCCCCACCACAACGGCTCCTCTTCACAAGAATCTCCCCTCACTGCCAATGAGGCACCAACCCCCATGTGCACCCCCATGTTCTGGGAGCCCCCGGCCCCATCTCTCAAGCCCCCCGCCCTTCTGCCCCCATCAGCTTCTAAAGCCAGCCTCGACTCCCAGACTTTTCCAGACTCGTCTTCCAACACCCCCAGCCCAGTGTCCCGGCGCTCCATCTCTCCAGAGCCTGCTCCCCGGTCTCCAGTCCCCCCACCCAAACCCTCTGGGTCACCCCGCATGGCTCTGCCCCTGCTCCCCACGACCCAGGTCCCCGACCAGGATGGCTCTGCCTCGGCCCCAGGCACTGTGCGTAGACTGGCTGGCAAGTTCGAATGGGGGACTGAAGGCAGAGTCCAGGCTGCGGACACCCTGGAGCCAAGTCCCCCAGGGGGAGTGGATGTGAATGGGGAGAGAGAGACTCCCCAGGGCAACCTCACTGGGAGCGGGTCTCAGGAGAACGGCACTCCAGGTAAGCTGGGCTGGGTTCAATCCAGCTCCTCTTTTTCGTTCTCAGGGCTTTATGATTTTTTTTGGAGGGGTGGGGTTACACCCCGGGGGTGTAACCAGGGATCGAACCCATGCCTCCTGCATTGGAAGTGCAGAGTCCTAACACTAAACTGCCAGGCAAGTCCCTTAGATTGGGTACTTTAAGACGTTTCTTTTTAAAAATGGATTCCATACTTCGAAAATCTGGTTTTAATACTTCTGGGGCTTTGAAGAGAGCCTGGAGGTGAGAGATGCCTAGCACTGACCTCCAGTTCCTGCTGCCATGCAGGTTAAGGGGAGGGAGGAGGCCTGGGGAGGGGGGCTGTCCTAAGGAGGCCCCTGTCTCCCACAGGTGCTGGGCTGGCCTGCCCTCCCTGCTGCCCCTGTGTCTGCCATGTGGGCCGGCCTGGCCTGGAGCTCCGATGGGTGCCTGTGGGGGGCTATGAGGATGGCCCCAGGGTCCCGTGCCGGGCCTCCCCACTGCGGGCCTCCCGCTCCCGCCCCAGCCCTTCAAGCCTCAGCCACCCCCCAGTCGTCCTCACATCCTACCGCTCCACTGCTGAGCGCAAACTCCTGCCACCCCTCAAACCCCCTAAACCAACTCGGGTCAGACAGGACATCACCGTCTCTGGGGAGCCCCCACAGCCTGATCTTGATTCGCCCTCTGAAGATGGAATCCAAAGAGGTACAGGACCGGAGGGATGGGCCTCAGGGCTGGGAAGAGACTGGGTGGAGGTGTACCGATCTAAACACCAACTCACTACAACCCCCGACAAGCCCTGGGCTTCTTGTTCCTCCACCAGCTGCTGCTCCGGGGCTGACAGTTGTAGTTTCTATAGTAACAGTCTTTGCTGGGCTGGGGTCGGGAGTCCTGGGCTGGTGATTCTTCACTCTGGGTTCTCTCTTAGGGGACAGTCCTGATGGTGCTCCTCAGAATGATTCTCCAGCCACCATGGAGGGCAGGTACTGAACACCTAGATACTCCTTCCTGAAAACAGACTAAACTCTGTGTGTGTGTGTGTGTGTGTGTGTGTGTGTGTGTGTGTGTGTGTGTGTGCTAAGTCACTTTGGTCATGTCTGACTACTGTAACCCAGAAGCCTGTCAGGCTCCTCTCTCCATGGGAGTCTCCAGGCAAGAATACTGGAGTGGGTTGCCACGCCCTCCTCCAGGGGATTTTCCCACCCCAGGGATGGAACCCAAGTCTCTTTAAGTCTCCTGCACTGGCACGCAGTTCTTTACCACTAGTGCCACCTGGGAAGCCCAGACTAAACTTTGGGTCCACCTAAATCCCACCCCAAGCATGGAGTGAAGAAGGGCTGGGCCTCTAGGGACAAGCAGCCCCAGTTTCTAACCCCAGCTTTGTCCCTTATCAGCTACGTGACCTCAAACATTCACTTAACCTTTCTGGGACTCAGCTTCCTCACCTGTGAAATTGGGGTAAACATACCAAATACTTAATAAGTTGCTGGGGTCTGATACTGGTGAAGTCAGGCCCATACTAAGTCATGTAAGTTGCCCCACTTTGAGCCCCTATTGAAATTATTGTCCACAAATCCATGTGGCAAGCAGGAAGATTTCTCCTGTGTTACCTGGGCCCATCAGTTCTTTTACCACCATCATCAGAGTTAATCTGAGACCATCCATTTATTCAGCATTTACTGGAGTTTAGTCTCCTGGGTTTTCACTGTGGGTGAATGGGTGTGCGGTGGTGCTGATGACCAGAATAGAGTCGGGGAAGGTGTGACAGCTGGAGCTGAGTTGCACTGAGGCACATACAGGACATTCCAGACAGTGGTCCTTCCATGAAAGCCCTGGAGATGGAGGCTAGAAGTGTAGAGTGCCCAAAGGTTGAGATAACAGGAATGCACAGGGCCCACTTAGGGCCTCACATACCACAGGCACATAAAACGAGCTGGGGTTTGGCTAGGGTCCCTACATACGACCTGGACGTCGTTTGTGTACCCCTGCACAGCATCATGTGAATAGTTGTGTTTTGAGGAACTCCATCCCTTTCTCTTTCCGCAGGGAGGAAGAGGAGCTGGAGGAGCTGAAGGAGCAGAACTGGGAGCTGCCCCTGCAGGATGGTGAGGGCTGCTGGACCCCGGGGTGCCTGCTGGGACCGGCTAGGCGGGGCACGGGACTTCCCTGACGTGCCGCGTCTGCTCTCCAGAACCGCTTTACCAGACCTACCGCGCAGCGGTGCTGTCAGAGGAGCTGTGGGGGGTCGGTGAGGACGGGGGTCCCGCTTCAGCAAATGCTGGGGAAGCTCCCACCTTCGCCCGCCCCCCGGGCCCTCGAAACACGCTGTGGCAGGAGCTTCCGGCTGTGCGAGCCAGCGGCCTCCTGGACACCCTGAGTGCCCAGGAGCGACGGATGCAGGAGGTGGGCGTCCCTGGGCTCGGGTGCGGGGCACGGAGGGGAGGAGCTTGGGCCCCAGGCCCAGGCTGGGAGCTGGGCTTTCCATTCTCGGCCTGCGCATCCTCCTTAGAGCCTGTTCGAGGTGGTGACGTCGGAGGCCTCATACCTGCGCTCCCTGCGGCTGCTGACCGACACCTTCGTGCTGAGCCAGGCGCTCCGGGACACACTCACCCCCCGGGATCACCACACCCTCTTCTCCAACGTGCAGCGAGTCCAGGGAGTCAGTGAGCGGTCAGTGGGGTCCCCATCTTTCTGCTGGGCAAGCCTGGTGTCGGGGGAAAGCACGGCTTCTCAGCTCTGTCTCCGAGGCCTCCCCTCCCGGGCCCAGCTCTTCCCTCCAGAAGTGGTGGGGGGGGGGGAGGGGGGAGGCGGCACCCCAGGCTCTCTGCCCCGCCTCCAGTGCGTGTTCCCCACTCCCGCAGTTTTCTGGGGAAGTTACTGTCCCGGGTGCGCGCTTCCCCCCACATCCGTGACCTGTGCGACGTGGTGCACGCGCATGCCGTGGGCCCTTTCTCCGTGTACGTGGACTACGTGCGGAACCAGCAGTATCAGGAGGAGACCTACAGCCGCCTGATGTGAGTGTAGTAGAGGAAGGGTCACCCTGCGGGAGGAAGCCGGGGTACAGGGGCAGGGTCCAATCCAGTCCTGGGCAGGTCGCGGGTGATTAGGGCCTCCAGCCAGACGCCAGCCTGCGCCTGCCTCCGTAGGGACACAAACGTTCGCTTCTCCGCGGAGCTGCGGCGGCTGCAGAGCCTTCCCAAGTGCCAGCGCCTCCCGCTGCCCTCCTTCCTGCTCCTGCCCTTTCAGCGCATCACGCGGCTCCGCATGCTGCTGCAGGTACCGCGTCCTGGCCTGGGCCCTTTTCGGCCCCACCAGCCCTGATGGGGAACTCTCCTCAGGGGCCTCCTGCTCCGCCATCGCCATTTCCCGCCCCACCAGGAACACAGCAAACCCCTAAGTTAGGACTCAAAATCGGGGGCCCTCCATCTAGGACACCCCCACCCCCAAGCCCTACCTGGAGTTACCCAAACGTTTCAAGAAGCGGTCTGGTGCAGAAGAGACTCTGGCTAGAGACCTGAGTTCTGGTCTTAGGTCTGCTGCTAACTGGCTGAGCCACTCTGGGCAAGCCCCCTTTTCTCTCTCCAGGTCTCAGGGTGAATGTGGTGAGTGGTTTTTGAGGTCTTCTCGGGCCATATCTTTGACTGTATGCCTTCCCAGTGGAGATGATATCATCTCCAAGGAGGCAGAAACTCCTCCTTTGAGGGGTAAAAACATCTTAAATATTCCACTGGTTGTGGTACTCCAGAAGGCCAGAGTACCTAAATAGATATACAGTGTATCAATGGTATTAACATTTCATGGTGGGGGGGCAATGTCTAAATAGGCTCCTTAGAGGGGTGATACTGAAAAAAGTGGTGAGAAACACTCTTCTACTGTAGAGAAGAAAATTCTCCCTGAACCAAGTCACCCAGTGTGAGGATCTCAAGGTGAAGAGTCCTCAATTATGTTTCCAGTGTCTTAATGTCTTATTCAGCTTTATATAGGAGCTGCCCTGCTGGCTCAGTGGTAAGCAATCCCCCTGCCAATGCAGGAGACATGGGTTTAATCCCTGGGTCAGGAAGATCCCCTGGAGGAGGAAATGGCAACCCACTCCAGTATTCTTGCTAGGATAATCCCATGGACAGAGGAGCCTGGTGGGCCACAGTCCATGGGGTTGCAAAGAGTCGGACATGACTGAGCTCACACGCACCACCTTATATATCCCCAGTGTAGACAACAACAGCATAATTATGATCAAGAGGATGGCTCTAATCATAATAGCTAAGCAACTCTTGAGTGTCTTTTCTAGATGTTCTAAGTGCTACACACCCATTTAACCTTACTAATGATTGTGTGAGGATAGGAACTATTATTGATCCCACTTTACAGATAGGAAACTGAGACTCAAAGAGGTTAAATAACTTGCCACAGGTCATACAGATAATATTCAATAATTGACGGAGACAAACTTCAAATCCAGGTACTCTTAACTCCATGCTATGTTGCTTCTACTAATTATTTTTTTGTCGCTCAGTTGTGTCCAACTCTGGGACACAGGCCCGAATACTGGAGTGGGAAGCCTTTCCCTTCTTCAGGGGATCTTCCCAACCCAGGGATCAAACCCAGGTCTCCCATATTGCAATCAGATTCTTTACCAACTGAGCTATCAGGAAGCCCTTTAATATAATAATAGTTGTGATTAATAATTATTAAAATAATAGCAACCTTCTTTTCAGCATTTACTATGTCCCAAAGACTATGCTAAGTACTTTATATAGATTTCCTTATTGAATTCTCACAATGCTATTGATTTGGTCGGTAGAAATTATTCCCGTTTTACAGATGGGGAAACTAAGAGAGGAGAGGTAATGTGAGTTGCTCAGGGTTATGCAGACAGTGAGTGGCGAGGCTAGTGTCCCAGCCCTGTGAACCCCAAAATACCAAGCCAAGTGGGGTCCTCTGAGTTGCAACCCCTCTGAATCCCAGGGCTGCAGAGCAGGGGTTCAATTACCCTTCCTCTTTGTTCCCAACAGAGGATAAGATGGTTGGATGGCATCGCTGACTCAATGGACATGGGTTTGGGTGGACCCCAGGAGTTGGTATGGACAGGGAGGCCTGGCATGCTGTGGTTCATGGGGTCGCAAAGAGTTGGACATGACTGAGCGACTGAACTGAACTGAACTTTGTCCCCAGAATATCCTGCGCCAGACAGAGGAGGGGTCCAGCCGCCAGGAGAATGCCCAGAAGGCCCTGGGTGCTGTCAGTAAGGTGGGAGGGGGATGCTGGGGCTAGGGGAGGTGAGGAGGTGGGAGGGAGGGATGGGTGGATGGGGTGGGGAGGGATGGGTGGATGGGGTGGGAAGGGTGGGTGATTTGGCTTCCCTTACCTAGATCATTGAGCGGTGCAGTGCCGAGGTTGGACGCATGAAACAGACAGAGGAGCTGATCCGGCTCACGCAGAGGCTGCGCTTCCACAAAGTCAAGGTTAGCCCCTGCCCAGGCTCTGGGCTTCCCTTTCCCCATGGTGCTGTGAGGTCAGAATCTCCTCCCTGCTTCCTCACAGGCCCTGCCCCTGGTCTCCTGGTCCAGGCGCCTGGAGTTGCAGGGGGAACTGACAGAGTTGGGGTGCAGGAGGGGAGGCGTGCTCTTTGCCTCACGCCCCCGCTTCACCCCCCTCTGCCTGCTGCTCTTCAGTGACCTGCTGCTCATCACTCAGCCCAAGAGGTGGGTCCCAGGGAGGGAGGGAGCCCAGGCAGGGGTGGGGAGGAGGAGTCCAGCTGGACCTCTGCTCTCCCTCTGAACCTCCTCTTTCCTGGGCAGTGGGCAGCGGCTACAGGTTCTGGATTATGCCCATCGCTCCCTGGTCCAGGCCCAGCAGGTCCCAGACCCATCTGGCCCCCCTACGTTCCGCCTCTCTCTTCTCAGCAACCACCAGGGCCGCCCCACACACCGGCTGCTCCAAGCTTCATCCCTGTGAGTTGTGTCTCCTTCAGAAAACACCCTGGGCAGTGTGTGTGTGTGTGTGTGTATGTTTCCCTGGTGGTCCAGTGGTTGAAACTCCATGCTTCCACTTCAGGGGGCACAGGTTCAATCTCTGGTCAGGGAACTAAGATCCAGCAGGTGCCACCGAAAAAGAAAACACCCTGGGGGACCCACTCCTGACCCTTACCTGACTTCTCAGAGTCCACCACCCTCCCCGCAAAGTCTTTCCTCCAAAGCCCCTGCCTAACCCCCAGGAGGATGAACTTTGTCCCCAGAATATCCTGCGCCAGACAGAGGAGCGGTCCAGCCGCCAGGACCCTTCCCTATGTTCCCCAAAGGTGACCTCTTCCCTTCCCTATGTTCCCACCAGATCAGACATGCAGCGCTGGCTGGGCGCCTTCCCTACCCCAGGTCCCCTTCCCTGCTCTGCAGACACCGTCTATGAGGACTGTGGTGAGTGTCCCCCAGAGGGGAGGAGGGAAGGAGAAGGGAGTCTTCGAGGATTATGGGGGAGAAGCTAAAAAGAGCCTGGATCTCACTGTGATATCACCTACCCCAACCAGACTGTTCCCAGGAACTCTGTTCGGAGCCTTCCACACCCACCAAGACAGAGGGACGAAATGTGGAATTCAGGGCTCCCCCCAAGCACCTACACAAGAACCCTGAAGGTGAGAGATTCTTTTATTCATTAATTCAATAAATATTTATTCAGCATTTATGAGATACCACTCACTGTTCTCAGCACTGTGTACAAGACATGCAGATATTCTTGCCCTGCTATGCTATACGTTCAAGTAGAGGTAAAACAATAAAGAACAAACAAGATAAATAAGGTGATAAGTGCTGTGGAAAATCAAAGGTGAAGCAGAGTCAAAGAGGTTAGGAGCTTCCAGGTTGGGTAGGGTTACACGTTTAAACAGGGAGGTCAAGGGACTTCCCTGGTAGACTGGTGGTTAAGATGCCACACTCCCAATGCAGGGGGCCTGGGTTCAATCCCTGGTCAGGGAACTGGATCCCCTATGCTGGAACTAAGAGTTCTCGTGCTGCAACTAAGACCCCCTGCAGCCAAATAAATAAACAAGCAAAC
The DNA here is from genome assembly GCF_032405125.1 of Capricornis sumatraensis. NCBI lineage: Eukaryota > Metazoa > Chordata > Mammalia > Artiodactyla > Bovidae > Capricornis > Capricornis sumatraensis. The sequence continues at coordinate 78,210,077 of NC_091076.1, forward strand.
AATAAGTAGAGAGGGTGAGGCAGATCTCACAGGCACCCTGTGGATAGTGACTTGGTGGAAGAATTTAGGCACGTGGTGTCTGGTGTGAAAGTGTCCCAAGAGGCAGGAGTAAGAAAGCCAGTGTGACAAGAGGGAGTGAGGAAAGAAGAGAAGCAGATGAGGTCATAGGGGTAACTGGGATCAGGTGACGAGGGTCCTCATAGGTTCCTGTAAAAACTCTGGCTGTCACTCTGAGTGAGATGAGCAGTCAACGCAGGGCTTCATGGGAGGGACCCCACCTCTCTCTGATGCTGCTGTCACGTCCACCTCTAATGGCCTTTTTACCAATGTTCCAAGGCTTTTCCACTAATTCCCACGCCTGCCATGGCCCTCAGGCGTTAGACCCCACTAGGCCTCCCTTCCCCCGCCCCCCCCTCCCCCTGATCTGCCCTCTACCCTGACCCCACTTAGGCCCTTGTGTCTTCTTTTTCAGGCTGGCTGAAGGGGCTTCCTGGAGCCTTCCCTGCCCAGTTGGTGTGTGAAGTCACAGGGGAACATGAAAGGAGGAAGCACCTTCGTCAGCACCAGAGACTCCTGGAGGCTGTTGGGCCATCTTCAGGCACCCCCGATGCCCCGCCACCCTAATGCATGGTGGTGTGGAGGGGGGAGCAGCACAAGTCAGGACAGCTGGCAGCCTGGCACAGAGAGAACAAAGCCCATCCATGCACTGGATTCGCTGTCAGTGGAAACGCTACCTCAGTGGCAACCAATAGGGGCCAAGCTTCAAGACTGGGCAGCCAATGAAAACAGGGCCGTCTGAGCCCACGCAGGAGGGAGAATGAAGATGGCTTGAGTGGGTTGCCAGTGGAGGCAGAGGCTTAGTGCAGAGCGGACAGTAGGTGGTGAGCCTCTGGCTAGTGAGTATCCCTGCTATGCTCACAGCCAAAGAAGAGGATTCTAGGTCAGTGCAGTTAAAAGAGGGCTGCATTTGAGATAAAGTCCTAGGATCAAATAGCCAATAGCAGGGATAAGTCCAGATGGTGATCTGGGCCCAAGAGACCAGTAGGAACCCTGCTTGGTGCTATAACAATCACTGTCCTGTCTTTTGAGTCTGGGAAGTATTAGACTCCATTCCTGGGGTGCCTCCTGTATCCTCTTGAGCCACTTCCTCTCTTCTAGAAGAATCCAGAGTATGTCTCAGAGAATATGTGTATGTGCATATGTCTGCATATGTATTTAGGAGGGTGATTTTTTGGCACTTGGTGTGTATGGTTTTGCCTTCTTGCCAGATAATTGAGTGCTCTATTTCTTCCCTCACCCCTCATTTTTCCCATTAGTCTCCTCAAAAAGACAGTAGGTCTGAGCTCCAGAGGCACATGTGCTGGGTGTGGCTTGGCAGCCAGAGGCCAGAGCTGGGGATAAGAGAGGCCTGGGTTCTGGGTCTCTTGGAGGCCGGAGACACCAAGTAGCCTTGCAGAGGAGTCTGAAGGACTGAAGATGGCCAGTAGCTGGGGTCTGAGGCCTCCTGAAGTTTGTAGGCCCTTTTCCTTGCCTAGAGCTTGGCCCTCATAATCCCTACCTGCAGATCATCCAGCCTGAACCATAAGCAGCCATCCAGCCTCAGCTTCAGGCTTCAGACTGGCTCTGGGCCCCAGGTCTGAGTGAGCTTCAGCTGTGGTTCTCAAGCCAACTAAGAAAGCCTCTAGGGCTTTCTTGCCTTCATCATGATCCTTTCACAGAAACACTGGGCCAAGCAGTGGGAGAGAACAGAGACCAGTGTTGCTGCCCAACCCCACCCAGAGCATCTGCTTAGAGATGAGAAACTGGCATGATGCCAGAGGAGGTGAGGGACACACAGAGCAGAGCAGACAATTGTGGGCAAGTGGCATCACGCCTTCCCTTCAGCTCACGCAGGCAACTTGCCTGGGACAGAAACTGCCATGCTCTTCACAAGGGAGCACAAGGACTCTGAGGGATCCAGAGGGAGAAAGGTACTGGCATTTGGCTTGTCCATGACTTTGGAGATTGACCCAGCACAGTGCCTGGCATATGAGATGCCAAGCCATGCTTAGCCACTTAGTCGTGTCTGACTTTTTGCAACTCACTGTAGACTGCCAGGCTGCTCTGTCCATGGGATTTTCCAGGCAAGAATACTGGAGTGGGTTGTCATTTTCTTCTCCAGGGGATCTTCCCAACCCAGGGGTTGAACTTGTGTCTCCTATGTCTCCTGCATTGCAGATGGATTCTTTACCCATTGAGTCATCACCACCAATAAATGTTGGTGGAACTGTGTTGAGGCTTTTTGGGGGACCACGTTTTTAAAGGAGGAGTGGTTTTTAAATGCAACTCTATTAGGGAAGCAGAGCTGCTGAAAAGGTATCTTTCGAGGGCAGGGGTCAGCTCTGCTGGGAACTGGGGCTTGGAGCACAGGTGCAAGGCCTGAATGTGTTGATGCTTGTAGCTTCCGAGGGATCTTGGGCAGTATGGTGGTGGGAGAGTTTCAGGTGTTAGAGCAGGAAGCTGCAGGTTGGGAAAAGGACAGGTAGAGCCAGATATAGCTGGGACTTGGGCAAGTGAAGAACACAAAGGGCAATCAGTCAGCAATAAATGTCCTTTACTGAGCAGCCACGCATCTCTGTGTTTAATTCATTTCTACATCTGTTCATTGAGTGCCTTCTATGAGCTAGGCACTCTTCTAGGATCTGAGGATACAGAGATGAAAAAGACAAGGACCTTGCCCTTAAGGAGCTTACATTTTGGGGAATTTGCTAAGTAAACAAGTTAATAACTAAGTTAAGATCAGATAGAAGTGATTACTTTGAAGAAAATGCAAAAAAGATTATGATACAGAGGGGTGTGTGTGTGTGTGCGTGTGTGTGCATGTGTGTGTGTGTGTTTGTGTGTGTATGTGTGTGTGTGGCTTTGGGGAAGAGCCTGGAGGAGATGACGGTAAGCTGAAACCCAAATAACAAGAAGGAAGCATCTGGGAAGATCTGAGCAAAGAACACTCTAGGGGTGGCAACAAAGGGACTGAAGTGCAGGAAGAGAAGGCAGTGGTCATGGGGAGGGAGCTGGCCTACATGCTCACAAGTTTCTTGGGGGCTGGTGGGGTGTCACTCCACAGAAACTCCCCTCTTCCTCTGATATACTCAGAGACACACAGACACATCCAGAGGCAGACAAAGCTGCACATATATGTTCCCTCCCAAATCCTCAGTCCCTTCCCGAGTCCTGCCATTTAAGGAAACCTCCAGGCTCCAAGCCAGAGGTTCTGATATTGGGACAATGGAAAGATGGAGACCAGTTAAGAGTTGTTTGGGGAATTGCATTATGGCTAAGACCTGGAGCTCCCAATGCAAGGGGCTTTGGGTTCGATCTCTGATCAGGGAACTAGATCCTACATGCCACAACTAGAGATCCCAGCGTGCTGTGTGCTCAGTCACTCAGTCCTGTCCGACTCTTTGTGGCTCTTTGGACTTTAGCCTGCTAGGCTCCTCTGTCCATGGGATTTCGTAAACAAGATTACTGGAAAGGGTTACCGTTTCCTCCTCCAAATGCCATAACTAAGACCTGGCACAGCCAAATGAATAAATTGGGGGACATGAAAGCATGAATATATAACCACATGTTCCAAAGAGACTGAAAAGACAGGATGGGAGGGAACTGTCCTGTTCCTGTTATCTCAGGGGTCCCTTTCCATTTTGGGGTGACCTGAGTGTGTGTGTGTGTATGCACAATCCTGGAGAGGTCTGCATTTTGCATCTGTTGGAGGAGACCAAGAGGCAGAAAGCACAGCAATACAGCAAAGAAGCAGATGTGAGAGAATGAGGACTTCATGGGAGAAGGAATGGGGCCCAGGCAACAAAGACAGAGGAGATGGAATAGTGTAGTGGGTAGAGGTGGTCCAGGTGGTAGTAAGTGACTTGGCTCTTGTACATTCTCTCCCTCCCTCTCCTGAGCACCTTCTGCCAGGTGTCCACCTCTCTGCCTTAGCTACCTACAGCCTTCTTCTGGTGTCCATCACCCTCTCTGTTCTGTGCTGTCCCCCCTCCCCCACTTTTTGCCCCTCTGGATTGCCTTCTGCAGTTTCCTGTAGGAAGGCCCATGGGAGAAGTCTATTTCAGTGCTGCCCTGACTGGCATTCCAGGCATGGTGGTGGGGGTCATATCTACAAACACCCAGGTGGTAGAGAGGCTTACTGCCTGGCTAGGAGCATCCTGGAGCTGCCATTACCCCATTCCTTCATATTCTATCATCTGGGGAAGTAGAAGAAACAAACATTTTCACAGGCTTAGGAAAAGCCTTCCTACTTGTTGGGAGGACTGATGCTGAAGCTGAAACTCCAGTATTTTGGTCATCTGATGTGAACAGCTGACTCATGGGAAAGTCTCTGATTCTGGGAAAGATTGAGGGCGGAGGAAAAGAGGGAGTCAGAAAATGAGATAGCTGGATGGCATCACCGAAGCAACAGATATGCACTTGGGCAAACTTCGGGAGATGGTGAGGGACAGGGAGGCCTGGCATGCTGCAGTCCATGGGGTCGCAAAAAGTCGGACATGACTGGGTGAGCAAACAACAAGGAAAAGTGCACGTATATCTCAGACCTGGAAGAAGTGACTGAGGGGACAGATTGGGGAAGCCGGGCCTCTGTTGGGGGTAGTCAAAATGTGTTCTCTCTACTCACAGCTCTGCTCCTCATATTTGTGGCACCCATATTTGGGGAGTCAATGACAATACAGGTAAGACTGAGCACTGACCTCCCTCTGTGCTGGCCTTTCTATGGGCTCTGGGTCAACATCGTCGTGGCCACTGTTTCATCATTGCAGGTGAGCTGCAATCATGACCTTGAGCAGCAAGTGAGTGAGAGGAGCCCGCTTTTCCCCACAGCCATTCCACAGGCTGAGCTGAGGTTCTAGTAGTCACAGTTTCCAGTAGTCACCAGGGACACTTGGTGAAGGCAACATGCTGTACATTGGACGATGCCTGATAAAATCCTTTAAAAATGTGCTGAGTCTATGAGGTTGATGGGGCGCTAGGTTTTTATTTATTTATTTATGGCTGTGCTGGGTCTTTGCTGCTGTGCGGGCTCTTCTCTAGGTGTGGAGAGCTGGAGCTACTCTCTAGGGTGTACTCAGTAGCTGTGGCACATGGGCTTAGTTGCTCCATGGCATGTGGGGGTCTTCATGGATCTTCCTGGATCAGGGATAGAACTTGTGTCTCCTGCACGGGTAGGCGGATTCTTTACCCCTGAGCCACCAGGGAAGCCCAATGGAGTGCTATTTTTAAAATGTAATTCTTTTCACTTGAAAAAAAAATGGTGTAATTCACATGCAGCAATATCCACCCTCTTTCCTGGTAGCTCAGCTGGTAAAGAATCCGCCTGCAAGGCAGGAGACTCTGGTTCAATTCCTGGATCAGGAAAATTCCCTGGGGAAGGGATAGGCTACCCACTCCAGTATTCTTGGGTTTCCATGGTGGCTCAGGCAGTAAAGAATCCACCTGCAATGAAGGAGACCTGGTTTCAATCCCTAGTTTGGGAAGAGCCTCTGGAGGAGGCCATGGCAACCCACTCCCCTGTTCTTGCCTTGAAAATCCCCATGGATAGAAGAGGCTGATGGGCTCTACAGTCCATGGGGTTGCAGAGTCTTGGACATGACTAAGCACACATATAGTCATGTAATCACTACTGCAATCAAGATACAAGAGTTTCATTGCCCCCTTAAGTTCATTTTTGCCCCTTTGTGCTGAACCCCTTATCCCATCCCAGCCTCTGGCAACCCCTTGTTTGTTTTCTGTCCCTACAGTTTTGTCTTTTCTATAATGTCCTATAGATGGACTTATACAGTAGGTAGCCTTTCAAGTGTGGCTTTTCTCATTTAGCATAACGCTTTTTGTTCATGTTGTTGTGTCAACACTTTTCTTTTTATTGTTGAATAAGAGAAGGAAATGGCAACCCACTCCAGTGTTCTTGCCTGGAGAATCCCAGGGATGGGGGAGCCTGGTGGGCCACCGTCTATGGGGTCACACAGAGTCAGACACGACTGAAGTGACTTAGCAGTAGCAGCAGCAAGAGTCCATTGCATGGATGCACAGCAATTGTTTACTCATTCCCTAAAGTGAAGCTGTTTGGGTTGTTTCCAGCTTGTTTTTTTTTTGTGCCATGTAGTCTTGTGGGATCTTATTAATAGTTCTGGGAGCAGGGATTGAACCCACATCCCCGGTGTTGGAAGCATGGAGTCTTAACCATCAGGGAAGTTCCTGTTTCCAGTTTTAAATGATTACAAATAAAGTCACTGTTAAGTATTCTTGCACATTGTGTTTGTTTTTTTCTTTTATTTGTGGATACAACTGAGCGACTGAACTGACTGACTGACTGACACCATGCAGCTTGCGGGATCTCAGTTCCCTGAGGGACTTGAACCTAGGCCACAACAATGAGAGTGCCGAATCCTAACCACTAGACTGCCAGAGAACTCCTTCCCGTATAGGTTTTTGGATGCATGTAGATTTCATTTTACTTGGGTGCATACCTAGGGATGGAATTACTAGGTCATATCTCTGCCAACAAAGGTCCGTGTAGTCAAGGCTATGGTCTTCCCAGTGGCCATGTATAATTGTGAGAGCTGGACTGTAAAGAAGGCAGAATATCAAAGAATTGAAGCCTTTGAACTGAGGTGCTGGAGAAGACTCCTGAAAGTACCTTGGATAGCAAGGAGATCAACCTGGAATATTCACTGGAAAGACTAATGCTGAAGCTGAAGCTCTAGTATTTTCATCATCTGATGTGAAAAGAGGACTCATTGGAAAATTCCCTGATGCTAGGAAAGATCGAGGGCAGAAGGAGAAGAGGGCATCAGGATGAGATGACTGGACGGCATCACCAATGCAATGAGCATGAGCCTGGGCGAGCTCCAGAAGATGATGAGGGACAGGGAGGCCTGGTGTGCTGCAGCCCATGGGATCGCAAAGAGTCGGACACGCCTGGGGGACTGAACAACAACAACGATAAGAATGTTAAGTGTTTAATTTAACTTTATTGGAAACCGGCCATCTGTTTTCCAAAGTGTCTGTACACTTTGCATCCCCACCAGCAAAGGATGAGTGCTATGGCTGGTATCCTGCTCTGTGTCTTGGCCACTAACTGGCATCATCAGTTTTGTTGTTTTGTTTTGTGTGACAGTCTATGAGGTATGTAGTGGTATCTTGCGGCTTTTAATCTGCCTTTCCCTAATGACTAATGATGCTGAATATCTTTTCATGTGCTTATTTGTATATCTTCTTTGGTGAAGTGTCTGTTCAAAACTTTAGGCCTTTTACAAACTGAGTAGTTTGTTTTCTTATTATTGTGTTTGGAGAGTTCTTTGTATATTCTCGATATAAGTCCTTTATCAAATATATGATTTGAAAATATTTCCCCCCAGTCTGTGGCTTGTCTTTTCATTCTTCTAAACTGCGTTCTTCCAGGAGCAGAAATTCTTTTCTTTGCAGTCACTTCACTTCTTGCTTTAAGCAGCCTTTTTTCTTCTTACTTCTGTTTAGTTGGTATATAGAAAGCAATGGAATGTCCCACAGAGGCAGAACCAAGCAAGGAGGATACCCACAAGGAAACCTGTCTGCCCATCATTTTCCCATGTGCCCAAAGCCTAGAGGTCAAAGGACATCTGGGGAGGAGAGTGGATCTAGCAACCTAGATCTTCTGGAGTCTAGTTCTTTATTCAGTGTGCTATTCTTAGAAAGGCAGCATGGGCACCACCCCGGGGCTCGTCCAAAGTGTGGGATCTGCATTTTAATGAGATGCCCAGACCAGGAGTACACACATTAGAGTTTGAGGAACATCACCTTCGACAGGCCCACATGAAGGAAGAATGCATATTTCATAGAGACGAAAGGGAGGGACCTTGCAGCACGTGGATTCTGGCCACAGAGATATCCTAGCAAGGCCAGGGGTCTGGGAGCTCATCAAGGAGGAGATTCATGCTAGAGTTTCTATTGGGGTGAGCTGTCCTGGGACGGGACTGTTTCTGAGTGTCACATAGGCAGCAAAGCACATCCACGTGGACAGTCAAGGAGTGACCAATAAGCTTGTGTTCTTGAGTCCATGTTCTAAGCCCAAGTCCATATTCTCCAGGGGCTACTGTCCTAGAAGCATGGGTAAGCACCTGCCCTTACTAATGCAACAGTGGGACTCCTTCCTTTTCAGAAATCTCCCAGTCTCACACTCCATTCCAGCTGCCACTCTGTACTTGTGTGAGCACATGATCATTACTAGTCGACTGCTCAGCTTCTTTCTTTTGGGGAAGTGATCCCTTCTCACACCCATGTAGTTCATGGGCTGTCAATCAAGGCATCCGAGCCAGTCAGATGCTTGGGATTTGGAATCCTACCTAGAAATAGAGAAGGATGGAGGTTCAGGAGGATCTGGGGGACAATGGTGGGTAGAGAGACCAGTTCTTTTTTATTTTTAAAGAAACTTTAATTTTTATTTATTTATTTTGTGTCCTTGGTCATGCACAGATATGGGATCTTGGCTCCCCAATCAAGGATCAAATCTGTGCCTCCTGCTTTGGGAGTGTGGAGTCTTAACCACTGGACCACCAGGCAAGTCCTGAGACACCAGCTCTTGGTAATGATTTGTCCATGCTCCCCTGGTCTCTGTTTAGTTCTAGGCCTGGATTTTCTGCTTTCTTTTTGAGTCTGTGCGTTCTCATTATCACCCAATATATTCCTTTTTGCCTAGCTTAGTCAGTCTGGGTTTGTGCTTGTAACTGAAGAACTCACACTGATACAAAATCTTACGAGATAATCGGTCAGTGCTGCTGCTAGCCCACAAGGGCCCTTTGTGCCTTCAACCTTGTGGTTAACAGGCGGCCCTTCTGAACAGATGTAGGGTTAGTTGGCTTGGCAGGGAGCAGCACTTTTATGTAGATGTAGAACTAAGTGCATCTTCCTCCAGGCCACTGGGGACCCCTTGGTGGGGTGTGGACGATTGAGCAGAATGAAGACTAGAGTTCAGTTCTTCCCCTCTTTGCCATGCGTTCTTGTGCAGTGCCCACCCTGCAACCGTACATGGAGACTCTCTTGTCAGACCCCTCACCCTTCCCTTCGGCTCTTTCTCTTCCTTCTGTCTTTCAGTTTACCTCTTCTAGGCTTTTATTCTGGCAACATCAAGGCTGATAACAGCTATGTTTACTTTCATAGCTGTGGTTGAGTCTTCCGTGCTTTGTCCATCTGTTGATTCTAAAATTGAAACTCAATAAACAGTGTTTACCTTATATATTGTGACTGTATTAATATCTTTCATTGCAGAGCTAGTAATCACTAAGATTACATTTCCTTTCTTGAGGAAATTGTGTTGGACTATTTTTAATTACCTTTTGAAAAACTGTGTTTGATACCTTCACAAGTTTCTATGAAATATACATTCACAGTTATTTGTTGTTATTAAGTCGTGTCTGACTGTACGACCTCATGGACTGCAGCATGTCGGCTTCCCTGTCCCTCACTAACTCCCAGAGTGTGCTCAAATTCATGTCCATTGAATCGGTGATGCCATCCAATCATCTCATCCTCTGTCATCCCCTTCTTCTCCTGCCTTCAATCTTTCTCAGCATCAGAGTCTTTTCCAATGAGTTGGCTCTTCACACCAGGTGGCCAAAGTGTTGGAGCTTCAGCTTTAGCATCAATCCTTCCAGTGAATATTCAAGGTTGATTTCTTTTAGGATTGACTGATTTGATCTCCTTACAGTGCAAGGGACTCTCAAGAGTCTTCTCTAACACCACGGTTCGAAAGCATCAGTTCTTTGGCACTTGGTCAAATGATTCTAATGTAATGAATCACCCAACTCAGGAACCAATAGCCTATTGCCTACTGATGTACATACCAGTGTAACCCTCTCTGTCCCATTTCCCTGCCCCCCCTGAGAAATAGCCACTATTCTACATTTTGTGTTTATCATTCCACTGCTTTTTAAAACATGCCATGCAATCATAATAGAATGTATATTTCAACAATGTTTTGCTTAGTTGTGCTTATTTATAATCTCTATAAAAATGGTATCATATCTGTGGCATAGTTTTCTGGGAGCTATATTTCTCAGGAAACATTGTATTGTTTAGATTCTTCCATATTGTATTGTGCTGCATATGATTTCTCATTCCTAGTAGGGCCAGCCCCTTCCCACAACACTGGTCCCTCCTGGCATAGAACACACTTCACAGTTATTCCTGCCTGTAACTGAGGAAGTTAGGGAATTTGCCCACCAACTCCCTATCTGTCATTAGTTTGCAGGTCAGCCTTCAGACTTGGGTGATACTGACCGTGGTTACTGGTTGGGGTATAGGCTTGGATTACTGTGATATTGAATGGTTTGCCTTGGAAACAAACAGAGATCATTCTGTCGTTTTGAAATTGCATCCAAGTACTGCATTTCGGACTCTCTTGTTGACCATGATGGCTACTCCATTTGTTCTAAGGGATTCCTGTCCACAGTAGTAGATATAATGGTCATCTGAGTTAAATTCACCCATTCCAGTTCATTTTAGTTCACTGATTCCTAGAATGTCGACGTTCACTCTTGTCATCTCCTGTTTGACCACTTCCAATTTGCCTTGATTCATGGACCTGACATGCCAGGTTCCTATGCAATATTGCTCTTTACAGCATCGGACCTTGCTTCTATCACCACAACTGGGTATTGTTTTTGCTTTGGCTCCATCCCTTCATTCTTTCTGGAGTTATTTCTCCACTGATCTCCAGTAGCATATTGGGCACCAACCGACCTGGGGAGTTCCTCTTTCAGTATCCTATCATTTTGCCTTTTCATACTGTTCATAGGGTTCTCAAGGCAAGAATACTGAAGTGGTTTGCCATTCCCTTCTCCAGTGGACCACATTCTGTCAGACCTCTCCACCATGACCCGCCCGTTTTGGGTGGCCCCACGGGCATGGCTTAGTTTCACTGAGTTAGACAAGGCTGTGGTCCTAGTGTGATTAGGTTGACTAGTTTTCTGTGATTATGGTTTCAGTGTGTCTGCCCTCTGATGCCCTCTCGCAACACCTACCATCTTACTTGGGTTTCTCTTACCTTGGACGTAGGGTATCTCTTCACGGCTGCTCCAGCAAAGTACAGCCGCTGCTCCTTACCTTGGACAATATCACAGTAATCCAAGCCTATGCCCCAACCAGTAATGCTGAAGAAGCTGAAGTTGAACGGTTCTATGAAGATCTACAAGACCTTGTAGAACTAACACCCAAAAAAGATGTCCTTTTCATTATAAGGGACTGGAATGAAAAAGTAGAAAGTCAAGAAACACCTGGAGTAAATTTGGCCTTGGAGTACGGAATGAAGCAGGGCACAGGCTAATAGAGTTTTGCCAAGAGAACGCACTGGTCATAGCAAACACCCTCTTCCAACAACACAAGAGAAGACTCTACACATGGACATCACCAGATGGTCAACACCAAAATCAGATTGATTGTATTCTTTATGGCCAAAGATGGAGAAGCTCTACAGAGTCAGCAAAAACAAGACTGGGAGCTGACTGTGGCTCAGATCATGAACTCCTTATTGCCAACTTCAGACTTAAATTGAAGAAAGTAGGGAAAACCACTAGACCATTCAGGTATGACCTAAATCAAATCCCTTATGATTATATAGTGGAAGTGAGAAACAGATTTAAGGGACTAGATCTGATAGATAGAGTGCCTGATGAACTATGGATGGTGGTTCGTGACATTGTACAGGAGACAGGGATCAAGACCATCCCCATGGAAAAGAAATGCAAAACAGCAAAATGGCTGTTTGAGGAGGACTTACAAATAGATGTGAAAAGAACAGAAGCAAAAAGAAAAGGAGAAAAGGAAAGATATAAGCATCTGAATGCAGAGTTCCAAAGAATAGCAAGAAGAGATAAGAAAGCCTTCCTCAGCAATCAATGCAAAGAAATAGAGGAAAACAACAGAATGGGAAAGACTAGAGATCTCTTCAAGAAAATTAGAGACACCAAGGGAACATTTCATGCAAAGATGGGCTCGATAAAGGACAGAAATGGTAGGGCCCTAACAGAAACAGAAGATATTAAGAAGAGGTGGCAAGAATACACAGAAGAATTGTACAAAAAAGATCTTCATGACCCAGATAATCATGATGGTGTAATCACTCACCTAGAGCCAGACATCCTGGAATGTGAAGTCAAGTGGGCCTTAGAAAGCATCACTACGAACAAAGCTAGTGGAGGTGATGGAATTCCAGTTGAGCTATTTCAAATCCTGAAAGATGATGCTGTGAGAGTGCTGCACTCAATATGCCAGCAAATTTGGAAAACTCAGCAGTGGCCACAGGACTGTAAAAGGTCAGTTTTCATTCCAATCCCAAAGAAAGACAATACCAAAGAATGCTCAAAATACCACACAATTGGACTCATCTCACGTGCTAGTAAAGTAATGCTCAAAATTCTCCAAGCCAAGCTTCAGCATATGTGAACTGTGAACTTCCAGATGTTCAAGCTGGTTTTAGAAAAGGCAGAGGAACCAGAGATTAAATTGCCAACATCTGCTGGATCATCAAAAAAGCAATAGAGTTCCAGAAAAACATCTATTTCTGCTTTATTGACTATGCCAAGCTTTTGACTGTGTGGATCACAATAAACTGTGGAAAATTCTGAAAGAGATGGGACTACCAGACCACCTGACCTGCCTCTTGAACAATCTGTATGCAGGTCAGGAGGCAGCAGTTAGAACTGGACATGGAACAACAGACTGGTTCCAAATAGGAAAAGGAGTACGTCAAGGCTATTTATTGTCACCCTGCTTATTTAACTTATATGCAGAGTACATCATGAGAAATGCTGGGCTGGAAGAAGCACAAGCTGGAATCAAGATTCCTGGGAGATATATAAATAACCTCAGATATGCAGATGACACCACCCTTATGGCAGAACGTGAAGAGGAGCTAAAAAGCCTCTTGATGAAAGTGAAAGAGGAGAGTGAGAAAGTTGGCTTAAAGCTCAACATTCAGAAAATGAAGATCGTGGCATCTGGTCCCATCACTTCATGGGAAATAGATGGGGAAACAGCAGAAACAGTGGCAGACTTTATTTTTTTGGGCTCCAAAATCACTGCAGATGGTGACTGCAGCCATGAAATTAAAAGATGGTTACTCCTTGGAAGGAAAGTTATGACCATCTTAGACAGCATATTCAAAAGCAGAGACATTACTTTGCCAACAAAGGTCCGCCTGGTCAAGGCTATGGTTTTTCCAGTGGTCATGTATGGATGTGAGATTTGGACTGTGAAGAAAGCTGAGTGCTGAAGAATTGATGCTTTTGAACTGTGGTGCTGGAGAAGACTCTTGAGAGTCCCTTGGACTGCAAGGAGTTCCAACCAGTCCATCCTAAAGAAGATCGTTCCTGGGTGTTCATTGGAAGGACTGATGCTAAAGCTGAACTCCAATACTTTGGCCACCTCATGTGAAGAGTGGACTCATTGGAAAAGACCCTGATGCTGGGAGTGATTGGGGACAGGAGGAGAAGGGGACAACAGAAGATGAGATGGCTATATGGCATCACTGACTCGATGGATGTGAGTCTGAGTGAACTCCGGGATTTGGTGATGGACAGGGAGGCCTGTCATGCTGCGATTCATGGAGTCGCAAAGAGTCGAACATGACTAAGCGACTGAACTGAACTGAACTGAACTGACCATGATTAATGGGATGGCACTCATCCTTGGCAGGGCCAGAGAATATCTGGGATTGGAATGGAGTGATCTTTGCTCTGGTGGCTAAAGGTGTAAGATGGACTGTGCAGGGTGTAAGGGCCATGTTTCTTACCATGTGGATGAGAGAAAAGGAGGAGGGTGGTTTCCAGAGAAAGAAAAAGATACTCAGGGAGGGACTTCCCTGGTGGCAGAGTGGATAAGAATCCGCCTGCCAGTAGAGGGGACACAGGTTTGATCCCTGGTTCAGGAAGATTCCATGTACTGCAGAGGAGCTAAGCCCATGTGCCACAACTGCTGATGCATCTGTGTGTCTGGAGCCTGTGGTCTGCACAGCAAGACGAGCCACTGCAACAACTGCTCGCCACAACTAGAGAAAGCCCTGGAGCAGCAGTAAAGACCCAGCACAACCAAAAGGAATAAATGCATTAATAAAATAAATGAATACATTTTTTTAAAAAAGATGCTCAAGGAGGAGCAAGACCAGAGTCCAAATTCTGTGATCTGAATATTTGAGTTCCCCAAATTTCTATGTTGGGAAAGTAACCCACAAAGTGAAGGTTTGAGGAGGTGGGAGGCTCCACTTTCATGAATAGGATTAACGTCCTTATAAAAGAGACCCCACACAGGGATCCCTAGCTTCACCTGAGGACACAGCAAGAAGTCTGTGACCTGGAATTGGGCTATCACCCAAATATGCCAATTATGGTTGTATGGCACCATGATCTTGGACTTCCAGCCTCCAAAACTATGAGAAATAAGTTTCTGTTGTTTATAAATTCTACAGTCTATGAAGCCTGGTGTGCTGCAGTCCACAGGGTTGCAAAGAGTCGGACACGACTAAGCGACTAAACAACTCTATGGTATGTTGTTATAGCAGACCGAGTGGATTAAGACACAGAGGAAGAGTCCTCACAGGATTTGAATTCGTGATTCCAATTATTCTGAGTTCCAGCTGTGCACATGATCTCATGATCTATAATTAACTACCCTTTGGCTTAAATTCAGTTCCATTCCATCATTTGCAGTCACCCGTCAGCAAGGATGCCTGCTAAACACCTCTGTGTTTTTGCTCTTTATTCTTAGATTGCTGGTGAGAGTGCAAAACAATGAAAACAATATCAATAATGACGCTGCTTGGGCCTTCCCTGGTGATCCAGAGGCTAAGACTCTGTGCTCCCAATGCAGGGGGCCAGGGTTCAGTCCCTGGTCAGGGAACTTGATCCCACATGCTGCAGCTAAGGCCAGGAACAGCCAAATAAATACATACAATAAATAAATATTTAAAAATAATATCTCCATTTTCTGGGAATTTACTAGGAACAAAAGATTGCTTTTTGTTCATTATCTCATTCAATACTCAAACCAAATCTAGACAAGTATTGTCCCATGTTACAGATGAGTAAACTAAGACACAAAGAAGCTATATGAATCTTCCAGGTTCATAAGGCCATTAAGAGGAAGACCCCTAATTCATCTCTTGTGTTGCTGGATTGAAAGCCTTTGTTCTTAACCATGTGTATCACTCTCTTCACAAAGTGAATCAACTCTGGTGGGATTCAGACTCACAGCCTGAAGTTAAAAGGCTTGTTCCTCACAAGAATTCCAGGGGCTAACTGAGGTCTGGAAGCCACAGTGATCAGGCTGCCTCGGGTGACTCAGATTTATTTTCCTATAGATCAAAAGGCAGCTTAGGAAAATCTCAGACTGTATGACACTCTCATGTCCCCTCTTGGTCCTGTGTCTTTCCCCTCTGGTGCTGAGGAAAAAAAAAAATAAAAGGGAAAAAGTAAAAAGAGGGGAAGGGGTGGGAACTGGACCAGAAGTAAGTAGAGGTGGGGGAAGTAGGGAGAAGGTTGGTGACACCTGTGGGAGGCATATCCAACCATCTCCCTGGGGATAAGCTCCTCCCCTTCTCCTGTTCCATCCGTGAGTACTTGGGGGTGGGGTTAGGGCAGAGGATGTGGGAAAAGCAAAGGAGACCCTCAGCAACCAGGGCTCTTAGAGGAAGGAGGCATCACACGCACAGTCCTGAGTTGAGGCCCCAGAGGAGCAAGGTTTCCAGAAAGAGTTTGAGCTGAAGATGTGAGCCCCTTCTGCCAGTTGATGCCCCCCCTCCCTCCACAAAGGAATATTCCATGGCAGTTAGGGGCCCTCTCCTGCTGAATGGGCTGTTCTTTTCCAGATGCCAGGTGCTGTGGTGGCCACTGCTCTGCCTGATGAAAATATTTAAATGATGAAGGACAACTGACACTGGCAAGGGAAGGGGGAGATGGGGTGGAAGATAGAAGCGGAGTCAGGGAGTACTCAACATGGTGACAGGGAACATTAGGGATGAATTCCCTGAGTCAAGAGAAGAAAGTGATGAACATCAGAAGCCTGGAAAGGGCTGAGAGGGCTGGAAAGCAGGATGGGGTGGCAGTGAGCCCGGGACAAGAGAAAGGGGTGCAGAACTGTGTCTCCACCCATGACAGTAACTGGTCAGTGATTAAGGGCCACGGCGTGAAGCTCCACAGGGTTTCTCCGCTGCTCCTGCAGGACAGGATTACACACAGCTCCCGCTGGATAATGCAGGTGTTGGCCTCAGAGCTCAGCCTGCTCGCCTTCATCCTGCTGGTGGTCATGGTCTTCTCCAAGAAATGGCTGTGCTTCGAGAGGATCCGTTTCTACCAGCACTGGCCCATGAACATCACCACCAAAATCTACACATCAGTTCACATAATGTCCCTGGGGCTCCTGCATATCTACAAATCCAAGAGCTGTTCCAACTCAGAATGGGAAAGGTGAGACCCTTACTCTCTCATCCCACCCCAAGGACTCCAGCTTGCCTTGGCCTTGACTTCTGTACCCCAGTATTCTTGGCCCTTCCCTCTAGTCAGCCCCACTTTTTTTTGACCAGTAAGATGGTTCTATTGGCCCTGAGACCCCCCAGGGATCATTGTTCCTCCTCAGTTGGGCAAACCACTTCTCCTGCCCCAATGGGACGGCTCACAGCCAAGTCTGTCTTTACAGAAATGTTGTGAGGGACTTGGATTCTGGGGGTTTGTGAATCACTCATTAATGACACAGTTCACTATTATCCTGGGAGAAGAGCCCTAGGGGGTTGGGAATTTCCTTCCTCAAGGCTTTTGGACCCAGAGCTTGAGGAGTCCTCAGAATGCTCTCCTGCAGGCCCACGTTCCCACCACTATTCTTCCCCGGCCACAGGCTTTTGCTCTTCTGGGCCAGCTCTGTGTTTCCATCTCTGGTTACCTTGCTCCTTCCTCCTTCCCAGAGTTCTTGCAGCTACTCCATTTCCTATTCTTGTTAATTTCACCTCTGCTGTTCCCTCACCTCCCAGGTTTGGGTCTCCTTTCTCAACATTTGTGGAAAACCAGAACTTTTTTTGAACCCCTGAATTTCACTTCTTGACCTTATTGACTTTTTTTTTTTTAAGTTACACTGCCATAGACAACTTCCCTGGGAGACAGTGCAGGGGTGCAAGTTCCATCCCTGGTCAATGGGAGCTAAGATCCCATATGCCTGGCAGCCAAAAAAACAAAACAGAAAACTGAAGCAATACTGTAACAAATTCAATAAAAGCTTAAAAAAGAAAAAAAAAAAAAAAAAGCTCCACATTAAGAAAAAAAGTTCAGTTCAGTTCAGTTTAGTTCAGTCGCTCAGTCATGTCCGACTCTTTGCAACCCCATGAATCGCAGCACGCCAGGCCTCCCTGTCTATCACCAACTCCCGGAGTTCACTCAGACTCACGTCCATAGAGTCAGTGATGCCATCCAGCCATCTCATCCTCTGTCGTCCGCTTCTCCTCCTGCCTCCAATCCCTCTCAGCATCAGAGTCTTTTCCAATGAGTCAAAAGTTACACAGCCATTATTTACTTTCATTATGAAAGTGGTGGTGCTTTAGTTGCTAAGTTTTGATTAACTCTTGAGACCCCCATGAACTGTAACCCTCCAGGCTTCTCAGTCCAAGGGATTTTCCAGGCAAGAATACTGGGTGGGGTGGGGGGCAGGGGCTGCCATTTCTGTCTCTAGGGGATCTTCCCAGCCTAGGGATTCCCAGACCTGTGTCTCCTTCATTGCAAGCAGTCTCCTGCATTAGCAGGCAGGTTCTTTACCACTGAATCACCAGGGAAGCCCCACCATGAAAGTAAAACATCCTTATTCCAATAAATATGGGGCAACAAAAGCTATCATTATTTGCAACGTTATTCTATTTGCTTAAGTTAATCCCCTATCAACTCTAAGAGCTAGGGAAATTATCCTCATATTACAGATGAGGAAAATGAGACTCAGGTCACCTTGCTCAAGATCATAAACCTATTAGGCTGAACCACAAGACGGGCCAATTTTTGACCTCTTTTCACCTGATCAGATTCATACATAACAACCTAATAATGGCAGGTTTACAATTATAACTCAGATGTGTCTGGCTCAAAAACGTAATCAACTACATGAGTTTTTGCTCTATAGGTTACTCAAAGACAGTCACTACTGGATGTTTATTCAGCACTCAATTTTTTTCCAGGCTTCTTTTTTAAAAAAATTGAACACGTTTTGAATAATTTTTACATAGTTATATTCATTCTTCATAAACTATTTTATATATTTTAGATTATTTTTATTACTTATTTTGTATTATTTAAAAATTTATGAGATATAATAAACACCCCATATTAAGACTATTCAACTTAATAGATTTATTAATTGTGACTTGACTATCTTATTTATCTATTCTTGGCAAATTTATTTCCAATTTCATACTTAAGAAAAAAAGACCAACAAAGCTTACTAATCATGAAGTTTTTCCTGTGTTTAGTATCTCTGGAATAAATTTCCTAAAGTGGGTTTAATGGATCAAAGAGTATAACCATCATAAGGCTTTTAAAAAAAATTTTCCATGTTGCTTTCAAAAAGTGTGAAAACAATTTATGCTTCCACTAACAATGTACGAAGAGGCTGTTTCATTGTAACTTTCTCAGCAATGACTGTTTATTATTTTTTTTAATTTTATTTTATCAAAGTATAATTGATTTAAAATGTTGTGTTAATTTCTGCTCTATAGCAAAGTGATTCAGTTATACACATACATATTTTTTCATATTCTTTTTAAAGTTATGACTGTTAACTTTAAATACATGAATAAAAGTTGCACAATTATTGTTAGAATGCAGAAAGTTTAAGAAAGAAAATAAAAATCACCTAAAATTTCTTCACACAATTACCGTTGACATTGTAATGGATTTACTTCTAGTCTTTTGTGTATCTATATAAAATAAATACAAATAAATATATATATAGCTTTATTTTTGTTTTAACAAATATATATTTTAATTTTTCAAAGTTGTAATCATTTTACATGCTCAGTGTTGTAAACTCCACTTTTCAGTGGTAAGCATATTATTTGTATCATAAAATAATTGTTCTATAAATATCTATGTTAAAAATTGATTACATAATATACGGACACAGTGAAAATTCAAAAAACACAACAGATTAAAGTGAGCCTTCCACCTTCCAAGTTCCCTCCTTAGATTCTATCTGGAGACAATGATCTATCATATCCTGGTTTTTAATGAAAACATAATAATGTAATGTGCAGGTACCTTATAACTTAACAGCTCTCTTGTTAGACATATAAATAATTTTGGAAAGAAGATCTCTGTACATAAATTTTGATGCATATCTTGGATTGTTTCTTTAACATAAATTCCAAGAGGATCTATTGCTGGGGCAAAGGGTCTTAAAAATTTAGATTTTGGTAGCATCTCTGATCACACATCAGAGATCCTGCCTGTGAAAGCACCTGTTTTCTCTAAATCCTTTCTTACACTAGATATGATCAATTTTGTTTTGATATTTGCTAATTTGATAGACCAAAAAAAATCACATTTAATTTGCAGTTTTTATTGTTGAGTTTCATGTTTTTATTGGACATTAGTATTTTTTTTTTGAGAACTGCAGTTCAAGTTGCCTGTCCAGCTTCTCCTCTGAGGCATTTGTTTTCATATGGTTGGAGTTATCACACAATCTCCATATCAAGAATCTTTGCCTATTTAATAAGTGAAAATGATGTTTTATTATTGTCATCTCAAATGTGCATTTGTCTGGTTGTTTCCTTGTATTTGCTCATTCAATTATATTTTGTCTTTTGTGAATCTTTAGTTCATCCTGTTTTCTCATTTTCCCTAGACAGTTTTAAGCTGTGGACAAATCACCCAGCTTTTGGGGTGGCCAAGATTACCTTCTGCCTGGCCTTGGGGCTGGGCATCATCCTCACCATCTGGTTGCACCTGCCATATATACCTGGTCTTCAGAAATTGTCCTATTTCAGCTGGATTGGGACTGTCATGAGCTTCTGTGAAGGTGCCCTCTAGCTCTGGAAAAGGTCCTTAGTTTCTCCTAACCCACATCTTCCTGGCACTTCTTCCTCTTCCTTTTCTGGGGAGTGGGGTTTGGGTTTGTGGGTGGTGGGAGAACAGAACTAGTAGTTGTTGACTGAGAACTGAGTTCCATCGATTCCTGGTCACTGGCAGGGTGGAGGTGGAGAGGTCAATTCCCGTGAACCTCTGGGACCGCGTGCTCTGTGTGTGCTGATGGGGGTTGTGGTTTGTGACTGTAGTTCAGCAGATGAGGAAGAATGCTTTTGGAATTCTCGAGTGAAAATAAGACCCCCTTGCTCCCCTTTGTCTCCTAGCTTTCTTCATTTTCTTCACCCTCATACTGTTCCCTGTTAACGTCTGGCTCTTCGAGTTGAGAAAGAATTTATCAATCCCCCTCTGCTGGAGCTACTTCACTGGTTGGCTGGTGTTTATCCTGTATGTAATCTGTGGTGAGTGACCCAGAGGACCCTGGGAAGCAGGGAACACAGGTGGGTCGGGGCAGAGAAAGTGTGGAGGGAGAGGGCTGTCAATCCCCAGGGATAGGTTCTTAGGGACTTTTCTTCCCCTTGGCCTCACTTTGCTTGCCACTTGTTCCTCCCAATCTCTGACTTTCCTCTCCCCTTTCTCCTTGTCCTTTCCCAGCAGTCCTCTGCTACTTCAACCATGGAAATTTCTGGTGTCTGGTTCTGAGCCATCCCGCCAGCAGCAGTAGCAGTTCCAGCTCCGAACATGAATCTGAATGTGAGCCGGTTACTTCCAGCACAACTGTCACCCAGGAGGAACTCCTGGACCCTGAGCAAAAGAAGGCATCTCTGGCTCCAAGTCCTGTTTATTCCTCTAACGCTGCCTCCTCATCCTTCCCCTCTCCAAACACTGAAGTAGGTTGGTCTTCATCACTGCAAGGAATTAGAGAGGGAGGACTTTAGGCCAGCTCTGCACACCTCGTCCTTGTTCCTGCCTTGCCTACAGCTTAGATGATGTAGAATAAATTGTCTCTTATTTTTCATGTCCAGCAGTTGTTGAGACAAGACAAGAGCTTGAAGAAGGAGAGGAAGGGAAGATGAACAAGTGTGTTTCCCAGTTCTTTCTGCCGAGGGGCCTTTCGGCACACTTTGGTCCTCAAGCCTGCCCATCTCTCCCCCGAGCAAGCACACTTGTATACAGGCAAACACCTCTGGGAGCTAAACTTCTTTCAACTTTGTTACCTCTGCCCTAACATTTGTTATTAGTAGCTGGAGAGTCATCAGGGGAGAGATATCACTATGGAACTTGATGGTTTACTCACAGTGAAGGGTTCAAAAGCAGAATGACCCAAGGGTAAAGAAACAGGTTAAACAAGGAGAGCACAATAGAGGGTATGGTTGTGCCCCCAGCAGCAATCCCACCTGTAGTGTCCAGCTCAGATGACTGAGAACTCAAAAAGCCCTGTGTCTCGGTACCACCAGCATCAACTCAAACTGTACCACCACCACCTTCACCAGCTTCTCCACCACCACCTCCACCACCTGAAACTCCTCCATCACCACCCCTAACTTCGCCCCCCTGACTCTCTGGCTGTTACAGCTTTCTACTCCATCTCCCATGCCCACCACTCTGTAAGAACAGGACTGACACAGAGCAAGAAAGGAAAACAGTAGGATCAGGCCCTGTGGTCAAAAGACAAGTTACACATGCGTGCTATAAACCCAGGCTCACAAAGACACGTGGCCTCTGGTTTAGGTAGTGCTGGCCGAGACTATTGGGATTTGGATATCTTGCACTTTGCTGGCCTTGTATGACTGATCCATATCACGTTATATCCCTCCAGCTAGAGCCCTGATGCCAGTAAGCTGGAGGAGTTCAGGGACAAATTGTGAGTGGATTGGGTATGTTAAAAATATGTATGTGTTTATTATTGAACCATATCATATCCCTGTTTCAGCAGTTAAATATCGACAATTTCATATGATTCAACCTAATATATATGCAATTTTATACGATTCAATCTAATATATATGCCTGATATCCTATTTTATTTGAGCGCTTTTTTTTTTAAAGATTCCTATCTTTACCCTACCTGACTAGCAGCTGTGGAATTTCTAACCTAGCTTCAAGCAAACATTCTGAACAAAGAACCTAACAATTGGGCAGAACAGACATTCCACAAACCCCTACTCAGGGTCCTCCTTATGCTCCTCCCAGGGGTAGCTAGCAAGGGTTTGTGGGAGGATTTATTGAATCAGTCATCCTGGGGAAGGGAAGGGACACAAAACGTAGGTGTGTCATGACCACTGCCTTAGAAATAGATAAAATCTAATTAGAGAAAGTGATTCTGTAATTCTGTAGGAGTCATTCACTCAAGTGCCTACAGAGGCTAGGCAGGTAACCTAAATAAATATGGGGGCCACTATTCCAGTCTATATAATTTTCCTCTTTTGATAAAGACCTGGTATATTATTTATTGCTGGATAACAAATTACCCCCAAATTTAGCCACTTAAAATAATTAATATTTATTATCTCGCATGGTTTGTGGGGTCAAGAATCTGGGAGCAACTTAGCTGAATTGTTCTTGCTCAGGTTCTCTCATGATGTGACAGTCAGGATGTCAGATGAGTCATCTGAAGTCTGCTGATGTCATCTGAAGGCTTGACTGAGGCTGGAGGATCCACTTCTAATATGGTTCACTGGTAGGGCTGCTGGCAGGAAGCCTCAGTTCCTTCCCACAAGGGCTGCTTCAGGGCTAGCTACCCCCACAGAGAGCCACTGAAGAGAGCAACGAGGAGGAAGCTCCAGTGCCTTTTATGACCTAGTGTTGGGAGAAATCCTCCATCACTTCCATCATAGTTCTATTGGTTGGAAGCAAGTCACTAGCTTCACCCCACACTCAAGGGGAGGGGAGTTAAGATCTACCTATTGAGGGAAAGAGTATCAAGAATTTGTGGGGCAACTTCCTTGGTGGTCCAGTAGTTAAGACTCCATGCTTCCCCTGCAGGTGGCACGGGTTAGATCCCTGGTTGGGGAACAAAGATCCCATATGCCACACAGTGTGTCCAGATTAAAAAAAGAGAGAATTTGTGGGTATATTTTAAAGTCACCAGAGTCTGCCTTCAGGTCGTACATTATTTGCATTCCCCCCACAAGCAAAACATGCTCACCTATCCCAAGGCCCCTCAAAGTCTCATCCCATTCCAATATCAATCAGCTGAAACTTTAGAATCTTGCTGTGTTATAAATGATGGAGTTAGGTCCCCCCTGTGAGGTCTTTAAGACCTGTTCCAACTTGGCTGTGGCAATGCCACTTGAGAGGCAAAAGAAATTAGATGCCCCTATGGAACATCCTCTGGTGGTCTAGTGGCTAAGACTCTATGCTCCCAATGCAGGGGGCCTGGGTTCATTCCTTGGGTCAGGGAACTAGATCTCACATGCTGCAACTAAGACCCAGTGCAGCAAAAAAAAGAAAAAAAAAAAACCCAAATATTAAAAAAAAAAGAAAGAAATTAGAGGTCCTAGAAGAGGGGGACATGGCATGACACATGGGAAGAACACCCTGGGAACAGGCTCAAGTGAGCAGATGGACAGCTGAGAGAGAGAGAGTGTGAGGACCTGGGGGAAAATGTCATTATTGGGGTCAGGGTGGAGTCCACGAGCAAAAGGCATGAGGGGATTTACTGGTGCATTTGAGTGTCACTAGGTCACAGAGATGGGGAGGCCCGGAAGAGGAACTTGCGGCAGGAACTAAACCAACCAGACCCCACTGGTACACCTGGTTACCTGGTCACCTGGTGAGGCATCAGGAAAAACAGGAATGTTCAGAATTTTGCAATACATTTGCCTGTTGTTATGGACTGAGTTTTGTTTCCCCCCAAATTCATGTGTTAAAGCCTTAATTCTCAGTACCTCAGAAAGTGACTATGCTTGGAGACAGGGTCTTTAAAGAGGTGATTAAATTAAAATGAGGTTATAGGGTGGGCCCTACACAAACTGACTGGTATCCTTATAAGAAGAGACTAGGAATAGAGACATCAGGGTTGTGTATGCATAGAAGAAAGACCACATGAAGACACAGAGAAGGTGACCACCAGCAAACCAAGTAGGAAGATCTCAGAAGAAACCAAACCTGTGTATACCTTGATCTTAGCTCTAGTCTCCAGAAGTGTGAGAAAATAAATTTCTGTTGTTTAAACCACCCAGTATTTGGTCCTTTGTTATGGCAGTCCTCGAAACCAACACGCCACCTAAATCAACTCCAAGAGTAGATGAGGCTCTTTGGATGTTATTCCCTAAGTACATCTCCTGGACACCTGTGAGCTAAAGAGACAAGTGATTATCCCCTGCACACCCAGGATACAAGGGTGGGACAGTCAAAGGATAACAATGGTACACATTACCGTTTAAAAAGGAGGGACATAAGGGACTTCCCTGGTGGTCCACTGGCTAAGACTCCTTGCTCCCACTGCAGGGGGCAAGGGTTCGATCCCTGGTAGGGGAACTAAGATCCCACATGCTGCAATGTGCAGCTGAAAAGAATAAATAAATAAATAATTTAAAAAGGAGGGATATGAGAGGCACACAGGAGTCACTGGTTCATAGCAGTTCTGAAATCCAGCTGGGAAAATGTTGAAATCTCCTTGATTAGGACTCAGCCTATCTCTGCCCAGGAGTGAGTCTCCATGAGTCTCTTTTTATTATTTTTTTAAAGATAAAATCCATATACCATAAAATTTACCAGTTAAAAGTATACACGTTGGTAGTTTTAGTATATTTATGTTGTGCAACCATCACCACTATTCAATTCCAGAACATTTTTACCACTCAAATCACTCTGCATTCCCCGCCCAGTCCCTGGCAACTACTAATCTACTTCCTATGGATTGCCCTATTCTGGGCAATTCAGTTAAATGGAATCATACAATATGTGACCGTCTGTGTCTGGCTTCTTCTATTTAGCATAATGCTGTCAAGGTTTGTTCATATTATAAAGTATGTCACTACTTCATTCTGGTTTATGGCTGAATAATATTTCACTGCATGGATATGATATATTTTATTTATCTATTTGTAAGCTGATGGACATTTGGGACTTTGGGCTCTCATGCATAATTTTGCTATAAATATGAATATGTAAATTTTCATACATAATGTTTTCAGTTTTCTAGGGAATGTAAATAGTGGAATTTCTGGGTCACATGGTAATTTCCACAGTATCAAATGTTGGCAGTGGTGTGGAGTAACAGGAACTCTCCTTCATTGTTGGTGGGAATGCAGAATGGTGCAACCACTTCGGAAGACAGTTTGAAAATTTCTTAGCAAACTAGATGTACTGTTACCATATGATCCTGCAGTTATACGCCTAGGTATTTACCCAAATGAACTGAAAACTTATGCCCACACACAAACTTGCATTTAATTATAGCAACTTTATTTATAATTGCCCAAAATTGGAAGCAACCTAAATGTCCATCAGTGGGTGAATGGAGGGAATTCCCTGGCGGTCCAGTGGTTAGGACTTGGTGCTTTCACTGTCAGGGTCCTGGGTTCAATCCCTGGTCAGGGAACTAAGATCCCACACACAAGTCAAACAAACAAACAAAAAAAGACTGTTTGCATGGAATCCTGCTTCTGTAAGACCAAGAGTTACTGCCCTGTATCCTCATGTTCATAGGTCCCCAGGCCTAGGGACTGGTCACAAGAAGGCAAAGTTGTCCCCCCTCTTAGTAGGACTCTGACAAAAAATTGGTGGGTGGGGGAGACGTAATTTCAAATTTACAGAAAAGTTGCAAGAACAGTACAAAAGTTGCAAGGACAGTACAAAGAATTCCTTTATATTCTTCACCCAGATTTCCCCAAATGTTAATATTACTACATCTGCTTTGTATCTCTTCTTTCTTCGCTCCCTACCTCTCTCCCTCATTCCCTCTCTCCCCCTCCACACCCTTTTTTTCCTCTACTGTTTGAGATTAAGTTGCAGACATGATGCCCCTTTACCTCCAAATACTTCAGTGTCTAGTCTTAAAAACAAGGTGCGTAACCACACCTTGTTTTCCGTAACCACAGTGTAAGTCTCAAGATCAGGAAATTCACACTGATATCATAATATAAGCTTCAAATAATATTCAGATTTTGCCAATTATCCCCGTGATATCCACTATAAAAGAAAATCCTGGATCATGCATCATATTCAGTCGCCACGTCTCTTTCACCCACTTTAACTGGAAGAGTTTCTCAGTCTTTCAATGCCTTCCTAACATTGAGCAGCTATTTTGTAGGATGCCCCTCCATCTGGGTTAGTCCCATGTGTCTTCATAATTACATTCAGGTGATACATTTTTGGTAGAAATGTCACAGAAATGTTGCTGTGTTCTCAGTGCATCATATCAAGAGGCACCGGCACCAGTACCAGTACCAACATTGGGATGTTTATTTGATCACCACCTTAAGGTAGTGTCTGCCAGGTTTTTCTACTGAGGAGCTGACCAAGTCTACTTCCCCTGCTAGAAGTCCTCTGATGCAACTGAGGCAGAATGGAGACTATTCACAGTTGAACTGCAAACAATCCATCAAAATTCAGCTGAAGTGACTTTTGTGTGGATCCCTCACCGAGCTTCCTTTTACAGAATTGTAAGTCTTTCCTGGGACTTTGATGGTGGTCCAATGGTTAAGACTCCACACTTCCACTGCAGGGAGGCAGGTTTGCTTTCTGGTTGGGGAGCTAAGATCCTGCATGCCACCTGGTACGATCAAAATATAAAATTAACTGGCTTCCCCCATGGCTCAGTGCTAAAGAATCTGCCTGCCAACACAGGAGACACGGGTCTGATCCCTGATCCAAGATGCCCAATGCTCTGCAACAAGAGAAGACACAGCAATGAGAAGCCTGCATACTGCAACTAAAGAGTGGCCTTCTCTCGCTACAAACAGAGGAAAGCCTGTGCAGCAACAAAGACCCAGCACAGCCAAAAGTAAATAAACAAAATTATTGGAAAAGACCTGGATGGTGGAAAAGATTAAAGGCAAAAGGAGAAGGGGACAGTAGAAGATGAGATGGTTAGACAGCATCACCAACAATGGACATGGGTTTGAGCAAACTCAGGGAAATAGTGAAGGATAGGGAAGCCTGTGTGCTACATTCCATGGGGCTGCAAAGAGTCAGATACAACTTAGCAACTGAACAACAATAATATATTAAAAAAAAAAACCTTTGCTTTGTGCCCTATTTCAGCATTTAGCACTCTCTACCATGACTGCTGACTTGAAGGTAATCTAGCACACTGCCTTGCACATAATTGGTGTTTATAAGTGTATAATGAATGAATGAAAGTGACAGGCTAGAGAAGTGGGTGGGTGAGGAGAGAATAAAGAGGGAAACCAAGATTGATCAGTTTCCAGGAGGTTCTCTTCCTGATACAGGGAGTACCTGCGTCTGGAAAGGAGGAAGGGTGGCTGCTTCCAGGCATCAGGACTGGCTCCCTCCACTCCACTCAAGCAGAGGCAGTGTTTCAGGACTGGGAGGCTGGTGGGTTATTACTGGTGATCTGGGTTAAGTGTTGAGGCAAGATCTTAGTGGCCCCTGCATTCAAGGCAGCCATTTCCAGGATTCCTGTCACTGCACCAGGAGAAAGGCCTAGGGAGTGTGTGACATCCTCTAAAGAACCGTATATGCAGTGCTGAGAGGGCATGGGGGGGGGGGAGGGGAGAGAGGCAAACATCTGGTCACTAGATGACCTGGCTGTGCAAAACCCAAGGAGGAAAGCTAATAAGACCTCATCTGCTAGTCGTGACGAGGGAAGTGTCTAAAAGTGAAAAGAAATCCTAGACCAAAGTTCCAGGTGTGGAGAAGTTATTCTGAGCAAGGAGCTCCTCGACAGAAACGATGCAGAAGCTCAAATTGAACAGGAAGATTCTACAAAGGAGCCTTGGGGAAGCAGAAGGCAAAATATCGGGACCCAATTTCAAAAGGGAAAAGAGAGAAAACAGAATTAGATCCAACCTATATACTTATGTGTGTGTGTGTGTGTGTGTGTGTGTGTGTGTGTGTGTGTATATATATACACAACATATATACATAGTTAATAATGAATAAGAAAATTAGACATAAGATGTACACACTTGTAAAAGGCAAAGCCTCATATTAAAGCGGGAAGCCAACTGGCTCAGGAAGTTCATATTTCCTGCTCACTTTGTTTGCTTGGAAAACACAGCAGAGCAGACCATCTGGGGTAATTAATTCTGGGGTAAAAATGTCAGAACTTGGGTAAACAAAGAGTAGTGCCAAGATAACAGCAATCAAGTGGAACCAGGAACTGAAAACAGAAACCAGGTTTCACTAATTCAAAGGAACAGAGCTCTGAACAAAATTCAGAAGAAGATTCTGGGGGCAAACCTATTCTGCATTGGCCAATTTTTGAACAACAGAGGGTTCTTACTTTTACATTTCAAGGTAGCTCAGGTTTCAAATCAATTTCTGTAAACATTCTACAAAGAAAAGATGTGTAAATCACATATTCAAAAACAGCTCCTCTCCCCATAAAACCTTTCTCCTCAAAATTCCACAACCCAAAGCCACCAAATCTGGAAAGGTTGAAATAACTGTGCAGAGGTAACTGGCCTACACAGTGCTGAAGCTCACCTTGGTGAACACGCTTTAGTTATCAGTGGCACACATGTCCAGAAAGCCTGCAGAATAAATTGGAAGCAACAGTTTAAAGCTGAGCTTCTCAGACACCTCCCCCTTCCGGTCTCAGTGCCAACTAATGACATTCCAATGTGTAGCCTCAAAAACTACTGGGAATAGCAGCTCAGAAATAACAAAAGAAAATGTTTCTTCTTCCCCTAGAGCTAAAAAAAAAAGCAGATTCTATTCCACAATATAAGGCTGCTGCTGCTGCTGCTAAGTCGCTTCAGTCGTGTCCAACTCTATGCGACCCCATAGACGGCAGCCCACCAGGCTCCCCCGTCCCTGGGATTCTCCAGGCAAGAACACTGGAGTGGGTTGCCATTTCTTCTCCAATGCATGAAAGTGAAAACTGAAAGTGAAGTTGCTCAGTCGTGTCCGACTCTTAGCGACCCCATGCACTGCAGCCTTCCAGGCTCCTCCGTCCATGGGATTTTTTAGGCAAGAGTACTGGAGTAGGGTGCCATTGCCTTCTCCACAATATAAGGCTAGTCTGACAAAGTTGTAAGTAGAAAATACTCACTAAAGCATCAATCTGAGTCTCCCATCTTCTCTCAAAATATTATATTTGCAAACCATATGTCTGATAAGGGGTTAATATTCAAAATATGAACTTCCAGATGTTCAAGCTGGATTTAGAAAAGGCAGAGGAACCAGAGATCAAATTGCCAACATCTGCTGGATCATGGAAAAAGCAAGAGAGTTCCAGAAAAGCATCTACTTCTGCTTTATTGACTACACCAGAACCTTTGACTGTGTGTGATGACAACAAACTGTGGAAAATTCTTCAAAAGATGGGAATACCAGACCACTTGACCTGCCTCTTGAGAAATCTGTATGCAGGTTATGAAGCAATAGTTAGAACTGGACATGGAACAACAGACTGGTTCCAAATAGGAAAAGGAGTACGTCAAGGCTGTATATTGTCACCCTGCTTATTTAACTTCTATGCAGAGTACATCATGAGAAACACTGGGCTAGAGGAAGCACAAGCTGGAATCAAGATTGCTGGGAGAAATATCAATAACCTCAGATATGCAGATGACACCACCCTTATGGCAGAAAGTGAAGAGGAACTAAAAAGCCTCTTGATGAAAGTGAAAGAGGAGAGTGAAAAAGTTGGCTTAAAGCTCAACATTCAGAAAACGAAGGTCATGATATCTGGTCCCATCACTTCCTGGGAAATAGATGGGGAAACAGTGACAGACTTCATTTTCTTGGGCTCCAAAATCACTGCAATGGTGACTGCAGCCATGAATTAAAAGACTTTTGCTCCTTGGAAGAAAAGCTATGACCAACATAGACAGCATATTAAATAGCAGGGACGTTACTTTGCCAACAAAGGTCTGTCTAGTCAAAGCTATGGTTTTTCCAGTAGTCATGTATGGATGTGAGAGTTGGACTATAAAGAAAGCTGAGCACAGAAGAATTGATGCTTTTGAACTGTGGTGTTGGAGAAAACTCTTGAGAGTCCCCTGGACTGCAAGGAGATCCCACCAGTCCATCCTAAAGGAAATCAATCCTGAATATTCATTAGAAGGACTGATGCTGAAGCTGAAACTCCAATATTTTGGCCACCTGATGTGAAGAACTGACTCACTGGAAAAGACCCTGATGCTGGGAAAGATTGAAGGCAGGAGGAGAAGGGGATGACCGAGGATGAGATGGTTGGATGGCATCACTGACCCAATGGAGATGAGTTTGAGTAAACTCCAGGAGTTGGTGATGGACAGTGAGGCCTAGTGTACTGCAGTCCCTTAGGACTTCCCTAAGGGTCTAGTTGTTAAGAATCCGCCCTGCAAGGCAGGGGTGTGGGTTTTTTGCAATGCACAGGGTTCGGGTTAGATCTTTGGTTAGGGAACTAAGATCCCACATGCTCATCAGTTCAGTTCAGTCACTCAGTCATGTCTGACTCTTTGCAGCCCCATGAACTGCAGCATGCCAGGCCTCCCTGTCCATCACCAGCTCTTGGAGTCCACCCAGAACCATGTCCATTGAGTCGGTGATGCCATCCAATCATCTCATCCTCTGTCATCCCCTTCTCTTCCTGCCTTCAATCCCTCCCAGCATCAAGGTCTTTTCCAATGAGTCAGCTCTTCGCATCAGGTGGCCAAAGTATTGGAGTTTCAGCTTCAGCATCAGTCCTTCCAATGAACACCCAGGACTGATCTCCTTTAGGATGGACTGGTGGGATCTCCTTGCAGTCCAAGGGACTCTCAAGAGTCTTCTCCAACACCACAGTTCAAAAGCATCAATTCTTCGGTGCTCAGCTTTCTTTACAGTCCAACTCTCACATCCATACATGACCACTGGAAAAACCATAGCCTTGACTAGATGGACCTTTGTTGGCAAAGTAATGTCTCTGCTTTTGAATATGCTATCTAGGTTGGTCATAACTTTCCTTCCAAGGAGTAAGAGTCTTTTAATTTCACAGTTGCAATCACTACATGCTCATAGCATGGCAAAAAAAAAAACCCCAAAAACCCCAAAACATAAAACAGTCAAACAGAGAAGCAGAGATAGAACGGTGGTTGCCAGGGGTTAGGGGGAGGGGGAAATGGGGAGCTACTATTCAAGGAGTATAAAGTTTCAACTATGCAAGGTGATTAAATCCTAGACATCAGCTATACAACTTTCTGTCTACAGTCAACAATGCACTTCAAGTTTGTTAAGGGGTAGGATCACAGGGTAGGATAACTTAACACACTTTGTTAAGTGTTCTGACCACAGCAAAAGTGTGTTTGCAAACCAGAGTTGCTCTCTCCACTCCACTCCAGAGCCACCCTGGGAGCAGGAAGAGAACCAAGGGGTGCTCAACCTTGAAGGGCTGAGTGTATCCTGACCCAGGGCTCCAGGACCAGCCTGTGGCTTGGAATGTGGGTGGACATGTGAACAGACAGAGGGCACTGAACCTTGCATGGGCACGCAGATGGCAGAGGCCAGGAGGGAGGGCCCAGTCCAACACAGACCTGGATGGGACTTGCCCACATCGGCTGCTCTCCTGCCTCCAAATCTTTTTTTTTTGGAGGAAGGGACTTGCTTTAGTTTGACTGGTCATTCTGAGTGAAACTGAACTCTGTGAAAGTTCCCTAAACTGGAGGGAGAACAAGCCCTCCCCCATGCCCATCCTTTCACAAAGCTGATCACAATTGGATTATCATCCCAATTTACAGGTGAGCTTGGAGCTCAAGGGACTCCTTCGAGGTTACGTATCAAGTTTACATGCTTGAGTCTGTGGTGGTGCGGGGGGGATGCTACAGATCTTTACTTCACCCCCAGTAGTAGCTCAGATGGTAAAGAATCTGCCTGCAATGCAGGAGACCTGACTTCGATGCCTGGGTTAGGAAGATCCCCAGGAGAAAGAAATGGCAACCCACTCCAGTATTCTTGTGTGGAGAATCCCATGGACAGAGGGCCCTGGCAGGCTACAGTCCATGGGGTTGCAAGAGTCGGATATGACTGAGTGACTAAACCACCACCACCTTACTTCACTGTTATGTCAAATCATCTTTAGCCCATTCTTCATTTATTTTTCCTGGTAAAATTGAGTTCTGGAGGCCTCATAATGGAATTCCAGAGATTAGCCTTAAAAAATGCAAGTCTCAATAATGAACAAAAGGAGCCGTAGGAAGATATGGCAACATTCCCTTCCTCCTGTGTGCTTGGAGGGAGAGATACTGTTCTGTATTATAAGACTAAGCCAAGGGGACTTCCCTGGCAGTCTAGGGGTTAGGATTCCGTCAAAAAACAAACAAACAAACAAAAAACTTAACCCAAATAATCTAGCTGGACAAGGTATTAAATTAAGATCTTTCTCAAGAATGGATATTGAAGATTTGTAAGAATGTAACTGGTACTCATTTCTTCAATTTTCTGTTCAAGTAAAACTGCCTGTGTTATTTGAATGCGGTGGGGAGAGCAGCATTCTAAGGCTTTGGGCATTGTTGCCATACATCCTTAAAAACCACCTCCTAAAAAACTGTCATTCTGGGGCTTCCCCGGTGGTCCAGTGGTTGAGAGTCTGTGCTCCCACTGCAGGGGGCATAGGTTTGATCCCTGGTCGAAAAGAAAACCTAAGATCCCATATGTTGTGTGACCAAAAAAACCCAAGAAAACAAAAACAAACAAACAAAATCTGTCATTCTGATTGTTGTTTAGTGGCTCAGTCAGGTCTGACTCTTTTCGACCCTGTGGACTGTAGCCCGCCAGCCTCCTCTGTCCATGGGATTTCCCAGGCAAGAATACTGGAGTGGGTAGCCATTCCCTTCTCCATGGAATCTTCCCCATCCAGGGATCAAACGTGCATCTCTTAGCTGCTGCTATATGGGTTGAACTTACTGTGTCACCCCAAAGAAGCTGAAGTCCTAACCCCTCCACCCCATACCTGTGAATGTGAGCTTATTTGGAAATGGGGTCTCTGCAGATGATCAAGTTAAAGTGAGGTCACTGAGGATGGGCCCTAATCTACTATGCTAAGGGGACATTTGGACCCAGAGACAACAGACACACACAGAGGGAAGACAATGAGAAGACACAGGGGGACTCTCACCTACAAGCCAAGGAACATCTGAGGCCACCAGAAGAGATTCTCCCTCAAGCCGTCAGAGGGAATCAACCCTGATGACATCTTGATCTCAGACATGTGACCCCAGAACTGTGACATAACAAATTTCTGTGCCACCCAGTGGGTTATGACAGCCCCTGGAAATGAAAATGAGCACGACCACTACTGGACTTCCTTATCAGTCAGTTTTTTGTTAAAACAAGACAGTATCACTAGGCATTTGCCTCTTCTCCCACATGCATGGCAGGAGAAACAAAACGCTCACGTAACTTGAATCTGTTTCGTTTGAACGGACAGCCCTGATTGGATGACAAGTCTGACCTGCTTCCATTCCACCAATTGCACCAGGGTACAGCTGTTTGTTTTCCGTCCACCATTAACCTCTGCTCCTTTTCTATTGTTTGCTCTTCTCATTGTTAACTTGCAAGCGCCCCTTTAAAAATTAGGTACTGTGGACAAAGAATGTCCCCTGGCATATCAGTAAACAAAGGATGCCGTGGCCATTACGTCATCAGCCACTGCAGCCACCCACGACTGTGCACCCTGAGATTTAGAATGGAGAAAAACAGGATATTGGTTCCTAGCAAAGATGCATATCAAGAGAATAATTTCAATAAGCCCAGACTCTTGCATCTTCCTATACACAGAAAAGTGCTAAGTCCATTAATTTGAGAGATCTGTTTTTTCTCTAATTGACACTAATATTTTGATGTTCAACTACCTTTTATTTATTTATTTGTGGTTTCTTTTTTGCAAAAACTTCTTTATATCCTGGCTCCTCCCTCACCTCTTTGGAACAGTCCCTCAGAGTTTTAAGAGAGACTGTAGCCAGGGGCTTAAGACCTCAGTAAGTCTGCTCAATAAAAACATAATTCTCAACTTTTAGGTCTTTTTTTTTTTTCAGTTGACAGTACCTTATGTCTGTTTAAGGTGTTGCAAATGTTTTCTCCCAGGCTGTCATTTCAGTTCAGTTCAGTTCATTTCAGTCACTCAGTCGTGTCTGACTCTTTGCAACCCCATGAATTGCAGCACGCCAGGCCTCCCTGTCCATCACCAACTCCCGGAGTTCACTCAAACTCATGTCCATCAAGTCAGTGATGCCATCCGCCATCTCATCCTCTGTCGTGCTCTTTTCCTCCTGCCCACAATCCCTCCCAGCATCAGAGTCTTTTCCAATGAGTCAACTCTTCGAATGAGGTGGCCAAAGTACTGGAGTTTCAGCTTTAGCATCATTCCCTCCAAAGAACACCCAGGACTGATCTCCTTTAGAATAGACTGGTTGGATCTCCTTGCAGTCCAAGGGACTCTCAAGAGTCTTCTCCAACACCACAGTTCAAAAGCATCAATTTTTTGGCACTCAGCTTTCTTCACAGTCCAACTCTCACATCCATACATGACTACTGGAAAAACCATAGCCTTGACTAGATGGACCTTTGTTGGCAAAGTAATGTCTCTGCTTTTGAATATGCTATCTAGGTTGGTCATAACTTTCCCTCCAAGGAGTAAGCATCTTTTAATTTCATGGCTGCAGTCACCATTGCAGTGATTTTGGAGCCCCCAAAAATAAAGTCTGACACTGTTTCCACTGTTTCCCCATCTATTTCCCAGGAAGTGATGGGACCAGATATCATGACCTTCGTTTTCTGAATGTTGAGCTTTAAGCCAACTTTTTCACTCTCCTCTTTCACTTCCATCAAGAGGTTTTTAGTTCCTCTTCACTTTCTGCCATAAGGGTGGTATCATCTGCATATCTGAGGTTATTGATATTTCTCCTGACAATCTTGATTCCAGCTTGTGCTTCCTCTAGCCCAGTGTTTCTCATGATGTATTGTGCATAGAAGTTAAATAAGCAGAGTGACAATATACAGCCTTGACGTACTCCTTTTCCCATTTGGAATCAGTCTGTTGTTCCATGTCCGGTTCTAACTGCTGCTTCCTGACCTGCAGATAACTTTTTCTCAATTTTTAAAAGGCATTATTTTTCCTAAATATTTAAAATTTTTATGTAACCAAGTATATTAACCTTTTCTTATATGGGTTTCTCCATTTCAAGATCACAAAAATCTATTTCTTTTCCTCAATATTTTTACAGTTTTGTTTTTTATGTTTAGGGATCAGACTTTATTTTATTCGTTGGACAGCTCATAGGATCGAGCACCACTATTTTTTTTTAATTGAGGTATAATTGATCAGCACCACTAACTGAATAACACAATCTCTCCCACAGATGTGAAATGTCTTTTATCATAAATTGCTAGATACATGGGTCTGTTTCTGGCCTTTATTCACATTGACTTCATTTGCCTTTCTTTAGCAATTGACTATAGAAATGTGTATGCAAACAATCTGAACGGCCTAGACAGTGGACTAGTGTAGAAAGCAGGCCTGGAATGTCTCCTGGGGGTTACCACTTGGTCGTTGGCTGCCATGCAAAAAATGTGGGAGGTCAGATCTTCTAAATTTTCAAGAAGTGCTAGACATTTATATTTTTATGTGAAATCTGCTTTGAAAGTGATGGCAATTAACTTTTAAATTTAAAAGACATTATATGGACAAAACATATTTGCAACCTGAAAGCAACTGGTTCCACTCCAGATGCTGAAATATGATAGCACAGAGGAAGGCTGGGCTGGGTCTAGGTGTCCTCCTCCAGGTCCCTCCACTGTAAACACTAGGGAGCAGAAGAGGAAGGCTGAGGTTGCAGGTCCGGAAATCTCCGTTATTTGCAGCCACCCGCTGGGAAAGACAGTAGCATAGTGCCTCCTTTGACCTCTTACCCACAGGAGCTGATGGTGTGGTTCCTGGTTTGCTCTGCCATCAGGAGGTGGTAGGTCAGCACGGGGGGAACAGGGGGCAACATCAGTCAAGTTGGGCCTCCCAGGCCCTGCTCAGCTGAGTGATACAGGAAGGGGATGTGAGGTGCTGGTTGAGGATGAAGCCGAGATTCTGGTCCTCCAAGACAAGCTGGAGAGTGACATCACCTCCTGTCTAATAATAGCGCAGATTTCCTGGATGTCTAGCTTAACACTATTTAATCAGCAAAGGAATGGCAACAGTGATCTCCAACTCTCATGATGAGGGTAAGATCTGAAGGTAGCAAGGACAACACACATCTTAAAACTTCTTGTCTGTCAGAACCACCCTGTGAGGCAGGCATTATCAGGAGACTGCTCTTGGCCCAAGGGGAAGCCAAAGTTGGGGGCAATCAGAATTTTTTTTGGCGGTGCCAAGGCATGTGTGGGATTTTACTCCCCCGACCAGGGATCGAACCTGTGCCCCTTGTACTGGAAGCACAGAGTCTTAACCACTGGACCACCAGAGAAGTCCCCCAGAATGGTTTGAGATGGTTCAGTGATATGCAGGAAGAAAGAACTGGAGAGTCAGAAACTGCAGGCCCCTTCTCCTTCCCTGCATCCATGTCTGTAGAATCATTTATTCACTCAGCAAACCCTTATCCAACACCTCCGATGGGCTGGGTCCTCTTACAGGCCTTGAGAATACAGCCATGCACAGATCCTGGGCATTGCCCTCCCCTTTCCTCTGAACTGTGACCCAGACTGGCCTGTGCTCTATTCTTCTCTGGCTGAAGAAGTGACCTCAGGCCAACTTTTGCAATTTGCTCCAGAGTCCCTAGTTGTTTCCTGGCTATTGGTCACTTCCTGGAATGTATGACCATTCCAGGACTACACCACGTCATGCTGTGCTTGAGGCACAGAACACTGGCAGGCTCAGACCGAAAGCCCAGCCATGCCTTAATTTTGACCTATTTTTAAAATGTTTCAGGCAGGTCAATCCCTGTGGATGCCATTCTGAGAGCAGGGTGGGTACATCAGGTTTCTCTTGAAGCAGGAAACAAAGCTCAGCTGGTGGGGCAGCCAGTCTCTGGGACACATGAGATCAACCTCTTTTCCTCTCATTATTTGTCCTTCATCTACATCTTTTTCTCTGATGCCCCCATCTTTTGGGTTCTGTGCCCAAGGAGCAGGAACAGATACTCGATACATGCAGGGCAGTCCCACCAGCTCTACAGGGCTCAGACCCTATCAGTTTATGTTCTGCAAGCAAACATCCTCTTCCACTGACTGTAGTTGGTAGAACTGTGTGCATGCTCAGTCACTACGCTGTGTCAGACTTTTACAACCTTATGGACTGCAGTCTGCCATGCTCCTCTGTCCATGGGATTTCCTAGACAAGAATACTGGAGCGAGTTGCTATTTCCACCTCCAGGGGATCTTCCTGACCCAGGGATCAAATGCGAATCTCCTGCATTGGCAAGCAGGTTCATTACCCCTGAGCCAATTGCAGTACAACTGCAGTCCCCCCCACCAAAGATATGTCCAAGTCCAAACCCCGAGCAACCATGAATATGAACTTACTTAGAAACAGGGTCTTTGCAGATGAAATTAAGGTTAAGTATCCCGAGATGAGATCATTAATTAAGCTGGGCCCTAAATCCAACGACATAGACTTGGTGTCCAATGGGGTCCTTATAAGAGATAGAAAAGGAGCACACACACAGACCAAGGGGAGAAGGCCATGTGAAGACAAACAGAGGCTGAATCTGTGCTACTCTGGGCTACTGAGCCCAGGGATGCCAAGAATTGCTGACAGCCACTAGAGAAAGAAGGAGGGCCTGGAATGGATTCTCTCTTGGAGCCTCCAGAAGGAATGAACCCTGCCAACACCCTGATTTCAGACCTCTGGCCTCTAGGACTAAGAAAGTTTTTTTAATCTTTTTTTTTTTAAATTTTGGCTGTATCCTCAGCATGCAGGATCCTAGTTCCCCAACCAAGGATCAAACCTGCTCCCCCTGCATTGAGAGCTCACAGTCTCAACCATGGACTGCCAGGGAAGTCCCCAAAGTTCTGCTGTTTTAAGCCTCCAGGTTTGTGGGAATTTGTTAGGGCAGGTGAGATCAGAGACCGGAGCCGCCTCCCCCTCTGACTCAGGACTACCAAGAACAGCATTCCTGAGAGAGTGGCCTTCACTCCTTTCATCTGGAGTCTTGGTTACAGCTCTCAGGTGGCTCTACGGTACCCAGAGGCCCTAAGCGTCCACTTAGCAGATGTCTGTTCACCAGGAGAAGAGACCTGAGGCTGCCTGGGAGGTGCTGGGCTCCGAGACTTCGAGAGGTGTGGGATCAACGTCCTCGTCCATGTCAGACCGGTCTGCTCCAACCTCAGCCCTCTCTTCCTGCCTGACCCAGAGGCTGCTTTCCAGTTGTTCTTCGGCAATTTCTAGCTCCTCCTCTGTGTGTAAAACAGCCACGGTTTCCCGGGGCAAGTGTGAGGAATAGAGTCCAAATTTGGCTTTACAACCAAACATTGCCTCGTATGGACTCTGCTGCAAGGAACCATCAAAGGCCTGATTCCTCACCACCTGCATGAATCGCAGGCCTTCGGTCCAATGACGGGAGTGGTTACTCTGCATCCAGGCACTCAGCATGGTCTTGACATCACGGCTTGCTTGCTCCAGGAAGCCCTGGCCTTGGCCAGGGTGGGACTTACCAAGGACAATCTTTAGGTCTGGCCATACCTCATTGAGCTTATTAACAACCTGGTTTGTGAACTCTATGCCGCTGTCAGATTCTAACACACTGGGTGGACCAAGAATTGTGAAAATATCCAATAGGACACTGACTACCTCGTGGGCCTGCTTGGCTTTTAATGGCCGTAAAATAATGAACTTGGTTAAGTGGTCCTGGTAATACAAAATGAACTTGAACTCCCCATCAGCATTTGACTGCATATCAAGGATTTCAACTTGGCATCTGGAGTCATTGTCCTTACATGGCATGGGCTTGGGTGCAAGGCCTCTCTTGGGTACTGGGTTCTTCTGGTGGCACTGTTTACACAGAGTCAGATATAAGACAATGACTTCTTTGGTGACATTCCCATATTTGCCTTGCAGCTCCTTGAGCATGCGTGTCCGCCCACCATGGCCAATATTGAGATGTGTGTCGTGAAGGATGTCAAACAGCTCTTCCTTGTGTACGTAATACCGTATCCGATCTGGTTCTCTGTGAGCAGCCTCTATGAGTTTCTCTGTGCCTGCTACAGAAATCACATCATATTTTGCTGCACGGCGATAATCACGTGATGACTTCTTCCCCTTCTCCTTAGCTTCTTTGACTTCCTTGATTGTTTGAAAGTACTTTTCTTTGGAAAACACCTTGCTGTTGTAACTTTTGCTTTCTACCAACTTGGTCACGCTGGTGAGAAACTTTTCTCTCATGGTACTTATCTCCGTTTCTGTTTCACTTGGATTTGAAAAACCAGGGGGATCATTTCCAGCTCTCTGTGGTGTCATGGAGAATTGTAAGAAGTCTCCTAAAGAGATGGAGAAAGAAGTAAACAAAGTTGAATTTGATGATATGCCACCTGGAAGACTCTCCTGCCAAAGTTCTTCATAATTCTTTCATTGGATTTTTGAAGATATGGAAGAAAGATACTAGAGTGTTGGTATAAAGCAGTAACAGAATAAAAATACCCAGAAAGCCCACTAGGGCCATTCAAAACAAGAGCATGTCAACAGAATTTTATTTTTTAAAAATTCAACGTAATTGTTTATTTTGGCTGCACCTGGTCTTAGTTGCTGCATGCAGGATCTTTAATTGTGGCAAATAGGATGGAAACTGGACCTCCTTCAGTAGAAGCACATAGTCCTAATCACTGGACCTCCAGGGAAGTCCCGGGATTTTTTTTAATGATGACTTTTCCCTGTCAGTTGTACACACAGTTAGTAAATGAAGACTGAGTCCTTACCCTGAGGGACCGTGTTCTCGTAACTGTTCAGCATTATGCCTCTGCTGCAGTCCTTCCGAGGGGCTTCCTAATACTTCCAGTCTTTGGTCAGATCCTCAAATGTTGCTGCCTCCCAAGAAGACGTTATCTACTGGCACAGGGACTGCTGTGCCTTGGGGCCTGGGCTGAGGAGCAGCTGCAGCAGAACTGGGGAAGAGACCATGGAGGTTCTGGGAAAAAAGGCATGCTCACACGCATGACTGAATGTGAGCATGTGAATATCACACAGAAGAAAAGGTAACAGGTAGAGGAAAGGTCTCACATTCAGTAAGACGAATCCAGCTTCACAGCGAGGAAGAGGGGTTTTGTCCTCGAGGGTCTGCAGGCCTGGCCTGTCTTGATACTGCCTGAGCTGGAGCCCACATATTTTTTTTCCATAACGAAGCAGAGTATCCAACTGAACTTGAGCACTCCCAAGGTTGGAAGACACTTCCAGATACAGGTTTGGCAGTTCTGAACAGAGGCAGCAGGGCCTGTTTTCAAAAATGGACAAATTACACCTGGGGATAGAGAGCTATGTCAGGAGATTATCATGCCAAAGAGATACCCCAAATGGGGTCCACACACCACCAAGACTGGAGAATTCCTCTGGAAGAGAACTTGATACTCGGGTGTCTACACCGAGGTTCCTTAGGACAACTCCAGGATATAGGATGTGATGAGGCCAGGGGAAGCTTTCATATGACGATCGCAGGAATTCCAACAATCTTACGAAAACAAGATCCCCAAGATGCCAGCCATCAGATGAAAAGCTGAAGGCCAGGGCAGAATCCTCAGATGCAGAGAAAGACGGAAACATTTAAAACCTCTGAGCAAGAGTCTTAGTTAAGCAAAGCTTGATTCCAGGTCCTGAATGTCCTCCACTAAAAAGACTTCAGATTTCCTTGCTTGGCATCATTGGTTAACTACATGACATTCCTGATTCTAAAGACACTTCTGACATTGAAACTGCTGACTTAATGACAATTTTCACAGGGAAAACAGAGACCCTACATTAAATGAACACATTCAGATTTTTAAAATGTGAAAAATATGCATTTTAGAATCAAAGAAACAGAATGTTTGTAAAATACTCTTTAAGCCTGAGCTCCACATTCTTAATGCAAACGGACATTTTAATGGCTCTGAAAAGTCCTTCAGTTAAAAAAAAAAAAAGTTTCATTCACTAGTTCCATATAATCACTGATATGGGGCTTTGTTTCCCAAGGATTATGTATTATCATCCTACAGTCCTTAGAAGACACTTGAAACCACAAGATGGTCAATGCAAACCAGGAAGAGCTTCTAAACTACTCACTGAAACCAGCATCTCTCAGAAACTGGCTGCTCTGGCTGCTATTTGAGGCCCTCAGGGAACTACACAGGAAGGAAAAGTCTCACCTCCATCCTATAAAAGAATGAAGACAGGCTGGAAATAATTTAAAATCAAAAGATGGAAAAATCTCAGTCTTCAACATGCGAAACTGTCCTTACCCAGTCCCATGAAATTCTATAGCCGGAGAGTAACATTTGGCTAATAGACATATTTCAG
Organism: Capricornis sumatraensis; assembly: GCF_032405125.1. NCBI lineage: Eukaryota > Metazoa > Chordata > Mammalia > Artiodactyla > Bovidae > Capricornis > Capricornis sumatraensis. The sequence continues at coordinate 78,251,699 of NC_091076.1, forward strand.
TTAGCCTACCCAGCGTTTTTTTTAAATTGGATAAATTACCTATATTTATAGACTGGGGAGTTCATTAAAAAATCTCGATTTCTAGCTTTCTTGAAAAATGGGACGATCCGGTCACACCGGGAGCTGTTTGGCTTGGCAACATCTGCCTTGAGTGGAGAGGCAGTAGCTCCTTTTGGACAGTCCACACTCTCTGGCTTCCCACAGTCTCTAAGCCAGCTACTAACTTTGTCATCTTAACTACCCACCCCTGTAGTTAACTGAGCTTTCAACACCTGTTCTAAAGCAGAATGAAAGAAACAAGGCCCCAAAGAAAGGCGGCCAGCTTCCTGGTGTGATCTGTTTTGGTGGGGTAACTGACAAATGAGCTTGTTCACAGAAAACTGAGAAGATCCTCCTTCTTCACTCACCTGTGAGTCTTTGCTTTGGCTGCCCCCGACCTGGAATGCCTTCCATTGATCTTCCAAATCACACCCAGCTCAGGTCAGCATTCTTCCTGATGCACTCTGATTGCCATCTGTCTGTCCCTCCTCTGAACAGCCAGCACCACTCACTGGAGCGCTTTGCCTTTTTAGTCAACTGGTTCAGGTGTACACAACCTAGAAGACAGAGGCTGGGGCTTCTATCTCGCTGTATCCCCTCAGAGGGCCCACGAATACAGAACTGAACAAAAGATGTTCAAAGAATATGTTAAAACAGTTGGCTTATAGAATAGTAGAGAGACAGTGCAGAGGTATGGTTGAGTCTAGGCTTGGGAAGTCGATTTCTGACTCATCACTTATTGAATAAGCGAAGCAACGTTACTGAGGCTTCAGCTTCCCCAACAGAATGGCGAGAATGCTAGTCTGCATCACTACAGTTGTGACAATGCAGGTAAAGCACTTAGTACAGTGCCCCGCACCTTAAACAAAACAACCTCCCGCTTATTCCTGAAGACCTGGCTCGGGCATCAGGTCCTTTGTGCGGTCCTGAGTCCCAAGGTATCCGCAACACCTCGCCCCGTTGCCCGCGGGTTGCTCTCGGCAATCGGGACCCGCCTACTCCCCCAATTGAATGAAAGAGCCAGGTGGAGGAGACCGATCTAGGGATTTTTGCAAGAGAGAGGCCCGGAAGATGAACCAGGAGCACGGGGTCGTGAGCCGCCTCGGCCCCCGCCAGTTCCACCGGCGCCGTCCAGGACCCTCCTGCCCGCGAGCGCCGGAAACGGCTCCGCGCCGACCGGAAGCCCCGCCCCTCCCGAGGGAGCTCTCAAAGATACAGAAACGAGCCATATTGTCTGCTGAGACACGGTAAGGTTCCTGAGGTGAAATCTGGGGCTGGTCGAGGTGCGACCTTGGCTAAGGCAGACGACTCGGGTCTCCGGCGACAGCAAAATTGGTCATCTGTTTCCTTATGTTGTTGTTAAAGCTCCAAGATCAATAAATGCTCGCCTCCAGCACGGAAAGTACATTTATATGCTTAGTCTTAAGTGAGGAAGGGCGTGAGGAAGGGCGGCGGCACAAGTGTTGCCAGCAACTAATCCTGCGCTGCATCACTTCCTCCTCTCGGAGAAACTGCTTTTTAGGTGAGTACTTTGCCTCAGAAATCTTTAAGCTAAAGATTTCTTTTGGCCTGACACCCCTCACTCAACATCAGTGCAGAAAACAGGTGGTAAAGGGGGCCCTCGGGTATTTCGCTGCATCCCTGAAGTGCTGCTTCCTGCTGTTAAAAAAAAAAATTACTGTATGAGTCCAATATTATTAGATGCTCAAAGCTGGTTAAAAAGCCAGCTTTTTCCAAATGGTAATTTTCATTAGTGGAATCAAGCCACAAGATAAGGATGGTCTGCCCCTAGACAGCTAACATCACCAGGACTTCCTTGAAAACTAACTAGGCTTTGTCCCAAAACACCACACATAAAGACTTTTCATTTTAACAGTTTTTAATGAAAGCTGTAGACAAGATGACTTTATTCTTGCATCTTCTCAATTGTTTCTTCCTTATATTTGCCCTTTTCCTTTCCTACTTGGCGAGATTTGGCTTTACGTTCGAGGATCTTTTTGCGGTCTTTGTCCAGTTTTAGTCTGGTGATAACCACCTGCAGACAAATAAGAAAAAAAAAAAATCTAAGCTTTAAACAATCACCAATACAGAACACATGGGAAGGTCCAACATTCAGTCCCCCACTTGTGGGAGTGGATTGCTTAAATGCTAGAAATGATTCTTTACCCCCAAACAAACCTGACTTAAATGTTCACTAATGTTCAGCCCACAAAGGAGAAGGCAATGTGGCACTGGTGGTGGTTCTCACATCTTCTGTGATAAACATCAGCTGCTTCTACTGCAATGTATTTCAATAATTCCACTCCTCTCACCCCCGTTTTATAAGCTAACTAAGTCATACACATTTTTATTTCCACAGTATCTTTAGTCCTGTAAATTTGGAAATTAAACGCAGCTTTCACATGTTTCAACCTGCAAAACTTTTAGGAAAATCATAGAACAGACCCTATTCCAGCAGATTTGTCACTAAAGGTATCCAGATTATGACAGATTTTAGTGTTAGGAAGGAGAAGATAGCAGTGAACAAGATCTGGAGATTCAGCATAGTGACCAAAGGACAATCTCCACTACCATGGAGGGTATATTTAATGAGATGAAATGCTGGAGGAAAGGGGTTAAATTGTTATTGATGTCAGGCAGGCCCCAAGAAAAGGGCTGTACCTGAACAGAGACCTGAGGAGAAGGTAGAAGTGTTTCAAAGAGAACAGCAAACATTCAAGTCCAGAGGCAGGAGAACTTCCAAGTTTAATAGGTGTTTCTCAGATCTGCGTGTGTCTTGTTAAAATAGACCCCTTGTTCCCAAATCACATGGATGGAGGAGCCTGGTAGGCTGCAGTCCATGAGGTCGCTAAGAGTCCGACACGACTAAGCAACTTTACTTTCACACACTGGAGAAGAAAATGGCAACCCACTCCAGTATTCTTGCCTGGAGAATCCCCGGGATGGGGGAGCCTGGTGGGCTGCCGTCTATGGGGTCTCACAGAGTCGGACATGACTGAAGTGACTTAGCAGCAGACCTGGGAAGAGAATATACAATTCTGTGAAGCTGCCACGTGGATGCCGCCAACCAGCACACACAGTAGCACAGTTACAGGAACAGCAAAGAGGCCAGTAGACTAGAACATGGAGAGTGAAATCATCAAGCAGTAGCTGCTGAGTGAACTTTATATGGCCGCGCCAGGTCTTAGTTCCCTAAGCATGCGGGATCTAGTTCCCTAACCAGGAACGAACCATGCCCCCTGCACTGGAAGCGCAGTTTTAGCCACTGGACCACCAGAGAAGTCCCTGGAGATGAGCCTTGTAGGCCACTCTGATGCAGACAGGATTCTGGATATAATGTGACAGCAGTCAACAATCGATAACATGCTGGCCTAAGCAGTTGAGAAGGGCAGAGCTGTCACACACAGTGTTGGTAGCTGACTACCAAGAGCAAGAGGGTTCAAGACTAAAACAAGCCAGTAGTTTAAACATGTTGGGTTTGATATTGATTAGATATCCAAGTTGAAATGCAAAATTGTCAACTGGATATTGAGGTGTTTTTGGAATAAGAGATGAAGGTAAGTCAAAGAGGGAGATCAAAGGTGTCAAACACTACATGTGTCAAACACTACATTAAGTTCAGAAAACACTTTAAGAATTGGTCACTTATTGGTGACCTTGACAGCAGGTGATCCAGTCCTAGGGGCAAAAATAAGATTATGTAGTAGAGTGGGAAAGCCCTTGCTCTTAGGAGATGCACTCTGTCATGATGCTTGTAATCCACTGGAAGGGTAGGGAAGGGAAAGAAAATGGTAGCTGTGAATACTAGGTGAAAGATAATGCAACAGATGTATTAGTCTTTCAACTTTTGTGTAGTCTAAAGATTAGATTCATGGTGCCAACTCAAGATCTTAAAAAACCAACACCTCAGTATCTGAACAGGCACCAAGTCCATTTATTACCTCTTAAGAGACAGTATTGGAGAATTCACGTTGAAGTCAAGGACAGGAGAATCAGACTGTATCTTCTATCAATGAATCTAGTCTCTGAGCTCTAGGTCTGCAAATGGCTTAAGACCTACTTTCCTTACAGCTTACTCAATTCTGTTTAACACACAGGGTATGGCCTCCATAGCATCTAAAAATTATCCTATTTCCTAGATTTTAATCAATCAATCAGCTTACCAATACTTTTTAAGGAAAAGGTACATTACACATACATACAGGATAACTGTTAAAGACACCTTGATTTCAGGAAAAAAATAGTACTGGCTTTAAGACTGATTTCCAGAACACCTAAAATCTATTTCTGTCAACAAGCAGTTACATTTGTCAGTGATTGCTGTAATTTCTTTCCCCCATCTCAAGCATTCTCAAAAACACCCACCTTGCTGGGGTGAATGCCCACATGGACAGTTGTGCCGTTAGCCTTCTCCCGCTGCACTCGTTCAATGTAGATGACGTATTTCTTCCTGTAAACCTGGACTACTTTGCCAATTTGCTGCCCTTTGTAGTGCCCTCGTACAACCTAAATGCAAATTCAAAAGTAACATATATGCAGATAAATGAACATTAAACTTGTAAACCAGTAAATCTATGAATCAGGTAAACCTCATTCCCTCTATCACATACATATACAGGACCTTCCAATTTTGAAAGACCTAATGGTCAATGGAAATGTGCCAGTAATTCTCTCTCTGGCTTCAACTAACCTGCAAGAACTATGCCCCATATAAATCTACAGTGATGGACAGTGCATCTCTACAACTGATGGGCCACCAGCAGTGGTGGGCTTGTTTCAGGGTTAAAAACGAACAACAAGCCCACCTTGTTTTTTTTGTACCAGTTGAGAAGGAAACTGTCACTTCAAAGGGAACAGGCCACAGATATTTAAATTCACAACCTACTAAAGGGTCCTACTAAGTGCCAGAGCATGGGCAGCAGCTAATACTTCAGGAACAGGCCAATTCTCTCCCAAAGGTTAATGAACAGCATATCATTCTCTCCTCGATGATCCTCACCCAGCCACAGTGTTTCTGAATAGACGCTTCTTCCCAATCACAGACTTTCTCAGATTAAACTATCTTGGAAGCACAAGATGGCCTCTCAAATCTACCAGCAATTTTAGCACCAGCACAGGAGCGAAAAATGGCTTATCACCTCATGAAATGTTGGTAACATGGAAGCTGCTTAAGAGATGGCTTGAAATCTTTTCTTAACCTCTGCCCCTGCATTGGGAGTGCTGTCTTAACGGCCAGACTGCTAGTTCCCTGAAACTAGTGTACCTGAATTTTGATTTAGACACAGAATTGTTTACTGGTTCTCAAATGCCTCTCTAATGACCAAACATACCCAGAAAAAGATAATCCCAAGCCAATGTACTGGTTCCAAACCATCTTTCTTCTGTTTTATCACGACTGCATCTGATGCTTGGGACAACAGATTTTCACCAAAGAGTAACGGTGAAAAAAGCAGTTTACATTTCAACCCATCATTTGTTAAAAGTGCAGGATATTCGACAAGATGACCTGAACAGACACATACCTGAACTTCATCATCCTTTCGGATGGGCATGGATCGAACGTTGTACTTCTGTCTTAGCTCTTTAGAAAGAGGAGAAGACATAATTTTCCTGCGAATGTGGGAAGGCGCATTGAAATGCCTTTTTCGATTCTTGCTTCGGTCAGACGTCACAAAGGGATTGAACTTCATTTTGGCTAAATAAAAAGTTAAAAGAGCTGTAAACCCTTAAAGAACCAAAATCTCAGTTTTTTTTAAGAAAACAAGATGTTTATTTATTGTATTTATTTGGAAAACAATACACTAAAGATAAACTTATCAAAAACAAGTCTTATGAACAGGCATTTTAAATGTTTAATATTGGACTAAGAACAGTAACAAAACTGACCTGTGAAGTTTTGAACGTTTTGTTGTTCTGGATACAAAAGGTCTAATTTAGTTTAAATAAGATCTGAAACACCTTTATGAAACTTATTTTGCTCAATGGGTATGATATTAAAGTTATATATACATATATATGTGGAAGTGAAGTGACAGCTACTCAGCTGCTCTTTTTGACCCCATGAACTGTATGTAGCCCACCTGGCTCCTCTATCCATGAGGATTTCCCAAGCAAGAATAGAATACTGGAATGTCTCACTCAGTTTACAAACAAGTATCTGCAACAATTTCATCTAGAAAGTTTACAATGCTCACAAAACCTGTCACATTAACTTCATCAAAACCTGCTTGAGGTGAATTGCCCTACTGGGATTTTTAATTACAGAATAAAAGAATTTCCCATAGCCTACAGACCTATTGGAATTAATCTTTTTGTTTACACTGTCAAACTCCATGTGTTAGTCGCTCAGTCGTGTCCGACTCTTTGCGACCCCACAGACTGTAGCCTGCCAGGCTCCGCTGTCCATGGAATTCTTCTAGGCAACAACATTGGAGTGCATAACCAGCCATTCCCTTCTTCAGATCTTCCCGAACCTGGGGTCGAACCCGGTCTCCTGCATTGCAGGCGGATTCTTTACCGTCTGAGCCACCAGGGAAACTCAAACTCCATAATTACCGCGTAAGGAAGCTAAGACAGTGCTTATATCTCTGTTCATTAGGGTACAAGAGACTTGACAACTCAATTCAAACGTATTACCACGTTTTAGAAAAACCAGTCAACGTTAATCTACGGAACGGAGCCTGAACAGATTAACTCTCCTCCCAAATGAATGAAATCAGGCCCTATATATCCCGAACCTGGAAAACGCACAGAACTCGAGTCCAAAAAGTCTTCCAACGGGCGTGCGAGGCCTGAAAGTTTTACCAAGAAACTACCCGAGACCATTCTTTAGGAAACTATTCTGTCCAGACTAGACACCATCACCACAGGCTCTCTACCCTTCAGCTCCCGTTTCCAAGTCTCAAAACCCTCTTTCCTCCTCCTTCCTCCGGTCCGGTGGCCCTTGAGCTTAGAAGAAAATCCAGGACCATCCTAGCCTCCCTCCCTGGCTGCTACTCGGTCGCCGGAACAGTACTGGGGCACTCCGGGTCGAAAGCCACCGTGCCCGTGAACAGATGGTTGCGGATTATACTCTTTGTCCCGGGAAACTCTTACCCGCTAGCGTTTCAGCGATGGCCACAGAAGGGAAGAGAGCTGCAGGCTGCTTCCGGTTCTGTAAGTTTCCGCAAGATCTCGCGAGACCGATGTTTCTTGAGCAAGAGAGGCGCAGAGTTTGAACGCGGAGAGGAAACTGGAAGACATCAATGACTATCGCCCTCTCGTGGCTCGGAGGGGAACTACGAGGGACTGCAAAACATTTCTATAGGTCCTGGAGCCTCCGGTGGGAGTCCTGGATTTTGCAGCTGCGTCCTCTGGGAACGGTAGTTCCCGGGCGAGTGGGGGGGGGGGTGCGGGGAGGGGGTTGTTCGGGGTCTTACTGTCGTGGAGGGTGTTGAGGAAGTGAGCGGCACCAGGGACCTGTGTCCCTTCACTACCGAACACCAGGCAGGAGGGTCCTTTAACTGGGAAAAGGCGGGTCCTATATTTGACCGCCAGGTGACGCTGGGATTCCAACTAGCTGGTCACCTCGGTTACCTGGACATCCCAGGCAAAGGCCCTGGGTTTTTCGAGTATTCGTGTTGCGTAAGCGGCTCCAGCCCGGCGCGTGCTGCTGCTTGAACACAGACGAATGTGCGAACTCTTTCGCGGGGCCGCCAGAGATTCAGCTCCCGCCAGCGAGGGGCCTTCGAGGACTTGGACCGCGAGTCCGTCCCTGCAACCCCGGGAAAATAGGACTGAACCCGGGTTTCTAACGCGCTCCCAGGTGATGCCTGGAGTGCTGGTCCGAGACCACAGCTTGAAGGAGCGCGGCGTGAGGAAGCCTCTCCACGCTGAGAGCTGTGCCCTTTTCCTCATTTTACCGTTTGCCTTCATTCAGTTCAGGATCTGATGGAAGCAGGGCTAAGGGGTGCGCGCCCCTGCAAAAGGATTGCAGTGCAGGGTGAACTCCCGCCGCGCGTCCGGCCGCGCACCTGGTAAGGGACCGGTTTCTGTTGAATGAATAATACAGGTGTCATAGGAGAGGAAGACACGCGTTTCATGATACTTAAGACTTAGCTTGCAGAGTCCTAGGGGCAGACAGTGAATTTTTAACTCCTTTAATCCACCAAAGAGTCTTGCAATCCTGGTATTGTTCCATATCTCAGATGGGGACCCTGAGCCACAGAGAAGTGAGAGGAGCTCGTGCAGGTTATACAGAACCCTTAGGTTATAGACAAACCCCTGAAGACTGGCTTCCCAGCTCCTTCTGGTAATTCCCTAAGCGGGCCTGATTTGTAAGAACCCATTGGGTCACATCAGAGTGAGAAATCTTATCTTTTGAGGGCCCACAATGGAGTCAGTCAAGATTGTGGTTTTTTTTGGTTTTTTAATTTTTATTTTTGGCCACACCTGCGGCATGTGGGATCTTAGTTCCCTGACCAGGGATAGAACCTTTGCTCCCTGCAGTGCTTTCATGATTTAAAAATAGTTTTGTTCTTAAATATGCTGTGAAGATACCGTCCAAGATTTTATTTGTAGTTCAGAAATTTAGGGAGAGCAGAATTCCTCTGCCACAATTCTTTTCAGCAAATGTTCATGGAACATCTTTTGTGGGGCCAGCCTAGAGTTGCACACTGGAGTCACAAAATCAAACTAGTCAAAATTTCTGCCTACAGGAAGCTCACTGTCTAAGAGGAGAGATAAACAAGGAAATCAACCACCTTAGAAGCCCAGAAAAGTGCTCACTGAGCCCAGTTGCCCTTGGGTGCTTCTCTGCTTGGAGAACAGAAGAGGACTCCCGGGTCAGGGAAGACCTGGGGTGAAGTCACCCTTGACTGACTTTTGAAGAATGTTACAATTAGCTCCTCCTGTTGATGTATGGCAGAAACCAACACAACATTGTAAAGCAATTACCCTCCAATTAAAAATAGATTTAAAAAAAATTAGCTCCTGGAGGCAGTGGGAATAGCTTGAGGGAAGGGGCATGGTGGTGTGAAGTCCATGACACAGTGTCTCCAGGAGCCAGGTCCTTGTGGCTGGCATGAGAGGCATTCAGACAGGAGCCCATGGGGTGCTGAGGTTGATCTGAGTTTGAGTTGCGTGCGGATCGTCATGGGAGACGCTGAAGGCTCCTGCCTTCCTACTTGCCTTCCTTTCTGGTCTCTGCTGCCTTACCCCCATCTTCTTTTCTCTCTTCAGGTCTCGCCATCGTCTTCCTCTCTTCCCACCAAGGTCTTCTCTGTTTCTTCAGCCTCCCCATCATTCTTCCTTGTCACCCAACCCTCTCAGGCCTCTCTGCTTCCTTCTCTCCATGCAACACAGTCCTCGTAATTAAACTTCAGCCCACCACGTGGAAGCATAATCACTTTATACAGTATGAAGCTGGATGGAAATTGTACCCACAGAGGGAGATGGCTGCTAGCCTAGTTACAGTCTGTTTATCCTCACCAGAGTCTGTTGGGTGTCTTGGCTCCACCCCGCTTGATCCTCTGGGCCACCTCGCCTGGCTGCCCTCTCTCTCCACATTGTTCTTACATGAGTCCTTTTGTTGTTGTCGTTGAGCCTTAACCACTGGACTGCCAAGGAAGTCCCCACACGAGTCTTTTTTCTTTTTTTAAGAGCGATTTATTTATTTATGGCTATGCTGGGTCTTCATTGCTGCATATGGGCTTTTTCTAGTTGTGGCAAGTGGGGGCTACTCTTCCTTGCAGTGCACAGGCTTCTCGCTATGGTAGCTTCTCTTGTTGAGAAGCCCAGGCTCGAGGCACATGGTTTTCACTAATTATAGTTCTCGGGCTCAGTAGTTGTGGCACGTGGTCTTAGTTGCTCTGCCGCATGTGGGATCTTTCTGGAGCAGGGATCAAACCCTTGTCCCCTGCATTGGCAAGCGGGTTCTTAACCATTGTGTCACCAGAAGTCCCCCACACGAGTCCTTTTAAACTGGCTCCTTAGGGTCATCCTGAGAGTGGTCTTTGAATAGCCCTAGATGGTTGGATGGCATCACCAACTCAATGGACATGGGTCTGGGTGAACTCCAGGAGTTGGTGATGGACAGGGAGGCCTGGCGTGCTGTGGTTCATGGGGTCGAAAAGAGTCGGACTGAACTGAACTGAAGACACTAAAGCGGGTATTATCCAGGTTTCATGCCTGCATCCCTGGACTAAACTTGTTTTCTGGACACCAGGCCATCATGTTTGTTTGTTCACTGGTTCATTTGTTTATCCATTCACTTACGCATGCTTCAAATATTTATCCAGTTTTGACTCTTTGCTAATGATCTTACCAAGATCAGTGAGATCTAGCCTCTCCTCAAGGAGCAGGCCATCTAGAAGAAGGAGACGGACTTGTAATGAAGTGTCTAGGGAGGATGACGGGATGCGGGGCAGGGCATGGGGCGGGACACAGTGGAGAAGCAGACAATTCATTACATGTCGTGTGATGTGGCAAAAAAAAAAAAAAAAATGGTGGGACCCAGAGAAATGCATAGGAACTTAGGAACGCTGACAGTATTAAACTTTTTATCTTCCTCCCTGGGGTGCCCGTTAAGCCTAAGATGTCACACCTTGGACCAGACAAACCAGCCCCTCGGAGCCGGTAGCTGACACTCTGGAACCACAGAACAAGCAGTCTGGCAGCTCTCAAACTTTCTTGGGGCCCACTCCTCACTCACCAGGCAACAGGTGTGTACACTGAAGATATCTTTAGCTTCTAATATAATTTTTCAATTTAATGTTTGAATAATCCATACATTTACTTGGTTCAGATATCCAAAAATGCCAAAGTTGAAGAGAGACGTTCCTTTCCTGTTCCATCATTTTCTCATCCCCTTCCACAACTGATCACTCTTTTTGTTTTTTTTTTCAAATCTTCCCAGTTGCTTTATGCACAAATAAGCAAATCGGAAAGTAGATTCTTTTTTTATTCTTTCAGCTGTGCCCCACAGCATGTGGGATCCTAGTTCTCTGACCGGGGATGGAACCTGGGCCCCCTGCATTGGAAGAGGGGAGTCCTAATCACTGGACAGCCAGGGAAGTGCCCTGGAAAGTAAATTCTTATCCCCCGACTTTGGACACAAATCGTACAATCAATCGGACATCCAGCTCCACCCCTTGCCTTTGCCCATTGGCCACTGGGTCTTGCAGACTTTCCGGGTCGGTTTGCAGGTCCTTCCTTGTTCTGTTCTTTGCAGGTCTTTCCTTGTTCTTGTTCAGGTTTTCCCGATTCTTGGTTTTTAGGAACAATAGTGCAATTGTATAACATATGTTGATGCCCCAACATGCAAGCATATCTGTTGGATACATTTCTAGAATTTCTGGGTCCAAGTGGACATTTTGATAATGTCAAATTTCCCTTCCTGTTTATTTTTTCTTTTTTAATATTTACTTGGCTGCACTGAATCTTAGTAGCAGCATGAAGGATCTTTAATCTTCGCTGAGGCATGTGGGAACTATTTCTCTGACCAGGGATTGAACCCAGGCCCCCTCCATTGGGAATCTTAACCACTGAACCATCAGGGAAGTTTCCTTCTTAGGGGTTTTATCAATATACCTTGCTACTGACCCCACCTGGGCTTCCCAAGTGGCACAGTGGTAAAGAATCTGCCTGCCAACGCGGGAGACACAGGTTTGATCCCTGGGTGGGGAAGATCCCCTGAAGTAGGAAATGACAACCCACTCCAGTATTCTTGCCTGGAAAATTCCATGGACAGAGGAGCCTGGTGGGCTACCAGGATCGCAAAGAGTCAGACACGACTGAGTACGCACACACACAAGCACCCCAGCCTCACCTCTGTCCCTCAGCTTTGGCAAACTTTCAGGGTTTGACAATTGAATAGGTGAAAATTGAGATGCCAAGCAGAAGTGTAATTTGCATTCCTTTTACAAATGTGGCTGAGTAGATGTTTAAGAGCCATTCAAATCTGAGTTTTCGGACCATTTTTTTCATCTAAAATGAATAATCCTAGAAGTCCAAGCTCAGCACTTCCCACATGTATCTGCAATTCATCTTAAATTTTTGAGAAAATATAGACCTTTATTAAAAAAAAAATAACAGCTTTTGACATTCTTTGAAAATGAAAGAAGTTCCATCTGTAAGTCATCGCTGAACAGTATGGAAACGCTAGAGGTATTTTGAAATTGATTTTCGGCAAACACAATACAGTCTGCAAAGACTTAAAATCAGGTTCCCCAAAATTCATGACACTGTTTAAAGCAGCCTGGCTGTGATTAAAAGAGATTCACTAGAGTCTTTATAAATTTAACATTTTATTTCCTATAATAAATATTTTCCCCATGAATTCACCTGTACTTCCCCCAATAGCACCTGTATTCTCTTGACTTGAAAATATCAGAAGGAAGCCCAGAGGTGCTTTAGATCAACTCTCCTTGTGCCCTGACACCCCCTGCAGTGTGGACTCCTCCGCTAATGGTCCCCAAATGACCACAGGCTTATGGACAGGCTTTTAGGAGCTGGGTGAGCGGCAGGGTGGGCTTCCCAGGTGGCTCAGTGGTAAAGAGTCTTCCTGCCAATAATGTAGATTCAGGTTTGATCCCTGGGTCAGGAAGATCCCCTGGAGAAGCAAATGGCAACCCACACCAGTATTCTTGCCTGGAGAATCCCATGGATAGAGGAGCCTGGTGGGCTACAGCCCATGGGGGTCGCAAAAGAGCTGGACACGGCTGAGCCACCAAACAACAAGAGGCAGGGCTCTATGTCTTGCCCCACGCGTAGCAAGCTCCTCTGAGAGAGGCGTGTGCTACGGAGGACATGGCTGCTGCAACACCTGGGCTGCGATAAACCACCCATTCAAGAAAGCTTGAGGGTTTTGCTGTTTTTAACCCTAAAATTAAGATGATGGCCCATTTACTTGTGGGCCTTAATAAACAGGAAAGAGCTGTTCCCAAATGGCTCACTCCCCAGATAAGGCCCAACCTAAGCCTTTTCTAGTGTCCTCCTGAAGGACCCCCAGCTCAGGTGGCGTCCCCAAGTGACGTGACCTTGGCCAGAGGCTGATAGCAGCTGGGTTCCGTGTTCACTGAGATAGAAGCGTCCCTGCCAAGCACAGCTGTTTTCCTCCCCACCCTTCCTCACCCAGCCCAGCCTGGGAATCCACCCCAGGAACTGGCCTAGCTGGTGTGGCCTCTAATGAGTAGTTGGTCACAGGCTGGGCGGGAGGCGGGAGCCCCCAGGGGCTCATGTGCCCACATAGTTCTCAGCTGACTCAGGTCCCAGCCACCAGACAGCTCCTGCACTGCCCACCTGGCAGGCCATCCTTGAAAACCCCAGGACTCAAAATCTGGGCCATTGTTGGGCTGGGGGGGCTTTGGGAGCCCTCTAGCCCTGTTCGTGGGCCATTCTGCTGGCCTCCACCTCTGTCAGCAAACCTCTGATTCCCGACGTGGCCTCAGCTCCCCTTTTCTGTCCCTTCTCCCAGGAATTCTGGGCCACAGCCCCTGAGCTCAGCCTCTCCCTTAGGGAAGACCTTCCAGACTGGTGGTTCCAGGGGTAGGAAGGCACGCACCTAACTGGGGGGGTCAGGGGCAGGGTGGAGGGATGGTGCTGAGATTCTGGGGAGCACATGTGCCTTGGTCCCTGTGCCACCCTATGCCTTCTGTTTGTTCCTGGGAGCACACCAGGGATCCTGGCCTGGAGTTCTGACATGGAGGGGTCTCACCTGTGGGCCCCCTCCAGCAGGAGGTGCCCCGACTCGGAGTCCCACTTGGCTTTGGGTAGGTCAACTGGCAGATGGGGACACCCACAGGTGGGGCAGCTACCCACCCCACCCCCAACCTCGCTGGGTTCTAGCCTAGAGGAGGGACGCGTATCTGCTGAGGAATACCCCCACTGTGGTTTCTGAGGAGGGGTGTCCATCACATTTCCTCCCTGGCCTGGAACCTGGAGCTTCCTTCTCAGCTCAGAGTTCCCCTGCCCCACCCAAACTCTTGCCTCAGAGGTCCTGCCTTCTGGTCCTTTCTGATCCCTGCTGGGAGCAAAGAGCCGGGTGATGCCAGTCAGCACCCTAACACCCCATCTCTGCCCCAGGCTGCCCCTGAGGCTCCGCTGGCCCAAGGCCGCGCTGGGGCCCCTCCCAGGCCATGGCCAGCCTGGCTGTGCGAGCGGGCAGCTTCCAGTGGGGCTCTCTGACTGGTGCCCCCACTCACGCCTGCTTCCTCACCAGCAGCACCCAGGGGAGGATGGCGGCCACCACGGCCACCACGGCAATGAGGGTGATGAGCAGCAGGGCCCGGGAGCGGCAGCAGAAGGACCGGGTGGAGCTGGGCGCCGGGGAGGCCCCAGAGAGCTCTGCCAGGCTGCGCCGCGGCAGGACACTGTCCTGCTCCCCGAGGGGCATCCCATGGCGGCTGATGATGAAGATCTGTGGCTCCCGGGGCAGGCCGGGCGGCAGGTCCAAGGGCAGCTGGCCCGGGGACGATCTCCAGACTGGCTGGGAGAGGGCCAGGGGGTTGGCGTGGCCCAGGGCATCCGGCAGTGGTGTGGGGGGCAGGCCCACAGGCACGGCCAGGATCTGGGAGCTCTTGTCTAGCTTGGCGGGCCAGCGGGAGCTCTTCCTGCTGAGGAAGGTGACGTAGCGGCAGATGGGGCAGACAATGGTCCTCTGGACCTGGCCGTCCACGCGCGTGGACAGGAGGTACTTGACCAGGCAGTCATGGCAGAACACGTGGCCGCAGCTCAGCGTCCGACTGGCGCCCTGCAGCTCTCGGAACTTCTCGTAGCACACGGGGCACTCGCTGCCCGAGCTGTCCTTGCTCTCGCCCTCAGACATGGCCCAGCAGGAGGGCAGGGCCCTGGCTGTGGGCGGGAAGGGTTGAGCATCAGCGCCTTTTCTGGCTTGGTTCCCTGCCTGCCTCCCTGCTGCCTCTCCTGCTGCTCCTCCTGAGTGGACTCCCCGAATCACACCAGGACCCTGGAGAGGAGATGAGAGGCACTTCTGGAAGGGGTTGGGGGACTGACAAGCAGAGATCCCAGCCACCCCCCACTGGAAGGAGGTGTGCGGAGGCCAAGGTGTAGCCCCCTGATTCCTCACCACCACTTGTGCGTCGCCTGTGGTCACCCCTCCCCTCTCCCTGGTCCCAAGCCCCCAGTGGAGGCAGCAGGACCTATTCCCCAGGGGAGGCAGGTGGCTAAGCCGAGGTTCCCCCCACCCCGCCTGGTCCAGGCTCCAGGCTGTGTGTTGTGCCCACTGTGGCTGTTCTCCAGAAAAGCCTCTGCTGCCACTCCATCTCCCTGCTCAGGCTGGCTGACCCGTACAGCTGTCCTCAGCCCCTGGCTCCCATCCCTCTATGCTAAGTGCAGCTGGAGAGCAATGAGGGATTTGAGAATAAAACTCAGAACTTACACATCCAAATGCCAGCTGGCCAGCTGCGCAGTCACGTCAGGGAGCTGTGGGCTCCTTCCTCCACCCACCACAGCTCAGTCATCCTTCAGATTCTTCTCGGCAGCCTGCCCAAGGTTGCGAGAGAACCTTCCAATCAACCTCTATGAAGGCAGGTTTTCATCCTTCGAGGAAACGTCTGTCTGGTATTTGGAAATGGCCAAAGGTCACCTGGCGCCCAGTCTGGTAAAAGCAAATGAATGCCCAAGTGGCATGAGATTATTTAAAATCAAAGACACAGAGTCACCATGAAGTGACAGGTGGGTTTCAGGTGTTATCTGAGAGCTAAAGAGGGGCTCCAAGGATGCTCTCAGCAGTAGCAGTGTTGTTGGATTAAGTGCAGGTCCCCAAGGCGATGATTTCACTGGAAGCCCCTGTTTGGGTGTGTGACGCAGCGCCAGTGTTCTCATTCCTCCACGCGTTCCCAGTATCGCAGCTGTGTCATCTAAGTTCATTTCCAACAGCCTGTTTATTTATTTATCTATTTATTGGCCTCACTAGGCAGCGTGTGGGATCTTACTTCCCTGGCCAGGGGTGGACCCCATGTTTCTGCACTGGGAGTATGGAATCTTAACCACTGGATCGCCAGTGAAGTCCTCGAATAGCCTCTTTAGAAGGACTACGGTCAAATGGTCACGTGATTGCATGGTCCTCCTGAAGGGTTACTGATGTGATATAATCTTCCATCAAAACACCCCTGGACACACTGAGAGCTAGAGTGGTGTGTGGCAGCCCCCAAACCTGAGAGATGACATTGTTGTCATTGTTTAGTTCCTCAGTCGTGTCTGACTCTTTTGTGACCCCACAGAATGTAGCTTGCTGGGCTCCTCTGTCCATGGGATCTCCCAGGCAAGAATACTGGAGTGGGTTGCCATTTCCTTCTCCAGGGGATCTTACCGACCCAGGGATTGAACCCACGTCTCCTGCATAGCAGGGATATTCTTTACTGCTGAGCCACTGAGAGATGACATAGTGGGAACAAAACTAGTTAATGGGGAAGGACAGATGAGAATGGGTTCAATCACAGATCTTTTGGATGCTCTCTTCCCTCTTAGCTTGGTTCCAAGCCCATTTTGCCAAGTTGAAAATATCCCATAACCGACAAAGCACAAATATGTAGAGGTGGGGGTAGGGGACCGGGCACCCTGGTGGCAGCACCAAAACCTTTGCAGGTGTTTTCAAACGTCGATCTCCAAGGTGGTCAGTGTGGCCTCCAGGCCAGGGGAGGGGGTTCAAGAAGCCAGACCCTGAAGCTGGCTTCAAATCCTTGATATGCCCACTACTGTCTGTATAACCTATTTGAGCCTCAGTTTCCCATCTCTGAGGTGGGGTTGATAATAACAGTACCGGCTTCTTCTCAGAGTTGTCCAGAGTGTTAAGTGAGGTGCCACGAATGAAAAGTCTGGCACATAGTACATGCTCAGTAAATGGCTGCTGTTCAGTCCTAAGAAGTGTCCAGCTCTTTGCACCCCCATGGACTGCAACACACCAGGCTTCCCTGTCCTTCAATATCTCATGGCAGACTCATGCCCGTTGAATCAGTGATGCCATCCAACCATCTCATTCTCTGTTGCCCCCTTCTCCTGCCCTGAATCTTTCCCAGCATCAGGGTCTTTTCCAGTGAGTCAGCTCTTCACATTAGGTGGCCAAATATTGGAGCTTCAGCTTCACCATCAGTTCTTCTGGTGAATACTCAGGGTTGATCTCCTTGCAGTCCAAGGGACTCTCAAGAGTCTTCTCCAACACCACAGTTCTAAAGCATCCTTTCTTTGGCGCTAGATGTTGTCAATCAGGCTCAGTCCTTTCTCCTCCTAGCACCTGCCTTCCCTCTCCTCCCCAGATGTTTCTTATCATGTAGATGACGAAAAACACTCATGCCCCTGACAAAGGGCAGCTCCCCTGGAGTTAGAATAATAACCAGAAAAGATGACAACGGAGTAGGTAAGGGATGGGCAATAGGTTACTAAGTTGGTGGTTCCAGTGTCTCAGACATTTTTATTTTATAACATGCAGTTATCTAAACTGAGGTTTTTCTCAGGATGACCTTGATTTTCTTAAGCTGACCAACTGCTAGCATGTCCCCCTGCGTTTCATAACTCCCCAGGGGTGTATGGTGGCAGTTCCATCTGTCCACCCATCCATCCATCCATTCATTCATGTATCCAGTTATTCAACAATTATTTATTGAATGTTGCTGCAGGCTAGGTGCCGAGCCAGACATTGGAAATAAGCAGTGATTAAGAAAACCCTTCAAGGGTGTTCCCTGATAGGATTGAATTCTGGGCTCTCGCTGCCATGGGTTTGATTGCTGATCAGGGAACTGAGATCATGCAAGCGTGGCATGGGGGGAAAATGTCCTTCATGAAGCTTTTAGAATCTAGTGGACATTTATAAAGTTCTTGAAGAGAGATTTTTTTATTTTTTAAAGGAGGAATGATGATCAATACCCTGAGTCGTTTGGAAAACTGAGAAGTGAGGTATCAAGATAGACAAGAGAATAAAGCAGATAGATTCGAAAATGCTGGAGGGGAAAGGATGTTGCAGGTCATTTAGTAAAACTGAGTGTTATAGATGAAAAGACCCGAGTCCAGAGAAGGGAAGTGACTTGTCTGAGGACACCTTGGGGAGGGGTTGGAGAGGGAGATGGGAGGGGGGAGATATTCATTGATTTCCTAGAGAGTGTAGAAAATATTTGCATCAGTTTATAGATTGGGTGAGTAGATATTTGCAGCAGGAAGCACTGTCCTCCTTGGGTTGAGCAGGGGAACAGAGAGAACTGGGTCTGAGAAATGATAGGATGCGGGGGATGCAGATGACATCCCATATCCCTGCTGATGGCCTCCTGTGCAGTCCCTTCCCATCCTGTGCTTTGGGAGAGCCTTGTCCTTCACGTCTGGGCAAGGCCACCTGTCCTCCCTCCCTACCTTCTTGCCTCCCATGCTCAGTCCCTCCCTTTCTCTTCATAGCATTTCATTCTCCATTCTTGAGTTCTTCTTCCGAACCTGACTGTCTCAGGTGCTGGTGAGAGGGCAGCAGAAGAAATCTGAGGAACACGCTCTGATTGGGGCACAGACTAGCTAAATGAAAGGGAAGACATTATATCCAAAGGCATCGCCGTTGGTGCTTCAGGAAATTTTGGGGAGAGGAGGGCTGGAAGGTCCTCCTAAGGTGGGGCCAGTGTCGAGCTAATAATAAATAATTACAACAGCGGCTATTTATTGAACACTAATTGTGTGCTTGGCATTCTGTATCCCTTCCTCATTTCATCGTCAACAGCTCCAGGAGGTAGATATTATCTCTGTTTTACAGACTAGGGAACCAAGGCTTAAGTAACTTTGTTCAAAGCCAGGCTGCTGGGACTTCCTTAGTGGTCTAGTGATCTGAGCTCTCAATGCAGGGGGGCTGGGTTCGACCCCTGCTCAGGGAACTAGATCCCTCATGCTGTAACTAAGACCCAATGAAGCCAAATAAAGAAGTATTTTTTTAAAAAAAAGAAAGAATGAACAGTATACAGTGGGAATTAAAAGAAAGTCCAGGGCAGATCCAGCGTTCGAGGCCAGGTCAGCCTGGCCACACAGGCCATACTGTGAACCACCCCGTCCCCGAGAATGTGCATCCATGGAGGGCGTTCCAGACCTCGAGTGAAGGAGTAGGTGAAGAATTGAGAGCAAGAGTCCCAGCCCTTACGCTTCTACAGAAACACCAATTTAACAAACAACCAAGGATGAAAATGCCTCCTAAAAACTCCAGAATCCAGTTGTATGTCTTAAATATGTACATCTTGTTGGATGTCAATCATACCTCAATAAAGTTTTTTTTTTTTAAAGAATGATGAGGAAACCTGTATGGGAAAGTGACCCCCCTCAAGACTTCCCTCCTCAAAGTGACTGTAACTGGAGCTGCCCCTCCGGCTATGAGAGAGGCAGGGGGAGGGGGAGGGCTGGCCCAAGGGGGAGCCGACCTCATGAAGCCCCAGTGCCTGGCTTCACCCACAGCAGCAGCCCACCCATCTTGAGGACTGGTGGGGGGTGTCACCAGCTCAGGTGACCCCCACCTCCCCACCTTGGGACAGTGAGTCTATGAGGCGGGGTGACACTTGTGGGCACCTAGGCTTCCCTCCTGGATTCCCAAGGCTTTATAGCTTCAGCTCTCTCTCTCTCTCACACACACACACACACACACACACACACACACACACACACACACACACACCCCTGGCATCAGTGCAGAACTCCGCCAAGTTCCTTCCCTGCCCCCAGCCTGGCCCTCAGACTCACTTTGGCTGGGACCAGGGCGAGCAGCATCCACCTCTCCACCCGCTGGCCTCCACGGAGCAGATCTGAGCCACCCAGAAGCGCTGGGCAGGCGGCACGTCCTCCTGCTGCTGTTACTGTGACAGCTGCCGCCGCCGCCGCCGCCGCAGAGGCATTTGCTAGTGACTGAGCAGGTCTGGAGGCCAGCGGCGGGAAGTGAATGTCGCCCAACCCGTTTGAGGCCAGGAGGCTTTGGCGTTGCCCAGGGGTTTGGCCCCTGTTGGAGTCAGGTGATCCTGATGAAGATGCTCAGAGAGGAGGGTTCCCCCGCCCGAGGAGGAGTCCAGGGATGGGCGCTGGAGACAAGCAGAGGGTCTCATTATGGGGGCGGTGACCCAGGACCCATCCCCGAAGATGAGTCTCCACGTCCCTCCAATAATGAAAAAGTCATACAGTCCTCCAGCCTCCAGAGTTCATTTTGGTGATCCTCCTGTTGCTTCCTGCTCCCTTGCCATGACAGGGCACAGGGTGAAGGGCTCAGATCAGCCTCAGTAACTCTTTGCCACCCAAGGTCATACACAGATATTTGGGTAATGTGCTTATATACACTTGTCCTTCATCTCACACTCAGAGGGTCTCCGAGCTCCAAAGATCAGACACCACAGAGATAAAGACGGAGGCAGAATAAAACCAATAAAGGAGAACTGTCCCTGATACCACATGAAACAGAAGTAAGTTTCAGAACAGTCGATGTGACTCTGTTTATGGAAATGATAATATATGATCGTTTTTATAGAGGACAAATCTGGAAGTAGACACATCCAACTTGTTAGTGGTTATCACTGGAGAAACTTTCTGACTCATACATTCCTGTGATCCTTGAATGTATATTTCTTTCATGATCAGAAAAAAAATAAGAATAAGGCAGGAGTTGGGACTTCCCCGGTGGCCCAGTGGTTAAGAATCTGCCTTGAAATGCAGAGTGGGGCTTCCCTGGCTGTCCAGTGGCTAGGACTCTGGGCTCTCACTGCCACAGGCCCATGTTCAGTCCTTGGTGGGGGACCTAAGATGTCACAAGCTGCGCCGTGAGGCCAAGAAAAAAGATTATATTACCTACTCTATAGGATTGTGATGATGATTAAATAAATAGATACAAATAATGTGCCTGAACCTACAAGATGGGAGGAAATATTTGCAAATGCTATGACTGATAAGGGATTAATATCCAACATATGTAAACAGCTCATACAACCCAACATCACACACACACATACACACACACAAACCCGATTAGAAAATGGGCAGAAGAACTGAACATTTTTCCTTGGAAGAAATGCAAATTGGCCAACAGGCTCACAAAAAGATGTTCAGCATCAATAATCATCAGGGAAATGCAAATCAAGTGTCCACTCAGCCCATTGCAGGCTGCCCTGTTTGGCTCCAGGCAGATCAGGGGCTATCCGGGGGTTTCAGTTCATTCCTGCCCCCGTGAGTTTCCTGGACTCACCCCTTCCCGCCAGGCTGCCCACACCTCTGAAATCTTAGTCTAACCTGTTCTCTATGGCCGACCCCCTGGCTCTCCTTCTATCCTTACATAGCCTGGGGGTGCTGATACTCAGGGGAAACCTGGGGCCTTTGAGCAGAAAACAGGCCCAGCCAGGGCACCCGGCTTGGAAGGTGGACAGGTGCGGCTTTCATTCCCAAGCCCCCTGCCCCCAGCCCTCAGCCCCCTCTGTCCAACCTACACTGAAGCAGCCACAGAACATCTTCACGGGTGTTCCGTCTCCTCCCTTCCCTCCCTTTAAAGACTTCCGTGGCTGCCCACTGCCTTTGGTACAAGGGCCACCCTCCTCAGTCAGCACATGAGGTCCATACTGCCTTTCCCACATGGTTTTCTGGACAGTCCCCTTGCCCTGGGCCATCTCAAGCCACGCAGCATAGCCACAGTGCTGGCTTCTAGTTCAGATCCCTTGAGGCCTTGGACTTCTGGGGCTCTGTGATTTTTTTCCTGCTTTTTTTTCCCTGGCTGCAATGCCTTTCTTCCTCATCACTTCCCCGCTGGCATCTTTATCTTTTAAGACCTTGAAGGAGGAGTTCCTAACTCATCTCTGTTGACTGTAGCATAGGGTCTTGTGTCTGGCAATAGTGTTTAATAAGTCAGTGTTTGTGAAATGAATAAATCCAACTTCTCAAGCCTAGCTTATGTGCATGAGGGGTGTGTGTGTGTATGGGTGCGCTTTTCCTGCACAGGAGCGTGTGAAGTTTAGACAATGAAGTCATTCTACCTTCTATTCTTTTTTTTTTTTTTTAATAGTTTTATATATTTATTGGCTGCACAGGGTCCTCCTTGCTGCCTGGGCTTTTCTCTGGTTGCACAGAGTGGGGGCTGCTCTAGTTGCCGGGCCCGGGCTTCTTGTTGCTGTGGCTTCTCTTGTTGCAGAGCACAGGCTCTAGGGCACAGGGTCAATAGTTGTGGTACACAGGCTTGGGCTTAGTAGCTCCATGACATGTGGGATCTTCCTGCACCAGGTATCGAACCAGTATCTCCTGCATTGGCAGGCAGGCAGATTCTTTATCACTGAGCCACCAGGGAAGCCCCTACCTTCTATTCTAATGGCTTTTGGAATCCACACCAAAATTCTCCCCACCCCCTCAAGTCACAATAGATTGAGAACTTTCGGTCTGGCTGGAGATGGGAGGATGAGCCCACCACTGGGTTAAAGCCTTACTTAGCTACTATACACCAATGTTTTTGAAAAAGCCTGATCTCTGGCAGATTCTCCAGGAGGTGAGTCTGGGAAGGGGAGGGAAGATGGGCTAGGAAAGAAGGAGGGACAAGTGATGGAATCTGAGGCTTTTAGAGAAGAAATCCCCCCAGGAAAACAATCCAATGGTTTGTCTTGGTAATTTTTGCCATATCAAAGTACTGCATGCACAACTGTTGATTTTTCTTAAAAACAAAAATAACAAATAGGAGCCATATTTTAAACATAAATATTTACTCTCACCTCATTCTGAGCATCGATACTGTGAAATCACAGGTCTGATGTTCTAATCATATTTTTAATAAACAGCAATATGAATACATAATAAGTAAAAAAAAGATTCACTTGGGTACCACCGGAAGTGGTGGCGTGCATAGGCCTCTGAACACGCTGATCTGAGACGTGCACGGAGCTTTGCACACCCTGATCTGAAACGTATGAATGGGGATGAGGACCCTGGGAGCTACAGAGGCTCAGGATGGTCTCAGAGCTGAAAGGGTCCACCTCAGGACTTTTGAAGGCTGAGCCCAAGGCTGGTTTCAGTGCTTGAGAGCCCACTGGCCGGGAAGCCACAGAGTGGGATCAACCAAAGGAATCCTGCGCAAAGGAGAAAACTAGCTTGGACTTGAGGATGAAACTGGCAAGAACCGACGGTGGCTCGAGGGTGCTGCGGGCTGCGGGAGGAGGCCGAAGGGAGCAGGGGTGGGGCACCGGGCGAGCAGGAAGGCTGAGTCACGTCCCAGTCGCGTACGAACCGGCGTGGATTGCGTCCTGCAGCTAACTCACCTGGGCTGCGTGCGTCCCCGCCCCATTCCCTGCACCGTCGTAAAGCGCCAGCCGCAGGGGCAGAGATGCTCTGGGACAGGTGGGAGAAGGGAAGCTAAAGAGCGGGGAAGCTCGGAAATTTGTTCGCCGGGCGGTTCGTGGAAGGGAAACTTCGCACTTCCTAGGGGTGGTGGCAGCTGTAGGAGAAAGACTGAAATTAGCCCTTTGTTGGAGGATTTTCTCAGCCTTCACTCCATCCGGAGCTGAATGCCTCACTGACAGCTGAGAGTGCTCAGTGCTTGAGACAGGTAAGGCCAGGGTCAGGGAGAAAAAAAATCAGGAATCAGGAGAGGAAAAAAAAATGTTTTTGTAAATAAAAATAGTGCTTCGTGTTGAAAAAAAGTGGAAATTTCATAAAAAGCACACATGAAAACATCAGCTTTATGCCACCTCTACAGATAAATATTATATTTTTGTTTATTCTTTCAGCTCCTATATAGCTATGCTAAAATAATTATATATTATGTACAATTATAGTATGTAATGATTTTAGAATAAGTGGAATCACACTGAATAAACACTTTTAGGACCTGATTTTTTCAGCACCTGAAAACTGTATTTGCTTTTACACCCTTATTTTTAATGGACTGTTGTTGTTCAGTTGCTGAGTTGTATCCGACTCTTTTGGACCCCATGGACTGCAGCATATCAGGTTTTCCTGTCCTTCACTATCTCTTGGAGTTTGCTCAAACTCATGTCCATTGAGTCGATGATATAGTCATTTATTTAATTAATGTATCTATCGATTGATATTTAAGTTTCCAATTTTCCCCTATTATAAAATTTTCTGTAATAAATGTTTTTTTTTTAATTGCAAAATCTTGGTGCTATTTCCTTGATCAAACCTAAAAATAAACAGCCAATTATATTGCTAGCAAAAAAAAAAGTTTTTGCTTTCTTTTTTCCAGAATAGTAGAGAAATCGCAATTTGGGGCAAGAAAGCTATAGCAAAAGTCATAGGCAAGTTCAACAAAGGAGAGGAATGTTACTTTGTAGAGCAAAAGGAGGCAGTTGGGGTTAATATGAAGAAAGTCCAATGGGGGAAAAGGAGAGTTCAGGTTGGAGGGCACGTCCCGTTGGGTGGTCTGGTTGCTGGGTGAGGAAAATTCTTCCTATTGGGGTCTGTAATTGATGTGGAGTGGTAGCATGTGAGAGTTCTCCCTTCTGGCCACCCAACTTCATTTAATTTAATTAATTAATTTAATAGCTTTTGGCCACACCAGAGGGCATGCAGGATCTTGGTTCCCTGATCAGGGATCCAACCATGCCCCTCATAGTGGAAGTGGGGAGTCTTAACCAATGGACCAGCAGGGAAGTCCCTCAGCTTCATTTTAAATGGGAATTCCCTGGCAGTCCAAAGGTTAGGACCCGAGTTTTTACTGCTGAGGCCTTGCAGGCCAGCCAAAAAAAAAAAAAAAAAAGAGGTTTCCTTTCTTCTGTTTCACACTTTAAATAATTATTAGAAATGGAATTGAGCAAAGTATAATATAATTTCAAAGACATGGTAAAAATTGTCAAATTCCCTTTCATAAACTGTGCCAATTTAAACTTCCTCCAGTAGCATATGAAATTGCCTCTTGTCTCACTCACCTTGCCTGGGTATTATTATAAATTGGTTTTTACCCCACTCTCCCCAGTATGTTCAAGAAAGTAGATGGAGAACTAGAAACAATTTTTTTTAAAGAACTAAGTGGAAATTCTAGAATCAAAAAATACAATTCCTTAAAAAGACCACAACTCTATAGATGGGTTTAACAACAGGTTACTATTATTATTGTTGTGTTGATTATTTTTTGGCCACATTGTGTGGCTTGTGGGATCTTAGTTCCCCAACCAGGGATTGAATCTGTGTCACAGCAGTGAAAGCGCTGAATCCCAACCACTGGACTGCCAGGGAATTCCCAGGTTAGATATAACAGAAGACAGGATTAGTAAACTGAAAGCTAAGTGGGCAGAAAATACTCAGTCTGAAGGATGGGACTGGGGTTGGGGGGAAGATGGAAAATACAGAAAAGAGCATAAGAGAATATGGAATGTGATGTAAAGGTCTAAATACATTTAAAAGAGTGACTTGTTCAGAAGCAATAGATGAAGAGTTATGGATCACAAATTTTACAATATTAGTAAAAAACATTCAACCACAGATTCAAGAAACTACAAATCTCCAGCAAAATAAATACCACTCCCCCCAAAAAAAATCGCTACCTGACCGCACTGTAGTAAAACTTCTGAAAACCAAAGTCAAAGATAATTTTGAAAAATTGTCTGAGAAGAAAAGACACATCACCTTCAGAGAAGCAAAATAGTACATCTGATTTCCAAGATAAATGGTGCAATCCAAGAGAGGGTGCATGTCAAGACTACATGCTAGAACCTTTTAAGAACTGAAAGAAAATAGCTGCCAACCTAGAATTTTATTCAGAGAAAAGTATTCTTAAAAAATGTAGGTGGAGGGACTTCCTTGGTGGTCCAGTGGTTAAGACTGTGCACTTCCAATGCAGGGGGCGGGGTTTGATCCCTGTTCAAGGGAACTAAGATCCCACATGCGGGGTGGCTTGGCCAAAAAAAAAAAACCTAAACAAACAAAAAATGAAGGTGGAATGAAGTTTACAGATGAAAATAGAATTCACTGCTGAAAGAGCTTCACTAAAAGTCCTGAAATAAACAAATGAAACTACTAAATAATATTCTTTTTTTATTTTTAATTTTTATTGGGGGTAGAGGACGTTCTTTAGGCAGAATGAAAATGATACCCGTGGAAGCAAAATCATACAGGAATGAATGAATGACAGGAGGTAAATGAGTGGGGAAAATACATGAGTATTGATTGCATAAAATAAAAATAATATCTTTAGAGTTTAAAAATTCATAAAAATTAAAATACTTGATGAAAATAGAAAGCAGGAGGAGGATAAATGGAGTTAAATTGTAATCTTGCATTATTCTGGGAGCAGGATTGCTTGATAACCATTAAAATGATAATAAAGCACTAAAAATAATAAAAGTATAATTAGGATAATGAAAAAGCAATAATTTAAAAAATCTAATTCAAAAGAAGAAAGGTTTAAAATAGGGACACTTCTTAAAAATGTCTTTGAGTAATGGCATTTCTTCCATTATGAGCTTACCTATATCTTTTGCATAATACTCTATTTAGATATTTTCCTTCTGTGATTGATTTTAGATAGATATAAACATAGGTAAATAGAAATATGTCCATGTGAATGTCCACGTGAATATGTCCATGTGAATTCTTTCTTATACAGATCAGTTTAAAATCTTTATGCCTTGTTTGTAACTCTAAGGTCTTGGTTCCTCCACTTGCTTTGATGTTACTGAAAACAGAAATGGTCAAGTCTTAGGCTTTGCACCCTTGATGAGCTGAACTGAATTGAGGTCAGGCAGTAAGCAAACATGAAGTGCTGTACTGCAGTCATTTAGACAGCAAGGAGTTATCTGAATCAGTGATAAGAATAACGAATGGTGAGTGTTGAAGGGTAAAGAAGGAAGAGAAATAAACTGCTGGGAAAAACTACAGAAGTCCCCAAGAGAAAGTTTAGCCCCTGCAGACAAGTAGCTGCCTCTCTGGGACGGGATGCCCGGAGCAGAAACGTGTGCTGCATAGCTTAGCATGACCAGAAGGTGGCGCTCTAAAGCCATCCGATTGCTCTCTGAACTTCCAAAGTTGAGATTTTGCGTGAGGACTTAGAAAGCGGAAACCGAGGCGAGAGGAGCCCCAGAGCCCTAAATTTTTGTCTCTGTTCTTTCTCTAGAGGCAAAACCCACAAGATCTAGAGCCCTGCGGGGTTCTTTGTCTATGCTTACTTTGCTTGTGAGTCCGTGTCTTGTGCTACCCATTCAATTTAGACCGAGGCTCAAATCTTGATGAGCAAACCAATCACCTGGTTCTCTTGTGAAAATGCAAATTCTAATTTAGTGGGACTGGGGTGGGGCCTGAGGCTCTGCATTTCTAATCAGCCCTCTGGTGATGACTCAGGCTCAGTAGTTCCAAGACTTTGAACAGGCTAACTACAAAACTCCCTTCTCTGTGAGACATGGAGGTGGGAGAGTGTATAGCTTCCTGGAATAAAATCCCACTGAAATGCCTGCAAGTTAAAGTTGGGCCAGTTGTGTGACCTCTTTGGGGCTCAGTTTCCTCATCTGTAAAATGGGAATAGCAACAGCCTTTACTTGGAGAGTTATTTGAGGGTTAAAGCAGGATATATGTAAATCACTTAGCACACAGGAATTCTCTGGTCAGTGGTTAGGACGCACCAATTCCACTGCAGAGGGGTGTGGGCTCAATCCCTGTTGGGGGAAGTAAGAGTCCATGAACTGTGCATTGTGTCCAAAACAAAACACACTGAGCACAGAGCCTGGCACCCAGTAAGCCTCAACAAGGCCTGGGGTATACTAAGAGAAATGTGGAGGTGGGCAGACTTGGTGGGGTGGTAAGTTGGAGGGAACAAGAGGTGAGGGGCAAGGACTTCCCTGCTAGTCCAGTGGTTAAGAATTCTTGCAGTGCTAGGGAACAGGGCTTGATCTGTCACTTCATGTCAAATAGATGGGGAAACAGTGGAAACAGTGACAGACTTCCTTTTTCTTGGGCTCCAAAATCACTGCAGATGGTGACTGCAGCTACTAAATTAAAAGACACTTGCTCCTTGGAAGAAAAGCTATGACAAATCTAGACAGCATATTAAAAAGCAGACATTACTCTGCCAACAAAGGTCCGTCTAGTCGATGCTATGGTTTTTCCAGTAGTCATGTATGGATGTGAGAGTTGGAACATAAAGAATGCTGAACGCTGAAGAAATGATACTTTTGAACTGTGGTGTTGGAGAAGACTCTTGAGAGTCCCTTGGACTGCAAGGAGATCCAACCAATCCATCCTAAAGGAAAGCAATCCTGAATATTCATTGGAAGGACTGATGCTGAAGCTGAAGCTTCAATACTTTGGCCACCTGATGTGAAGAGCTGACTCCCTGGAAAAGACCCAGATGCTGGGAAAGATTGAAGGCAGGAGGAGAAGGGGACGACAGAGGACAAGATGGCTGGATGGGATCACTGACTCAATGGACATGAGTTTGAGCAAGCTCCGGGAGATGGTGAAGGACAAGGAAGCCTGGTATGCTGCAGTTCTTGAGGTCGCAAAGAGTTGGACATGACTAAGTGACTGAACAACAACAGGGAACTAAGATCCCACATGCCATGGAGCAACTAAGCCTGTGAGCCACAGCTGAGAATCCTTGCACCATAATGAAAGATCCCATATGCTGCAACTAAGACCCGATTCAACCAAAAAAAAAAAAAAGTTATAAAAAAAAGGTGAGGGGCGATCCTTAAGAAGATGTCACCTCAGCTATCAAGATATCTGTCATCTGAAAAAAAGGGGACCAGGGAGCTGAGGACAGAAAGCCAGTTGGAGGGCTGGTCTCCCAATCAGGTGGCAAACCTTAGGCTGCTTTTGAGGGAAATTTAAGTATTTTGCAAGCTACCCAGGCTTTCTTCTAGAGATGAGAGCAGGAAGCAGGATTTCCAGGCAGCTCAAGCTACAGCATTCAGCATCTTCCCCCACTTCACATCTTTAGTGCTTTTAGGGATTTGAGAGGAACTAAGAGGAGCCAAGGATCACCCAGGTCCTGCCTTCCTGCAAGGCTTTGCCACAGCCTGCACAACTGTTGCTATGGCGACCTCAGCCCAGGTGCAGTTTACCAGAATGCTTTAAATAGGATGGTGTTACCATAGCATCTTTTTTTTGTGTGTGTGCACTGAAGATACATATTTTAACAGCTTTACATGTAATATTCATATATAAAAAAACTTCAAGTGCTTTCAATTTAAAAAATCCAAAAATTCCAAAATAAGGCATTCAATATTTGAAAAAAGTACAGATGTACAAAATGTTATTCTGTCATGAAAGCTCCATGCCAACATTATACACTTGGAAAGAAAATACAAATAGAATATATTACAAATTTATGTAAGCAATAACTTAGTTCATACCATGCAACAAAAAGTACATTCATCAAGATACACAAGCTTTTGTTATGTTCTAAATTGAAGGACTTTTTTTCCCCCTGCAGAATCCTTAAAACTGGTGGCACTTGAAATATGTTAGCCTTTCTACTGAGAGGTAAATTACAACAATGATGAAAAAGATTAACAGACCATTTGTGTATTATGAATCATTCCAGCCTTATTCAACAATGGCCAAAACTCCTTTCTCATATTCTCATTTGTTTTCCTGATAAAGCTGTGCTACCTGATTATTGGCTGGACTATTTGGATTCAGTTCATCCAGCAGAGACTAAATTGGTGTTAAGATAGAAGATCGGACTCCACCGATTCTGAAGGATACCTAAACACCTAACAGTTGGCATTTTTATTTGGATATTCTTCAGAAAATTCTATTACTAGTTTAAAAGTACCATCTTCAAAGAGTGTCCCTTCTGGTCCAAATATAATTGCATTGCACTGCAAGATGTTTTCAGATGGTGCGCTACTGACACCCACAGGTGAGTCCTTTTACCATCAGCTGAAATCCTGCATAAGCCTCCTGTAGGCTGGAGACACGGAGAAGGCGATGGCACCCCACTCCAGTACTTTTGCCTGGAAAATCCCATGGGCGGAGGAGCCTGGTAGGCTGCAGTCCATGGGGTTGCGAAGAGTCGGACACCACTGAGCGACTTCACTTTCACTTTTCACTTTCATGCATTGGAGAAGGAAATGGCAACCCACTCCAGTTGTTCTTGCTTGGAGAATCCCAGGGACGGGGGAGCCTGGTGGGCTGCTGTCTATGGGGTTGCACAGAGTCGGACACGACTGAAGTGACTTAGCAGCAGCAGCAGCAGCCCCAGGCTGGAGACAACATGATCCTGAGCTGCCCTGAGGTCAGTCTGAAACCTTCATAGCATCTTAAAAGTCCATGAACATTTATGGACTAACTTCCAGTGCGCTGGTAGATGCTCCTGGGGAAACAGAGACAAATCCATGCAGCCCTTACCCTCCCTGGGTGACCTTGGGGAGATAGACAGCTCCATGGGAAGGAATTATCGGTGAAGGGCCTCAGTCGTAGTTCTTAACCGTGGTGCTTCTCCGACACGGTGGGACCTAGTGACACATTTGACCTGCAGCCACTGTGGAGGCGAGAAGTGACTCCAGACCAGGGTGGCATGACCTGCCAAAGACTTAAGGAGTCGGTCAGATTTGGAGAGGCAGAAAGGAGGGGGGATGCCACCAACCACTGAAGGGAATAATGGGATGTATGTGAAGCCAATTACACACATTATCTCATTTAAGCCCAAACAACGCCATGAGGTCAGTACTAGTGTCACCTCCATTTCATTTTGCAAAGATGAGACACAGAGACACACAGCAACTCATTCAAGGTCTCGCCACCAAAAGTGGTAGGCGGAGGCTACTTCCCTCTGACTTCCCATTGTTTCTCTGAAGCCATAGGTGTGCTTTGCCAGGTTCTGGGCATCTCCTGTGTGCTCAGTTTCACAGTCGTGTCTGACTCTTTTGCGATCCCGTGGACTGTACCCCACCACGCTCCTCTGTTCATGGAATTTTCCAGGCAAGAATACATGGGTTGCCATACCCTCCTCCAAGGGATCGTCCCAACTCAGGGATTGAACCTGAGTCTCCTGTGTCTTCTGCACTGCAGGTGGATTCTTTACCGAGTGAGCCACTGGGGAAGCCCTACCCTTTATTTATTATTTTTGGCTACACTAGGTCTTTGTTGCGGCACATGGGCTTTCTCTAGCTGTGAGCAGGGGGCTACTCTCTTGTGGTCCACGCGCTTCTCTTTGCAGTGGCTTCTCTTGTTATGGAGCACGGGCTCTAGGGCGCTAGTGCTTCAGCTCAGTAGTTGTGGAGCATGGGCTTAGTTGCTCTGGGGCATGTGGGATCTTGGTTCGCAGACCAGGGATCAAACCTAGGTTGGCAGGTGGATTCTTAGCACTGAATCAACAAGGATCCTGCATCTCCTACCCTTAATGTGGGAAAGCTCTCCTTGCTTTACCCCTCTAATACAGGGCTGGAGACAGACAAAGGGGAAGCTTGAAGTTCTGGCTAAAGAGTTAGGGCTTGAGTTTATTTTTCTCCTTTCTCAACCCTGAAGTCTTGCTCAATAGCAGCTGAGCAGTGGGGCTGCAAGGTTGCCTCACTTCTAGAAGGCCGGCCGCAGCCTTCCTGGCCCAAACCCACTTCCGGTCTTCGTGCCTCTTTTGTCACAAGGTGATTCTCACACTTCCTGTTGATTTCCACTTAGTTTCAGCTGCTTCAGCTCCAGCCACTTTGTGCTGCTGTTGATCTGATCTGCGAGGCCTGGGACACAGGACCAGGTATGTTGGGATGGTGGGGACTGGGGGGTCAGCTTGGATAAGGTCTGGGCCAGATCAGGGCCAGAGTCGGGGGCTCCTGGTAGACCCTTTCTGTCCATTGTGGGGGACTGTCAGAGGCTGGGGTCAGTTTGTGAAGCTGGTTATGTCCCTGTGAGGGATGGTACCAGGGGTGGCTTCCTGAAACCACATCATTTGACCTCTACCCCCCTAAAATCTCATCACCTTGATTTGGTTGTGTGTTACCTGAGCTGCCCAGGTAACATTTTTCTAGGCTGTAGAGAGAGCTTCTTGAGTTCTGACAGGCTTCTCTGGGATTGACTTCGACACAGCTGGTGTGATGCTTGAAAGTTTGCTGAGCTGACCAAGTTGGGGCTTGTGATTAAGTCCTGGCTCCTTGTCTTACTGACGGGCAATTCAGTGTCCTCTGAACCTTTCTGGTCTACACAGTTCAAAATGTCTCTCTTTTTTGGAATGTTGGTGATGCTTAAGCAGGATTGTGATTGTGAAAGTGTTTTGTAAACTGTAAGACGGCATTCTCAGGGTGTGAGGTTACTTTCATTTTCTAAATGGAACTAGATACCTTTTTTTCCTGATAGTGGTAACTGGTGAAAATATAAACAAAGAGAAAGGGAAATTTTTT
The DNA here is from genome assembly GCF_032405125.1 of Capricornis sumatraensis. Taxonomy (NCBI): domain Eukaryota; kingdom Metazoa; phylum Chordata; class Mammalia; order Artiodactyla; family Bovidae; genus Capricornis; species Capricornis sumatraensis. The sequence continues at coordinate 78,283,981 of NC_091076.1, forward strand.
ACATAATTCCAGCCCCAGAGATTATTAGTGACACTGGTATATAAATTTCTACTTAAAAAATTGAATTTTTTAAAAATTTGATAAAATATACTGATTCAACGGATACGAACATGGGCAAACTCTGGGAGATGATAAGGGACAGGAAGTCTGGTGTGCTGCAGTCCATGGGGTCACAAAGAGTTGGACACAACTGAGTGACTGAACAATAACAACAAAATATACATGAAATAAAAATTAGTTTTTAAGCATACAGCTTAGTGGCATTAAGTACATTCCCGTTGACATGCACCCATCACCAAGATCCATCTCCAGATTTTTTTTCTTCTCCAAGTGAAACTGTGTACCCATTAAACAGTATCTCCCTAGTCTTCCCCACCCGTCTCTGGCAACTACCACTCTACTCTCTTGAATGGAACCATACAGTATTTGTCCTCTGATGGCTGGCTTATTTCACATAGTGTAATGTCTTCAAGGTTCATGCATGTTGTAGCAGGTGTCAGAATTGCCTTCCTTTTTTAAAGTGAAAGTGAAGTCGCTCAGTTGTGTCTGACTCTTTGCGACCCCATGGACTATATCCTACTATATCCTATCAGGCTCCTCTGTCCATGGAATTTTCCAGGCAAGAGTACTGGAGTGGGTTGCCATTTCCTTCTCCAGGGGATCATCCCGACACAGGGATTGAACCCGGGTCTCCCGCACTGCAAGCAGACACTTTACCCTCTGAGCTGAAAAATATTGCATTGTCTATAGACACCGCATTTTGTTTATATCATCTGCTGATGGACAGGATTGCTTCCACCTTTTGGTTATTGTAAATAATGCTGCTGTGAATACGAGTGTACAGATGGCTACTTGAGTCCTTGCTTTTAATTCTTTTTCGTATATACTCACAAATGGATTTGCTGAATCATATGGTAATTCTGTGTTAACTTTTTTGAGGAATTTTCAGAATGTTTTCCACAGTGGCTGTACCATTTTGGATTCCTACCAGCAATGTACAAGGGTTCCAATCTCTCTACATCCTTACCAACACTTATTTTCTGGTGGTGGTTTTTTTCTTCCTCCCAGTGGGTGTGGTATCTCGCTGTAGTTTTGATTTTTGTTTCCCTGATGATTAGCGACGTAGAGCTCCTTTTCATGTACTTGTTAGCCATCTGTATACTTCTCTGGAGAAATATCTGTTCAAGTTCTTGGCCCATTTTTAAATCGAGTTGTTTGGTATTTTTGTTATTGAGTTGTAGTAGTGGTAGTTGTAGTAGTTCTTTATATATTTTGGAAATTAACTAGACTTCTAAAACAATATTTCTTGTGTCAAACTGTATTTACTGTTCTCTAACCATTTTTAAACTTGTTTATTTATTGGCTGTGCTGGGTCTTTGCTGCCTGCGGGCTTTTCTCTAGTTTCGGGAAGTGGGGGCTACTCTTTGTGGTGCTTGGGATTCTCATTGCAGTGGCTTCTCTTGTTGCAGAGCACGGGCTGTAGGGCATATGGGCTTCAGTAGTTGTGGTGCGCGGGTTCAATAGTTAGTGGTTACCCGGCTCTAGAGCTTAGGCTCAATATTTGTTACGGGCAGACTTAGTTGCTCTGCAGCATGTGAGATCTTTCCGGATCAGGGATTCAACCTGTGTCTCCTACACTGGCAGGCAGATTCTTTACCACTGAGCCACCAGGGAAGCCCTCTTTTTTTCACTTAGTATCACTTGAGTATCATCTCATGTTAATTTATAAAATCTTCCTTGTCCTTCCTAACAGCTGTGTAGTATTCCAGTGCTTGGATTATACTATGATTTATTAAATGAGTCTCCTGGGTGTTTAGGTTGTTTCCAGTTTTTGGCATAATGATAAAACAATGCTGCAGTAAACATCACTGAACATACGTCTTTGCATATTACTTCTATAATTTCCTTAGGATAAATCCTTAACAAGTTGAGTGCTGGGTAAAAGGTTATACATATATTCACAGTTTTAATTCATTTGTCCAGATTCCTCTAATAAATGTCATACCATTTGTTTTAAATTTCATATCCACTTTTATTAAGGCAATTACAAAGATAACATTGAAGAATAGCAATTCCTTGCCTCATCTCCCCTCTTCCCAGTTCTCCCTACCACAACATTTCCAACTATTTTAGTTGTTTCTATTTCTAAATAAAGTGCCTTTATGACTAGTTTTTTCTGTTTTAGTTATCATCTATTGACTTTGTATTATGAAAAGTAAGGACACAGCACTCTTACCTGATACATTATTGCTCCCCCATCTTCCTGATGTAGTTAATCACATATTTGGTGAAATTAACATTCATATAATATCCTTATTTCTCTAAAGATATTTATTAAAGTTCTTTCTCTTTCCAGCTTATTTCTGCTCCCAGTATTATATTCATTACTCCTAAATTTCTTTTGTGTTATTTTGCTATTTCACATTGGAGAGTGTTTGGTGGTTCCTAGTTGAATGTTTATTTTTATGACCAGGGAACTCAAAGCTAATTAGAGGCTGTGTATGTTTGTGTATGGCAGGAGTTGGGAGCTTGTTGACTGTTGGACCTGTGTGTGTGTGTGTGTGTGTGTGTGTGTGTGTGTCTGTCTGTCTGTCTGTCTGTCTGTCTGTATGGGGGGAGTTGGGAGCTTGTTGACTGTTGGACCTCTCTGAGTGATCAAGTGGACAGGCCAGGTCATGTGGTTCTGTTGAGGAAAATTCTTTGATCTTGTGCCTGGAGGGCAGGCTGCCACCAGCATTCTTGGGGGGTCAGTAGGGGAAGGAAGCTGCCTTCTCATCATTTGATACACAGCCTTTGAAGAATCCCCCCTCCCTCTATCCACTTCCTTTTGTAGTGTAGTGACAACCTTGCCCTCTGCTATGCCCAGGCTCCCAGGTCTGGAGCTTCTCTGGTTTAATTTTGCCAGAGAAGGCTGCTCCTGCTGGGCCGGTGCTTTAGCTGGTCAGCTACCTGGGCTGTGCAGTCTGAGTGCTTTTGTAAACACACTGGTGCTTTCAACAGCCCTTCCTGTTTTCGGTCTTACCCCATTCTGCCTTCTGACGTGGCTGGTACCTCCAGTTCCTGGGCCTCTCTGCAGGTCACAGGCAGACCCCGCTCGCTTCCAGCTGACATTCAGTTTCCAGCCTTCTCTGATACAGTCTGTCAGCTGCCACTCACCAGTCTGCTCTCCCTCTTTCAAGATACTGTTGACATCTTGCCCTCTGTGGTCTCCTTTCCTGTACTCCGTCTTGGTGGGTTTCTGCCTTTTAAAATTTCCGTCCTGCCTTTTTTTGTGGCATTTCAAGAGGAAGAGGAGATATTTAGAATCAATCCATCATGGTAACTGCTATGGTTTATAGCATTTTTCACTCGGACCAGCGTTGTCTGAGAGTGTTGGCTTCCTCACACTGTATCAGCACTGGATATTATCATTTATTTGTTTACTTGGCTGCACCTCGTGACTTCAGGATCTTAGTTCCCCAATCAGGGACTGAACCCATGCCTCCTGCAGTGGAAGCATGCAGTCCTAACCACTGGACCATCAGGGAATTCCCCTATCATTTGTTTTAAGCTCTGCTAGAAAAGGCAGAGGAACCAGAGATCAAATTGCCAACATCCACTGGATCATCAAAAAAGCAAGAGTGATCCAGAAAAACATATATTTCTGCTTTATTGACTATGTCAAAGCCTTTGACTGTGTGGATCACAATAAACTGTGGAAAATTCTGAAAGAGATGGGCATACCAGACCACCTGACCTACCTCTTCAGAAACCTATATGCAGGTCATGAAGCAACAGTTAGAACTGGACATAGAACAACAGACTGGTTCCAAATAGGAAAAGGAGTACGTCAAGGCTGTATATTGTCACCCTGCTTATTTAACTTCTATGCAGAGTACATCATGAGAAACGCTGGGATGGAAGAAGCACAAGCTGGAATCAAGATTACTGGGAGAAATATCAATAACCTCAGATATGCAGATGAAACCACCCTTATGGCAGAAAGTGAAGAGGAACTAAAAAGCCTCTTGATGAAAGTGAAAAAGTTGGCTTAAAGCTCAACATTCAGAAAACAAAGATCATGGCAGCTGGTCCCATCACTTCATGGGAAACAGATGGGGAAACAGTGGAAACAGTGTCAGACTTTATTTTCTGGGACTCCAAAATCACTGCAGATGGTGACTGCAGCCATGAAATTAAAAGATGCTTACTCCTTGGAAGAAAAGTTATGACCAACCTAGATAGCATATTGAAAAGAAAAGACATTATTTTGCCAACAAAGGTCCGTCTAGTCAAGGCTATGGTTTTTCCAGTGGTCATGTATGGATGTGAGAGTTGGACTGTGAAGAAGGCTGAGTGCCGAAGAATTGATGCTTTTGAACTGTGGTGTTGGAGAAGACTCTTGAGAGTCCCTTGGACTGCAAAGAGATCCAACCAGTCCATTCTAAAGATCAGCCCTGGGTGTTCTTTGGAAGGAATGATGCTAAAGCCGAAACTCCAGTACTTTGGCCACCTCATTCGAAGAGTTGACTCATTGGAAAAGACTCTGACGCTGGGAGGGATTAAGGGCAGTAGGAGAAGGGGACGACAGAGGATGAGATGGCTGGATGGCATCACCAACTCGATGGACGTGAGTTTGAGTGAACTCCGGGAGACTGTGATGGACAGGGAGGCCTGGAGTGCTGTGATTCATGGGGTCGCAAAGAGTCAGACACGACTGAGCGACTGAACTGAATCTGCTAAGCAAATAAACAGTATCTCCTTTGTCATTTTAATTTACATTTTAAAAGTTATTAATGAAACGATTGAGAGTCTTCTCACATGTTTACTGACCATTTGTATTTCTTCAGTGAACTACTTGTGTTCATTGCTCATCTTTCTACTGGAGTAGGATAATTGTTAAATTGCTAGCATATGGCCAGCTCAGGAAAGAGGTTTGTGGTTGATTCCTTACTTTTCTGTATGTGCAGTCTCAGAAAAAACAACAGTTCTTAATGACAATGTTAGCAATTTGAACTTTTTTCTCCTTTGGATTATGAAAATGTTCACTGTAGAAAATTTGGAAGATACAGATAAACACAAAAAGAAAATATAAATCACCTAGAGATAGCTACTGGGGCTTCCCAGGTGGCGCCAGTGGTAAAGACCCCGCCTGCCAATGCAGGAGATGTAAGAGAAACAGGTTTGATCTCTGGGTCAGGAAGATCCACCGAAGGAGAGCATGGCAACCCACTCCAGTATTCTTGCCTGGAGCATCCCATGGACAGAGGAGCCTGGTGGACTACAGTTCACAAGGTCACAAAGAGCTGGACATGACTGAAGTGACTTAGCACACGTGCATGCACGCACACACAGAGATAGCTACTAAATACACCTTTCCAGTCTCTTTTCCCCCCCTATAGATATATACTTATAAAAATGCAGTCATTTTATTTTGTATTTATGCTGTCGACTTATTAATCATAATTTGTTCTCATATTGTTATACAATGTTCTATGACACAGTCATGGCTAGCCAGTCTTCCACTGTGTACAATCATTGAGTTTACTCAGTTCCCTTTGGACATTTAGGGTCTTACTGGGTTAAAATTTGCATTAACAAGTTCCTCTTTTGATCACGACTCTACCTAACCTTGTTTCCCATTGACTATCTGCTTAGCAATCTCTTTTTTTGTGGGGAAAGGATGAAGGTAAACTTTAATCCTTTCCTGGTTAAATTATGACTCATTCCAAATTAATGAATACAGACTCATGGAGCTTTTCTAGCACTTTTTTTTTTTTTCTGTAGGTCAGAGGGACAGATGGTGAAGGATCACCCTAGGATACTCATTAGATTCCTCTACAGCTTTCAATTAGAGAGAAAATGATGAGTGACGAAAGCACCAGGGAGGAGAGATGTATCCAATGATGAGAAAAAAGAAACCGATCAGGCAGGCCTCTGAAAAAGAATCATCCAAGAAATAACAGCTTATAAGAGAGAATCTGAAAAACAAACAAGCCTGAGAGTTCGGGAGCCAAATTCTGTCCCTGAGTCTACCACTAGCTGTGTGCCCTTGGGCAGGTTGCTCAACCTCTCTGGTTTCCTCATTGGCATTCCTCATCTCAGGTTGATTTCTAAGTTCTCTTGTGTCTTTTGAAGTACAGACTTTGTCACACTAGCTGTGTGACCCTGGACAAGTTTCTCAGCCTCTCTGAGATATGGTGTTCTCAGCTGTAAAGTGGCAACACTTATAGCTACTTCACAGGGTTGCTGTGAATGGATATGTGTAACCCACTCATCACAGGGCCTGTCCCAGATGAAGTATCTAATAAATGAAAGCTATTTTTATTGCATGTCAATCATTATGTAAGAGGAGGGCCATTATATCATCCCACACCCTGTGGATGGAAAGGAACTCTGTCTTCTTAAAAGCCATTTCCAAGTCCAATCAGCAGCTGGGACACAAGCCAAGGGGCACAGTACAAAGTCACCACCAGCACAGACCTCCCTTTGTAGCGTATCCTTCCCTGAGACCTGGATGCTGTCCAGATGTAGGTCAAGTAAACACCCTCTGCTCAGCACTGATAAGCAGGATGCATGAATGTTGGTCCACAGGGGAGGCAATAGGAAACCCCACTTTCCAAATATAAAATATCCGTGAGTGTAGTAGAAGGGGAGCTGAGCCCTAAATGATATGAATCACCAAGGGAGGGATGCTATTAAGAAAAAGCTGACATCTTTTCAAGCTGTGATTAATAACCACGGAGACAGCAGGAAGAAGTCGTGGGTGTAGCCTTGCTCTTTGCTGCTGCTGACTTCTTGGACAAATTACCCTCTTCTGTAAAATCAGGAGGCTGGATTTTTGTTCCCCAAAGGACAGTCTGGGTACTACTGGTGGCACGCACAGTGATGTTATGTGGTGTACAGATAAACATTTGACATCTTGATAGTCATGTATTAACTTATGAAATAGTATGGAAAATATGACTAGCCATCAACTCTAGGATTTCATAGATATTATTTTTAATAAAGTTCATTATTTATTTTGTATTGGGGTGAAAGTGAAAGTCACTGACTCTTTGCGACCCCATAGATTACACAGTCCATGGAATTCTCCAGGCCAGAATACTGGAGTGGGAAGCTGTTCCCTTCTCCAAGGAATCTTCCCAACCCAGGGATCAAACCCAGGTTTGATCCGCAATTGCAGGCGGATTCTTTACCAGCTGAGCCACCAGGGAAGCCCTAAGTTTGTTTTTTAGAAAGTGGCCTGAGTCAAAGAAAAATTCAAAGATGATATGCAGAAATGGCAAATATTGTGAAGGTGGTAAAGTTAGAGCATGAGATGTGGTAGGCAACATAAAAGCTTCCCAAAGATGTCTAGGTCCTAATCCTCAGAACCTGTGAGTATGTTACCTTTTATGGCAAAAGGACTTTGTGGTAGTGATTAAGTTAAGGATTTAGAAATGAGATGATTCTGTCAAGAAAAGTTCTCCGAGGACCTTCACTGGTGATCCAGGATTAGGAATCCTCCTTGCAATGCAGGGGATGGGGGTTCGACCTCTGGTCGGGGAGCTAAAGTCCCACATGCCATGGGGCAACTAAACCCACACCATGACTAGAGTCTGTGAGCTGCAGTGGAAAGACCCAGCATGACACCACAAAGATCTGGATGCCACAACGAAGACCCAACACAGCCGGATAAATAAATAAAAGGTCTCTGATCTCCTGCCTAGAGGGTACAGGCTGGCATTCTGGGAGACCATCAGGGAAGGAAGCTGGGGTCTCATCATTTGACCTTCAGCCTTTGAAGAATCCCCTCCTCTCTCTCTTGCTTCCTTTTATATTGAACTAATTTAGCCTGGCTTGAGCATGCCCAGTGGGGCTTCCCAGGTGGCTCAGTGGTAAAGAAACTGCCTCCCAGTGCAGGAGATGCAAGAGACACAGATGTCATTCCTGGATCGGGAAGATCCCCTGGAGAAGGGAATGGTTGCCACTGCAGTATTCTTGCCTGGAGAATCCCATGGACAGAGGAGCCTGGCAGGCTACAGTCTATGGGTTGCAAAGAGTCAGACATGACTGAGCGACTGAGCATAGTATGCCCACTGTCCTAGGTCTGGAGCTTCTCTGGTTTAGTTTCCCCAGAGAATAAACTTCCTCCTCTTCCTCCCGCTGGGCTGGATTATCTGGATGGGCCCAAAGTAATCAAAAAGGTTCTTATAAGAGGGAGGTGGAAGGAGTCAGAGAAGGCATTGTGATAACAGAAACAGCTGCTGGGGTGATGTGGCCATAAGCTAAAGAATGCTGTGGCTTCTAGAAGCTGGAAATGGCAAGGAACTGATTCTCCCTGGAGCCTCCAGAAGGGACCAGGCCTGCCAACACCTTGATGTTAGCCCCGAAAGTCTCACTTTGGACCTCTGACCTGCAGGACCGTAAGAGAATCAATGTGGGTTGTTTTAAGCACTAAGCTTGTGGTAATTTGTTACAGCAGCCTCAGGAAACGAATACAGCAGACATTAGATGCACTGGAAGGTGATTTATTCTGCAGGTTCAGCAATTCCCCGGGCGCAGCAAAGGGATGTTGGCAGGAACGAGAATGTCCTTGGTCACTGGCCCCCATCCATCTAGGACTGGGCTGACACTGCCATCACATTGGGCAAACTGGCCAAGGAGAGGGAGGGTCTGAGCACCCCCAGGAGGGTGCTTGGAAGACAGGGTGGGTTCTGACTCACGGGAACGACCAACATTGTCATCTGGTCCAATCATCACATTTTACAGATGAAGAAACTGAGGCTCAGAGAAGGGAAGCAGAGTCACCTGTGATGGGGCTGATTTGGCAAAGAAGAACAAACACCTGAATTCCTGAGGTGCTGGGAGGGAGGAGTTGCAGGTGGGGCAGGGCTGGCTTCTCACACCAGGGTGGGGAGCCTGAGAAGGGGTGGGGCCTGCATCTTTGGCTGGGGGTGGAGGGTGGATCTTGCCACCCTTTGATCACCTCCTCTGTGTCTGGGGCCTCTTTCACATTGCTTCCTCTAGTATCTTTTTATCAGGGTTTTAATAACCATCTCTCAACATAAGACTTTGGAAAGTTGTTGAAACAGCAAGATGCTTAAAGAAAGGGTTTCCTTGCTCCCCACTTATCCTGCCCCCAGCACTTTAATTAACATCTCCTCTTCTGCCTGGCCTGCACCCCTCCAAAGGGATGCTCATTTGCTTTTCATAGAAGAGACACTTCTACTGTGATTAATAGCAAATCTGGGATGTTTTATTTCTGCATTTAAGCATTTATGGATCAAAATTGGCCTCTGTGGTCAGGACTCTCCTGAGTAAAGCCTTTTCTTCTAATTTTGAGGGGAAAATATTTTTTCATGTAAAGGCCCCCAAGCCCCCTTGTAATTTTCAAAGAGGAGGGATTTCCCTGGAGGTCCAGTGGTTAAGCCTGCACTTTCCAATGCAGGGCATGCAGGTTTGATCCCTGGCTGGGGAGTGAAGATCCTATATGCCTTGAGGCCTGAGGCCAAAAAAAAAAAAGTAAAACAGAAGCAATATTGTAACACATTCAACAAAGACTTTAAAGACAGTCCATATTTTAAAAAAAATCTTTAAAAAAAACAAGACAAACCCCCAAAGTGGACATCAAGGCCTGTGTTGTTATTATACAGAAATAGATGAAAATTAATGTGAAATTTCCTCTGAGATCCCATGGGCTGTCATTTTACCATAATAGGTTGTAATGATAAATGGTCAAGGTATCATTCCCCTATCATTAGACAATGGTCACCAGGCAAGCAATCCCTGGAGAAGCAATCCTTACATTCCAGATTAGTTACGGTTGACATCCCAGGTGGTTCTACCAAAGCCCCAAATATCATTATGCTGTCAGTTAAAGGATGTGCAGAAGGTATGGCATCGGAAAGATTGTAGGGGGGTTCCCTGGTGGCATAGTGGGTAAGAATCTACCTGTCAATGCAGGGGACACAGGTTCGATCCCTAATCCAGGAAGATTCCACATGCTGGGGAGCATCTAAGCCCGTGCGCCACAATTACTGAGCCTGTGCTCTAGAGCCTGTGAGCTGCAACTACTGAGCCCTTGAGCTCTAGCGCCTGTGCTCTGCAATAAGAGAAGCCACAGCAATGAGAAGCCCGCGCACCACAACGAAGAGTAGCCCCTGCTCACCACAACTGGAGAAAAGCCCACGTGCAGCCATGAAGACCCAGCGCAGGCAAAAAGAAAAAAAAAGTTTCCTTAAAAAAAATAAACTGTAGGGTGGAAGCTTTACACCTGTAGAATCAACACATACATGTTTACAGGAGAGAATAACATCAGATTGGGCTAACTAGGGAGTCAGAGGGGAAGGACTTTTTTTTTTTGGCTGCACCACATGGCTTATGGGATCTTAGTTCTCCGACCAGGGATCAAACTTGTGCCCACAGCAGGGGAAGAGTGGAGTCTTAACCACTGGCCCACCAGGCAATTCCTAATTGCTCAATTTTTATTAGGGGAGTTTTTAAAATTGAGAGTTCTAAATTATAAAAGTGCTCTGATGAAAGAAAAAAATGGAGAAAGCAGAAGAGAGCAATGAAAATAACTTATACACTGCAAGTTTTTATTCTTCAACAAACACTAAGAGCCTTCCACATGCCAGGTGCTGTCTTAAATGCCATCCTAAATATAAAATATTGAAAAGCTCTGACTCCTTTTTTCTTCCTCAGTACTTATCACTGCCTGACATGCTAATGTTTTTTAATTTTTGGTTTCCATTCTTTCTCTTCCCTAAGCTTGTTTTGTTGCCTGCTGTATCTCTGGGGCCTAGAAGTGTCAGGCACTCAATTATATTCATTTAATGGTTGAATTAATGATCTTTTATTCCTGGTAACTTTGACTCATTGGTTTACTAGTCATGGGAATTTGGCTGAATTGCCTGATGACAATCAGCTCAGGTTGCTGGTAAGAAACACTCCATTTTTCTTCCTAGCCCTGTCATTCCATTAGAATGGTTTGGAAGTAGGCAAAACTGGTGCCACCTTGTCTGTGCAAAGGTGTATGAGCAGATACTGCTTTTGTCTGGGGATAGTCACACTGTTTATGTAGGTGTGATGTTAACAGCCCTTGGCGTTGCCAGGTGTTAACCCAATTAGCAATTAACAGTGTTATGCCAGGCTGTTCCGTGGAGGCGGCTGTCACTCTGGGGTGTGGGTAGGGACCATGAAGGGGCTGGGGTGGGGGACGGGGCTGACAGTGAAGACCGGCGCTCAGAGGAGTGTAGGCTCTGAAGCCAGGAAGCCCAGTAGGCTACAGACAGTTCTGGAACGGGAGGAGTCTGCTATTCAGGTAGGCTTCTGGGGAAGAAATGGAGCAGCCCCAAGAAATTCACGGGGCACAGCAGGATCTCAGGTTCCACCAACTGGGTGAAGAGACTCTGGCAACATCAGTTCGTCCCCCTGGATGAGGACAAGGGTAGCTTTCCTTCCAGCTACCAGGAACGGGGGCAGCACCCTGGCAGGAAGGCCTTTTGCACGCTCAACCTAAATTGTCCTCATTTTTCATACCTGCAAGAGCCCTTTTCAAGGCCCTCAGAGGGGGGACCCTACCTCCCCCAGCCCCGCCCTGGCTAGGGCAGAAGCAGGCTGCATTTTCAGACATACCACGCAAGGGAAGGAATGGCAAGGAGGTTTGGAACCTAAACCCCTGATAGCAAATTCTCAGCATACCCATGTCCTGCCTTTCTGTTGACTTAACAGCTAAATTCTGAAGGAAGCACTGATTGGGAGCCTGAGTTGCTTTGGATAATTGGTGAGCTCCGTTTGCTGAAGATGCTACCGAAGATGCAATAAAAGCAACAAAGAATTTTCTTTTCCCTTTGGCACAGGAATACCCTAGGCTGAGCTGTTGATGGCTGGCTGGGTCAAGGGTTAGGGACCCACCAGAAGTGGGAATTTTAAAAAGTTATTTAAAAAAATTTATTTGGCTGCATCAGGTCTTTTGCGGCATTCAAACTCAGTTGTGACATGTGGGATCTAGTTCCCTGACCAGGGATCAAACCCAGGCCCCCTGCATTGGGAACAGAGAGTCTTACCCACTGGACAACTAGGGAGGTCCCTAAAAAAATATTTTATTGAAGTATAGTTGATTTACAATGTTGTATTAATTTTTGCAGTACAGAAAAGTGATTCAGTTATATATATAAAATACATAGTTTCATAGTCTTTATGAAACCATTATGGCTTATCACAGGATATTGAGTATAGTTTTCTGTTATACAATAGGACCTTGTTGTTTATCTGTTCTGTATATATATGCAGTTTGCATCTGCTAATCCCAAACTCCACCTTTCCTCCCCCTTGACAACCACATCTATTCTGTACATCTGGGAGTTTCTTTCTGTTTTGCAGATAAATTCATTTGTGTCATATTTCAGACTCCAGATATAAATGATATGATATGTCTCTTACTTCATTTAGTATGATAATCTCTAGGTCCATCCATGTTGTTGCAAATGGTATTATTATTTCATTCTTTTTTATGGCTGAGTACTATTCCATTGTATGTGTGCCTGCATAGATCTATACATAGGTCTCTCTCTCTCTATATCCAGATTATATCTAGATATCTGTCTCTACATATCTAGATATATATACCACCCCTCCTTTATCCATTCATCTATTGATAGACATTTAGGTTGTTTCCATGTCTTGACTATTGTGAACAGTGCTGTTAGGAACATAGGGATGCAGAGAAGTAGGCATTTAAAAAAATTATTTTTGGGGTTTTCATTGCTACACATGGGCTTTCTCTAGCTGAAGCTAGCAGGGGCTACTCTCTAGTTGCAGTGCATGGTCTTCTTATTGCCTTGGCTTCTTTCGTGGGGCACGGCCTCGAGGGCATGAGGGCTTCAGAAGCTGCTCTGCAGCATGTAGTGCAGGGATCAGACCTGTGCCTCCTGCATTGGCAGGTGGATTCTTAACCACTGGATCACCAGGGAAGCCCTGAAGTGGGCATTTTTGAATCAAACATGGACTGGTTATTCCTTATCTTGGAAGGGGAAATTTACCATCTGGGTCCAGGCTGGGTGGGAGGGGCAGTGGCCTTGGAAGATGATGCCAACACTTTCTGCAGGGCCTGGCTTGCCATTAGGTGACTCAGTGTGTTTCCTAGGACTTCAGCCAGGGACCAGAGTTGCAGCCTTTATTTTTTCCTCTTGGGGTGGGACTGGTCTGTCTTGGCAGCAGGTCCGTAGGAAGGCCTCCCTGCTTACTCACCTCTGGGGCTCTGCTTTCCTGGCTGGGGCTGTGCTCTGGAGGATGAGATCATAGGCTTCTGTGATGTCCCAGGTCACTGGGCGTGGACTGAGACCTGTTTGGGTTTAAACCTCAGCTCCCCTCGGCCTCAGTTTTCCAACATAAAAAATGGATGTAATAATTTCAGTCTCACAAGCTGCTTGTGAGGAGATGTATGTAAAGCTTTCAGCACAGTTCTCTAGTCCAATAAATGGTAGTTATTAATAGCCCTCTTTTTTTTTGGCTGTGCCACATGGCATGTGGGATCTTAGCTCTCCAAGCAGGGACTGAACCCATGCCCCTCCAGTGGAAGGGCAGGGTCTTACTCACTGAACTGCCAGGAAGTCCCAATAACCCCACTTCTTTAGTGGAAGTACAGTAGTGGTTAACAGTCTGGTTTCTAGAGTTAGACAATCCAGACTAGGTGGGTTTGAACCTTAAGTTCTCTTTTTATCTAGCTGAGTGACCTTGGGCAATTTCATCTTGCTGAGTCTCGATTTCCTCTTGGTAAACTGGGAGTAATAATGGTACCTATATCATGGAGTCATTGTTAAAAATTAAATTATGCAAGCCAAGCATTTAGCACAATTGCCAGTACATACAAATGGTAGAACAAAAACGAACTAGTCTTATTATTATCATGAGCTTTTTAGAATCTAGTTCAAGGCGTCAGCTTTTCCACAACCCCATTAATTATTTCTTTGATTTTCACTGACTTGGATACCTCTTAGAATCTATCTTGCGCTGTTCCTGTTTATGTCCATGCCCTCAAAAACATAACTGAACCTCTCAGGCTCACCTTGTTCTCACCTTGAAATCTGTCTTACAGATCACTGTGTCCAAAAACCTCATATACCCAATCCCAAGAGCGCTGACACCACGGAGAATTATGTTGTACATTACACAGCAAAAAGATCCAAAAATTGTTTTTTAAAACAGCTCTATTCAAGTTTTCCCTCCCTAAGCAGATACCCATCATTCTCCTTCTGAGCTGGTTCCTTTCCCCTCTCTTCCTTCTCCAAGTCTCCTGGGGGGAATATGTATAAATGAAATGGACTCCATTAGTTGGAAGTCCTAAGGGAATGAACACACACACACACACACACACACACAGATACACACTTACATAAATATACGCTTAGGTACATAAAATATACAAGTGGAAATATGTGTATTTCCTTGGTGCCCTCAACGAGTTCAATCAACAAATATTTGAACGCCCACGTTGTGCCTGGCACCAAGCTATCTTCTGGGAGACAAAAGGAATGAGGTTCCGATTCTCATGGAACTTACGTTTTTCTGGAGGAAGACAAGAAGTAGTATAAAATTTCACCTAGCGGGATTGCTGTAAAAACAACACAGGTCTTTGTCAGAGTGATGGGGACTAGGATACGCCTGGTGGTGGAGGTGACTCGGAGGTGAAATCTTATTATACATGGAAACACTGAAACAGTAACTTGCGGGACTCGGTTGGTGGCTGAAGATGGGGAGGCAGGTTGTCACCCACGGTGATGCCACTTTCCCGAACTCAGAGCCTTTTCGGGATACCGCGAAGGTCGCAAACTCACCTGCACTGACGGCCGCCGCCTGCTTGACGTCAGCCCGTCAGGCCTGGCCCGACCCCCTGTGACGCCATTCTCCCGACAGCCCCGCCCAGGCCGCCCCCACGCTCGTGCGCATGCTCAGAACCCCGCCCCCGTGCGTCACAGAATGGCCTCGGACACCCAGGCAGCTCCTGACGTGTCGGGGAGGAGCTGGGCGCGGAGGTACGCGGAGTGGAGCTCAGGGCTGCGGAGGGGAGCGGAGCTGAACGGCTGGGCGGGCCTGGACTGGCCAGCAGAGCGGAGACGTCGGTCGAGGGGCGGCGAACATGCGCTTTTGACACATTGGAGGTGAGTCTGCGGTGCGGGGCCGCTCCGGAGGGCGCCGGGCCAAGCCGGCTACGCCTTAGGCCTGTCCCCGGGGAGCCTGCCAACCCGGAGGCTGTGTCCGAGGCTGGGCCAGGCCTGGGTTCCGGGGCGGCCAGTCCAGGGGTAACTGTTCAACCGCTCTAACTGCCCCTTCCACGCCCTGGTCCGAGGTGTGGCCCACCGGGGGCGCCTGGAAGGAAGCGAGCCGGGCGGTCTCGGGAGGATGTGTCCGCGTCCGGGGGAGGGGTGAGGGGTGGCGGGGACGGAGGCCGGGACGTGGCACCGTGGGCCCCGGCGCTGGTGGCGCAAGGAGCGGCTCCGTTGAAGGTGGCAGCGGCGAGCCCAGTCCGCCCCCCTCCCCCATCACTTCAGCTGGGAAGGTGGTTCGGAGCCGGGTTGGATTTTGAACTCTCGTCGCGCCTCTCCCGCGGGGGGCGAGGGCGGAAGCTGCCCACCTTGGGCTCCGGTGGCATTCTGACTGTCCGCCTTTAACTGCGGACACTTTCTGGAGTTCAGAAAAGTGTCACCAAACGGGTTCGGACTGCTTGTGCTCACCTTTTTTTTTTTTTTTTTTACCCCGTGTTGGTAAGCAACAAAGTAATCTTAAGTTTGCTGAGGAATTGAGGATTCTTTCAGTGCTGATAATTTCATTACGATTCTGTAGCGCCTTCACGGAACACTCTTGCTCTCTCCTTTTTTAACCTCGTCACCTGGTTTTAGCGGTTGTGCCTGGTTCTCATATCGCCATTTGACGGATGGGGGAATTGAGAACAGGTGGGGTGATTTCTACTGTGGACTCTCTCAACCGTGAGGGGCTTCACGTGGTTCAGGATTTACGATTCCTGGCTTGGAGTTCTGGTTTCTTTTAGTGGGATTTTTCTACCTTTCTCAGGTAGAAAGCAAAGTAGAAAATCTGGCTTGTTAAAAATATACCAGAAGGTAGTAGATTTATTGAAATGTTTTTGAGCAGACCCACCTAGGATAAGAACTGCTTCTCAGTTATAAGATAAATTCTACGCTGAAACTTGTTCATGGTTGCTGGCTAATTATTTTGTCGGATGAGTTGTGTTGCTTTTTATCGGTTTATGAAATAGGGCACTGGCTTTGCTAAATCATGAAGTTGGTGAAGTGAAAAACAGCATTAAGTCATGTGTTGAAGAGAATCAAGGAGAACTAAGATTCCTCTTCTGAATCTTTATTAAAGTTTAAAAGATCAGAAGGAACAGCAACAACAAAAAACCTTTGGCTAGTCCTAGTTGCAAGTTGACCTGGCCCAGATAGAAATCTTAGGAAGCATTTGTTTTTTAGTTTTGTTTTGGCTTTTTAAATTAAATTGAAATTGGATGAGGAACACTTAAGTAGAAACCTCAGTAAAATCTTAAGAGCTTGCTTTCATGACATCGCTGAAGCTTATTTTTATTTGCATCTTAAGTCATGCTGGGATAAATTTGGTCACTGAAGCTTAAAATTACTTCTGACTTAAGTTTCTGACCACTTCATGAGGTAGAAAAAGAAGTTTGATAGTCAGGACCAAAAGGAGGACCATATTTATGACTGACTTAAGAGTTTAAAATTCTGTAATTGTCACCTTTGGGAGTAGAAGAATTTTGGTAAAAAAGTATTGATTATCTGCGGTAAGTTCCAGACTAACTCTTCCAGTCTCACTAGTTGATTCTATAACTATTAACAAGGAGGCAAAATCATATGAAATGGATTTTCTTAGCATTGTGCAAAGAATAGTTTCTTTGTAAATATAGCATTTAAGACAGGCAGTTTTATGCACAGTTGCTAGGTATCTGAAGGTCACACATAGTGTGATAACGCCCCATGTAAAAGTTGTCATTATTTTGGGATTCACACTCCATCCCCGTGAGACAGGATATTGAGGGAAGATTTGTGTAGTGGGGAAGAGTATGTAGTTATCTACCTTCATTTCAGCTTCAGGAGATTACAGATGTGTCATTAAAGCATTTTTTTGGTAGCAGTGTAGTTTTCTGTATTGGCTAATTTTCTGTGGCCTAATATCTCCAGTTACATAGTTTCAAATAACACATCTTCCTGCTCTAACTTGAAGCAAAATGAACAGATTGTCTTTATACCCCCGAGAAGGCCTTTTGAATGTCTGTAGTGGTGGCAAATTTTTATTTGTGAAAAACCCTATTTTTGGAAAGGATAAGTCTAATGAATAAAATTAGAGTGATAAAGCTGGGTAATACCAGTTAGGAAGCAGTAGAAATGAGATGTGACCACAAAGAAAGGGTTTTCTGTTTATTTTTTAATCTGGCTCTTCATGGCTATTCCAAAAGAGATTTTAGAGATGTTTTCAGTAATGGTGGTGTAACTGAAATATGCACAGAACTTCTGGAGGTGATTAATTTTAAGGAATCATTTATTTTAAATTCTGAAGCATTGTGGTTATACTTCACAGGCCTGCAACTGAATGACCAGTTTTTAAGAATAATTTAATGAAATTTATGCTGTGTTTACTGTGTACCATACTCTGTACTTAGTACTTGCAAATATTAACTCCCTTAATCTTCTTTACAACCCTATTTTAATTATTATCCCCATTTTACAGGTGAGGGAATGGGTCACTGAGTGGTTAAGTAACTTGCTCAAGGTCGTGAGTAGAGGACACTAATTGAAATCCCGGCAGTTTGGCTCCACAGTCTGGTCTCCTAACTGCAAGTCCAGTTAAGAGCCCAGACTGAGCTACTCCTACCACCTGTTACCCTATTAAGTGTTTTTAATTGGCTTGTTCTGGAAAAGCTGGTCCTTTAGTAAAAGGCTTCTGGCATAGATTGTTTGAGGGACCAATAAGCGAGTTCTAAAAGTAGCCTGTTAATTAGAAAAAATGTAGTCAACATTCAGTTCACATAAGATTCAGGGAAAAAAAAAAAAAGGCAGAAGCCTGTGTAAGATAAAAACACATTAAAATAATTTTGCTAGAGTCATTTGACTTTGAGCTAAGTAGTTAGACAAGGAGGGTATGAGAAATAGAACTAGATGCTCAAGAAATTTTACAGGAAGGGCTGTTTAAAACCTGAGTTGCCAGGGGACACTGATGGAAAAATTGGTAGTTGTATTAATATGGCCCTATTTGAGAACCAGAAAACCAGGGACAAATGGATACCTTATAGTTCCAAATAGGAAAAGGAGTACGTCAAGGCTGTATATTGTCACCCTGCTTATTTAACTTCTATGCAGAGTACATCATGAGAAACGCTGGACTGGAAGAAACACAAGCTGGAATCAAGATTGCCGGGAGAAATATCAATAACCTCAGATATGCAGATGACACCACCCTTATGGCAGAAAGTGAAGAGGAGCTAAAAAGCCTCTTGATGAAAGTGAAAGAGGAGAGTGAAAAAGTTGGCTTAAAGCTCAACATTCAGAAAATGAAGATCATGGCATCCGGTCCCATCACCTCGTGGCAAATAGATGGGGAGACAGTGTCAGACTTTATTTTGGGGGGCTCCAAAATCACTGCAGATGGTGATTGCAGCCATGAAATTAAAAGACGCTTACTCCTTGAAAGAAAAATTATGACCAACCTAGATAGTATGTTCAAAAGCAGAGACATTACTTTGCCAACAAAGGTCCATCTAGTCAAGGCTATGGTTTTTCCAGTGGTCATGTATGGATGTGAGAGTTGGACTGTGAAGAAGGCTGAGCGCCGAAGAATTGATGCTTTTGAACTGTGGTGTTGGAGAAGACTCTTGAGAGTCCCTTGGACTGCAAAGAGATCCAACCAGTCCATTCTGAAGGAGATCAACCCTGGGATTTCTTTGGAAGGAATGATGCTAAAGCTGAAACTCCAGCACTTTGGCCACCTCATTCGAAGAGTTGACTCATTGGAAAAGACTCTGATGCTGGGAGGGATTAGGGGCAGGAGGAGAAGGGGATGACAGAGGATGAGATGGCTGGATGGCATTACTGACTCGATGGACGTGAGTCTGAGTGAACTCCGGGAGATGGTGATGAACAGGGAGCCCTGGCGTGCTGCGATTCATGGGGTTGCAAAGAGTTGGACACGACTGAGTGATTGAACTGAACTGAACTGACTGATAGTATACCCACAGTTGTAAACAGTGAGATTGCTCAGGGAACCGTTCTTAACAGTCTTCAGAATAGTAACTGCTGTAGGTCTTCTGATACTGTATGAATGGGTCAACAGCTAAAAGCCTCATACAGAAAAGTCTGAAACTGGGCATGTGAATGATAACATTTGTAGATAAAAACAACTCTAACCGTATTTGTAGAAGGGTTGGCTCCACATTCAAATACATTCAAGTAAATACTAGATGGGCTTCCCTGGTGGCTGAAATGGTAAAGAGTCTGCCTGCAATGCGGGAGATCCGGGTTCGATCCCTGGGTCGGGACGATCCCTTGGAGAAGGGCATGGCAACCCACTCCAGTATTCTTGCCTGGAAAATCCCATGGATGGCGGAGCCTCATGGGCCCCAATTCATGGGGTTGAAAAGAGTCAAGATACAACTGAGCTACTGACACACTCAAATGTTAGATGCCAAGGAAGGCATCTAGTAGTCCTTAGGAACTTCCATAAGGACACTTCCACATGGTCACCAGAATCAAATGCTGCATGCTAACAGAGGGAATGCTGGAAACTTTAAAGTATCCTACCCGTGAATAAAATGTTGATATGCCGAAGTAGCATCAGTTCCTCACCTTCAGAAAGGCATATATGTAACCCAGAGAAAGTCCAAAGCATGACAACAAAAATATTTAAGGGACTGAGATTGCTATCAAGTGAACATAAAGCTAAGAAGACATCTGGGCTGAGTGACTCTGGGCGCAATGGACTAGGCTTCATCTTGGGTGGTTTCTTCTTTGCAGTCCTGGGTTGGAGCCACTGTTTCTTGCACCCTGTGCTGTCCAGTTCTTGGGTTTCTCTCTTCTTTTGTAGCTCTCTAACCCTCCTGAGGTGTTTTATGAGAAAAAAGTAGTTCTCTCCTTTCCTGAATTATGTTTCCTCTAGGTGCCATAGGTCCTTGGATTTTCTTACTTATGCTACTGTCTTTTCTCGTTTGTTTGGTGGTTCTTGGTTGTCCATATATATTTAAGAATTTAGGGCTGGGGGACTTCCCTGTTGGTCCAGTGGCTAATACTCTGCACTCCCAGTGCAGCGAGCCCAGAAATTTTGATCCCTGGGTTGGGAACCGAATCTCACATGCTGCAACTAAGATTGAAGATCCTGCAGGCTGCAGTTAAGACCCAAACGAAGATTTTAAAAAAAAGAATTAAGGGCTAGACAATGATTATTTTAGGTAGCTAGTGTGCAGGGTGTCTCTAAGGCTCTTCCCAGTAAGCTCCATCAGCTCCCTATTCTGTGATGTGGAGCTTATATTGAGCTTTATAAGTGGCTGTGAATGCGGCTTGGCATGCCTCAGACTGATAATTTTGTCTAGCTGAGAATGGTAGGTTTTATAATCCTGGTATAATACATGGTGGTGTGTTGTGAGGTAGAAATAAACTACCCTCACATTTCTGAAATAGGAATTTCAATATTAAAGGAAAGCAGTACTTCGGGAGCAAAGAGGGAATAATTTAAAAAGATTGTAAGTCAGATTCAGATATTGAATTTCTACTGTGTTTCATGTTTCTTGTAATGCAGAAGGGATTTATAAGTAAAACACAGGTCTTGCCTTCTCAGAAACTCTTTGCAACCCCATGGACTGCAGCACGCCAGGCTTCCCTGTCTTTCACCGTCTCCCAGAGTTTGCTCGAACTCATGTCCATTGAATCGGAGATGCCATCCAACCATCTCATTGTCTGTTGCCTCTTTCTCCTGCCCTCACTCTTTCCCAGCTTCAGCGTCTTTTATTTAAGTTAATTGGAAGATTGACCAACATGCCAAAAGTAGTAATGGACATTGTGGTCGGGAAAGACTTAACTAAAACCAGTTTGAAAAAACTGCAGTAAGCTGCAAAGGCATTACACTGAATGTATATAGTTACATTTTAATTTTATTCAACTAAAAGCCATTCTTCTCTTTTGTATACCTCCTCAAGTTGAAGTTGTATATGTGCTCTTGTCTGTGTCTCTTCTAAACATTGATGAGTAGTGGGTTGTGCTGGATGAATTCTACATTCTCTACAACTCCCAAGTTGTATTAATTTACTTTTAAAGCTGGCCTTCAATTCTCACTACCCATTTTGGATTAGGTTGAATCAATTTTGGTTTAATTTAATAAATATTATTGAGTATCAGCTATAGTATAGGCAGTGTGCTGGAGTTGAAATCAGTAAGAATAATACACAGCCTAACAGGGGACACAGTTATAAGCAAATGTATTACTATGTGTTAAGTGTATTCGTGTAATCTTATGCGTAGAGGTAGCCAAGACACTGGGAGATTTTGGTGCTGTATTGGTGAGGACAGGAAATGCTTTCTGGAAAAGATGACAGCTGGCTTTTAAAGGATAAATAGGAGCTTTCCAAATGCACAAGGAAGGAGAGCCATTCCAGGTAGGAAAAATATCCAGACCGAAGCAGAATGGTGCATTAGGACAGTTTTGAACAGTATTGCTGGAATATAAAGTAGAGGAAGTAAGACTGAATCACTTCGGTGTGAATCTGGGATAAGCCTAGTGTCTTTGGTATTCTATTTGGCCTGACAATCAATGGGGAATTTTAGGTAGTCAGTCCAAATACAGGGTTAATAACTAAGCAAATACTTTTTCACCCACTCTGAATGCGTTGGAAGAAGAACCGAGATGAAATAACATTGAAATTTTAGGATTAGTGGACTTTAATGGAGGAAGCTTGGGACTTAACTTTTAGAAATGTAATGATTTAAACTATTGGGAATGTGCTTGATCTCCTGGCAGGGTCACCTGGCATAAAATGTTTCAAGCAGGTGTTTTGAAGCAGTTGTATCAATACAACAGAGAAGGACATGCAGGTAATAGCAGCTTTGATAATAAACTTGTTTTCTGTCACCTGATTCCCAGAAGATCAGTTAGCGGTAAACCAGCTGCAGGCGGATCTGTGGGGCCAACCCCAAAACCTAGTGCTGTCACCAAAAGTGCTTCATCTGGCTTCCGTGACCTTGTTCATCTCCTCTCCTGAGCCTGTACATGATGTTGGTGGTCCCTGCAAGTGGGGCAGCCAAGTGATTTATGTGACTGAGTTTATAGAGTGTTAACCCCTCAGTCTTTCATGTTTGACTCCCTCCAGAATGCTGCAGATTGAGTGTTGTCCCAGGTTTATCTTTTTACTAAGATTCCTATGTTCTCAATTTATTTTCCTCTTTAACATTTCTCAGGCTTTCTTGATCATGGATGGTGAAGATATACCAGATTTTTCAAGTTTAAAGGAGGAAACTGCTTATTGGAAGGAACTTTCCTTGAAGTATAAACAAAGGTAATGCCAGAAAGCATCCTAGAAATAGAAGAGGAATTTGGAATACATAATCTCTAACTTTTTGCTCTTTTTTCTTTTGTTTTAACAAAGCTAAATTTAGAGTTTCCAGTATAGGATTGGGATTCTAGAAATAATCATAACAAAATAACATTGCTTGTATTTAAGATAAAGTGCCGTAAAACCTTACATTACTTGAATTATTAAAATAGTAAGAAAACAGTGTCATTTATGATTTCTTCTGGTAGCTTACCTCCTTTTAGAAAGCTTATTGCTCTTGGCTATCTTTGGCTTGCTGGGTGTACACTGATTCTGCCTCATGTTTTTGGTCTTTTGGAGATTCTAATAAGCTGTCTGGAACTCCTTAGGGCAGACTCTTTGGGCAGGTGTTATCAGTGTCTGGAGCCAACAAAGCTTTGAGGGAGGGACAGGAGTTTCGGGGGTATATGGAGTATTTTAGAAAATCTCAATTATTTCAGTTACTTGAGAGAACTTTTAGCTAATCTTTTAAGTAATAAAACTTAAATTTCTTTTTAAAATGAAATCTTTTTAAAGTATATATACATCTTCCTACTTTGGTTAGCAGTTTACTAAGACTTATTAAACCTTTTATTGCTGTTTCATTATTGCTGAAGCCAGTTACTGTATCATGCTAGTTATATGGAAGGTGTGTCTATGGCAAGACTTCATAGTCCTTTTTTTGTGCCATAGATACCTTTTTAGGCTGGCAAAATCTACGGAACCCTTCTCAGAATAACATTTTTAATGCATAAAATTAAATAGAATTACAGAGGAAACCAATTATATTGGAAAAAACACATCTAAACGTTAAAACTGATTTGTGGATAGTCATATGTGCTTCTTTGTCAATATGTTAAATAAGAAAGGGGTGAGTGTATAAAACGTGAATCCTTTTATGGCTTATAACTTATTTCATTGAACCCTGAATGTATAGAGTAAGAGATGCAAAATAGATTGCCTTTATTGTTTAGTATATTTTATGGTAGCATAACACTCAGGTGAAAATTTTTGAATTGATATATAATCATCTTCAGGACGATCCTTACAGTTTCTACTATAACTGATCTTTCCCACTTTGTTTCTGACTAGCTTCCAGGAAGCTCGGGATGAGCTAGTTGAATTCCAGGAAGGAAGCAGAGAATTAGAGGCAGAGTTGGAGGCACAATTAGTACAGGCTGAACAGAGAAATAGAGACTTGCAAGCTGATAACCAAAGACTGAAGTATGAAGTAGAAGCATTGAAGGTAATTGTGGCAGTATAAGCTGGTGTCTTTTTGGCTGGGTTTTGTTAAAGTGACAAATGCATTCTTATAGGTGGAGCGTAAGAGCAGCAGGCAACATAAACATGTAAAAAGGCCTAAAGTGAATTTTTGACATAAACTGTTTGTTTTTGTGGAACCAAGGCAAAGGTGTTTTAGAGTTCAGAAATTCACTTCAAAACTCTATAGCTGTCAATTCTTTTAGCTATAATGTTCCTAGCTCTATAATATTATTTTGTAGTTCTATATTGTCAAAAACTGCCTGGAAGAAAAAGGCTGTCTGATTGTTATGATAGAGTGCTCATTCTGTAGTACTTTAAAATTATCTTTGTATGACACATATATTTATTTCATTATCGTTTATGGTCACTTTAGTTTTGGAGTTTAATTTTTAAAAATTCCCTTCTAACAAGGAATTTTCAGGAGTAGAAGGGTTAACCTCTCTTGCTGTTGTTCATCACATGCCTGAGCGGTGTTCCTCTGTCTGGGTAGGGGGTAGTTTAGAGCCGGCAAGGTGTAAGAAATTTGAACTCTGTCACTCAGCTGCTTTGTGTTTACCCTGGGCTGCATTCAGCCTGAGAACCCAGAGGTTATTAAGGCAACAATTTTACTACTTTACCTCTTTTCAGAGAGATCATTATTAGATTTCTTTAAGAGAAGTGATTGACTAATATATGAATTAAAGCACTGGGAATGAATGTGTCATTTTACCATTGTAAAAAGGAGAAAAGAGTACTATCAGATTGTGGGTGAATTTTTTGGATCCCTCCACAACCTGCCTCTTATTTGGGTTACTTGCTTTATTAAAGAAAACTATATGCTAATGACGCGTTCTTTCCTTCCTATAATACCCACTCCTTCAGGAGAAGCTAGAACATCAATATGCACAGAGCTACAAGCAGGTCTCAGTATTAGAAGATGATTTAAGTCAGACTCGGGCCATTAAGGAGCAGTTACATAAGTATGTAAGAGAACTGGAACAGGCCAATGATGACCTGGAGCGAGCAAAAAGGTAAGTGAATGATGTGCATATTGTTAGAATAACTGAAGTTGGCAATCTGTGATTAAAAAGTTATTTTAGATTAAACCAGTTACCTAAATCTTAGTCCCAGAACAATTCCTTTTGGTATTTCAAGTCACCTGTAAGTCCTCACATTGAAACTTGCCCAAAATCCTTATCTCCCTAGATAATGCCCTTCGAAGCTTTTCTTTCCTTTTTTCCTCCTTTCATGTACCATTGTGGATCCTGTTGGTTTTTCTTTAAAAGGACTCATTCATTCCTCCGTCTTCCCTCTGTGTTCTCAATATTATGACACTTTTTGAAGGTCCTCATGTTGTATACCTGAATCCTGCAGTTATTTCCTAACTGATCTGTCCATAAGTTTTCACTCCTTTTCTCTTCTGTTTTAATACTTACCAATGAATTTTCTTGAAATAATGCTTCTATTACGATTTTGCTGAACAGCCTATAGGAACTTGCCATTACTTTGCCAAGATTTCATATATCTATCATTGTTTCTTAACCATCCCAAATGTATTTACAGTCATTGTCTGAGATTTCTTTTCTTAATATTTGAGTAACTCTGAAATGCTTGACATGATGCTAGAGTTGAGGATACAAAGATAAGCTTGCCACTGCCCTTGGGCATGATAGATATGGACAGTCCATGTGATAGCACTGGTATTAATACAAAGAATGTACAGGCTGCTCCAGGGAATAGAGACGGGAGCCGCTCAACTACCCTTAGTAACTGGGGAAGCTGGGTCTGCAAGAAGTAGATGTTAACTGATGAAGAGAGAAATTCAAAGGCAGAGAGGCAGGAAAAGAGCATGAGGTGTTTAAATATTTTACTTCAGTTGAAGCGCATAAAGACAGTTTGGCTGAACAAGATAAGACTGGAAGGTGTTTGGGGCCAGGTTGCGGAGAACCTTGTGCTTGGCTATGTTTGAAAGTCATTCTGTAAGCAAAGGGGCACTCTCAAGAGTTTTTTAAACAAAGGAGTGTTATCAGATTGCGATTTGAAAAATATTACTGAGAAATTAGAAGTAGGGAGGAGAAGATGGGAAGACCATTTTGGAGTAACCCAGATGATGTTTTGATTTGTTCGTGGCTCAGTTGTGTCTGACTTTGTGACCCCAGGGACTGTAGCCCGCAAGGCTCCTCTGTCCATGGGACTCTCCAGGCAAGAATACTGGAGTGGGTAGCCGTTCCCTTCTCCGGTGATCTTCCCAACCCAGGGATCGAACCTGGGTCTTCTGCATTACAGGCAAATTCTTTACTGTCTGAGCCACCAGGAATGGGTGAAGAATTAAGCTTGGGGTAAAAGATTGGAGCTGAGAGACAGTTGACAGGACTTGGGAAAATTGGACATGGCATTGAGAGTTCTAACTTGAGGTTAGGAAATTTTAATTCTGTAGCCAGTTAGCACATAGTGGATGGAGGGCACATAGTAGGTACCTGTCAGTGTTTGCTGAATAAATGAGAAATGCAGGAAGAAGAAAAGGGTTGATAGGAAGAAAGTATGTGGATGGGGACCTGGGACTGTGTTTTAAACAAATTCTTAGTGCATTTTTACATATTCTTACATACTCTGAAATCGCTGAACAGTTTTCTTGCTGAAAATGTGTAAACTTCATTGAAACATGTTTAAAATCCAGTGGGGAGATAGAACTTGTATAATAAGTAGCCTGTCTTTAAGAAACTTGAAGGACTTTAGATAGGAATATAAAAGAAAAGAATATATTGAATGGCCAAATGATAATAGAGACAGTAAATGCACCAGAGGTCAGAAGGGATGAGATCATTTTCTTTCCGCTGGGCCAGGCTTTCTAGGTCAGGAAATAGCACGAGATAAACTGACTGTTTCCTTTTGTAGTAGCTAGTTGCACATTATTTGTTTACTTCTTGGACTCTAATTTTTTTTTTTTTTAGGGCAACAATAGTTTCACTGGAAGACTTTGAACAAAGGCTAAATCAAGCCATTGAGCGAAATGCATTTTTAGAAAGTGAACTTGATGAAAAGGAATCTTTGTTGGTCTCTGTGCAGAGGTTAAAGGATGAAGCAAGAGGTAAAATTTATGACTTAAAAAATATTTATCACTTACTGTCCCTAAGCCAGAGTGCTAAGCTTGCTTCAGGATCAACTTTTTAAAGCTGTTCATTTGTATGCTTTGGTCAGACACTATGCCATGTACTTTTAGTCTGTTGATTTAATAGCTATATCATCAACTCTAGGAGGTAGGTATTATTATACCCATTTTATAGGTTAGAAAACCGAGGCACAGTAAGTTTGGGTTTTGTCCAAGGTCTTCTAGCTTGTCAGTTGGGATTCAGACCTGGTCTGTTTCCCAAAGTCTTAGTCATCACCACTGTGCAGATACTGCTTGGTTTATTTGGATTTTTTCCTTTTCCTTGTACCTAAATAATTTTGTGTTAGGCACATAATAGCATTATATATCGGAGAAGGCAATGGCACCCCACTCCAGTACTCTTGCCTGGAAAATCCCATGGATGGAGGAGCCTGGTAGGCTGCAGTCCATGGGGTCGCTAAGAGTCAGACACGACTGAGCGACTTCACTTTCACGCATTGGAGAAGGAAGTGGCAACCCACTCCAGCATTCTTGCCTGGAGACTCCCAGGGACGGGGGAGCCTAGTGGGCTGCCGTCTGTGGGGTCACATAGAGTCGGACACGACTGAAGCGACTTAGCAGTAGCAGCATTATATATGTGTGCATATTGCAGTGTCAGTTCAGTTCAGCTCAGTTGTGTCCCCCTCCTCGCAACACCATGGATTGCAGCACTCCAGGCTTCCCTGTCCATCACCAACTCCTGTAGCTTACTCAGACTCATGTCCACTGAGTCGGTGATGCCATCCAACCATCTCATCCTCTGTCATCCCGTTCTCCCGCCTTTAATCTTTCCCAGCATTAGGGTCTTTTCCAGTGAGTCAGTTCTTTGCATCAGGTGGCCAAAGTGTTGGAGCTAACCTTCCAATGAATATTCAGGACTGATTTCCTGTAGGATGGACTGGTTGGATCTCCTTGCTGTCCAAAGGACTCTCAAGAGTCTTCTCTAACACCACAGTTCAGAAGCATCAATACTTCGGTGTATATTGCAGTATGTGTGTGTATAATACATATAGTGAATATATACTTTCTTTTAAAATTTTCCTTCCCTCCCTTTTTTTCTTTTATGCATGTTAGAATACAGAGCATTGTAAAGAAGAAACTAAAAGTCACTGTTAATATCTTTACCTTGAGAGAATTCACCAGTTTGGTGTCTTTCCAGTCTTCTTATAACTATACATAAGCATACCTGTTTGTTTTCTTCCTTTATATAATTAACCATGTTTTTTTTTTTTTCACTCCTTAATAGGTCCTTTGTTATTGGAAGTTACATTTTTGCTATACATAGTGCTATAAATAGAGTCCTTGTACATACTATTTGGGGCTATCTTTGATTTTCTTAGACTAGATTCTTAGAAATAGCAAAGAATATAAGTGTCTTTAATGGATGTAACAGATGCTCCTAAATTACTTTTTAGGTACCTTTACTTTGGTAGTGATTGAGAGGCCTCTCAGTCGTCCTCACACTGTTCACTAGTATTGTGAATACTGTTTTCTAGTATTGTAAATTTAAAAATTGTTTGAAAATCGATATTATATTGTTTTTATTTATTTTTAAATTAAAAACAATTTTTGGTTGTGCTGTCTTAGTTCCCCAACCAGGGATTGAACCCGAGCCCTTGATGGTGAAAGTGAGGAGTCCTAACAACTGGACTAGCAGGGAATTCCCAATATCACATTGTTTGGTTTGTTTTTTTTAAGTTTTTAAAATTTTATTTATTGTTTTAAACTTTTTATTTTGTACTGAGGTTTAGCTAAATAACAATGTGACAGTTTCAGATGAACAGCAAAGGGACTCAGCCATATAATACATATATCCATTCTCCCCCAAACCCACCTCCCATCCAGGCTGCCACATAACACTGAGCAAAGTTCCATGTACTCTACAGTAGGTTATTGTTGATTATCCTTTTAAAATATAGCAGTGTGTACATTTCCATCTCAAACTTCTTGTCTAATATCACCTTGCTTTTAATTTGTAGTTTTTTGGTTGGTACTTGTGAAAACTTTTCGTCTGTTTATTGGGTCTTTTAAAAATTGTTTTTTCAGGAATTTTCTTGCAGTCCAGTGGTTAGGACTCAGGTCTCACTGCTAGGGGGCTAGGTTTGATCCCAGGTCAGGGAACTAAGATCCCACAAACTGTGCAGCCAATAAAAATTTTTTTAATGACTTCCTTTTTTTGGGGGCTTTATTCATTTGAAGAACTTCTCATAATTTATATAATGTATAAAATACTAACTTTATCCTATTCTAAAATTTACAATTGTGGTTAAAAGTAACATAAAATTTATCATCTTAATGATTTTTAAGGGTACAAGTCAGTAATGTTAACTATATTCACATTGTTTTGTAGACCTCTAGAATTTTTTCATCTTGTAGTATTGAAACTCTTTGCCTATTGGACAACAAATCCCCATTTCTCCCTTCCTGAGCCCTGACAACTGCAATTCTACTTTCTGTTGTTATGTGCGACTACAGTAGTCCCCCCTTATCCATGGTTTTGCTTTCCACGGTTCCAATAACCCATGGTCAGCTGCAGTCTGCAAATATTAAGTGGAAAATTCCAGAAATAAGCGATTCTTTAACTTTTAAATTGTGCACCATTCTGAGTAACAGGGTGACATTTTTTGCTCTCTTGTTCAGTGAATCATCTGCTGGGGGTCTTGGAACATACTCTCCTCAGATAAGGGAGAACTGCTACATTTTAGATGCCTTATATATGTGGAATCATACAGTTAGCAAGTATTCTTGCTATTGATCTGTTGCATTACAGGAAAAGAGAACATTAATTTTGGGTTAAAAATTAAATATTTGAAAACCAGAAAGCAGTTTGCAACTATTTTGACTACTTCCTTTCTAAAACAAAATATTTCATAGGAAAATGGGTAAAAGAATGTTAACCCATTAAAAATGACAAAATTGCTCTTCATGGATCTTGTAATAATCCCCAAACTACATCATCATTTCAAAATAAATGCAAATAAGTTGGTAAAGAATATTTATATTTGTGTCGTATCTGTTGACTGTGCGTTCTGCTTCAGACTTTGCCTTATTTTTGCATAAAGGCAGAATAATTGTTACATTTATAGCATTTTAAAATTCTAAATGACCATTTAGACAGTAGGGTTGTCATTTTTATTCCCTTGGAAGTAAAAACTATTAAATATGAAAGTCATTTTTGAGAAGTAATTTAGGAAGAATGTCTTTATGGCATCTCAGATGTAACTTTCCTTGATGTATTTGCTCCCTCTAGTGAATATTGCTACCTTTGCAACATTTTACAGATTTAAGGCAAGAACTAGCTGTTCGGGAAAGACAACAGGAAGTAACTAGAAAATCAGCTCCCAGTTCTCCAACGCTGGACTGCGAAAAGATGGATTCTGCTGTCCAAGCATCACTTTCTTTGCCAGCTACCCCTGTTGGCAAAGGAACAGAGAACAGTTTTCCTTCACCAAAAGGTTTGTAATGTCTTTTCTTTCTGAACCTATGGCTGATTATCAACTAAGAGGCTTTGCTGATGAAGCAGGGGTTTCTAAGGTTTAAGCAGTCTTTTTAGTTTAAAGGTTGGTTTAGTCTAGCTGTACGTGAAACAGAAGGAATTGTTCTCCTGCACCACTCATTCATATATAGGAAACAGTGAAGTGAGAGCTACATTTGAGGTAAGAACAGCTTAGTAAATTGAAATTTAAAAAAGTTGAAGATCTTAAGGAAATTTGATTTGATTATAGCAGTAACACATGTTCATGTAGAAAAATATAAAAATAAAAACAAGAGAAAAAATAAAATTCATCTGCAGTTTCAGTGCTTAAAGTCAACTATTATTAACACTGAATTTTCTTCTGTTGTGTGTCCTTTTTTGTGTTTATGCCACTTTGTTACAAGTTTTGGGATCATATTTAAATGCAGTTTTATTTCTGGGCCCTGCCACTGAACATATCATGGGAGACTAGAAGCCAAAAGTACAGGGACTCATTGAGTTACCATTCAGGTTCATCTAAGTTGGCTTGGATGGGCATGTCCATTCTGTGACATACCTCAGTAGCTGGCATAGTCATAGGTGACATACTATTGATAGCTGAATAATGCATAAAAAATATTCCTTTTGCCATCAGTCAAGGTGTTTTTTAAAAATCCAGATAAGCAAAAAAAACGATTAAGTAGCCACTAGATAGAACGTTAAGATTGGAACCCTGAAACTCTTAATTGAGATTTATTTAGTTGTTGCAGCTTGCAGATCATATTTCAGCTGCTTTACTCTCTTGTACTTTCTTCTTACCCTTTTTTAAAATACAGGATTTTATCTTTCAGAATGCTATGAAGTAATTTCAGTTAGTACAGTTAGCCCTCCGTTTATCTCCATGTTTGTGCTACCCAGTACAGTAGCCACTCACATGTGACTATTTAAATTTTTATTAATTAAAATGAATTAAAAATTTAAACAGTTTATAATTGTGTTGGCCATACTTAAGTGCTCAGAAGCCCTTGAATAGACAATTCACCCTTTTTGTGGTCTTTTTATGAGGGTGAGGTGAGGTAAGGTATGTAAAAGTTCTGTGTAATTTTGTTGCTGATTGCAGCAGTATGTGCTGAGTTTGCTGCTGAGAATACAGAGTAAGCAGTATATAGATTACAGCAGGCATCCGAAGCTGTCATTTTTCAGAATGGCTGCTTGCATTTTTGAGGACCTTAGAATTAGTGGCATATGAGAATTAACATTTAAGATCTGTTTTTTTTTTAAATGTTACTAATTAGAATTATGCAGGTAAGTTCTGAAAATTCTTCAGCTAAGCACTAATTGGAATTATCTGGAGCCTCATGGGGGTGTCAATAGGACACAGAGCTTGCTCTGGCACAGAAGGAAGATATGTCAAGCCTAAGGCAAGAATATTTGTCCAGAGAGACACATTTTTAGATTGGAACTGATGGCATGAACTTTCGCTGGCCTAAAAGCTGCTGTTTCATTGCAAGGAAGTTGGCACACAGACAGTGAGAAGCCGACGGTTAGAGAAATCAGTGGCAGGATTGAAGAGCTGATCTCTATGAAGTGGTCTGTCTGTAATTGCACTTTATTGTTAAGATGCCTGTTTCCGAAAACCATTTAAAACAACTTTCCATAAAAGTACAGATTTAATAATACTGAAAATATAAAATTCGAGTAGAATAGGAAGAACAAGATCCAGAAATCCCTGCCAAGGAAAGTATAACACTTTGTATCACATTGGGCATGTGTTAGGTGCCATGTATTACTCAGGATGCAGGGAGGAGGGTGGTTAGACAAAGTTGTGACCTTTGAGACTTCGTGGCGGTCCAGTGACTGAGACTCTGTGCTTCCACTGCAGAAGTACAGGTTTAATCTCTGGTTGGGGAAGTTTCATGTACTGCATAGTGTGGCCAAAAATAAATAAATGTCACATGGGGAAATATATATAAGAGAATGGATGATTATCTGTATATCTATACCCAGCAAGGTTACAAGTGCTCTTGAAGGCTGATTAAAGAAAAGACAACCCAGCAGGAAAAAGTGCAGAAGATAAAACAGATGACTTCCAAAAAAAGAGACTTAAATGACTCTTGGTTTAAGGAGACAAAAGTTAAAGTGACTATCAAGTTGGGCACACACAAAAAAAGATGTCTGCTATTATTGAGAGCACTACCATACGGGCTGCTAATATTGACACAACCTAGGGAGCATTTTAGTAGACTATTAAGGTGAAAATTTGGGCATGTCCTCTGACTCAGCAGTTCTATTTTTAGGAACCTTTTCTCTAGAAATACTTGTCTAGATATTTTAAGGTTATATGTCCATTTAGCATTGTTTATAATAATGAAAAATTGGATATAACCTAAATATCCTTTGGAAAATGGTTAAACGTATTTGTGGTATCTCCACTTTATACTATATCCACAGTTTAGAGTATTATATTGATTTTTCATTGAGTGTATACTGCTTTGTAAACTGAAACAAAACCCAAATGTAAAGGGAGTTGCCAGAGTAATCACTCGCCTTTTACCTTTCTCTAGCTATACCAAACGGTTTTGGTACCAGTCCACTGACTCCTTCAGCTAGGATATCAGCACTGAACATCGTGGGGGATCTCTTACGGAAAGTAGGGGTAAGCATTTCATTATTTATCACTAGGTGTTTCAGCTGCCAAGGTACTGAATTGTTTCTTACCTTGAAGTGAGGGTGAGGTAAAGGCTATAATTAAGCTTAGAAGCAAGAGCATCCATTGACTACCTGAGACTGGTTCAGGTAACACCTCTGGGCTCAGCCTTTCCAGTGTCTCTGCAGAAGGTCGAGGTACAGAACTCCCAAGTCCCTGCTGGGCCTTTGTCATGCTCCCGCTGGCTGTCTTTGAAGCATTGACTCCTCCCATGCTCTCTGAAGCCCTGCTGTGTGTCTTATCCCTCCCTCATCCTGCTCTGTGCTTTGCCTGCTGTCCTCCTGGTCATCGCCTGGCTTTCTCTTCAGAGGACTCCGCATTGGCTCATGGCATGACTTTTCTGCTCTTGGTCACCACCTCACTGCTGCCTGGCCATCTCCACTCGAGTGCCATCTCCTTGGCTCTAACCTTGCATTCCAGAACATTTCGGCTTTTGGAATATTAAACTTGGTTTTCTACTTAGTTTTTTACATTGTATAATATCTACTCTTTGACCTCATTGAGAGTAGTTGCTGTGATTTTTTTTTTTAGTCATCTCTTGCTTTCACTTGGTTCCTACTTATCTATGATCCATGGGTCACTTTCTCTGTCACTCTGGACTCCTGGTCTCTTTGGTCATAGGGGAGACCTGCAGGTTGGATTAGTCGAGCAACTGGACTTCTTTCTTGCATCAAGATCATTGGAAACATTTATGTAACCTGGTAGATTTTTAAGCCAGTATAAACTTAGAATTTCTAGCTTTAGTCAGTTTCCTGGTTCTCTCAGTGACTTATTTCTATGATCAATAATCTACCCCTGAAAGTTCCAATTCTTCACTGCCCTTTCACTTACTTATGTGTGTGTGTGTGTGTGTGTGTGTGAGAGAGAGACTCCAAAGAAAGCAGAAATTATATACTACTTTATATAAAGAAGAAATGGGAGGCCAA
This sequence comes from Capricornis sumatraensis, assembly GCF_032405125.1. Lineage (NCBI taxonomy): Eukaryota > Metazoa > Chordata > Mammalia > Artiodactyla > Bovidae > Capricornis > Capricornis sumatraensis. Next base: position 78,318,001 of record NC_091076.1, read on the forward strand.
GATATGAGATCCTATGTTTACCTTTTCTGGCTCATAAATAACTTTGCATTTTAAAGTTGCTGTAACAAGTCATGTGCACACATCATTTATACAGCACATAGAATAGTCTTCCTTCACTCCTACCATAATCTTTTTTTTAAACCTATTTGTTGTAAAAATTGTGTTGTAATAGTTTAATCTATTTGTTACTATAATTTGAAATAATATTGCTTTTCAGTGTCTTATCAACTTTAAGAAAAAAAATAACTTTGCTCCTCCTAATTTTAAAATTTTTCTTGGTTATTTTTGTAACTTTATTTAAAGTCTGTCCCTTGAACTCTCCATTAGTAGTGCTGAAAATTAGTCAATAGCACCTACAATATTATGCCCACCTGTGTGTGATTTCCTGCAGAATCATAGAGGAGGAGCTAGGCTCTAGGGCCATTTTACTTACAGTACTCAACAGATGTTTCAGGCATTTTGTTCTTTACCTGTTATTTTACTCAGAAGCATATTATTAATAGATTTTTTGTGTGTGTGTCTGTGTCATAGCTGACATGTATGCCTTTTTGACATTTTTAAAAACTGGCTATCTTATTATTTTCACTGCAAAACAGTTTTTACCAAATCACAATAAAAAGAAAAAAGCTCTTGAAATCCCGTCATTTCAACAGATTAAGCCATTTTCATTTTTAAAAATTGCACTCAGCCTTTGTATGCATTTATAACTTGTGTATCAGTGGATATTTTTGTTCATGGTTCTTGGCATTTCTGATTATTATTATTATTTTTTCATTGTGGAGAGAAGAAACATACACTTTCTTTGCTGTATGTTGTATCTTCCGGCTTCTTACTCACACTGTTTGCCGAGTGCTCTGATGTGCTTCTAGGGTGGCAGCATGCTGTCATCCTCAAATTTCTCTTCATTATACTCGTAGGTTAGTTCTGCCTATTTATTCCTGGACCTCTGTTGTCATCTTTCTTTTGTTCCCTGTTTTGCTTTAGTACCTTAAGTAATTTTTCATAAATGGTGCATGAAAGTTGAACTCCTTGCATTGTTTACCCGTTCAGCAGACGGTTTGTCTTTTAGGGTGTCGTTAGAATTTCTGCCATTCTCCACCAGCCCCTGTGTACTTTTATGAATGTTTCATCCCCTGCTTCTTTGCCCTGTTTTGCCACTGACTTCACCTGGGAGCCCCTTCCCCCTCTGACATCCTCTTCCACTGAGAAATCAAGGCTGTCTATTTACGCTTTGTTTTCTTCACTTTCCTTCTTTTAGTACTCTCCTCACTACCTCTGTTCTTCCTTTGTGTCTCAGTGGTGAAAGTATCACATTCCTGCTCACGGCTAATTTTGTCCCTCTGTGCTTTGCATCTCATTGCCTTGTCATCTTTATATCTCCTGTATCTTCAGCCTTTTACCATATATTTTAATATTTATGTGCAATGTTTATGTATACCATATTATGTAATATAAATATATATTTCAGTTCAGTTGCTCAGTGGTGTCCGACTCTTTGCGAGCCCGTGGACTGCAGTATGCCAGGCCTCCCTTTCCATCACCAACTCCCAAAGCTTGCTCAAACTCATGTCCATTGAGTCAGTGATGCCATCCAGCCAGCTCATCCTGTGTCATCCTCTTCTCATGCCCTCAATCTTTCCCAGCATCAGGGTCTTTTCCAGTGAGTCAGTTCTTCACATCAGGTGACCGAAGTATTGGAGCTTCAGCTGTCATTGTTTCCACTGTTTTCCCTTGTATTTGCCATGAAGTGATGGGCCCAGATGCCATGATCTTAGTTTTTTAAATGTTGAGTTTTAAGCCAGCTTTTTCACTCTCCTCTTTCACTTTCATCAAGAGGCTCTTTAGTTCCTCTTCGCTTTCTGCCATAAGGGTGTTGTTATCTGGGTATCTGAGGTTATTGATATCTCTCCCAGCAATGTTGATTCCAGCTTGTGCTTCATCCCGCCCGGCATTTCACATGATGTACACTGCATATAAGTTAAGCAGGATGACAATGTACAGCCTTGACGTAGTTCTTTCCCAGTTTGGTCAGTCTGTTGTTCCATGTCTGGTTCTGTTAACTTCTTGACCTGCATGTAGATTTCTCAGGAGGTAAGTAAGGTGATCTGGTATTCCCATCTCTTTAAGAATTCTTCACAGGAGGCTTTGGTGTAGTCAATAAAGCAGAAGTAGATGTTTTTCTGGAACTCTCTTGCTTTTTCTGTGATCCAGTGGATGTTGGCAGTTTGATCTCTGTTTCCTCTGTGTAATGTGCAATATGTGCTGGATGAAGCATAAGCTGGAATCAAAATTGCCGGGAGAAATATCGATAACCTCAGATACACAGAAAGTGAAGAACTAAAGAGCCTCTTGTTGAAAGTGAAAGAGGAGAGTGAAAAAGCTGGCTGGAAACAGTGGCTGACTTTATTTTTTTGGGCTCCAAAATCACTGCAGATGGTGACTGCAGCCATGAAATTAAAAGACTCTTACTCCCTGGAAGGAAAGTTACGACCAACCTAGACAGCATAGTGAAAAGCAGAGACATTACTTTGTCAGCAAAGGTCCGTCTAGTCAAGGCTATGGTTTTTCCAGTAGTCATGTATGGGTGTGAGAGTTGGACTATAAAGAAAGCTGAGCGCAGAAGAATTGATGCTTTTGAACTGTGGTGTTGGGGAAGACTCTGGAGAGTCCTTTGAACTGCAAGGAGATCCAACCAGTCCATCCTAAAGGAAATCAGTCCTGAATATTCATTGGAAGAACTGATGCTGAGTCTGAAGCTCCTATACTTTGGCCACCTGATGTGAAGAACTGACTCATTTGAAAAGACCCTGATGCTGGGAAAGATTGAAGGTGGGAGAAGGGGAAGACAGAGGATGAGATGGCTGGATGGCATCACTGACTCAATGGACATGAGTTTGAGTGAACTCCAGGAGTTGGTGATGGACAGGGAGGCCTGGCGTGCTGTGGTTCATGGGGTCGCAAAGAATCGGACACGACTGAGCGACAGAAGTGAACTGAATGTGTGATATATATAAACGTTAGATATACATACTTTATATCTAACATTTGTTTATTACACATTACACAATTTTTTAACCTTAAAAGCAAAAATAAAAGCCGTTATTCTTTCCTTCTACCCTGTGTCCCTCTTTAACTTTCAGTTTGTCTCTTTCCTTCCCAGCCAAGCTTCTGAGAGCTTGTCTCCATGTATTTATTGTTAATATTTGTGACGGCATACTTGCTCCCCAGCTAGCCTTGTCTGTGTTCTTGTTTCCCGCTCACTCCACTCAAGTTGCTCATTGATGATTTCAGCGCTGTCAAATCCAGTGAATGCTGCTCTATCCTCATTTTACTTGAACGTTCAATACTGACTTTTTTTTTTTGAAATGCCTACTTTCCTCTGCTCTTCTGATGATGTGTCATGTCTGCCTTGCGTCTTCCTGCCCATTCCTCTTTGTCATCTTGTTGCCCTTTCATCTGCCTGCCCTTTCAGTATTGACTTTTACTCAGAGTAGTTCTGACCTTAATTTTCTGATTATCTCCTTCACAGCCATGATTTAATCTCCTACTTGGTGTGGATATTGTCTTAAATCTGATTTCTAGGCCATTGTTTTTGAGTGCCAGGCCCAGTACTTGTATTAGGTTGTCTCACTGTTGCCTCAGATACAACTTGTACCTATTATATGATAGATCCTCATCTAATATCTGAATGAATGTTTTGAATATAGGAAATTAATGGCTCTCAATTTTTACTGTGTATGTGTCTGTTTAATAAGATGCTGAAAAAATGCTTATTTAGAGCTTATCCAACCTCTTTTCCTTCTTTTGTTATTTTACTGAGTCATGGTGTTGTTTTAGGAAAGGAAAAGAGAAGGAATTTTCAGTCTGTTTTTGTTGCTGTTTCTTAATAGCTTTTATTGAAATTATGGGAGGATGGTTCTCAGAGTGAAATATTTTAGCTGTGGATTTAATTTACCAGTGCATTCCAAATCCCTTAGTGTCAAGGATAATAGGATTGGAGTGTTCTTTGCCCTTTTTTTCCCTCATGGATTATAATCCCCTTCCTTCTCTCTCTCTCTTTTGCAAGGAGAGGGGTTTGATTTGGCAAAGTGTTTGTGGGAAGGGGGAGTTAGTGATACTTGTGTGTGATGGAAATTGATGGGAAACTTCTCTTTGTGTCACCTGTTGGTTTGTAGAGGCTGGCACTGGCCAGGTGTTGTGGTGACAGGTGCTAAGCAGGCACTCAATTTAGAGGTAAATGCTAAAGGGCTGGTGTCATTTTCAAATGAATTATTTAATTATAGGTAGAGGGTATAGACATTTTACAGTGTGCTCTCAGAAGCAGAATAGAATTTAACTTCACATGAGGCATTGTAAATGCACTTATCCATTCTGATACACTAGAAACTAACGTGAAGCCCTGAAGAAAGAATTGGCCGCTTTAAAAAGTCCTCAGTTGATGTTTTTGCGTTTTTTGTAATGTTTGCTTCCAAAACATATGCACACATCCAACCAGCCAACCAGCAGTCCAGAGGTCAGAGGGAAAACAGTGGATTAGGGCCAAGGGACCTGGGATCCATCTCTATCTACTGTGCCACGTTTCTCTTAGTTGTAAGATGAGGATTATATCTGTATCCCTCAATAATACCGAGAGGGATAAATATTCTGAGTTCATTAGAAAGGGAGCCAGCGTGAATATCCCTTCTTCCTACTAGAAAGGTGATTGATAATGGCTTAAATAGCCACCATTACCAACTGAGAGAATAAAGTTTGAGTCTTGAAATAGAAACGGTTTGAAATGCAAATTTTTATGTGCAGCTACTATTTTGACAACCTAATCATTCCTTCTTCCTTTTTAGGCTTTAGAATCCAAATTAGCAGCTTGCAGGAATTTTGCAAAGGACCAAGCATCACGAAAATCCTATATTTCAGGGAATGTTAACTGTGGGGTGATGAATAGCAATGGCACGAAGTTCTCTCGATCAGGGCACACGTCTTTCTTCGACAAAGGGTAAGTTTTGGAAATTCTAAATGTTAATTTTTGGGTTAGTGAAGTTGCATATTATTGAGTTTATTGAACTTCGAAAAGATAAACTCAGTTTGATAACTCTACCTGAATGAGGTGTTATCATTCAGATCTTAGGGGATGTGAAGTCTGTTATTGTCTTCTAGTCCCCATGGAGTCTGTTGCCCTGGGAACCCTGACTCTGAAGCTTCTGTCCTGGGAAGCAGACTCTGAAAGGCAGCCAGGGATTAAAGATGAATATGATATGGTCTTTGTGTTTTCTCAAGGTGCTTTCAGGATAGTAGACTGTCTTGGCAAATATTTGCTAAGAGTAGAAGAGAACATGGTGATCACATGATGTGTGAACTCTTCAACAAACCTTCTGTCTGAAGATTTTAGAAAAAATATAAGACCACTGGATCAAGTACAGTTTAGGACATAAGAAGTTTTGTAGGATGTAAAGATATTTTGGGGGGAATTGAGAATTAAAAAATTGTCATAAGATTAAAGCAGCAATACATTATTAATGCAAAAAAATTTTTGGTGCAGAATATATAAAGTAAAAATACATGTCATCTGTTTTCACACTATTTTTGCATCTTTACAGTTATTCATGTATTCATCTATACAGTTAAGCACGTAAAATCATCTTATGCATCTGCTCTGCTTTTAAAAACTTAAGAGATACCTTAAATACTGCTTGCAACATGCCTATGGTGACTGATACTGCCAGTAGCTTTCCGTGTCAGTACATATTGTTCTGCTTCAATTAAAGGAAAAAAACCACAAAACACTGCATGGTTATACTGTTGTATGGGTGTGCCTTGGTCTAGGTAACTGGTTAGAGCCTATGGTCTGGAATGCTGACCTTGGGACTTAAGGTGGCTGGCAGTGGAGTTAGCTGAGGCACCAGTGGTCTGTGTCTCTGCTTTGAGTTAGAGGGGCCATAAGGTCCTTGTTCTGTGAAAGCAATATAGAAATCTTCCTAGTTACCTAAAGGAACTTGTATTTTCTGCTTTCCTCAGTGACGGTGGTACATTTGTAGAGAACCTGATTGTTTTAAATTTATTTTATACTGGACTATAGCCGAGTAACAGTGTTGTGATAGTTTTAGGTGGACAGCAAAGGGACTGGACCATACGTATACATACGCCCATTCTCCCCCAGAGGGGGACCTGATTTGATACGTAGGCGATACCATACGTATACATACGCCCATTCTCCCCCAGTGGGGGACCTGATTTGATACGTAGTAGATACCATACGTATACATATGCCCATTCTCCCCCAGTGGGGGACCTGATTTGATACATAGTAGATACCATACGTATACATACGCCCATTCTCCCCCTGTGGGGGACCTGATTTGATATGTAGTCCACTCTTTAAAGCTTTTTGTTGTTCGTCCTTGTGGAGTGGAGTATTCTGGTTTCTCTTTCTCCCTCAAGAATTCTACCTCAAAGTACGTGTATTTCATTAGGGAGCATATTCTCAAATAATATATAAATCAGGGCTTTCTTTATACACATTCCATTAAAAGCCCATTCTAATATGTCAACATATAAATCAGAGTTTTATTCTAACCATTGGGGCTCCCCAGTGGTGGTAGGAATAAAATTAATATTCCTTAGGTTTAGGAGTTTCAGGCAGCCTTGAGGAGTGCCATTTTTATACTATAATGGAAAGTGTGAAATAAAAAGGTAGATATATTTACATTAGAAGTGGCATTTTCCCAGAACAATACAGCGAAAGTTTAAGGAAGTCTTCCTGAGTGTTGGAAATAGTGCCTAATGATTTTTCCTGGAGCTTATAGCTACTTCTAAACAGTAGTTATTCGTCTGTCTGGAATATTTCTTATGGGCCATAGGCCCCTTGTGATGTAAGAAGAGGCAAAACTGTAAATAGATTGATCTGGCAGATGCCTTTGCAAAAAAATAGTCCTTAGAACAGTCATGACGAAGGAGGCATAATATCATCAGTTCAGGCTCACCATTCTGTCTTCTTACCAGGGCAGTGATTGCCCAGAGAGGAACCCAGTCTAGGCAGATGGCAGAGGATTCAGGGTCACCTGAAACCAGGAGGGGGCCCTGGGCACTGTGACAGAGCCTCTGAAGATCCTAGGTGTAGGATAGGCTTTATGTCCTGAACTGAACCTGGAAATATGCTTCTTGATAGAAATAGATACAGATGGTGTTTAGGATTGTGGAGGACCTGATTAAATAGTACAGATTTTTAATTTTACTCTATTAACAATAAATATTTTTTGTGGACTGGCCTTTTCTTAAGTGTTGAGTTGGTATGGTAAACAAATGGTATATGCACACTCAAATATGAACCTATTATTGCTCGAGTTGTGTGTCTCTAGTTGCCGTCTTCCTGAGGATAACTCTTATGTGGGTTTTGCAGTGTTCTTACTTCCTTGATCCTTTGCTTTGATTTTGGCTTCTTTCTGGCCTGCCTGGCTTTTTACCTCTGGCCTTCCTTCCTGCTGACCTAGCCACTAGATAAAAACCATGATGGCTTATACCTGCTGCAAAAGGAAGGGGTAAATATCCCCAGTCCCAAAGCCATTATTGCATCTAACTGGTTGAAAGAAAAAGTGCCAGTTCTGGTAGAAGCGTAGCTTGCAGTTTCAGCATGAGAAGAAGCTTTTCATTGGAGAAAAAGCCTTTGGCTCCAGAAGTTGCCTGGCATGCCTCTCACTCCTAAGGAGTCTGTCTGTGGCACTGTTAACTGTAGTTTTCCTGACGCTCCTAGAAGCCCACAGAAACGTTGTTTGGGAGAGTTGGTTTGCATGCGTGTGCAAGTATGTGAGTGTACGTGTATGCACTGTGCCCTCTTGCCTCCCACAGAATCCTCAGATGGGGTGAGTCTTGACCACATAAACATAAAGCCTTCTTGTTATATATTGCTTTATGGGTTCTGAAACTACAGTGTAAGTTCTGGTTAGTGGAGGGCTTCTTGGAGTCAGGATTTTATCTAGTCTGTGTTGATGTCACCAGTTCCTAAAATGTGGGTCGCTGGGCCTGTTTCTCCATGTTGCTTTGCTTCCTCCAACCTGTACCAGCTGTTCACATCACTCGTCCATAAAGACACTAGTTCACAGGTAGCACAGCTACTTGAGTTCCCCCAAAGATGTTCTTTTTCCTCCATAGCTTTTGTTTAGTTTCTTCTGCCCTAATTTTGTAAGCCAGCGTGATTTCTTTCAGGCTGTTTGTAGGTGAGCATAGACAAATTTTAGGGCATAGTGTGAAAATAGTATTTTATTACTGTTTAATGTTTTTTCCTTTTTTTTATTAGGCAAGAAAAAGTCATATTTCCCACGTTGTTCATGGGTAACTGAATTTGTTTGCTGTGCTCTTTCGTTCTTAATCATGGTGTGTGGTGGAAAACGCATTCACGTTAACAAACGGGTTTACTAACTGCATGGGGCTGACTCTGCTTTAACCAGCTTCCAGCCCATGAGTGAACTTACAAGTTCTTGTTTGGTTTGACTGTGTACATTATTTCTAGTTCAGCTGTGCAAACAAAAACAAGCAATTGGTAGTGGTCCCGGGGCGGTTGTGAATGGGCTGATGTACTCCTGTACAGGGTGCTGTAGAGAGGACACCAGCAGTCTGGGGTGGGGGTCAGGGTCACTGCCAGGCTCTGGGACCACATTTGACTGCCTCCATGGGCCTGGGGTGCTTCCTGTTACCCGTGTCTTCTGTTTTCTCAGCACTGGTGATAGTGGATTCTTGCTGTGTGGGGCCTCACCTCTGTGCTTATGCTTGTGTTCCTCAGGAAAGTGGAGTGGTAGCTGGGGACGTGTGTGTAAAATCTACGTTCCTTTTGAGGAACGTATGTTTCAGTTGCAGAGCCTGGGCTGAGGACTGGAGCTACGCTGGGCTTCCATTTCTCCTTCTAACTGGATGGACGGGTCTGGAGGTGGCCTGTCTCCTCTCCTGAACTAGCTGTAGCGCCTCTGTTCCTTTTCTCTCCTGCCCTCTCAGGTGAACTGTTCTTGCTCTGGCAGATTTAGTCCCCAGGCTTTATCTATATTGTGTTAATTTTATTGTCCTCCCGACCAGCTTCTGAACCCTTCTTTTAGTTCTTCTGTTGGCCATTTACAACTGACCTTCATTCCTTGTCTTAGCTGGGTTTTCTATTTTTCAGACTCTTACACTAGATTTTCATGGTAAGATCATGAAATTTCATAGCTTCTGGAATCCTTTTTACATAGATGATTCCCAGATCTGTATCTCCATCTTTGCCCATTCTTTCTCCGTTCGGTCCTGTGTTGTCCACTGGGACATTTCCCTTCGGTTTTTTGGCTGCTTCCTGAGGCCAAATGTGTTGAGTATGGAGGTGTTTCTTCTCTCAGAAACCTTTCCTCATTGCACACTTTTCAGTTCCCTCAAGGGACTTCACCAGACTGAGAATTCTCCCTCTGGGTTCAGCTTCCTTCTGGTCTTTTACTTACTACTTCTTAACTCAGAAGTCCTAGTGAGAACCCTGCTGGACTGTTGTTCTCTCTTCCACCCAACTTTCAGAGTCAGAATTCCCATTTCCAGCCACACAGGGAAGCTACTTACTTAGTTTCTTGGTTTCTTTTCATATTTTGGATTGCACTGTGTATTTTTCCTATTAGAGCTGACCTGCATTGGGAGCACCAAGTTGGTTGCTCATGGAGCTTCTCGGACGTCCTTGGGTGGGAGAAGGCTGGGAAAGGATGCTGGCCTGGGTATGCGGAGGCAGGTTGTGAGCCCAGGTCCCCAGTGACAGGCTCACGGGGTGAGCTTGGTGAACAGTGGACCTTCTGTTTTTATTTCCTTGGCAATATAACAGTGGGGATGAACTTGACATTCTTTAAAGGTCCATTGTGCTTGAAAATGCAGAAAGCTCAGTTCTAAACCTACATGTGGGGCCATCCTCAAATTTGCTGCTTTTGCCCGCCCTGTGGGACAGGGGTTAGGTTCTTCTCGGTACCCAGCAGTGCTTCCTTCTGCCAAGTTTTGGGGGCTGTCTAGCCATGCCTGCTGCCATGCTCTGACAGGCTGGGAATCTGATGGTCAGTGTTCAGGGCTGAAGCTCTTTGTGAGGCTGCCTAGTTCTTCCTGAGGTTCTAGGAGAGACAGGCATCGGGGCTCGGGGACCAAGCAAACAAATGACAGACAAATGGCTGCTTCTGCGAGCCTAACAATGGCATATAGAGTCTCTGTCCCCAGAAAAGAGGGACAGGCACTTAGTTTTGGCAGGATGGAGAGGGATGATTTCAAGTTTTCAAATGTGATGAAGCTCAAAGATCAGACCTCCCCAACCCAAAGAGAGAAGAGAAAATTCTGAGTGTGCATCACTGAGGTGGGGAGAGAGAACCCTTGTCAGAGGCCCTCCCATTGCTCTTGGCCTGTGTGGGAGGCTTGATTTCCAACTCAAAATCTACACTCAGGTTAGTTTCTTCAGATGTGCACTGTTTCTTCAGAGTAGTCAAGGGTCATTAGTCCAGTCTCTTTGCATGCCTGTTTCTCCATGAGATTACCCTCACCTCCGCAGTGTATGAAACCGTCATCTTGGTGGCGAATGTGTATCTGTGTTTTGTTTTGTTTCAGAGAATCTCTGTCCATGAGTCTATATATTCAACTCCCTGGACCCCTCAGATGAATAGGCCAGTGCGGACAGTGGTGGGCATGTGTGGGGCAGTTCAGCCCCTTACAGTTGGCTGCATCTCCCAGGCTGTGAATGAGACCCATTTCCCTAGGAAGTTTTTCAGTACGGAAGGGCTGCAGTGGCTTCCTGAGAGGGGTTCCAGGCCTTGCACGCACTCCCTCACGCCTTCCTGCGGCTGCACTGCCCGGTGGCTGGGGCGGGGCAGGGTCCTGGCTGCGGGCACTTGTGTGGGCGGGGCTGGTGTCTCCTGAGCCTGCAGAGAAGCGTCCCCATCTGGCTTGCTTGCTGAACCATCTAAAAAAGTTATTTTTCTCCCCCTTATTTAAGATATTCATGTACATTGTAAGAGATTTGGGAAACAAAAAAGTACAAAGTAGTAGATAAAATTTACCCACAACTCAGAGGGAAGAAAAGTAACTACTGTTAAATTTTGCTTTTATGATATATGTGAGTGTGTGTGTATGAGTGCCCGCATCCTCACACATTCTAGATTTAGTTCTGTGGATAGCAATGTCTAGCTATATAAGGGGTTATAGCCCAGAACGTATGCTGTTAATTTTTTTCTTCATATTGTTGAGCATATCCAGTTTGGTAACCTGCTGCTTTTTCCACCTAGCATTAATTGCATTCAGAATATTTCCCATGCTGTTAAGAACTCTGAAATGTATTTTTAAAGGCCGTGTAATATTTCACGGGTTGTACACTTTTTAGCTGGTTCTCTGCTGGTAGACATTTAACCTGCCCTGTTGGGAAGTGAGTCAGGGCTGCAGCCACCATGGCCAGTGTGATGAGGTTGCCGAGAAGAGAGTCATCCCATTGCTGTGGGACTGCGGGGTGCTCGATGCTGTGCTCTCCTTTGGGCCATCAGGATTCTCCTTGGGGCCAGGAAAAGGAATACTTGTAGAGAGCAGATGAATTATGCTGTGTGTCGAGTGATTTTAAATGACAGTCTCTTTCTCTTCCCCTTCCCTTCTCTGCTCTGGTCACCCCCACAGGGCAGTAAACGGCTTTGACCCGGCTCCTCCTCCTCCTGGTCTGGGCTCCTCGCGCCCGTCGTCAGCACCGGGTATGCTGCCACTCAGTGTGTGAGTGCCCGGCCTCCAGATGGGGGCTCCTGTCCCCCTCCAAGCACCAGGACACCCATGCCTCACCCCTCGGTGCCTGGGCCCAGCTCGTGCCCCTCCGCCCACCTCCCCACGGCTGGCAGAGGGCAGGCTGCATGCAGTGGCGGCTGCTGGGCCCAGTCCGGCCCCAGGACTCTGCGCGATATCAATACTGGCTATTTTCTCTTCTCGCCGTAGTGCCGTTGGTTTCACATGATTGCACTTTTGTGGGTCACAAGGTGATACATGCGTGTATTACTCGGTCACTGGATGCAGAAGTACCCATTCATCACAGCATCTCCTAGCCCCGCCCTGCTGTACCGATAGGATTTAGTTGTGTTTAGGACATTGCAGATCTTCTAGAAGTTCTTCCCCAAATCAGGTCAACTTGTGGTCTCCTCCTGAGCTCTCAGCCAAGCGTCTCCAGTGCTGATGATCATGTGTTCCCCCCACCCCCCAGGTTGGGCCTGTGGATGGTGAAGAGTCAGGAAGGCCACTGAACTAGGGAGCATTTTCTGCACCTTCTGGTTTTACTTTCTCAGTTATCATTCCGTAGATTTGCCTCCCCGAGCAGCCACAAAGGCCCGTCTGAGATAGCAGGAGCTTTGGGGCCTGGGTGCTCTCAGGGCTGGGCCCTGCCGTCTCCTCCACTGCCTCAGACTTGGGGGAGGGGGGGCGGCCGCCCTCTCAGCAGCTCTCTGGTCCTTCAGTGAAATGACATCTTCAGAGCGCTTTTGTTTTGTCTCCGGAGGGCCTGTCCCATTGTGTCAGGGTTGCGTGGCCTGATTCCAGGGGCTGGCTGGTGGCAGCTCCGGGGGGCAGACTGACCATAAGTGGTCCTCCCTGTGCATCCTTTGATTACTCTCATGCTGCATTTACTGTTTACATTTGTTTTATTGTACATAGGTTTGTAAACATTATTGCCTAAGATATTTGTATATAACTTGGGCTTTGTAGCTTTTATTTATTCAGAACTCATATGGCATGTTAAAGACTTATGATGGTGTCCTACTCCGGGCAGCTGTATAGGATCATCATGTGGTTAAAAAAAAATACTTCCCCTCAAAAAAATCTTTTAATGTGGAAACAATAAATTTCACAGAAAAAAAAAAAGGATTGAGGTTGCTTTATTGGGTTTCTGCCATCCTGCGAGAGAAGAGCCGGAGTGGAAGCCAGGTTCCAAGTTCACTTCTGTTCTGACACTGGACACAAGACGGACAGCAGCCACAGAACCAGGCATAGAAAATTCTTGTGGCCTCGTGATGTGTCTAATGTGCTGAGCGGATGTCATCATGCTGATTTTTATCTTTTTTTTTTTTTAATTGAAGTATGGTCCAATTTTACACAAATTATAGATAATACAGTATTGTGGTTCACAGTTTTTAAGTTATATTCCATTAATAGTTACTGTAGAATACAGGCTGTATTCCCTGTGTTGTACAATACGTCCTTGTAGCTAATTTATTCCTCAGGATGACTCTGGGTTCTGGTTTCTGCTCTTAGCTGTGATTTCCAGGAGCAGCCTGAGAATGGCCCTGGCCCTGTGTGGACCTCTGGGAGGAAGGGCCTGGACTTTGAAGGAGGCGACTTGCTAAGTCCTGGAGTAACTGCAGTGGGTCCAGGAGGCTGGTCCTCTTGTTGGGCTGCTTTTTACAAAACGTGCTGGTATTCTGGGATCAGAGGTTACTTGGGTCTGGGCTTCTCTCCTCATCCCTTGATGGAACTTAAGGAACAAGTAAACTCTGGGGGTCTGTACGACTGTGTCAGATTCTGAGCTCTGCTTACACAAAGAGCATAAACAGAATCGCTTTTGTCATTTTAAAACTATATGTAAATGAAAACTAAGTGATTCCAGTTTCTAAGTGAATAAACATTGAGGTGTAGGATACATTAAATTTTTTTTCTTCTGTCTGTCAGTTCGCCGGCAGGAATAGCTTCTCTGAGTTGTTCCTGGAGATTTTGTCATAAGCTGACCCACAAGAGATGCTCGCTCTTGTGTGTGTGTGTGCTCTGCCCAGCCCTGCTGGCTGAGAGTTGAGAACTCCAAGCCTCTCACTGACAGGCAGTCTCCCAGCTTCTCTCCCGGCCATCATGGAAGGGGCTGGATGAGGTCAGAGGTGTCAGACCTCCATCTCTATGCAGGAGCCCCACATCTAAAGCACAACACACAGAGCTGCTCTAGTTAAAGTGAAGATGAGTTCTGGAGCTTGAATCCTTGTCCCTGGCTCCCCAGCGACATCTCAGTTCCTCCCCAGCTGTGGACCCCTGGGATCATCTCACCAGACAGCTCTGTCAGTTGTTATTCAGGCAACGGCTGGGAGTGGTGCCTATGTGTTGTTCTTTGATGTCACCACTTTTGCTTTGGGTCCAGTGGAGCACAGGCCAGGTCCGTGAAAGCATGGTGGAGTAGGCTGCCTGCTCACTTTGTGGGGGTGGAGTGGGAACTCCCTTGAAGTTCTGGTTTTGTTACAACTGGAGCACCATTGGCATATGACCCCCTGAGGAAGCTGCTTGATTCCTTGGGCTTCTTTCAGCTTTCCAGGACTTCCTCCACTTACAGTGGGACAATGTTCTGATAAATCCATTCATTGTAAATTGACAATGCATTTACTACACCTAACCCCCTGACCATCACAGCTTAGCCCTGTCTACCTTAAACATGCTCAGAACATTTGAATTAGCCTACAATTGGGCAAAATCATCTAATACAAAGCCTGATAACAAGTGTTGACTGTTGTATATAATTGATTGAATACTGTACTGAAAGTGAAAAATGGAATGGTCGTCTGGGTGCAGAATGGCTGTCATCATGTCTATCATGTGGCTGACTGAGAAATGCCCTGCCAGTGTTGTGTGAGAGGATCGCACCGTGTATCGCTACCTGGGAGAAGATGAAAATCTAAAATTCAGTGTGGTTTCTATTGATTGTTTTGCTTTTACATCATGGTAGAGTCAAAAAATCTTTAAGTCAGACCATTGTAAGTCAGTGACCGTTTGTATCTGGCTCACGATGCTGCTTTGTACACGTTCACATAGAGCCTTTGCTTCCCGGTCTGAAAGATCTGTGTACTGTTTGCCTATCTAATCTCTGAGTGGGCCCTCCTCCTAGTGCTGCAGGATTGCCTGTGTGTGCAGCTCTCACTGAAACCTTCAGGAATGAGCCCTCCTCCGGGCTGGTTCCATGTGGTGGTCTCCCCTGCATGGGCGTGGAGGGGGTGAGCTTCCCGGTGGCCAAGGACAGCTTCTTGCTTCCAGGTATTTTCATCTCACTACTCATTCCCATCCCTTGCTCCTGAAACTTCGTCGTCCTGCTAGGTGCCAGAGCTGGGTTGTGGGGTCACCAGTGAGGTGAGGGAGAGCTGTATACTGTGACCTGGGAGCGGGATGAGCTGGTTTTTCCTCAGTTTACAGAAGGGAAAGCCAGCCCAGGGTTTAGATGACTGGCATGAGCTCACACAGCTGGTTCATGGGAAAGCCAGGTTTGGAAAGGGGCCCAGTGTCCTTTTCTGCTATGTTTACCACTTCATCAGACTGGAGGCTTCGCTGGTCTTGACTCTGACTTGTGTCAGGAGGTGAGCTGATTCTGAATGCTTGGAAATGATGCTTGAGGGGGTGGCAGCAGGAGCACAGTGGCTCACGGCTCATCCACACACCTCCTCCCCGTGTCAGTTGGTGTTGGCTTTGTTTCTCTCAGGCTGCACTGGAGCTGCCATTAGCATCTTCTGAGAGCCACGGTGGAAGCTGGCACTTGTAGGGAAGGGGATGTGAGGACATGATCTTGGGTGGAGCAGTGGCTTCAGAGGCAGCCTGTAGCCGGGGAGTATCCAGCTTGGCCGCTGGTGGGAACAGGGCCCGAGGGAGATGGGCCCAGGCTGTAAGTTGTCTGTGTTGTTTGCGCAGAGGATGCTAAGATAAGTCTTTTCTGTGTTTTTTGACTTCATGGGTGGTTTTTCTCTCTGTAATCTGCCTCAAGATTTGAAGCAAATTGAGGGCACTAGCTTGGCCTTTAAAATATAAATGTGTTACTTGATTTTTTTTTTTTAAGAAAAATGAGAGTGGAGGCAGGCGGCATCTTTGTAATCATGTTCCTGTGACTTGGAGTATCTTATCTGAAAACTGGTCCCATGGCTGTTAAAAATATGATATACGGGGATGTGTGTGTGTTAGTCGCCCAGTCGTGTCCTACTTTTTGAGACCCATGGACTATAGGCCCACCAGGCGCCTCTGTCCATGGAATTCTCTAGGCAAGAAATACAGTAGCCCTTAAAAAATTTTTTTTATAATTTTATTTATTTTTGGCTTTGCTGGGTCTTTGTTGCTGCTCATGAACTTTTCTCTAGTTGGTGAGCAGGGCTGTTCTTTATTGCGATGCATGAGCTCTAAGGCGTGCAGGCTTCAGTAGTTGCAGCACGTGGCTCAGAAGGTGCAGCTCCCACACTCTAGAGCCAGGCTCAGTAGTTGTGGTACATGGGCTTAGTTGCTCTGCAGCATGTGGGATCCTCCCAGATCAGAGAATGAACTTGTGTCTCCTCCATTGGCGGGCAGAGTGTTTACCACCGAGCTACCAGGGAAGCCCCTTTTTTTAATTTTAAGGAGGAAAAGTCTCTAGTAATACTAATGTAACAGGCTTCTTATGTAAGATAGCCCACATGAAGAGGAGGCCAATTTGAAAACAGGATAAAGCTTATGGTGTTGGTGTTCTGCACGTGGGGTAATGCTTTACTCTGCTGCCTGCCTGCACCCACAAGAGTTAATATTTCCTGTCAGCTCTGAAGTCTTCACCAAGGGAAGCTGAACAGATGTTTCACTAGTTCACTTGTGGGGTGTTTTCAAGTTTGCTGCCCCTGTTAACATAGGGGAGATCCTGCCCGGATCATGGTTTGCAGGCGGAGGTCTGGGATAAGGGTGCTGGGCTGGCAGGCCTGGGCGGGTTTTCTGACACATGCCTGCATCAGCAGTGATGTCATGTGAGGCTCAGAGCCTGAATTACCCTCTGTAAGTTTTGAATCAATCTAACAATGTGATAAGCTGTAACTACTCGTCTGTGGTAGTAAGAACAAAGTCAGTCTCAGTAGCATTAATACAAACGTCTGCTGGTGGGGGAATGCCGTGGTTAGGATAACCGCTCAGCTGGACAAGTGACCATGGAGCCACTGACCTGTAAGTCATGCGCATCCATGCGTCAGTAAGAAAAGGACACAAAATCGATGAACACGCAGTTGCAGCTTTCTAAAACAGAAGTGAAGTGAAAAGATGGACTAGTTTTACTCTGTGGATCCTAAATTTTCCTGTTAAGTGGCCCAAATTTTGAAGTCACGAGACTGATTTTCTTTCACTGAAGACATGTGCTAGGAGTTGTGAGATCTGAGTAAGTAGCACAAAGCAGGGGCTCCCTGGACCTGCCAGGTGACTGGGCTGAGGCCTCCTTGGGGAAATTTTACCACGCAGATGCCCTTAGGTTCCACCCCAGAACTGCCTAGTGAGGAGAGTTCTGTATTTCATAGACGCTTAAGTGCCAGCAATTATAAGACACACCTTTATTTTGTAAAGCAGTAGGAAAAGTGTGCAATTCTAACTATGAAAATGCTTATTATTAAGACTTTGTATTTAAATTTATGTTTGGCTGTGCTTTGTTGCTACATGGGCTTTCTCCAGTAGTGGAGTGTGGGCTTCTCATTGCGGTAGCTTCTCTCGTTGGAGAGCATGGGCTCTAGAGCTCAGGTTTCAATAGGGGCTTTGCTGCTCCACAGAATTTGGAATCTTCCTGGATCAGGGATCAAACCCATCGTCTCCTACATTGGCAGGCGGATTCTTATCCACTGAGCCGTTGGCAAAGCCCCAAGACTTTGTATTTATTTAAAGAGCCCTTCTAGACTTTATGCAAATTTTCATCATATCACACTTATTTAATTCATGTACAGAAAGGAAAATGTGAGACATACTCCTAGACTTCACATTGTAATTGCGATGTTCTGAATTGTCTTGACCCAAGGGGTCCTTGTCCATGTTTTCCTGAGCAATGTCATCCTCTGCAGCATGGTGAGCACTGGCCGTGCAGCTCTGCTCCGCTGCTGGCTCCAGAACTTTCTTCTAAGCTGCTGATACTCTCACTACAAGATCTGGTGCTGGGCTTTAATGACCTCACCAGGAGTCAGGCAGTGACAACCACATGACAGCTGCCACCTCCTGAAGGTGATTGTGGGGTGCCTGAGTTGACGCACGTGCGAACAGGAGCATCTCAGCTTCCATACGGTATGGTCCTTGACGGAGGCAGCACTCTGCTCAGATGTCCCAGTCAGATCCAGTGTTGAACAGTCCGATTATGTCACATTACATCTTGAGTAAGCTTCACGACATCCATTTAGTGGGCATGGAATCTATTATTGGGCTTCTTTGAAAAAATAAACAGGCCTCACTGCTGTAATGCATCAAATGTGAGTTTGTAATCTTGGCTTAAGGCTTGGGGACATGATCATACTTGTACATGTGGTACACAGATGCTGTAATTATGGTAATCATACTTTGTGTGTGTGGTACATCGATGCTGTAATTACGGTAATCATACTTTGTGCATGTACATGGATGCTGTAATTACGGTAATCATACTTTCTACATGCAGTACATGGTGTTGTAATTAGGGTTAACATTCTTGGGAAACTGGTATTATCATGTCAATATACCCTTACTGGTAAGTTTCGTACTACATTTCTGAAAAGGATTGTATGAGACATTTCACATGATTTGCTAGATTCCCAAAAGATGGTGGCTACACAAGGAAGTAGACTGCCCGGTTGGTCCTGATGGTGCGCAGATGCAGCATTTCAGCCAACGCGCAGTATTTGGGAAAGCTCTCGGGGCCGGGACTGGGAAACCTCTGTGGATGGGGACTCCCCTCAGCTTTCAGCCATGGGCTTCCCTCAGGCCTGCCTGCCTGAACTAGGGGGTGAGGAGCCATCGTGTCCACTTTCTAGATTCTAACTCATGGACTGTTGTGATTTTTTTTTTAAGGAAGTGGTGGTTCCTAGAGTCTGAACTGTGGGCTCTTCCTGTCTTGATAAACATGTCTGTTGTCATAGCAACATTGGCCTCAGGAGGAAAGGGACATGAGTCAGTGATACCCAGAGCCATAGGGAAGGCTGGTTAAGAATTTGGTTTCCACCTCATTTCATTTTAGTTGAGGTTTCCAGGGAGGGGGGAGGTTGGTGACAGAAAGGGTGCTTGTCTTCCTGATGTCAGCATGCCTAGGATAGGCAGGCTGGGAACAGGTGTGTTATCTCTGCTAAAGAAAAAGAGAGTCTTCTAGAATGTCTGCATTCTAAGAGAGCTCATCTAGACTGCATTCCACAAAAGGCTAAGGTTTCTCCACACATTCTGGAACCCCCCCCTCACATTGGACCATATGCCTGTGGCTGGGCGCTGGCCAGCTGCTTTGTCTTTGACATGCCCAGAACCCAGCTCCCAGCTATAGTTGCGTTTCATGAACAACCTCAGACTATGAAGCAGTGGTTTGTTTAGTGAAGAAAGGTCCTGTCTGGATAGTGTCTTTGTGGAATCAGGAATTGGAATCTGTTCATGTAGCTCGTGTTTCTCCTGAGCTGGCAAACAGTATGATGTGAACACCAGTTAAACCAGCTAGCAAGCAAAGGATTCTTTTTCAGAAAAGCCTCTGAATTCCACAAACCCTTGGACTGAGATACCAAAAGCAAGGGTGAGAACACATGAGAGACGGTAAGTGCAACTCACCTTTTCTCCTGTGGTAGTGACAGTTTTGAGAAAGGGAACACTTTAGCCCATTTTCCATATCCTCACAACTGCTAAGCAGCTTCAGTATGTACTTCAGACCACTGGAACCAGCCTAACTTGAGCATATTAAAAAAAACAACCCAGCATGGCTACATGACTGTGTTCCCCTAGATTTCTCTCTGGCCCATCCTACCTGGCCCACAGCTGCCCGTGGATCTCACCACCGAATCCTCCCAAAAGCATTTTTAACGTGCATCCTGTCTGAAAATAGCCTGAAACTTATCAGGCCTCTTGAAATACTCTAATCCAGTAATGGGCTTCACTGATTGGACACTGAAACAAACCCTCCTCGAGGCTTCATCCCACAGTCCTGGACCGCTCATCGGGAGAGCAGGACAGCCGCCAGCCCGCCCAGAGAACTCACCTGTCACCTGACAGTTGTTTCTGGGTGTGTGGTGCCCTCAGAACAAGCAGCCTGGCTATCAGCACGGTAAGTCTACATAGCGTCCAACCAGAACAGAAGGTGAGAAAACAGATTGCACATTCACATGATGATTATTGTTTATTGAGGTCTGTTTATTCTCCACGGGTGCTTTTTCCTCCAAGTAAACAGAGCAGGCGTAAATATCTATAATGAATAAATTTATTGTCTTACAAAAATCATTGTCTAGAAATATGGGAATACAAGAAAAGATATTTGCAGTCAGGTGTCTGGTGGTCAACAGCCAGTACAATTCATAAAGGGGGAAAAATCAAAGATTCCAAACCCACATGACAAATTCTTCCCAACAGATGTTAAAGCTTTTAACCCAAAAGGTTTGTGTTTTCAAGCACGTTGCAGAGGATCAAGGATTTATAATTAACACTGATTCATTGTCACTGAATGTTTATAATACCACTTAGACTAGAGAGGTACATGATATGAAGCACAGTCAAAACTTAATACATTAAATTGTTACAGAGGCAAATAATATATTTAACATTGTCTTAGTACTGTAGTGTCTAAGGCACTTTCTGTAATGTCAGTTTGATTAACTATCAACCCAAAACAGAATGCTAATGTTTACTGTAACACTGTCCCGAGGGGGTGGGGAGGGAAAAATGAAAAAGGAGTCATCCACTGGCATGTCAACATTCAGGCGGGTGGCCTCTGTTCCCGAGGTGCTGTCCCCCTCACTGACAGACTTGAACAAGTCTCGGACACAAAACCAATCATCTTCCCATTTTGGGCTCAAAGCAGCGGCTGAATTTGCAAGGTCAGCATGAGAGCCTGGCTGGCGAGGAAGGGTGTCCCCCTAGCTTCTGCTCTGGGGGGCCTGTGGCTGCGAGGAGCAGACCATCTAGAAGTCACTGTGATGGCTGCCCCTGGGCCTCAGCTGCGTCGTGGCCACTGTCCTGCTGGCACAGAGCAGCTCCAGCCGAAGACAGTTCACATGAAGAGATGCGGGGGACCCCACGACTTGAGGGAGAGGGGCACTGCAACCCCCATGGATGCTGCTTCCCCCAACCCACCCCCCATCTCACGGAAGCCCCTTTCACAGTTTGCGCACTGAAATAGTGTCAATCCTCATCTGAGGGAAATGAGAGCTACAGGTGCAGTTTAGGTTTCACAACGTTCTAAGGGACTTGATGTGGCTGCGGAGGCAGGGGCCACGTGAACACAGAACTAAGGTAGCTGTCTGTACGACAGAGCATGCAGAGCGACGGGGTGGCAACCGCTAGGCGGCCCCATGACCCAGCGACTGGCAGCGGGTCTGGAGTTAGTTTGAAAAAGGGTTCTCTTAACATGTATTATAAAATGGTCTCTTGGTGGATATATGGAAAATAGATGCAATGATGAGGCGATCTGTTTAATATGTGTAGGTTTTGTGTGTATATATATATATATATATAAAAAGGGGAGCAATTGTACCTAAATCTGAAGCAGGAGACGTGTAGGCCATGAGGCCTTAAGACACAGTTGATCTCTCAGGAAGGAGTCTCGCAGCTCGCCGGTTCCCCAGATCTGCAGGAGGCCCCGAGGTGGGGGCGCCGGTGACTTCCTCCATGTCCCGTGATATTGCCTCCTCTAGCTTCCTTGGACTTACTCGGACTGTGGTGGCTGCGTCTCATTGATGTCACTGGTCTTACTTTCTGTGTCGTCGTCCGACAGCTCCAGGGATGCTCCCTCAATGTGCAGCTGGCGCCGGCCTGATCGGCTGGAGGAGAAGCTGATCGGGCCGCCTCGCCTGGAGGGAACAGAAAGCAGGTGCACGTGGCTGCCAAGTTGTCCACCCACCTGAGGATTCAAAGCTCCCTGCCCAGGATGCAGCCCCTGGGGTGGTGGGGAGATCACAAGGGCTCTGTGCTTAGCCACCACTGCCACCTGCTGAGCATCGTCCTGGGGGCCGTGGTGGCTGGCCCCTGGTGTCCCTCCCAGACACAGTGAGGACAGCACCACCAGCTCATCCTCGGCCAGGTGCTCCCCAAAGGGCAGATGGAGAGGAAATGCTCTCTGTGCAGGCTTTGCGGGCCTCCTAAGGTCTCTGCTGGTCTTTTTACAACCTTTATCAATGTCAACACCACTCTTAGCATACGACAGCAGGGCAGACAGGCTCCAGCCCACAGGCCACACCTGTGCTAAGCTGTCCTTCTAGGGAGAACCCTTGGCTCCCTGTGTCCTGGGGTGCATCAAGTCTGCCATGGAGAGGCTGCCCCTGCCCACGAGGGACATGGACAGACTCCTGGGCTGGCACACAAGCCGTGAGTAAACACAGAGCCAGTGACTGAGTGGCCTGTTGTTTCCCCGCTCTCCAGACCACCAACGGTCAGGAGTCCTGAACAGGTACATGCTAAGGAGGACCTCACACATGGCCAAGAAAACCAGTGTCTGGAGCCACTCACCTCAGCCGGTTCTTGAGGGTGCTGACCTCGCGGCTCAGGCCCTCGTTGGCCTCAGTGGCATCGTCCAGTTCCCGCTGGAGTTTGCGCCGAGATGCGTTGGCACGTGTGGCTTCTTCCTCTGCTTCCTCCAGCTGCCGTTTGAGCTGCTTCATCCTGGCGTTGGCCTTCTCCATCTCGAGGAAGTTATAGGAACCAAGTCAAACCAAACCGCTGAATCCAAATTCACATCGCTGTGTCCTGAATGTTTCAGCACAGGCCTCTGCCCCACTGGCCACACGTGTGTGCACACCCCTGCCATTTCTGCACAACCATGTCTACACAGCATATTAGGCTAAAGGAAACTTACAAACAACTGAAAACCAATTTTCATCCCTGAGTTTTCTACAGAAAAATGGTATCTTCACGAGTGATCTATGGAATTATGAAAGGAAACTGCTATTGCTACAAAACACAGAAGAGCCAGCAACACAGATAATCTCCACCCCCAGGAGATGGTGTGTTCATTTTACACCTCCTTTCAACACGGTAAGTACCAAGCCACTCTGGAAAACCAAGTCAGAACTTGGCCCACCACTAGCCCGCCCACTCCTGAGCCACAGAAACTGGCCAACACCGTGCCGGTCCAGTTCACACCCACCCAGAACTGCTCTCCGAGTTGCTGGGTCCTGGGATGGGGAGGGGAGGCTCTAGGCTAGAGGCAGTGGATCCTCGGGTCTCCCAGATGAGCGAGAGCACAGCCCCCCAGGCTGCAGCCAGTACAGAGCTGACACGCCGTGACACTTAGGAAACAGATGCCTGGACACAGACGAGGATGACCACTTGGGTCCCACGTGCAGTGCACTCGCCTTTTCTTCCCTTCATACTACTTCCTGCATCTGCCTCTCCACCCAGCCAACATTCAGTTCAGTTGTGTCCGACTCTTTGCGACCCCATGAATTGCAGCAGGCCAGGCCTCCCTGTCCATCACCAACTCCCGGAGTTCACTTAAGTCGGTGATGCCATCCAGCCATCTCATCCTCTGTCATCCCCTTCTCCTCCTGCCCCCAATCCCTCCCAGCATGAGAGTCTTTACTAATGAGTCAACTCTTCTGACTGCCAACTACAACTTTTCTAGGCATTTAGAAGATGGTAGGTAAAACAGGCAGAAATCTCTGCACTCATGCAGTGTCTACTCTAGTGAAGGAAACATGGTAATTAAGATCAGTTCAGGCCTCCCCACTACAAGCCTTCCCAAGGCTCTTGCCCACCCCTTCTCAACATGTATTGTGGGGCAGGGCTACATCCTAACCACCTCTGTATCCCCAGCACTCAGGAGTGACCAGCAGGAACAAGAAACAGCATGTGTACTGGAACACTAGAAGTAAGAGTTTCTTCCTAAGTCAGCAAGTCACATAGTAACATGGCTGGTCTTCTGTCTGTGTTCCTGTACAGCATTCAGGGTGGAAGACATGTTCCCTTTAGGTGCCTTCTCTCCTTACCTGTTCTTTATACTGGTCAGCATGGCGGCGTTCATCTTCAACCTGCATGAAGATTTCTTTCAGCTTCTTCTCGGTACGACGAACTAGTTTATTGGCGGCAGCTCTTTCCCTGTGAAAATGATCAACATGTTCATTTTCACAGTTCTTGCAATGAAAATATTTTAAGTCCTTTTTTCTACAAGATGACACACGTTGGAGCGCTTTCCAGGACCCTGTATCATCATGATCAACATAGTCCAGAAACTTCTCCCTTCTGGTCGAACTGTGGATTGCCTTTAACGTAATCTAATGCTGATAGGCAGAACACCTGCATTATTCCCTCATGCGTGGATATTTATCACCTTAGTGATCTTCTGAAGATCAAAGGTCACTTACATTGAGTGTAGAGTTTTTGGAAATAAAAACCTTAGTTGGTTACTTTATCAGCTAACATTTTAGCCTGGAAAACAAAACACTCAATTTAATTATTGTTTCAATTTAAAATTACTTCCCACTGACTTGGAGAAGGAAATGGCAACCCACTCCAGTATTCTTGCCTGGAGAATCCCCTGGACAGAGGAGCCTGATGGGCTACAGCCCACGGGGTCGCAAAGAGTCAGACACGACTGAGCGACCTCACTTGCTCACTCACTACCACTGACTAAGATTCCCCGGAGGGAGGCAAGGCAACCCACTCCAGTATTCTTACCTGGAGAATCCCACGGACACAGGAGCTTAGCAGGATAGTCCATAGGGTCGCCAAGAGTCGGATATGACTGAAGCGACTTAGCACATACTTACTAAGATGCTAGAGCAGCTGAACACTGAAACAGTTCCCCCCACTTCAGTTAGGAGTCAAGGCACCATGTTCTAGACAGGCCTCCACTGTCCCACGTGAAGGAAGGAGAGTTAACTTACTTGGAGAACTCCACTGAAAACACAAAAGGGTCTTTTGTTCCTTCACAAATGTTATGCAAAAATGGATAGGATGGAGTCAGCTGAAAGGGCCAAGTCATGTCAATTACAACTAACAACAAACAAACCCTTAGCTGTTACGTTTGAGAGCAGGGGGACAAAGTTTCAGATGCTAGGCTGGGGAGGACTCTGGGCAACAGACCCTGTGTTTCTGGGCCCCCAAACTCCTCAATAAGAGGGTGAAGTTGAAAGTCTGCTCCAGCTCTGGCCATCTGAGATTCTATTCTAATATATATGTAAATGCCTGCCCAAAAGCTGCTTTGTGCAATTCCTCATAAATTTCAGAATGGTTTATGACACCAGAATGGAAACTGTTGAGCAATCCCTTCCTAAAGGAGAAAAAACTTGTCTTTTTTGTTACATTGCATTTCTTCTCTGCCAACACACTGTAGCATTTCATGTGATGCGGTGAACTTGGGCTCAGCCTTGGGCAGAGATGTAAACTATGGCACCAGCAAATCATGGGGCACACACAGCATGATTAGCCCTCAGCTGAACCTGGGAAGAGCTGACAGGTGAGCCCATTGTTCCCTGAGGGCTCACACCAGCCTCTCCGGTTATATGTGCCCTTGTGCAACGAAGCTCCCCTAGGACAAGGGGCATTGGTGTCATCTCTATAAACCTGGACTTGGTCTGTAGCAGAGATACCGTAAAAACCTTTTTTTGGCTTATAGCACTGAAAACCTCTTACTTGGCTTCCTGCTCAAGCTGCTCCTCCAGTTGCCCAATCTTGGCTTCTAGGGCAGAGATGGTGGCCTTGAACTTGGACTTGACAGCGCCCTCTAGCTCCTGGAGCTTGGCCTTCAACTCCTTGTTCTGCCGCTCCAGCTGCTGGCGCGCATTGTCGCTCTTTTGGGCAGCGCTGCGCTCGGCCGCCAGCTCAGTGTTCAGCGTGTCCACCTGAAGGGGAGATGGGTCAGTTGTGCAGGGGATGGCACAGTCCCTCCTGGGGTGAGGGGACATGGTAGACCCACCTGCAGTGTGGTCTTGCGGAAGCGGTCGTTGAGCAGCTCCATGTTGCTCTGCTCCTCCTCCAGCTCCTCCTCTAGCTGTGCGATCCGAGCCTCCAGACGCCGCTTCTCATCCAGCAGTGCAGACCTGTAGCCGAGGCGGCGACACTCAGCATAGAGAACTCTCCAGGGCTCCTCCACCCACTGTGCTGCCATAAGCATTCTTAATTTTTCTTTCTCCTCCTCCCACCCCAATCTGCCCGGTCCTGTTGGTTTTGCTTCCAAACACGCTGCCCACTTCTCTCCATCCCCAGGCCTGCCACCTGGCCAGGCCCCGCTATCTTGCACCTGGATCGCTGTGTAGCCCTCCAGCTTTGCTCCACAGCCAGTGTCAGCTTTAAAAGTGCAAAAAATTCTGATGTTCCCTAGGTTCTCTAGTGCACCAAGATCCAAAGCCAGCTCCTCCTCATGGCACACTAGAAAATGACCACAATGGATCCTTAGGACAGCCTTTAAATGGAGAAAGCAACTTTTAATTGTAAAAAAAAAACTCCAAAATCTGACTTTCAATGAAACATATGTCGAGGGAAAGAGACCTAACAAATGTGAAAGCGAGGCCCTGCACTGCAAGGCTGTGCAGTCCTATGGAGGCCAGATAGGTTCTGAAGGCCTTTTCTGCAGACCTGTGTGGACGTGACTGGTACAGGGAGGTGTGACCTGGCGGGGCTTCAGCCAGTTGGCTGAGGCCCAGCATCTCATGCTCATCTCTCCAGACTTTGAACAGATGAGCAAACCAACCACTGACTCCCCAATGCCAGATGACCCCTGTAGCTGACTTAGTGCCTGTGAGGACCAGTGAGACACCCACCCCTTCCCACATGCTCAGGAGACTCACTTGCCGGAGGCGCTGTTGGCAATCTCGTCCACCAGCTCGTCTCTCTCCTGCTCAGCATGTCGGCGGGCTCGCTCGGATGAGGCAAGTTCCTGAATGAGTTCAGATTGTCATGTAAGCTCTGGCTGCTAAGTTTCCTTAGATGTGAGGTCTGACAGTGTCTCTGGCTGCTGCCACCTTGCTTGAGGTACCAAGTGTGCCTCAAATTATAAACAGATTTGAGAAATACACTATTCGACCTCTCTGTCTTTAGTCAGGTAGAACAGTATCAAATGGGACCACTTTGCTCAAGTGAAGCAGTAAGATGGTCCAGCACCACATTAAAAATGGTCAGTGAGGTTACACTGGCTACAAAAACGCTGAAATGTATTTATCTGGTCTTAGAGAAATTCCAAGGGCAAATATTTGTTAAGCAAATAGATGAATAAACAAACACACAAACCTCCTGCAACTGAAGGATTTCTGCTTCCAGGCTTTTCAGTTTCTTCTCACTCTCTTTGGATTGAGCAAAAATCTCATCCCGGGATGCACGAGCTTCTTCTAACTCACGCTGGTAGTCCTTCATCTGAGCCTAAGCATAAGGAGGAGGCAAGTTTTGGGGTAGTATTTATTCTTATTTAAACATACCTTTCCCCCCAGATTATAAAATAGGAATTTATTATAAAAGTATGTAGAAGTGATGAAAAAGAAAACATTCAAGTCAATATCCTTTATGAATATAGATGCAAAAATGCTCAACAAAATAGAAACCAATAAGATCCATTAACACCGCCAAGTGGGATTTATATGAGGAATTCAAGGTTGATTTGACATCCAACACAACTATGTGATCACTTCAACTGACACAGAAACAATCTAATATCTTTCAATATAAAAACACTCAATAAATCTTTGACAAAATTCAACATTCATTTATGATAAAAACCATCCAGAAAGCAGGCACAGAAGGAACATACCTCAACATAATAAAAGCCATATATGATAAACCCACAGCAAACATTACCCTCAATGGTGAAAAATTTAAAGCATTTCTCCTAAAGTCAGGAGAACAAGACAAGAATGACCACTCTCACCACTACTATTCAACATAGTTTTGGAAGTTTTAGCCATAGCAACAAGAGAAGAAAAAGAAATAAAAGGAATCCAGATTGGAAAAGAAGTAAAACCCACTGTTTGCAAATGACATGCTCCTCTACATAGAAAACCCTAAAGACTCCACCAGAAAATAACTAGAGCTAAATCAATGAATATAGTAAACCTGCAGGATATTAATACACAGAAATCCCTACATCCCTATACACTAACAATGAGAAAACAGAGAAATTAAGGAAACAATTCCATTCACCATTGCAATGAAAAGAATAAAATACTTAGGAATAAATCTACCTAAAGAAACAAAAGACCTATATATAGAAAACTATAAAACAGTGGTGAAAGAAATCAAAGATGACACAAATAGATGAAGAAATATACCATGTTCATCAATCAGAAGAATCAATATAGTGTAAATGAATATACTACCCAAAGCAATCTATAGATTCAATACAATCCATATCAAGCTACCAATGGTATTTTTCAGAGAACTAGAACAAATAATTTCACAATTTGTATGGAAATACAAAAAAACCTCAAATGGCCAAAGCAATCTTGAGAAAGAAAAATGGAACTGGAAGAATCAACCTGCCTGACTTCAGGCTATACTACAAAGCAACGGTCATCAAGACAGTATGGTACTGGCACAAAGACAGAAACATAGATCAATGGAACAAAATAGAAAGCCCAGAGATAAATCCACACACCTATGGACACCATATTTTTGACAAAGGAGGCAAGAATATACAATGGAGAAAAGACAATCTCTTTAACAAGTGGTGCTGGGAAAACTGGTCAACCACTTTTAAAAGAATGAAACTAGAACACTTTCTAATACCATACACAGAAATAAAATGGATTAAAGATCTAAATGTAAGACCAGAAACTATAAAACTCCTAGAGGAAAACATAGGCAAACCACTCTGATGTAAATCATAGCAGGATCCTCTATGACCCACCTCCCAGAGTAATGGAAATAAATACAAATAAACAAATGGGACCTAATTAAACTTAAAAGCTTTTGCACAATGAAGGAAACTATAAGTAAGGTGAAAAGACAGCCTTCAGAATGGGAGAAAATAATAGCAAATGAAGCAACTGACAATCTCAAAAACATACAAGTAACTCCTGCAGCTCAATTCCAGAAAAATAAGCGACCCAATCAAAAAATGGGCCAAAGAACTAAACAGACATTTCTCCAAAGACATACAGATGGCTAACAAACACATGAAAAGATGCTCAACATCACTCATTATCAGAGAAATGCAAATCAAAACCACAATGAGGTACCATCTCACACGTCAGAATGGCTGCTATCAAAAAGTCTACAAACAATAAATGCTGGAGAGGGTGTGGAGAAAAAGGAACCCTCTTACACTGTTGGTGGGAATGCAAACTAGTACAGTCACTATGAACAGTGTGGAGATTCCTTAAAACACTGGAAATATAACTGCCATACGACCCAGCAATCCCACTACTGGGCATACAAACCGAGGAAACCAGAATTGAAAGAGACATGTGTACCCCAGTGTCCACTGCAGCACTGTTTACAATAGCTAGGACATGGAAGCAACCTTGATGTCCATCAGCAGACGAATGGATAAGAAAGGTATGGTACATATACATAATGGAATATTACTCAGCTATTAAAAAGAATGCATTTGAATCAGTTCTAATGAGGTGGATGAAACTGGAGCCTACAAAGCGAAGTTAAGTCAGAAAGAAAAACACCAATATATTAACGCATATATATGGAATTTAGAAAGACAGTAATGATGACCCTATATGTGAGACAGCAAGAGAGACACAGATGTAAAGAACAGACTTTTGGACTCTGTGGAAGAAGGCGAGGGTTGGGTAATTTGAGCGAACAGCATTGAAACGTGTATTATCATATGTGAGACAGATCACCAGTCCAAGTTCAATGCATGAAACAGGGTGCTCAGGGCTGGTGCACTGGGATGACCCTGATGGATGGGATGGGGAGGGAGGGTCTCAGGATGGGGAACACATGTACACCCATGGCTGATTCATGTGAATGTATGGCAAAAAACCACCACAATATTATAAAGTAATTAGCCTCCAGTTAAATTTCAAAAAACTTTAAAAAAAAGAATAAAAACAAACAATAAAATAAAAACACTCAATGAACTTAAGGCAACTTCCCCAACCCTGATAAAGGGAATCAATGAAATGAAAAACTAGTATCATACTTAATGGTCAAAGAGTGAATGCTTTTCCCTACAATCAGCAATGAGACAGGGATGTTTTTGCCCTTGCTATTTCTGTATAACAATGTAATGGATAACATTATACATTGTAATGTATAACAATGTAATGCTAGTCAAAGCATTTAGGCCAAGAAAGGGAAATAAAAGATATCCAGATTGAAAAAGAAGAAATAAAACTTAGCTCAATTTGCTAATGAAAAAGTATAGAAAATCTTAAGGAGTCCATTAAAAAAATGTTACAGCTAGTAAGTTCAGTGAGGCTGCAGCATACAGGATCAATCAATACACTTAGTTCTCCATTCTAGTTGAGCTCCACACCCATGGATTCAACCAATAATGGATCAAAAATATTCAGGGGAAAAACATTCTCAGAAAATTTCAAAAAGCAAAACTTGAATTTGCCACGTGGGCAACCATTACCTTGTATCAGGTTGTTATGAGTAAACTAGAGATGATTTAAAGTATATGAGAAAATATTCACAGGTTTTATGCAAGTAATACACCATTTTATATCAGGGACTTAAGCATCGGTGGATTTTGGTATCCATGGGGGTGGAGGGGTTGGTCCTAGAACCAATCCCTCTCAGACACTGAGGGACAACTGTACAAAAATAATTGAAATTCAATACACTAACTATAAACACTGTAAATAGTAACAGAGCAGCTACACTTAGCATCAAAAGGGTAAAATTTAGCTAACGTATAAGACTTGTATGCCAGAAACTAAAATAAAGCATCATAGAAAAAAATCAAATAGCTAAATGGGCTGACAGCCATGTTCGTGGAAAACTCAATACCTTTGTGAGGATGGTAATACTCTACAAATTGATCTACCGAGTCAACGTAAAATAAGAATCCAAGCTGGCTTAGGGGAGGCGGGGGCAGAAACTGACAAGCTGATCCTAAATGGAACTGCAAGGAGCCCAGAACAGCAGTCATGAAAAAGAGTTGGAGAAGTCATACTTCCCAAGTGCAAAACCTTAAGCCTCGGTAATCAAGACTGTGCGGTCCTGGCAGGACAGACATAGAGATCAAGGAATAGAACTAAGAGTCCAGAAATAGACACAAGTCTGTGGTCAGCTGATTTCTGACAAGAGGGCCAAGATAATTTCAATGGGGAAAATCTTTTTAACAAATGGTGCTGGGACAATTGAATATCCATATCCCAAAGAATGAAATTCGGTTCATATATCAAACTACATAATAAAAATTGAAATGGATTTAGAAAGAGCCAGAAGTATAAAACTCTTCAGTCATGTGTGACTCTGTGACTACATGGACTGCATAAAACTCTTAGGAGAAAACACAAGACTAAATCTTCAGGACCCTGGATTAGGTAGTGGCTTCATAAATAGTAAAAACAGAAGAAACAAAGGAAAAAATAATCTGAACTCCATCAAAACTTGCACTGTAAAACAGTACCAATGAGGGAGTGAATAGATAATCCAGAGAATGGAAGAAGATGCAGAATCACCAAGGCCAAAGGAATGGAAATTTTCTAAAGCTTTTGTCTTTCCCTCCAGAGAAGTGTGTCCCTGTACGAGAGAGCCCATCACATCCTGCCAATACAGCAAGTTACTACAGAAATCACTTTGTCACTGTGACAGTGAAAACCAGCATGCTCTTTGAGTAGCTAAAGCGATGCTGACTGGACAGAAAGGCGCAACTGAAGGAGGAGCAACATGGAGCTGCTCAACGACTGCTTCTGCAGACCACACTGCAGGTGGGCCTGCCATGTCCCCCTAACCGCAGGAGCGGCTCACGGCCCTGGTCAACAAAGTCGACACCACCTACTCTCAGTGGGTGCCTGTGTGTTTAGTTGACCACGAGATGTTATTCAGAGCCCTAAGAGCTTGTCCCTTAGTGAGTGCCCACCAGGCAACTACCTCACTCAATCCAAATGGGGCCAAGCCCACCCGGTAGACACTGGAGCTATACACGTACCATCCTTATGGCCTGTGGCCCCAGCCTACAGCTGAGGATGACAGCGGCCCTGTGCCCTGCAGCAGTGACGTGGCAACACTGAGCCCGCCAGCATGATGGTGGCTGGATGCTGCCCAGAGCCTTCTCTCCAGCATCACGGGCCATGTCGTGCTTAGTGGTCTCAGCAGAGCCTGATGACCCCACCATCACACCCTGATGGCTGGTGGCACTCACCTGGAGTTTGCGGAGCTGCTTGATCACTTCATCCCTTGCTTTGTTAGCTGCCTCGATTTGAGCCTCCAGGTCCTTCAGGTCTATTTCCATTTTCTTCTTCGAGGCAACAGCCAGGGCCCGCTGTTTCCGCTCATCCTCCAGCTCTGCCTCAAGCTCCCGCACCTGACAGGCAGTGTCAGGATACATCGGTCAGACCCGTTATCCGCACACAGAGAACAGCCCCGTGGGGGCTCGACTTACTCAGGGCGGGGGCTCTCTGCCTCCAAGCGATTATTATTATTAGCAACTGAATTTGTACAGAGAGGTCTATAAACATCTCCACCTGGTACAAATCATTTCCACTGACTGACTGACTGTGGCGAGAGTGTGTAAGGAGGCAGAACCCCTGATCTCAAGCTCCTAGTCCGGGTGATGCAATGAGATTGGAAGGCACGAGACAAGCTCCTAGGGAAGCTCCCCCCTTGCCCAGCACAGGGACACCCCAGCCCCAGCAGAGGGGCCCATGTGTCAACCACATGGGCAAACAGCCTGGATGCACTCCCTCCAGCCCCAGTCAGCCCTTCAGATGATGGATCCTCCCTGCTAATAAGCTGCTTCAGAATTCCCAACTCACAGAAACTCATTTAATGTGTGCTGTTTTAAGTCACTAAGCTTGAGCTAATCTGTTATCTAGCAATAAGTGGCTAATAAAATGTTAGTGGACCAAAAATAAGAAAGTGTCCCAGATCCAAGACTTGATACCATGAACTCCAAGGGAATGTTAAAGTGAAAGTCGCTCAGTCATGTCTGAGACTTTTCAACCCCACGGACTATACAGTCCATGGAATTCTCCAGGCCAGAATACTGGAGTGGGCAGCCTTTCCCTTCTCCAGGGGATCTTCCCAACCCAGGGATCAAACCCAGGTCTCCTGCATTGCAGGGGGATTCTTTACCAGCTGAGCTATCAGGGAAGCCCTTGGGAATGTTTCACTTTAAAATTTTAAATTAGAAGTTTAAATGCACTCAGAAAAGTATATAAATTGTTAAGTGCCCAAGCAATGTTTTCAAATAACAAAAATGTAAATATCTAGAGTTTTCCCTTTAAAGAGTGGTTTAAAGAGGACATGCAATCTGACCTTCAGAATATTCTGAATCACCTTGTCAGGTATGTACTGATTCTTCCCTTTACTGACACTTGTAAGACTCCCAGAACTTGAACCTGACTACATGTCCCTGGACGCTCACTGGGTTTTAAGTAGTAATGACAATCTGAGAAATAGGAAATCAAAACCAATTACATTATATTTTAAAGATAAAGTTATATGACCCAATAAATTTCCTCCAGCTACTATTTTCCAACGCAAATATCACTGGCCAAAAACTGGTCTTTGAGCACAAACAAGGGCCCATTCTGGGGGCACACCTCTAAGATCTACCTGTTTAATGAGCAGCCGCTTCTTTTCCTCGTTCTGCTCATCCCTGGTCTGCAAGTCTCTCTCAAACTGGGCCTTCATGGCTTGCATGTTGACCTCTAGGCGAAGCTTGGCGTCTTCTGTAGCCTGGAGCTCATCTTCCAGCTCCTCCAGTTGGGTCCTCATTTCCTCCACCTGCTGCTCTAGGGCCCGTTTGGATTTCTCAAGTTCATGAACCTAGACCACAGGAAGAAGCACAGGTTATGACCCTTGGAGGGACATGCATGGACAGTAGTTTCTATTATATAGCCAACCCCTGCCCAAGGAATCTCCCCACCCTGACCCAGCCGCTGCACCAGTGATCTCAGAGTGCACCATCTGAATGACAGGCCTGACATCATGCACGTGTGCTCTACCACGGATCATGTAGCCGAGAGATCTCTAAAAGCTGATGATCAGTCAAAGAGCATGTTGTCAGGGCAATGGCCTGTTGACTGGCCACTGGCCTGCGGTCTCACAGCACCTCCCTCTTGCTGTGGTGAAGATCATTTGTTTTGAAAATGCACGTGTGCAGATTTTTAAATATGAAGGTGTGTGAGTCCTAGGAAGCAGGGTACAGCGAGAAAGAGGTCTGACCTTTCTTTGGACAGAGATTCCCACCATGCACACATTTACTAAGTTCTCTGTGCCCAGCACTGTGCTGGGTGCTCCCCGTCATGTTCCCTTTGATCTCAGAGACAACATTCAGGCAGGCACGTGCAGGCACTATTATTATGTGTCCCTTTGGAGTTCATGGCCATGTCGGTTCTCCTGAGGACAGAAGATGCCTTAGGACGTGAGGAGGCCTGTGTCTCTTGCTACTTGGCACTTCACAGGCACAGAGGAAATGTTTTTGGAAAGAATGTGTGACTATCGTTTATTCTAGAGAAAACCAATAAGGAACAAGAAGACGGACTCAGTGCTGCAATTTTCTCTTTGCACTTTACTATGTAATCCTGGCCATTTCTATGCTAGGGGGCTCTTGTTCACTGGGCTGTAGAAGATTCAGCAGGAAGGGCAGTCCCACACCCTCATTATATGGCCAGATGGCCCATGTCCCAGGAAAATGAGAGTTTATTTTTAGAGAGGACTGTGTTTTTCAGAGCACATCTGTAGCAGCTTCATGAAATACCTAAGTATCATGTCCACTGGACACAAGAGGAAATGTGGAGAGGCTGAATGGAGCTGGGGGAGAGTCAAACGCTGAACCTGTTCTGATCTCCAGCCCTGGGTCCCCATCGCTCTCCTCAAACCTCCGACACTAAGGGAGGGATACAGGTTGGACAAACATCATGGCGGCATCGGGGAAGGCGTGTGCAGCTCGGGGGTAAGGGGTCCTCCTGGCTCCTCTCCAGGTTCCCCACTCTGTGCAGGAGACAGACCCCACTGCCCTCAATCTGAGGCAACTTCTGATACTTGGTTTTGATAACCACCCATGAAACTCTCCATTCACAAGGCCCCCGCAAGGATGCAGGTTACGGTGGGGAGGGTCCATGAAAACGACACGAATGCCCTGCCTGGCTTTGGTGCAGGTAACCGGGAACAGACAGGAGAAAACCTGACAGCTCATCCCAGGAGACCCTGACCTGATGGGCTGAGACCACCTCATCCACGTCACTCTGGGCTGGCCCTTCCCAGAGCCGCTGCCCCTGTAACGGCCTGGGCCCTGGCACTCACGTTCTTGCCCACGTCGTCCTTGGAGCTCATGAGGTCCTCCATGTCTGCCCGCAGCTGCTTGTTCTGTCGCTCAGCCTCCTCCCTGGCCTCCAGGGCCTCCTCCAGGGCGCGGGCCAGGGACAGGGCTTTGGTCTCCTTCTCTCGGGCCTCTGCCTCCGCCCGGTCGCGCTCTTCTGCGTAGCGGGCAGAGATGTTCTTCTCTTCTGCTAACAGCTACACGGGATGGCGTCAGGAAACAGCAAAGATCAATGTTGGACTTCTCTCATTTGCTGCATATCTGACTTATAGTGGAGAATACCACTAGATCATGGGTGTTCTCCTATTTCCTCCTTTATACTGGACTTTTTCCAGTTTTGCTACAAATACACCTTGTTTTAAATAAGGGATTATTTCAAACCCAAATGATGAAAGTGAGGGCTGTGGCAGGAGGAAACGTGGGGTGCTGGCCTTGGAGCCTGGGGTTGGGAGTGTGGGCCCCACCTGATCAAACTTCTTCTGTTTCTTCTCCAAGTTGGAGACGATCTGGCGCTGGTGGTCCAGGTCTACCAGCAGGTCATCCAGCTCCTGCTGCAGGCGGGTCTTGGTCTTCTCCAGCTTGTCATAGGCCAGGGCCTTCTCCTCCAGGCGCTGGCTCAGCACCTCCACATCCTTGAGGAGCTTCTTCTTGGCTTCTTCCAAACTTTCAATTGTCCCCAGGTCATCATCTACTTTCTTCTTGGTATCTGTCAACTAAAGGAAAAAAGATCAACATTAAAGAACTTACCTGGATTTCACATTTGAGGAAAAAAGGTAAAACTTGTTTTCATTATCTTGTGAGAAGAATAAAACAAATCAATACATTGTGACTCTGAGCCAATGAATCTTAGACCATAAACTTCTTCACTAATCATCTACACACAATGAATGGACTGGAACCTTACATCTCCCAGCATTGTAACAAGCACAGGGTTAGTGTGTGATGAGGTTGAAGAAAACACACTTAAGGGGTTTCACTTAGGACAAGGCCCACTTAACTGTCACAAATGGAGCTGGAACCACCCAGCAGGACAGGGACATGACACACACGTGGAGGCCCACAGTCCCCATGGCCTCACGCACCTGGGCCTGCAGGGCCTGCAGCTGCTTCTCCAGGCTCCTCCTGGCCTCCTCCTCTTCTTCCTGCTGCTCCTGGAGGCTGCTCCTCTCCTCCTCCAGCTGCCGGATCCGACTGCTCAGGTTCAGTTTCTGGCGTGTCTCCTCCTGAAGAAGCTCCTGTTCATTTTGATAGAAGGTCAGTACTCAGGTTACAGTCATTACCCAAACCACCATGTCCTTGTTAAAAAAACGGAGTGTGAGGAATACCTAGTGATGATAATAAGTGATTTTAAAACATATGTGATCATTTAAACAGCACCCTTAATACAAGAGTACTTTAAACTTGTTCACTGGGGAATACCTTGGTGGTCCAGTGGTTAGGACTCTGAGCTTTGTCACTGTCCAGGGCATGGGTTCCATCCCTGGTTGGGGAACTAAGATCCCCAAAACCGAGTGGTGGCCAAAAAACACCACCACAAAATCAATCCTGTTTCCAAGCAATGGCAATACCACCCCCAGGAGCCAGGGCCAGGGCCCTGCAAGCTTCCCTTTCCCACATCCTTCACCACTTCTTGAATCCCTTCCTGCTGCTCTCAGGTCAGTGGAATGGGTCAAAAACCGTAAGAAAACCATCTTATTTAACATGGCTAGCAATGCAAGAGCGTACAACAGGACCGCTGCCTGGTGAACCACACCCAGGCAGCGCCCAAGTGGCTGGCCAGAGCCCCCTGCCAGGCGCCCACACAACCTACAGACAGGGAAACACAGGCTCTAGATATGAGCTCAGAGGAGGGCTCTTGAGCATCAAGGCTTGTGGTACAAAATAGTTTAAAATAAAAGTAAAACAGGAAATCAGAAAGAGGTGATAAGAGGCCAGTTCTGGGATGAGCGTGTTTCACCAGCTCACAGATGACAGAAACAGGAGAATTCTGATGAACACCCTCCCCACCCCTAGAATACCTGTGTGTCTTGGAGCTGAGACTCCAGACCAGCTGCATCCTTAGCAAATTTAATACCCTTCTTCTCTGCTTCTTCTAGAAGAGTTGAGACATTATCCAATTCATTCTGCAAGGAGGAATAAAAGATCAGACTACCTTCAATGGCAGTCAGATAGAAAAGAGTGGTGATTCTGTTATGGAAAAACTGCATCTTTTTGACCAACCCAGTAGTGTCCACAATCACATGAGCAAAGGGACAGCACGTGGAAGACACAGCAGTCTTGGCCACAGAGGGTGGGGAAGGCTCTGGGCTGCCTGCCTGCAGCTCTACCCCTGAGAACTGCCAGCTGAGTCCCAGAGGCAGTCGAGCTAGTCACGTCCTCATCTACCAGACTCATCTGGGGGTGATGTGAGCTTTAAGTGGGAGAACCAACACAAGGAGCTGGGGGCTGCCTGTGTGCCCCTGAATGTCAGTCCCTGCCCAACACTGAGGGTGATGTCTGGGAATGGTTTCTCAGGCCTACCTGTAACTTATTGGCTTTCTCAGCCAGCTCCACCCTGAGTCTGTCTCCCTCTGAGACCTTGGCGTGGAGCTCCTGGACCTGGGCATCCAGCTTCTTCCTCTTGTGCTCAGACTCAGCCTTGACCTGCTGCAGCACCTTTACCTCGCACGCCAGCTCCTTGTTGTCTGTCTCCAGGCCCTGTTTGTTCTTTTCCAGATTTGCTTTGAACTAGGAGAGGGGAGGAAAAAACAGTTCACTAGCAGTTTTATAATGAAGGCCACAGAGGGCACTGCTCTGGTATCTGGAGAACTGTGCTGACACTGAGTGAGCGTGCAGTCCACATCTGTTGAATGAATGAATGAAAACACTTGTTCTGAGTGTGAAGATGTCTGTTGCTGGAACATACCACTCAGGACAGCAGATACAGATATGGGGGGAGACATGGAAGCGTGAACAATGAACAAACGCGACAGACACCCTGTGTGGTGCCTGGGGCAGATCAGAGGTGGGGGGATGGGGGTGGGGGAGGCACCAGGTGAGCAAGGGCAGGACACCAACTGTTGGAGGTTTTGCACTGAGTCAGCAGGTGTCAGTGAGGAGACACTGAGAGGACCAGGCCTGGCGACCAGAGCTGACCCACCCAGCTCAGGGGTGCCTAGCTCTCCCAGGCCAGCAGTGTGCTTTCAGAGCCCAGCCGCTGCCATGCCCCGCGGCCCCCTACCCTCTTGGCCTGCTCCAGCTGCTCCGACAGCTCCTCCAGGGCGGTCGCATGCCTCTGCCTCATGTCCTGGATCTGAGCCTCGTGGCTCTTCGTTTCCTCCTCGAGAGCCTTCTTCAGCTCCGCCACTTCTTGTTCTCGTTTTGTACTACAGACATTAAATTAACTCAGAGTTAGTCGAATGATTATTATCACAGTTCTGCTTTTGTCCGAAATATGAGTGGGTTCCTCTGGCTATCTCACATGACGTTTTCCAGCAGGCTGGCATGTCCATCACTGTGAGCAGCTTCTCTAGCAATGGGGCTTTCTGGTCACCCCTCCCCATGCGCCCTGTGTCGTCCACCCGCACGCCTGTGCTCCTACCACAGGCTGGATGGAGGTGTGGTTACTGCTGCACCTGCTGTTGTCTCCAGGAGGGAGAGAGGCTGCTGGACGGAAGACATGCCCGGCCCCCGCTCACCGTAGTTCCTGCTGGGCCGCCGTGGTGTCCAGCGTGTCCTCCAGCTCTGTCTTGAGTGCCTCCAGCTCCTCACTCAAGTCCCTCTTCTGCTTCTCTGCTTTGTTCCGCGAAGCCTTCTCAGATTCAAAGTCCTCCTGCAGCTCGGCGATCTGGGCCTGCAGCTCTCGCACGACTTTGAGCGCATTGTTCTTGTGCAGCGTCTCGTCGTCACCCCTGCGCAGGACACCCGGGCACGGGAGGCACTCAGAGCCGGCGCCCGGGGACTCCTCCCATAGGGGCCCCATCACACAGCCCTCCACCCTCAGTCACGGCTCGGGCAGGGGTGGCTGCACCCAGGAGCGGCTCAAGGGCCCAGAGCTGCTAATGGGATGGGGCTTAGGCCCTGTCCAAAGGGCTCATGGGCATGAAAAGGTAGGACCTTTTCACTTTAATGATTATAGTATTTAAAAATTTCCTCAAGCAAACTGTTCCTCTAATTACGCAGAGCCACCACCTTCATTCCCTCCACCCTATGCTTCTAGTTCCTCTGGTGCACCTTTCTGCTCACGTGCGGGGCTCAGTGTAGGTGGAGTTCTGACTGGGGGAGGTGGGACGCTGATGCATTACGGGGTTGGAGAACTGTAGTTCTGGGTTCTAAGCAGTCACCTGCTAAGGGGCCAGAGACCAACAGCAATTGCAGAGAAGAATTTCTAAGATTTTCCTGATCATAATAAAGTATAAACAGTCAAATATTAATAGTTATCTTGATAAGGAAATGAAATATCAGGTGTAACTATATGACTTCCATTCTATAACTGAATGGTTAAGGACTGAACAGCAAACTGTACTAGACGCAGGAGGGAAGGATTTAATTCCTGAAAAGTGATTTCCTCGAAACTTGTAAAACATATGGTTTTTACAAGTTATAATGTACAGAAACCAGAATATTTGATATGGTTAAAACCATTTGATCTGGTGTGGATTTCCAAGGATTTCATGATACAACTCATGATTTTTGAATATAAATACCAAGAAAGGCTGATGAGCTTTTCTGGCTGCCTTGACACAAAGGCTCCCAAGTTCCCCAGGTCCTTATGTCACCCTAACAACCTGGAAGCCACGTGTCTAGGGCACACCTGGCCAGGGCGCCCTGCAGCTCCTCCTCTTTCTTGGCCACCTGGATCTTAAGCTCGTCGATCTGCGCCTGGAGCTCGGCGATCTGGTCTTGCAGGTCTGTGGTCTCCCCGTCCAGTTTCCTTTTGGCTTTCTCCAGCTCCTGGCGTGTCTTC
This sequence comes from Capricornis sumatraensis, assembly GCF_032405125.1. Lineage (NCBI taxonomy): Eukaryota > Metazoa > Chordata > Mammalia > Artiodactyla > Bovidae > Capricornis > Capricornis sumatraensis. Next base: position 78,358,182 of record NC_091076.1, read on the forward strand.
TCCTCCTTCTTTAAGCGCTCTTAGGGCAAGATACAAGAAGCTCTTCAACACAGTGAACATCACTCCATAGGGACACATTCAAAACATAGACTGGTTAAAGTCGAAAACAAGTCACTGTATTCTAAAGCCTGTTGCTGCCTTAGTATCATCTGCGGGTAAGAATGGTTTATGGGAAGAATCTCATGCTGAGAATGAGGACAACAAAATCCCAAATATTTTCTAGAAACCACTTATTTCCTCCGCTTATGAAAGATCTGGGGACAGCAGGGTGATTGGAGCTACACTCTTCCTCCCTCAGACACTTGTGGGCAGCTGCTGGTCAAAGGGAGGGTTTCTGTGCTCCTTCTAACTTAACTTCCACCCTGATGTTTCTTTTGCAGAAGGCAATGATTCAGATTTTGCAAAAAATTATAGCATTTCCTGACATGACTTGGGCCATCAGAGCGAGACACTGCCAATCTCCACATACTCTCCTGTCTCTGCCCATTTCTGTGTCAGCAGTTGTCCCTTTGTGAAGTGAGAACCAGGCACCTTAACACAGCGTTTAAACACATACAAGTTCAACAGCCTGCATGGCTCCAACTTGACTTAGGTCCCAGCTGTGTCCACCAAAGGGCAGTGTGTGTTACCACAGAAACTGACTTTAAAAAGTGCAAGTTTAAAGATGATTTAGTGCCTTTCCATCATAAGTATTAGTATTTCGTGACTAGGCAGATGACAATCCCATGTAAGAGGTCTAGTCTAGTAAACCCTAACTGATGAGCAGTCCTCATGTACATTTACTGTTATGGCATGTTCTGCTATAAGTTATCTGGGCTTCCCTGATAGCTCAGTTGGTGAAGAATCCATCTGCAATGCAGGAGACCCGAGTTTGATTCCTGTGTCGGGAAAATGGAGAAGGGATAGGCTACCCGCTCTCATATTCTTGGGCTTCCCTGGTGGCTCCACTGGTAAAGAATCCATCCACAATGAGGGAGACCTGGGTTGGGAAGATCCCCGGGAGAAGGGAAAGGCTGCCCACTCCAGTATTCTGGCCTGGAGAATTCCATGGACAGTACAGTCCATGGGGTTGCAGAGTCAGACACCACTGAGCAACTTTCACTTCACTGATGTAAGTAAAATCCTAAAGACTAACATGTCGTAGTCCTACAATTTCTCTAACCCCCAAACACTAACCTTCTAAATCCGAGATCATCACTTCTTGCTTATTCCTGATTTTAGCCAAGTTTTTTGCCTTTTCTTCCTCTTCAGCCAGCTGAGAGGAACACTCTGCAATGCGATCTTCCATGAGTTTCTTTTCCTGAACAAGAAAAACAGCTTCAGAAAAGGCATTTGAAATGACAGCTGGATTTGACTGTTACTTAGGAAACAAGTATTAATAATATGGCACTATCTCCCCCAGCAGACTGTATATTCCAAAAAAGGGCAGAAAAGGACGGACCACTTCTTGTGGGACAACCCCCGGGGCTCGGCCTGCATAGCCCCACAGCCAGTGCTCGATCAGTGACCATACAGAGGGGATCAAGGTGAGGGATCCACGTGCAGGTTAAACCATCTCAGAGATTATGAGGCTGTCTGGTCAATTTAGAAAGTGAAATAGTTTCTGCCTTCAGACATCTATAGTCTGTGTAGTACAGACTATAAATCCAGAGAGACTTAAGAGAGAAAAGTGAGTAAATGAAATCCCAAGAATTTCCTGAGAGCGTTGACATTAAGTATTTTCCATATTCTCAGATCAGCTCTTCAATGGAAATACTCCCTTACTTTGATAAACTTGGAGTTCTGGTCCTCCAGAAGCAGAATCTCTTCTTCCATCTTCTTGATCTTGGCCTCCGCTGTCACCTTCTCCAGCTGCAATTTCTGGCGAGCCCCCTCCTCCTCATCTAGCTGCTCCTCCAGGTCCTGGTAAAGAAGCCATGTGGTCAGTCTCCCTGCTTCCTCCACGAGACTCCGTACACACCAACCATCATGGAGTTCAGGTCACAACAAAATACCAAGTTTTGATTTTCAAAATAGCAGGGATATTTTTTTAAATGTAAAATGTAATTATGTGAAACAGACACTTGTATCCACTATAGGTTAAGTACAAAGTGGATCAATCCTGCTAGAAGCCAGTATGGGAAAAACAGCTGCTCTGAAAAAGAGCATTTCTTTTAAAAGGCAATTTCAGGAAAAGTCATATGTGTCTTTTTTAAAAACCTGTAGCAAAGTGTTATCATATTGAGGTGTTATGAACATACTTAAAGCCTTCATAATTAAAAGTGGGTATATTTGTAAAATGGAGTAACATATAGCAATTACAACTCATATTTTAGAACAGTTAACACAGGGAAATATGAATAATGTAGTAAAACTATATCAAACACATACTACCTCATTGATCAGAGATGTATTTATATGTATTTGGGTACCCAAACGTTACCAACCCGAGTGTTTCACTCATATCCATTTACATAACAAATCATCGGCCACAAATGTTAGTTTATGCAAAAATCACTGTCAATAATGTGTTGATTTATTCTATTACGTATGTCTGGCCGATAGAGCAGAGAAAGAGAACTCAGAAACAACAGCAGAAAGTACAGGTCGTTGAGGAAGGGCTGTCTCAGGTCACGCCAGGTTCACCGCGTGAACGCATCACCAGACTGGGTGGGATTCCAGCAGGTACGCACAGTTTTACTGCAATGGCTTCTCTTTATTCCATACTTTGCCTGAGTGTAGCTAATAAACACATGTATCAGAATAGGACTCGACATAATTGCTCAAGTTTATCACGACTGGGTTTGGAATGAAACCTTCGCACTAGATTAACGACTGTGGAAAACTGCAAGCACACAGTAAGCTGACAGTACCGCGGTGAACTCGACACAGACGCTCAGCCCAAGCGGAGTAAAGTAACACCACTGAACTGAGCACACTTGCGACGAAGAGCAGATGGAAACTGTCGATAATACCAGCAGAATGCACCACTGCTGGTGAATATTACTCTAGGGCTTCTGCATAGTCCCTTATAAAATCATACATAAAGTTTGCAGGTTATGTAGAAATACTTTTAGTTAGAGCTTATTGTATATATTCTTTTACAACTCTGTTATTAATACCTGTAAAAATAAACATCTTTTTAATTTAAAATGGTATATTAGCATAGTTTAAGAATCCCCCATTGTTAGACAATAAGTAGGCTTCCATTGATTTGTGGTTAGAATAAAGTCCTAGAACTAGAAATGCTGGATTAATGTGTACTGTTTACAGTTTTTGTGTTACTCTGCCAAACTACTAGAGGATGCTTGAAAGCTGTCCGTGTTGAAGAGTGGAGAGAGTCTGGATAAATTACCATTCTGGGTATTTGTCAAGGAAACAATATGGTCTCTTTCATGGCTTTGAGAAATGTCTGAATTGTTTGTGCTTTGCAAAGATAACCTATGTGATGGGAAAATTAAGGCAGAGAGTTAGAAGAAAGCAAGTCTGGCCCTAGACCCATGAAAAGTGGTGTTAGATATAGAAACACTGATGCTCAAGGCCATACTGGATAAGCTGGGGTGAGGTTCAAGGAGAAAAAGCAGTGGGTGAGCTGCAGGGTGCAGGCACAGTTACTGCTGTCTCTATCAGTCGTCTGGGTATTCAGTCAGAGAGAGAGCTGTGCTTCATGTGAGGGCAGCTCGATCTCCGTAAGGAAGTAGCTGCCAGGGACTTCCCTGATGGTCCACTGGCTAAGACTCCACACTCCCAATTCAGGGGGCCTGGGTTCAATCCCTGCTCAGGGAACCAGATCCTGTATGCCACAACTAAGACCTAGCACAGCCAAATAAATAAATAAAGCAGTTACCAGAAAGGGTGGCTCTGTGGCTTATTCTGATTCCTGGCCACCTCCTGCATCAGCACTGAGCATTTCTTAGGACCAAACCACCTCGCAGGTGCCTCACTAATGACTGGAGTGAGCAGTGGAATTAATTGTATTAATGGTAATACAAAGGACAAGGACAACCTCAGCCCCCACAAACCCTGGGATGTTTCTCCTCTGAATCACTCTGCATCCTGTAAGGTGTTAAGAACATAAGGGGAAAAAAAGAAAGAGTCCCATTCAAAAGAACAAATCTGTGTTTGAAGGAACCCAGTACATGTGTGGTTCGAATGTTGGTCATCTTTTAAGGGTGGGGACTTATCACTTAGGCTCCTCTTGCTCCTCAGTGGACACGAGAATCCAAACCCACAAAATCTATTCACTCAACAGATACACTTGGAAAACCCAGACTGGAATCCTATGAGACCGGCCACCGGTACCTGAATGTGTGCTTGCATTTTCTTCTTTTCATTTTGGAGGATTTGGTTTCTTTCTTCTTCTTCTTCTACCCTAGACTCCAAGTCGTGGAGAATCTCTTCTAATTCCTGCTTCTTAGCAGCAAGTCTGGCCCTCATCTCCTCTGCTTCAGCAAAGAGCTCAGTCTCTGCCTGCAGCTGCTCTGCCAGGATATTCTTCTCCTCCAGCAGCTGCAATCACAACAAAGTGCCCACTGCTGTGACTGGCTGGTTAGCACAAGGGACGGTCACTGGAAGGATTGCAGTGGGCAGGGCACGTCCCCAAAGAAACCCAGGGTTCAACATATATAGTATCACGGACAACACTTTCAAAATATGTCTTCAGTGCAAGCAAAATAACCTGAATGAAAACATTATGGGTTGTTTTTGTTGTCTCAAGTTATCCTGAATAATACACATTAAATTCATGCTATTTTAAGAACTCCTGTTCTTACTATTAAGGTAATTCACAAAAGGGCCAAGGAATTGGAGGGAAATACTGTCAATGCTATCAAGTTAGCACAAAGACAGTGACTATATATATACACACACATATATACACATACACACATACATATATATTCTGGCCTCTATTATTAGTTTTTGCCCCTGAACACATCAGTCCTGTCATTTCAACCACAAACACTTCCCAAGTCTCTGCTCTGTCCATGAAGCACAGTTCCTAAGAACAGGATGTGGACTCACGACCACTGTGGCTGGAGAAGAGGCAGGTGGGGGCCTTGAACAATCTCATCCTTTTACTTTTTTCTGTTTCCCTCGTGAGCCACAGAAGGTGACAATACCAGGAGGAGTCTCACAGGTGTTAAACACACACCTGAGAGCAAGTGTGATCACCTGTGTGTCAAAGAGTGACTGAGGCAAACGTGCAGGAGGTCAAGCTGATCCCTATGTATAGAAATCCCAATGCCTGGCCTAGGGCATCTGCTCCCTCTAGGTTCAAACGGCTATGCTTTGGAAAGGAGTGGAAAATACACATAAAGTAAGACGCTGTTTACTGATAATTCGCTGGGCGGTTCCTACCAGCAGGAACGAGCATCTTCACGCAGGGCCATGTGGGAGCTGGCGAGCCGTACCTGTTGGTGCTTCCTCTCCATCTCCTCCAGCTCCCCTTCCACCTTTGTCTGCTTCTCTTTCACCTTCAGCAGCTCTTCATCTTTGGCCTGGAGCTCCTCCTCTTGGCGAGTGACTTGTAGGAGTGGTTTTACCTAGGACAACAATGCACACCCAATGCTGCATCCCCGCTACCCCCCGGGGCTCCCCCTGGCCCCGCCTGCTGTCCGGGGAGCCAGGCGCCCACCTTGGTGAAGACGCGCCACCACTGCCAGTGCCGCAGCTTCAGGTACGCAGCACAGTTGCGCTGCAGCACCTTCAGGGCACTCAGCTGCTGCTGCTTCTTGGCGAAGGCCCTGAAGAAGAGGAGGGAAAACTGGTTCAAGAAACCCTGTTTGTGTTTCTGTCCTGCTGATTAACAACGACATTCACCTCTCCCAGCTCTGGAGGCTGAAGGCCAAGCCGTGGTCCCGGCAGATTCCCTGTGTGAGGACCCACTTCCTTAACGACAGCTGTCTTCTCACTGTCACCTCACATGGTGGAAGGACAAGGAAGCTCTCTGGGGTCTCACTCACAAGGGCACTAATCCCATTCATGAGGGCCCTACCTTCATGCGCGAATCAGCCCTAAGCCCCTGCCTACCTCCAAAACACTATCCCTCTGGGGATTAGATTCCAACCTAGGAATTTGAGGCACATATCCAGTCTATGGCAAATAAGAGAGAACTGTGTTAGACAGCTGTTGTCATGGAGACTTACTAGAGGCAAACGATCCAGGAGGGCTGGGCTGGTGGTCAGGGATATGATCACATCCCTGCTGGATCACTGGCCTGCTCAGCTGACCTCGGCATGTATCACAGGACCTGGCACTTGGTTCACAGATGCGGTCCAAACACCCCCTGCCAACTACCTCCATACACGTGTGTGTCCGTGCCGGTCGGAACAAGGCTCTACTCCCCCTTCCCTGTGCCGTGCTCATCACTCCTCTGTTACTCTTTTCTTTCTGTATCTGTCACGGGAGAAACATTCCTTTCTCGAAGGTACTCTTTCTCTTCCCTCCTGGAGGTCATCACGTTGATGCCTCTCATTCACAGGCAAAGGCTCTGAGAAGCCTTTGTGGAGGACCTGGACTGAGCAGGACCCGACCCTGCACTGTCTTCCTCAGCCCATTGTTTATGTCCTTATTTAGAATGTGTTATCTGCTTACTTGCCTCTCAGACCCAGAGGACAGGGACCTCACGTCTCACATGCCTTTGTATTATTTCTAGCACAAAACACATCTCAGCACAAGCACACACTTCAAGCATTTAGTTCATGATTTTCTACTCACTTTCTGGCTAAATAACCCCTGCAAACAGCCTGGAAGAAGATAATGATGTCGGTAATTTTTAAATCTCGTTCTTCCTCTAAGTGTGCCAAGACTCCAGCTCTGAAAAATATCTTGCTCTGTCCAATTCTGTACAAGTTTGGGTCCAATTCTAAAGCCCGGATCTAAAAGAGAAAGTGTCTGCTTATTATTTTTGCTACAGGAAAGATTATATCAACAGTCCTCGAACCAGAAAAATCCAGGAGAGCTCACCATTCGTTCACAAGCCTGTTTGCCATCCATGAAACCCTTAGGGATAGCATTTGGAGTGAGGATCTCGTATCTGTAAGAAAAGCAGCCATAAAGCCTTTTGTCAAAATCTGTGGAAATGTTCACCTACTAATGATGAGTTCTGCTTTCTCTAAGAGGCAATAATATGATGGGCAATTATGTAAAATTAAGAATAAAGAAATGACCAGCTGATGATTGGAGGTTTTCTGCAGATCTAGTTTCTATTTCTTTAAAGAAGTGGCAAAGTGAAAATGCAGTGAATTCCCCGGTCAGAGACCATATTTAAGTAGTTGTGACAGAGAAGAATAAAAAACACGGTGATGAAAAAACCTTTTGTTTTTGTTTTTCATTTCCTATAAAATATCCACATCCTTAAGATGCAAGGAGAATCTGACTCTTTGCATGTTCAGTCACTGTCAGCTTGTAGCCACTTACCAGATAACAAAAAAGGCTATGAGAGCAACATTCAGAGGCCTCTGTTTAGAACATGAGGAAGTATTGGGGTGACTCAGAACAGTGCTGGGCTGGGAGCACACATGCTCACTGACCTGCACACTCAAGGCCCATGCATTTACTGTGTGTGGGTTACTCTCCAAAAAAATGTTAGTACAAAGACAGTGACTATATATATGTATGTTTTCAATATTTATTTGGCTGCACTGGGTCTTAGTTGTAGCTTGTGGATTCTTTCTTGCAGTATATGGGATCTAGTTCCCTGACCTGGGATTGAGCCCAAGTCCTCTGCACTGAGCATGGAGTCTTAGCCACTGGACCACCAGGGAAGTCCCAGTCTCACACAATGGCTGTATTAAAAGATGAATCCTGGCTACATGAACAGTTTTCTGGAAGCCAGTCACTATGTTTCCTTTTCTCCTATCAATGAAAAGTGAAACTCTACCAGCCCCTTTATCACACAGTGGGGCCATGATTAGGGTTTCCCTGAAAACCTGTAAGGACTGGAACAGATTTTCAACTGGTTTCTCTCTGGAACAGTGGGAGGAAAGGCCACTCTTTGACCTACAGTCCTGTTTATTTTATGGAACAACAAATGCTGTCATACTTGGAAACTTGATTTCCAGAAGAAAAAAGGCAAACGGACTATTTAACAAAATTACAGTAACAGACTCTTAAAGTAACTGCAGCCCATCGATATGTTTTCATCCATTTCTACTGCCCCTGATCTTCTCCCTCTTGTCTTTTTCTTAATTCTCCTTTTCTGATCTCTCCTATTCCTATTCTATCTTAGTAAAAGGACTGTAAGTATACACACATGGGCACACACAGCATGAAAAATACAAACCTACACACATACATACACATAAACAGATAAATTCATTGAAGACAGACAGAAACATCCCAAAACGCTTTCAGGAGTCACACCTGAGTAATTCTTATTTACCTTTTACATGTTTAAAACATTTCCTAAAAGGAACATACATTATTCATATATTAAAAAAAAATTACGTTTAAATCCTAGGTAGAACTGTCTGAATGAGTGAACTGTACGTTCTGAGCTCTCAGCGTTTCCTCACAACTGCCTCAGCACCCCGAGGACAGGAGCTGTCTGTGCTGCACCCACAAAAGTTACTGGCACCCTGCCCCTCTGCAAAGCAGGCAGTCGATGTTCCTGACCGCCGAGAAAGGTAATGATGACAACGACCCCCTTGCTTTGTGAAAAGAAAACAACAGACTCTCTGGAGAACAAGGAAAAGTCTTTCCTCATCATCACACTGTTGGATATTCAGGTAAGCACAGGTCAAGGTGAGCAATACCTCTGTCTGAATTCCTGGAAAACGATCCGGTTGGGGAACCCCTGGCGGCAGATGCGGATCCCTTCCAGGACGCCATTGCAGCGGAGCTGATCCAGCACCAGGTGTGGGTCCAGTTTCCCAGCCTAATCAAGCAGATGACAGTTTCAGAGCCTCCTCTCTCTGAGCTGGCCCAGATCCGTCTCCAGTGGCAGCACCTGCTCTGAAACACATACCCGCTTCTCGTGATTCGGGATGATGCAGCGCACGAAGTTCGGGTTGGTGTTCCGGAGCGTCGCCATCAGCTTGGTGAGCGATTCTTTGTAGAGCTGCCCGACGGTACGGAACATGCCCTTCTTGGTTTTATAGGCAGAGCCGAAGGCCGTCTCTGTCATCCCCGTGACCTGATCCAGACCCACGATCCGGTCCACTGGTGGAAATAAGAGAGACAAGGGGAAAGAAGTCAGACCTAACTCTTTAGCAAGGAAAGAAAAGACAGAGTGAAAGTGCGGCAGCACAAGCTTTGTGGGACAGATGATAGGAGATGCCATAGAGGTAAGGCAGTCAGCATATTTAGACACTGCACAAGCCGTGAACCAACAGCCACACACTTCCGGGGAGGATACGGTAGTGCTTCGTACCACATACCAGCAGGTGCCTTCCGCTGCGCTAGTGTCAGGAACTCACTGTCTCTGATAACATCTGCCTGTTACATATACAATTATTTGGTAAATGAAAGGTCATTAGCTGGCATTGCTAATACAAACTGGCACTGTAAATCTCAAAATAGGAAATGGCTTCTAAAAACTGTACATTAAAACTTATGACTGTACAAAGCAAATCCACTGAGTGAATATGCTCCAATTAAGGGGCCAGGGTCATTTCTTATTGGTCGTTTGATTGCCAATGAGAAAAGCCAACAAATGCAGGAAGGTCACAGCAAATCAGCTCAGATTTTCAGGGATGAGTAAGCTTCAGCTCTGTCTTCAAAGCACCAGGACATGCATGAAAGGGCCAGAATGCAACATCGGAAGGCTTTTCTGGAAAGAATCAGTGCCTGAGCTGAGTTCAACAAGGGCTAAACCACTCAGACACGATGCTCTTATGAAAGCAGCCGTCAGCGTACACTGTCCATGTAGACCCACTACTTCAAGGGACAGGCTCACACGCAAGAGCCCAGCAAGTGGACGAGCTGCCAGCCAAATGCTTGGTGCCTAATATGCTCTCAATTAAAAACATCTAATGAAAGAATAAAACACTCAACTGAAATAGTATTTTGAAAAAAAATCAAAATAACAGTTGCACTAGCCTCATCATCACTCTCTTTAGACCCTGTCGGGCCCGTTTCTTTCATGTGTTCTCCAGGGCAGAGAGCATGCAGGGACCTGGCACCACGTGAAGTGGGCCCAAGTCACGCAGGCCTGTGTGGAAGGCTCAGGAAGGGTGGGTGGTGCCTGAATATGCTGGGACGATGAACCTGTGTAACCTCCTGCTTCGTCTCCGCAGAGCCAAGCCTCTCTCTAGGGCGGGCCCCGCACGTGCCACTCACTCCTCATCCTTCCTCCTCTCTCTGGGCAGCCAACTGGCTTCCAGGCCTCCCTCCTTCCCAGCCTTACACAACTCCGGTCCAGGGCTTATCTCACTTGACCCTGGTCCATTTAAAACCCCTGCTGACCATCACAGCAGCATTCTAGAGTCTCCATACCTGGCTTCTTTGTGAACTGTGAACCCCACCATTTGCTGGCCCTCTACTCACCTCTCTAACTACTACACTCTCCTTGATGACCAACTGCTGCTTCTTTCTGTATCTCATGATGCTCACTAGGGGCCCAAATTCAGCTCACCTGAAATCCTTTTTAGACTAAGGCAGGACACAAGTGCACTTGACCTTCTGCCTTCCTCAAGCCTCAGTCTCCTCCTGGGCATCTCATTTATGCCTTGAACTCCTATACCTGACTACCCAGCACCAGTCACCAAATACCTATACTCTCATGTCTACCAGGTCACAAAGAGCCTCTCAACGTCTGTTTTTCCTCAGTATCACCTCCCTCTAACCTAGCACAATGTCTGGAACATAACCTGCTCAATACACACGTTAGCAAATAAATGCAGTACAAATTAAATGCTTTCAGAACTATAACTAGTGAGAAATGCATCAAAAGAAAAGAACAAGATGCTATAAAGGATGGGCAGTTAGAGATCTCCTTAGGAAATTACATTTAATGCCTGAAGAGTACGGATGAGCCGGTGGAGAGATCATTGCAGGCAGGTGGTGAGAAAAGCAGGTGTGAAGGACAGGAGCAGGACAAAGTGAAAGAAGCTGGTGCCAGTGAGGCATCAGGAGCGGGGAGGTGAGGACACGCCCACAGTAAGAGGGTGGACTGGGAAGGGGTCAGCAAGATGACAGGGACTCATGTCAAAGTCCAGGCTCTAAGAGACATGATGGTAGCCTGAACTTGTGAGATCATGGAAGAGATGGAAGAGGAAGAGGATTCCAGACGTACTTTGGTGGGAGAACTGACTTGCTCTTAGGATGAACTTGACATGGAGAATCAGGTAAAGGGCCAGGGCAAGAATTCCTGGGATCTGGGCTTGAGCAGGTGAGTGGCTGGTGGTACCACGGGAAAGATGATGAGAGAAAGGGGTTCTGTGGGAGAGGAGATGGACCCAAGCTCTACGTAAGTCTGGGTGCCCGTGAGACACCGAGGTGGAGATGTTGAGTGGACTGCAGAACATTGCCGTCTGCTGCTAGGCAAGCAGGTCCGAGGGAGAGAAGGCAGGTTTGGGAGGTGCTGACTTTCAGGTAGGGTTTAAACTTACAGGGCTGGAGGAGCCCTTTAAAGGGTGAATGAACAGAGACGGAGGTGCTGGGCAAGCCCCAAGGAGCTGGAGCAAGGAGGAGCTGGTGAAGGGGGAGGAGAAGGGGCTGGCAGAAGAGGGGAGCTGAGGTCAAAGTCCTGAACTGAAGCAGATGCTCCCCGTCTCTCCTCCTGGGCAGAAGTGGCCACTGGTGACTCCAGCCAGAAACCCAGAGTCAGCGTCAATGCCCCTCCCATGCCCAGCCTCTGATTTACTGGAACCTCAAGATAGACCACCAGAGTCTTTGCCCCGGTCTGTGTGACAGCACCCTTCCTGGCTCCTTCTTCCTGTTTCATCCTCCCACCCCTGCAGCCACACTGTGCTTTCCACTCATACCTTTAGTTCCAGTGTCATGATTAACAGATATTTCTAAAACTAAACAAGCTACTTGTTCCTAGACTTAAAATCCTATTTCTCCTGTAGCCTGTAGGATACGGTCCAAGTAGCCCCAATGGGAGAGTGCGAGGATGAAGAACTCCACCCAGACAAACTCCTGCCAGCCACAAGCTGTGTGATCTTGGGTCAAGTCACCCAGCTTCTCCAAGCCTCAGTTTGTTTCTCTGTGCAATGGAGCCAAGGAACTCTGCCCCTACGCAGGGGTTCCCAGCAAACTCATAATGGCTTTTAAGTCTCCATTCCTCTCCCGCCACCTCTTTTTAGGCTCCAGCATCCACCTGCCTCCAGACTAAACAGGCCACTCCCTCCTCTAACCTTCCAATCACAGACCCCATACTCTGGGACAAACCTTCCACTCTGTTTCATGGATATTTCCACTGGACTGAGCTTCTGGGGACGTCTCTCCAGCACTGAACACACAAGGGGTCTTGAGAGCTGATCCCCAGTGTCCCTGGGCCCCTCTGATCATCAGCTCAGACAGCTTTTTCTGCCCATCCCACCGCCCGAGGTTGGCCTGAGTAGGGTCCCTGGTGCACAGTAATTTTTTTAAACAAATATCCACTGAATGAACACAAAATGATTCCCAGGAACAAGTCATGCCCACAATAAGAGAAGAAGCACCACATGGACCCTGGGGATTCAGCTGCACTGGTCTGCAGGGACCCACGAGGCAGTTCCAAGGAAGGACTTTTTTTTTTTAATAATAATAATAAAAAAAAAGAACCTGATTTTCAAATTTAACTCTAGTAGGGGTAAGTCCAAGCTAAATACGCAACAGTTTTTAAAAATTAATGCTTTAGACTTTCAGGTTTTTTTTTAAATTGAAAAACTTAAACTTGGGGTTAGTTTCTACCACTGAGCAAAATTATCTTGTAGGTAAAACAGAAACACCATGGGAACTTCATTAAATAATCAGGGCCCCATTACTCATACAATTTAACTCAAAAAACCGAGACCAAGAAAAACCTCTATTTAAAAAAATATTTTCTTGTTGAAAATGGTTACAGCAGCAATCAGGAAAATGCAGACAAGATCCTAGCAGTTCCCCGAGAAGAGCAGCACTGCTTCTCCTAAGACCTAATATCACTACTAAGACCTCAAAGCATCTCCCAGCCCCAGCCCAGGGCTTCAGGGTAAAGAGTGGCTTTGTTTCTCCCCCTGCTCTTCTATCTGAGGGGCCAGGCAAGGCCGGTGAGGGTGCTGGTGGGCACTGCAATTCATTATTTGGTTGCCTGGTAGCCTGTAAAGAGTTTAAAGTATTTCACATCAACACTTAATGTATTAACAAACTCCACGTGGACAGTCAGAAATGAGATGAGCTCCACAGACCTGGGACCTGTAAGGGTATACACATAGTTTAAGAGAAAAAAAATGCAGCTGTAATCACCCATCTCATAAAACTGCCATCAATAGTTTTACATAAGGACTGGCATCGTGTGGGGCCAGAATGCTTAACTGGCTCCTCTTCTAGCAGACAGTCTCAGGAGACAGATGTTTGTGTTCTTTAAATCTGTGCATGGGACAAAATAGTGATCTAATAGCACTTGACACAGTTAAGCCAGTTCTTCAGAAATTCTCTCTAGTTAACAAAGCTGGAAATCAAAAAGGGGGGTAGAAACCATCTTAAGGTTAACTGTAACACCCAGCCTTGATGAGTAGGAACTCTATCTCACACTCCTACCCAAGAGAGGCCCTCGACGCTCATTCATACCGACTAAGACAGTTCTACTGTGAGGTACACAAAAGCATTACTAAGTCAAGATTCCGAGGGACTTGCCTGCTGATCCAGTGATTACAACTCCACAATTCCACTGCAGGGGGCACGGGCTCAATCCCTGGTTGCGGGAATAAGATCCCACATGCCATGCAGCACAGCCCCCAAAAAGGTTCTGAAACAAACATTTAAGTACCGTGTGCATTTCCAGAAACAATCCTAACACTGAACAGACTATCTCCAGTGTACCCCTATTATATAGTAGTAACAAATTTACAGTGGTTACCTAACTGGGTTGTAGAACCTTTGGGAAGTTTTAGAAGAATTCCAGGAAGCCTGGAGGTTGACAGGGAGCATGTGATTTAAGGAGAATGCAGCCTTGCTTCTCCCAAGCACCAGTGCTGAGCTGACCTTGAATCTGTCTCCTTTACTGTCCCGTCTGTACTTTCTGTCCCTGCAGAAGCCAGTCTGGGCACAGGGAGCCCCTCTCCTCACCACAGTGTCTCCTGCACGGCTGCTTCTGCTGATGGTCCTTACTACCCCGTAAAGGAGGTGGTAGGTGTCAACTAGCGTCAGGGCAGACTACACACAACTGTCCCCTGACAGAGTCAGGATCAAGACCAAAGCCATGGACAGCAGCCTCTGTCATCACAGGCCCTTTTTAGTTTAAAAACCCTGCCTACAACTCTGAGGGTTAGGAAACTGCTTAGCTAATTCACTGCATCCTCCATTACCAGTTTATCCCAGGAGTCTAGACTTTCAAATTATTTGGAAGAAAATACAGACCTTCAGTTTACAGCAGAAACTTGCACGACCTCCTTATTCTGCCTCCAGGAATTCTGTTCCATTCTCCCCTGTGCTTGTTTTTTGATGGTTTTGGAAACCTCTCTTTACCCATCTCTCATTTTTAACCTCAAAGGCCTGCATGTTCTTCCCGTGGAGTTTTCCTAATGTCCTGACTGTACTTCGAAGCACAGGGCCCACGTGAGCCACGTGTTCTCTCCTTCAGAGGTACCACCACCTCAGTGCATCAAAGGCTATCATGATTTCATGCCTAGGATCCCTCTCATCCATCGTCTCCTGAGAAATCACTGAAAATACTAATGCCTGTGTTTTCACTGAAAGCCTGTTACCCCTCCTTGGGCTTTGATTCCATAAGCAGATGTAGAGGAGAACATTTTTGCTGTAGAAATACTACACACAACTTCAAGACCACATGGAGCCATGGTGGATGGAAGGCTCATCAGGAGGAGAGCCTGAGACCCTGGTACTCAGGTCAGCGGAGTGACTCGACCAGGGGCCACCTCCCAAGAGAGACGGATCAGGCATATTTCCAGTTACGAGGCCAGCAGCAGGGGAGGGGTGAACTGGCCCCCTGTGGGGATGCTGACATCCAGGGTAGCCACGGACCTGACCCTGCAGGGACGGAAAGCACCTGGTCCGCAGACCCCAAAGACCGCAGCCCCTCAGGAAAGAGCCTCTGTGCTGTCGGAGAGGGAAAGGCCGTGGCGGGAGGCTGGGCGAGGCTGTTGCACCCACTCGCCCACCCAGTCCCTCCCTCTGTGACTTCATGGTGTGCCCTCTTGGTGCCAGGAGCCGGGGAGTGACAGTGGGCAACAAGGGCCCACAGGCTGGAAGTCTCTTAAACAACTAGAAACCCAAGAGATAGAGGAATGAATTTAAAGAGGGCACTCTGCTTTGGGAGCAAGTCCAAAAGTTCTACCGCTGACCTTTTATCACAGCACAAGTCCCAGGCAGACCACAAACATCAAACCGCCTCCTGACTCCCTCTTCACTTCCTCAGCTCCGCTCCTCCCACCCCCACCCTCACAGGCCAAAGATGACCAACTGTGCAGGTGTCTCCTGTGGAACAGTCATCCCAGCTCACAGAGCAATCTTTGGCATCATCTATCCCTCCCTCCCACACCCTCACTTGCAACCTATTTTTACACAGTAGGTGATCTAGAACTGACAGCAGGAATCTTGGGTAAAAATGGGCATGTTTGTTTGAACATATTTTTAAAAAACCTTTTGAGATGGATTTGGATCTCAGCATTATGTTCCAAAATCATGAAGGAAATTTTATAATATGAATTTGACTTTATCTTTGAATTTTCACTTGACAGTTTCACTAAACAAGTAGAAGGTTACATGATCTTCGTTTATATTAGCCTTTGCCATGTTTATTCTTTCTCTTTATTCATTTATTTTTAAAGTACAGTTGATCTATATACAGGTTGGGCTGTATTTTAAACAGGGCTATGGACTCAAACCTTTAGGCCCAAATGTCTAAAGCTCAATTTCAGGTTCAAGGTACAGGTTCTAACACTCCACTCTTTGTCTCAATGTGCATAAATCAAGCCTTGTATTGACAGGTCAGTTCAAAAGAAAAAGCCAAGTAGCCAGATATGCACATCAATTCCAAGTAAAAGGCATAATGATGAGTCCAACAGACATGAGATAATTATGCAATTAATTGTTCACAAAATGTTAATGACTTGAAAAAGAAAAAAAAAACTCCTCCTTGGAGTTCCTTAGAGTTGAAAATCTAAAGGTAACTCAAAGACAAGGGACATATTATTTGGCACATCAAGTCCTAACAATTCCCTTAGAGGACTGGGTATCAGATGGCACTACTGGAAAAGGTGGGCACAGACCTTTTGCTATGCGGTGCTTTGGGCTACGCATAAAATAAGAAGCAATGTGTAGGCAGTAGCGATTGAATTGTTTATGAGCTCAAACAGTTGCCTTTAAGGATAATAAAACTGAGCATGAAATGAAGGTTCATGCAGGTCTATGAGCAAAACAAAAACAGAAACCCAGAAACCAACCCCCGCCCTCCCAGCCCCCCTGCCAGCCCCCCACAAGTGCTTCCTCTGGGCTGAAACCCTTTGTGTCTGGAAGACCTACAGGCTTTATCCATTCACCTGGTGGCTCATGAAGACCAGAAACACTGTCATAGAAAGAAGCTCTCTGAATATTCTGAATCTCTAAAGCAGAGAAACAGCAAAAACAGGAGGACAGAAGGGCAGATACACAAACACTTCAGTTAGTGTGAGAGACATTTGACATCACAAGTCAACTTTGCAATCGGGCTACAGAAGTAGCTCGTCCAGGGAAGACCCCATGCAAACATTACTGTTTCAGAATTTGCACATCTGGACAAAGTTCTTTACAAAATAAATGAATATAGCTGAGCCACTCCCAGCTCCAGGTGTCAGCATTATATAACGTATCAAAGGCAAATGGTTACCCCCATGTAAATGCAGGATGAAATTTAAGAGCAACAAGATACCATGTGCATTCTTTTATAATATTATCTTGCAAATTATTAACAAATTAGGACAAAACTATAGTAAGTTACATTACTCTGAAAAAGGTGGCATTTACTATTAAAAATACACTCTGTAATTTTATTTCCAATTCAGATTTTGGAAATATAATTTACTTCAAATACAAATAGTAACTACTATTATGGAAAACAAAATTCCATTGTACAAAATGTTAAAGTAACAGTCAAATAATAACTAAGACGATACTTATTGATCATACCGTTACTCATGAAAATATCTCAGGAGGCACATTTACAGGAAAATGTAATTTTTAGGTCTTTTCCCCCTTTATGTTAGCCCCTAGAAGTAGTAAGAAATCATGTGCAGCTGCTAAGAGATCCCATGACATCTTTTAGCAAAAAGTTGGGCACTATGAGTCTCTAGGGCAGGGCTGCCACCAATAAATCTGAATTCTCCTCGTCTGGCCTGGAGAAAATTCTGACACAAAGTCTATTTTAACACGAGTGTTTTATACTCAAGGTATTGCATCTTTGCAGGCAAATTACAGTCACACATCATATCCTCAAACATTCAGTCAACTTGTCATTTTCTGCTTTTGTACTAACATGGCTATAAAAATATGCAACTATTTTTATGTTTTTTCCAGGACCATTTTCTTTCCAGCTCTTCTTCTCCCAAGACATCCCTACAGCTAGAGTGAACAAGATGAATTCTCCACCCTACACCCCTTTTCAAACTCCTGGGCCTGCCACTGAGCTCACACATGAAACACGCAGTCCTCGCAATCGGGGAAGCCTGGCATCTGGCTCTGCTTGCCCCGCCCCCGCCCCACCCAATGGTGGGTCACCTCCAAGAACCCGTCACTCGGATTACACCAAGTGCCTGCACCTGAGCTGGCGGATGGCAAGACCTCCCACTAAGAGCAGTAACCATGCAGGATGACTCTGGAGTGGACACTGGCACAGCCAGGCCACCCTCGGGGTAGGAGTCCACTTGGCCTGTTCAGACCACAGTGGTGACATGTGCTCCCAAGCTGCCTGTGGAGAAAGTTAGGCCCTGGGAGAATAGTGCAAACAGCTGAGGACAGCTGGACAGGGCTCGGGCCAGGCCAGGAGGGCCCTGCAGACCTCACGCCTTCCTCTCAGAGATCCTGTCATCAAGTGAATAACGCTCTACAGCTCATTCGGGAAAGCATAAACAGGCACGTAAAGGCTCTCCAGACAGGGTCCTCCCTGTACCTGTGACATGGACACGTGCCATATCTTCACGGCAACTGCAGCCTCCTCTCCCACCTCCCCCACCAGATCTCTCATTCCTGAGACTGCTGACCTGGTGTGGACAAAGGCCCTTCCGTATCTGGACGGGGAGGGTGGGGCTGAGGAGGAGCTGGGAAGGCGGAAGCCAAGGCAGAGCCCTCCGTCCCGCTCCTGCTTCTGAGTGTGTCCTGGGAAAGCCCTGGGCAGGCGCAGAACAAGTCTTTCAAGGTTCTGGGATTCTCCTGACTGCAGATGGTCCTGGAACTTAGCGTGAGACTGGACAAGTGAACAGGTCACAGCAGGTTCCCACCAAACTGCTTTTGGTCAAACCCAGGACCTCCTGCCGTGATTCCTCAACACCTGCTTCTCTTCTCATTCAAAATGAAAAGAGAAAACCCATTTTTGAGACTTTAATGGTAGACCTAGTTTGCTCTGTTCCTTTTCTCCTAGGCTTTTCTTCCATGCCCACTGCTTTTATCCTCAGTCACCTTACTCTGAAGTCCCTGCTTCTGGGGTCTTTTACCCCAATCCATCCAACAAGCCAGTGCCCTCTTTGCTTCTTCAAGTTCACACTGTGTTCCTACTCTGACCTACAAGCCTACCGATGCCATTCAGTTCATGAGGGCAAATCCATCGTACTGGCCAGAGGGTTTCTCTGTGGTCCAGCCTCCTCTGTCACCATTCTCATCTCCTGCAAAATTCGCTCCGCCTTCTGGTCCCAGCCCTGCCCTAAAACCTCAATGGGATTCTTACCCTGAGCTGGGATTTTCCACTTCCTCACTGTGATCATTCCTTCCACTGGCTCAACACCCCCTTTGCCCACACAAACCTCACTTCTAAAACCACCACCCACCCCGATATGAGTTCAGGTAAACTGTCACCCTCTGTGGTTAAGGCCCGATCAGGATGTAAATGCTCACTAGTGATGCTGGGAGACTGCCCGGCCTTTAGCACGTGCTCAGGAGACACTGGCTTTGTTTTTTCAACAGATTATTATTTTTCAAGGACAAGAAAGACTGCCTCCTCCTTCATGACATCTGACCTTAGCACCCCAGGAACAAGGCAGCCCCCCTCTATTCTGCATGTGACAATCATCTCAGGGGTCACCAACACTCAGCAGTCATCCACACGTCTTACCTCCTTTGCTCTGAGACCTGAGTGAAGCTGGGAGCAGGGGTGGGTGTGGGGGCCCCACACTGCCCAGGGCAGCACAACAATCCATTCCTGACTGAACACTACATTCCTGCCGAGCAGCGCCAGTCACTCTTGCCTCCTCTTCTTGGGATGTTTCCCACTGACCTGTGTGGTCTTCCTGGCCCTGTGGACCCAGTGGCCCCCAGATCTCAGGGTCCCCTTTTCCACTCTAGACTCACAGCTCAGACCCACTCTCATACTTCCCAGACCACAGGGCTGAGAGTCCCTATGCTGCATGGGCACTGTGGACGCCACCTTGGGGTCCTGTCCTCTCCTCAGGCCTCAAAAGGCTGCCGTGGCGAACCAAGTTACTGCCAGGGATAGCGAGCAGCAGCGGCCAGGTGCAGATGTCCACCCAGCGGGACAGTGACGAGAAGCCTGTTTTCACCTGCTGGAAACCGCACCTTTCCCTAGTCCCTGGCTGTGCAGTCTCACGGCCACTGTCTCTCTCCAGGACACGTGCTGGAGCACATGCGCTGTGCCCACCCCCGCACTTGCTGGAGCTTACCTAAGTGGCCAGACTAGACCGTCTTTGACATGGTCATCGTCCCCAGCTCACTGTCTCTGCGGTCATTCTTTTCTTTCTCTTTGCCCTGATGGCCCTAAGCCCTCTGATCTGCCTTCTGGGTTTCTTTCTCGCTACCTGTGCGGAGACACCTAGGTGACGAGGTCTCGAGATGCTACGGAAAAAGCAGAAGTGAGCTGACAGGCCTGGGGTCAGGGTCACAGCCTAGGCAGAGACAGACTCGAAGCTAAGGTCCTCATGACCTGAGGCCAAGTGAAGTGGGGGGAACAACCAGGATGAAACATGTAGACAGCTAGGCTCAGAAAACACTGGTCCTACTACAAACATGGACACAGGTGCTTTGCTCCTCTGGTCTACGATAAAGCCACTGAAACCGCCACCTGAGGACTGGTGGCGATAAAGACAACTGACCTAAATGCAGATGGTCTGAGAATGCAGAGGCTTCCAGGGTTCTGCATCCCAACACCCCTGGGTTACGACTGTGTGGGGACCAGGGTGGCCTGGGGCAAATGTGCAGGTCTTATGGCTGTGCTACTAGAATGTTCCCACAGCAGCTGACCAAGAAGGCAGATGTCTTGTTACTCAAGTTTTCTAAAGTGGGTAAAATCCGACACAACGGCAGCCCTGCTCTAGGGAAATTAAAGAGGTTTAAAGTAAGAAAATATACACACATCTCTGTGTAAAGAACCA
This sequence comes from Capricornis sumatraensis, assembly GCF_032405125.1. Lineage (NCBI taxonomy): Eukaryota > Metazoa > Chordata > Mammalia > Artiodactyla > Bovidae > Capricornis > Capricornis sumatraensis. Next base: position 78,378,821 of record NC_091076.1, read on the forward strand.
TACTTAAGCCTTAACTGTAGAAGACTCCAGTCAAGCTCGATGACAAACACGAGCACATTCTTACCATCCTTCCAGAGCTCTGCCACGAATCTGTCAGAGGACTGGTGCAGGAGGGTGGCCACATTATCATTCAGGGGGTCCATGTTCTTCATCAGCCACTCGTCTGCCTTGTAGTCCACCTGCCGGCCCAGAGCCAAAGGCGGCGAGAGGGGCAAAAATAAAAGCAAGAGAAACATATTTAGCCTCAACCCCAAATGTTCACAGAGCCTCTGCCAGGCAGAAGATGGCAACTTCAGGCTGAACCCAATGTGCCTGGAGCACTGCCCTTTTCCCTCCCCAGAAAACCAATCAAAAGGAAGTCACATATCCTGCAGCCTTCACCCCTAAAAAGCTTCCTCCCAAAGCACTGGGGAGTCTGGGGATTTTAAGCATGAGCTGCCCATTCTCACTGCTTGGCCATGCAATAATTACCTCTCTCCCCCCTTCACTTCCACCTCTCCCTCTCCAAAATTCATAGAACAGTCCAAACAATGGTGGTCTCAAAGGCCATGCATTTGTAGTAGGTACTGTATTTGAGGGTTTATAAATGTATACCGGCACATTTGTTACAACCCTCATCAAAAGTAGCAAAATTTCAAGCATGGTACTTTTAATGGAATTCTTTCACTCTTACCTTCCCTGCATAATGGATAATGCAAAAATCAGCTTTGTCTTTCAATTGACGTGGTTTCTGAAACTTGGAGTGGGACCCTTGCTCTTGAACGAGCTTTTCAACAAAGGTCTTATCTGTGGCTTTAGGGAACCAGCACTCTTCATCCAGAAGGGCCAGCACGCCAGGAGGGTTAGCCTGATAACAGAGGCAAGAAGAATTGACATATTCTGCACATCATTGTACGTGTAAGGATGTTTTCCACTGGGTTTGCCAGTTTAACTTCCAAAACAATTAGAGCTTCATGAATATCTATGGAAAGCAAACTTCTAGGATAACAGGTATTGCCAAACTATAACTGTAACGCAAATGCTGAGATCTCAAAGGCTAAGTACTGGTAAGAAAACAGATGAATACTATATTTCATAAACTTATTAAAAAAAATTCCAAGTAGATAACTCCGGAAAAGTAGCAAATAAGAGACACCAGAAAGCAAACGGAAGGTGTAGAGAAAACAATCTTTATATTCAATAAACCCTCCACAACCTGGAATGCTTCAGACATTTTATATCCTATCCAGGTCAATTTAAGATTTCTGTTTAAGTGATGATTAAATGAGCATTTCACACTTTGTGAAATATTTAAAGCTACAGTTAAGTCGAATATATGGAAGATGATGATATAATTTATCAATTACTTTTTAGGTTTGTGTTGAGAGCCTGTGTTATTTCACTCAACTCACTCACTGAAAAAAGCCTGAGAGACACAAAGATGGAAAGCAGACGAGTGCCTGGGGTGCTGAGGAAGGGGAACGGGAATGACTGCCAAAGTACAAAGTTTCTTTCTGGGATGATGAAAATGTTGTGGGATTAGACAGTGGTAATGGTTGTACAACTCTATGCTGAAGCTCATTGAATTTTGTACTTCAGAAAAAATTTTAGGGTAGTGAACTCTGTCTCTAATAAAAAAGTGTCCGGAGTGTGCTATTCTGGAAAGTCAAAAACCAATGGAAGGAATTCCTTTTTTGGGAAGAAAGTGGGCGTATACCTGAAAGCTAAACTAAATATTACAATAGTGCTGGCCTACGCTATAGAGGTTCGGGGTCATGCTTTACTGCCATACTGCAAATATGCCAAGTTTCTGATCCAAGACTGAACAGACCAATTCTAGGGAAGGATATCAACCCTGGGATTTCTTTGGAAGGAATGATGCTAGAGCTGAAACTCCAGTACTTTGGCCACCTCATGTGAAGAGTTGACTCATTGGAAAAGACTCTGATGCTGGGAGGGATTGGGGGCAGGAGGAAAAGGGGATGACAGAGGATGAGATGGCTGGATGGCATCACTGACTCAATGGACACGAGTGTGAGTGAACTCCGGGAGTTGGTGATGGACAGTGAGGCCTGGCGTGCTGTGATTCATGGGGTCACAAAGAGTCGGAACTGAGCGACTGAACTGACTGAACTAAACTGAACAATGAAATCAGCATTTGGGATAAATCCCTACCAGTTTTCCTCAACTCACAGGCCCTTTGTATTTATTACAGAAGAGCTGGCTCTGTACAAATAATGATTAAAATGTAACTGGAAGGATGTCTTTAGTGGTCCAGTGGTTATATATACTCCTTGTAATGTAGAGGACATGGGTTTGATCCCTGGTCAGGGAACTAAGATCTCACATGCTGTGGAGCATCTAAGCCACAACCACTGAAGCCTGTGTGTTACAACTAGAGAATCTGTGCGCCATAAGGAAAGATCTGGCATGACCCAACAAAGATCCCGTGTGCGGCAACTAAAGACCTGACGCAGCCAAATGAATAAACATTAAAAAAAAAAAAAGTAACCATGACTGAAATGTCATAACGTGGTCAGAGAAAGGCTGAGGTTAACAGAACAGGAGCAGGTAGAAGCAGCTGAAAGCCCAGGACGAAGACCCTCACTCCCTGGCTGTCTAGTTCCTGGCTCCTCTATCTAGAAGAATTTGCAGGGTTCGGACATGCTGAAAGAACACTATAATCAAAGGCAAGCAGGTTTAGCAGTGATCCTACAGAAGAGATGGGCCAGAGAGGCATTTAACCCGATTTTACCCACTCACAACAACCTTGAGAAATGAAGTTCTGGACTAAGGTAAGTGAAACACACATCTTTCTGCCATAATTTTTACGTTTTTAATCTTTCAGTGAAAATATTTCTAAATTCTGAAAGAGGAGCCCAAATATAATCTTTTCTAAAGGACTCCATGACAGCATGACTCAGAAGATCCACAATTTTGTCTCCTTTTTATTTTTCCGATTTCATCCTTTAGTGTCAAGATCTCTGTTATCACTTTTCCTTTTAATTGAGGATTTCTAAAGAGTTGTTTGGGAGACAATGTTTTGTCTCCTGCTCAGAGTTTCAGAAGCAGCTGGCCAGAGGCTGGATTATGAGAGATCAGTACAGATGACAGTCTGGCAGGTGCCCCCCGCCGAGTCCTTTTTTGATATTTTCTTTCGGAAAATACTGCCCTCACTCTACATTTTGAAAGGCTCCTCAAAGGAATAATAATCCCATATCATTCTACATGCTACTGTTAAATGTTTTACGATTATAAACTCTTACTAACATTGTAAAAAAGCACCTTTGTACTTATGAGGATAAGCTTCAGTGATCCCCCGAAATGGATCTGCATGACCCACCAAATTCATGGCTAGACATGGAACCCCTTTATCGTCTTGGACGTGTGCCTGGCTGAGCCCCACACCCATGAGAGGACAGGACACAACTGAGAGAAAAGACAGCTCGAGAAGGGTCTTACTTGCAGGCTCTTCACTTTTTAAATGGGTATTTCATCAAAGCATCCTAGTAAATTTAGATCAGAAAATTATCTTCACGCTGATGAGACAGGAACATTTCCGTCTCAGTTTATGGGAAGAAAAGCTCAAGGCACCGCCTGAGCCCGGGCGGAGAGCCGGCCAGCAGGAGAGGGTCTTACGGGTCTCTCGATGAGGTCAATGCAGGGCTGCAGGTCGAGGCCAAAGTCGATGAAGTTCCACTCGATGCCCTCACGCTGGTACTCCTCCTGCTCCAGGATGAACATGGTGTGGTTGAAGAGCTGCTGCAGCTTCTCATTGGTGTAGTTGATGCACAGTTGCTCGAATGAGTTCAGCTGCGGAAGTGGGGAGGGGGAGAAGAGAGGACCAGTCAGCTTGTTCTCAGAATGTTCTCGAGGAGTTATTAACCAGGTCTCAACTATCCTAGACTGATGAGGATCTCTCTTAATCTATGCACAAGCCCCGCCCCTCACACCCCCACATCATGTTACTGAGAAGCTAAAATGAGAACATGATAAACTCAGTCTGCTATTGTAACTCAGTTCAGTTCAGTCACCCAGTCGTGTCCGACTCTGCGACCCCATGGACTGCAGCACACCAGGCTTCCCTGTCCATCACCAACTCCCGGAGTTTACTCAAACTCATGTCCATAGAGTCGGTGATGCCATCCAGCCATCTCATCCTCTGTCATCCCCTTCTCCTCCTGCCTTCAATCTTTCCCAGTATCAGGGTCTTTTCAAATGAGTCAGTTCTTTGCATCAGGTGGCCAAAGTATTGGGAGTTTCAGCTTTAGCATCAGTCCTTCCAATGAATATTCAGGACTGATCTCCTTTAGGATGGACTGGTTGGATCTCCTTGCAGTCCAAGGGACTCTCAAGAGTCTTCTCTAACACCACAGTTCAAAAGCATCAATTCTTCGGCGTTCAGCTTTCTTTATGGTCAAACTCTCACATCCATACATGACTACTGGAAAAACCATAGCTTTGACTAGACGGACCTTTGTTGGCAAAGTAATGTCTCTGTTTTTTAATATGCTGTCTAGGTTGTTCATAGCTTTTCTTCCAAGGAGCAAGCATCTTTTAATTTCAAGGCTGCAGTCACCATCTGCAGTGATTTTGGAGCCCCCCAAAATAAAGTCTGTCACTGTTCCCCCATCTATTTGCCACGAAGTGATGGGACCAGATGCCATGGTCTTAGTTTTCTGAATGCAGAGCTTTAAGCCAACTTTTTCACTTTCCTCTTTCACTTTAATGGGGCTCTTTAGTTCTTCTTCGCTTTCTAGCACAAGGGTTGTGTCATCTGCATATCTGAGGTTACTGATATTTCTCCCAGCAATCTTGATTCCAGCTTGTGCTTCCTCCAGCCCAGCATTTCTCATGATGTACTCTGCATAGAAGTTAAATAAGCAGGGTGACAATATACAGCCTTGACGTACTCCTTTCCCTATTTGGAACCAGTCTGTTGTTACAGTAGCTGACGTACTCCTTTCCTTACAGACTGGTTCGAAATAGGGAAAGGAGTACGTCAGTTACTGTAACTGATTATCTACAAATAAAACCATTTTTACTAGTGGATGGTTTAATGAAGAGAAATGAATAAATGAGAAAGTGAGAAAAATGAAAAAAGACTCGGGAAGGTCAGAGGCCGAGGAGGCAAGCGCATCTTTGAGCGCTTTGCAGGTCTGGAGAACAGATGGGCTGCTGTCCTGTCCCCTCTGCTCCTTACTTAGGCCAGTGGCTCCAGAGTGAGTTAGGAAGAAAAAAAACCTTTTCATCTGTTACAGACATTTCAGTTTCCCTCTGTGTGAACTCTGCCCATTTTTCCACGGTGCTGTTGATGGGATGAAAAATGAAAGGATGAAGTAACAGGGGTAATTTTCTTAAAGCAATTGTGTTCTGTGAGAAGTACTCAGCCTTTTTTTCTTTCTCCATGCTGTCCACACAAGTACCATGGGGCCATAAATAACCTCTTTCATTATAAAAAGTGATCTTCAATTACAGAAGGTTTAATCAATCCCCAAGGAATAGACTCATGGTCTGAAAAAGCCATTCCGATCTTCCCTGGGAGGTGCAGCACTCAGTGTTTTAGAATAAGGTCATGCTCGGAGGGTGGGGCAGCGTCTGCCTTGTTCAATGCTGTATTTCTGGTGAACCGCATCAGCATTTGCAGACTGCCTGATGGTGGTGATGTTCATGTTTATGTTATGGATTTTTCTCTGCCTTAAGATCACGAGACTTAGCGCTCTGCTCAGCCTGAGCTACCATGTATGATGGTATTTTTGTTAAACAAAGGTCTACTTGCCTTCCATATTTAAGCTACTAAAAATATTTTTAAATTATTTGTTCTTCAATTGGTTAATGCCTGGTATAAGATTTGAAATGTACAGAGAGTTGCACTGAGAAGTCTCACTCTGATCACCCGCTTGATCACTCTAATCAATAACTGTCACCTATTTCCTGCAATTTTTCCAGAAAGTCTCCACACTCATAAATGTGTGTGCTATCTAGACTTTTTAAGCTTAACAAAGTATCTTGGGGTCTGTACTATAAAGCCACCCTATTCTTTACAATGGGTGTACAATTCCCTACTACATGGATATATGTCATAATTAATCAAATCAACCTCCTGTGGTAAACATAAATCTCCTAATGGTGGACAGTTAGGCTTTTTCCATTCTTTTCCCAGGATAAATAATGCTCACTAAATAATTCTGCATTTTCAGTATCTAAAACATTTTTCTACTGTGTATATTCATGTCAAAATCATACTTCTGAAGTTCTACAGCTTTATGTTTTATATCTCTTAGTATCCTCTTTTCATTTCTTTTTCAGAATTTTACTATGTATGCTTTATTAATTTATTTTTCAAATTAGTTTTAGAAGCAGGTCACCTAGTCTTCCTCTATCCCTTAAAATTCCTATGAATAGTTTTTAAACAAGTATGTTCTATTTCAAGATAAATTTGGGGAAGATTTATACCCTTATAATGCTGAATTTTCTCATCCAAGAACAAGGCATATTTTTACATTTCTTCAAGTCTTTTGTTTTTTACAGTAGCACTGTAAAGTTGTCTTCAACTAAATCTTGCCCATTTTTTCTCAAATTTCTTCTAAGTATTTCATCTGTTTGTTTGCAGTTGGAAGTGGAGGTCTTTTTCTTCATTGTATCTGCTGATTGTTTACATGCAGGAAAGCAACAGACATGCAATTTGCATGCAGCCGCCTTTCATGACTTTTCAGTTATTCACAAATCAGTACATACTAAAGCAATCTCTTATAGTGGCAGTGGCAGTTTGGTGGATAAAACAACTATACCATAACAGTTCAGGTTTTATGAGGATAGACATAATCCAAAAGGGTTCATTTCAAAACAAGACAATTCAATATCCAAATGGCCGAAGTATTACACTGATCCCAAGAAGTATTTATGCCTTACTATATAATCGGTCTATCAAAAGAGAAAGTTTTACATTTTTAGGAGACCAAAATTTTATCAAGGTTTTAGGAAAACCACAGTAGGTATGTGACTACAAACCTATGATGGATTGATGCTGTTTGGAGAAATCTAGTCAGATTAATAATGAAATATATTGAAAGCCAACAAAAAATGCTGTGGGTGTGTCTTCAGAACAGAGACCATCACGTCTCTTCATTTCTCCATCTCACACGGCTGCTCCCGACCCCCACTCAAACCACCATCATCTGGCCGCTGAGCTATGACAACACCACCCACCACACTCTCCCCACGTCTGCTTTTCCACCTCATGTGTTTCCAGCTCCTCTGCCCCTCCCTTCAGCTACGTCTAGTCACTGTGGCTTTTGGCAGTTTCTAACATCTAACATGATCTCTGTTTCTAACATCTAAATGATCTCTGTTCATTTCCAAGGCAAACCATTCAATATCACAGTAATCCAAGCCTATATCCCAGTCAGTAATGCTGAAGAAGCTGATTGAACGGTTCTATGAAAATCTACAAGAACTTTTAGAACTAACACCCAAAAAAGATGTCCTTTTCATTATAGTGGACTGGAATGCAAAAGTAGGAAGTCAAGAAACACCTGGAGTAAGGCAAATTTGGCCTTGGAATGCGGAATGAAGCAGGGCAAAGACTAATAGAGTTTTGCCAAGAAAATACACTGGTCATAGCAAACACCCTCTTCCAACAACACAAGAGAAGACTCTACACATGGACATCACCAGATGGTCAACACTGAAATCAGATTGATTATATTCTTTGCAGCCAAAGATGGAGTCAGCAAAAACAAAACCAGGAGCTGACTGTGGCTCAGATCATGAGCTCCTTATTGCCAAATTCACACTTAAATTGAAGAAAGTAGGGAAAACCACTAGACCATTCAGGTATGACCTAAATCAAATCCCTTATGATTATACAGTGGAAGTGAGAAATAGATTTAAGGGACTAGACCTGATAGACAAAGTGCCTGATAAACCATGGACGGAGGTTCGTGACATTGTACAGGAAACAGGGATCAAGACCATCCCCATGGAAAAGAAATGCAAAAAAGCAAAATGGCTGTCTGGGGAGGCCTTACAAATAGCTGTGAAAAGAAGAGAAGTGGAAAGCAAAGGAGAAAAGGAAAGATATAAGCATCTGAATGCAGAGTTCCAAAGAATAGTAAGAAGAGATAAGAAAGCCTTCCTCAGCGATCAATGCAAAGAAATAGAGGAAAACAACAGAATGGGAAAGACTAGAGATCTCTTCAAGAAAATTAGAGATACCAAGGGAACATTTCATGCAAAGATGGGCTTGATAAAGGACAGAAATGGTATGGACCTAACAGAAGCAGAAGATATTAAGACAAGGTGGCAAGAATACACAGAAGAACTGTACAAAAAAGATCTTCATGACCAAGATAATCACGATGGTATGATCACTCACCTAGAGAAAGACATCCTGGAATGTGAAGTCAAGTGGGCCTTAGGAAACATCACTACGAACAAAGTTAGTGGAGGTAATGGAATTCCAGTTGAGCTCTTTCAAATCCTGAAAGATGATGCTATGAAAGTGCTGCACTCAATATGCCAGCAAATTTGGAAAACTCAGCAGTGGCCACAGGACTGGAAAAGGTCAGTTTTCATTCCAATCCCAAAGAAAGGCAATGCCAAAGAATGCTCAAACTACTGCACAATTGCACTCATCTCACACACTAGTCAAGTAATGCTCAAAATTCTCCAAGCTAGGCTTCAGCAGTATGTGAACCGTGAACTTCTAGATGTTCAAGCTGGTTTTAGAAAAGGCAGAGGAACCAGAGATCAAATTGCCAACATCCGCTGGATCATGGAAAAAGCAAGAGAGTTCCAGAAAAACATCTATCTCTGCTTTATTGACTATGTCAAAGCCTTTGATTGTGGATCACAACGAACTGTGGAAAATTCTGAAAGAGATGGGAATATCAGAGCACCTGACCTGGCTCTTGAGAAACCTATATACAGGTCAGGAAGCAACAGTTAGAACTGGACATGGAACAACAGACTGGTTCCAAATAGGAAAAGGAGTACGTCAAGGCTGTATATTGTCACCCTGTTTATTTAACTTCTATGCAGAGTACATCACGAGAAACGCTGGGCTGGAAGAAGCACAAGCTGGAATCAAGATTGCTGGGAGAAATATCAATAACCTCAGATATGCAGATGAAACCACCCTTATGGCAGAAAGTGAACAAGAACTAAAAAGCCTCTTGATGAAAGTGAAAGAAGACAGTGAAAAAGTTGGCTTAAAGCTCAACATTCAGAAAACGAAGATCATGGCATCTATTCCCATCACTTCATGGCAAATAGATGGGGAAACAGTGGAAACAGTGTCAGACTTTATTTTTTTGGGCTCCAAAATCACTGCAGATGGTGACTGCAGCCATGACATTAAAAGATGCTTACTCCTTGGAAGAAAAGTTATGACCATCCTAGACAGCATATTCAAAAGCAGAGACATTACTTTGCCAACAAAGGTCCGTCTAGTCAAGGCTATGGTTTTTCCAGTGGTCATGTATGGATGTGAGAGTTGGACTGTGAAGAAAGCTGAGTGCAGAAGAATTGATGCTTTTGAACTGTGGTGTTGGAGAAGACTCTTGAGAGTCCCTTGGACTGCAAGATCCAACCAGTCCATTCTAAAGGAGATCAGCCCTGGGTGTTCCTTGGAGGGAATGATGCTAAAGCTGAAACTCCAGTACTTTGGCCACCTCATGCAAAGAGGTGACTTATTGGAAAAGACTCTGATGCTGGGAGGGATTGGGGGCAGGAGGAAAAGGGGATGACAGAGGATGAGATGGCTGGATGGCATCACCAACTTGATGGACGTGGGTTTGAGTGAACTTCGGGAGATGGTGATGGACAGGGAGGCCTGGCATGCTGCGATTCATGGGGTCGCAAAGAGTCGGACACAACTGAGCGACTGAACTGAACTGAACATCTAACAACTTCTCTCTCCCGCAGGACCACTAGACCTACTCTCATTTTGCCGGGGATTCTTCCTGAGGCTGGGGCTTCTCATGCTGAGCTCTTAACAGCTGCAGACACACTTTGCACTGCGGGTCTCCCCAATTCCTTCCATCACAGCCCTCTTCTCACTTCATTATTCAAAATCCCAAGCATTTGGTGGTTTTCCTGTCACTTAATGTTTGACTCTCTACTAGAATGGCAGGACTGTACCTGCTTATCTGCCATCATATCCCTGGTGCCTGGCACTGCGGCTGGTACACTGTGAGCCTGAAAGATTATCTGATGAAAGAATAAACAGAAGCAAGAAGAGCAGGAGGGAGAGTGACATACCTCAAAAATCTCAAATCCAGCGATGTCCAGGATCCCAATGAAGGAAGCCCCTTGCCGTTTGGTCCTGTCCAGAGCTTTATTGATGCGGTGAACGAGCCAGCGGAACAGCCGCTCATAGGTAGCTTTTGCCAAAGCTTCTACTGCAAAATCTGCCTGTAATTAGACAACAGCAACCTTTTAGTCTGAAAATAATCTCAGCAAAACACTAAAAGCTGTTAGACGGAGGGAATTTAATGATCTACAGTGCCCTCCAAACCGTAAAAGAGCACTTACTGCTTAATCATGTCTGTTTTACACATCAACAGAGGATATTAGTACAATTAGATACAGACTGGAGATAATCAGTGTAGGAGATGGATGAAAATGCCCAGGAAAAATGACTTCCTTCCCCTGCCCCTGGGCTTCTGTGCAGCGTTATCAGCCCAGAGTCCACCATGAAACAGGTGATTCTAACTGCTACATTCCCGGTGCTGGGCCCTCCTCCCCTTACAGGAACAAGGGATCAATCAGGCATCCTGCTGGGTAGGATGCTGGGGTACACAGCTTTTTCCTCCTGGATGGTTCATCTACCTGGGGAAAATTCAAGGTTATATTTCAAACTTCCTTTTTTATAAGTCACCTCTAAAAATTTTCTGCAAGAAGACAGTCAACTAGTACCAAGAAACACGTGGACGATGGAGCTTTTATTGGTTCAGTTTGCTACATGCGAATCAGAAGGTGTCATGACCACGGTTATCTATCACTCAAGCAACAACTGTGTGATAACTGTGTTAAACTTACTTGTTCTTTGGTCTGGGCTTTCTGCACGTAGTCTCGGCCGACCTTGATCCGGGGGGTGAGAATGGCCCGAGTGAACTCCATCACATTCATGCCAAGAAGATGGCAGAGCTTCTGTGCAACTAGAGGGTTAAAGGCCTCCTAAATACCAGGCCTCCTTACCAACCTCATCATAGCACATTCAATAAACAGTTGAAATACCTTAGTAATCACCTAATTGTATTAAGAAATTAAATATAAGTCTTAAGGTTAGACAGGTGTTAGGTCTTATAAAAACTACCTTCATCCTTTCATATTAACAACACTCATCCTTAGGCCGTAAGAGATGATTAGTCAGCAATTACTTACTCTGGATAGCTTAATAGATAGAAGTTACTAAGTCTTAGAAGTCATGGATAATGCAGAGAATGAGAAAAATGGTATTCAAAATATTTTAAATCACCATGTTACCAAGATAATTTGTCATGCCTACAGAGTGATCCTAGTACTTTAGTAGGCAAGAAACCTAAGGGATTTTAAAAATCAATTATTTGATTACATGGCTCACATTAAAAAGCTGCTAATTTTGTTATTGTGGATTCTCACCAAATTTAGGGCACTTTTCTCACCAGAAGTTCACTGCCTAATGTCACTAAGGTCCAACAAGTGTTCCAATTACTAATAAATGTTTGATTAGGGGTTAAAATAACAATAAAATTCTCTAAGGATAAACACATTTTGAGTCATGTAGAGGCATAACCAAGTCCATTCTGAAAGATGCACTGCATCCCACTCCTCTGATCCATGTGAACTGCTGGCCACCCAGCAGCACCCCTGGGTGGGCAGGGAGGCTGTGCCTCAGGGAATACTTCCTTTGGTTTATGAGTCTTCTCACCAACCGCCCTCCTCACCCTCTACATCCTGGCTCCTTTCAGTTAATGTACATAGGTATGCATGTGTATACGTGTTGGGTGGGAAGCTGAAAAATACACAGAAGTAGAAAAAGCAAATTGCTCACATTCTTTTTTGTGATGATAAACATCATTTTAGAGGCTAAAACACACACTTCATAGAGTGACTCTATCTTGGCTTACTCTCCTCCACAAGGAAAACAAGGTCCCTTATTACATTTTCTACTTCTAAGCCTTATTACTCTATTATTTGTCACTTTTGTTTTTCTTTATAGTCATTTTCAATCTAAAAGATAATAATCTGCCAATATCACTGAGAAAACTCCAGTGGGGAGCAGGTAGATGTTTGGGTGTCACTGGGATCGGAGCCCTTCACCCTGACTGTGCCCCGTGGTCACTGAACACATGCCTCTGGCGCCCGCCACCCCACAGATCGGTGGTTAGACCTGGCAGACTTTTCTTGGTTTTCATAGTGATGTGCTGATGAAGGTAATTTTAGTAAATTTAGTAATTTTAGTTTTAGTCCTATTAATGACAGCAGAGAATAAGACTTTTCTGAAAAATGCCATTTTGATACCAACATGTAAAAATGCCATGGGAAATTAACATAATATATTAACCTGATAAAATAAGTCAGTCACAAAAGACAAACACTGAATGATTCTACTTATACGAGGTACCCAGACTCGTCCTATTCATAGAGACAAAGTAGAATGGCGGTTGCTGGGGGATGGGGTACGGGGACTTGTTTTAAAGTTTAAGTTTGCAAGATGAAGTCTACAGAGTGACTGCATGATAATGTGAATATATATTATTGAACTATATGCATAAAAAAGGGTTAAAATGACAGATTTTGTTACCTGTAATTTTACCAGAATTAAAAATTTTTAAAATACTGATAACCTGAAAAACTCTGGTAAGAGAAAGCAGAAATATCAATACAAACAGAAGTCCAGGTGTATATATCCACTTCAAGCCCTCATTTTCTGATCTTGAGTTGAGCATCAGACTGAAATGTTTACAAATGAAGTATCTGGGATTTGCTTTGAAATAATCTAGGAAAGGGGAAGTGGTATAAATGAAACACAGGCCATGGGTTGGTGGTCGTCTATGCCAGGAGACAAGAACGTGGTAGGAGGTCCTTCCACTCTGCTCTCCCCTCGCATATGTTTAAATCATGCTGTAATTAAAAAGTACAAACTCTGGCACACTACAACAGTGCAAGTGTTAATTAACCACCACTACTACCTAATACGGAGAAGGCAATGGCACCCCACTCCAGTACTCTTGCCTGGAAAATCCCATGGACAGAGGAGCCCGGTGGGCTGCAGTCCATGGGGTCGTGAAGAGTCGAACACGACTGAGTGACTTCACTTTCACTTTTACTCATTGGAGAAGGAAATGGCAACCTACTCCAGTGTTCTTGCCTGGAGAATCCCAGGGACGGGGGAGCCTGGTGGGCTGCCGTCTCTGGGGTAGCACAGAGTTGGACACGACTGAAGTGACTTAGCAGCAGCAGCAACTACCCAATATAGGTAATAATTCAAGAAAATTTATAGAGTTGTAATTATTTAAAGCTTCTTATTCAATACAAAGCAATTAATGTTACTTCTATTACTGGGGATGTAATGAACAGCCAGGAAGCAATGACACTGGAGCCATTTTGGCTTTTTAAAAACAGTTGTTCTATAAATGAATCAGGAAAAGGAAAGAAGGATGCTCCTGAGGCAAAAGAACGTTCTGGTGACCAGGCACAGATGCCTCAGCTTTCTTTGTGTCTCCAGACTGTCGGAAGCAGACCTCACAAGGCTTACAAACACATTTTAAAGTGAAGTCGCTCAGTTGTGTCCGACTCTTTGCAACCCAATGGACTGTAGCCCACCAGGCTCCTCCATCCATGGAATTTTCTAGGCAAGAGTACTGGAATGGGTTGCCATTTCCTTATGGTTCACAAATTTTTGCTTTTAACTGCTGTGAATTTGAATCCATTTTTAATATTTAAAAGTTTGAAAATTTCATATTAAAATCTAGGTTTCCACCTTCCTCTGAAAAATCAGTTCTGGTTCCAGCCCTGGACCTGCATTCTGGCAAGGAGAAAACTGGCTGGAAGCCAACAGCTGCAGCTCCCTTAGGCACGAGCTGTGTGGTCTCTTCAGCCCACTCCCAAGTCCTAACCCCCATCACTAAGGCAGGGTCCCCACACCCGCTTCTCAGCTGGCACTCCATCCTCCTCCCTCCTCTCTGGAATCTGACTGACCCTTATGTAGGCATGTGGAGCCTCATGGGAGACATCTCAGGATGCTTTTATGCTCGTGTTGTTAACATTTTTGGAGAACACAACAGGCCATAGAAACAGAAATAAAATCAGTGTTCATCAGCCTACCTGTATTTTCCGGCATGGAGGCTTGATCAGTGTTTCGCTCCTTTTTGAAAGAAATATTCCCAAACTGAAGCACTGAAGATACCACTTTAAGCATTGCTGTATGTTGATATTAAAAAAAAATGATATGATATCAAAATGTAGAGGACATATTCTAATGTATTTTGTGCTAAAAATTAGCTATACAAAACTTCTCAGAAAGATGAATCTCAGGATTTCATAAAATTAAGAGGCAGGTCCCATTAATTTCACAATCATTCTCTAGTTTAGGTTTTTTACCCCTAACTTATAAGTCTTGGTAAAACTGAGCATCAGAATCTTATTAAGAGAAATCACACATACACAGAATCTCTTCATGGGAGAAGCCCATTATATGCATCGCCTCCATTGTCTCCTGGAAGTTATCTTTGTCTTGTTGTCCCGGAATAGGAATATAGCCATTGGAGAGAAATCTGTAGTTATTAAATCCTTCAAGGAGCAAATCAGCTGAAAGAAAACAGAATACAACGTCATAGTCATCAACAGACTGAAGCACAGCCCCATCTTCAAACTGGACCCACAGGACAGAAAAACATCTGATCCACCACCACGTTTTACATTCTCACATTAAATACACAGTCTTCCATGATCTGTACAGTGAAAGAAATGATGATGTAAACAACAGAAATCTCAACAGGGGCTTTTGGGACAGTGGTTTATACAATATTTGAAATCAGATAGCTGGGAAATGATATCAGTTTTCCAGATAACTAAACTTTATTGTTTCCAGATTTAAATACTTCAGATATCTTTTGAGGAGGAGCCTTCAAACCCATACTCTGGGTTCCTGGTGTGGAACGTGGGCCTGCCAAGTCCTGAGCCAGCCAGCACCCTGGAGCCCTTTCTCCACGTCAGTCTGCTTAGTGGTCCATTTGCCTTTGAGAGCGATGTCTGACGCAGCACTAGTCTGACCGGGTATTATAACAGACGTGCCCACTGACTCTCTTATTTCAGGGGACATGAATAAGCAAAAACAAGCTCCTTTTCAATAAATGTGTTCTTAAGAATAGAAGAGCGTGCAAAATAGTAAAACATGGTTTTCCCTACAACAGATGTTATCTGGGCTTCTGGCTTTGTGTGTCACTGGCTCTCCTGCAGAGAACTTCTGGTCACACCAACCCCTTAATTCTTATCTACATCACATGGAGCTTCCACTGGGTATTGCTTTAAAAAAACAGAATTCCTTCTTTTAACAGTTGTTTTCTTGATTCATTACTGCTTTCAGTCTGCCAGGCTGAAAATGAGGGTTTTCTTCCCTTCAGCATTATCTATTGAATACCCTTGAAATTTTAGTCTCTCAACGGCAATTACTCTATTTGCTGCTTATTTTTTTTCCCTTGCAGGTCTTTAACTAATTTCTGGGTTTAATGCTTCCACAGATGATCCATGGTTAGTAAAAGCCTATATCTCAAGTGAGAAAAGGACTGTAGGGTTTTACATGTCTCTTGTGATATCTAAATAACATACATACTAATTCTAGAGAAGCAGCATTTACTCTGAGACTCAGAAGAAACCAAAAAGTTGTGTATATTCTTCGGACCCAGCAAAATTCTGACCCAGGAAAGAACTTACTTTTTACCTTGTCCAACTCTAAATTTCTGGTCTTTGTGATTCACAAAATAAATAAAAATCCACACAGGCTCTTTCTAGTACTACTGGAAGGATAAGATACATTCAGTTGTAAATCTAGGAATACACACATGTATTCAATTTCACTTTATTAAATAAATTTATTTTTCATTACTTTTATATTTACAAATTTTGAAACAAAATTTGTATAAAACATATCATATGCCTTCAAATTTAAAATTATTTTAAAAGAAAAGTACAAAAGATAATATAACACCACCCATATGCTTGCCACTTAAAGTACCTATCCCATGGCTTGAAGTTCAATTTCACTTTCATAATTGAGCCAGCTAGAATTTTGGTATGTGTGTGTGCATAATTCTGCAACTGTTCTCTTTCTAAAAAAAAAAGTATTATAAAAGATATTTAACTGAACATAAAACAGTAAAAAAAAAAATCTGTAACTTACACTTCAGATGTTCTCCTGCTCCAGATAACAACTGGTAAAAGATATGAAACGTACGCTCATCTTTTGCTTGACGAACAGCACGAGATTTTTCCAGAAGGTCTGAGCAACGGTGGTTAAGGGTGACAATGAAAAGGTGGTCTCCTCTCAGTGTCTGTACACATTTAATTTGTAAGATTTTTCTTTCTTTAGAATACAGAAACTAGTCTGCAGTGAATCACTCTAAATGACTGAATTTTGTATGCGGAAAAAGAAAAGATATGCAACTTCTGTTTCTCACTAATCTTCTAGAACCTCTGAACTTGCAGAGAGCTTGAAGATCAGAGCGCTTCCCTCACCCCTCCTCCACCCACACTACCCAGACACAAGGAGCTGTGAGATGCTATAAAAAAAGGGAAGCCAAGTTGTCTGAGGTGGAAAAGCCTTGAAACAGCAGACTTATTATTGCAATTTCACAAAGAAGGAAACCAGGGCACAAAGAAATTACTCAAACAGCACAGTCAGAAACCAAAACTTTGCTGGACTCCAAAATACGTGTAACTCTGGTACCACTCCAGTCAGTTAGCACCTGTGTGTCAGAACACCACAGCCCCGTGTGGGTATTTGGGGCGTGGATCTGGGGCCTGTTTGGTTTCTCTGTCCACTGAGTCTGGATGCTCCTGGACTATCTCTGCATTGACAGTCACACTGGACTCCCAAGAGTCTCAGTTTTACTGCTTTGGGAGAGAATTATCTTCTCTGAATTAATCTTCCTGGAGCCACCAAAGCAAACTGTGTATGTGCATACAGCCTAATTTTAGTTAAAAATTGGACTACCCCAAACACACCCTCCACTTTCGGTGAAGCGTGCCTGCACATGAAGGATCTCTTCAACATGAAGGGACTAGCGCAGCGGTCGCCAACCCTTTTGGCACCAGGAATTGGTTTTGTGGAAGATGATTTTTCCATGGACCAGAGTGGGGATGGTTTGGGGATGATTCAAGCACATTACATTTATTGTGTACTTTATTTCTATTATTATTACATTAGTTCCTCCTCAGATCATCACGTGTTAGATCTTAGAGGCTGGGGACCCCTGCTCTGGATCCACTTGGCTGTCATGTTCAAGTGTTTGCTTTGTTTTCTGGCTCTGAACATATTTAGAGACATAAAATATAGTTCTGAATTAATAGGAAAAATCCGATCCATGCCTGACCGGAGGGCCAGAAACGGTATCTATCACAAAGAGTATTAACAAGTATAGAGAACTGTCAGCTGTTATTTCCTAATTGGGACATTATCATTCAGAGTCATTTCTAATTTATTCTTTTTAATCAAACTAATTCTCTCTATAGATCCATCATTCCTTAAGGCTATTCTATGCTTGTGACATTTCTTAGGACTAGTCTATGTGTTTGACTGTTTTTTTCCCCTCTGACTTTATTCTGCTTAACACTAACTGAAACTGCTTCACCTCTGTAGATTATAAGGTTTGTTTTAATGGGACATGGTCACTCTACTAATATCAAAAGTAAATGGGGAGAAAAATGGGCTAATACAGCAGTAACTGAAGATGTTATTCACCTAAATGTGCTATGAGCACACAAACACTTCCTGGATCCATTTGCCTATACAGATGTTCTCACCTTAGTGGGACCCTCCACTTCCCCAGCCACGTGACCAGATCATGACCCAGTGTCAAAAACAAACAACAACAAAATATCACTTTGGAGTTCATATTCAGTAGTTGAAGGTATCTAAACAAGTCACAATTTCTCTGGGCTTGAGTTTTATCATCTGGGAAATGGAAGAGGCGTCACAGAGGATGGCCACCAGGCTGCAGGAAGATGAAATCAATTCTCTATTTTGAATAATGCAATTATGAAAAAGGATACATGTTTCAATGTTGGCCCCAACAATATAGCCAGTTACATCAAAGTTGATCCGAATAAACTTGCCCTGAAAATAAATTACAAAAAAAAGAGAATGCTGAAAATAAAGGACACAGAAGATCTGAACACTATAATAAATAAGCCAAAGTTATTGTGTCATGTATCCACAAGTTGGTTACAAAAATGGAATCTTAATTATATTATCCCAAATAAAAGGGAAAGAAAAAGCCTCAATAAACTTAGGGCTGGGGTAGGTTACTTTGCTAGACATAATAAAAATGAAATGCTAACCATTTAAAACTTTTTAAAAGTTCTTCTAAATAATCTGAAAGATTTTAATAGCTTTAAAAGAACACTGTATCTAGTCCTCTAATGCTAGATTTGAGAAAAGTGAAAAATAAAGATGATTTCCTAAGAAAATAAAAACTCACTCAAAGAAAAACAAGAGAAAAGTTGAACAGACCATAAACACAGAAAATAATAAAATATAATTACTCCTTTAAAAATGATGGATTGGTCTTAAATAGTTTAGCAAATTCTTTAAGGAATATTGAATTGTCTTACTACACACATAACTGTTTCAAGGGAAACAGAAAATAGTGATTCTTTCACAATCCATTTTATAAAGTTATCATAACACTGAATATACAAGCTGGCAAACATATCATAAAAAACATCAGAAAGCAAAATAAAAGCAAATATCTTACTTGCAAATATAGATATAAAAGGCCAAATTAAATATACTTTGTAAAACCAAGGAACACAACAATGATCAAGAATCCCAGGACTGCTAAGGACTGATATTTGTAAACATACTACAACTATTCATCACAGGAAAAGGCAAAGGATGGGATGGCTTCTCAGTGGACATGGACAAGCAGATTCCAAAATTTAAGGGAAATGAAGAAGACCTAAAGAAGTCACAATGATTTTGAGAGCTCTAGGATCTTTTCGCACTACTTGATTTCAAGAAGCTATAGGATAATTAAGAAGGTGTGGTACTGGTGTATGGACAGAGATACAGATCAACAGAGCAGCGTACAGTCCAGGAGCTGAAAGCCTTGCTCTGCACAGGAAGTGCATGGCTAGTCTGATACAGCTGAAGTATCATGCCATCACAGTAACACAGGCACACTTCACTAAGGGTCTGCTTTGGACGCCACTAAACCCGAAAGTGTTTGAGAGGGAGGTAAAAAACATGATTCCTTGATGAAGCAAAAGCATTTTGAGCAAAAGCATGCCTCTTAGCACCTCTCAAACAGTTATGCATAAAGTCACTCACTACGTTTATAAATTATCAAAACACTGGTTAAACTGAAACAACTCTGGACATGGGTCTAACATTTGTAACTGAGTATATGCGTCCAACAGAATACATTAACAGAACGTGAAACTGAAAAAGAGGATGGTGACACCAATATCAGCAACACCCTCAAGCTTAAAAGTGGATCTTTGTGTCACAGAACTTAAGGAGGTAACGATTTAAATTCTATCAACTACCACGCAAATCCATCTTTAAGAGGCTGCTGGTGAGCATTTAGCAATTACTCCCATAGAGAATTTGTTAATTACTTTAGAGTCACAAAATAAAAATGACAATTTGCTTGCTTATTTGGTTAGTTTTAGTTCATGAAGGGAGAGAAAGTTTTGTTTGGATTTTTCTTTAAAGAGGAGAAAAAACTTTTCCTCCTTTTCAGATGGACTAGTGATATTATGCAAGAGGACTTAATAAGAACAGTTAATACATATAACAGTTTACACAAATAACAGTTAATACAAATAAAATGGTTGAGGCATTGAGAGATGCGGACACAATGCCCCACAACTCCAGGAGAAGCAAGGCTGTACTTTTTCAGCACCTGCAGAACAACATGGCCCAAGCACATCCAGGGGACTGAGAGACAGTGCTAAGGGAACAGAGAAAGGATTCCCGATAGTCAGGTGCAGCTGAGTAGTCTTTCGGTTTATCAAGTACATTCATTAGCTTCAAGCTTAACAGTAATTTAAAGGGAGGTTCTGTGCTTGTTTCGAGTTCTCTTAAAATAAAACTACGACAGAGAGTAGCAGTCCATGATAACAGAGCAGTCTGATTTCAGCTTCTAAACTGTAAGGAAAACTACTCATTATTTTCAAGTCTGGGCACACAGCTATTCAGACTGGCAACCATAAACACCTTTATTCTCTTCTGACAACAGGTTCTCACTTACTATTGCCTTTGCATTGTCAGAATGCAATACTGGAAGAATACCTAAAACGTCTGACAGTCCATAATTCTGGGAAGAGAGGAAGATCTTTTTCGATCTGTAACTGTAAAACATTTTCATTTTTAGACTTACAAGCACCAATTAGAATGGTCAATCCAATGAATCTCTTCATTTCGACACCATCCACTTCCTTTTAATCACTTTCATATACAATTTTGCCTTCAGCATTTGTCCTTTTATAAACCATACTGGATAAATGCTGATCCACAAACATCACAAAAGATGTCACTCGGTCATTCAGAACACCAGTGGTCCAGATCCTTATTACAACATTCTGAGTGAGGAAATTCTTCCTCTTGAAAGATTAACTAGATGCCAAAGACATATTTCCTTTTGGTCTTTGGAAATACATTGTTCTTGCATCTGAGAAAATTCAAGGCTACACCATTTGGAGACTCAATCTGAGACGTACGGAACCAAGTTCACCATCATCGTTAAGAGTCTACAATGCTGCCTATCTCTCTGCATTCATCCTCTCATTCATCTAATATTTGTGAAATGTGTTCCTCTGTCACTCTTTTCTCTTGGCCATTTTGGTGAAAACTTTTGATTTTTCAACTATGTTCACTGAAAGCTCAAAGTAGACTAAAAACTGCTCTCTGCGGCACTCCTTCATACCGTCTTGAAAGAGAGTGCAATTCTTTGGGCCATAAGCAAACTAAAGGGCGATGCAGGAGTCACTGTGATAGCCTCCTACTAGGCAGCTCCATCGCTCTCTATTATTCTGGTCTTGCTTTAACACTGTTGGGGATGACTGGTGAGTAATGATGAATCAACTCCCAGGATGATGAAACAGCAAAATGTTACAAAATACAGAAAAGATCACTAATATATCATAGTGATAAGATTACTAAAACCCTTAATTTTTCTATATATAATTGTCCAAAGGAATCATATGGTAATTATGAGAGAAATGAGTTTTACTCTATTTTTAAAATAAGTCAATTTCATCTTTTTTATGTGGAAGACATTTAAGAAAGAATAAAGTTTAAAAACTAACAGTCCTCACAGATAGTTGGAACTTTTCAAAAAAGAAACTAAAATAAAATCAGGTCCTGATGGTTATAATGAGGATTACAATTCTTTACAACTTTTAAATAGCTGTATCATTTATACAATACTTCACTGAGCTAAAAAAATAGCTATTTTAAAAGAGAGTAATCAAGATAATGTTATTACTTCAAAACTGCAAAGAATACACTGCCAACCCACTGCTCAGATACTTTTCCAAACTTTTCTTTAACACTGTTAGGAAAGTTAATCAAAATCATATCATACCACCTAATTCTTGCTGAGTATTTCACTTAAAACTTTGTTGTATAGTAATATAAACTTTCAGCTTTCAATAACTTGTCTAATTTCTTTTTTACATATTAATCTACATGCTGCTAAAGCTTTCAACTTCTTATATTATTTTTATATTCCCTTTTCTTTACACTCTGCATCACAAGTTCAAAATTCATTAAAAAATTCTTTTTTTGGGCAAAAGGACTAAGTTACCATACTGGCAATGTTGAACTCTAATAACTTTAAAATCTTATACTGAACATAATCCGTTTTATATTTGGAGAGCTTATCTTTCCTTTACTTCATGGAAGAATATAAACTAAAAAAGGAAGCTACATTCAAAGGAGAAATTGGAAGGAAAAAAAAAGCACCCTAAATTTTGGGCTTCTGAACAGGTAACCTAAAAAGAAATGTCCCAGATTATTTTAGACATGTGATCACTTACCTGGATAAACAAGCAAAGTCACCAACACACAACACCTAACTTGCACATCAGCTCCCTAACCATCGGTCCACTTTCTTTTTCATAACCAGCACCTGTAGCTGCTCTAACCATTACAGTTAGTGCCAGACAAGTATCTTTTGGCTGAATGAAAAGGCCCAGGCAAAAAATCATGAAGAAAGTGGGGAGAGTGAGCCTACACTTGGAGAGCAAGCACAGTGGATGGGGGTGTCCCTCCAGCCCTCCCCTGACCCCAAAGGAAATTAGTACCTCCTCACATACTGAATCAGTACTCTTCCAGAATTAACATTTTTGTTAACATACAAATCTAGACCAAAGTGGAAAACAAGTTGAGTTTTACTATTAAGTGGGTTGGGTCTTCCAGTCTTTTAAACACGATATGAAGAAACTTATGGAAGATTTTGTTGTTGTTCAGTCGCTAAGTCATGTCCTAAGTCAGGACTCTTTGTGACCCCATGGACTGCAGCATGCCAGCCTCCCCTGTCCGTCACCTTCTCCCAGAGTATGCTCAAACTCATGGCCATTGAATCACTGTGGAAGATGTCTGCTCTGTATCTGATTTCCATACAGGTCAGATTGGGGTACTCAGAATATTCAACCAGGATTTCATCAACAAAGACAAAAAGGAAAAAGTAAAAACAGGACAAGTATTTTACGTTATGTATGAATGATAGAGGATGCATTCTGACGCCATGCACATTGTGTTCTGATCCAAGGACAACTAAGACAGTGCGTTACCTGCAAGAGTCTGAACCGCAGACAACTAGCATCCTTTCTGTTATATAAAACTGAAACTGTTAGGAATTTCACTCAAAGAGGCAATAGGACAACTTGGATATTTTGATACTATTAAGAAAATAAGAAAATTATCTTTAAGAATTTTATCCCTTCTGAGTTGACATCGACTTTCTAGAACTTTTTCTGGTGGGTGGCTACAACATATCCATAGTAATTAAACCTACACTGTTAGCACCTTATTACAGGGACAATGCAGTCTTCATGCTCTGAAAATACTTTTTTCCTTCTTCCTAATTTGTATTTAAAGTTGTTGTAAGATCTGTACTAGAAAACACAGTAGCCTAGGCAGTGTGCTCTGTGTGTGAGTGAGTTTGCTCCAGGAAGAATCTCCAGTTTGGAGGTAGCTATTTCTCCTAAATGGGAAAACTCATTCGGGAAGTAATTAGCCAGGACACAATCCCAAGGCCAGATGGCTATTTTAAATGCTCTAGCTATTTTAATCTCCGAACTACACCAGAAGCTTTGTTAATTAGTAAAATGGTTTTCTTGTGAATTAAGTGGCCTTGTTACTTAGTATAATGGATGTTTGAAATTCCTGGGGGAAAATGAGCGATATTAAGAGCACTGGTCTGACTGGAAATACACAGACGTCCACCAGCCAGTCTGGTGTGGGCCGGGTGTCAGGGCTACAGCAAGCCCCAAGGGCTGGGAGGGCAGCAGCTCACTTGGAAGACGAAGGATGCCCCGTGTAGACCTCATCCTGTCTCAGATGCTGTCACGTTGGCCTCAGTAAGTCTTTACGGGAAGTCTGGGTGAGAGTACTAAAGACAGTGTCGACTGTGTTCAACTTACCTACAAAACTGATTTTGGTGCCTGCTGGCTAATACAGGTGAGGGTACAGAACTCTGACTCACTTTCATTGTAAATTGGTAGCCAAGCAGTAGGGAGGTCACCTGGAGCCTTTATCTGGCTCCAATGATTGGAAGCTAATTAGCTATTAATACCTCGAGGTACATAACTTGGGAACTGCCAAACTGGCTCAAATCTTTGCAAAGGAAGGAAAAAAAGAGAAAAGAACAAAAAGGGAAAAGATTTGAGGAAGTATGGAGAATGATCCCCACTAAAACTTTCTGAAGGAAGATGTATCTGCCGATACAATCATTTTGAAATTGAAATCCCTGTTTCAAAGTTTCATTACAAGAGATTCATTTTACATAAACCTCTCCATCTGGAATGCATCTGACTTCTCAGTAAACAGAGAGCTGGACTAACTGTGAACAATTATTTTCATAAGGGTAATGCTCTCCTAAAGAATCTCCTTTAATACAAACCATATGCTAGCATCTTTGGAAAAAAAGATATTCTTCAGGAAATTACTCGTCTATATCAGATCAAAGAAATGGAAACAAATGGATTCTAAAGTTTATGGAATTTATAGTTTCAAATATTTTCACTGCAAGCACGTGGCTTTAAACAATGACTACATGGAATTCCACTGGACACACAATTCATCTTTTAACATCACACTGCTCTTTCATGTTGATGTCCAACACCAACCCCAACCCCAGGGCTGGCCTAGCCATGGTGCCAGAGCCTCCCTCCTGGCCAGAGGCCCACACTTCTAAATCTGGGGCATAGGCACTATGGAAAACAGTATGTAGGGTCCTTAAAAAGCTAAAAATAGTTACCATACGATCCAGCAATCCTGTTCCTGGGCATATATCCAGAAAAGATAAAAACTTGAATTCAAAAAGATATATGCACCCCAATGTTCACAGCAGCACTATTTATAATAGCCAAAACATGGAAGCAACCTAAATGTCCATCAACATGTTAATCAACAATGGATAAACATGTGGTATATGTGTATATATATACATACATACACATATATATACACATACACAATAGAACTCATTCATAAAAAAGAATGAAACTGCCATCTGCAACAAGATGGATGGAGCTAGAGATTATCATACAGAGTGAAGTAAGCTAGACAAAGAAAGACACATTTATGATACTGCTTACATGTGGAATCGAAAAAATAATGCAAATGAATTTATTTACAAAACAGAATCAGGCTCACAGACATAAGAAACAAACTTATGGCTACCAAAGGGAAAGGGAGGACAGGGGTAAATTAAGAGTATGGGATTAACAGATATATACTACCACATATGAAACAGATAAGCCACTAGGATTTACTGTATAGCACTGGGAATGATATAGGTTAATATCTTGTAATAACCTATAACAGAAGAGAATCTAAAAATATGTATATACGTATAACTGAATCCTTTTTGCTGTATATCTGAAACTAACACAATGTTGCAAATCAACTATAAAAACAAAAAAAGCAAAAAAATTAGGGCAGGCATGTTCCCAGAGAGCCTGGCATGTGCAACATGCTACCTGAGCTCAAATGTATGTGATGGCAAGTGATCAAAAAGCTAAAACCCAAATGAAGGTGAGCTCTGTCCACTGATTAGTCCAAGGGTCTAAAAGAGTGTCTAGCACTTAGGAGGCAACCACACTGTAACTGAATGGATTCCACAAAGACATCTACACACCTACTATGTACGGGGGAGGCAGAGCCAGCAACTAAGGATCTGGAAAGCAAGATGGAAAGGGCCCCTACCATCAGGGATCTTATATTCTAGCAGGAAAGAAATCACAGATGAGCACAGCACAAACCACAGACTGTGCGAAGTGCCATGAAGGAAAACAGCAGGAGGCTGGGAGAGAGAACACAGGGGAAGCCTCCTCAGATCTGATTTAGGTTTTGAGACAAATGAGGAGTATAGGGGACAAAGATGGAGAAACTTGGACAGACTGGAAGTATGTTCTGGAAGTGGACCCACACAATTCACCCCTGGCCTGGACATGAACCATGACAAAAACGCTCAATCAAGGATGACTCTTAGGTATTTTGGTTTTCTAGGTTTTGTTGATTCTATTTTGTTTTACGCTTAAGCCACTGGGTGACTTGATTGTATCGTTTATTCACCTAAGACTTACAAAAAGATACTTTGAAACAAAAAGAAAAAAGTTCCATTTGGAATATGTTAATTTGATAAATCTATTAGACATCCAAATGGAGATAACAAGTAAGCAGAACAGTGACCAGCAAAGTATAGGTGCTTAATTAATAATTAACTGAAATGCACAACAAAAAAACCCAATCATGTAAAATTTGAAAATGAGTCTACACTGGCTACTGTCTAACCCCCTGAGAACCAGGGTTAGCAACACCCACTGAAGACTGCCAAAATGTTTTAACTGAATGTGGGATGAGAGTTGATCAATGGAACTAATATTGCTAAAATCAACCTTCTTGTGTTATTGTGCAGTTAACGCCTTATGATAATAGTACCTGGTTACGAAACTCTTTCTTTAAAAAAATACTATACATATCAATGTAAAGTTGACTTTCTAAAAATTAAAACTCAAAGTCAACAATTTAAAGGCATCTTTGTTTCTTGGCTGAATGATTAGCTATGTCTAACAACACTGCCTTAATCAAAAATCTTTTCTGAAAAGATTAGCTTTTACTATATTAGATGGCGCATACTTAGTGATGATTATTCAGTAGCACAAGCACTTTGGAAGGTAGAACTTCAGCTGAATCAAGGTCTGTTGAGAATTTACATTGATGGGTGATTCTTGCTAGAATCAATTTTCCTGGAAACAATCTAAGAAATTCTTCCCACCAGTAGAATGTAAAACAAGTTCCCACCAGAATAATCTTTATCAACCTTCGGACAAGCTGTGCCAATAACAAGCATTAAGGGGACTATGTACAGTTACTACTTTACAATGAATTTCCTAATTTAGACTACCATTTAAAGGAGCACATCAGAGGAGAGTTTCTCAACCTCCATATAACTGATGTGTGGCGATAACTCTGTTGTGGGGCCTCCTGTACACTGAGGAATGTTCAGCAATATGCCTGGCCTCCACCCACGAGATGCCAAGTGTAGGAACCCTAGGGGACCCCAAATTGAGAACCACTGATCTACAGTATCTATAACAAATTACAGATTTGTTATTTTAGACGCTAAGTTGTGTCTGACTCTTTTGCAACCCCATGGACTGTTGCCCACCAGGCTCCTCCATCCGTGGGATTTCCCAGGTAAGAATACTAGAGTGGGTTACCATTCCCTTCTCTAGGGGATCTTCCCAACCCAGGGATCGAACTTGCGTCTCCAGCACTGGCAGGCGGATTTTTTTTCTCTGAGCCACCAGAGAAGCCTGTGGAACTGAGGCCTCTTGCCAAAAGCTACCCGAGTAACAAGCTGGGAAGCTAAGCTCCTCCAGCCTCAGCAGCCTTCAGATGCTTAGCGCTAGCCAGTCGCGCGGTAATGACGACCTCCTGGCAGACCGTGAACCAGAACCATCGCCCAGAAACGCTGAGACAATAAATGCTCTACGTCACTAGGACTTACAGTATCTGGTTACGAAGCAGTAGACTCTAATACAGAGCTACCTGTCTCTCTGTCCCAAACACAAGATCCCCATCAGCTGAGTCCTCACCTTTTAATAATGGGATCACCACATTCTAGACCAAAGGACAGGACTGGTTAGTAGCAGTTTATCTTTTCTAGGCAAAAGTGAGACAAATGGGCACAAAACTGTTTCTCTTGGATTTGGAATGTGGTTTGGGGGAGGGGGGTGTTTAGAAATCAGGACAGACTGGTACCTTGATTTGTGTGGTAAAATAAAACATTTTCCACTAGGAAGTCCTTGAAAATCTTTACAACACTCTCATACCAAAGCTGGTAGCTATCTCCCACCCCGTGGCATAGCCACTAAACACAGGGCTTTCAGCAAAAAGAATTTAAGATTTAATTGTGGCTCAGACTCAACTCTGATGATTCATGGAATGACAGAAACTCTAAACGCAGCTCAATTTCCTCAGATCTGAAAGTCACAGCCATGCTTCTTACTGACAGGCATATTTGCTATCCCACTTTATGGAGAAAAAGCTAAAATAATTACTAAATGAACTTGGACTAAGCAGATCTTCAGATTTTATCTTACTAGGAATAAACAGTATTCCAAGCAAATACGTCCCTACTACTTTTCACATAACCTGGAAAGCCTCTTGCACTGCAACTACCTCTGAGGGTATTGGCTGTTAGGGTGGAGTTGTCCCCACCACCCCCAAATTCATATGCTGAAATCCTAATGTCTACTAGCTCAGAGCAAGACTATATTTAAAGAAAGGGTCTGCACAAAAGTAATTAAGTTAAAATGAGGTCATAATGGTGGGCTGAATCCAACGTGACTGGGGTCTTGGAAGAACAGAACAAACACGCAGAGGGAAGACCACATGAATTCCCAGGAGATGGCTGTCCACAGCCAAGGAGACCGACCTCGGAAGAAACCAGCCCTGGCCGCACAGTGATCTCAGACTTTTATCCTCCACTGTGAAAAAACACAGAATTCAATCTATTGTTTAAGCCACCCAGTCTGCAGTGCTCTGTTTCAGCAGCCTGGGCACAAGCATACAGAGGGTTATCAGCTGCCTTTGTATACCAGGTCCCCTGTGGTCTGGTCCCTCACCTAGAGTCAGACATCCTGGAGTGCGAAGTCAAGTGGGCCTTAGGAAGCATCACCATGAACAAAGCTAGTGGAAGTGATAGAATTCTAGCTGAGCTATTTCAAGTCCTAAAACATACTGTTAAAGTGCTGCACTCAATATGCCAGCAAATTTGGAAAACTCAGCAGTAGCCACAGGACTGGAAAAGGTCAGTTTTCATTCCAATCCCTAAGAAAGGCAATGCCAAACAATGTTCAAACTACCACACAATTGCACTCATCTTACCTACTAGCAAAGTAATGCTCAGAATTCTCCAAGCTGGGCTTCAAAACAGTACATGAACTGAGAACTTCCAGATGTTCAAGCTGGATTTAGAAAAGGCAGAGGAACCAGAGATCAAATTGCCAACATCCACTGGATCACAGAAAAAGCAAGAGAGTTCCAGAAAAACATCTACTTCTGCTTTACTGACTATGCCAAAGCCTATGACTGTGTGGATCACAACAAACTGTGAAGAATTCTTAAAGAGATGGGAATACCAGACTACCTTACCTGCCTCCTGAGAAATCTATACGTAGGTCAAGAGGAAACAGTTGGAACTGGACATGAAACAACAGACTGGTTCCACATTAGGAAAGGAGTAAATCAAGGCTTTATATTGTCACCCTGCTTATTTAACTTCTATGCAGAGTATATCACATGAAATGCCAGGCTGGATGAAGCACAAGTCGGAATCAAGACTGCCAGAAGAAATATTAATAACCTCAGATATACAGATGACACCACCCTTAGAGTAGAAAGCAAAGAGGAACTAAAGAGCCTCTTGATGAAAGTGAAAGAGGAGAGTGAAAAAGTTGGCTTAAAATTCAACATTCAAAAAACTAAGATCAAGGCATCCGGTCCTGTCACTTCATGGTACACAGATGGGGAAACAACAGAAACAGTGACAGGTTTTATTTGGGGGAGGCTCCAAAATCACTGCAGATGGTGACTGCAGTCATGAAATTAAAAGACACTTGCTCCTTGGAAGAAAAGCTATGAACAACCTGCTGCTACTGCTAAGTCACTTCAGTCGTGTCCAACTCTGTGTGACCCCACAGACGTTAGCCCACCAGGCTCCACCGCCCCTGAGATTCTCCAGGCAAGAACACTGGAGTGGGTTGCCATTTCCTTCTCCAATGAACAACCTAGACAGCATATTAAAAAGCAGAAACATTACTTTGCCAACAAAGGTCCGTCTAGTCAAAGTTATGGTTTCTTCAGGAGTCATGTATGGATGTGAGAGTTCGGACCATAAAGAAGGCTGAGCACCTAAAAATTGATGCTTCTGAACTGTAGTGTTGGAGAAGATTCTTGAGAGTCCCTTGGACTGCAAGGAGATCCAACCAGTCCATCCTAAAGGAAATCAGTCCTGAATATTCATTGGAAAGACTGACGCTGAAGCTCCAATACTCTGGACAGCTGATGTGAAGAACTGACTCACCGGAAAGACCCTGATGCCAGGAAAGATTGAAGGTAGGAGAAGGGGATGGCAGAGGATGAATGAGATGGTTGGATGGCATCACTGACTCGATGGACATGAGTCTGAGCAAGCTCCAGGAGTTGGTGATGGACAGGGAGGCCTGGTGTGCTATAGTCCATGGGGTCACAAAGAGTCAGACAAGACTGAGTGACTGAAATGAACTGAACTATGGTCTGGTGGCTTCTAATTCCAGAAACCACGTCATCAGACTATTCTACGGACCACAGCTTTACACCTCCACAGTAAAAAAAAAAAAAAAAAAAAAGTTACAGTTATCCTGATTTCCAAAAACCGCCTATTGAGGAATCGTTAGAATTAAAGTTGCTTTGATTTTGGCCTTCTTAACTTTAACCAAGATGTCTAATATCAGAGGAGGGAGGAAAAACATAGAAACAACTCCAGCTACTGAAGCAGAAATAGCAGATGTTGAACAATTTGCTATCAAAGTATTGACTCTGAGAAGCTGGAAAAGGGAAGACCATGTCCTGTGACACTGATCTTGCTGTCATTCAGGAAAATGTCCCTAGACAAGCTATGGGAGCTGAGGGAGAAAGTAAAGTTTTCACTGAATTCAGAGAGTAGAATGGCTGAGAAGAAAATTTTAGAGAAGCACCATCCCAATATTCTGTGATAATCTATATGAGAAAAGAACCAGAAAATGAATGAATACATGGGCCTGTATAACTGAATCACTCTGCTGTACACCGGAAACTAACGCAACTCTGTAAATCAACTATACCCCAATAAAACTAAAATATTAAAAGTAAATAAAGAGAAGTAATAGTAGCGATAAATTATTCTGAGATCCATATACCATAGACACAGCAAGGTACAAAGACAACAATTTACCACATCAAACTCCAGCTTCACTTTGTTCAGTGTTAATTGTGCCCAGTGCTGTGTTAAGTACTTGACACGCACCTCATTTAATCTCCATGACAAGCCCAGAATTATTTATATCATCCCCAACCAAAGTGAAGAAATAAGTTCAGAGAGGTTATAATAACACAACCATAGAATACATAACTATATATTTATATATAATAAACATACGGTTTAAATTACTTTCCCATTTGTTTTTTCCTCCTTTTGTTTTTCAAAATGTGACTACTAGGAAAATTTTAATTACATGTGACTTGCACTGTATTTCTATTCACTGTTCCATACTACATCTGTTAGGGAGGAAAATACTTTATTTGCTTAATCATAGTAGACATTTAACTAGAAGTCTGAGGAACAAAAGGTTTCTGGCACTTTAAAACTTACAAAACGAGATGAGTTATCATTTTTCACAGTCTTTGCGTTTCCAAATGATTCCAGGATTGGATTTGCTTGCAAAAGCTGCCGTTCAAGTTCCCCCTAAAAGACATCACACATAAACACACACATAAGTGAAAGCAAATGTATGTTAATCTCTCTACTCCATTCCTCAAAGAAAAAGCAAACGAAACACTGCCTCTTTTCCTCAGTTTTCTCATTTGCCATCTAACAAATTTTGTTGTTGGCTTCTTATTCTCGGTCTTATGGGCTCTGCTAAAGGAAAAAAAAAAAAATCAGCCTCTATCACGGGACCACAAGATGATGATGTCACATTGAACAGAGATGCTAAACACAAGGTGATAAGACTTGCCATTTTCCAAGATTTAACACGACATCTTAATGACATAGACAGGGCAACACCCTCATCTCCAAATTCAGATGGTGAGGCTACTGAATTCTTGCTCAAATTTAAAAAGCTAAGCATATCATATTTGGTGTAGTGTATGCTTTATTCAGTGTTCTTACTTGCATGCAAATTAAGCTATAAAACGGTTTACAAACAAAAGGTGTAAGTATATTAATATGGGCTTTAATCATGAAATACAACAGAAAGCTCCATGAGAAAGCATGAAGCCATTTCTGGTCATAAAAAGCACTATAAAATGACCCTATGCCCGGGGAATATAATTTCAGAATTATACTGTAAGACTTAAAATCCTTTTCCAAATACAAATGTTACCTGTGTATTTTAAAATACCCACCATTATTCTAGACCTAAAGAAAGAAATAAAAAACACTAATGTGCTTCTCTAAGCAAAAAAAAAAAGAGTATAAGGAACCTCAGGTAAGATTTTTAAATGAATGGCCAGTTGCCACGTGACGCATGACACTATCATCAAACCCAAAGCCAGGAACAACTATATACCATAAGGCAGTCTCAGCCAGTGTGGTTAGAGGTGCCGTTAGGAGGTGCCGTTCCCTCCAGGGAAAGAGTGGGGAATGTGCCTGAGACCCGTGACACAGTGTGTACTCTAGAGCATTTATCTGGACTGCCGGCTTTTCCCAGGTCTTCACCAGTCTAGAACCAGTCCTGCCACATCAATGTCATGACATAGCATCAACTCACGTTCTCAACTTTAGATAATATGCTCCCTGAACGGGAATTTTCCTGTTTATGGACTTCAAGGGGCACCAGACTATTTCTGATGTAAATCTTTCTAAATGCTATATGTTATCAAAGTTTCTCAAACAAAGTATCCTGAACCAATGTTAACAAGGCTGAACGTCATCATTAAGGACAGCAGCCATTGTGCTGTGACACAACAGAGAGCCTTTTCCCTAGAGGTCAGAGGTCACAGCCATCACTGAGTCTGTGGCCAACATCTTGCAAAGCCCTCCCTGCACTGGCTCAACAACAATGCTTTGGGCTATAAGATTCCTTAACCTCACTGTGTGATAAGGGTGTAGAAACTGTCAGAAAAAGTACTGACTGATAGGTGGGGCACTGCATTTATCTGACACGGCCAGCTAGCTCAAGGAATCAGAACACAGATTCCTTAAAACTACACACTATCCTACCAAATCATAATAAAAACACTTCCAATAATAATTTATCTTTAAAATGTTCTCCTAACTTGAAAACAAAACAAGTATTGTATACCTCATTTTAATATTCCCTAGACATGGCTTCACAAGAGTTGTTTGGGTCAAGATGATTGGTTTTTTCCCCCTCCCTGGCATGTATATGTTGTGTTTGTGTGTGCACACACTGTGTGCATGTGATCCACTGATCTTGATCCCATTCTTTCATTTGGCTTAAAGGCACTGGTTGCATCCTCCACATCAAGTCAAAATAATGTTCTGTGAATGTCTGCTGAATGGACAGATAATGACAGGTCCAAGCACACTCTATCAGTATCTGGGGAGGGGATGGTGGTGAGCCAGAGGTGGCAGGAAGATTTGGATTAAGGGTCCTCACAGTCATCATGGTGGGTGTGGAGATGGGGGTCCCAGCTATGGGGGCCACTCCATTAACAGGGATGTGGTGGTACTTCTCTTCCAATGGGTTTCTGACATGATTGAGCCCAATTATAGATCTCAAAGACTCAGGAATGAATCATATAAAGCTTGACCCAAAGCTAGTACTATACAATACACAAAAATGATCTTTAGGTAAGAAATTACCACTAAATTTGATCATTGCTACACTGAATAATTCTACACTTAGGTAGAAAGTGCTTACAGCTCCCAACCAAATTATGCAGCCATTTATAAACCTCCAGGGGCAGTGACTAAAGTGTTAACCTTTCCACTGGAACTGCATGGGCAATGTTCCTCTCTTTCTATTCTATGTGGTAATAAGAAATGTCACTGTGGAACATGGAGAAAAGAAATTACTATTAACTACTGAAATTATTTTTAAAGTTCTAAGTATTTAAATCATTAATGCTTTAAAGGTTTGCCAATCGTGAAAAAAACTACACCCATGTTTATTACATAATGTATTACATATACTTGCTATATGATAGATACAGAATGAGTTTGAAGTTGGTGAAAATAAAGAAAAACACAAAAAAACCACACACACACATCTTTCAAAATTCCAGTTCAGCCAGCAAGGGGACTCAGGCTGGCCTCCTGCTGCCCTCATAGGCCTAACAGGCAAAGCTGTGGCTTTCCCTCTGACCACAGAGTAGGGTTGGAAGCTGGTGAAAGTGAAAGTCACTCTGTGCCTGACTCTGCGACCCAATGGCCTATACAAGTCCATGGAATTCTCCAGGCCAGAAGACTGGAGGGGGTAGCCTTTCCCTTCTCCAGGGGATATTCCCAACCCAGGGATGGAACCCAGGTTTCCCACATTACAGGCAGATTCTTTACCAGGTGAGCCACAAGGGAAGCCCAAGAATACTGGAGTGGGTAGCCTATCCCTTTTCCAGGGGATCTTCCCAACCCAAGATCTGAGCTGGTGTCTCCAGCATTGCAGACGGATTCTTTACCAACTGAGCTATCAGGGAAGCTGGTGCAGCAACTAATCACATGTTGAGAACCAATCTCCAGGATAGGCTATAATTTCTGTGCTTGCTACTTGCTATCTGTTACCCTTCTGTCTCAGTTCAAGGCAGTTTAGACCAGTAGATACAAAGTCATCTGGAAGCTGCCATCTGATGTGGCTGACTGAGCAATTAGTGGGGAGGTGGGTGGGCCTGAAGAGGTCATTCTCGGGGGATGGTCAAGTTTAAGAAATTAGTTGTCTTCAAACCCGCTCTGAAATTGCACCTTGTCCAGGCTTCAGAGTGGCCTTGAATACCATGCCAGACAGCAAGGGTCTGTAACAGCAACACACGATGAGGGAACTTGGAATGAAGACGGACTTGCAGTCAGCTGGGGCATTAAGCCAAATGACAACTTATTTTGCTACAACATGTAAAAGTTTACAGGTAAATGTTTTACTTCTTAAATACTGCAGCCTTAATTTTGACAATTTCTTTCTTATATTTGTTCATATTTCTATAATGAAGATGAAGTTATAAAATACATTTTAAAAAACTGAACACTTCACAGTGCTAGGAGGGCCTCAATAAAAAGACAATGACAAATACTGACTAGGATACGGAGAAATTGGCACGCTCATATATTGCTGGGAATGTAAAGTGGTACAGCCTCTATAGAGAAGTCTGGCAGTTCATCAAAACATTAAACAGAAAGTTTCCACAACCTAGCAATTCCACTCCAGGTACACACCCAAGAGAAGTGAAAACGTATGTCCATGTGAAAATTGATATATTGCAGCATTATTCATAATGGTCCCAAAGTGGAAACAATCCAAACGTCCATCAACTGATGAATGGATAAACAAAACACGACGAATTTAATATAATGGGTTGTTATTTGGTCATAAAAAGGAATGGAGCACTTACACATGCTCCAACAAGGACAAACCTCTGAAAACATTTGCAAAGTGAAAAAAGAGTCACAGAGAACCACATGTTGTATGATGCCATTCACATAAAATACTCAGAATAGGTAGATTCAGAGAAACTAAGTGATTAGTGATTTCCAGGGGCTGGGGGGACATGGAAGGTGATTCCTATTCCTATGGGTAAAGGGCTTCTTTTGGGGGTGATGAAAATATTCCAAAATTGACTGCAGTAGTAACTGTGTGACTAGACTAAAAAATAAACAAACCCCACTGAACTGTATGCTTTAAAAGGGTGAATTTTGTGGGACATGAATTTAAACCTCAATAAAGTTGCTGAGGGAAAAAGAGCCAAGAGCAAATAAAGATTCACAAAATCGGGAGGCTACAAATGCCTTTTGTTTTGTTTTGTTTTACAATTTATACTGCTGTTTAGTGATAAAATGCTATCAATTTATACAAATGGTTCCTGGGAATCCAAGTAAGTTCCTATAAGGTTCAACATAAATTCAGAAACCAGTTAAGGGAACCAAAAGAAACACTGACCTTACAAAGTAAAACCATTACTTTATGGCAGTCATCCTCAAAACGGGGTGAGGAAATCAGGCCTAGGGGCACTCGGGAGAGGATGGGGGTGTAGGGAGAGAAGTAAGTTCCTGAGATGACCCTCCCCAGGGTATGACCAGTCTCTAGGCTCAGCAGTGTCTCACATTCCTCAGTGTGCTGGGAAAGAAAAATCAATGGAGCACCAGTGGCCTCCTCATGTTTCTAAAGACACGGCATAACTACCACTTGATTAGTGTTAAAATAAACCTGGGAAAGCAGCACATAAGAGTCTGCGCAGAGAACATGCAGAAAGACATGCAAGTCAGTAACAATAGCACAGCAGGGCCCAGAGAAGCTCATGCCTTCTGGAGGGAACCTGGCTTGATTGGACCCAAAGCAAAATCTCGGGGTAAGCATGCTACTCACAGGGACCCACTCTGTAGTTGTTTCTGACATTGAAACAAAACAGTAACGATAATTTATGTAAGCCAGAGGACTAGGAAACCTAAATCTGTAGGTTAATTATTTAACGCTATTTTGCTAGTGATCTAGGTACATATTAAAAGGTCATTTAGCATGTACTCTAAAACATAAAGAAAATCTGGTTGCTGGTCTACAGATTCCTTCTTTAACTGGCCAAAGAGCCTTTCAATATCATATAGGATAGTGATGATATCGTTCATCCTCCCAATTTGCATCACTGGTGTGGTCTACAGCTAAAAGCAAAGGAACATCATGGGATTTTATAGGTGTGGTACAAGCTTTGGCATCTGAGACTATCTTAAGAATTCTAAAGAAAGGTATTTGAAAATCTGTGTCTGTGACTATTCCTTTCAATGCCTCTGATTGCTTCTTCATGTTAATAGGTTTTCATAACACTATCATTTATTGCTTTATGCTAGCTTTGCAGCAGCATGCTTACAAAAAGACACAGAAACCAAAACCATTCCAATGCTAGGGAAAGGGTCAAGTCCAGGTGCAGACACCGCAGTCTATCTAAGGCATCTGGCTCAGCCCTGCCCTCCCTCTCTATCAGGACATGCTCTGGTCCATGGTCTGCCAGATGCTATGCTCTGTGGGGCTAAAAGCGTGGCATCTGATAGGAAGAGTAACACTCCTCTACAACTTGCCCAGGACAAAAAAGTTCTAAATTTATATATTAAATACAATGAGACTTTCAGGTTACACATATCAGACCACACAATGTTAACAGGTCAGAAACTGTTACAGTTGCAACCCTAAATTCAAAATTTAATATATGGCATGAAGTTAGATTTCCACATGCTTAAGAATTATTAAAGTGATTCTGCCTGGCCACTGAAACATGAAACCCTAAGTTTACAGGCTTCACAAGCATATGATTCAAAGTCATAATGAAAGGGTAAATAAACATCAAAGTTCCTCTAGAAAACAAAGGTAAAGCAAAAGGGCATGCTGCTTCTCAGGACAGTGAGCCTCAAAGCAACACATTTTCAAAAAGAAACATTTTGTTCATAAGAGATTTCGCTCAGAGCTAATGGTATTTGTGCCTAGTAGCGTCTCAGTCTAAAGACAGAAATTAGTGCAAACACTCATGACTAAGAAACAAAGAAAAGCACTTGCCTGGTGTTTCACTGGTTTAGGTGATTCCTGCTGCTCGTTACAAACAGACAAATGCAAATGTTAGCAAGTTTGGGTCTTTCCCTAGCAGTAAAGCCACATCCAAAGCACCAAGTCAGTGTGAGGGTTAGAACTGTGAAAGCAGGTTTGGCTGGCATCTCTCAGGGGGTATTAACGACTACATCTGCATATCTACAAATCAAGAATAACTGACGTGTTATATTCTTACACCTTTTCTGTCATCAACTGTCCCCCAAATTTCTATCCTCCCCTCAGGCTGCTGCTGGTGGTAGCTCTGTAAGGTCAGAAAGAACCACTGAAAATATCTGAGGATATTTTTCTGGTGGTTAAGAACTGAGAAGTCTTCATGAGCCTTGCTTATTGACTTCTAACAATCCTTACCACAACCCTGCAAGAGATCAGGCTTTGAGTTACAACCATAATTTCAGTTTGCCCTGTTGGAATTGCCAGTTACCAGCAATTTCTTGATGTCCTAGCCCCTCCTTGCTGGGGGAGACAAGGAAGCTGTCAATAAAGGCAGTGCGCTGAGCACCCTCACTTCCTTATTCTTGTTTCTGAAATTACTAAAGAATAAATCTAAGGGTTTTAAAAACAAGGGCAGAACAAAAACTTACAGGAATATTATGGTCCTTTCGTCCTTTGTGTGAAGAAGCAACATGAGCAAGGTACTGAATGACTTTCTTAGTGTTTTCTGTCTTCCCGGCACCTGATTCGCCCCTGGAAGATATAGTAACACAGGCTGCTTTACAGAAAGCACAGCACACACATTCCCAACCTATAATCAACAAAAGTAAACTGATTTGAAACTAGAATTAGTAGGAAGTAAAAAGAGAGTGAGTGGGGGGGAAAAAAAACCACAACACTATCACCAGTAGCTAGAAAATGATTTTTAAATGGTAAAAATGAAATACATTATTTTGGTAGATGCCAGTTAAGAGGACAGACGAAAATTTTCACAACACTTCCCCACCTGTGCTAGGAATCAGTGGCTCTGCCAGAAAAGTGAAGTTCATTAGAACGTTTACAAAGAAATTCCTCAGCACCAGAAACATATCCAGCACTGGAACCAGAATTTCTAGAACAATCAGACAAGGTAACTGAGTCTGCAGGAGCTGAACGAACCCCAGGATGCCCGCTGATCACGGATAGCATCTTCAAGGCCTGACACCTTTTAGGCTCATCCCTCAGCGCTGACGCTGGCTCACTCCCCTGGACCCACGGAGCACCTTGTACCTATCTCATACACAGAGCTTTTCTATTATCATCACCTACACTGTTAAATCCATCTATGCTGTCCTTCCTGGACTTTGATGTCTTCACTTTTTACAACTATATTTTAATTAGTCGAAAAAAATGTACAGTCTGAGGTCAAGCTTTTTTTTTTCAACTGTATTATTTTTTGGCCGTGCTGGGTCTTTGTTGCTCCTCGGGCCTTTCTCTAGTTGCAGCAAGTGGGGCTCCTCTCTAGCTGCAGTACGTGGGCGTCTCTTGTTGCAGAGCACGAGCTCTAGCGTGTGTGGGCTTCAGGTGTTGCGGCACGT
The DNA here is from genome assembly GCF_032405125.1 of Capricornis sumatraensis. Classification (NCBI taxonomy): domain Eukaryota; kingdom Metazoa; phylum Chordata; class Mammalia; order Artiodactyla; family Bovidae; genus Capricornis; species Capricornis sumatraensis. The sequence continues at coordinate 78,417,754 of NC_091076.1, forward strand.
GGGCTCAGTAGTTGCAGCTCCCCGGCTCCAAGCACAAGCTTAACAGTTGAGGTGCATTGGCTCAGGTGCTCCACAGCATAAGGGATCTTCCTTGATTACAGATCAAACCCATGTCTCCAGTATTGGCAGGCGGGCTCTTTACCACAGAGCCACCAGGGAAGCCCTGAGGTAAATATTTAATCTCATTTTCCACTCACATGATTCAGCTCACATCCCATTATCAATGGTTGGCCAAGACACTGATTATCTTGGTCAAAATGATTTGAAATGTTATCTTTACCTTACACTTATGACTGTATTCCAAAGCCAATACCCTATGCAGTATTTCTGAAGTATGACTAATCACATTACCCATCGTTTTTTAAAACCTCAGAGACAAGTAGTCTCTGAGGATTTATTTTTTTCAGATAAAAAAATTTCAAGTAATTTTGTTCTGCTATATCCCTCCTGTCTCCTCCCACCTGCCACCTCTATAAAAACACACAGACAGAATTTTGAGCTAAATAATATACATGCTGTTTTTAGGAGAAACGATGGCTTCATCTCTCAGTTAAATTCTGTATTTTTCTAAGTTCAAAACAAGCAAGGACCCATGTTTGTCTTATTCACGTACTACATCATAGTGCCTAGCATAGCAAGTACTCAATACATTCTGTTGAATAAAAGAACATAAGTCTTATCTAAGTTTATTTCTAGGCTCTATTTGATATTTTTAGTCCTGTCATTAATGTCCTTTTATCACCATTATACTTTCTACTTGGTCATCACTGGTACCTGCTGATGAGTTTTGTTCATTCCTTTATTCAACACATTTCCAAATCAACTCAGGCATCCCTTAAGTGCTAGAGACTGAGCTGTGGATACAGTCTTCCTGTAGCTCAAGATTAGAAGAGATTTAAAACAAACAAGAAAAACAAATTGGGTCTCTATAGGGTGTGAGGAGGGTGATGAAGGAAACAAGGTGACTGAGGGGAAAAGGCAGAAGAGCAAAGGACAACTCGCTGGACATTCAATGGTGGCGGGGGTGGGGGGCACTCGACTCCTGAAAGCTGAGCAGGACCAGGCACGAGAGGGCCAGACACAGAGCATGGAGGCAGATGGAAAGACAAACGCAAAAGCCTCAGAGCAGAAGAAAAGCCCGGTATATTCCAGCAACCGGCAGCCGGAGTGCAGGATTTGATGTAAATAACCAGCCAGGCAGACACAGCAGAAGGGACTGCCTCCGAGGTGGAAAGGCGTGGACAGGACGTACCCTGGAGCCAGGGGAATGAATCTGGATTTTACTCAAGTGCAATTTCATAAGAGCTATGCCAGTGGTTTTCTCTGTTGTGTTGTTTAAAATACCTAGGGTTTCAAGCTAATCATGATGTTGGCTGTTGGTTTCAAACAGATAATTTTTCAAGATGCTAAGAAGTGTGCCTCATGTACAATGCCGATGACTTGTCTTGAAGCAGTTATGATTGGTACTCATCGGCTTGGTTTGCCTCTGCGGTTTCTTGCCTAACCCCTCTCAACTGGACATACTTCAATGTATCCTGAAAGCATTTTTTCCCCTAACTGTCACACTTACTCAGCTGTACTGAGCCATCCGTCAACAACTGCCTATGAACTCTGCTAAATTTTCTGTATTTTAGGTCTAAGATACCTCTGCTAATATTACACATAAGGCTGTGTTGTAAAGGAAAAATATACACTCCATGTAAAGCACATAATTGGGCTTTCTCAGTGGCTCAATGGTGAAGAATCCACTTGTAACGCAGGAGCCGCGGGTTGGACTCCTGGGTCGGGAAGATCCCCTGCAGGAGGGCATGGCAACCCACTCCAGGATTCTTGCCTGGAGAATCCCATGGACAGACGAGGCTGGTAGGCTACAGTCCTTGGCGCCGCAGAGAGTCATACATGATCGAAGTGACTTAGCACACATAAAACATACAATTAGTATTCAATAAACATTACCCATTACTGTCCACTCAGCTGTTCATCCACCATATAGAAGCGAATTTGAATTACCAAACTCTAAATTACTTCATGAATCTATCATGCTGGTAAAGTGGGTAAGAAGTGGGCCATGGTATCTTGATGATCTGCTGCTACTGCTAAGTCGCTTCAGTCGTGTCTGACTCTCTGCGACCCCATAGACGGCAGCCCACCAGGCTCCCCAGTCCCGGGGATTCTCCAAGCAAGAACGTGGGAGTGGGTTGCCATTTCCTTCTCCAATGCATGAAAGTGAAAAGTGAAAGTGAAGTCGCTCAGTCGTGTCTGACTCTTAGCGACCCCATGAACTGCAACCTACCAGGCTTCTCTGTCCATGTGATTTTCCAGGCAAGAGTACTGGAGCGGGTTGCCATTTCTTTCTCTGTCTTGATGACTTACTTAGATTCAAATCCAGCCTACCCCTTCTTAGTTATGGGGCTTTGGGCAACGTGATTGGCCTCTGAACCTCGGCTTAGACTCCTTTAAAATGAGATCTGGTTACTCTGCAAGATTGAGATCATGTCTGTAAAGAGCCTAGCATGGCACCTGACAGGAAGTTGCTCAATAAATGGCAGCAATGGTAACAACTATGATGGTCAACAGTGATGATGAATAAATTGACAGAAGTAGAAAGATGATAACCTCTGATTTGAATATGAAAGACAGAGAAAAATCATTTTGGATAACACTCCTTTAGGAGTTGTGTCTTCCACAAATATTTCTTCTCAGTCTGTGGTTTATCTTCTCAATCTTTTAACACTGTCTCTTGCAGAGTGGAATTTTTAATGAAGTCTAGTTTATCAGTTATTTCTTTGATGGATGTCTCTAGTTTTGTACCTAAAAAGGTATTACCATGCCCAAGGTCATGTAGGTTTTCTCTTATGTTACCTTCTAGGAGTTTTACAGTTTTGTATTTATATTTAGGCAAAGAGCTGGAAGTGCCTGAGCACACACGCACACAATCAAATGAAGTGAGGGTAGGAATTTGCTGGGTACAGGAGGGAACTTTACAGGATGATCAAAATGATAATGTTCTCTATCTTAACAGATGTTTACGTTGTACAAATAACTCAGCCCATACATACTTAAAGCACATACTTACTTAAGAGTTTTGCATTCTGTTATACCATAAGTCCCCTACATATAAAGGAGTTCTGTTTCAAGAGCACATTCAGAAGTCCAACTTTTTCCTAAGTCCAACAAAGTTAGCCTAAGTACCTAACACAATCTGCTATATAGTACTGTACTGTAATAGGTTCATAAGACTTTCCACACAAATCCATAAAAACAAATAAAGAAATAAAACATTTTTAGTTGTACAGTATAGTACCTTGAAAAGTACAGTAGTACAGTACAACAGCTGGCACACAGGGTTGTCATCAAGTGAAGAAGCAAGAAGTGTTACCAACTGGAGGAGGGAAAGGACGTGGGAGGTGGTAGAGGCTGAAGGATCGTCAGCAATAGGAGACAGAGGGCAGGCTGCAATGTCACTCTCATCTGATGTCGATGGAACACAGGTTCATATCTTTGAAAGTTTACAACTTGAAGGTTTGTATGTAGGGGACTTAAGTGTATGTGAATTTTGTCTCAAAAAGATACAGATGTAAATCCTGAACTTTACTTAATGTTATGTATGCTGAAGTATTTAGGGGGAAGCACACTGATCTACAAACGCATCAGATGAAGGGATTAATAGCCCAAAGAGTGGTTTTCCAGTTGAAAATGAAAACATCTCAACAATCAGCAGTCACCGAAAGAAATACCATCCAACCTTAAGCAGTGAAGGTGTTAGTAGCTTAGTCGTGTCAGATTCTTTGTGACCCCATGGAATGTAGACCACCAGGCTCCTCTATTCATGAAATTCTCCAGGCAAGAATACTAGAGTGGGTAGCCATTCCCTTCTCCAGGAGATCTAACCAACTCAGGGATGGAACCCAGCTCTCCTGCATTGCAGGCAGATTCTCTACCTTCTGAGCCACAAGGGAAGCCCAACCTTAAGCTGAGCCTCCTAAAAATGCAGCTCCCATGGAACCCCATCCCAAGGAGTTTCCGGACTGGGGGAAGTCCGACCCTGAGCACCAGCAAGTACAAACTCAGCTGTCCACTGGCATCAAAAAGCCCCATAGAACCCTCCATACTCTCCCCTAGAAGCCCCAATCCACCTACACCACCTCCCGTTTCTTAAATTTAGTATGGAAGCCTTTTATTTCTGGTTTTCAGAAAGTTACTCAACACTGAATACTACCACACGTGTGCACACATAATTCCTGTCTTCTCCTGTTAGTCTACTGTCAATTTGTAGATCCCCAACCACAGGACCCAAGTTGGAAAAGTTTCCCTCCCAACACAAACAAATGGATAGAGGGATGAACAGGTCAATATATAATAAGCAAATATAATAAAATATTAATGGCAGAATCTAGATGGTAGATATATAGAACTTGATTGCAAAAATTCTTTCAGCTTTATGTTTGAAAATATTCCTAATAAAATGTTCAGAAAACTCAAAAAAAAAAAGCAAATATGGTTTATCTGATGACTGCTACTTTGTGAGCACAAAGAGATACCCCAGCTGCTGTAGCTCATGAACCCACACCTCACCACTGATGCATACATTGGTCTCAAATGACAATGATCATCTAATTATAAGTGCTAGTGCTTACAATGGTCACTTTTGGTGACAAGAGTAAATCAGCGCTCACTAACCGTAGGTTCTGTCAAACAGCAGTCACTCCCTCCCCAAGTGCTTCCTGCTTCCAAACATTCCAAAGAGTCCTCACCCAAAGCGATCACCCAAGCTCACAAACCACCCAAAAGGAGAGGACTGCGTCCTGCCCCTCACCCCTGCCTACTGCGAGCAGGGTCACCATGGCTGCGGCCCTGCAGGCAGGTGACACGAGTTCTCGTCCTTGCTCACTTGTGAGCAGAAGCCATCCCACTTGTGAGCAGAAGCCATCCCGGGCCCCGGGGGTGGGAAGGGCCCAGCTTGCGAGCTGGAAGCACTGCCGTTCTTGCCGGGGCTCTGTGAGCCGTCCGGAGGCCCAGGGAACGTGTGTGAGGAAGGAAGGGGGCGGGTTTATCATACCTTACCATACTCATTTCATGGAGCTTCAGTGGTTAGATTCTCAGAGCAATTTTCCTCTACTAACTGATGCTCTATAAGTGAAGAACCTGGCTGGTCTTTGTTCCTGATTCCTGGGAGCTCTGGAGCCTCCAGGTACCTGGAATGTCTTTTGTTAGTCATGGTGGGCACTTGGCTAGCTATAGGATGGGGACTGGACAAGCTGAAAAACCAAACGGATGATTAGAGGTTTGTGCCTTTGATCCCGGTGACCCTCCTGGGAGGGGAAAGGGGATGGACACGGATTCAATCAACCAGGCCTACACAGTGAAGCCTAATAAAAACTCTTTGAAGCTAAGGTGAGCTTCCTAGTTGGTAGTATACACTGATGCACTGGGAGGGGAAGTGACCAGAGCAAATGGAAGCCGTGCCTTTGGGAAACTCCAGCTCTCACCCTCTCTGGCTGATTTGTCACTCTAGCAAAGTATTGAATCTGAGTGGGTAGTGGCCACCCTCAAATGTGTAGCTATTTGGTCAGAAGTATGGATGGCCTGGGAAACCCTGAGCTTGAGGCTGGTATCTGCAGAGCCAGCCCACATGATGGGTGTGCCTTGGGAAATCAAGGTCAAAACTGCTTCAAAACAGGTAGTTTTAAAAAGATGTTTGCAGCTCACTTTCTGAATAACTGACTTTTGTGAAGAATATGCCCAGTGGAATAAAATAAAAAAGTGAGAAGACTATTCTAGAATACAGAATTAAAATGAAGAGACATAAGGAATGCAAGCAATGAGACCTGACAGGATTGTGGATCTTTGGAAGTCATAAGAAACATGTTGAAGACTATTACAGAAATTCACATTTGGATTTCATACGAGACAACATTACTGTTTCACTGTCAAGTGTGACAACGTGTGTTATGTGGGGACACCCTTGCTCTTAGGAATCACCTACGGCGTATCCAGGGGTCAAGTGTCAGAGTATCTGCAAATAGTCCTGTGTGTGTACAGAGACAAGGGACACATTTAAGTAAAGGGTACATGAGCACTTAACGTATCACTCTTTCAACTTTTCAGTAAAATTTAGGTTTGTATTTGTTTAACATAAAAACTTGGGAGAAATGCAAAGGTTTAAAAAAGGAAAACACATAAAATTTGGTAAAATTTAACTCACTGAAGTTAGGGGATGGGTTTCTAGGGGTCTCTAACTATTCTATTTTTGTGTAGGTTTGAAATTTCAAAATAAAACACCTTTATAAAATGGTATCAGAAAGGTTTTACCCTTTGAAAACACATATAGTATTCAATTGTTTCTAAAACTTCCTAATCTTAAGCCTGTTTCCTTGGTTCCTACTTAATTAAGAGATTCATTGTTTTGTTTGCATTTTTATCCATTTACTAAGGATGCCCAAAAGCACTGTTCCAGGTTCTCAGAGGATAATTAAAAAGCAATCAAAGAAAGTCACAGTTCCTACCCTTCGTCTAGTTGTAAAACAAGACACAAAGACCCAAACAGGTAATGAATCGCAGTATGTGAGCAACAGGGCCTGACGAGGGGAAATCAGTGTGAGCTGGAGCTAGCTGTACCATGAGGCTTATGTCCTCCCTGGAGGGAGAGAGAGGAGAAAGGCAAGGGAGTCAGCCAGGATCCCAGAAGACGGGGCAGACAGTAGGTGCTGGGCGGGGCTAGGGCAGGACAGGACTGGAGAAATATGAAGTGAGGCGACAACTGGAAATGGGAATGAAAGAGAGCAGGGAGTCAAAGCAGACGGCAAGGTTTTAAGCCATGAGTCTGGAAACACAAAGCGCTGATGATGGAAAGAAAGATACTGGGAGACCCATCTTGTCTGTGTGAGAATAGAGGTTAATTTGTCAGCGTGTTCAGTTTAAACTGGCTTTTATTCCCTACTTCACAGCTTGTGCTCCAGGAAGACCCAAACACCTGTAATTGCCTGACACCTGTCTCACCTTCTGTCCCCTGTGCCCGTAAGGTTCACTGATTCTGTGAGAAGCTACAAGAAATTGTGACTAAGATGAAGGTCCAGAAACTCATCTAGCTGTGGGGCCACCCACCTGAGCTAAAAAACCCCTGGAAGCCAGTAAGGCCCAGCCTAGACTGCCACCTCCCATGGGCCCAAACCCCCCAGCCCGCCCCTGCCGGATCCACTGGGGCCTGGAGATGAGCTCTGCAGGGGCCTTCAGGTCGTGCCCCCCGCCAGCCTTGGTCATTGCTCCAAATGCAGCTCCTCCGGCCACTCTTCATTCTCACCTTCTGTTCTCACTTCCTTTCTCCTGATTCCAAACCCAATTATTTTCTGCTCTAGCCCCCCTCTTTTCCTCCATACTCTGTGGGATCCCCATTCCACAGCGTGCAAAGTCACCCACGTTCTCAGCCTCCTCACTGAACACTGCCCTCCGGGGGCCGTACTTCACATCACACACCTGTGTGCACATACACACACATGTACATCATCACACACACACGTACAAACATCAGGGACATCCTTCTCACTCCCCCTAATGCTGCTTCCAGACTCTCTTGTTCTAAAAGCCCCTACCTCTCACCTCTCTGTGGTCACACATAGCAGGAGCAGTGGTTCTGACACTGGATTTATTTTGCTTAGTAAGATCTTAAAAAACAAACCACCCCTACCCCCACCCACGTTGTTTCAAAAAAGAAAGCACTTTTATTTCCAAAGAAAACAGGAAGGGTCTTATCTTGGAATAAAGGACATTCCTCTAAGTGAAATAATTCAGCTTTATGAAGTGTTTACCAGAGGCCACTGCCCTCAAACCATCACTCGTGTGTGTGTGTGTGTGTGTGTGTGTGTGTGTGAAAGCCCCTCCTCTCCTTGTGTGAGCAACACACCTAACCCTTTGACTCCCTGACACCCTCCACCCCATGCCCTCCTGCCCGCCCCCCTTTCTCAGCTGCCCACTCCTGCGGCCACACAGGAGGAGCTCCCTCCCAACACCTGCGGCCACAATGCCTGCTCTTCCTGCTCCTGCGTCCCCAGGAAGCCCTGCTCTCCAGTTTCCTGACCCATCTCCCTCCTATCAGTCCCTCGTCGTGTGCCACATCCCATGGTCCATCATGACAGTCTCTCTCGCTGATGTTCTCCGTTCTCTCATCTCAGTGACCCCCACCTGAACCCACTTATAAAAACTTTTGGTGGATTAAATCTGATTCCCATTTCGACACCTTCGTAGGGGAGTGTCCACAGCAAAGGCCCCAAGTGTCTCACACTCCCTCCCCTCCCCCACTGACCCTGGCCTTGGTCACGTGTCTGGCCTGGGAACCTGAGAGCACCAAGCGTGCACACCCTTACATCTTGGAGCTCGCGTCTGTATGGCTCTGGGCAGTCTGTCACCATGTCGGAGCCAGGGCTAGCCCACTGGAGAATGAGAGGACCCACCAAGGCACCCCAGTCAACAGGCAACCAGCCCCTGGCCCTCAGCTGCCCCCAGCCGCGGGGTGGGCCCCAGGTGAGACAGCTGGGCCTGGCTCGGCTCAGCAGACAGGCCCAGCTGAGTCCAATCCAAGGGCTGGGAAAACTGCTTTCAGTCACTAAGTGTCCGGTAGTTTGTTGTTTAAGAAAAGCGAATTCGTGTAACTCAGAGACTATACATTGCTGGAAGAAAATTTACACGAGAGAGGCTATTTTCTACTTCTCTCATACTTCTTGTTATCAAACACCGAAGTTAACTTTCCCCGTTTCTGGTCCCCCCACCCGCCCACATCAGGCCCTGTCTCCTCCCTGATCCTGGCCCTCTAGGGGCCCTGACTCCCACCCATCTCGTCCTACCCCACTCCCATCAGTTTAACCTCTCCTACCCTAAAGACACCACCAGTAACAACAAAAATTGATTCCTTACTGCTTTTCAAATGCTACAATTTTCACTCTAGAGCTGTTTGGAAGTAGTAGGCCCAGACGTAGTTTTTTGCTGCTTTTTAAAACTTTTTCTTCTCACACACATACACCCACGTCATTCCTTGACTGACATCTGGCCTGACTCCCTCCCCACCCCAGCGCACTGAGGGCCCACGACCAGCCTCCCACACCCGCTTGAAACCCCAGGAGCGTGCTCCTGTGTGTCTCAGTCTCTACGGTGTCTGCAGCCCACAGCTTGGGCATCTCTGTGGAGTCTCGCCCGCCTCCCCACCCTTGAACCCCATCTGGGGATCCCACGCTCTGAGAGGACCTCACTTACCGCACGGCTTCTGTCCCCTAGGCCGCCGGCTCTGCATTCCAGGCACAGCTCCTACTTCACGTCCAATGGCCTACAGATGGCTCCCCCAGGAGCACCTCGGGCACCTCAAAGTCAATGTCCCCCACCAAACTCCTTCCCCTTTGCCCTGGACCTGTTCCTCCACCTTCCCGCATCTCTGAAATCCTCTGAAATCCACACAACTCCACCCTCTCCGAGCTCCTCTTTCTCAGGCCTGTCTCGCAACCTAAGCCCCACTTAGACATGCCCACTTCCATCCGGGTCCACGAGCACCTCCCCATCTGAAGGCACTTCCATCTCTCCCGTGGATAACTCAATAGCCTTCCACTCGGTCTTCTCGCGATAACACTTCCCGGTCCTCCATCTTCCCCACTGCAGCTAACATGACTGTCCTAACCAGCGAAAATGATCACTTCCTGCCGTGGATGTTGTATTCGATCCTGACTTTCCAGTACTTCACACACCAGCATGTGATAATCAATAATGCTTCCTGGGTGATACAGGGAAATTCCTGCAAAGTCCAGGAGGTCAACACTTGGACAAACCAACTAAAGATGTAAGTTTCACAGATTAATGTTATGAAATGTGTGAAAAGCCCAGTTTGACAGCCAAACAGTAACACCAAAGCTAAGCAGAGCTTGCATACCTTAGACTTAAAACAATTAACAGCAAGGTTTACATCAATCTCTTTAAATTACTGCTGCCCTGTCCCCCTTCCTCTCTCAAATACCAAAATTGCTTTTACTTTCCAAGAGAACAGAAAAGATGTCTGAACGTTTAACATTTACTTACGTGCAAAGAATTGACTGGTCCTCACGATCTAGAAAACAAAATAAACAGAAAGACATTGAATATCTGCCTGTTTTTTAAAATATTTGATAAATAATAAATAGCCTGATAGCCTCTAAAATACTAGGAACTCTGCCCCTCTTAGGCCAAGTTAACGCTTTCCAATCCTGTTATGTATCATGCAGTCCTAAATTCAGTCAATTTCATCATTCTCAGGCCAGATTATCTGGGGAAGGTAACAATCCAACCTCAGACAACTTTACATGCCTAATGAACCTGGATTCTCGAAGCCTGCTGCTCATCAGAGTCAACCAGGAAATTTTATAGAAACGAACTTCCCAGAGCTCCACCTTTGGGAGAGGGACTGAAAACCACTTTTTACTTAGGTTCCCCAAGTGATTCTGATGCAGGGCCAGGCTTGGAAACCACTACCTTACCAGAAAACTCACAACCAGAGAGAAACTGTTATCAATATACACCTTAAAGAAGGAAAAAAAAGTATCAAACACTGAGTGGAAAAAAAGATTAAGGCAGGATAAACTCTATAAGAGTTTAACCACTGTCTGAAGTCAGAACATTAAATAGAGCAAAAATAAGGAAAGAACATAAAAGGAAAAAAACTATCATGACTTTAAAGTGATAAATAATTTAAGTATTCATATTTAGGGCTTCCCTGGTAGCTCAGCTGGTAAAGAATCCACCTGCAAAAGCAAGAGACCCCAGTTCGATTCTTGGGTTGGGAGGATCCCCTGGAGAAGGGAATGGCTACCCACTCCAGTACTCTGGGTCTGGAGAATTCCATGGACCGTACAGTCCACGGGGTCCCCAAATAAAAAGGTTAAATGCAAGCCAATAACCTTTCTTGGGCACATCCTTCCCGGATCCACAAGCACTTGGATGATCTCTGCCTGCCCTTCCTGCTCAGCTCAGTCATATCTCCTCTGTAGGTCCCCTCCAGACCCTCTTCCTCAGGCTCCTCACTGCTTTCTTCTTTTGACCATACTTTGGGGTTAGGCAAACAATACTGCCAACTGCCTGCCCGACTAGTATGTGCTAAGATCAGAGCCTGTCTTGCTTCTTTACTCCCAGACTTAACAGCCAGCCTTAGTCAACTAAGAGAATCCAGTGCGAGGAGCCAGGCAGGGCACTGGCAAGACACTGGGAACTGGAATCTTCTGCCGCAAACTGCCCATGTATCTATAAATGAGACGTTGATTCCTTGCTGGTTTTGGGCTCTTCACCTATAAAACTAGGATTTTACCAAGTTTTTACATATTATTCACTCTAAACATGAACCCTCGCACTCCAAATTCTCCTGGTCTGAGAATGTTTATAGAACTCCACTCATCCAAGTTTTCAGGGCTTTGCTAAACTAGTTTACACATTAGAGAAATCAAAACATACGCCAAAACATAACCACAATCAAATGGCCTCCTAACTTATTCAGAGCAGCCTTCTTCCTGCATCTGGACATGCTATTTTCATCGTGTGAAATCTGAGCTCTTCACAACCACAATCTACCCTTCAAATCTGCTCCGTATTTCTTCTCCCCATGCTTCTCATCCCACCGCCCCCCAATAAAACGAAGGAACTCTCTTTGCAGGTGGACCCATCTGTTCTTGTCATGTCTTGCATCAGCTTTGAGCCTCAGTTTCACTATCAGTACAATCAGGTGAGGGCTTGTCAACCTCCAAGATTTCCTCCATAGAATACTCTATAACTGAATCATTCCTTCTTTCTGCTTCACTGAATTCTCTTCGCCCTTTCAGGATCAGCTTGGTGCTGCTACTGCTGCTGTTAAGTCACTTCAGTCGTGTCCAACTCTGTGCGACCCCATAGACGGCAGCCCACCAGGCTCCCCCATCCCTGGGATTCACCAGGCAAGAACACTGGAGTGGGTTGCCATTTCCTTCTCCAATGCATGAAAGTGAAAAGTGAAAGTGAAGTCGCTCAGTCGTGTCTGACTCTTAGCGACCCCATGGACTGCAGCCTACCAGGCTCCTCCGTCCATGGGATTTTCCAGGCAAGAGGACTGGAGTCGGGGAGGATCAGCTTAGGCACCCCAAATGTTTACAGTGAACTTTATACTCTAAGAACCTATCAGTGTAACTAGACTCAGCATATACCATATATTATAGTGACATTTAAGGGAAATACTTCACGTTCAGAAATGCAACTAGCCTTCTAAAGAGGAGAGATTCATTTGATAGCTCAGTTATTGTCCACAGCACCTCCCCAAAACCATAAATGGAGGTACTCAATAAATCCATGTTGAATTAAATTGTATTTTCAACAGTGAAAATGATTTTAGATCAGTGACCTTAGCTCCTGCCTTAAAAAACTAGATAAGAACAAATTAAACACAAAATGAGTAGAAGAAAAAAAATTATAAGGAACAAAAATCAGTGAAATGGGAAAACAGGAATAGAAAATGGTGGCCAAATGCTGGATCTCTGAGATAAATCTCTAGACAAAATGATCAGAAATAAGACACAAATTGCCAACATCTGGAACAAGAAAGGGAAAACCACTATAGATCCCAGAGATACTAAAAGGATAATAAGGAAATATTAGGAGCCACTTTCTGCTAAAAAATTTGACAACTAAAATGAACGGAATAATGTCTTTAAAGGACAGACTACTAAAGTTCACTCAAGAAGAATCAATAACCTGAACAGATGTAGAAAAGACATTCAATAAAACAACATCCATTCATGAGTGAAAACAAAAAACACAGCAAACAAGGAATACAAGGGAACTTCAACAACTTGATACAGGGCATCTACAAAACACCTGCAGTTAACATCATACTTAATGGTGAAAACTGAATGTTGTCCCCCAAAGACCAGGAATAAGACAAGGATGTCTGTTCTCACACCTATTCAACATCACAAATAAAGATAATTTAAAAGCATATACTTGAAAAGGAGGAAACAAGAATGTCTATCTGCAGAGGACATGACTGTCTAGAGACAATTCCAAAGAGTCTATCAAAAAACTTTCCAGAATAAGTGACTTTTGCAAGGTTGCAAATGATGTCAATACATGTATTTTTAAAATAATATATATATTTTAAATTTCTATATATCAATATTGAACAACTTGGTAATTAAAATTGTAAAGTTCCATTTAACATTAAAAACATGAAATGTTTAGTTATCCTAAGGTATATGCTATACTTATAATAAACATGTGCGAGATCTATGTGCTAAAGACTGTAAAACACCAATGAAATAAAAGAAGACCTACATTAACAGAGAGACAAACCATGTTCATGAATTGGAAGACTCAATACTCTTGTCAGTTCTGCCCTTTTTGTTCTATAGATTCAGTGCAATCCAATCAAAACGTGAAAAGTGGGCCATTTTTAGAAAATGGCAAGTTGATTTCTAAAATTTATATTGAAAGACAAAGGAACAATTTAAGATTTATTATATGACTATTATAATCAAGATGCTATGAAAAAGGACAAATGTACAGATCAAAGGAACAGAATCCTGACAAAGCAATTCATTGGAGAAAAAAAAATGTTTTCTCAATAAATGATGCCAAGATCTACCGGATATTCACATGCAAAACAATGAACTTCAATCCATACTTTGCACCATACATGAAAATTAACTCAAGATGGATCACAGATTGAGTGGGAAAAAAAATCGCAAATCACTTATCCAATAAAGGGCTTGTAGCTAAAAAGGGCAGAGTTCTCAAAAGTGAATAATAAGAAAACAAACCATCCAATTTTTTTAATAGTTAAAAGATTTGAACACTTCACAAAAGAAGACATACAGGTGGCATAAGCACATCAAAAGATGCTTAATATCCTTGGTCACCTGGGAAATGCAATTTAAGACCACAATGAAATACCACTGCACACTTAGCAGACTACAGTCTGATAAACCACCGACAACACCAAGTGTTGACAGAAAGCAGAGCTGGAATTTTCACCCACTGATAGTAAGGATGAAAAATGGCACAGCCATTTGGAAAAGAGCGTGGTAGTTTCTTACAAAGTTAAAAATACACCTGTGTGACCCAGCAATCCTACTCCCAATTATTGAGTCATATGAAATTAAAACTTACACTCACAAAAACCTAGTACACAAACGACCCAAGTGTCTTAATTGCCAAGAAACGTAAACTATCTAAATACCCTTCAGATGATAAGTGAATGAACAAACTGTAGAACACACATATAATGGAATACTACTAGAAACTAACAAGGAGTGAACTATTGGTAGCTGACGCTCAAATGCACTGTGTCAGTGAAAGAAGCCAGACTGGAAAGGCTAACCTGTGTCTGATTACATGACGTTCTGGAAAAGGCAAAACTACAGTTACAAAGGGAAAAACTCGGTGGTTGTCATGGACTAGGGGAGAGGGAACGCCTATAAGGAGCATGCAGAAATTTGGATGGAAGATAGAACTGTTCTATATCTTGATTGTAGTTATATAACTAGGTGTATTTGTCAAAACTCAAAGAACTATACACTAAAAAGGCGGAATTTTACTGCATATAAATGATACCTTAAATAAAATTACATATATTTAGTTTTCCTGTCCAGCAACATGTTACATATGTCTCTACACTTAAGACTTCAAAAATGTTTAGCAATATAAGAAATACCACCTTATATTTGGGTTCTACCTATTTGCTCACTGCTAACATTTATTGGAGAAGACCTTGATGCTTGGAAAGATTGAAGACAAAAAGAGAAGGGGTCAACAAAGGATGAGATGGTTAGATAGCATCATTGACTCAATGGACATGAATTTGAGCAAACTCCAGGAGATAGTGAAGGCCAGGGAAGCTTGGCATGCTGCAGTCCAGGATAAGCACATCATTAAACTTATCGCCCAGTCAAATCACTGTCTCGCCCCCTCACTAGCCCTTTCGCCTCTGATGCTCACGCCCTCTTAGTCGTCTTCGTAGCCCTTATCACATTATGATAGTGTCCTCATTTGTTGGTATCCTCAGTGAGATAACAAATCTCTAACACAAGCCACTAGATGGGTTTTCCTACATTTTACAGTTTCTCAGGGTAAGGAGTATAACTGTTTCCCACTGTCTGTATTTCCACATTATAACAATCAATACATAGATTCAAGACAACTATAATTCATTGTAAAACATTCTTTCGCCTAACATAAAATAATGCCCATTGTCCGTTTCTGCTTTGACTTCCACTTTAGACTTGAGGTGACTTAACTGGTGCTTCCTTTTTGTACTCATTTGGCTGAGGAAATGCTCATCACTGCACTGCGATTATTTTTCCACTTGGAGAGGTCTTGTAAGGGGCATATGATTGTATTAGGCCCTGCTATTTACAGGGGGTTAAAAGTATATTTACTGCTGTAGTTGGTATTACCTGTTTTCTGACCTTTCAAACCCTTCCTTGATGTTCCGTTTAAAAGATGGTTTGTTTTCCTTGCTTTTCTTTCTCCTAACGGAGTTTTTTTGGCTTCGAGGCATGTGGGATCCCACTTCCCTGACCAGGGACTGAACCCTCACGCCTTATATTGGAAGGTGAAGTCTTCAACCACTGAACCGCCAGAAGTGAAGTGAAGTGCAAGTCGCTCAGTCATGCCCGACTTTTTGCAACCCCATGAACTGTACAGTCCATGGAATTCTCCAGGCCAGAATACTGAGGTGGGTAGCCTTTTCTCCCTAATCTACATGTAAAGGTTCACATTTTGATGTATATCAATCCTAGTTTTAAAATACTTATTGGAGAGAGGGGTTGGTATATGTGATTATTATTATTATACTAGCACATCACTCAGTGTATCAGACATAGTTTCAAGACGGCCGCTCAGGATTCCACTATAGAAATGAGCCATCCGTTAAGTAGTTACTTACTGGTAGAATAATTGGTTATTTTCAGTGTTTCGCAGGAAGCTGTGTCCGACTCTTTGTGTCCTATGGATTGTAGCCTGCCAAGCTCCTCTGTCCATGGGGCTCTCCAGGCAAGAATACTAGAGTGGGTTGCCATGTCCTCTTTCAGGGGATCTTCCCAACCCAGGGATTGAACCTGTGTCTCTTATGTCTCCTGCACTGGCAGGCAGGTTCTTTACCACTAGTGCCTCCTGGGAAGCCCTGTCAGGAAGCTACTGGAGGTTATTCTCCATCCAAAATAAAGCCTACAGGACCCATAATTAAGACAGGAAAGCAAGCAAGGAAAGAAGCAAGGGATTTCCAGGGTGCAGGTGCAGGTAAGTCTGAGGGGCACTAAGGGCAGAGTGGAGGGCAGAGGGTCTCAGGAGGAGTGGCTCTGGCGGAGGAAAGACTCCAATCACTTACCTGATACACGTCTCTGTACTGAAAGAAGACCTGTAGTTCTGTCAAATCAACGTTGGTCACTGCAAAACTAATCTGTTCCCCCCAAAATAGGAAAATTACTAACCCCAGGGAAAACAGCAAATTGTGTAAGAAGAGAAATGTGACCACAGGAGGAACAGTTTACACGTTTGAATACTACTAAAACACCAAAAAATGTTGACTTAACTTCAACCAGGAAGATGGGGGGAATGTAGTTAAAAACTCTTTTTTCATAGTAGGAAGTCTATAGAAACCAACAGAAGTTTAAAAAAAAAGAACATCATAAGCCTGTTATTCATAAATACATACAAACACAAGACAAAACAGACAAAATGACTTCCTCTCAAGAGGAAATCCAGAATGGGCAGGGGGAGGACACGTGTTTGTTTTATCAATAACGTAAGCCTTGTCGTGGGCTTCCCAGGTGGTTCAGTGGTAAAGAATCCGCCTGCCAATGCAGGTTGGATCCCTGGTCCGGGAAGATCTCCTGGAGCAGGAAATGGCAACTCACTCCAGTATTCTCACCTGGGAAATCCCATGCACAGAAGATCCTGGCGGGCTACAGTCCATGGGGTCGCTGAGTCAGACAGAACTTACTGACTAAACAACAGTAACAATCCCTGCTATATGGTGTGTTTCATTGTTTAACTATCTTTACGCATTATTTTTTACTAAAAAGTAAAAAGTAAGCATTCAAAGTCCTTTGACAGCTTCTGATCTTGATGTTATCCAGACTATTCTGCCTTGTCTAATGGTTTAAAACCATTTAGATAACACAGGAATTATTTAGTCCTCGAGACTGGAAAGACTTCATTGCTGAAATTATTTGGGCCTCATGTCTTTGGGACATAAAGGTAAATGTCTTACAGCCTTTACCA